>NC_064648.1:60868148-62166273 GCF_023864345.2 Schistocerca serialis cubense
AAATTGACACTGACAATCGGGGAACGCGGAAACAGGAGCACAACAATTACAGGTCACATCTGTCACAATTCCACGATGAAAGAAATAATAACTGGACACGACAAGGCTATTCTCACAACACATATCGTGACCAAAACAGACACCACCCGTATGACAACCGTTGGCAGAGTAGTAATAATTACAGGGAAAGATCACCTCTCCGTGGTAATGACTATCACAGAGACAATCAGAGAAACAGACAATATGGGAACCAAAATAATTATTATTACGGGAGACAGAATAACTTTAGACGCAACGGTCCAGCGCGCAGTTACGATTCAGGGAGAAATTCTCCACCACTTAACCGACAAGAAAGAAACTACAGGAACTACCGACATGACGACAGACGATGTGATCGTAACGACAGACCTGAATTGCATCAGAACTGGCGGGATTCAAACAGAGCTGGGCCCTCTCGTCACGGTGAATTTGTAGAAGTTAGGTCTCCAAATCCCAATAACGGCGCGCGCCAACACAGAGACAGACAATGACTCGCACAGCAGGCAGCCACGTGCGCCGGCTGGCTCCGAGAAAAATAACATTATAACTGGTACTGCTAATGAGATTTTAATGCAACATTTTGGTTTACTTGAAAATACATTCTGGGTTTAAAGTACTTTCTGTGAGATACCAGACGACACAGTGGTTAGTTTATGTGACAGCTACACGATTTTATCACGACGCTACTAATGAGTGACAATTTACAATGTTGCTTTTGCAGTGTTTCTGTTTTATATCTGCACAGTTTTTCTGAATTCTTCTGGAAAGTAAAACAGGTTTTAGTAGTAACTTTTGTAGTATAGCTACAATGAGACAGGGTTTTCCGTAGCACAACAATACGTTACAGTACAGTACTTTCTTCATCACAACAATAAGCGTAATAACTACGATATCTATACACAAAGCATTTTACTTTTGTTTATCATGAGGTAAGTACATTGACTTTAGCAGAACTTTGCTTACAGAGGACGATAACTACGACAGTTCCACAGAATTATCTTACAGCAAGACGCGCATTTAGCGCTACAGGACACGCATTTGAGTGATTAATCTTATACTTAAAGCACTTATTTTTAAAGATTTTTTAATTACAAAGAAAGTTTTCCGTGATACATTTCATTCCATTGCTGTAATCTGTAACACCTGAGGGTATAATTACATTAATCCTCAGGGGGGTACACGCTTACTTTGTGTACCATGTGTGTGGCAACCACAAGGAACCCTAGCTAATATGGTATTTGCTTATACAACTTTACACATCGGTACCATATTTCTCTAACACACAAATTACACAGCTATCTGATCATGTAACTGAGAGATAAACTTTTTTTATTACATCAGTGACAGATGTTTACGCAATTACACAGTTGGATAACTTCACACTTATGAAATTGTATTTTGTCTGTACTTTGTGAAATGCTCATATTTTTTCGGAACCATTGTGATACTATGAGAGCTTTGAATGATATATTTGGTAAGGGAGCATGATTTTAAAGTACGTTTGAGGTAGATGACACTATTGAAATGAGCAGAGAATTTTTTTAGGTTTTGAAATTATTGCAGAAAGCTACGACGTTTTTGAGGTTTGACTGAAGTGTTATGATGTTATTATTACGACGACGATGTGTACTATGCTGTTGAGATATGTTTATGATCAATAAGATGATGCTACCGTATATGAGGAATAAGAAGTATGTTGGAAACCAAGAATCGTACTTTAAGAGTTATGAAATGTGCGTAAATTCGTGACTGTATCACAATGCTGATGAATATTTTATTTGGACACTTATATTTATAGGATTTTCTTTCTACAGAATTGCAACGCTAATTCTTGACCTGTGAAATATTTTTATGTGAGACTGTCACTGTAGCGGAAACTGCTGTCGTAAACATTTCCGTAAGAAAGTTAAGTGACCACCTGCACGTAATGCATCGCGGGCACCCACCTGGGCGACAGCCGCCCGAAAAAAAAGCCATTAGCCTTACAGCGGCACAGGTAAAAAAAAAAAAAAACAAAAGGGGGGGCCATTATACTCGCTATTGACATTTCCTTGTCGAAAGCATACTGTGGAGCTCGTAATTTACGATATTTACTGAAATGCTTATAAACTGATGGGAAATATTCTTACATCTGCAAACCTGATTATGACAAGTGTCTTTCTACGAGAGTTGAGAGCTACTGACTTACGAAATGCCACATGACTATTGAATGATATTTTTATGCTTTGGTTTGCGTAATTGCTTATTTCATTTGACATCTGTTTTCCAGCTGTGTTGCAGCATTGCTTTTATAAAATGAAATGCATTTGCTAATGTGAACACTTTCTGTCAACAGATCTATTAAATAATTATTTTATGATCCACATTCTTTAAAAAAGGAGCACTTGGAAAGGAAAGAACAATAAGAAGGAACTAGTAACAGTAACACATAATTTTCTTTTCAAGTACATGGTAATATTTTTTTTACAATAAGTTGTTGTGGTGCACCACTTTAATTACTTAGACATTAAGATGTGATTATACATTTCCCTTATCTGCATTGTTATCTTTAGTGTACTATTTTTTCTGCTTGAGCTATGTCATGTTTAGATATAAGCTGCTGTTTGCCAGGCATAGTGCTACTGAACTTTAATTTGTTTTACTCTGCTAAGCCAGATTTATTTTTTTGTTGCTGCACATTGGCTCATATTAGTTGTAATGTTGCATTGCTTGGTAATTTAGATTTACTGTAGCTTGCTTTGCAATTTTCCAATTTTTTGGTCATTGCTGTTTGTGTTACTTATTTTGTGCTGCTGCATTGCCTCGTCCCTTAGTTTAGCATCTGAGCTCAGTAGATTTAAGTTAGCTTAAGAGGGGGTAGCCTCTAAGAGAATGAGTTGCGATGAATAGGAAGAAATGCATTCAGAAGTTATACAAAAAAAAGTACAGAAAACAGGTTTAGGTAGGATTTTCTTGGAAATAAATGTTGAGGTAAGAAATGTGTGAACATATAAATACAGAAAGCATGCTTAGATAGAATTTTTTTGGTGGAAACAAAGGATGAAATAAGAGGAAAGATATATGAAGTTTTGGGTTGGACTGCAGTACCAAATGTTACACTGAAAACGAACCCTGTCCTTTCCTATTGGTGTTATCCCACTATGTGTTTGTGTACCCTTGAGTATTTGTTTTCTTCCTGTCTCTGTGTAGTTTCATAGAATTTTTTCTTCTTTTAATATTAAGCTACATTCACTATGATGAGGAATACTGTTATCCTCGAATATAATTGGAATTAATAATATGTTATTTACTTTGTAAAGATGTTAGACATTATTAATTCTGTTCTGTTCAATGCTCATGTGTGAAGTTGATGTTTCAAAAGTTATTGTGATCCTTTATGTATGTACTCATGTCATAATTCCACTGATGTATATGTTTATTTCTATTCTTTTGTAAAGCCTGTGTTACTACAAATGTTATCTGTTTTGTTATGTTCTTTAATGATGTATTTTGTACCTTTGTAATTGTATTTTCATGTTGTAAATTTATAATTGTACAGACACCAGTTCTTCAAATTAAGTTACATTTCACTGCACACGTTTCTGTTGGTCATAGTATATGGACAATATGTGAGAAGTAGGGACTGTTAGTGTTTGCACGTGTGTTAATAATTCAGCAAGGGACTGGATAACAGCATTGCTGGTTCTAAGGACATGTCAAACAAATTTTTTGTGAGTGCACACGTGGTGGTTTATGGACTTGCTATATTCTCCGCAAGACTCTTCGATGGTGAATGTGCACCTGCACAATCGCAACAGATGGCTGCTGGCCATCTCTACAAGGACTACAGTGGGTCGGTACCTCTGGTTGCCCACCAATACCGTAATCTCTACCAGGACTACAGCGGGTCTGCTCTGTGATGACCTACCTACCAATATTCTTCAAAACGTCGAATGACTCTGCTGTGGGTTTGCTCTGTTGTAGCCTATTACCTGTGTGCATGTCGAGAGTCAGCGCTGTCTTTCCGTTGGAAGGACAACACTACTTCTTCAAGACTGAATGGAAATCCACTACTTCTGTGTGCAATTTCTTTTACTAATGAGACTTTGCGAAAAAAAACTGTAATTACTATTATGATGAATGATCAGGACTGTCTTTATGGACTGTGACAAAATTTTAGCTTTTGACCAACATTGTATCAATAAGTGTGTGCATTTGATTTCTTTGTTATTGTAATTATGAAAAATTTTTTCAAATCTGTATTGGCCACTGCCCAAACCAATTTGTAAAATTTTTTGTGGGGAGCATGGGGGCTATGTAAGTAGGCTGTTTAGGTTTTTTTATTGGTAACGCCACCTCTGTATGAAAATCACTGGCTGTGCTGTGTGCAGTCTGTGGCTAGTTTGCATTGTTGTCTGCCATTGTAGTGTTGGGCAGCGGCAGCTGGATGTGAACAGCGTGTAGCGTTGCGCAGTTGGAGGTGAGCCGCCAGCAGTGGTGGATGTGGGGAGAGAGATGGCGGAGTTTTGAAATTTGTCATGAACTGTTATATTTATATATGATGATATCAAGGTAAATACATTGTTTGTTCTCTATTAATATCTTTCATTTGCTAACTATCCCTATCAGTAGTTAGTGCCTTCAGTAGTTTGAATCTTTTATTTAGCTGGCAGTAGTGGCGCTTGCTGTATTGCAGTAGCTTGAGCAGCGAAGATTTTTGTGAGGTAAGTGATTTGTGAAAGGTATAGTTTAATGTTAGTCAGGGCCATTCTTTTGTAGCGAATTTTGAAAGTCAGATTGCGTTGCGCTAACAAAATATTGTGTGTCAGTTTAAGGACAGTCTTTTGTAATTGTTCAAAAAGGGGACGTTTCACTGTTTCATGGGTGCATCAACAATTGGACAGATTACGAGGCAGGTGAGACCCGTGTTAAGAGAAGAATGCATGCCTGAGCCCTCAACAGACAAATGGAACGAAATTAGCCATGGTTTCCAAAATGTCGCCAATTTTCCTCATTGCATCGGAGCCCTGGATGGAAAACATATTCGTCTAGTAAGACATATCAAAAGTGGTTCACTTTCCTTCAATTACAAGAATTATTTCTCCATTATTCTTATGGCCATCTGTGACACTAACTATTGTTTCACTTTCATTGATGTCGGAGGATACGGAAGGAACTGTGATGGTTCAAATGGCTCTGAGCACTATGCAACGTAACTTCTGAGGTCATGTCGCCTAGAACTTAGAACTAATTAAACCTAACTAACGTAAGGACATCACACACATCTATGCCCGAGGCAGGATTCGAACCTGCGACCGTAGCGGCCGCTCGGCTCCAGACGTAGCGCCTAGAACAGCACGGCCACTCCGGCCGGTAGATAAAATTAATTAAAATATATTTAAAAGCAGCGCATTTTAGGGGAAAATGGAAAAAGGAAAATTAGCGTTATCGCATTAACACAACATGTGTTAAGGCCGTATGCGCGAAAAAACACGACTCACAAAAAGAATATTTTCAATTACCGACTTACCCGAGCTCGAAGGTTTATTGAATGTACTTTCGGAATATTAAGCCAGAAGTCGAGGGTTTTTCACCGGCCCCTGAATGTCAACCTTGATCTAGCAGTATCTATTGTCAAAACGTGCTACATTTTGCATAATTTTGTTCGAGTAAGAGACGGATACAGCTTTGAAGACACCCTGTATGTTACCGGCTTCGAGGATGTGGCAGAAACTGCACCTGTCAGTAAATCGGGTAATACTGAAAGAGATAAATTTGCGGAATATTTTGTCGGTAGAGGAGCTGTGCCCTGGCAGGAATCAGAAATTCACTGACGCAGGCCACTTATCTCAGTGACAGACATTTGCCGTTGTGTACAATTTTTCTACATAATCAATGTTTGTACTGCGGATAAACTGAAATTGTGAATGTCTATAATTGTAAATAATTGTATTTTGTATAGCAGTACAACAAAAATACAAGGAAAATATGCGTCTACTTACCACACATTTTTCTGATCTGCGTCTTTCGAACCTTCAAACCCGAGTATTATATTTGCACAGACGTCTAGCCACACCTTCAATCGAATTTCACGGTTCTTGTAGTCCCATATGTGAGGCCTTCCTTCAACTTCGGCAATTAACATGTCTGTATCGATTTCACAAGACATTCTGGAAACTCCTTCAATCACACCCACATTTACCACACTAGTCGAATGCTACGGCTGAAATGAAGTACTCTGCTTCTACTGCGCGCGCAGTATCCGCAGGACTGCGCACGCGCCACCTCGTTTCTATGTATTCAACTGACGCGGACGGTCCGCGGCGCGCAAGGGCTGAGCGGACGGCTCGGCCGCGTGCGGACCGTCCGCCTAACTGTGAGGTGGCCCATTGGAATACGTGACTATCACCAGCGCGCGGAACGCGGACCATCCGCGTAAGTGTGCAACTAGAGATGGGTCTAACTCGTTCATTCCCGTGAACTACTTCATTCATTTCACTCTTTGCCGTGAAGCGTTCAAATGAAGTAGTTCATTCATGAAGTACGGAAGCCTGGCGAAGTTGCCCAGTTCGCCGCTCAGCCGCGGCTACGCTGGAATCGCCTCGCTCGTACAATAAAGCTTCGTAATACTTCATAAGTTTACCAACAGATGGCCGAACTATGCAGTAACGTGCACGCAACGTTTTACATACATACAGCGTCTGAGTTAACTTAAACAGAGCATGGTCGAAGGGGACAAAGGAAAGATAAACAGAGAAGCCTGTCACATATAAAGAAGGTATTACGTTTAGTGAAGCTCGACATTTTCTCACGAAGCGCCCAAAAAAGTCTTTATCTGCCAAGTGAAACCTTATTTGTTGTATTCATGGACTGAAAACTACAAAATAGAATGAGTATGTTTACCACTGTCACAAAGTCTATATACCTACGTTAAGTAATTATTCAGAAGTTTTCCTGTAGATTTTATTTTTGTTGAGAGTAATAACCCTCAAAATTCAAAACGTAAACTGTCACCTGTAGTCATTGGTACTATTTCAGGTAAAATCCCACTTTATTTTATTCGGAAAGCAGTTTTTGTGTTTATTCACGCTTGTACAATGGCTAGCAACTCGCGATCGCGTAAAAGTAGTGAAATTTGGGGTTTCTTCGCCGATTTAGGTGATGGGAAAGCAAAGTGTAGCTGCTGCTCTAAGATTATTTCGTCGCGCGATTCGTCGACGGGCAGTAGAGGGAGGACTGAAGTGAAGGGAGAATGAGTGACGTAGCGCCGATGTAGTGGGAGAGGGAGAGGGGAAGAGAGTGAGTGAACTAGAAAAAAGTGTGGAGTGTGCTATCTGTGAAGAGTTTGAGGTACCAGTTCATTGAAATTGAGTGGTTAGTTCACACTTCACTGGAGTGAAGCGTTCATTTGAACGACTCATTCACGAGCTCCCCATCACTATGTGCAACGGACCTAAGACGCCGATCAATTGCTTCTAACGTCTTCCTGTCGGGACACCTTCGTTCTGGAAATCTCTCTCGATACAAACGTACCGCGCCACGGCTATTGCCCCGTGCTAATCCGTACATCAAATGGGCATCTGCCAACTCCGCATTCGTAAACATTGCACTGACTGCAAAACCACGTTCGTGATGAACACTAACCTGTTGATGCTACGTACTGATGTGCTTGATGCTAGTACTGTAGAGCAATGAGTCGCATGTGAACACAAGCACCGAAGTCAACATTACCTTCCTTCAATTGGGCCAACTGGCGGTGAATCGAGGAAGTACAGTACACACTGACGAAACTAAAATGAGCTCTAACATGGAAATTAAGCATTTCCGGACACATGTCCACATAACATATTTTCTTTATTTGTGTGTGAGGAATGTTTCCTGAAAGTTGGGCCGTACCTTTTTGTAACACCCTGTATAGAGACCAGCAGCGGTCCTACCACACTTTCCTCGGATACTACTGTCAATAACCCTATCTCTGATGAACACTTGCCATTGAGGACAGTCTAGTGGGTTCTATTATTTAACAAGTCGTCGGGCCAATCACATACCTGCGAACTTGTTCCACATGCTCGTACCTTCGTTTGCAGCCAATAGTTTGGTGCCGTGTCAAATGCTTTCCGGAAATCTGCCCCGAGCGGCAATTTGAGGGGGGCGCAAAATTCAGATTTTTGAAGAAATACACCTTGTTTCACAAAGCGCCTAGCATCCTACACACGTTGGTCTATCGATTATTCATATGATTTTGAAACGCATCCCAGTTGGTTACTGAACATTTTTGAACACATTCTACGTTGACTTCTGAATGAATCATACGATGATTTTTGAATGCATGCATAGCGCACGTGATGTCGCTGCCAGGGGAATCCACATCGCACTAGAAATAAAAAAAAAAAAAAAGCCTTTCCCGCAGACAGAAGAAGACGGGGCTACGCGAGCCGAGACGAATAAACGCGAACGGTTTAACACCAATCGCTGTTTGTTTGTGTGGTTGATTGGCTGTGCGAATGATCGGCGTCGTTATAATTATTAGCGAAATCCACAGGTTGAGACTACCAGAGTGGAAACAAACGCCTAACGGGTATAACAGACGAGAAAGATTACACATTATCTTCTCGGTATATCCAAGAAAACGAAATTATGACAGAAAGTTTTTGCCGGATCGCTACACCGGTAACGGTCTCGGAAACTGACACACGGCCGGGAAAGCGGTGTGCTGACCACATGCCCCTCCATATCCGCATCTAGTGACGCCTATGGGCTGAAGTACCGTTGGGCCATCATGGCGTGTTCGGGACGACTTTAATTTTAGCTACTCTGTTAACCAGAAGTTGTTCAGTCCAAATTTAGCAACCGCCTTAAGTTCTATACTCGAAATAGCACGGAAAAAGCTTTATACGAAAACGTAAATAACGCCTAACCGGAGAATAAACGCGAGACAACTGAACCGGTGATTCTAACATGGCTAGGGAAGTTAACCAGAGAATAAGTATTGACAATGACGAGAATAGTTACAGAATTAGTGGTGTCAAGATTTTTTGTTAGCACGAGCAAGGAGAAGAAACGGAGACATCACACAAATTATATGGAAGAATATGATTCCAAATTTATATTAAAATTTCGTACTACCACTTTTCGATCTCGTGGATGAGAAACTGGAGTGTATAAATCAAATGTCAAACTATTTACTAACATAAAACTGCTAATTATATTTATATGTTTTGACGATGCCATTATGGCCTTTTCACTTTAGGACATAGTGTAAAAAAAATATGAGGATGGTCATTACGGACTGAAACCAGTCATCGTCTAAAGAATTGATGTTGTTGTTGTGGTCTTCAATCCTGAGACTGGTTTGATGCAGCTCTCCATGCTACTCTATCCTGTGCAAGCTTCTTCATCTCCCAGTACCTACTGCAGCCTACATCCTTCTGAATCTGCTTAGTGTATTCATCTCTTGGTTTCCCTCTACGATTTTTACCCTCCACGCTGCCCTCCAATACTAAATTTGTGATCGCTTGATGCCTCAGAATATGTCCTACCAACGATCCCTTCTTCTAGTCAAGTTGTGCCACAAACTCCTCTTCTCCCCAATTCTATTCAATACCTCCTCATTAGTTATGTGATCTACCCATCAATCTTCAGCATTCTTCTGTAGCACCACATATCGAAAGCTTCAATTCTCTTCTTGTTCAAACTATTTATCGTCCATGTTTCACTTCCATACATGGCTACACTCCATACAAATACTTTGAGAAAAGACTTCCTGACACTTAGATCTACACTCGATGTTAACAAATTTCTCTTCTTCAGAAACGCTTTCCTTGCCATTGTTAGTCTACATTTTATATCCTCTCTACTTCGACCATCATCAGTTATTTTGCTCCCCAAATAGCAAAACTCCTTTACTAGTCTAAGTGTCTCATTTCCTAATCTAATTCCCTCAGCATCACCCGACTTAATTCGACTACATTCCATTTGCTTTTGTTGATGTTCATCTTATATCCTTCTTTCAAGACACTGTCCATTCCGTTCAACTGCTCTTCCAAGTTCTTTGCTGTCTCTGACATAATTACTATATCATCGGCGAACCTCAAAGTTTTTATTTCTTCTCCATGGATTTTAATACCTACTCCAATTTTTCTTTTGTTTCCTTTACTACTTGCTCAACATACAGATTGAATAACATTGGGGAGAGGCTACAACCCTGTCTCACTCTTTTCCCAACCGCTGCTTCCCTTTCATGCCCCTCGACTCTTGATAGACACGAAGGCTATGCTTACTACAGTAGTACAAGTTTATATGCAAACTAGCTGTGCAGATGATGAAGAAATTGATGAAATTTATAACAAGATAAAAGAAATTATTCAGGTAGTGAAGGGAGACGAATATTTAATAGTCATGGGTGACTGGAATTCGAGAGTAAGGAAAGGGAGACAAGGAAACATAGTAGGTGAATATGGATTGAGGGTAAGAAATAAAAGAGGAAGCCGCCTGGTAGAAGTTTGCACAGAGCATAACTTAATCATAGCTAACACTTGGTTCAAGAATCATAAAAAAAGGTTGTATAGATGGAAGAATCCTGGAGGTATTAGAAGGTATCAGATAGATTATATAATGGTAAGACAGATTTAGGAACCAGGTTATAAATTGTAATACAATTCCAGGGGCAGATGTGGACTCTGACCACAATCTATTGGTTATGAACTGTAGATTAAAACTGAAGAACCTGCAAAAAGGAGGGAATTTAAGATGGGACCTGGATAAACTGACTAAACCAGAGGTTGTACAGAGTTTCAGGGAGAGCATAAGAGAACAACTGACAGGAATGGGGGAAAGAAATACACTAGAAGAAGAATAGGTAGCTCTGAGGGATGAAGTAGTGAAGGCAGCAGATGATGAAGTAAGTAAAAAGACGAAGGCTAGTAGAAATCCTTGGGTAAAAGAAGAAATATTGAATTTAATTGATGAAAGGAGAAAATATAGAAACGCAGTAAATGAAGCAGGCAAAAAGGAATACAAACGTCTCAAAAATGAGATCGACAGGAAGTGCAAAATGGCTAAGCAGGGATGGCTAAAGGACTAATGTAAGGAGGTAGAGAATTATCTCGCTAGGCGTAAGATAGATACTGCCTACAGGAAAATTAAAGAGACCTTTGGAGAAAAGAGAAGCACTTGCATCCATCACATCAAGAGCTCAGATGGAAACCCAGTTCTAAGCAAAGAAGGGAAAGCAGAAAGGTGGAAGGAGTATATAGAGGGTCTATACAAGGGCGATGTACTTGAGGACAATATTATGGAAATGGAAGAGGATGTAGATGAAGATGAAATGGGAGAAACGATACTGCGTGAAGAGTTTGACAGAGCACTGAAAGACCTGAGTCGAAACAAGGCCCCGGGAGTAGACAACATTCCATTAGAACTACTGACGGCCTTGGGAGAGCCAGTCCTGACAAAACTCTACCATCTGGTGAGCAAGATACATGAGACAGACGAAATACCCTCAGACTTCAAGAAGAATATAATAATTCCAATCCCAAAGGATGCAGGTGTTGACAGACGTGAAAATTACCGAACTATCAGTTTAATAAGTCACAGCTGCAGAATTCTAACGCGAATTCTTTACAGCTGAATGGAAAAACAGGTAGAAGCCGACCTCGGGGAGGATCAGTTTGGATTCCGTAGAAATGTTGGAACACGTGAGGCAATACTGACCCTACAACTTAGCTTAGAAAATAGATTAAGGAAAGGCAAACCTCCTTTTCTAGCATTTGTAGACTTAGAGAAAGCTTTTGACAATGTTGACTGGAATACTCTCTCAAGAAATGATATTGTGATCAAAGACTGGAATAAAAAACATTTAACATAACACTTGTTGTTTGTAGTAGGCTAATAGGCATTTGATACTGGTACTTTATGAATTATATTCAGTAGTGTTATTTATGTAAATCAGATAGATAAGCCGGCCGAAGTGGCCGTGCGGTTAAAGGCGCTGCAGTCTGGAACCGCAAGACCGCTACGGTCGCAGGTTCTAATCCTGCCTCGGGCATGGATGTTTGTGATGTCCTTAGGTTAGTTAGGTTTAAGTAGTTCTAAGTTCTAGGGGACTAATGACCTCAGCAATTGAGTCCCATAGTGCTCAGAGCCATTTGAACCATTTTTAGATAGATAAACGTGACCATTTGCGGCAAAACAGTCTGGCTTATTCCGCGTGTATTACGACTTCTGCATTATGAGAAAGGTCTATTTCGTTTTCTGTGGCAGACAGTTACAAATTAGACGTAATCGAAATCGAAAAGTCACACGAGTACTATTCATGTTAACAGCTTTTTCTGTATTGCACAACGACATTTTTATTTTTCATGCAGCAAAACGTTTGATGAACTTAGATGAGGTAGTTGATTCTTTCGTAGAAAGGAAAGCAGGCCGTGTAAAGCTGTAACAAAACAAGACAGGAAAAAAATGCTGGGACCTAAGGACTGAAAATACTGTCGTGTTTGTCTCCTGTCTTTAGCGCTTTTGTGTTTCTTATATTTTATTTTATGTCACACAAAAGACAGAGTTATTAGTTAATGGGCAATGAGAAGTGCAGATTTTCTGAAGACTTCTTATTCTGTCGGTCACAAATAATCCGACCCTGTATTAATTGTGAGTTCTTTTATGTGGATTAGAATGTCAAACCGGTCGACTGGGAGCAGGAGAGGCACCACAAGACATTTTAATTTCCACTGTCCTGAATATAGGTTCGATGGCGTCCATTACAAAATGTACACGTTTGAGTTCCACAGAGCGAAATACAGTGACGTGCGATAGGTGAATGCTGTAAAGAGGGATGGTACTGCAGTTTGGCACACTCGAGGCCAAACAACATGTCTTAGATTTCCTCCAACATATGTGTTTTATATATCAAACTGTTCAGAAAGACGTGCGCTACAAAATGAACATATTTTTGAGAAATAGATTTTTTTTAAAATTTTGGCCACCCTGATAGCTGAGTGGTCAGCGCGGTGGTCTGTCACACCAAGGGGCCCGCGTTCGATTCCCGGTTGGGTCGGAGACTTTCTCCACTCAGGGATTGGGTGCTGTGCTGTCCTCATTATCATTTCATCATCATCAGTGGAAGGAAACGGGAAACCACCACTGGAATCACTTCCCTAGACGCTCATGCGGTGGACCTCTCTGACGAGGATTCCCCCATGACAAGACCTGCCCTAAGGCAGAACACAAAGTTCAGGGGAAGAAATCCAAAGTGCACTCCGTGTGCATACCGGGTGGAGTCATTCCAGATGTGGAAAGGGTCCTCCCGGATGCCATGAAGAGCACAGGTGGTGGCTCACGTCGGTACCAATGATGTGTGTCGTTATGGATCAGAAGAGATTCTCTCTGGTTTCGAGTGACTAACAGAAGCGGTAAAGGCTGCCAGTCTTACTTGCAAGATGAAAGCACAGTTAACCATTTGCAGCAAAGTCGACAGGACCGATTGCGGACCTCTGGTACAGAGCCGGATGGAGGGTCTGAATCAGAGGCTCAGACGGTTCTGCGACCGTCAAGGCTGTAGATTCCACAATTTGCGCCAAAGGATGGTTGGGTTTCAGGTTCCGATGATTAGGTCAGGTGACCACTATGTGCAGGAGGCGGCTACACGGGTAGCAGGGGCTGCGTAGCGTGGACTGGGCGGTTTTTTATGTTAGAGGGTCTCGGGAAATGGGCTTCAGTCACAAAGGGTGCAGGCTGAACACAGGAAAAACGTAGATACAGGAACCATTGGTATAAGAGTTGTAAATTGTCGTAGCTGTGTTGGGAAAGTACCAGAGCTCCAAGCGCTAATAGAAAGCACTGATGCTCAAATCGTTATAGGCACTGAAAGCTGGCTAAAGCTGGATATAAGCTCAGCCGAAATTTTTGCTAAGAACCTAACGGTGTTCCAAAAGAATAGGCTAAACACGGTTGGCGGTGGCGTGTTTGTTGCTGTTAAAAGTACTCTAGTGGCCATTAAAATTGCTACACCATGAAGATGACGTGCTACAGACGCGAAATTTAACCGACAGGAAAATATGCTGTGATATGCAAGTGATTAGTTTTTCAGAGCATTCACGCAAGGTTGGCGCCGATGGCGACACCTACAACGTACTGACATGAGGAAAGTTTCCACCCGATTTATAATACACAAACAGCAGTTGACCGACGTTGCCTGGTGAAACGTTGTTGTGATGCCTCGTGTAAGGAGGAGAAATGCGTACCATCACGTTTCCGACTTTGATAAAGGTCGGATTGTAGCCTATCGCGATTGCGGTTCATCGTATCGCGACATTGCTGTCGCGTCGGTCGAGATCCGATGACTATTAGCAGAATATGGAATCGGTGGGTTCAGGAGGATAATACGGAACGCCGTGCTGGATCCCAACGGCCTCGTCCCAGTAACAGTCGAGATGACAGGCATCTTGTCCGCACGGCTGTAACGGATAGTGCAGCCACGTCTCGATCCCCGAGTCAACAGATGGGGACGTTTGCAAGACAACAACCATCTGCACGAACAGTTCGACGACGTTTGCAGCAGCAAAGGACTATCAGCTCGGAGACCGTGGTTGCGTTTACCCTTGACGCTGCATCACAGACAGGAGCACCTGCGACGGTGTACTCGACGACGAACCTGGGTGCACGAATGGCAAAACGTCATTTTTTCGGATGAATCCAGGTTCTGTTTACAGCATCGTGATGGTCGCATCCGCGTTTGGCGACATTGCGGTGAACGCACATTGGAAGCGTGTATTCGTCATCGCCATATTGGCATATCACCCGGCGTGATGGTATGGGGTGCCATTGTTTACACATCTCGGTCACCTCTTGTTCTCATTGACGGTACTTTGAACAGTGGAAATTACATTTCAGATGTGTTACGACCCGTGGCTCTACCCTTCATTCGATCCGTGGGAAACCCTACATTTCAGCAGGATAATGCACGACCGCATGTTGCAGGTCCTGTACGGGCCTTTCTGGATACAGAAAATGTTCGACTGCTGCCATGGCCAGCACATTCTCCAGATCTCTCACCAATTGAAAACCTCTGGTCAATGGTGGCCGAGCAACTGGCTCGTCACAATACGCCAGTCACTACTCTTGATGAACTGTGGTATCGTGCTGAAGCTGCATGGGCAGCTCTGCCTGTACACACCATCCAAGCTCTGTTTGACTCAATGCCCAGGCGTATCAAAGCCGTTATTATGGCCACAGGTGGTTGTTCTGGGTACTGATTTCTCAGGATCTATGCACCCAAATTGCGTGAAAATGTAATCACATGTCAGTTCTAGTATAATATATTTGTCCAATGAATACCCGTTTATCATCTTCGTTTCTTCTTGGTGTAGCAATTTTAATGGCCAGTAGTGTAGTTTATCCTGTCACGAAATTGAAGTAGATACTTCCTGTGAGTTAGTATGGGCAGAGGTCATTGTTGGCAACCAGAATAAAATAATAATTGGATCCTTATACCGACCTCCCAATTCAGGTGATACAGTTGCTGAAAGGTTCAAAGAAAACTTGAGTCTGATTTCAAACAAGTACCCGACTCATACAATAATAGTTGGAGGTGACTTTAATTTACCTCGATACGTTGGCGAAAATACATGTTTAATTCCGGAGGTACGCATAAAATATCATCCGAAATTGTGCTAAACGCATTCTCTTAAAATTATGTCCAGCAGTTAGTTCATGAGCCCACACGAATAGTAAACTGTTGTGAAAACACACTTGACCTCTTAGCAACAAATAATCCTGAGTGAATAACGAGCGTCAAAACCGATTCAGGGATCAGTGAACACAGGGTTGTCGTAGCGAGATTGAATACTGAAATCCCCAAATCCTCGAAAAGTAAGCGAAAAATATACCTATTCAAAAAAGCAGATAAAAATTCACTTGACGCATTCCTGAGAGACAATTTCCACTCATTCCAAATTAATAATATAAGTGTAGACCAGATGTGGTTTAAATTCAGAGAAATAGTATCGGCAGCAATTGAGAGATTTATACCAAATAAATTAACAAACGACGGAGCTGATCCTCCTTGGTACACAAAACGGGTTAGAACACTGCCAAATTTAAACAGACGCAAAATCCCCAAGGCTGGCGACCTTTTACAGAAGCTCGAAATTTTGCGCGGACTTCAATGCGAGATGCCTATAACAGCTTCCACAACGAAACTTTGTCTCGCAACCTGGCAGAAAATCCTAAGAGATTCTGGTCGTATATGAAGTATGTTAGCGTCAAGAAACAATCAATGCCTTCTCTGCACGATAGCAATGGAGATACTATCGAATACAGTGCTCCCAAAGCAGAGTTACTAAACACATCCTTTCGAAATATGTTCAAAAAAGAAGACTAAGTAAATATTCCAGAATTCGAATCGAGAACAGCTGCCAACATGAGTAACGTAGAAGAAAATAACCTCGGAGTAGTGAAGCAAGTCTTCTGGTCCAGACTGTATACCAATTAGGTTCCTTTCGGAGTATGCTGGAGCATTAGCTGCATACTTAACCATCATATACAACCGTTCGTTCGACGAGAGATCTGTACCCAAAGACTGGAAAGTTGCACAGGTCACACCAATATTTAAGAAAGCTACTAGGAGTAATCTACTACACTACAGGCCCACATCGTTAACGTCGATATGCAGCAGGGATTTGAAACATATATTGTGTTCGAACATTATGAATTACCTCGAAGAAAACGGTCTATTGGCACACAGTCAACATGGGTTTAGAAGGCATCGTTCCTGTGAAACACAACTATCTCTATTCACATGAAGTGTTTAGTGCTATTGACAAGGGATTTCAGATCGATTCCGTATTTCTGGATTTCCAGAAGGCTTTTGATACTGTACCACACAAGCGGCTCGCAGTGAAATTGCGTGCTTATGGAATATCGTCTCAGTTATGTGCCTGGATTTGCGATTTCCTGACAGAGAGGTCACTGTTCGTAGTAACTGACGGAAAGTCATCGAATAAAACAGAAGTGATTTCAGGCGTTCCCCAAAGTAGTGTTATAGGCCCTTTGCTGTTCATTATCAATATTAACGATTCTGGAGACAATCTGAGCAGCCGTCTTCGGTTATTTGCAGATGACGCTGTCGTTTATCGACTAATAAAGCCATCAGAAGACCAAAATATACTGCAAAACGATTTAGAAAAAATATCTTAATGGTATGAAAAGTGGCAGTTGATCCAAACTAACGAAAAGTGTGAGGTCATCCACATGAGTGCTAATAGGAACTCGTTAAACTTCGGTTACACAATAAATCAGTCTAATCTAAAAACCGTAAATTCAAGTAAATACCTAGGTATTACAATTACGAACAAGTTAATTTGCAAGAAACACACAGAAAATGTTGTGGGCAAGGCTAATCAAAGACTGTGTTTCATTGGCAGAACACTTAGGGGCCGGTGCCACTATCAAGTTTTTGCCCCAGTTCGGAAATATCGTAGATCCGGAGCTGATTCAGATTATACCTTTGTTAATATTTCTGGTAATGAAAGGTGGGTGGAGGTAGGAGCTATCACGCTTTTCATAAACGATGTCAGTACGATCATTCACAAACTTAGAATCTAAGCTTACTTCTAAAGAAGATGGTGAAAAGACGCTGTGGTATCTTCTCCACTTCCGTACGTTGCCAATAATATTTTTAGTCATCGCTAATCAAAGACTGTGTTTCATTGGCAGAACACTTAGAAAATGTAACAGGTCTACTAAGGAGACTGCCTACACTACGCTTGACCGTGCTCTTTTAGAATACTGCTGCGCGGTGTCGGATCCTTACCAGATAGGACTGACGGAGTACATCGAAAAAGTTCAAAGAAAGGCAGCACGCTTTGTATTATCGCGAAATATGGGAGAGTGTGTCACAGAAATGATACAGGATTTGGGCTGGACATCATTAAAAGAAACGCGTTTTTCGTTGCGACGGAATATTTGCACGAAATTCCAGTCACCTACTTTCTCCTCTGAATGCGAAAATATTTTGTCGACACCGACCTACATAAGGAGGAACGATCACTAAGACAAAATAAGGAAAGATATAGGTGTTCATTCTTTCCACACGCTGTAAAAGATTGGAATAATAGAGACTTGTGACGGTGGTTCGATGAACCCTCTGCCAGACACTTAAATGTGATTTGCAGAGTATCCATGTAGATGTAGATGTATCTCAAACGTTCGTGGGGAGGAGGGGCCGGTGCCACTATCAAGTTTTTGCCCCAGTTCGGAAATATCGTAGATCCGGAGCTGATTCAGATTATACCTTTGTTAATATTTCTGGTAATGAAAGGTGGGTGGAGGTAGGAGCTATCACGCTTTTCATAAACGATGTCAGTACGATCATTCACAAACTTAGAATCTAAGCTTACTTCTAAAGAAGATGGTGAAAAGACGCTGTGGTATCTTCTCCACTTCCGTACGTTGCCAATAATATTTTTAGTCATCGCTATATCGAGTGACTGAAAATGTGAGTCCGATACCTGTGAACGTAACGACGCGGTTAGAATACGTGTGCTAAACATGAACTCTTCTGGCGCTTTGTGGCAATGTGTGTTGTGGTTCTCAACATCACACTATCAATATCTCACACTTGTTCCATTAATACAAAATTAAAGCCAAAGAAAGAAGTAAAATACACTTGCTAGCGACTAATCATCATGTGGTGTTGCAGTTCTTCATATGTCCGTGCTTGTTCCGGAAATACCACGATATCAAAACCATGAGAAGTTGTAGATTGTGTAGCAGAATAGCTACCAAAATACATGTCCAATAGCATCATGTAAGTTAGAAAATACAAAACAACCCACCGAAGAGAGCACGACAGTGCTGAACCATGTATGGGTGAAACAAAGAAAGAAAAGGTGTCTTGCATAAGGCGGAGTTCCCATTTGCTACCGACTGTTTTGTTGATAGGAAATTTTGTTTGTGAGCAAGAGTATCTCTCGTATATCGTGCCAGAGCTGAGAAGAATCGTTAGAAATATTAATAATACCATTTCACGGAACTTCTTGTCAATTGGGTTACTGAAATGCTAATATTAAATCCTTACAAGTAATCGCCTACACACGCGAGAACATATTTATTGATTGTATCTACAGAATTACAGTTGTTGTTGTTGTAGTTGTTGTCTTCTGTCGTGAGACTGGTTTGATGCAGCTCTCCATGCTACTCTATCCTGTGCAAGCTTCTTCATCTCCCAATACGTACTGCAACCCACATCCTTCTGAATCTGCTTAGTGTATTCATCTCTTGGTCTCCCTCTACAATTTTTACCCTCCACGCTGCCCTCCAATGCTAAATTTGTGATCGCTTGATGCCTCAGAACATGTCCTACCAACCGGTCCCTTCTTCTTGTCAAGTTGTGCCACAAACTCCTCCCCAATTCTATTCAATACCTCCTCATTAGTTATGTGATTTACTCATCTAATCTTCAGCATTCTTCTGTAGCACCACATTTCGAAAGCTATTCTCTCCTTGTCCAAGCTATTTATCATCCAGGTTGCACTTTCATACATGGCTACACTCCATACAAATACTTTCAGAAACGACTTTCTGACACTTAAATTTATACTCGATGTTAACAAATTTCTCTTCTTCAGAAACGCTTTCCTTGCCATTGCCAGTCTACATTTTATATCCTCTCTACTTCGACCATCATCAATTATTTTGCTCCCCAAATAGCAAAAATCCTTTACTGTTTTAAGTGTCTCATTTCCTAATCTGATTCCCTCAGCATCACGCGACTTAATTCGACTACATTCCATTATCCTCGTTTTGCTTTTGTTGATGTTCATCTTATACCCTCCTTTCAAGACACTGTCCATTTCGTTCAACTCCTCTTCCAAGTCCTTTGCTGTCTCTGACAGAATTACAATGTCATCGGCGAGCTTCAAAGTTTTTATTTCTTCTGCATGGATTTTAATACCTACTCCGAATTTTTCTATTGAACGACAACGGGGCGAGGCTACAACCCTGTCTCACTCCCGTCCCAACCGCTGCTTCCCTTTCATGCCCCTAGACTCTTATAACTGCGATCCGGTCTCTGTGCAAATTGTAAATAGCCTTTCGCTCCCTGTGTTTTACCCCTGCTACCTTTAGAATTTGAAAGAGAGTATTCCAGTCAACATTACTTGCGACTAATGACAGGTGCAAGATCTACCAGTGCTAAATCGCGCAAAGCGCAGAAATCGCAGACGGCACAGAAATCGCGTACATAACAGAAGTAGCAAGAATTGCAGAAATAGCATTAGTGGCGTGCGGAGGGAATACGAATTGTGAATTCGTTAACTGCCATTCTTAATTGCAACAAATCACAGTTAAGAAGCGCAGTTACCGAAAAGTAGCATTTACAGATATCACTGATTCTGGAAATTCGCAGTTTAGCCCATGCATATGCAGAAGTGTCGGGTCGGTTAACTGCCAAGCTGCACGGTACGAAGGTCACGCCTGGCGCAGGCCGCGAGTGGGATGGTACGTTAGGGGGGGGAGGGGAATCACGTGACGTTCCAACTGCGGCTTTGGCTGGCGTAGAACAGTTGCTCGAGAGACGTGGCAGCGGTGGGAAGTGTTAACGGCAGACAGCGTTGCTTTTCATCTCTGCTCAGCAGGACGTGTGAACACACAGCAGGTAGGAGAGATGAGCTGGCTAGCCCTCTTCTGTGCACATTTTGCAACGTGCCGCATTACCAAGTGAAATTTAGAAGTACTTAGTACTGGTGCACAAGCAGCAGCATAGGGTGAAAAGCTCCGGTGTCCTGTGTGCGAGCGGCCATGTCGCGCTACAAGATGGCTGCTTTAGCCGGCCAGCTGTTTGTATAAAAGAGCGCCCCCTAAGCTGTAGAATACCGCACCTGGAGTGTAAGCCTACAAAAATAGGGTTTACTTCAGAAAATATAGCGAAAAGGAATTGTGTGCGTGAACTTTACAACGGGAGGAATTTCCGTGGATAGTTTCATAAATATAAAGTACGAAGATAATCATATTCTTCGAATAACCGTGAATGAACAGAGGAGCATTCGATTATCTCATCAACAAATTAAAGACGAATGGTTTTTACATGATCAAGAAGTTTTAACAGGCTATAAATGCGGAAGAATCACTTAGTATCCTAAATACGCACACACAAAATGGCGACAGCAGCTAGCTGCGGTATAGCGGTATCGTTGCAGCGGCGTACCACGTACTTTTTGTATTTTAACTGACTCAGTTACAGTTCCGTATACTAAGTTTTACATATACTGTTTACATTGCATCGCTAACTATATTTTTAGGTCTTGCCGAAGAACATCTGTAAGTGTTTACGCACCTATCCCAGTATATCTCATTAAATTCCTAATAAATTACAATGAACCATGAAATTTTACAGATTTTTGCTGTTGCGAACGTAATTCATCAGCAGTCAGTGTTAAGGCCAAGTGTTTCAATTAATCTAAATAGTCTAAAAGTAGAGCGTACAAAATTTTTGAAAAGGGAGTCAAACGTTGTGTGGAATGATTTGCCCAAAAGTATGAAATGAAAAATATTAGGGAAACGTTGGGTCCACCTGATTTTCTATTCACGATTTCGAGCATCATTCAAAGGCACGTAGAACGTTTTTCTACTGTACTTGTTTCTTTTACACAAATCATTTCACAAAATAATTGACAGATTTCTTTCCTTTTTTATTTTCAAGTGTTATTCAGAAAGCATGATATTACTCCTCGTTTGCCTTCCTAACGTTTTTCTGTTCTCGAAAATTCGAACTTTGGTACTTGATTCCAAGGAAGTCTTTTTGGCATTTAAATACCGCACCAGTCAGTGTATCTTACGTCCAAAATAGCTAGGCGTTGAATAGATGAAATTTTTGACACTTCATTTATTTGCTTGGCAGCAGCTTTTCGTGAAATATTTCAATTTTTCCTGAACTCATTAAGTTTTCGTTAATCACCCTGATTACTTTCAAGCAGTTAAATATTTTCATGCAAAACTAGACCTCACGCTGGTCACGTTTACCCGTTTCTCTCTTTTTTTGATATGAAAATTCGGACAAAACCTCGCGGTGTAATTTATAGTAAGTGTTGTTTTCGCTCTGCTTACGCGTCTACAAACACGTATCGAGCGTTAATCACACGATAAAATAGTCCTTTCTGATTGCTGTCATTTACAAAAATCGTCATTTCGGTATCTTGAACCGTTTGAGATACGATTTTTACGACCACTTGATTCCCGAAGTGCAGGAAAGGTTCGGACGCGCCGCGAGCGACCCGTCCGCGGATACAACAATCAGTATCCCGAGAATGAAGAGAGATGTTCCGGTCTCAACTTTAAATGCAATTGAGATATATTGATTATTTCATACGCAGTAATGTACGGTTTTAAATTAACTATACGGAAAGTCTATGCAATGTGGTTTTACCTCTGCAAGTTCTTAAAAATGTCGTGCAGCCATGTACTCAATTTCGTGCATCACAGTAACTATGACGAATAACGAAAATAGACCTTCGTCGAGTAAAGATATAAGATTGTATAAATTACTCCCTGAAAATTTGAATACTCGACTCGAAGTGGTTTCTGAGATTTAAGGAAAAACGAAAGCGTAAATTTTTAGGAACGGCTTCTGAAGTATCAAGACTGTAACTCAATATATGCTTAATTTTTTTTTTATTCGCTCAGAAGCACCCTGTACCATACTGTGTATCATTCTCTTCATCTTTTTTCGAGTTTCTTCTTCTTTCTGGACTCCTTAGTGGCCAGCTGTGCTCAATACTCTGCTTTATCAATGCGAAAGTTGTCCGTCTGTTAAAGTTCTCAGATGCAGTTTGCTCCAGGATTAATTGCTATTGCTATGCTGTAGCACTTTCACCCTACCAGTGTTGCCATCATTAAAAGCAATAACAGCATCAAACCTCCCCCCCCCCCCCCCACTTTAGTGTCTTCATTCCAACAAAACATTTCTTGGTAATAGTCCACGTAAGATTACTGAACGCCTCATTGGGATTTTGAGTCTGACCATGCAGACACCTCTTCAGCAATTCAGGATTTGCCAGGACTCTGTAAATAGGTTTTATGATATCCATGACTGCTTCTGCACCATGAATTTGGTTTTACATCAGTTGACAGTCTGTGTAAGAAGTAGCCCATACTGCCTGCTTCATTTTCAACAAATCTTCAGTATTATTTCTAATGGACATCCCATAATACTGCTGTAGTTCATCAATTATTTTGCATGTTACCCTGCCTCTTACGGTTTTACCGTCGGGAAGTTTCTTGTTTCTCAAACATTGTCAACTTCCTCAACCTCATGCCCATCCTCTTATGGACGTGACCAACACTGTTAACCTTTATAACTCGGCAATCCGCAGCCTTCTACATAAAAAAATACCTATTTTATTAGATCTTGAAGTAATGCACGTAAAAATTTTAACATTTTCAACCGGTGTAGATTGTATTAAAAGAAAATAAAATGCTTCCCATGCGAGTTTATAAGTGATAAAATTTTATTCGGAAGATTGCAAATTTTATGAGATAAAAATCCGAGAATGAAAAAATTTCCGTTCTGACTCCCCTCAAAAGACAGGAATTCAGCAGTGACGGCTTCTTAAGTTTTTCTCGCGTATCTTTCTCTAGGTAACTTAACAAGGTGCCAGTTTAAGCCATGAAGGACGTGCAGTATTAATGCGATATTGCAGAGCCTATGTTCTTCGGGCATGTCTGACCGAAGAAACATTGCATCGCATTCCTGAACAACAAAGGCACTGCAGTGCCGTATTTATTATACACAGACACCTGGCAAACTACTTTAAATTAACATGTGCCGCTCCTCGGGAATATACACAATGAAAGAGTACATATTGTTGACATATGGTGTGGCTGTGAGTCGAGTTGAAACAGCCTAATTGCAACGCAAGTGCTCGCAGTAGGCAGGAAATCCGGCTTCGCCTCCTGGTCCGACACAAATTTTCATTGTCGTCGCTCCATTATACAGTTCGTGGTTGTTCATATTCGTAATTGCGAGTACGTTTCGTGTGCAGCATTAATGTCTAGACCTACCTAGATTTTCAGGTAACTGTTCGTTAAAAAAATTAATAACCACGTCTCAGCTTCGCATTACTGCTGTTCGATTACTGAATTACCTTTCCAGTATTGGTTTTTATATATATATATATATATATATATATATATATATATATATATATATACGAACTTAATTCCCAGAGTCCTTTAAGAATGTAGTTGTGGTTGCCTTCCATCTGATACACCTCAGCTGATACCATGATGTTTAAAGAGTGTTGCTGTCGTATTGAAATTACTTTCAAAGCCGGATTTTATTTATTTACACGCCCAGTTCAGTAGGGCCAAGCTGATCTAAATTTTCGTTGAAGATGTCAGTACTTCTAATTTCAATATAAAAGTAATACCATAAAATAAAATGTATATGAACCCAAGAATTCAAGCCATAAGTTTAAGTAAACTGAATCAACAATACAGCATAAGAATGAGCTTAATTTTTCAAGTAACTCCTCAAGAGGATAGGAGTTACACATGAGTAAACTCCTCAGTTTCGATTTGGAAGCGCGTGTATTACTGCGAAGCTTATGAATTTTTTCAGTAGCTTACCGAAAACGATGCAGCAGTATACTGCACACCTTGCTGCACAAGAGTTAAGTGCTATACAAATGCAGATTGGGTTTCTGCCTAGTATTAACTCAGTTGTTTGTTGTTGTGGTCTTCAGTCCTGAGACTGGTTTGATGCAGCTCTCCATGCTACTCTATCCTGTGCAAGCTTTTTCATCTCCCAGTACCTACTGCAACCTACATCCTTCTGAATCTGCTTAGTGTATTCATCTCTTGGTCTCCCTCTACGATTTTTACCCTCCACGCTGCCCTCCAATACTAAATTGGTGATCCCTTGATGCCTCAGAACATGTCCTACCAACCGATCCCTTCTTCTGGTCAAGTTGTGCCACGAACTTCTCCCCAATCCTATTCAATACTTCCTCATTAGTTATGTGATCTACCCATCTAATCTTCAGCATTCTTCTGTAGCACCAAATTTCGAAAGCTTCTATTCTCTTCTTGTCCAAACTATTTATCGTCCATGTTTCACTTCCATACATGGCTACACTCCATACGAATACTTTCAGAAATGACTTTCTGACACTTAAATCAATACTGGATGTTAACAAATTTCTCTTCTTCACAAACGCTTTCCTTGCCATTGCCAGCCTACATTTTATATCCTCTCTACTTCGACCATCATCAGTTATTTTGCTCCCCAAATAGCAAAACTCCTTTACTACTTTAAGTGCCTCATTTCCTAATCTAATTCCCTCAGCATCAGCCGACTTAATTCGACTACATTCCATTATCCTCGTTTTGCTTTTGTTGATGTTCATCTTATATCCTCCTTTCAGGACACTGTCCATTCCATTCAACTGCTCTTCCAAGTCCTTTGCTGTCTCTGACAGAATTACAGTGTTATCGGCGAACCTCAAAGTTTTTATTTCTTCTCCATGAATTTTAATACCTACTCCGAATTTTTCTTTTTTCTTTTTCTTTTTTTTTTTAACTCAGTGAAAGCTGCTAATTCTTGGGAGTAAGTTGGTATTGTTAACAAGAAACTGTAGTAAAGAATATGTATATTGAGAGGTCAATGTCAAAATACCCAGACTAGCGAACAGGGGTCGACAAAGAGGTTCGAAAACTTAACACCACTCATTGCTCGAACTGGCAGTTTCTGAGCCAAAAATATCCTTTTAGTCGAGAGTTACCCCAAAATATTACACCATACGACATAAGCGAATGAAAATAAGCAAAGTAGACAAATTTTCCCGTCGAACGCTCACTTACTTAATATACCGTTGGAATAGTAAAAATGACTGCATAAGTCTTTGAACAAGATCATGAACGATGGCTTTCCACGACCGTTTCCTATGTATCCGAAGACCTAGAAATTTGAACTGTTCAATTTCACTAATCATATGCCCATTCTGTGAAATTAAAACGTAGAGTTTTGCTGAATTGTGTTACAAATTATTAAAACTGAGTCGTACTGTGATTTAGGGTTAATTTTGCACAAGCCATTCTTGTCACAAACTGTACTATTCGAAACAGAGCCAATGTTGCACACAACATCCTTTACTACCAAGCTAGGGCCATCAGCAAACAGAAATATTTTAGAGTTACTCGTAATACAAGAGGGCATATCATTTGCATAAATAACATACAGGAGCGGCCCCTACACTGATTCCTTGCCCCCACCCCAATTTGACAGTACCCCACTCACAAGGGGAGGCCGCCAATTGTGAAATTCAGATTCGATTCATACTGTGCATAATAAAAGCTCATGGCCAGAGGTGTAATGTGGCAAAGCACCAAGATGCACTTCTCAGCCGTTGTCGACAAAATCGACAGTTAAAAGAAACCGTTCGGTGAAATACTCTCTACGCTTAATAATTTCCTAGAGCGTCGTGGCGCAGCGGTAAGCGCTCGGGTTCGTATTGTAATTCAAATGTGCACACACACACACACACACATATATATATATATATATATATATATATATATATATATATATATATATTTGAAATAAATCCAATCCATCGTCCACCACCAATTTTTTTCTCCGATTTTTGCCGATATGATACGATACGCGTGGTATGCATCAAACCTGACGAACGATAGAACAATTTTTCAGAATGTCAATCGGGTGTGTTTCCGAACAGATAATTTAAAAAACAATTGTTCTTGTAAAAACGCATCGTTTATCAGATGTGCTCGATGCCGTTCTGTTTCCTGCTTTCCATGTTTCTATGATAACTATCGCTCTGGTTCGTGCGATACTCCAGCTACTTCTGGTCACTAATTGTTAATTATGTGCGAGTGTATACCGAACTTATCAATAAATTGTATCCACTTGAATATTATTTGTGTTTTATTTCAAGTTTTATTTTTCCACGACAAACGATTTTCAACAACTTATATGCATATTGTTGCAACTGATTGCCGGGAATTATATATATATATATATATATATATATATATATATATTTGAATTCCAAAAAACAAATAATAAAAAAAGTAGCATGGCGCGGGATTCGATCCGGCAACCTTCGGATTACGAGCCCGAGCGCTTGCCGCTGCGCCACGACGCTGTAGAAAACTATTAATCGTAGAGAGGACTTTACCAAACGGTTTCTTTTAAATGTCGATTTTCTCGACAACGGCTGAGAAGTGCATCTTGGTGCTTTGCCACATTACACCTCTGGCCATGAGCTTTTATTATGCGCAGTATGAATCGAATCTGAATTTCACAATTGGCGGCCTCCCCTTGTCAGACCGCACATGGCAGCCGTTCTCAACAATGTGAATAATGACCTTTCGCTGTCTGTCGTTCAAGCAAGAGGTGAACCGATTGTGAGCTACTCCCTATATTCCGTAATGGTCCAACTTCAATGGTTCAATCTGAGTCATCTCTTCCCAGTATATAAACTCGATATGCTCCTAGCTGCATGACGCAGAATACTGTAAATCCAGTGGCATAACATTTATTATTAACTTTACCTAACATCTGTTAACTGTTACTGGATGTAATTATGTGGGTGACTTTTTATAGAGAGACCAGCTACAGATGAATGTCGTAATTTTTCTCTGTTTAATTTGAGAGGGAGAGGATCTTTTCTGATTCTTTTTGTGATATCAAAAGACAGGAGAATTCCTGCGTTCTTCTATTGACGTCACTTACATGGAATTAATCAGTTTTCTACTAAGTGGGAGAGTAGAGACGAAAGAAAATTACAGTGCCTCGGAACTATATTCTCGCGTAACAAACGTTTTTCAATGTGTAGCAAGCAAACTAGAATTTAAAGCACTGCTGATGAAGTAGTTACCATACTTCGAGTGGATAAAATTCCCCCATAAAGGAACCTCTATCTACGTAGATGTGACACAACCAATAATACAGTAAACCTTTGGCACCGTGACGTCAGCGAAAACATGACGGTTGCCGATCGATACTTGCAAAACACTGATTTGCAGGTTCTTTCGCGTTACATACTTAGTGCAATGTGAGGCAATAAGTTTGCCCGGCCCGAACTATTTGAAGTCAAGAGCATTGCGCATGCTCCGTTCTAGAGATGGGCAAACTGAAACACGTAACTGTTTCGAAACAAATGAAACAGTGCAATGTAATGTTCCGATACGCTGTTTCGAAACAGTGAAACAGTTTGTGTTTTGTAATCTAATAAACCTACACGTTTTATCATCTTGAATGTCTACTGTATAAGTATGTCCATATAAACACAAACGAGGTGCGAGAGCGCTAATCATGTCGCAGAACTGCAGAAACAACGGATATTCTACGGGCAGTCCCACATTCCGTTAGTATGGGTAATATACCCGTCCTGCTAATTTCCATGTACACAAAGGGAATCATTGTGGATAATAGGCACAGTGACTATAGACTCACAAATAACGCCAAATAATTCGAATAAATAACAAAATATAACAGAAAAATTTTTTGTCTTTCAAGGTGTTTCGAACCGTTACTATAAATTCACCATGCTTCCCAGCCCTTCCCGTACACCATTACACTATCAGTGATTTGTCAAAGAGATTGCTTGCAATTATACCTACATCAAATTTATGTATATGTCTAATAAGTGTCACTCTACGCCTTTTTTTATTCAAAATGTTCTAGGTTTACTTGCGTTTCTTAATGTGATTACTGTACATGAACAGAGAAGCGTGTGTTATAAAAAAAGTGTAATTTAGCTGAATGATTTTCACATATTTATTATTTTGAATGTGAATAGTATGCGTTGTTTTATTGTTTCGTTAGTGGTCATAAAGCAGATGTTACGCCATTTCGAAACAAGATAGTCAGCTAGAAACGAAGCTTTATTTTCGCATATCTTAAGCTTCATGTTATTGCTTGTCAAAAAGATTTCGACACTCTGGAAAGAGTTTCATGAAGTGAAGTGGTATGTTGTGTTTCAGTACCTGTGCCGAGCCCGAATCTCGTCCGACACAGAATGGAATGAAACATCACTGTTTCGATACAATTAGTCCGTTCCAGGCACAGGTGGACTGAAACAGCCTTATTTTGAAACAACGATACAGTTTCTGTGTGTGGCTCGAGATCGAATCTGGTCCGAGACAGGGGCGGAATGAAACACCACTGTTTCGAAACAGTGAACCACAACCGTTCCGAAACACTGAAACAGTTCCACGTATCGATACACTGTATCGAAACAGAAACAGTGGCCTAGTCTACTCCGTTCAGAAGTTCCGGCGTTCAGAACTGTGGAGGCCTGTGAAGCTACAGCTTGGTATTTACATCGTCAAAGAGAAGCAATATGATAGTTTGCAGACAGTATACGTCGAGACTCATTGCAATTTAACTCGTCGTATTATTTCTTTTGAAAATAATTATTCGAGCACGTCGACGTGGTTCAAATATAGTAACCCCACGCCGGTAGGATTACAACAATGAGCGTTTCACATGTTTGAAAGGGCAGGGTAGATAGACTGACGTAAAGGACGAGCTTTCGGGTCCAACTGGAGTCAATTGCCCTTTTTCTTTTGTTTAGACTTGGGTGAGTAATAGTTTAAACCTTAATTCGCTACAAATTGTGCAGTTCTAGGCTTTTCTAGGGTCCACATTTTTCAAAAGATTCCATTTTATAATCGTCTAATCTTTATACAAGGAGACAAATTATCATACTAGAAATATTGAAAATGGATGTATTTATTTGTAAATACTTGGATCGCCACCTAGTGTTTCTGTACTTTTCACGTAAGAGAAACGTACCGGTTGACTGGCATACTATAAATAATGTTGTTCTGCATGTGAGGATGAGAATACGAATCAGATAATTAATAATATTTCAAAGTGTTAAGATCAAGCAATGTTGTTTCCTATCGCATTGTCAGGCGTGCGAACAATGGCATTGGCGGCTGAGGTCGTTCGTTTGCTAAGTATTTCTGCATTATCGTGTGCCTTGCAACTTCCCGAAACAAAATATCGCACTTCTTGCAATAAAATTGCTGTGAAGATTGACTTATGGTTCTTTTATGCTAGGACTTTGTAATTTTTCATCAGATTGCTCACAAACCTCTCCCATGTCGCAGCCGATTACATCATTGTTAAAATTACTAAAATGAAAAAATACAGAGAGATTAACGAAATACATATTCAAGAACTCACATATGCACATAAATTATTAAGACACTTTCATATAAATAATTGTTGCTTGGTAGTATATCAATGTAAATCAGTACATCGATGCGCGTCTTTACATCTGCCTATGTTCAGTATGTAATAAAATGTCTAGAGTTGTGGAGCAATGACAAAATGCGTCCGTACAGGAACAATTATCTCAACACTCCCAGTAGCCCGCGAGGAGAAAACGCTAAAGTACAATATTAAAACACTTTGTTTTTTCACCGCAATTACATATTGTTTATCGACAGTGCTTCATACCATGTCTTTGACAGCGTGAAAAAACACGGAATAGGTGTTCAAAATAGCTGATGTGAATGTTCGCGAGCTATCGAGCGAATAATTGCTCCCTTTGAAAACGGAGTTGGGCATCTAAGGCAGGAGGACGTCTTTACGGTGTTGATGGTTCCACAAAGGAGATGGATTAAAGGGCTTCGAGATAATGGCGATGTAGCGAGAGGTCCGGTACTTGGAAGACGACACGTATCTACACGGAGACAGGATGAAGAATTGGTCAGGGCAGCCTAGAATGATCCTTTGTCAGTCATCTGGGAATGAGGCAGAGCTTCTCATTTCCCGGACTCTTCGAGAACTGCTCTGCTTTTATAGATATAATTGTACAGTAAGTTACTACACACCATTTGCAACTCATTTTCCGAAACGTAAATTCGAAAACAAGACATCACCGTGAGTTAGCATTGTGGCATAGGGAACAGCGAGCTAGTCAGTGAGTGACGTCATACGCATCACACGACTCCAGTGGAGCTTTCTAGCGGGCGTTCGAATTATTTGAATTTAATTTCCGTTTTTTAGAATAATACTGAAATTCTAGAGGGAAAAAAGCACGTTGGGAGCATAAAATCACGTAATCAATCATTTAAGACTGTTTCCAGAAAACAGTTTCATTGTATTATGTTGTTCTGTTGGAAAGGCTAAGGTAATCGATTGTAATTCTTTGACTGTTTTCAATTCACTGTCGCTAGTGTTAAGGTCAATAGGTTAAAGCAGTACCTGGCTATTCTGGAGCAAATGCAAAAACTTTTCCCATCTAGATGAACCTACGGTGTGCACTAACGTCTTATATTTCTTTCGCCTGGCAACTTCTTTATCAGGGAAGTTTGAACACTGGTTAATAACTTTTAAGGTTGCAATTACTGTGTCTGAAGTGAGGCTTGAATGTCTTATTTCAGAAAGTTCGCATCACTACGTTGTAATCTAAAATGAGTCCTGAACTCTACAGTGTAGTTATTGACGTTGAGAAACTTGCAGATACTTCATATTTATCCAAAATACTTCAGAATCAATGCTGTAGGTCTGGATGTGTTCCGAGCAGCGTTGTGATGCGTGGTCGGATGGTCCCCCCTCTCTCCCCCTCCCCCACCCCTCGCCTTCCACCGCTCACTTCGCTCACTTCGCCCTCACCTAACCCGCCCCCCTCCCCCCAGAACTCTGACGACTGGTCTGACAACTAGTGGCGATGGACGCTGCAGTATACACGCTCGCTGCAAGCATGGGACACAGACGTGTAAAGCCAGCGAAATGAGGGATGCTCAACTACCCGACCTACCGATAGATGGCTCTAGCGTCAAGCTACCGTGATCCTTTACGAGTCCAGGTGTCTCGGGTCACGCTCAACTACAGGATCAAACGATAGATGACGCTACGGTCACGTTACCATGATCCTTTGCGACGCCTGTAATACGAAGCGACAAAGAAATTCCAACTCCTGCTTATTCTATACATCTATAATCTGATCTGTGAATGATGGCTGTTCGCGCAGATCGAGATATGGTCGGGGATTGCACTGTCTGCCGGTTCCAAGCGACGATTGCCGTAAGCGCATACACGTGCTCTGCGCAAAAAAAAGCGTGTTTGCTGCAAATTGATTCTCACTTGCCTGTGCGGAATTTGTTGCTTATCTCTACCATAGGCCGTGCCAAATAGCAAGAAATGGAATAAAAGTCTACTGAATAACTCGCTACGGTCGCGTTTAATGATCACGATGGCAACCACTTTCATAGCAGAGATCTGAGAACAGCACTGAGCGCATATTGGTTGTCGGAGAATGCGTGACGTAGATGCGCAGAACAGGCTTGACCCCAACTATAGTGAAAAAATCCTGCAAGGAAAGGTTCCCTTCCCAGTTCCGCCACACAGTTTCGACCTAAATTCTGTAAAACTGGTCTGGAATCTTGGAAAGAATAAGATATGTAGTTCTAATGCATAGAGCATCTCGCTCACTGACCCGAAAAAATAAAGGCTGATGCTTCTGCTGTTAACAAATGTCACCTATCCTGAAGCAATCCTTTCGACGTAAACCGTTACGTTAGCGATTTGCGCGTCAGTTTTGCTCCTTTTATATTCAAGTTGCTTTTATGTTGGTTTCCTAAGGCAGAAGGAACCTCCTTCCAGATCTTTCCACCAGGTAAATAACCTCAGTGAGTACTGACTGGGTATTGAACCCAGAACCTTGACATTACTAGCCAAAAACTGTAGTCGTTACGCTACGACGTCATTAAGAATATTTGGGCATTGTAATTATAAGTAAAGTATTACAGTACGGATCAAGACCGTCATATACACAAAAATGGTGTGAGATAACTATTGGGGAAGAAATACTTTGACGGGCAAGGAAACTAAAAATATAACAAAATCACTCGGAATAGATTCAAGCAAAGGATCGGCTTTATCATTCGCGACGAATCAACATTCACAGCTATGAAAAATAACTACATCACCAAAGAAGATAGGTTAACTGTGGTTTTGACGGATACTGCCAGTGAAGATTCGTTAGCAGCTAAATTAAGGCATACTGTTACGTACTGTTCCTGTTGTCTTAAATCCATGGGCACCTATTTCTGTGGCCGCATACACACAGGCGTCTAAAGCTAGCGGTAGCTTGACGTTAGAGCCATCTATCGGTAGGTCAGGTAGTTGAGCATCCCTAATTTCGCTAGCTTTACACGCATGTGCGTGGCAGCTGTGTGGAAATCCGTTAGCAGTGTGGAGCGGCGGTTTGCCAGCACGTGCCACGCTTCCGCAATTAGAGGTAACTGCTGACCGCCGTAATGCGGCCAGCCCGAGAGGAACCAGCTGTCACGGGCATGGAGGTATTAAAAGCTGGAATACACGTTATCTGCTCTTTGTACTTGGAAAAAAAAAAAATTAAATGGCGCTGAGCACTATGGGACTTCACAGCTGAGGTCATCAGTCCCCTAGACTTAGAAGTACTTAATCCTAACTAACCTAAGGACATCACACACACCATGCCCGAGGCAGGATTCGAGCCTGCGACCGTAGCAGTTGCGCGGTTCCGGACTGAAGAGCCTAGAACCGCTCGGCCACAGCGGCCGGCTCTTTGTACTAGGGGCGAATTTTCGTTGACAGTCGCTGTCAGACAGTTCCAAGCGAGAGCTTTCTAATAGTTCACTTCAGTTTACTTAAGTTTTTCGCACGCGTTACTTGTTGTCCTTAGTGTTTTAGGCGTATGTCAAAGATTTTGCAGCGAAAAATCGAAAATATGTTTTAATTGCCGTTGTATATTTTACAATAATACACTAACGCGTTGTTCGAAATGGTATCAAAAATAAAGCCTCTGCCCAAAAAGAAATACTTTCGTGGCCCAAGTAAAATAGCTCTCAAGCAAATGGACAAAAGCAAACGTACGCACACCCCATGCCAGAAACAGTTATGGAAGAACTAAAGCCAATATATACAGATTCTAAACGCTGAGAATAACTTTTGCTTGACAAACCGCAGAATCGAAGTGAAAATTCAGATTGCACTTGGGACCACTCGCCACAAACTGTTTAATCGGCATGTCAGATTTTCACGCTGTGTCATCGATGCCATAATATGTTTTAAAGTTGGAATAACAAGCAGATTAAAAACCACGGGCAGACCAGGCATGAAAACTGGTGCGAACATAAAAAATACGAGTGGACAAACATCTCGCTGAAACGGCTGCTGAAAGTATGACAATAGACACCAGAATAACAAAGAAAAAAAACTAAAAAAGATCAAAACGATACTCGGAAGCAACAAGATTATGGAGATGCAATGTACTGACATATTATCATTGAGAAAGAAATTGCTGACAAATTTTTAATTTCAATTTCCCGTAACTAACCTGTCTGCATACTTACGTAGCATTATTTCCTAAAATATTAATGCTTCAAACAAAAGATTGCTTGAGTGATCATACAGTGCTTGCCTAAACATTGTACCGGCTTTATTCGACAATGTGTTAAACATTTTAAGCTGGAGCATGTTATACGTTATTCAGTTATTATGAGAAAAAACTGACTTCTACGAAACATTTTTTAAATACGCAGGCAAAGATGTAAATTTTCTGCTTTATTGTTTTAACAAGTTAATAAGAAAAGAATAATTTTTTGGACCTTTTATTTCGAATAGTGAGGAGCTACAGTGTACCTAAAATAAAAATTACATTTAAGTAAATATGTCAGATAAAAATTAATTTTCACTCAAGTTTGAATTCTACAGTATTTAATTTTTTGTCTCATAGAGGTCACAATATACCAATTATTTCAAAATAATAGTAAAAAATAGACATTACGTCCAGGTCTCCTTAAATAGTCTCTGGTCAGACTAGAATATTCTTAAGGACTTTACCACTTTCTGGATTCGTTTAGTACCCCTGAAAAAATCGGCTCATTGTCTTATAAAGAAGTGGAACGAGTGCCGAGGTCTGTCTCGTGATCTTCCCAGCATCCTAAGTTGGTAACTTCAGTGGGAATGTAACCCCACTTGCTTAGAATTTCACAAAACACGTCGCCTTGTGAATTGTGGACTTCCAGAACACTGGAAACGCCATTCGGCAGTTACGTGATCAGTATTTGACCTGTACTCGATCCATAATCTCTAATAGACGCAAGCAAACAGTGTTCGTAACGCACAAACACTGCACCCACCTTATCTCTCCTTGCTTGACGAACCGCGTAATCTCCCAGATAAGCCCAACAGCTCTTCGTTGGGTGGCTCTCAAGAATCTCCAGCATAGGTTGGGAATATAACTGAGCTAATGTGGAGCCATCTACAACACGCTTGATTTTTCTTAATTATGTTTCCCAGTTTCAAGACTCTGTCCGCCTTTGTTATACATATGTCAATGAACATTCACATTTACATTGTTTCCAGCAGAATATAATGGCATTTGTACAATAAGAGACGGAAAATGAGATGATCTATTGCTGATGGATGATAGTGGCAACTCGGAGAACTTAATATGCTCAAGTGAAACATGACTGACTTTTATTGTCAGAACAGAGTAGTCCTTTTACGAAAAATAAATAAATTCAAACGTTCCTTGGTAACTGTCAGTGTGTTACGAATTATACTAACTCTCATTGGTGAGATATTGAATTGTGCTTACTCATACTGAAGTAAACAGTAGCTCCTAAAACAGGTTACCCCTACAGTTCCATGACTTGAGGAATGTTCAGTTTACATAACATGAACAGCTGATGTTTATACGAGGAGAATGGCTTTTCCTCGTACTTTAATCATAACAGGCAATTTTACTGCAAGTTCAACATTCTCCCCATGATATCCTTATGAATCAGCATAATTATTTTGATCAAGATTTGAAAATATTTTCTATGCAGCCAAACAAGATATATTACAAGGTCACAAAACTGTGAGTCATATTTTACTTTAACTGTGTTTTCTTTCAGAGGTAAGGCAAGGCACCGCAATACGAATTGAACACAAATTTAGGAACAATATTTATGCTGCAAGTATATCCATAAGTGCTGTTAAAGTATGCAGCAACCAGTAAGATAGGTTTTCAGTAAGTTTCAATAACTTTTAAGGGTCATTGGTGGGATAATGGTGGATTTCTAATCCAGTTTGAAGTTTTTTTTATTTATTTTTACAGAAATGTATTCTCTGCAGGAAATACTTCACATCCATTAACTGTGTTGACACAAATTGTATTAGTAGGAAAACGTTATTCCATCAAAAATATTTTCTTCATAGATCATCATATAAAAAGCTACCAAGAATCAAAGTTTCTTAGTTTAGGTTTTAGTAACACCATCTATCTTTAGCAGAGGGATTACTTTCATCAGCGATGGTGTTTCAAGATATCATTAACATTTCGTGGATCCGAATTTTTATAAAAAGCGCTATCAGCAAAAGAAGAGTTACGTTTGCCCACTGACTTGTTCATATCACTTTTCAGTGGTTACGTCGGCTCACTGCCTTCGAATCATGCATCTTTTATTCCCCTGAAGAATTTTCTGCCATTGGCTGCTGAATTACTGAAGAACTGCATTCGTTAAAATGACGTCGGTTCTAAATGAGGTGGAGATAACATGTGACAAAGTTATCCCGTTGTTAAACTCACTGATGAAATTTGCAGCGGATCGTGACAGCGTTATAAAGAACATCAGTTTTATCATAACCATTATTTTTACACGCATTGTTACATGAATGGCGTCTCAAAGTGCCCGTTTTCGTCTGGTTTCCTCAATTGCGTTCAGAATAGTAAAGGAAATTTTACTTTTTATTCCCCTAGTGCCTAGAAATTCCCAAACCTCTTTTTATTCGATTGACTAGTAATTTTTGTTCTGGCGCGCTCTAGCTGGATATAAGGTGGCAAGACAACGCCATAGTAACATACACTACAGCAGGTGGAACCCATCTGTGGATCAAACTTACAAACGTAAACATTTGGGCGTGATTTGCCAGCTTATTCCTATGAACCTGTAGAGTGTATTCCATGAAAGTTCACCCACGTAAATTCAACCACATGTCATTGAACTTGTAAGTAGCCTGTTCATACGTTTCTGTTGGCAGTGCTATAGACTGTATTTATATCGCTGACAGGTCTCTGCGCCCTCCGTAAAAGACTCTGTGGTTGGAGGGACTAGCAGTTAGTGACCAGAAAGTGACGGGCTTGGATACGATCTCTTAGCAGACACTCAGTGTTGGTAGGACATGCATTGTAAAATGAGGATGGATGTAGTTGGTAATGTGTGGGTAGTGGAGTTATTGACTACTACATAATTTTTGGAACTAGAAGTCACGTGAATAAGGCAAAATCTGCTAAATACATTGTTTGCTCTTCAACAAAATCTTTCGTGTCATAACCATATGCCTCCCACTAGTTAATCTATAGTAGTTAGAATCCTTTTATTAAGCTGGCTGTAGTTGCTGCATGCTGTAATTGTAGTAGCCCATGTTATGAAGGTTTTCTATGAGCCAAGAGATCTATGAAAAAGTATTGGTTTTTGTTAGGATTTCTTGCAATTCAGGCCATTCTTTTGTGTTAATTATCTGAAGCCATGATGTCATTGTATAGCAGTTAGTTTGTGTTGGGCTTGTATATTGTGGGTAATAAATGAGTAGGTTAAGTTTGAGTTGTCTTCGTCAGGGAAAATTTATAGGTCAGTGTTTGAAATGATAAAAATAAGGAAACACAAAGACGTTTCAAACTGTAATTCTTCTTGAAGCTTCATCTTTGGCAAAAAAGAAAAAACACCAAACGGGGGCGGTTTGTTTTGACCAACTTCTTCTGGGAAACAGTTGCAAATTGATTCCATAGCACAAGTGTTAACGCGTATGTGCATTTGAGAATCTTCACTCAGTTTTAGCGAAATATTTCCAAGAGACATAGTTTTCATTGCAGGAGAAGCTCGATATCAAAGTATACTGCCGTATCATTTTTCGGTTTGAAGTTGTTAGTCACCTAGTAATTTCCGTTCTTTACTGTGTTTAGAATACTTTCAAGAAATGTGTACTTTATACTTTTCATCTTCAGTGTGCTGTCGAAGTAGGTTGATTTTGGCATCGTCAGGCACACAAACGTGCATGCATTGTGTCGTACAGGTGCCATATGTCAGTTTGTCGGATAGAGTTCCATGCCTGTTGCTCTTCGTCGGTCGGTTAATGCTGTTTCTGGATGACACTGGAGTTATCGTCCGATGATGTCTCGTATGTGATCGATTGGAGACAGATATGGTTATTGACCAGGGTTAGGCTGGGTGTGGGGGAAGAGAGCAAAGAGCGAGGTCAGCGGTCTCATCGGATTAGGTAAGGATGGGGAAGGATGTTGGCCGTGCCCTTTCAAAGGAACCATCACTGCATTTGCGTGGAACGATTTAGGAAATCTCGGAAAACCTAAACCAGGATGGTCGGACGCGGGATTGAACCATCGATCTTCCGAATGAGAGTCCAGTGTGCTTAGGGTGACCAGATGGGAGGATAAACAGCTGCAAAAAGGAGCACAAAGGAAGAAAAAAAGAGGACACATCAAACGGGTCAACTGCAAATGAGGATACCACCCGTCAGCTTCGGACAAGTCACGTGACTGCCGGGAAAACTACTAGTTTATTGTTACTGGTGGTCAGGTGGTGATTCCCAGAGCAACATTTTTTAAATTTTAAATTAAAAACATTGATTGTAGTGACAGTGTGGTATCAACTGTTTTTATATTCACGCGTAGGCTGCCTAAACGCCACCCCTCATTGATTGATTTCATGTGACTTGTCCAAAGCTGACGGCTGGTATCCTCATCTGCAGTACTCAATTTTAATAAATGAGTTTATTATTTATAGACATAACATACATAAATTCCTTAACAATTATTGATACTTCTCAGAGGAACCAATCTTTTGCAGAAATTTAAGCTTACTTAACAGATTATTGTAAAATGACACACATGAAAATTGTTTTAAATTATATTGAACCATCAACAGGTTTAATCTATTCCTCCCATCAGTCCACTGTGTGGTAATTAGAGAAAATATTCTTTTAGCATTATGCCCTGAAATACTGAAAAAGTATTCAACTCTGAGTGACAGTCAGCTGACTTACTGTCACAAAAACACTACCCATTTTTTACTACAAGATAAAGTCCTAAATTCTGGATCATCATTATTCCTTTTCAGGAATTGCCTGAAATTGCAAAACTGATCAAAACATTTTGCATCTTCAATTTCAAAGGCTTTACATTTCTCCTGCAAATATACAAGGCTTTTCTCAACATCACTGTAGCAAAAATCATTTTTAAATGACATCCATCTAAAACAGGAGAAGCTCTCAAACATACACAGCCACCGTTTCAAATATTCATGGCATGACTGATAAAGTAAAATAGCTTCCTCCATAAAATGTTTGACTTCTTTCTCGAAGCCTTCCCCTGTTGCAATTTTCAGGATCTGCTTGATCTTAAGGCAAATGAATTTTTCACTTAATCGGTCTTCAAGCATCTTACATACTGACTCTAAAATTTCAGTGACATCAACCACAGAGATTTCCTCCTTTTCTAATTCCAGAATACTTGTACTGAACAAAGACATCAATGAATGCAAATACCATAAGTAAGCTTCACTCAACCTGTTCTCAAAAAATTGAAACAAAACCTCTGGTGGTTTACTTTCAGAGAGAAAGTAAGTTTTAAGAGCAGCAAACATTTCCAGTATCCTTTCAATGGCTGGAAAAAGAGAGAGCCACTTAGTCTTCACATGAGACAGGACTTGATTGTAATTAACTTAAACAAATTCATGAACTGTATTACGCTCAACTTAGTGGAAAAGCCGGAAATTGTAAAAATCCGCCCAGACTCCGGACAAAGAGCTGAAAAGGACATGTCCAGATTAATCCGGACGTCTGGTCACCGTAAGTGTGCTAACCACTGCACCAACTCGTTCGGTAATCGACCAGGCCAAGGCAGCATGTCATCACTCTCTAGGGCACGTTGGGTTACAACAGCGGATTGTGGGCGAGGGTTATCGTGTTGGAAAACACCTGGGTGCAGTCCATTATTGGTAGCACAGCGTGTCGAATCAGCAGGTTGATGTACAACTTTGCTGTCAAGATGTGTGGGATAACTACGGGACTGGAGTTTGTCATACGAAATGGCATTCTCGAGTATAATTCCGCGTGCAGGTCCAGCTTGTCCAGGTGTTGGCTGCAGAGCTTCAGCTGGCCTTCTTCTAGCCAAGACACGGCCAACATTGGCACAGACAGACATAGCTTTCATCAGAAAACACGACAGACTTCCACCCTAGCCTCCCAATGAGCTCTCACTTGACACCAAGGAAGTCTCAAATGGCGGTGGTTTGTGGTGAGTGGACGCACTTTACAGAGCTACTGGCACGAAGCTGTCCTTGACGTGACTGATTTGTAACAGTTCGTTGTGTCACTGTGGTGCCAGCTGCTGCTGAGATCGCTGCTGCAGATGCGGTACGATGCGCCAGAGCAACACCGACTCAAAGGAAGGCCTCGGCGCTTGTTGGTGACGTCACGTCAGCTAGGCACGGCGAACGCGAGGTCTGTTGCAGGCAGAAACTCCTGGGCGTGCTTATCACTATAAATCTCTCATTTTTGGACAGAATGTTTGGTATTGTTTTGGATTCTGCAGTTGTATTTAGATGAAAGATTTTCTTGTTATTGTAAAGCTGCAAATGAAGATCATAGTTCTGTATTACTGAACCCTGCCGAAACAAACGTAGATGAATATGAGAAGATGCTTTGCCCCATTGCAAGCTTCGGAAATTTTACATTCAAGTAACTAAATTTTCTTGATTCATTTTGTCATCGAAAATTACCCCAACCCCCTTACAATGAACTCATTTCTTTTTTTTTATTTATTTTCTTTTGACATCGTCACTGGAAATGTGAAACAGTTTACATGTGTAAATGTCCAACTGTTACCAGTCATTAGATTACAGTCGTTTTCAACGAAAGGAATTCTAAACAGGAAACAAAATAGCTTCATACATCGAAAATACTGCTGAGCTTAAACCTTTTTAAACATGAACATTAGAAAAGATAAATATTCCCCTCTTGCTACTGAAAGGAGAATCTTTATAAGATAAAAAAAAATTATTTGATAAAACAAGTATCTGTTTTGCCTCTTCTTCTGCCCCCCACCCCCTCCCACAACGTGTACGATCGCAAGATATTTCATCAACATTCAGTGCTCCTCACCCCATAGTCAACAAAGATACCTAAAGAAGAGCCCCAATATGTTCACAGTTTCTTGTAAAAGCAACCCAGTACAAACCTAACTTCCTCAGATTTACAAATAAGGTAAAGAAGCACGAATTCTGTTGCTGCTGGACCATGAAGTTGTTTTTGTATGTCAATCCTTAAAGGAGTACACTATTTGTTAAGAAGTGTAATGAATTGCACAATAAATTGATTGCAGAAATCTCTCGGAACCATGTGTGTTGGTCAACTACCGCCAATAGTTTCACATTTTCCTGTGTCAGAGAGGGAGACACCACCATTGTGAGTATGCCTGCAACAGACCTGGCGTTGGCCGTGCCTAGCTGACGTGGCGTCACCAACAAGTGCCGAGGCCTTCCTTTGAGTCGGTGTTGGCCAGAGCCATACGCCGAACACGGTGGTTTTCGCTCTCAGTAGTGCCACGTGTCCTTCTGGAGCCGCTGTCAGCAATCATGTACACTGGCTACCTTCCTGGCAAGTCCTTCAGCAATATCGCAGAAGAAACAGCCAGCTTCTCGTAGCCCTATTGCACCACCTCGTTCACACTCAGAGAGGTGTTGATAACGGCGTCTTTGTCGCCTTAACGGCTTTCCTGACTACCATCAGCTCGAAACAAAGCTATGGGAGAGCCAGTCCTGACAGCTCTACCATCTGGTGAGCAAGATGTATGAGACTGGCGAAATACCCTCAGACTTCAAGAAGAATATAATAATTCCAATCCCAAAGAAAGCAGGTGTTGACAGATGTGAAAATTACCGAACTATCAGTTTAATAAGTCACAGCTGCAAAATACTAATACGAATTCATTACAGGCGAATGGAAAAACTAGTACAAGACGACCTCGGGGAAGATCAGTTTGGATTCCGTAGAAATATCGGAACACGTGAGGCAATACTGACCCTACGACTGATCTTAGAACCTAGATTAAGGAAAGGCAAACATACGTTTCTAGCATTTGTAGACTTAGAGAAAGCTTTTGACAATGTTGACTGGAATACTCTTTCAAATTCTGAAGGTGGCGGGTGTAAAATACAGGGAGCGAAAAGCTATTTACAATTTGTACAGAAACCAGATGGCAATTGTAAGAGTGAGGGGCCTGAAAGGGAAGCAGTGGTTGGGAAGGGAGTGAGACAGGGTTGTAGCCTCTCCCCGATGTTATTCAATCTGTATATCGAGAAAGCAGTAAAGCAAACAAAAGAAAAATTCGGAGTAGGTATTAAAATCCATGGAGAAGAAATAAAAACTTTGACGTTCGCCGATGACATTGTAATTCTGTCAGACAGCAAAGGACTTGGAAGAGGAGTTGAACGGAATGGACAGTGTCTTGAAAGGAGGATGTAAGATGAATGTCAACAAAAGCAAAGCAAGGATAATGGAATGTAGTCGAATTAAGTAGGGTGATGCTGGGGGGAATTAGATTAGGAAATGAGACACTTAAAGTAGTAAAGGAGTTTTGCTATTTGGGGAACAAAATTACTGATGATGGTCGAAGTAGAGAGGATATAAAATGTAGACTGGCAATGGCAAGGAAAGCGTTTCTGAAGAAGAGAAATTTGTTAACATCGAGTAGAGATTTAAGTGTCAGGAAGTCGTTTCTGAAAGTATTTGTATGGAAGTGAAACATGGACGATAACTAGTTTGGACAAGAAGAGAATAGAAGCTTTCAAAATGTGGTGCTACAGAAGAATGCTGAAGATTAGATGGTTAGATCACATAACTAATGAGGAAGTATTGAATAGGATTGGGGAGAAGTTTGTGGCACAACTTGACTAGAAGAAGGGATCGGTTGGTAGGACATGTTCTGAGGCATCAAGGGATCACCAGTTTAGTATTGGAGGGCAGCGTTGAGGGTAAAAATCGTAGAGGCAGACCAAGGGATGAATACACTAAGCACATTCAGAAGGATGTAGGTTGCAGTAGGTACTGGGAGATGAAGAAACTTGCACAGGATAGAGTAGCTTGGAGAGCTGCATCAAACCAGCCTCAGGACTGAAGACCACAACAATATCAGCTCACCACGTCCAGTCTCAAAGATAACAAACGCTCACGATTGTTACAGCGTGTTTTTAAAGCGAACTTGATTTCATTCCTCATAATGACATTGCTAGAGCCACTCTTATACGGCTGGCGCAAAATTTTAATACACATTTCGGACGTAAAAACAGGCTTACCAACATTCGTTTGTTGCACAACTCCTTCTCAGTGTTCTCATTTATTTTCCGTCAATGTATTCCACATATTACAATTCGACACACAAGTTTTCATTATATATTCTATTCTGCTGTAGTCTGATGTGCATGGTCACGCACTTGAGCCAAAATATTGTCCACAGAGATTTCACTGTTAACTGTTAATGTAGTTCGCTTAAAAATTTATGTATTGTCGCACAAAACGATTAAGCTCGCAGAGCCCAGTACGTTGTCCTCGATGGTGAGTGTTCACCGGAGGTGAGGGTATCATCTGGAGTGCCCCAGGGAAGTGTGGTAGGTCCACTGTTTTCTATCTGCATAAATGATCTTTTGGATAGGGTAGATAGCAATGTGCGGCTGTTTGCTGATGATGCTGTGGTGTACGGGAAGGTGTCGTTGAGTGACTGTAGGAGGATACAAAATGACTTGGACAGGATTTGTGATTGGTGTAAAGAATGGCAGCTAAGTCCAAATATAGATAAATGTAAATAATGCAGATGAATAGGAAAAAGAATCATGTAATGTTTGAATACTCCATTAGTAGTGTAGCGCTTGACACAGTCACGTCGATTAAATATTTGGGCGTAACATTGCAGAGCGATATGTAGTGGGACAGGCATGTAATGGCAGTTGTGGGAAAGGCGGATGGTCGTCTTCGGTTTATTGGTAGAATTTTGGGAAGATGTGGTTCATCTGTAAAGGAGACCGCTTATAAAACACTAATACGACCTCTTCTTGAGTACTGCTCGAGTGTTTGGGATCCCTATCAGGTCGGATTGAGGGAGGACATAGAAGCAATTCAGAGGCGGGCTGCTAGATTTGTTACTGGTAGGTTTGATCATCACGCTTCAGAAACTCGGGTGGGGTTTCTCCAGAGGAAAGGAGGCGTTCTTTTCGTGAATCGCTACTGAGGAAGTTTAGAGAACCAGCATTTGAGGCTGACTGCAGTACAATTTTACTGCCGCCAACTTACATTTCGCAGAAAGACCACAAGAGTGATTAGGGCTTGTACAGAGATAAAGGCAGTCATTTTTCCCTCGTTCTGTTTGGGAGTGGAACAGGGAGAGATGATGCTAGTCGTGGTACGAGGTATCCTCCGCCACGCACCGTATGGTGGATTGCGGAGTATGTATGTAGATGTAGTGAAACTCGGGCAACGAGAACGCTCCAAAAACGTCATAGCTGGTTGTAATTACAGGGCGACAGTTATTGAACTATATGACATAATATCTTCGTAACTTCTGAACGGTTTGCGTTAAGATATTTAAACTGCACGGTTGGCCGCGGGGCAAGATGGGAATTAGTATGCACATGCATGGTCTGGCTTAACGACGAAGTTCGCTTTCATTTGGATAGGTTTGTCAGTAAGCAAAACTGGCGCATTGGAGGCTGAGAACCCATATTTAGCGATTGAGAAGTCTCTTCAAACTCAACAGGTGACTGTGTGGTCAGCTATCTCCAATCACGGAATAATCGGTGCGATATTCCTCGATGGCACGGTGACTAATGTTGTATGAAGGTTGTGGAACATGGTTTCATCCCCATTGTCCTAAGTGATCCTGATTTCGACAAGATGTGGTTCGTGCAAGACGGAGCTCGATCCCATCGAAGCAGGAGAGTGTTTGATGTCCAGGAGGAGCACTTTGGGGACCATTCTGGCTTTGGGGTACCCAGAGGCCACTGACATAGGCTTCGATTGGCAGTCATATTCTCTGGATCCGAACACATACGACTGCTTTTCGTTCGGCTATATTAAAGATAAGGGGTACAGTAATCACCCTAAAACCATTGCTGAACTGAAAACATCCAATCAGGTGGTCGTCGACAGCATCGATGTTCTGACACTTCAGCGGGTCATGCAGAATTTAGCTATTCATTTGCGTCACATCATCGGCAATGATGGCAGGCATATCGAACATGTCACACTCTAAACCCGAATATCTGTTGTGACGTAGATGTTTAATAAAGTGTGTGCACGGCGTAGTTTGTAACTAATTGCCTTTTTTCATATAGTTCGGTAACTGTCACCCTGTGAATTGGGTGACAGCCTAGCTGACGTGCGGTGTTCGGTGTCCTGTCGTGCGTTCCTTCTTGTTTAAATGAACTGTTCTGGGAAAGGAACTGTCTGGCACGGTCTTCCTTTTAGTTCTCGCTTCCCGTAGCTACTGGAAGTTTGAATGCACATGCACAGCTCTCTCCTTCCTTCATACTTACACCTCACTCCCTGGCCTAAATCTCCATAGCTCTGAAGTTCTAAAGGCGAACTTTCCGAAGTGCGTCGGATCGGAAAACGGAAACTGTTCCGGGGTAGTTTACTTCCTTCTGTTCAGGCTCCAATTCCGATCCTCCTCTCCTCTCACCCCCACCCCTCCCTGACAGTTATTTTGTAAAGTAGAGCTGTAATAGTTTCCATCATTTGCAGAAGTGCACTAGGCTTCCATTTCGAATGGCTTCCCGATGATGTAACATCGGACAGAAGATGCCCCTTCCGGGGCTTGTCATTATGATTTGTTTACAAAATATCGATATATCGACATTCCCTTCAAAAGAATATCGATATAAACAGGTGATAATTTGTCACCGATGTATCTTCATCGAAAGGGCAATATAGAATGCCGATATTTTTGTTATGTTTTTCACAAATCTCGATAAATACGACTGTGGGAACTTTAATAGTGGCATCTATTTATTTACAGATCGTACAAAATAGATATGTTTCAGAGTTTCTACAGACCTTCAAAGTAGTCACAAGCATTGTGTATAGCACGTTGCCAGCGACGTGGAAGTCGTAGGATACTCTTAGCAGTGTCAGTTGTGTTGGAAGTTCGAGCGGCACGGTTTATTGGCCGACAAATTTTGTAGCTGTTTGAAGCGAATGCTGTGAAGTGTTCCCTTCAGTTTAGAAATAGAGTTGAACTCACGAGGGCTTAAGTCACAGGAGTGCAGTAGATGGTATAGCACTTAGCAGCCCCATCAGTCAAACAAATGAGTAACAGCTTGCACTGGACGTGCTGGAGCATTGTCCTGCAAAATGATGGTCGGGCCCTGCAGAAAGTGTCATCACTTCTGTCCCTTCATTTTTGGAACACAACCTACGGCCAGGATACAGATAGAAGTGATGATACTTTCTGCAGGACCTGACCATCATTTTGCAGGACAATGCTCCAGCACGCTGCCTGGGGTGGCCGAGCGGTTCTAGGCGCTACAGTCTGGAACCGCGCGACCGCTACGGTCGCAGGTTCGAATCCTGCCTCGGGCATGGATGTGTGTGATGTCCTTAGGTTAGTTAGGTTTAAGTAGTTCAAAGTTATAGGGGACTGATGACCTCAGAAGTTAGTCGCATAGTTCTCAAGAGGTATTTGAACCATAAAACTCGTGATATTTTTAAAAATATGAAACTTACTTGTCACGAAATCAAAATGTGGTGATAGAAGGTAGTTCTTTAAAATACTGCGATTGACCTGTATCGTCAATCGGGAAAAGATATCGTGGTGTTGTATTTGTCTTGTGATCTACAACATTTGCCAAGTGTTGCTTGACGCACATCTGCCTGTGGCTTACACAGCTATTGAGGAAGGGCAAAGGGCTGCCCAACTGTCGCTGTTTTTCAGAATCGTCCGCAATGGAACCAGTTGAGGTGTTTCGAGTGTCTGCTGCCATGGAAGTGGATGCCCGAGACGCTGGAAACAGACACGTGGATGGTGGCGCATGGGTACATACTGTTTACCCGACTGCCCTACGCCGGCTGCAATGTTTCGGCACGACAGGCTGGAGGTCGGCAGCCTATCGTGCCGGAACATTGCGGCTGTCACGGGGCACCTCTCCGTGCTGACTAGCACGCGCCGCGCCCACATGGCTGAGGCACACTCTTCTGACGTATGGACTTGTGACGTCTGTGGTACAGCTTGCGGCTGCACATCTGATTGATGATGTATCTCTTAATTTAGATCATACACTGAAGTGCCAAAGAAACTGGTATAGGCATGTGTATTCAAATACGGAGATGTGTAAACAGAACGAATATGGTGTGGTGGTTGGCAACGGCTATCTAAGACAACAAGTGTCCGGTGCACTTGTTAGATCGGTCATCAGGATTTGTTAGTTTCAACGTGGTGTTACAGTCGGCCCACGAGCGATAGGGGACAGCATATCCGAGGTAGCGATGAGGTGGGCATTTTCCCGTACGACCGTTTCACCAGTGCACCGTGAATATCAGGAATCCGGTAAAACATCAAAACTGACATCTCTGTGGCCGGAAGAAAGAACCTGCAAGAATGGGACCAACGACGACTGAAGAGAATCGTTCAACGTGACAGGAGTGCAACGCTTCTGCAAATTGCTGCAGATTTCAATGCAAGGTCATGAACAAGTGTCAGTATGCAGACCATTCTGTGAAACATTGATACGGGCTTTCAGAGCCGAAGGCAAACTCGTGTTCCCTTGATGACTGCACAACGCAAAGCTTTACGCCTCGCCTGGGGCCATCAACACCGACATTGGGCTGTTGTTGACTGGAAACGTGGGGGCTCAGACAAGTGTCCCCTCAAATTGTATCGAGTGGATGGACGTGTACCGGTATGGAGTCAACCTCACAAATCCATGGACCCTGCATGTCAGCAGGGGACTGTTCAAGCTGGTGGAGATTCAGTAATGGTGCAGGGCCTGAGCAGTTTGGATGATACGGGACCCCTGATGCATCTAAATATGATTCTGAAAGGGTGACAAGTACGTAAGCGTCCCGTCTGATCACTTGCATCCTTTCATGTCCATTGCGCATTCTGATGGCCAGTTCCAGCAGGACAATGCGACACCCCACACGTCCTGCATTGCTAGTGTGGCTCCAGGAACACACTGCTGAGCTTAAACACTTTGGCTGGCCACCAAACTCCACAGATATGAACATTATTGAGCATACCTGTGATGCGCTGCAACGCGCTGTTCAGAAGAGACCTCCACCCCTCGTACTCTTACAGATTTATGGACAGCCCTGCAGGAGTCGTGGAGTCATTTCCCTCCAGAACTACTTCTGACATTAGTCGAGTCCATGCCACGTCATGTTGCTGCACTTCAGGATGCTTGTGGAGGTCCTACACGATATTAGGCAGGTGTACCAGTTTCTTTGACTCCTCACTGCACAACAATTAAGGGGGGGGTAGGACGTCAGACCGGCCGACTTGGAGCAGGAGAGGCACCACAGGACATTTTATTTTCTACTGTCTATACTTGTAGAAATAAACTCATAAAACTTTGTCAGCATGACCAGGAAGGATTCAGGATTCACACTCATAGCAGTGGAAGGGCAAAAACATACCAAAATTTTTTTAGATATGAAATTTCATCATTTTTTCACTTACTGTGGGCTGCATTTGTTGCTATAGGTACATTTTTCTTCACAAGTGAGAGAGATTCTTTGATGAATTTTGCACAGCATACAAACCATACTTACAGGTGTATGAAACTCTAGAATTTTCCAAATCTATTAAAAACTGTGGTAAAAATTGAGATAATTAACTACAAAATTTGAATTTTTTTTCTAAACATGAAGTTTAAAACGTAACAGCTCATTCATTTTTTCATAAATTAAATAGATTCTAGAGTTTGACACCTGTAAGTATGGTTTGTATGCTGTGCAAAATTCATCTAACAGTCTCTCTTACTTAAGAAGAAAAGTGTACCTGCAGCAACAAATGCACCCAATAGTAAGTGAAAAAATATTTCACATGTAAAAAAATTTTGTTATGTTTTTGAACTTCCGCTGCTACGAGTGTGAATACTGAGTCCTTCCTGGTCATGCTGACAAAGTTTTATGAATTTACTTGTTAAAGTATAGACAGTGGAAATTAAAATGTCCTGTGGTGCCTCTCCTGCTCCAAGTCGGCCCATTTGACGTCCTACCCTCTTTAAGGGCAAAGCGCTGCCCACTTGTCATTGTGTTTCAGAATCATCCACAATGGAAGATGTTGAGAAGGTTAAAGGGTGTCTGCTGCTGCGGAATTGGGCACCCCTCTGGACGCCTGGGACGCTGGAAGCAGGAGTCACGTGACTGATGGCGCACCGAAGAGCCCTGTGGCGGCGGCGATGTTCCGACACGACAGCCTGGAAGTGAGCAGTGTGTCGTGTCTGAACATCGCCACCGACACGGGGCACCCCTTCGTGCTGAATTCCACACACCGACCCCACACAGCTGAGGCAGACTCTTCTGGTATCTGGGCTTGTCCCGTCTGTGGTACAGTCTATTATGATGCTCCATCTTACTGATGATATTTTATATAGTGTTGTTTGAAGATGAATGCGGATGTTCTGCGTGGTTCAGTTGTGCGGGTACTGAGGCGTAGCGCCGTATACCGATCCTGTCTTGAAGGCGGTTAAGCGGGAGATGTGTCTCAGAGCTGGACAGATGGTGACTCGAGATTGGACGCGCACGTAGACTATGTATCAGCCGATAGAGGAGAGTATTGGATAGGGGACTGATTTAGTTTCGATTGTGCCCAGTAGAGTGCACTGAAGTAATAGAATGTTTTTCATAAACTGTTCTAGTATTTTCATAAAGTGTTATGTCTTTTTTTTGTATGTAAAATTCGATGTTATTCAATCTGTATATAGAGCAAGCAGTAAAGGAAACAAAATTCGGAGTAGGTATTAAAATTCATGGAGAAGAAATAAAAACTTCGAGGTTTGCCGATGACATTGTAATTCTGTCAGACAGCAAAGTACTTGGAAAAGCAGTTGAACGGAATGGACAGTGTCTTGAAAGGAGGATATAAGATGAACATCAACAAAAACAAAACGTAGATAATGGAATGTAGTCAAATTAAATCGGGGGATGCTGAGGGAATTAGATTAGGAAATGAGACACTTAAAGCAGTAAAGGAGTTTCGCTATTTAGGGAGTAAAATAACTGATGATGGTTGAAGTACAGAGGATATAAAATGTAGACTGGCAATGGCAAGGAAAGCGTTTCTGAAGAAGAGAAATTTGTTAACGTCGAGTATAGATTTGTCAGGAAGTCGTTTCTGAAAGTATTTGTATGGAGTGTAGCCATGTATGGAAGTGAAACATGGACGATAAATAGTTTGGACGAGAAGAGAATAGAAGCTTCCGAAATGTGGTGCTACAGAAGAATGCTGAATAGTAGATGGGTCGATCACATAACTAATGAGGTATTGAACAGAATTGGGGAGAAGAGGAGTTTGTGGGACAGCCTGAGTAGAAGGGACCGGGTGGTAGGACAGGTTCTGAGGCATCAAGGGATCACAAATTTAGCGTTGAGGGTAGCGTGGAGGGTAAAAATCGTAGAGGGAGACCAAGAGATGAATACACTAAGCAGATTGAGAAGGATATAGGTTGCAGTAAGTACTGGGAGATGAAGAAGCTTGCACAGGATAGGGTAGCATGGAGAGCTGCATCAAACCAGTCTCAGGACTGAAGACAACAACAACAGATGTTAAACAGTAAACTATTGCAGCAGTAGTTGTTTGCTTGCGACCTATTAATGAGAGTTATCAAACGTTAAAAACAATAGTGCACTGGCCATATAACTGTGTATAGTGGGGGCTGTGAACAGCGAAAGTAAAGAACTGTTAAGCGCAAGTGTGCACCTGTCGGCTAAATCATTTAAAGTAGTCAGTGTTGAGCTTCCACACCCCATTATTCAGCCACTGTCACAACGCAATACGAAGACACAGAGGACAATCAACGAGGAAATAAAGCAGACGAACGTCACATGTTGACGTTTCTGGCTTTTGTATGGTTTAGATTGGTTTGGTTCTTCGGTCGTTAGAAGACTCGAAGCTGACAACTTGGTATAACTTGGACAGAATGTGGTGTATCTCATGCCCCCCTCCCCCCTCCCCCTCCTCCCCCCCCGCCTCCCCCGCTTTCCACACTTTGAGTTTTTCTCCTTTAAACCCCCTATACTGGGAACGAGTTGTAGAAGTACTGTATCGGGTTTTGTTTATCGGAAGAGTCGCAATTTCCTGCCTGCTGTATACTCACTACTTGATAAGGTCTTGAGCATAAAGCTCTGTTCCTGTACCTAGGTAAAAACTAATTTTTGCTTCCAGTATTAGGGTTATGAATCACTGTAGCATCTAACCACAAATGCCACTGAGAACATGCACAGGCATATTATATACTACTGTGACTGACTGTAAAGTGTACGGCACATAATATTTATAATTGATAAATATTTCACACACACACACACACACACACACACACACACACACACAACCACTTTATTAGTCTACAATGAAAATTTTTTTGTCCGAAAATGCACTCGATATTATCAACTTTGTAAATAGAATCACTTCACTCCTTAGTTCATACTGATCGTTTTTTACCTTTTTTGTTTGAAGACTAGTGGCATGCTGAAAAACGTTTAATTTGGGTTTCTATAATCTCAGGGAAATTACTCTCCCCTCGCCTCGTGAGAAAATTCAGAATACTTTCAATATCATGGGTATTGCTTTGGCAATATAAGAAAAAAATGTAGTAAAGCAAAATGTGGAACAGTTACAAATTGGGGATTGATGATCATTACTATGAAATGAAAGCAGAAATGCCAAATTAAACAATTACTATTTAACGAAAGAAGCTTTTTATACAGACATCTAACATCTCGTGTATTAACTTTTTAATTTTGGACATAAGGAATTTTTGCAGTATTCGGCGAAATACGTAGAAATTACAATAATCTTAACCCGACTCTTTAGTGAAAGAAAAAAGTATTCACAGTAAAGTCATATCAGTAATTGCAATTGGCGATAATAATGGCACAATTAAACAAATTCCTGACAGGAATACAATTTCAGTTCATTTGAACAAAATGGAAGAAAATAGGAGTCTGATAGCGTAAGGTGCTGTCGGAAAGGCGCGCGACTAGAGGAGGAGAGAGAGAAGACGAGCGTGCATTCTTATATGGAACAAAATATAGATGATGTTACGCCGCTCTCATTATCCTGGGAGTACATATTCGCCGACTTGCAGCGCAGTTCATTGACTCAGTGGTTAAATTATATCTTTAACTCTTGATATTTCGATAGGAAAGGTAAATGGTATGTTTATTAAGTCGCAGGCAGGGCACAATATTACAAGTAGCTGTTCAGGATCTGATTTTCCAGTTTTCGTTCGCGTTTCTGTGTTATATTGGGCTCTACGTTGGTAATTACAATGAATCAGTTCTAACAGTGTTTCACAACTAGAGACCATCATCTCTTGATGTTCCTTGTTCAATGAACAACAGACAAACGTGAAGAGGAACGTCTTTCCACTTGTCAATACTGCAACTGTGGCCTAGTTAAGCAATTGATTTCAAAATTATCAACTAATGTAACGGCTGATATTCACGTATAATAAGAAGAGTTGTTTGTGTGGAACATGTACATAGAAGATTCACCTGGAAATCTGTGCTGCACTGGGTTTAAATGTTAAATCGCACACATCGAGAGAACCAGTCAAAGAACTGGTCCATGCATTACAGGAATACTATTACCAATCAGGCCTCAGAGATGAGTGGAAGTTCTGAGTTAATGACGTAGAGAACTCACACCACTTGCAAGGACGACCCGCTCGTGTTCCAGTATGAGCGATAAAACACAGAAACGCAGAAGTATTTGTTTCTTAAGCATTTTTTATTGCAGTATAAACTGCCTATCTACAAAGTGATAGCGTGAAAAAACGAACAGTTGAAGCAATGCTTATTTAATTTCTTGTTGATGATACCAGCACCTCACAGCACAACAACAGCGTGAAGGAGATTACACTTTTTGCTGAACAGATATTGTAATTATGAGTTGATCTTTGATAGTTTCTTTTTAGATTCGTGACATATTTTTGGGCATGGTGGGTGGCAGGGATCTGTGACCATAGTGTGCTGCAGTTGTGCACATTACCAATTGTTTTATAACTTCTCCATCGTATGTAAGAAAAATGTATCCAACGGAGAACTCTGGCTATGATACAAGGCAATAATGCAGCCATTAACTGGACTCATCTGGGCATCCTCAAAGAAAACAAAACTGAAAATACGTTCAGTATTAGTGTGTAAAAGTTAAGTAATGCAAACACCAGGATTTAAAAAAGGAAGCTATTTGATGGACCTCAGCAACTGCACTCGCAATGCATGGGTTAATGCTGCAAGATGATTCTGGGAGTACCACATGTTTTTGGCACTGAAAATGATACATTTTTGTTTTTGAGGTCCTTGCATGTAATCGTTACAGCCTGGTGTGCGCATGTATGTACCAGTTCACAGCAGTCATTATTGATTCAAGAACAGGTAATATGTTGGAAGTTCATTTGCTTAATAGCCAAGTACAGTGTGTGGTGCTCTTATGACTGAATCAAACATTTGGGGAGGGCAGTGACTTTTGATTGAAACAAAATAATTACAATAAGTGAAGATATTCCCTTTTCGTTATAGGAACTGTAATTCGGAATTTCTTGATCCAGAATTAGAGCTTGCAATGAACAAATTATATCGTGAAAGCTATCCTGTAATCATAATCTCAGATGCTGTAATTGTAAGAGATCAGATGGAAAACAGTAGCGTGTATATTGGTTGAGTCGCTGGCACTTTCTCTGTTAGTGGCTCAACATTCCGTCTTAAACATTGGTGGATGTTGCCCTGTTGGAATGTCAGGAGTGCTCAGGAGAACTTGCGGTCTGACTGTGGCATCTTCCCCCAGCTAACGTTTCACAGTGAGGCAGCTCGGACTTTACTAACAGATTGTCAGCTGACTGTGTGAGTCAACTCCTGTAAGTCAACCTAGAGGACTAGTTGTTAACTTGTTGTTTTCAAAATCAGAACAGAAAACTGTTTACCAAAGTGGAACAATAGTTGCTTCTCGCCCACTAGTTTTTGTTTTGTTGTGCTAGGTCTCAATTTTAAATGACATACCGATCAAGGAACATTGCACAGACGAGTGAAATTGAGGAACTGATGTTTTCACACATTTTAGGGCTTGTTGTGTAGATGGAACATAAAGGATATTCTTTAAAATTTTATTGTTGTGAATTTGCTGCTCTTCGCTGGTGACATCAATTTGATACAGGGAATATACCAAGGTGGTGCAGTGAACAGCATTAGTGAAGTGCCCATAGTGTTCGCAGATTCTGAGAAAGGGCAGCGGGCTACTCAGTGATCCCATGTTTCAGAATCACCTGCAGTGGAACCAGTTCAGGAGAGCGCAGCCGTGGACGTGGGCACCCACCAAGTGATGGCCTTACAGGACTGGTCTGACGCAGTGTGTGTTGAAGAGCTGAAAGCTTACTGAGCCATCAGCAGAAACCAGGTAAGCACGGGACAAGCTGTTCATTTCCCAGCTCTAAGTACGAATATGCTCTATAGTGTACAACACTCAGTACATTCAGTCGTGCTTCCCTCTGGGTCTCCTTAATGAAGCTTGTGCTGTCAAATTTATATTCATTAATAGCTGCAGAAGCCTTATGCAGGTACGAGGGTTGATCCAAAAGTAAAGTTCCAAAAGAGCTCCAGCCACATGAGGGTGCTAGGCGACGTCTGTCAACACAACACCACACTGCACGTGACTGTTTCCCCCACTCTAAATTCCACCCAAACGTGCTTTGCTGCACTGCGCTGCCCAGTATTGGCTCGGCAGTAGTCTACGATGGAGGTGCCATTGTTTATCCCACTGAGTATGAGATTCGTTATGTAATTTGGTTTTTGCACGCAAAAGATGCTCCACGCATGAATACTCGTCAGTTGACCCTAGTATATCGCGACAAGTGTGTGTTCATTGACATGTCCGAAAATGGTGAAGAGAGTTCAGTGCCACTCGGTCCACCATCAAGAACAGAGTAGAACCCCTTCAGTTTTGGAGGTGGTTATAGAGATGGTCCAACCTGAGGTGCTTCAAAATAGGAGCAGCGCCGTCTGTGAACATGTTTCTCGGATTCCTGGGAGCTCTTATGGTACAGCTGAAAGAGCTTTAAAGAAAAAATTGGGGTATCACAGATATTTCGCTTGATGGGTACTGTGTATACTGAAAGCAGAACACAAGAGAAAACGCCTTCACTGTTCTCGCCAGTGTTTTCAAATGTTTCATGAAGATAGGGAAGAATTGTTGGACTCCAATGCTTCAGGAGACGAAATGCGAGTCTTAAATTTCACTCCCGAAACGAAAGAAAAATGGCGTCACTCAGGATCACCAGTCGCAAAGAAGTTTAAACTAACTACTCCTGCTTGCAAAGTCATGACCACTGCGTTTTGGGATCATAAGGGGATACTGGTGTAGGGCGCACTCAGCCATTGTGAGGCAAGCTGAGGAGTTACTTGGTTGAGAAGCTGCAGCTCTGATCCAGTGACACCTTGATGACAGGGTGGCAGTTCAGTTATTGTGAAACACTGGAAAATCAGGCGAGCTATCCAGAACCACCAAAGGACAACTCACAGAAGTGTAACGCCGCTTCACGGTAACGCCCGACCTCACGTCTCCCACCAAACCCAGGAACTTCTGAAAAACTTCGGTTGGACTTCCTGCCCCACCCATTGTGCCAAGTGATTGTCATTCATTCCCCAAGTCAGAGGAACACTTGGGGGCCAGCTCTCTTGGAGCAACGATGAAGTCAAAGAAGAGGTGACACGCTTTTTCAGTGGGTTGGCGGCAGAGTTCTGTGACATGGGCACACAGGAATTAGAGCACCACCTACAAAAATGCATATGAAATGATGGCGATTATATTCTTCTTTCCAACATTGTAAATTTCTGTGAGAATAAACAATGTTGTCTACTTACAAAAATAAAGGGAATCTCACTTCTGGATCAATCCTTGTAACTTACAATTGCTTTGAGTACCTTCCTATTAGACCTTAATCATATATATAAACAGAACTGCTTTCAACTGTTGTTTTTAGTCAATGCATCCTTATTTGCAGTGACAATTTGTTTTAAACTGAATGTGTACAAGAAGTTCTTACATAGATTTTTGTATCAAATGTCTGCACAGAGGACACACAAGACATCGCTGCCCACATCATTGGACAGAGTGATGTCTGTAGTTTGCAGCCAAGGGTGGCTAGTGATCAGGTCCTGTTGTATGCACACTGCAGGTTGCTGTAAGCCTATAGTGTTTAAATTTGCTTAGTGTCTCTGTACCATGTATAAAGGGCTTCATACAGCATAAAGGGAAGATGAGATGAAGATAGTGTGTCACTCACAACTGACATATGGAACAATGTGCCATGTTGCAGCATGGTGCATGGAGGGCAACAAAATATTTACAATTTCCCAATTCTGATGTTGCCATGCAGTAAATATTGATCTGTGGAAACTTCAGATGTATCAAAGCAGACAGAGTAACCACAGTTGCTATATCAGTACTATAGCTTTTGTGTTGCCTAGTTGTCTTTTACTTTCTCAGTACAGTTATGCAATATACTAGAAAATTTAACACGCACATTCTTTGCTTGTCTCCAAGAAGTACAGGGAAGGTTCTCTGTCAGAATTTACATGGAAGATGTCGAGAAAACAAGGTGACATAGACGTCTGTGCTCCAGTGTGTGGTTGCCTGCTCCTCATACACCCTGCAACCATAGGATGACAACCAGTCCTCATGGCAGCTCAGAATGGTCCTCCACAATGCTAAGTCATCTTGTCTATTTTTCTTCTGTACCATTTTCGGCCATAATACATGCAGTGCTTGGCTACACTGCCTTCTGTGATGCACAGAGAAGGGATGTAGTAGTCAACATACTTTACTTTCATCCTTGATGAAAAAGCATCAAATATGTCTGCCTGTCTTATGTAGGGTTCTCTATGGCTTTACTATAAACTGTCCAGTGAATGCCACACAATATTTCCTTCTATGGTACAGTCACTACCCTTCCCTATTTTCTCTCTTGCTATTGATATTCCATCTATGATAACTTCAATAACAGAGATGTTCACATCCAGCTTTCCTTTGTTACACACCAACTTACAGTTGCACGATATCTCATGCCAGTCTAATAGCAAATAACACTTACAAATTATCATTCATTTTTAAGTAGACTTAAATATTTACGTAACACCTTATATGCTTCTAACATACTGAAAACCTTTCTTTACTGTAATATTGTCTACACCTCTTAGTCCATTTGTAATTTACTTATGACCTGTACTGTAAACCATTCAGTCAGATTTCCTCTTATTCAGTGTAGATTCCATGGCTGAAAAAAGGATACTGCTAGAGCTCTACATTTCCTTGTAAAGAAATTATCTTGACATATTACACATTAAGGTATTTTTCTGCATTATGCCTGCCACATACTCGTTTTATATACTCTATCAAATGACACAGGTACTCGTGTTTTAAGCTTTTGATGTTAACCGTAGCAGTTAGATGTATTTGCATGTCCTGAAAATGCTCTTAATCAGACGCATCAGATCTTTTTCATATTACTGACTATCCTCTTCTTCATTACCTCATGGTTCACAAAGTGTTGGGTATTACTTGTCAATCAGCTTATTGTTACACTCATTTATCACAAATCTTCCCACTCACATCTTCATGTTCATAAGTTGGAAAGGAGAAGCGGGTTCCTCCAAAGGGACTGGTGTGGAGCCAAACAACTGTTACTTAACCCTGTAAGTGACATTGTTAAATATGTATAGCACTACAAACAACTGCAGTTACCATATACTAGTATAACTATTTTTCCTATTCATTGGTATGAATATTACCACTAAATAACTCTCTGTAGAACGGAGGTGGAAAGTGCAGTGACTATCACAGTGGACTCAAATTTGGGTTGGTGGTTCAAACCACCATCCTGATTTAGGTTTTTTGTGATTTCCCTAAGTCACTTAAGCAAATGCCAGGATTGTTCCTTCAAAAGTGGGAGACTGCTTTCGTTCCCCATTCTTCCCTAATCCAGGCTCTTGCTCTATCTCTAACGACCTCATTGTCAGTGAGATGTTAAACACTAGCCTATATAGATACACACACACTCAAATGTGTGCACATGAAGTGGCAGTGTTGCTCCATAGCTAAGTATCAGGTTCCACACACGAGTGTTCGATACACACACACAACCCTATCATGATGTAACTCGAGTTTCTGCTCAGTCAGTGCTATCTGTGTTTTAAAATGAAGTATCATCATTGTTACTATTCCGTGTCAGACGACAGGTCTGTGTGAACCAATGGACACCACAGACATGTAGAGGTGCACCAGCTCCACCATGACCTCACCTGGGGAAACACTATAGGGTTCAAAAACATCTTCCAGGCTGTTCAATACTGTAGAATCATTCAAAATTCACATATGCTATATCACCATTGGATGGGAAAGATTAGGAAATGATTCATACAAATTATCAGAATGATAAGCTTTTTGATTGTATAAAACGTTTGTGTATGTAAATTTTTTCATTTCCTGCATGCAATTACTATTAGTTGGAACAGTATTAGCATTCCATGTGCATCAAACTTGTATAGAAACTGGAGTTTCTGGATGATGAAGTTAATTTATCTGTTGTAATACCTCTGTCAGAATAGGAAAAGTGCTTTGTATTTAGCTTATAGAGAAATGGCACATGCAATGTAATATGAGAAAATAGGTAGGGTGATGGTTGTGAGGTTGAAAACACAAGTGGTACTATTCATTTTTCGGTACATAAATCAGCACTGTGAAGTAGTGTGTGTTCAGAAAGTCAATGTCTGCTTTGTGGAAGATTTCTGATCACAATATAGTGCATGAAACATGAATTTTTGTCTCAGATTTTAGGATTTTTCGGTACATTATACATGTGGCAGCCACAAGAAGGTTAGGGGTGTGTGTGTGTGTGTGTGTGTGTGTGTGTGTGTGTGTGTGTGTGTGGGGGGGGGGGGGGGAGAGAGAGAGAGAGAGAGAGAGAGAGAGAGAGAGAGAGAGAGAGAGAGAGAGAGAGAGAGTTAGAGAGAGAGTTAGTTTTTAAGTGAGGATTTGAAGAGAGGTGCACACTGTTATAGGGTTCAGCTTGACTATGTGCATGTGTGCCTGCATTCTCTTATACACACACACACACACACACACACACACACACACACACACACTGAAATAGTACGTATGGGGAGAGGAAGGAAAAAGAAAGAATGAAGATTAGCATTTAATATCCCGTCGGCATCAATGTAATTAGAGGTGAAGCACCAGCTATGAATTTTTCAAGGATGGGGAAGAAAGTCGACTGCCCCTTCAAGGGAACCATACCTGCACTAGCCTGGAGGTATTCACGAAAATAACAGCAAGCCTTAAATTGGATGGCTGGATGCATATTTGAAGCATTGTCTTCCCAAATGTGAGCCTGGTGACACATTGTTACAAAATCTGCCAGTAATTGAATGGAACATTTTTGCATTTTGTCAGGATAATGTACTCGTATTTAAATACTGAGAAATGGGATTTGTTTTATGTTACCTTTCGTAGGTTTGGGAGGGTTTCCTGGATACAGAGAACTAGCAATAGATGAACCATATAAGTCAGTGGCAATAAACAATTGGTTAGCAGTAACATCCTGAGGTCAAAGGATCTTCACTTTGAAAACAAGTGTGAGAAAACTTGACAACTGAGTTTCTTCAGAAACTGCAAAAAAGGAATTTTTATTGGAAAGTCGATGAAGACTTTGATAAGGCACTACCATAGTATGTCTGTGACCCACTTTATTGTGGAAAAGGGGATATAGTGGGCTTCTTCCTGAATAGGTGTGCAGTCAGAATTGTTTCATGTGTTGTAGTTTTCTCGATAAGATAGGTATGTGTGTCATAAAGCCTGAGAAATGTTCTGTTTTGCGCAGGAGACTTTCTGGTGAGGAGAGAGGCAGGAGGCTTGTCTAGGCAGCTGAAGACGGGGCAGTGCAGGAGCTGTGGACACTGCTGACAGCTGGAGCAGGTCTGTGGGCGAGGGGTGTGGACGAGATGACCAACCTGCACCGTGCAGCAGCCGACGGAGGCGGCGAAGCTGAAAGGTGTCCGGTGGGGGGTGGACGCCAGGGACTTCTGCACTGGGCCGAAGCGAATGGATACACAGCTGCGGAGCAGCAGCTGGTGCCGCCCTTTGCCGACACCGACGCCAGTCGTGTGGTCGGGTGGACGCCGTTGCGTTATGCGTTATGCGGTGTGGTATGGACATACAGGGGTGGCAACAGCGCTTCTCGTGGCAGGGGCTGTTGGGGAGACGAGGGATGACTAGAGGAGGAACACCGCACTGGACCTACCTGGGCAGTGCTGCAAACAGCAGCATATAGACATACTGTCACTGAGCTAATTGATCGACAAAGCTATGTGCAATAAAAATGAAATAATTTAACTGTGTCTACTTGTTAATTTAAATAAGGAATGCATTAAATACACCTACAGTCACTCATTTGTACTTACCTTTAAACAGGAATTATAAGCACTCTATTACCACTCCAGCAAAACTGAATCAAACTGTCCATTCGCATGAATGGACACAGGCAGACAGTGTTTGTTGGTAATGAGGATCACCCTGTGGCTAAACATGCCTCGGTGCACGGCCAGCACATCGTTAACACCGTCTGGGTGATCTGGATACTTCCCACTAACACCGACCTATCAGAACTCCGGAGATGGGAACTTGCCCTGCAATATATCCTCTCTTCCCGTTACCCACCAGGCCTCGACCTCCGTTAATTTCGTTGCCGCCGCTCATACCTCACCTGTCATTCGACAACATCTCTGCCTCTGTACTTTCGCCTCGACTGACATCTGTGCACAAACTCTTGGCCTTTACATATGTCTGCTTGTGTCTGTATATATATATGTGTGTGTGTGTGTGTGTGTGTGTGTGTGTGTGTGTGTGTGTGTGTGTGTGTGTGTGTGTGTGTGTGTGTGTGTGTGTGTGTGTGTGTGTGCGCGCGCGCGTGCGACCACACACACACACACACACACACACACACACACACAGTGTATACCTGTCCTTTTTTCCCCCTAAGGTAAGTCTTTCCGCTTCCGGGATTGGAATGACTCCTTACCCTCTCCCGTAAAACCCACATCCTTTCGTCCTTCCCTCTTTCCTGATGAAGCAAGCGTGGGTTGCAAAAGCTTGAATTTTGTGTGTGTGTGTATCAACATACCAACGCTTTAGTTTGGTAAGTTACATCATCTTTGTTTTTAGATATATAAAACTGAATCATAGGTAGATATGAGTAAACTAATTTGAGTGTTAACAGACAACCTCTCCCTGAAGAAAAATGTCTCGAACATATATCTGCAGTAAACTTTGCAGAACTGAGAAAAGTCACTTCATTGCTGGTAAGGCCAACCACACTATTATGTCAACAGTGGAAAGTACAGTGTGAGTCAAAATGGACAATACAACTTTGAAATGATACAGGAAAGTGTTGAGACAACATACAGATACGGTAGATGTGTCTTTCTACTTCGTTTCATGAAACGAACTCTGCATCAAGACTGATTAATGTGACCACGATGGGACGGTTTGCTACCAGCAAGACTGTGCAGCACTTCATTTCCTCACGGAGGTTCGAGATTTCCTCGATAATCTCTTCCTGGGTCGGTGGATTGGCTGTGAAGGGTCAATCACATGGCCACCTCACTCTCAAGACTTGACACCACTGAATTTCCTTCTCTGGTGTGGAACAGCATGTGTAACTTCTTCCTCTACCAAACAGTTTAGACGACCTGAAAAATTGAATCTATGCTGCCACTGCACAAATTATGCCCAGTGTACTTCAATGAATGTGGGAAGGAATCGATTAGCTTAGGGATGCTAGCCGCATCACAAATCGTAGTCACATCAAATCAGAATGACATTTTACACCTTCATGTAAAATGTCAGTATGGTTGCTGCAAAATGACATCTACCAATTCTGTAAGTTAACACATTAAATTTCTACTTCATTCCAAAGTTATCAAGTCCTTTTTGACTCACCCCGTATTTAAGACTCGCCTACATGATACTAGGTAGAACCAGCATCAGTTGCACCATACACAGATTACTACTGAATTGACTTATTTGAATTTTCAACTCTGAGCTCTGTCTGACTTGACTTCTGTGTCTGTAGTCCACATGGGGCAATAATTTCCTTGTTTAATTACAATGTAACTTTAGTACAAGTATTCAAACCACCTTATCTGCTTATCATGTAGGACTGTATTATTAGTTCATGTTTAACTAAAGAGAACTAATGCACATTGTCAGATCTTATGTTTGCCACACAGCTGTAATGCAGCAGTTAAACATCCATTACCATATATCAGGTAATGTACATTCACTGTCACTTTACAAGATGTTCTTGGAACGGTTCTAATGAATACCTGCTTGCTTAATCTAAAAGGCGGTGGAAGGGCTGACCCAATAAAGTGAACATCACAATTCCAGTGGGTTTATTAAGTGAACATCACAATTCCAGTGGGTTTATTAACAATCACCAACACTATGTCAAGGGTTAACAGGCACCACTCAGGCAAGATTAGTTAAAAAGAATTCATTACATAGAATCATAAATAAATTAATAAATGACTAGCCCAAACACTGGAAACCGCCACTCAGGAAACATGTATAAACTCATTATATAAATTTATAAGCAGGTTAACAAATTTTCGGGCAAACACTAAGTATTGCCACTCAGGCAAAATATGACCATAACTTTAACGAGTGTTATTTGAAAACCTTTCAATTTCAAATTTTAAGCTTACATAAAAAAAGACATGCAGGCTCAATTTTAACGCAAATACTTGAACATGTAAGATGGATCCTATTTTGGACATAAAACATTACACCAATAATAAATGTGTAATTACAGAAACAAGGCCAGAGTTTGCGAGGTTGAAGTTTAACCACAAATTGTGGAACCGACTGAGAGAAGTAATATTTAATTTCAAAGCGTGGCCCCTTTTGCCACGCCATCCCGATTAGTGAACCAAAATCTGAATCAAGCAAACGCTACCAAAGCGGAAGACAAGAGCTCGGGCGAAGTCCACTGCCCGTTAGCCAAACTTGTAATCTAAAGGGAAACTCTGCACTTCGGTTGCCCCTCCCTCAGCTCACTGAAATACAAACAGCAACCAACAGGGGCCGAAGAACTTTTTTTAACCTTAGCCTTTAAGATTAAGCAGTAAATAACATTATAAAATCAACAACAAATTTTACTAACGAGTGCTTCCTTTGATAGACAAAATGTTAAGGTTAACATTTAAGATTAACCAGTAAATAACACTGTAAGATCAAGGTTAAATAACAACTGGTTTTACTAACAAGTGATTCCATTGAGTGAACCAGTACACAAAACAAACCCAGAGTGGGAAATAAACTGGCTCATGAGAACCGACACACTAAAGCTTGGACACACAAAAGTAAATACATCAAAATTGTGCGGAAGCAGAGCACACGCTTAGTAAGAGGCCTCCAGTGAAACTGAACAAACATCACACACCTTGCAACACCTTACTACATCAAGAGCAAATACAATGAAAATTAAGCACTCTTAGTAATTAGCAAACTTAAATGGGTGTCTTGATGCTGGGGCGATTTTGTGAAGATGAAGATGCCAGGCCCTTGCTTCACAAGACCATTACGGCGTGTCCCTCCGAGGAAGCGGGCACATCCACAGCTCACGAGGTTGCTGGAGAATCTGGCGCGCCGGCTAACTCCTGCTGACTCCAGCACACCACGTGTCAACCGCCACCCGACCTCTGGTGCGCCGTCTTCGATTCTGTCGGCCAACCAACCGACGACTCGTGCACCACTGCGCATCATCCTCTAGGCATTGTGACCCTTTAACTCGCGGTCGGCCCTCCGTTATCTCGAGCCGGCCCAAGCCCAAAGACAAACCTGTGTACTGGGAAGTCGAATGCACTTAAGCCAGAGAAACTACTGGCACTCGAGCCACCAAGGCTGTTCTCCTGCCATTCCACGCTGAAAGAAGAAAATCCAATATTGCTCATAATATTTTAAAAATAAGTTTGCAGATAGAACTTCCCAATTTGTGAAAATAAGTAAAAACAATGTCATCAGTCTCAATGGTCAAAAAAAGGGACATCATCTGACTACTTTGCAGTAGCTATAGTCTATCATACAAGCTGTGATGTATTGGCAATGTAACATATGCCTATTCGAAACTTTCGTTATTTTACTGTTGAATAGAGAGATGGTTCATTGTAGACTACTTGGTTTTTGAATGCAACAAAGGTACTTTTTGATAAGAATAAAAGTAATGAGAAGACACAGTAATCCAGTTCAAAATTATTGGTAATGCATGAAAAAAGAAAGGTCATTCTATCCTTCTATCAACATATTCACTTCACACAATCAAATTACAACCAGAAAGGTATTTGGAGTAGTGTTTGAGGTAGGAGGTAGATTACGTACTTGAAACAAAAGACAAACACAAATTTTACAATGTCACACGTGGAAATTTACACAGGTATAGGTGAAGTGTAACCCAAGTTAGAAAAGTACTGATAATAAGAATGTAAATTAAAGTAATAGCTGTAATGAATAGTGTGTGTAACTGAATTACTGTTACTTTCTGGGCAGCCTTCGTATTAGTATTATGTGCATTAAGAGATGCAGAACGTATGTTCAATAACTAATCATTGGGTTTGCTATTCTTCTCCACAGAATATGTGCCTAATTTGGAGGATCAGTAAATTTTAATGGAAATACGTGGTGAAAATTACCACCAATAAAACTTCGCTACATGATACACACTCTGAACAGTGTCTAGCCACTACTCCGAAGAATCCTATCATTGTTCCACTGGCTGGTGTCTTAATTCTCATCACACTTAACACCAAATTTATTTCTGCTCGTTGTAGTAGTATATTTTTTTCTGAAAGGGGAAGAAATATGGAGTAGTATACGGAATTATTTCAGCTAAGGATATCGATATTTGGGTGTCCGCGATTAGGCTTTTCTGCACATTCTGTCGCTACGCTTTTATAGTTATTGGGTGATGATCATTTGAACTAACGTCAATCAATGCAAAAATAATTCTCTTAACATTTTGTTTCTCCTGTACATACGAGTCTTCGCACCCTTTCCGAAATCCATTGCCCTACAACTTATGTAAAACAGCTCATCTCAAAACTAACATGTTTACTACAGTCTCCGTGAGCAGATGGATTTTTACGTCTCAAAACACATTTTCTGTCAAATATAATAATATGAACAGAAGATTTCGACCTATTATATAAAATTATTCCTTACAATACCGCAAATCACGTCAGTCTGATATGCAACTATGTCAGTCATCTCCATCTCCAGATGAAACCTCCATTTTATCCATGGTATAAAGTTGAAGCGTCATTTACACAATTTCATGCATACATTCTTAGAGTTGGTCAGATGTGGCAACAAATGTAAATAGGCACCTATCGCAACTCATTTCGAGTGTTCATGCAAAAGATACAACACACCATATGCCTAGTATGCATACCGCCTCATGAAAGTAGTATATGGTAATTCTAATATAGGAGCCATACAAGGGCTGAAATTTGTAATAGCAGGAAGAGGTATAAGTTAATGAAGTTGTGTTATCTAAATGCAACAATAAGGAATATATTTTACCAGTGGATCGGTTATACCACTTTGCCATGGTGGCGATGAACGAAAAACAGGAATGAACAGCTCGCAGCCTTTCAATAAAAATTTCGGCTTCACAAAAGAAATAAGAAGTGGATTCTGGCCCAGTGATTTACGACTAGACCGCGGATTTTAGGTAAAAACCTATTTGTTCCTGAGTTCCTATTTGAATAAAAATGTCTACTTATGAGTTTCATGACTACACTTAATAGCGTTAATTCTATAGGACCTAAAAAAGCCTATTTCGGCGTTAGTGCCTATTTCGGGTTTAATAGTCTAAAAAGTGCCTATTTCATCATATATGACAGTGGCTCCAAGTTTTTCCACACCATACGACAGATGGAAAAAAAATATTTTCTGCCCAGCGTGCAGCAAGGTGGCTAGTTGATATGCGCTCATGCTTCGTATTTGCCTAACACTTCGGTCTTTTTTTATATCGCTATCCCTCTTATTACTAAATACTCTTTATAGGTGTTCTATTATTCATATGTAAAAAATAGATCACGGATCATTAGGTTAAAACCTATTTTTTTTTCCTAAGCCCCAATTTGCATATAAGTTGGTACTTATGCGTTTCATGACTAACCAAACTGAATACCGTTAGTTCTATAGGACCTAAAATTGCGTGTTTCGACGTTGACGCCTAATTTTGCCTATTTCGGCATCAAAATCCTAAAAAGTACCTATTTCGTTAATCTGACATAGAGTTCTTGTGTTTTCAAAGATTAGAAAAAGGAAGTAAACTTTGGAACTTTACGTCTCGTCGAAGGCGAAGGTCGTTAGAGACTGTTTACAATTCCTTTGCTTGCCTTACTAGCAACAGCACTCGGCACGGTTGAATGGTCATCCATCCAAGTACGCGCCGAGCGCGACTTTGTTTAACTTCGGTGAGCGAATGGGAACCGGTCAAAGATTTGAGTTACACATTAGAATCGAACGTGGGAGTACTAAATGTTCTATTTGAAAATAATTCGTTCGTAGGATTCTGGCCAGCTGTGTATTTTCGCAAAGAAACAGTTTCATAGGCCTTAAGTTGAGCACGGATTAAAAAATAACAATGTTAATCGTAGACGCCCTCTATAGCTAAATTACTGCCCTTCGCGCATTTTCTCGCTGCTGTCTACAGGCTGTCCTATCAAACTACTCTGTTTCGTGAAAAGTATTATACGTAAATTTTCCGGCTCGAAAAATGTGCTAGTAGTGAGATGTCTTCATCTGAAGCACCGGTAGATTCCATTCGCTTGTTCAGAAGTCGCGGCCATCTATCAGGTGCCATATGTCCAGCAACTTCCCCTACCGCTCACATGCACCGTAGTAAAAGGAAAAAAAAAAACAGGTTATCGTTCACTTTTTCCCAGCGGAAACAAATCAGTACTGACAAGCGCCACAGTTTTTCACTAGAAAACCTAGGAAAGATTTTGGTTATTTATTGTAAAGCCAACTATGGTCAGAATATGTGAAACTACGAATGTATTAATTAAACCATTGCCACATCTTTTTTACGGATATCTTTATCTTGCAGGAACTCAAAAATATTTGGAGTTACGTTCAAAATTAATGTTGTAGATTGCTGTGCTCTGTAACTGTGTAAACATTCATTCTCCTTGTTTTAATGACTAATAAGATGTTCATACTGTCAACACTGTGTATTTTAATTTATTTTTATTTTCTCTGCATCATTTTTATTAGAGCCTATTTTAGGTTTTGTATAGCGTAAATGAACTACTGAAGGAGCCTATTTTAGGTGCCTGAAACACCTTTTTACGACCTAAAAATCCGTGGTCTATTTATCATATTACGCTCTCTGCATTTTGCAAAAAATCCACTTCCAGGGAACCCGAAACCAGACGATCGTTTACGCAAGATACTACCTATATTGGATTATTTTAACACGAGAATGTCTCAAGCGTATTACACGGGAAGAGATTTATCAATAGATGAATCAATGATTCTTTGGAGGGGAAAATTGTCATTTAGACAATACATAAAAAGCAGACGTAAGAAATATGACATTAAGATGTACATGCTCAACAATCCAGACGGTTTCATAAATAAGTGCGGCGTGTACACGGGACGTAGTGGAGATTTGGGGGGAAAAGGTCAAGCTGAAAAAGGTCGTTTCGCATTTGATGGCGGAAAAGCTGCAGGTTGGTCATCACATTTACTTGGACAATTATTATAACAGTTTTCATTTAGATACAACTCTGCTGAACTTGAAAACACTTTCCACAGGTACTCTGAAATTAAGTAGGAAATATACTCCAGAAGACGTTGCATCGGCAAAACGTGGGACAGGAGAGACAATGGCGCGGTATTCTAATGATTGGATAATTGAAAGATCGACGAGAGGTACCTGCCTTCCAAAAAATTAATTCCAAATAAAATCAAATCTTACATACGCACTGCGGGGAAAGTTGTAAAAATGCCTTAGCGAATATTATCATTTTGAAACTTCCTGGCAGATTAAAACTGTGTGCCCGACCGAGACTCGAACTCGGGACCTTTGCCTTTCGCGGGCAAGTGCTCTACCAACTGAGTCACCTAAGCACGACTCACGCCCGGTACTCACAGCTGTACTTCTGCCAGTATCTCGTCTCCTACCTTCCAAACTTTACAGAAGCTCTCCTGCGAACCTTGCAGAACTAGCACTCCTGAAAGAAAGAATATTGCGGAGCAGCAGCAGAGTGAAAATCTCATTCTGGAAACATCCCCCAGGCTGTGGCTAAGCCATGCCTCCGCAATATCCTTTCTTTCAGGAGTGCTAGTTCTGCAAGGTTCTCAGGAGAGCTTCTGTAAACTTTGGAAGGTAGGAGACGAGATACTGGCAGAAGTAAAGCTGTGAGTACCGGGCGTGAGTCGTGCTTCGGTAGCTCAGTTGCTTTCCCTCGATTAGAAAGTGAGTGAAATTAATAAAGAACGAGGAAGTGGTGGCCAAACTGAAATCACGGTCAACACCTCAGGGCAGGCGCCGGCAACCGAAATTGCTGAAGCGTCTGCTGCTGCTCCAGATAAGCCGCGAAGTAAAATACCGACGCAACCAAATGATAATGTAGCTCGTAACCAAGGGAAGGGAAAATCCGGTAGGGGCGACCCAAGCCCAAAGAATGTTCAGTCCGAAACGGTAGTACACGAATCACTGGAGGAAAAATCAGAAAGTTTACCAGGAAATCAGTCTGCTTGCGGTACAAGAGAAAACATCAGAAGTAGAAAAAAACGGGACAGTAACTAATAAACTGATTGAAGTGTTATTCCATGTTCAGCCTTCCGAGAAAACTGTTACAGCTTAACTAAACCCTGAACCACAGTAAACTAAATTAGTTCATCAAAACAACTACATAGTGACAGCACAATGACGCAATCTTATTCTGTCACCACTACAAACATAAATAAAATCACGACCGATTTGAAATTATCGGCCCTTAAGGAATTTTTGTACGAATCCGCGACTGATATTGCCCTGTTACAGGAAGTTCTAATTTCGGATTTGGTAATTCCCGGTTTTGTCAGTTACATAAATGTGTCTCCCGAAACAAGTGTTGGAACAGCTATTTTGGTGAGGGAAGGGATTACAGTAAGCGAGGTGGAACGACTGGAATCCGGAAGGGGAATAGGACTAAATATCTATGATGTGACTATCATCAACTTGTACGCCCCTTCAGGAAGTTCTCATCGAGCTGACAGGGCACGTTTCTTCAAAGATGACCTGATATACTTGTTAAGGAAATCGCCAAGACAGTTATTGCTTGGAGGTGATTTTAATTGTGTTTTAAATCGAAAAGATCAGTTACCTAATTTTAATTTCTCAAGTGAACTAAAACAATTAGTTACTGGTTTAGAATTAAAGGATATATGGGAAATCAAATATCCCTCCACTGTTGAGTTCACTTATGTCACGGCAACATCACGTAGCAGGATTGATAGACTATATATTTCTAAAAATCTTGTAACTTCCGTGACAAAAGTAGAAACCATTCCTACGTACTTTTCAGACCATTCAAGTGTCTTAGCTTGGATAAATCTAACAATACAGCCGGTTCGTCGACTCAAGAATCAGTGGAATTTGAACACTTCCTTGTTAGTGAATCATGATTTAAAAGATCTGATTAAAGAAACATGGGCAATATGCCTGCGAGCCCGTAGTAGATATGCCACTGCTATTGACTGGTGGGTTAAAATGGCAAAGCCAAAGTTGAGGAAAGTTCTTATTCAATACAGTGCCCAGAGCGCAAGGGAAATGAAATGCACTATAGAATACTACTGTTCCGTTTTGAGAGATCTATATGATCAAGTCTCAGCAGGTTCCTCACTTCGGATAGCAGACATCAAAAAAGTCAAAGCCAAGTTACTTAATATCAAGAGAAGTCAAATGGAAGGGTTGAAAATAAAATCGATGGCAAATTCGGTGTCAGCAGATGAAACTACTTCCCTATATCATTTAGTGAAGCATACGAAAAACGGGAGAAGGACTTTTATTGAAGAAATTCGAACGAAACACGGTACGATTCTCAGAACCCAGCAGGATATCATGGACGAGATTTATCGCTATTATTGCGAGCTATATTCTGTACATCAAAGTAGTGATGCTTCCTTGGAAGAATTCCTTGACATCCTAGCCCCACAGCTGACAGAAGATCACAACGAAAATTTTCTCGAGGCTGTCAGTGAAGAAGACGTGTGTGAGACTCTGTGCGCCTCACCGCCAAAAAAATACCCAGGACCGGATGGTCTGCCAGCAGAGTTTTACATCCGTTACTGGCCAATAGTAGGTGCGAAAATCACGGACATTGTAAATGAGGTTATTCGGGGTAAAATGATCCCGGCTGAGTTTAAGGAGAGTAAAATTGTTCTGGTGCCAAAAAATAATGGAAACAAAGATTTAAATGATTTTCGTCCAATTTCACTGCTGAATTCTGATTATAAATTAATAGCTAGAATAATAAACAAGAGAATTTGATGCCTTACAGGTAAAATTATTAGTCAACATCAGAACTGTGCGCAAGGCAGAACCATTTTTCAAAATCTATCGGAATTCAGGGATATCATTGCAATAACTTCTGTAACAAACATAAAGTGTGCTTTATTGTTTTTAGATTTTTATAAAGCGTTCGATGTAGTAAACCATGAATATCTTCTACAGACATTGAAGAAAATAGGTTTCAACGATAGTTGATTAAGAACATAGCAACTGGAATAAATGCTAAAATAGCGGTGAATTGTCAACAATCCAGGCCGATGCAAATACAACGAGGTGTTCCTCAAGGAAGTCCTCTGTCCATGTCGCTCTTCACCATTTTGCTGGAACCTTTCCTCCGACATGTCCATGCTAGATTAAAAGGATTAACATTATCAGGAAATAAAACAGTTATAAGAGCCTATGCTGACGATATATGGGTCATTATAAGGAATAATGACGAGGTAACCACGCTAGCAACGGTGACTGATTCGTACTGTAGAGCATCTGGAGCCAATGCAAACGGAAAAAAAGTAAGATGTTAAATCTCAGAGGTTTTGATAATATCAACGTCGAGTGGGCAAAATTAGTCCGACAACATAAAACACTTGGGATCACCCTGACAGCATGCCCTATGAAAATGACGGCTTTAAATTGGAAAGTTGCAGCAGATAAAGTGCAAGGAGCCATTGTAGAGAATTTAACTCGATATATGAACCAAGTTCAAAGAACACAGTATATCAACTCATGCATCCTTGCTAAGGCTTATTATACTGCCCAGCTGTTTCCAATACCGAGAATGATAGCGAGGAGAATAATGTCCAAAATCACAAACTTCTTGTGGAGAGGTGAAGTGTTCAGAGTACCTGCTGAAGTAGCGACTTTAGATGCTAAAAATGGTGGACTGGGATTAACTGATATAACGGATAAAGCCTCTGCTCTTTTTATCAAAAGGCAAGTTAATTTACTAAGAGACTCGCGAGAAAGCATAACCAGCCAACTTTTCGAGATCATTAAACCTCCAAGCCTGCTTCCCCCGATTGACGTGCAGAATATCAACAGTCGCTTACAGCACGTGAGGATTTTCTATGTTGAGTTTAGTTATGTCAGTGTCGAACCCAGGCAGTCCCGACACTTAACATCGAGAGCCATAATGCGGGAACGAAAGAAAAGCGAAGGAAGAAACAAAATAGAACGACAGTTTCCAAACATTGAGTGGACTGAGTTTTGGAAAAACATTAGTTCTAATGTGCTCACGTCTAATATAAAAACGTCATGGTACAAGACAGTTACAACATAGTTAGCACCAATGAAAGACTGCACGCAATCGGACTCTGTGAAACAAATTTATGTCAACAATGCCATCTAGTTGACACAGTAATTCATAGATATACTTGCAGTGGTCACATGAATAGTTGGATGTGGATTCAGGAGCAAATAGCTCAGATTACAAGAACATCCCCTGAGTATATATCGCTGTCATTGATACACAGGCCTGAAGCACGCTATTTCCCAGAAGCAAAAAATAACGCTGTGTACTGGTTGCTGGGAAATTTTGTTAACTACGTCCTTAACAAATTAGGATCCGATAGCATCATAGAGTTCAAGGTACACATGCTGTGTGAGTTCCACAAAATTAGAAGCTATTCGAATCACAAGAAAAAGTTCGGTAATATGCTAAAAATTGTATTTGAAAGAATGGACATTGGTTAATATAAAAAAGAAGACTGTGTTGACAGTGATGTATTGTAGTTACCTTAAGGACACTATTTAAGATTTTACAGTATATTTATGATGTGTGCTTTTTCTACTTCAGAGAGTAGTTTTTTGAAATTTATAAGCTAATGTACAGAACTTATGTGACATTGAGATTGTGTGTCTGATAGTGGCAAACACAAAACATTAAAGGTGCATTATTGGCTTATACTAGAAATTTGGAAAAAGACGGTTTTTATAGAAATGTCCTTATTGATTGGTTAAAATCATAAGATTCTATCTGATAAATGTAATATTCAATGGCTGGCACATTGCCCTGTCCATTTTTGCAGTGAAAGACTGATTATACAGATCTGATCACTTCAGATACTTAGATTCAATTAATGTCCAGAAAGTGCAGTTGGAAGGCTAGTCAACTTTATTATATATCTCATTTCCGCCATTCTCAAGTATTTCAGAAACTGTCTAATATGATTATTAAACTGCTTTATATTTAAAATTATCGCACCAACTTGCTGATATCCATCATAAACAACTAATTATGCTTCTGTAAAGATTGCAGCTCATAATTCGAAGTGCTGATTTTACTTCTTCAGGTTGAAGTTATGAATGTCTTTAAAATTTTTTTTCCTTGATGTTTAATTTAATTCTTTCTGGTAATTTAGTCAGTAATACAATCTTCTGTTGTCTTTCCTTAACGTCAGCGTAATTGAAATGATCAAACCGTTTTGTTTAAATAACTTCATGTATGTATAACTTAGTATGTATTTGAAATGTGTAACATTGTTTTTTTTTAATAAAGGTTTTTATAAAAAAAAAAGATGGTAGAGCACTTGCCTGCGAAAGGCAAAGGTCCCGAGTTCAAGTCTTGGTCGGGCACACAGTTTTAATCTGCCAGGAAGTTTCATATCAGCGCACACTCCGCTTCAGAGTGAAAATCTCATTCTGGATATTATCATTTTATTCGTAAGTGTAGTTGTTTCTTCTGTAGCTAATTCGCTAAATGGAAGAGGTTTCAAGGTCTCTTTTTGAATTGTTACATCAAACTATGTGCCATTGTTTACATCTTCGACTTCAAGTGAAACATACTAGATAGGCCGACGTAATCAGCCCCTAAAGCAGTCGGGAAAAAAAAGATCGGTCACGCAGCGGGGGAGGGGGGAGGGGGAGCAGTTGCCTCCATTGCCCCCCCCCCCTCGGATCCGCCCCTGATCTGTCATCATTACGTTAGTATAGCACATGATCCTACATGTCTTACAAGGTCTTGACGTCAAGTGTGCTTTGGAGCGTCGGCTCCGAGCGGTACCTGCCGTTTCAGAGCGTTACCGGCCCGCATTCTCAAGTTGCCGGGCCGAACTGGAGAGTTATGCGCCTGCACCGATGCCGCTGCGAAAGTGTTAACCAGTGTAATTAGTGTTCCCACTAATTAGAGGCGGCCCAAGGAGGAGATGTACAGAGAGAGAGGGACCATGGAGTTTATGATTTACGGGTGTACCCAACTCCCAAACACATTAACAACTGCGAGGCATTGTCAGGTTCACTAAGATATTTATATTCGCCAAGATAGAAGTATTGTGTCCTCATATGTTTTTCCACTACTTGTAATTTGGGCGCCAGAATTTCTTACTGAAAATTGTTAAAAATGAATAGGCAACGGCCATGTATGTGGACCAAACAGTGGGTTTTCCGATAAATTTCTCTCTTTTTTCATTTTTTCAACAGCCGGAAAGTAAAAGATTTAGTAAACGACTGCCACCATGTTGTCGGACCGCGAACTGCCAGGGACACTTAGCGCGCTAGGAAGTTAGTCTTGACCAGGCTTTGCCGGCCGCTGTGGTCGAGCGGTTCTAGGCGCTTCAGTCCGGAACGGCGCGCGGCTGCTACGGTCGCAGGTTCGAATCCTACCTCGCGCATGGATGTGTGTGATGTCCTTAGGTTAGTTAGGTTTAAGTAGTTCTAAGTCTAGGGGACGACCTCAGATGTTAAGTCCCATAGTGCTCAGAGCCATTTTTGACTAGGCTTTCATCTCGGGCAGGTGGAAGGAATACACTGAAGGCAACTATGAAGGGATAGACTTACCAGAAGACGTGATATAGAGGAAATGGAAGTCAACGTGGAAGACATAGGGGACGCAGTATTAGACTCATCTACATCTACATCTACGTGGATAATCCGCAAATCACACATAAGTGCTTGCCACAGTGTTCATCGCACCACCTTCACGATAATTCTCTATTATTCCAATCTTGAACAGCGCGCGTAAAAACAAACACCTATATACTCCCGTGCGAGCTCTAATTTCCGTTATTTTATTATGACGATCGTTTCTCTCTATGTAGGTCAACGTCAACAAAATATTTTCGCATTCGAAGGACAACGTTGGTGATTTAAATTTCTTGAGGAGATTCCGCCGCAGCGAAAACGCCTTTGTGTTCATCATTTCCACCCCAAGTCTTATATCGTGTCAGTGACACTCTCTCCCCCATTTCGTCATAATACAAAACGTGCTGCTCTTCTGTGAACTTTTACGATGTACTCCATTAATCTTATCTGGTAAGGATCCCAGAACACGCAGCAGTGCTCCAAACGACGACGGATAAGCGTGGTTTAGGCAATCTCCTTAGTAGACCTGTTACATTTTCTAAGTGCTCTGATAATAAAACAAAGTCTTTGGTTTGCCTTCCCGACAACATTTTCTGTGTGTTCTTCCCAATTTAAGTTGTTCGTGATTCTAATTGTTAGGTATTTACTTGAATTTACGGCCTTTAGGCTTGCCTGGTTGACTCATTTTATGTGATTCCTTTTAGTACTCATGTGGCTGACCTCATGCTTTTTTTAATTTAGGGTCAACTGCCATTTTTTGCACCAGATACATTTATTGTCTAAATGGTTTTCGAATTTGTTTGGAACTTCTGATGACTTCACTAGACGATAAACAACAGCATCATCTGCAAACCACCTAAGATGGTTGCTCAGATTGTCTCCTAAACCGTTTATATAGATAAGGAACAGCAGGGCGCCTATAACAATCTACCTAGGGGAACACCAGAAATCACTTCTGTTTTACTCGATGATTTTCTGTCAGTTACTACGAAGAGATGTAAGATGAACATCAACAAAGGCAAAACGAGGATAATGGAATGTAGTTGAATTAAGCCTGCCGATGCCGAGGGAATTAGATTAGGAAATGAGACACTTAAAGCAGTAAAGGAGTTTTGATATTTGGGGAGCAAAAAATGGTTCAAATGGCTCTGAGCACTATGGGACTTAACTTCTGAGGTCATCAGTCCCCTAGAACTTATAACTACTTAAACCTAACTAACCTAAGGACATCACACACATCCATGCCCGAGGCAGGATTCGAACCTGAGACCATAGCGTGTAACGTGCGCTTGGGGCACACAATACTCATTATGTAATATGGTAAGTGAGCAGGGTTCACCTTATGAGAAAGGATTTTCGTATAGATATCGACCGCGTGTACCTGAATGGAGGCAAATCAGACTTACACCCACTCTGTAATAACAGTGATCCGTCAAGTAAGTTCAAAATGCAATTACACGTCAGTATGTACCAAAAGCAACACTGAAGATGCTACCAATTTAATAATAATACGGTCGCCAGCCTAATTAGGCATTAACTGAGCTTCTTCCCTGTACAAGTTGGTAGATATTCATGCAAAACAACAAGTAGTAACACTGCATAATATAGCAGAATTTTAGAACCAGAAAATCTATTGAGCTGATAGTTTCACGTTCAGTACTGATATGGAAAAACCATGAATACATAACACTACACTATAATGTATACTACAAAACTTCGTACTGTCTATTGATCTGATTAAAATCGGGCATAGGTTACCCTAGAAATAGCACTTTCGTGCCACACACAAAATGTCAGTTTTGATAAAGATAAAACACTGATAAATTTTGGCTTTTATATTGACTTTAACTTTTTCTGGTCAAATCAATTTAGAACACTTCAGAATTCAAATGAATAAAAAGAGGGGGGGGGGGACCCTGAAACTGTTATGATCACTATATTAAAAAAAATTGATTACTGAAATTCCAGTATATGAGTTAATACTCTTTTTATCGTATTTACTTCTCGTTTAAATACGTTTATATTTGTCTCTAAATAATTAAACTTCATTATTACACTCCTGGAAATTGAAATAAGAACACCGTGAATTCATTGTCCCAGGAAGGGGAAACTTTATTGACACATTCCTGGGGTCAGATACATCACATGATCACACTGACAGAACCACAGGCACATAGACACAGGCAACAGAGCATGCACAATGTCGGCACTAGTACAGTGTATATCCACCTTTCGCAGCAATGCAGGCTGCTATTCTCCCATGGAGACGATCGCAGAGATGCTGGATGTAGTCCTGTGGAATGGCTTGCCATGCCATTTCCACCTGGCGCCTCAGTTGGACCAGCGTTCGTGCTGGACGTGCAGACCGCGTGAGACGACGCTTCATCCAGTCCCAAACATGCTCAATGGGGGACAGATCCGGAGATCTTGCTGGCCAGGGTAGTTGACTTACACCATCTAGAGCACGTTGGGTGGCACGGGATACATGCGGACGTGCATTGTCCTGTTCCCTTGCCGGTCTAGGAATGGTAGAACGATGGGTTCGATGACGGTTTGGATGTACCGTGCACTATTCAGTGTCCCCTCGACGATCACCAGTGGTGTACGGCCAGTGTAGGAGATCGCTCCCCACACCATGATGCCGGGTGTTGGCCCTGTGTGCCTCGGTCGTATGCAGTCCTGATTGTGGCGCTCACCTGCACGGCGCCAAACACGCATACGACCATCATTGGCAACAAGGCAGAAGCGACTCTCATCGCTGAAGACGACACGTCTCCATTCGTCCCTCCATTCACGCCTGTCGCGACACCACTGGAGGCGGGCTGCACGATGTTGGGGCGTGAGCGGAAGACGGCCTAACGGTGTGCGGGACCGTAGCCCAGCTTCATGGAGACGGTTGCGAATGGTCCTCGCCGATACCCCAGGAGCAACAGTGTCCCTAATTTGCTGGGAAGTGGCGGTGCGGTCCCCTACGGCACTGCGTAGGATCCTACGGTCTTGGCGTGCATCCGTGCGTCGCTGCGGTCCGGTCTCAGGTCGACGGGCACGTGCACCTTCCGCCGACCACTGGCGACAACATCGATGTACTGTGGAGACCTCACGCCCACGTGTTGAGCAATTCGGCGGTACGTCCACCCGGCCTCCCGCATGCCCACTATACGCCCTCGCTCAAAGTCCGTCAACTGCACATACGGTTCACGTCCACGCTGTCGCGGCATGCTACCAGTGTTAAAGACTGCGATGGAGCTCCGTATGCCACGGCAAACTGGCTGACGCTGACGGCGGCGGTGCACAAATGCTGCGCAGCTAGCGCCATTCGACGGCCAACACCGCGGTTCCTGGTGTGTCCGCTGTGCCGTGCATGTGATCATTGCTTGTACAGCCCTCTCGCAGTGTCCGGAGCAAGTATGGTGGGTCTGACACACCGGTGTCAATGTGTTCTTTTTTCCATTTCCAGGAGTGTATGTTCCAGACTCTTGCTGCATATCGACGTTAATGATATGGGCCTGTAATTTAGTGGATTACTCATACTACTTTTCTTGAATATTGGTGTGACCTGTGCAACTTTCCAGTCTGTGGGTACTGATCTTTAGTCGGGTGAACGACTATATATGATTAAGTATCTAGCTATTGCATCAGCGCCTAATTGGTATACACTCTGGACCGGAAGACTTGCTTTTATTAAGTTATTTAAGTTGCTCCACTAGCTTCGAGGATATCTACCTCTACGTTATTCATGTTGACTACTGATCTTGATTCGAATGCTGGAATATTTACTTTGTCTCCTTTTGTGAAGGCAATTCGGAAGGCTGTGTTTAGTAACTCTGCTGTGGCAGCACGGTCTTCAGTAGCATGTCCCCATTGCTATCGGTATCAGAACCTGTTCGGAAATAACAACTCGTGTCATACACATATCGCTTCATTGACACACACACACACACACACACACACACACACACACACACACACAATATTACACATGTACGAGGCGGTTACAGTCTGTACATATTATCATCTGCAAAGCGTTAATCACTGCACTACGCTGACGGCTTGTGAAGATGGTCCGGCTGTACAGTGTGTTTTCGCTGATGTGGGGCTATCTGGTTGAATGAATGACTCACGGAACCCAGTACATTATAATGGACGGCTAATATTCAACAGGAACGAATTTAATATCTAGAGTGCATCAAAGTAGTATATAAGGGTCACTAATGCCATCTACATCTACATCCATACTCCACAAGCCACCTGACGGTGTGTGGCAGAGGGTAGCTTGAGTACCTCTATCGATCCTCCCTTCTATTCCAGTCTCGTATTGTTCGTGGAAAGGAGGATTGTCGGTATCCTTCTGTGTGGGCTCTAATCTCTCTGATTTTATCTTCACGGTCTCTTCGCGAGATATACGTAGGAGGGAGCAATATACTGCTTGACTCTTCGGTAAAGGTATGTTCTCGAAACTTCAACAGAAGCCTGTATCGAGCTACTGAGCGCCTCTCCTGCAGAGTCTTCCACTGGACTTTATCTATCAACTCCGTAACGCTTTCGCGATTACTAAATGATCCTGTAACGAAGCGCGCTGCTCTGCGTTGGATCTTCTCTATCTCTTCTATCAACCCTATCTGGTACGGATCCCACACTGCTGAGCAATATTCAAGCAGTGGGCGAACAAGCGTACTGTAACCTACTTCCTTTGTTTTCGTATTGCTTTTCCTTAGGGTTCTTCCAATGAATCTCAGTCTGCCATCTGCTTTACCGACGATCAACTTTATATGCTCATTCCATTTTAAATCACTGCTAATGCGTACTCCCAGATAATTTATGGAATTAACTGCTTCCAGTTGCTGACCTGCTATATTGTGGCTAAATGATAAGGGATCTATCTTTCTATGTATTCGCAGCACATTACGCTTGTCTACATTGAGATTCGATTGCCATTCCCTGCACCCCGAGTCAATTCGTTGCAGATCCTCCTGCATTTCAGTACAATTTTCCATTGTTACAAACTCTCGATATACTACAGCACCACCCGCAAAAAGCCTCAGTGAACTTCCGATGTTCTCCACAAGGTCATTTATGTATATTGTGAATAGCAACGGTCCTACGACACTCCCCTGCGGCACACCTGAAATCACTCTTACTTCGGAAGACTTCTCTCTATTGAGAATGACATGCTGCGTTCTGTTATCTGGGAACTCTTCAATCCAGACACAAAATTGGTCTGATAATCCATATGCTCTGACTTTCTTCATTACTGTGGGGAACTGTATCGAACGCCTTGCAGAAGTCAAGAAACACGGCGTCTGCCTGTGAACCCGTGTCTATGGCCCTCTGAGTCTCGTGGACGAATAGCGCGAGCTGGGTTTCACACGACCGTCTTTTTCGATACCCATGCTGATTCCTGCAGAGCAGATTTCTAGTCTCAAGAAGAGTCATTATACTCGAACATAATACGTGTTCCTAAATTCTACAACTGATCGACGTTAGAGATATAGGTCTATAGTTCTGCACATCTGTTCGACGTCCCTTCTAGAAAACGGGGATGACCTGTGCCCTTTTCCAATCCTTTGGAACGCTACGCTCTTCTAGAGACCTACGGTCCACCTCTGCAACAAGGGGGGCAAGTTCCTTCGCGTACTCTGTGTAAAATCGAACTGGTATCCCATCAGGTCTAGCGGCCTTTCCTCTTTTGAGCGATTATAATTGTTTCATATTTTTTTCTACAAGAAAAAATAGTCAGTAGAGGCTCGCAAGAAAATGTGGACAGACTGTCAGGAAATTTCATCTTTGTGTGATAAATGGTAGCTGTCTTTCATTTCGAGTAAATGCATTACAACGCCTATGATTAAGAGAAATACTGGTGCATGTCATTTGGAACACGCCTTGCATTTAAAATATGTAGAGATAGTAGTCGACGAAGCCGGTATTGCGCAGGTATTCATTTTTCCAGTTCTCTGTTGAAAACAAGGAAAAAAAAATCAGTTGTGTTTGCGATGCAATATGGAAAAAATTTCGTTTCCGTGTATTCGTGAAAACACCTTTGAAATTGTGTAATAGAGTCGGTATGACATGACGTTTGCCAGTTTCTGTGCTTCGGGTGCCTACAACGTCATTTTGTAAATGTCTCAATGGCAACGTTCTATAGACGGCCACTGTTTCCGCCTACAGCCGTTTCCATTTCGCAGCTGAAAGCGGTCGAAAGCGCTGTCAGCTATCAAGAACTTCCTTGAGTTGGCTCGACTGTAGGAATGTCTTAGTAGTAAAAAACAGATGCATTGAAGCTTCATGCATGGTACGGCATTTTTTCACATGTCTCAGTGCTTATAAAGCCATATCTCTTCAACTATGTGCGTTACAATGATATATTTCGTTAGATACATTTAGCGGTATATGTGGATACAGTCAGCGAAATATGTTGCGAATTGAGTTAGTAGCACAGATATCGTAAATTTAAACGCCATTCTCAATACGGGAGTTCGTCACGCATCTCAGTGTTTATGACGTCATGTCTTCTGAAATATGTGTGCTGCCATGATATAAACAACTACATCATGCAAGCGTGCATGTCTAAGTTCCCAGATCAAACGACTGTTCTCTTTATTATACGCCAAAAGATGATGCCCGAAGGTAAGCCTGTGTGTCACTGCCAACGCAGCTGAGTAACATCAGATAAGTTAGTGCCATTTGTCGCAGTAAATGAATAAAAGGGCATTGTCCCCGTAATGGATCGTGTACTATCGTTACATCAATGGTGTTACGTCAATGGGAGCAGGACGCACTATATGTCGGTGCATTTAGCGACATGTGTGGATACTGTGTGCGAGATGTATTGTGAATAGATTAAGTAGGACAGAAGTAATAAATTTAAGCGTCATGGAAGACGAAACAGTTTCCACACACCTCGTTGTTTATGAAGTCTTGTCCCCCGACTATAACAGATTGGAAGATCTTATCCCTTTAGAAATTGTTGCCTACCAATAAGGAATATCTGTACCCTGTTTCGTTGTAACCGATCCAGTGTTTTAGTATGAGATGAGGAACATACACACTTACATACAACCATTTATATAATATGTATGGTTTGCAAGAAGCGATAAGCAGTATGGCAAACATGTAAAGAGTGTAGTACGGAATGTCTCTGAAAGACTTCGGTTTGGTCGAAGCATTTAATCATAGTGTGATGAGGAAGATGGTAGCATGGTCAGTTATAGACTACTGATACAGTGTTTGGAGATCTTATCAAGTCGGACGCTGGAAAACGATCTGATGCAGAGCTAGGATCGTGAGAGGTCAGTATAAAGTAAACGCAAACGTAACGGAGATGGTAGGGAAATTTAAATGGTAATGTCTGCATGAAAGAAGATTTTTCTTTCTTTTTTCTTCGATACACTGTCGAAATTTAGAAAAAAGGAATTCAAGGCACAGTGGGTTACATTTCTGCTAACAGATTAGCACGTCTGAAGTACTAATCCTAAGAACAAAGAAGGGGGGATTAGGTTGTCTAAAGAGGCATATAAATAGTCATCTGCCACTGCTAAATCCGGGAAATAAATAGCACACATATACGTCAACACAGCAAAGGACCTGGAAGAGCAGTTGAACGGAATGGAAGTTGAAAGGAGGATATAAGATGAACGTCAACAAAAGCAGAACGAGGATAATGGAATGTAGTCGTATTAAATCGGGTGATGCTGACGGAATTAGATTAGGAAATGAAACACTTAAAGTAGTAGATGCGTTTTGTTATTTGGGAAGCAAAATCACTGATGATGGTCGAAGTAGAGAGGATATAAAATGTAGACTGGTGATGGACAGGAAAGAGTTTCCGAGGAAGAGAAATTTGCTGACATCGAGTATAGATAAAAGCGTCTGGAAGTGTTTTCTGAAAGTATTTGTATGGAGTGAAGCCACGTATGGAAGTGAAACATGGACGATAAACAGTTTAGACAAGAAGAGAATAGAAGCTTTCGAAATGTGGTGCTACAGAAGAATGCTGAAGATTAGATGGGTAGATCACATAACTAATGAGGAGGTATTGAATAGATTTTGGGGGAACAGGAATTTGTGGCACAACTTCACTAGAAGAAGGGACCGGTTGGTAGGACATGTTCTGAGGCATCAATGGGTCACCAATTTAGTATTGGAGGGCAGCATGGAGGGTAAAACTCGTAGAGGGAGACCAAGAGATGAATACACTAAACAGACTCAGAAGGATGTAGGTTGCAGTAGCTACTCAGAGATGAAGAAGCTTGCACAGGATAGAGTAGCATGGAGAGCTGCATCAAACCAGTCTCTGGACTGAAGATTATAACAACAACAACATACGTCAACACTGCTACGAAATACCATAGACCACGCATTCAAAGTTCACTGATCAAACACCAGGTCTGTTTTTTCAGTAATCAAGCATCAGGACTATTTTCTTTCTGATTGGGCAAAAGTGATACCCAAAGGTAGGTGTGAGTTCCAAGTTTGCTGTGGAACATCTGTGCACTTTGTGTGCTTTGAAGCAGGAAGTGAATAAAAGGACATTGTCCACCTGAAAGGTCCGCCTGAAAGGTCATGTACCACCGTTGTGTCTATGGTGTGATGTCAAACTGTTAGCAGAACGCTCTAGATATTTCTTGCCAGTTCAGTAATGTCAGAAAAGCAGAAGATTTGTGTCATATTACAGTTCCTCAGAATCTACACCATACTCTACAGGTCACCTGACAGTTTGTGGCGATGTGAACATAAGCGATATGTAATTCACAAGGAGGCGTAGTATACACTAGAAAGTGGCCCTGCAGTGCAAGCTTAAGAAGGTCTTTTGCCGCTGGAAGAATACTTCCAATGCCTGTTTAAGATGCAGCAGGTGTATGGCGTGAAGGAACACTTTAGTGTGTCGTCAACGAAGAACGTGGTTAGTTTTAGGTTGCCCACAGTGGATACTCAAAAATTTACTTTTTAATCACTGAGAGACGAGATGAGGAATATCCAGGACTGGTGATGTGTGTAATTCATAATGTCAGTAAGTAAGAGTTGCCTTACTGAAAGAGCACGTTGTGATGCAGTTGCCAGAATGGTAGCAGATCAGGCTGGGTGTGTATTACGAAGTCTGAGTTCCCTGAGCAAACACCACTGGTTATGATAATCTTGTGAGTTCCTCTCCAACCGATAGCTGTTTTAGGTAATGCTTCCCCACAACTTAACAGTCTGAACTCGTCTTTATCTCACTTTTGACCCAAGCTGAACCACTTCTGAGTGATCTAACCTGCGTGATGCAGTGTGGGAGGCACATTGTCTTACTGGAAGATGTCACGCTGATGTTACTGAATGGAAGTCTAATAGACTAAACGTAGCTTGCCTGCATACATTACTGTCCAGTCAAAAAAATGCCATGGGAAGTTTTAAGTTATGATGCTGGCCAACATGATACTCAAAGTTGGTGACGAATGTAGCGTGGGCAGCGAGACACCTGGGACAGTAGATCTGTGTACCACAATAACTGAGTAGACGGGTGTTGTCCTGCACGAAGATCACATACATTTGATTTGTACAAATAGATCCAGAACAGCTATGATGTATCCTTCAACCTGCAATGATCTATCAGGAAAAACTTGGGCTTTTTTAAGGTTATAGTTCAGTGACTCAGGATTATGGACCCGGTATGAAGGTTTTGACCGTACACAATCTAAAATTGGCAAAACTGAACTTGGACTACAAGGGACTACATAGGACTTTCACAGAAAAAGCTGGGGTTAAAGATGACTTCTGCAGAAAAACTGCGTTTGTAGATTGATTTTGTGATTTAGTACTGAGGGAAATAGGTGATGCGATTTGCACTTTTTAAGAAAACACGTAATAAATAGATTTATACACCGCACTGAAGTCAAGAAAGTGTATGGTGCAAGGTCGCACGTCTTTATTACTCGCTAACGTGTCAGCCTGCTAGTGTTTCGGTGATCCTTGAGTCTACTAATTTTTGTCGTTGGGAAGGTGTAAGAAATATAGTTATAGTCAGCACTGAAATTAAGACTATGTATGATCATTGTCGCTTTCAGAATGTGTCCACACACTGCTGCATTGGACAGCCAGCCTTCACTAGATGCCGTCGGTTGATATCTGATTCTATTTATTTTTGTAGCGACGAAGTAAAATTGAGTAGTGTGTTAACTCGCACTGAATAGTGCGCTTTGAGTGTAATTTAACGTATCGAAACAGAAATTGTCAAAAATTGGTCTTTTCCGGCAGTCGGTTGGGGGACACTACAATTCCACCACCGACGGCCGAGCAATGTTTCTCCAAGCCTGTCGAAGTAAAAAGTAAGTAAATACAGGTTATTCTTGACATTCATTTTATCTCCATTCTTCTTGTAGATCTTCTTTCCCCTGGTTTTCAAACTGAAATTTAAAATTACCCTTTAGTTAATTGTGTTTTAAATGGTGTAGCTTTTTTAACTTCATTAGAACGTAAGGTTTTAGCTTATATTTAAATTCGAAAAAGTCGAAATCAGGTGGGTTTTTTAATATTCCTCAACGTTTTAGCGATGCAATGAAATTAGTTTGTAAGGTGGGTAATATACTGAAATGTATATTGGATTCAATTGAAGTAGACCTTTTACACGATCACGTTCTAACTTTTTAGTAACTGTTATCTTCTTAGCGTTTGTTTGTTTTGATTATATAAGACACGATAAAAAAATCACGTTTTCTTAAACACAAAGATTCCACAGCTCACATTACGAGAGTTCAAGGAACAAGAACGAGCAGCTGTTTAACCCTATCAGACCTGAATTTCTTCTGGAGGAAGGAAAATTTTTCTTTATACTGTAATCCACTTAGGTGATTTTTTTAGTGATTTTAGATGCAAGATCTATACTAAAATATGTACCCGTTTTGAAAATATGCTCTGTAGACTTGGCTTCTTTTTATGAACTAAAATAACTAATTTTGAAATATTCACTGCGCTATCAACTAAACTGATCGCTCAGTAACTACCATGCAAAATATCAATATTGATGTTCATTTACACAGCGGAATGTGACTAACCAAACCACTTCCGTGTATTCTGACGGACAAAACCTGATGCATAGTGCTACACTGATTTGTTGATATTTTTATAGAGAAGCGCAACAGTTGGCAGCAGTTGTACATAATTAAAAGCCGGCCGCTGTGGCCGAGGGGTTCTGGGCTCTTCAGTCCGGAACCGCGCTGCTGCTACGGTCGCAGGTTCGAATCCTGCCTCGGGCATGGATGTGTGTGATGTCCTTAGGTTAGTTAGGTTTAAGTAGTTCCAAGTTCTAGGGGACTGATGACCTCAGATGTAAAGTCCCATAGTGCTTAGAGCCATTTGAACCATTTTGAACCATAATGAAAAGATGGAACACTGACAAATGTGTGCATGAGATTTCCACTGTGGGCCGGACGCTGTGGCCGAGCGGTTCTAGGCTCTTCAGTCCGGAACCGGGCTGCTGCTATGGCCGGCCGGAGTGGCCGTGCGGTTCTAGACGTTACAGTCTGGAGCCGAGCGACCGCTACGGTCGCAGGTTCGAATCCTGCCTCGGGCATGGGTGTGTGTGATGTCCTTAGGTTAGTTAGGTTTAATTAGTTCTAGGTTCTAGGGGACTGATGACCACAGTGTTAACTCCCATAGTGCTAGAGCCATTTCCACTGCGGAAAAATATTTCTGTTGCAACCAAAAGACAGTAAAATTTAATGTACGTAATTGTAGCCAGAGGGTCTGAAAGGGTTAAATCTTAATTTCCTCTGTGACAGGTAGTGCCAGATTTGTGTGAGGTTTTAGTGTCGGCTAATGTGCTATAAAAGCTGCTAAGGGATCCTACTTTTAAGGGTTTTTGGGAGATCGCAGTACACCAGGTGAGCCGACAGCGCGCAAAAGCTATTTATAACAGACGTCTGAAAAAGCTATTTCTGATATTGAAACAGACATTGGTGACCACTATAATTGTGTTTAGGTCAACGAGGTCACTGGCAGTTGTGGCACGTTTATAGCTGAAATTAGATTCCCCGGCGACAGGGAAACACCACCTACTCCTGTGTGAGGAATTGGAAAGTAGAAGCTCTGTAGTGCAGCCTGCCCTGCCAGGGATGACCCCGTGCATCCGACGGACGGAGGAAGACAGAGATGAGAAGTGTTTGCTGTTGATGACAGACTGTCACAGCTATATCTCAAAAGCGGACGCAACACCGAAAAAGTTCTGTCCAGTATGAACCACTGCCCATGGCCTCCAATCTCTAGCAGAAACGGAAATAAATAATTTTTCTCAGGTCAACAGCATAATTTCCTTGCTAACAAGGAAACCTCCCGATCGCACCCCCTTCAGATTTAGTTATAAGTTGGCACAGTGGATAGGCCTTGAAAAACTGAACACAGATCAATCGAGAAAACAGGAAGAAGTTGCGTGGAACCGGGAAAAATATAACCAAAATATACAAACTGAGCAGTCCATGTGCAAGATATGCAACATCAAGGAAAGTGTGAACTCAGGAGCTCCGTGGTCCCGTGGTTAGCGTGAGCAGCTGCAGAACAAGAGGTCCTTGGTTCAAGTCTTTCCTCGAGTGAAAAGTTTAATTTTTTATTTTCAGACAATTATTATCTGTCCGTCCGATGCGAGGTAACCGCGCCGTAGTATGAGGACGTTGTATGAAAACGCAAAAAACATATGTTTTGACAGAGCACAGGGAAAACTGTGCGACTGTGAAACTGTTGCATTCATTTGTTGCAGTTTACGTGGCAAACTCTTATGTTTTCATCACTTTTTTGGGAGTGATTATCACATCTACAAGAAAACTTAAATCGGGCATGGTAGAACAATCTTTTTACCCATTCGCCAAGTGTACAAGTTAGGTGGGTGGACAACATATTCCTGTCATGTGGACCACATGCCGTCACCATTGTCGTATAGGATATATCAGACGTGTTTTCCTGTGGAGGAATCGGTTGACGTATGACCTTGCGATCAAACGTTTTCGGTTTCCATTGGAGAGGCAGGTTCTTTCGTCTAGTAATCGCACGGTTTTGCGGTGCGGTCGCAAAACACAGACACTAAACTTATTACAGTGAACAGAGACGTCAATGAACGAACGGACAGATCGTAACTTTGCGAAAATAATAAAGGTAAACTTTCCACTCGAGGGAAGACTTGAACCAAGGACCGCAGTTGCTCACGCTAACCACAGGACGACGGCGCTCCTGAGCCAAGAGCGTCCTTGATGTTGCCTATCTTGTTCATGTACTACTTAGTTTGTATATTTTGCTTATTTTTTTCATAGTTCCACACAACTTCTTCCTGTTTTCTCGATTGATCTGTGTTCAGTTTTTCAAGGTCCATCCACTGTGCCAACTTATAACTAAATCTGAGGGGGATGCGATGGGGCGGTTCCCTCGTAAGGAAAATATTTCTCATAGCTCCTGCCCACATTCAGTCCTTTAAGGAAATAGCTCCAAACATTCCCCTCCAAGCATACATTGGTGCACGTTGCTCTTGGCAGCAATATATTTTCCCGAACACCACCAAAACGTCAAAGAGGTAGTAGAATTGAAAAAGCCGCGGCAGCCCTTAAGGGGACCACACCCTGCCTATCTAACGCATGTTAATTTAGGCAAGTATTTGATCCATTTCTGAAAAAAAAACTATTTGATGCCGGACCTCAATATTTTTACGGTATGTTACATGATGCTAATAGAGTCAACTGTACTAAAGTCTACTTTTTCCATTTTATAGTTTTTAAGAAATACTTTTTTAAATTTACTAACAAAAAATATTAAGTTTTTTCTGCAGAAAATAGTTTTTTGTGAACTTCCTAATGGGGGAATACTAAAGAATGTAGTACCAGAGGTGGCTTTTTATGTTATGCAAAATCTCTGAAAATTGCATTCATTTATCTATGATAGTTTCTGATATAATGGGGCACATGTACTGAAAATTTTAGTTTGAGATAAATTGACTTTAAAGAAAAAACTTTTGAAATTTGTTACATTCAGTTAATTAAAATTGCCCCGTTGCATACGATGGCCCTTCTTTGGCCTCTAACAGGTCTTCCAGCTTCTTTTCCACCTTCCCAGATGTTTGTCTTGCTTTCTTGGCCATATTAGATGCAGACCTGTCTGCAACGCCTATCCTCATTTTATCGCAATGTTGTAGCCCAGTGATCATATTTTCACCAAGATTAATTCCTAGCTTTTTCAGTACCCAACGCTTTCCAATACTATCACAGCTGAATGCAATAAAAGCATCACGAAGTCCTAGTTTCATTGTATGCATGCCTAGAAATACAGTTTTAGGAAGGTGGTTCCATATTATGCTGTTGAAATATTCATTTGGGTTCTGTGTCTGCCCATGCAGACATTTCCTTACAAGATCAGGATGAGCCATGTCTCTGAAAATAGGTTTAATTGCTGTAATAACAGCAGCAGGAAAAGAATGCTGGTGATAATAAGATTCTCCAGTTGCCTGAGCCCTATTGTACACTCCTGGAAATTGAAATAAGAACACCGTGAATTCATTGTCCCAGGAAGGGGAAACTTTATTGACACATTCCTGGGGTCAGATACATCACATGATCACACTGACAGAAGCACAGGCACATAGACACAGGCAACAGAGCATGCACAATGTCGGCACTAGTACAGTGTATATCCACCTTTCGCAGCAATGCAGGCTGCTATTCTCCCATGGAGACGATCGTAGAGATGCTGGATGTAGTCCTGTGGAACGGCTTGCCTTGCCATTTCCACCTGGCGCCTCAGTTGGACCAGCGTTCGTGCTGGACGTGCAGACCGCGTGAGACGACGCTTCATCCAGTCCCAAACATGCTCAATGGGGGACAGATCCGGAGATCTTGCTGGCCAGGGTAGTTGACTTACACCTTCTAGAGCACGTTGGGTGGCACGGGATACATGCGGACGTGCATTGTCCTGTTGGAACAGCAAGTTCCCTTGCCGGTCTAGGAATGGTAGAACGATGGGTTCGATGACGGTTTGGATGTACCGTGCACTATTCAGTGTCCCCTCGACGATCACCAGTGGTGTACGGCCAGTGTAGGAGATCGCTCCCCACACCATGATGCCGGGTGTTGGCCCTGTGTGCCTCGGTTGTATGCAGTCCTGATTGTGGCGCTCAACTGCACGGCGCCAAACACGCATACGACCATCATTGGCACCAAGGCAGAAGCGACTCTCACCGCTGAAGACGACACGTCTCCATTCGTCCCTCCATTCACGCCTGTCGCGACACCACTGGAGGCGGGCTGCACGATGTTGGGGCGTGAGCGGAAGACGGCCTAACGGTGTGCGGGACCGTAGCCCAGCTTCATGGAGACGGTTGCGAATGGTCCTCGCCGATACCCCAGGAGCAACAGTGTCCCTAATTTGCTGGGAAGTGGCGGTGCGGTCCCCTACGGCACTGCGTAGGATCCTACGGTCTTGGCGTGCATCCGTGCGTCGCTGCGGTCCGGTCCCAGGTCGACGGGCACGTGCACCTTCCGCCGACCACTGGCGACAACATCTATGTACTGTGGAGACCTCACGCCCCACGTGTTGAGCAATTCGGCGGTACGTCCACCCGGCCTCCCGCATGCCCACTATACGCCCTCGCTCAAAGTCCGTCAACTGCACATACGGTTCACGTCCACGCTGTCGCGGCATGCTACCAGTGTTAAAGACTGCGATGGAGCTCCGTATGCCACGGCCAACTGACTGACACTGACGGCAGCGGTGCACAAATGCTGCGCAGCTAGCGCCATTCGACGGCCAACACCGCGGTTCCTGGTGTGTCCGCTGTGCCGTGCGTGTGATCATTGCTTGTACAGCCCTCTCGCAGTGTCCGGAGCAAGTATGGTGGGTCTGACACACCTGTGTCAATGTGTTCTTTTTTCCATTTCCAGGAGTGTATTTGCACCACGAATTTTCTCCTGATGGACACAATCCATGACATGGGTTATCATCAGTAGAGGACTTATGGAAGAATATGGCCCAAACATCCCTCTACATTGCCTCCAGATTTTCTTTGTTTCTCCTAATTGCCTGCCCATAGTATACCTTCAAGTTTTCTATTTCAGTTTTAGTTAGCCGACCCTGTCAGGTAAACAATTTTCCATCTTCTAATTTTTTCCCTCTCATATCAACAGTCAGTTTTCTCAGCCTTGTTCCCAAACGTTTTTGAACATGGCCTACACATTCTAGTTTGCTGATAATGACATCTCCATATGGCTTAGAGTTGACAGTGGGTGGGTTGACAGTGGGTGACAGAAAAGTCGGCGTGGCACATAAGCACACGTGGTAGGAAAATGCTCTTTAAGTGCCTGAAAAACATTTTTTTCAGCAAAATCCTTTTCAGAGTACTTAAATAAAACCTTAATCTATCGAAATATGATGAAAACCGAAAATCGATTTTTTTTTCTACCCGAACGACCGTGTGGTTCCCTTAGGAACAACAAAAATATTGCCTTGGCATTTTTGAAGAGCTCACTGCCGACATCGATCTGTTGCAGTCCAACGCCGAGAGTCCGCGTCTCTACCGCTGACAGGTAGAGTAGGCGTGGATCCTGTGCACTGCAGGATTTACGTCTTTGGCAGTGTTAGTGTCTAGACCTGCCGTTAGGCGTCGGCACCGGTATGGCGACGCTAGAGAGCCTGTATAGAGAGAGAGAGAGAGAGTGGCGATAGGTGAAGTTGCCCGTGATTGGTCGATTACCTTTGGCGCCATTTTTCTGCTAAACGTCTCTCGCGCTTCCTATATTCGCCGTGCTTTTGAGGTGAATTGAAGTTCAGAGGACTTTTGGAAACGATTAAAAGGTATTTGAACTATTGAGAGACTTTTATGCGTTGTGCATGCATGCTCGATTTAGTTCTATCGGTTTTAGTACGTAATTAGCGTTTGCGATCTTAAATAAATAAGAGCCGGCCAGTGTGGCCGTGCGGTTGTAGGCGCTTCAGTTTGGAACCACGTGACCGCTACGGTCGCAGGTTCGAATCCTGCCTCGGGCATGGATGTGTGTGACATCCTTAGGTTAGTTAGGTTTAAGTAGTTCTAAGTTCTAGGGGACTGATGACCACAGATGTTAAGTCCCATAGTGCTCAGAGCCATTTGAACCTTAAATAAGAGTTGAAATAATGAAGCGTTTTGTGATGAAATCGGTATGCCTACATGTTTCAAGTAAACACGTTAGTAATTGTACAGTGTTCTTTTTGACATCCGCAATTAGTTCTGCAGACGTTCGTAAACGATGCCAGGTTGTGCTGCATTTGGTTGTTCCAATAGAGGCGAAGGTGGATTTCGCATGTTAGCATTTCCACGCAATTTGGTAATCTTTGGAAAAATTTGCAACTTCTTGTTGTAGTCTGAAACGCCGAGTCTGGAAGGAATGAGTAACTCTTGTAATAAAGTCCAGGTACAACTTTCTTAATGGTATATATTATCGGAAATAATTATGTAGTTACGCCTATAAATATGTTTGGTTCTTCAATTGGCTCAGAGATCTCTGATTTTAAGATGTCAGTTTTTTTGAAATATTTTTAGTCACGCAAAACAGGTAGGCCTATTACAATTTACCGCATTTTTGAGCTCTTTTTTCTTTAACAGTTCGTGCATACTGGTAGCATCACAAGCTTTTCTGAAGCCAATATCTGAAAGTCCTTGCTGGAAACGGAAAGTTCCTGTAATTGTTGTGCCATGCTCATTCTACTTTATAGCGTCAAACTTTATTTCGTTCCGAATCAGAACACTAGGCATTATTTTGGTTTCAGTATTATTGCCTGACTGTTGACGCAGGCAAGTTGTAAGCACGTTTTCCGCTGTTGTCGTGGTTGCTGAAACATTATTCGTAGTAAATAATTGTAGGTACTCTTGACAGTTTTTAATAGGCCTACTTACTGTGTGGTGGAAGGGATACGGTAGTTTTCTTGTTATATTTGGTCGTTATTGCAGTAGCCTACATTTAACTTTACCTGATTTTTGTAATCTTTTTCGTTTGGTATCTACAAGAGGTATTCGTTTATATATGAATGAAAGTCGTAAGCAGTTCTTGTGACATGCAAACAGTTTGAAGACGTGACACGAAGTGCTAATACGTCTCACACTTTTTGCATATCACAAGTAAACAACTGCTTACGACTTTCATTCATCTGACGTAATGCAGGTACGTTAAATCTTTAGCGTTATGCACTTCTAATACAAAACAAATGCAGGACACTATATTTTTTTTATTTACGTTACTTTGATTGCCATATGTGTAGTAAACGAACTTTAAACGAGATAAATGCAAGTAACGAATACTTTTTACAGCCACTGTATCAGATTTTCCTGTGCTGTACGTAGTAGGTTACTATGAGTATATTATAGCTGTAAAGAAAGGCATTTAACGAATGATTTCGCCGTACTGTCTCGTGCTTTTGATACGGTGAGTGTGTACTCCACTACTGGCCATTCAAAAGTCCCGCCCGCAGTTTGGCAGAAATATGGCCGCCGTGTCGTCCGGTTGGCCTCTCTCTCCCTATACAGGCTGTCTAGCCGACGCAACGTTGAAACGCAAGCAGCAGTGATCACTAGACCGCGGATTCTAGGTAAAAACCTAAGTTGTTCCTGAGTTCCTATTTGCATAAAAACTAGTACTTATGCGTTTCATGACTATTTACACTTAATAGCGTTAATTCTATAGGACCTAAAAGAGCCTATTTCGACGTTAGTGCCTATTTTTGCCTATTTCGGCTTTAATATCCTGAAAAGTGCCTATTTCATCATATAAGACAGTGGCTCCAAGTTTTTCCACACTATACGACAGATGGAAAAAAATATTTTCTGCCCAGCGTGCAACTTCTAGTTGATGGGCGCTCATGCTTCGTATTTGCCTAACATTTCGGTCTTTTTTTATTTTTTTTATATCGCTATCCCTGTTAATACCAAATACTCTTTATAGGTGTTTTATTATTCATATGTAAAAAAAAAATCACGGATATTTAGGTTAAAACCTATTTTTTTTCCTAAGCTCCAATTTGCATATAAGTTGGTACTTATGCGTTTCATGGCTAACTAAACTGAATACCGTTAGTTCTATACGACCTAAAATTGCGTATTTCGACGTTGACGCCTAATTTTGCCTATTTCGGCATCAAAATCCTAAAAAGTACCTATTTCGTTAATCTGACATAGAGTTCTTGTGTTTTCAAAGATTAGAAAAAGGAAGTAAACTTAGGGCTTTACGTCTCGTCGAAGGCGAAGGTCGTTAGAGACTGTTAACAATTTCTTTGCTTGCCTTACTACCAAATCCACTCGGCACAGTTGAATGGTCATCCATCCAAATACGCGCTTTTCAAAGCTAACTTTACTGCGGCTCAGACTCAATGTGCTCCATGACGCAGGCACACAGACCACAGTACCTCCAGTGCCATATACACTCCTCGAAATGGAAAAAAGAACACATTGACACCGGTGTGTCAGACCCACCATACTTGCTCCGGACACTGCGAGAGGGCTGTACAAGCAATGATCACACGCACGGCACAGCGGACACACCAGGAACCGCGGTGTTGGCCGTGGAATGGCGCTAGCTGCGCAGCATTTGTGCACCGCTGCCGTCAGTGTCAGTCAGTTGGCCGTGGCATACGGAGCTCCATCGCAGTCTTTAACACTGGTAGCATGCCGCGACAGCGTGGACGTGAACCGTATGTGCAGTTGACGGACTTTGAGCGAGGGCGTATAGTGGGCATGCGGGAGGCCGGGTGGACGTACCGCCGAATTGCTCACGTGGGGCGTGAGGTCTCCACAGTACATAGATGTTGTCGCCAGTGGTCGGCGGAAGGTGCACGTGCCCGTCGACCTGGGACCGGACCGCAGCGACGCACGGATGCACGCCAAGACCGTAGGATCCTACGCAGTGCCGTAGGGGACCGCACCGCCACTTCCCAGCAAATTAGGGACACTGTTGCTCCTGGGGTATCGGCGAGGACCATTCGCAACCGTCTCCATGAAGCTGGGCTACGGTCCCGCACACCGTTAGGCCGTCTTCCGCTCACGCCCCAACATCGTGCAGCCCGCCTCCAGTGGTGTCGCGACAGGCGTGAATGGAGGGACGAATGGAGACGTGTCGTCTTCAGCGATGAGAGTCGCTTCTGCCTTGGTGCCAATGATGGTCGTATGCGTGTTTGGCGCCGTGCAGGTGAGCGCCACAATCAGGACTGCATACGACCGAGGCACAAAGGGGCCAACACCCGGCATCATGGTGTGGGAAGCGATCTCCTACACTGGCCGTACACCACTGGTGATCGTCGAGGGGACACTGAATAGTGCACGGTACATCCAAACCGTCATCGAACCCATCGTTCTACCATTCCTAGACCGGCAAGGGAACTTGCTGTTCCAACAGGACAATGCACGTTCGCATGTATCCCGTGCCACCCAACGTGCTCTAGAAGGTGTAAGTCAACTACCCTGGCCAGCAAGATCTCCGGATCTGTCCCCCATTGAGCATGTTTGGGACTGGATGAAGCGTCGTCTCACGCGGTCTGCACGTCCAGCACGAACGCTGGTCCAACTGAGGTGCCAGGTGGAAATGGCATAGCAAGCCGTTCCACAGGACTACATCCAGCATCTCTACGATCGTCTCCATGGGAGAATAGCAGCCTGCATTGCTGCGAAAGGTGGATATACACTGTACTAGTGCCGACATTGTGCATGCTCTGTTGCCTGTGTCTATGTGCCTGTGGTTCTGTCAGTGTGATCATGTGATGTATCTGACCCCAGGAATGTGTCAATAAAGTTTCCCCTTCCTGGGACAATGAATTCACGGTGTTCTTATTTCAATTTCCAGGAGTGTAGTTCATCTGTACGACATGTATTCTTCTCTACCGTACGATAGCTTCATTCATAAAACATCTAGCAACATGTGCTGGTATGTGAAGTGGGCGCACATTGCTGCCACCTAGCGGGAACCAAGCAAAACTCTAGAGTTTGCTCTTTTCAACGGTATGTTGTTCACGCACAAATCTCAAATAACATAATATGATTTTTTAAAATCGGATCATTCTTTTTGATACATCCTGTATAACAATACCTTTTGCAAGAAATATCCATATATTGGTTTATTATCAACAGCCCTAGCTGGTTTCTGGGACCAAGGGGGTGTCTTCTCCACACAAGGTGAATATCACACCTTGTGTTGTTTATCTATTTATTCTTAAAAAGTAGGAAGCTAAACTTTCTGTTAGACGATGCGGGCCAAATATGTGGTAAGTGCAGGATTTGTTTCTTGACAGTTTGCTGGCGGAGTATTACTTCAGAACGCGATTACCGACTGCTGCTGAAAGCGCCTGAATGTAGGTGACCGCAGATCGATGTCGTCAAGTAGCACGACGAACATTCAAACCACACTCAAACAGCTCGAGTTTAAAGATTTCTCATAGCAAATATTTACCGTTAGTGCGCCTAAACACATGCAGGTGAGTTGCAATGCAGTAATCGTTGAATCTCAAACTACACTGTTCCTAGTAGCGATTACGTTTAATTTTATTTGACGTCTGTTTCTACTATCAAATTAATATGTAACTGAAAAATATTGAATCGTATTTTTTATAATAACTATTTTATTTCTCGTTGCTGATAGCATTAAAATGCGAGTAATTCCAAAAAAGTTAAAATTTGCTCCAAAAACAGTAGGAAATATAGGCCGGTAATACAGATACATACAATTTTTTCAACTAACATTAAGATATTTCGCACCTAAATATAAAATTTTAAGGATTGTAGATACTCGAATTTTCATCAGTTATTGAACAGAAACTCAATGTTACTTGTATTAAATAATAAATTCAATATTTGTTAACATTTCAGTTGTGTAATAAACATAGGATTCTAGTAAACACGCCGGCTTCGGTGGCCGAGCGGTTCTAGGCGCTAGAGTCTGGAACCGCGCGACCGCTACGGTCGCAGGTTCGAATCCTGCCTCGGGCATAGATGTGTGTGATGTCCTTAGGTTAGTTAGGTTTAAGTAGTTCTGAGTTCTAGGGCACTGATGACCTCAGAAGTTAAGTCCCATAGTGCTCAGAGCCATTTGAACCATTGAACCACAAGTCAAAGAGTACTTCATCTGTTTCATATTTTTTATTATGTGTGTAGTTGTTGCAACAAATTTTATTAATTACATTAATCAAAAATAAAAGTAGTTCTTATCGCCCATACTGTGTGTACTAAACGCTTATTTACTTTCAGATATTCCTCTTTCGGTGCCTCATAAATCGCTCACACTTTTCTTGAATTATTTTGTTTAATGTGCTCTGTGGTATTTGAGTGCGGTATTGTAAGCTAGAACAGCTCTCTGCTGTAGCGAAAAATCGCGGTGTTATGATGGGCATGTCTTACGCATATCTAGCATTTCTCAAAGGAGTATTCTGTTTTGTAATATGAAAAGCTATTTCACTAACAAGGGAACCTCCCCATCGCACCCCCCTCAGATTTAGTTATAAGTTGGCGCAGTGGATATGCCTTGAAAAACTGAACACAGATCAATTGAGAAAACAGGAAGAAGTTGTGTGGAACTGTGAAAAAATAAGCAAAATATACAAACTGAGTAGTTCATGGAAGGATAAGTAACATCAAGGACTCTGGGAACGCAGGAGCGCCGTGGTCTCGTGGTAACGCGAGCAGCTGCGGAACGAAAGGTCCTTGGTTCGAATCCTCCATCGAGTGAAAACTTTTATTTTTTATTTTCAGTTTATGTGACAAACTCTTTATGTTTTCATCACTTTTTTGGGAGTGATTATCACATCCACAAGGAAACCTAAATCGGGCAAGGTAGAAGAATCTTTTTACTCATTCGCCAAGTGTACAAGTTAGGTGGGTCGACAACATATTCCTGTCATGTGGACCACATGCCGTCACCATTGTCGTATAGAATATATCAGATGTGTTTTCCTGTGGAGGAATCGGTTGACCTATGACCTTGCGATCAAATGTTTTCGGTTCCGATTGGAGAGGCACGCCCTTTCGTCTACTAATCGCACGGTTTTGCGATGCGGTCGCAAAACACAGACACTAAACTTATTACAGTGAACAGAGACGTCAATGAACGAACGGACAGATAATAACTATGCAAAAATAGAGAAAGTAAAATTTTCACTCGTGGGAAGACTTGAACCAAGGACCTCCCCTTCAGCAGCTGCTCACGCTACCACGGGACCACAGCGCTCCGCAGCTCACGTTCTCCTTGATGTTGCCTATGTGGCCCATGGACTACTCAGTTTGTATATTTTGCTTATTTTTTTTATAGTTCCACACAACTTCTTCCTGTTTTCTCAATTGATCTGTGTTCGGTTTATCAAGGCCTATCCACTGTGCCAAGTTATAACTAAATCTGAGGGGGGTGCGATTGGGAGGTTCCCTTGTAAGCAAATACAGATGGATGAGAGTCCATCTCAGTAACTACGAAGGTCGTTCAATAAGTAATGCCCCAATTTTTTTTTTCGGAATATATTTACTGTTACGAGTCAGAATTTGGTGACAATATACTGAAACACGTATGTAACGTAGCAGCGATGGTGAAGCATGATAAAATCTTTGACCAGAGAGCCTTTTATCGTGGTTAGTCTGCGCTTGACCGCGCGAGTGTTGCGAGCAGTACGCTAGTAGTCGTCATGCAGAGCAGTATGTCGGTAGTAGCAGTCGAGTGCAGTTGTGTGTGAGGAGTCGGCGAGCGTCGACATGGCATTCTGGTCAAGATGCTGAACGAGGTATATTGTTAATTAAGGTAATCATCAGATAATGTAAAGTTTATTTATTGTAATTAATTTTCAACAAGTGCCCCAATAATAATTTTCATTTCAAAGCAATATTTTTTAACAAAAAAAAAATCATTTAATTGAACCAACGATTTCCTTACATTTCCCTTAAAGAAAAGTTTCAGTTAAATTAAAAAAAAAAAATATTATATGCAATGCAGTTCCTCCAAGCCGTTGCCAACAATAAGAGCAGAAATTTGACATGCAGTTATACTGAGGTAAGAATTTAATTATGTTTTTTGCACAGGGCCAAAGACCGGTATTTCGGTTTAATTGAGTTATCATTATCATTGAGATTTTCTTATCACTGAATTGACTTTCATTTTTTTGTGAGGAACTTATACTTGGGTCAGATTGCGATTCTCATTTTTTTATTGTCATTAAATTTAATTGCTAGAGAGGTTACGCTCTGGTCCCATTACTATTAAATATTGTCTTTTTAAAATTATTATTGGGGCACTTGTTGAAAATTAATTACAATAAATAAACTTTACATTATCTGATGATTACCTTAATTAACAATATACCTCGTTCAGCATCTTGACCAGAATGCCATGTCGACGCTCGCCGACTCCTCACACACAACTGCACTCGACTGCTACTACCGACATACTGCTCTGCATGACGACTACTAGCGTACTGCTCGCAACACTCGCGCGGTCAAGCGCAGACTAACCACGATAAAAGGCTCTCTGGTCAAAGATTTTATCATGCTTCACCATCGCTGCTACGTTACATACGTGTTTCAATACATGAACATGTCTTATCCATGTCCTATTTTTCTACGTAGTCTCCTTCACGTTCCATGGCCGTACCCCAACGTTGTGGAAGAGCATGTATTGCCTGCTGGTAAAAGCTCTTGTCCCGTAGGTGTAGCCATGTTTTCATTGCATGACTGACGCTCTCGTCATCTTCAAAGTGTGTTCCCCGTGGACCACTGTAGAGCCAATTGTCGAGTTGTGGTGCGCCGGTCGGCACGAATAATTACATCCGCACGATTCAGCACGTGTGGAGCAGTGGCTGTGACAGGACGTCCCGAGCGTGGCTGACCATGGAGCTCTGTTTCTGCATTTCCTGAGGCTGTAACTTTCTTTACCCATTGCCCAACTGTACTCCTATCAACGGCATCATCGCCATACATTGCACACAAACGTTTATGGATGTTTACCACAGTTTCTTTTTCTGCACACAAGAATTCAATTACAGCACGCTGCTTGTAACGTGAGCCATATGTAGACGCCATTTTGACGCTGTACTACAGATCTGCCATCTGCCAGAACGGTTCGAAACTTCACCAGTGCACAGAACAAAGATGAAATGCAAAGCACCAACAAGGTCGTTTGTCTCTGTACATTAATTGCTTTTTTTAATTAAAAATATGGGGCATTACTTATTGAACCACCCTCGTAATTTATGTAAGACTTCACTTCCTCCACTTACAGCTCTCATAACAAATTTTACTGAATGATTTTAGTATCTCGACGTAAAACCCACAGCTTCAACCGAATATGTTTTCTCTTTTCCACCCCTTCTCTTCCAAGTGCACACACGATGCGATTGTAGTACAAGCAACTGCAGCACATAATAATAAATTGTTATTGCCCGCCATCTTGAACTTTGATGAATAATATGATTACAGTGCAATACCTCTCTTTAGCGCCAAATTGACGAATATTTGATCAGAGAATAAGGCTACAAAACTAGCTTTGCTTATGAAAATAAAGCGAAAAGGAATGCTGCAAATGCCTCTAAGCACTATGGGACTTAAGATCTGTGGTCATCAGTCCCCTAGAACTTAAGAACTACTTATAGCTAACTAACCTAAGGACATCACACACATGCATGCCCGAGGCAGGATTTGAACCTGCAACCATAGTAGCAGCGCGCTTCCGGACTGAAGCGCCTAGAACCGCTCGGCCACAACGGCCGGCAAAGGAATGCTATGCAAGAAATTGACAAAGGGAGGAATCTTCATTGAGAATTTCATAATTTATATCATCAGCTACGCGAATGAACAGAGGAGCATTCGGCTATCGCATCAATAAACTGAAGACGAACGATTTTTACATGATTAAGAACTTTTAACAGCCGATAAATGCGGAAGAATGACTGACTACCCTAAAACCAAGAATGAACGCAGACAAAGCTTAGTGAGCTGTAGCATAACTGTATTGCCCTTGGTTGGTGAGTATAAAAAAAAAATGGTTCGAATGGCTCTGAGCACTGTGGGACTTAACATCTGAGGTCATCAGTCCCCTAGAACTTAGAACTACTTAAACCTAACTAACCTAAAGACGTCACACACATCCATGCCCGAGGCAGGATTCGAACCTGCGACCGTAGCAGTCGCGCGGTTCCGGACTGAAGCGCCTACAACCGCTCGGCCACTATGGCTGGCTGGTGACTACAACTACGGAAGAGTTGTGGGTTCGATCCCCGTCAATAGCTACATTTTAGCTGATGCTACAATTCTGTATACCAACTTTAATGTATACTGTTTACACTGCATCGCGAAGTACATTTTTAAGGTTTTGCCAAAGTACTTTTGTAAGTGTATACACACCTATCCCAGTACATAACACACATTAAATGCCATGAACAACCACGAAATTTCACAGATATTTGATGTTCCGAACGTAATTCGTTAAGAGCCGGTGTTAAGGCCAAACGTTTCAGTTAATCTTAATTTAAGTCCGTAAATAAAATGTAAATGTCGTGCGACTAGGGCCTCCCATCGGGTAGACCGTTCGCCTGGTGCAAGTCTTTCGACTTGCGCGTCGATGGCGATGAAATGATGGTGATTAGGACAACACAACACCCAGTACCTGAGCGGAGAAAATCTCCGACCCAGCCGGAAATCGAACCCGGGCCCGTAGGATTGGTCGCGCTGACCACTCAGCTACCGGGGGCGGACAATAGTCCGTAAAAGTAAAGAATACAAAATTTTTGAAAAGAAAGTCAAACGTTTTGTGAAACGATTTGTATAAAAGCATGAAATAAAAAATGTTAGGAAAAGGTTTGATGCACCTCATTTTTGTGTTCATGACTTCAAGCGTCATTCAAAGGCACATAGGACGTCTCTCTGGACTATCTATCTCTTTTACACAAATCATTTCACACTCTACTTGACCGATTTCTTTCGTTTTTTATTTTCAAGCTTTATCCAGAAAGCATGATCTTACTGACTCCCCGTTTGCCTTCCTAACGTTTTCTGTTCTCGAAAATCCTAACTTTGGTACTTGATTCGAAGGAAGTCTTTTTGACATTTAAATGCCGCACCAATGTATCTTTTTATGTGCGAAATAGCTAGGCCTTGAACACACAAAATTTTTGACACTTTGGTTACACAGCCTGGCAGCAGCTTTTTCCTCAACCAATAAGTTTTCCTTCATAGCAGCGATTAGTTTCACACAGTTAAATATTTTCATGCAAAAATAGATCTCACGCTGGTCACTTTGATACACCGTTTGCCTGTTCCTCTCTCTTTGTTTGGCTATGAAAATTCGGACAAAACCTAATCGTGTAATTTATATGGAGTCTTGTTTTCGCTCTGCTCACGTGTTTACAAAAACGTATCGAGTGTTAGTTGTACGGAAACAGTCCTTTCTGCGTGCTGTCATTTCCAAAAAACGTCGTTTCAAGGAGCCGTTTATGAAATACGAAGATTTTTACGACCACTTGATTCCCGAAGCGCAGGAAAGGATTCGGACGCGCTGCGAGCGAGCCGTCCGCGGATATAACAACCAGCGTGTCAAGAATGAAAGGAAGAGATATCATTCCGGCCTCTACTTTAAATAGAATTTAGATATATTTGTTACGTTTCATACGCAATAATGTATGGCTTTAAATTAACTATACGGAAAGTCTACGCAATGTGATTTTACCTCTGCTAATTCTTAAAAATTTCGCGCAGCCATGTACTCAGTTACCTGCAGCACAGTAACTATGACAAATAACGAAAATAAACTGAGACCTTTATCGAGTAAAGATATAAAGCTATAAGATGCGGAAGAAGCAAACTTTTTCATCGAATAGTTCTCTTAAAATCGGATGATAAGTATTCCATCCCGTGTGGGGTTGCTAGTCCCCCATCGGGCGCCTCCCCGAGTGGCGGATTGGGGAATGCTCTCCAGATATGGGGGGTACCGGGGAAATAAAATACCCGGGGTGGACCAAAACTAGCACGGGTAGGGAAGACTCGTTAAGCCATGGTGAAGGCAAATCCCTAGGGGTAGAGTACCCCAAAATCAAGACTCCTGGTCCTCCAGGTTGGGGGTTGTGCAGAGGGCTACCAACCCACTCATGCAAAACAATGGCCGGTCAGGACACTCAAGGTATGCCTCGGAAACAGGACAGAATTTACTGGAACAGGAATTGGCAAAGTTACAAGGATTTCTCTTTTGGCTCGTGGAATGTCAGAAGTCTATACCGCCCAGGAAGCGCACAAATACTAATAAACGAACTAGGAAAATACAAGGTACAACTGGTAGCGCTCCAAGAAATAAGATGGCAGGGAACGGGATCAATGAAAATAGGAGACGGGACAATAATGTATGGAGACTGCGGTCAGCGCCATGAATTTGGAACGGGCTTTTACGTTCATAAAACAGCAATTGACACAATAAAGGAATTCAAATCAATTAATAACCGAATATCACACATTACAGTTCAGGCTCAGTGGTTTGCTATTACATTTATAAATGTTCATGCACCCACAGAAGATAAGGAAGATGACGTGAAAGAAGAATTTTATAGTCAACTGGAACAGACATATAATTCAATAAGTAGACATAACATAACAATAGTGTTAGGAGACTTTAATGCCAAAGTAGGAAAAGAAGAAATCTACAAACCAACCATTGGGAATTACAGCTTACATGATGAAAGTTCAGAGAATGGTGTGCGACTCATAAACTTTGCAATGGCAAATGGTCTCACATTAAGCAGCACAAAATTCCAACACAAACGCATTCATTTAGGGACATGGATATCACCATATGGAAAAGTAGTGAACCAGATTGACCATGTCGCCATCCAAAGACGATTTCAAAACAGTATTAAAGACGTTAGAACTTTTAGGGGAGCAGATTGTGAGACAGGTCATATGTTAATCATAGCTCAAATGAAAATAAAGCTAAAAAAGAAACAAAGTACAAATAGGGTTGAAATTAAAAGGTACGATGTAGAAAATCTGGCAGAAGAAAAAATAAAAGAAAACTTTAGGAAAGAAATGGAAATTAACCTATCGGAATCTAGACTGACGAATAGTGACCAGCAAGACGTGGAAAGTAGATGGAGACACCTCAGAAACAGTATTCAAGATGTAGCTTCCAAAACTATAGGTAAAAGAAAACGAACTAACAAAATCTGGTTTAATATAAAGTGCCAAGAAAGAGTACTGGAGAGGCAAAATGCGAGGAAGGCATGGTTACAAGACATGCACAATATTACACTAAAGGAGAGATACTATAAAATCCGCAAGGAAACACAACGAACTCTAAGACAAGAGAAGAGAAAACACTACAACAACATGGTAAGAGAAGCGGAGGATGATTTCAAGCATCACAGAGCAAGGCAGATGTACCAGAATATAAAAAAAGTCCTTGGGAAAATTCACTAAAAGGGAACAGTTTATAAAGGACCATAATGGGAAAATACTTACAAACAAGAATGACATACAAGAAACATGGAAGACATACTTTACACAGCTGCTCAACTGCAATGATCCACAATATTACTTTACATTTGAAGAACCAGATACAGTTGATATACAAGTCACCACACCATCAGTAAATGAAATAAGACAAACAATAAAGAAATTAAAGAACAACAAGGCCTGTGGGGAAGACCAGGTATATGCTGAGCTTTTAAAAAATGGAGGACCACAATTGGAAATAGAACTACATTCCTTAATTGAAACAATTTGGGGGACAGAAAACATACCGGCCGATTGGAAAACTGCAATTATATGCCCCATCTTTAAGAAGAATGATCCCCTTGTCTGTGATAACTACAGAGGAATTGCCCTACTCGATGTCACGTATAAAATTTTGTCGATGTGTATACTACACAGACTGATTCCCATAACCGAAGAACTGATTGGGGACTACCAATGTGGTTTCCGCACTAACAGATCCACTTTGGATCACTTATTCACATTGAGACAAATAAATGAGAAGGCATGGGAATTTAATGTAGATATCCATATTCTATTTATAGACTTCAAGAAGGCCTATGATAGCATACACCGACAGACACTCTTAAGCACCATGAAAGAATTTGAAATACCATTAAAATTAATCAAATTAGTTAAAATGTGTTTGGAAGAAACCATATGCAAAGTTAAGACACCTGCAGGAGAGACTGAAAATTTTAAGGTGTACACTGGACTGAGACAAGGGGATGCCATCTCACCTATTCTATTTAATATTACCTTAGAGAAGATTGATAGAGAATTCACCAAAACTAATCCACAAGGGATCCAACTGCAGGGACAGAACATTACTAGACTTGCTTATGCAGATGATGTAGCCTTAATAAGCACTTCAAAAGCTGAATTAATCAGGATGATGCAAAATTATTACAAAATAGCTGAGAAAGCTGGACTTCATGTGAATGAAGAAAAGACAGAATATCTAGTCATAAGTAAAAAACTCCAAAAGAATACACCACTGACCGTAAATGGTCTCACTTTCAAGGCAGTTGACCACTTCAAGTACTTAGGGAGTCTTTTTAGCAGAGACAATAGAGAAGAAATAGAAATAGACGCCCGTCTAGCAGCAGCTAATAGAACTTTTTACAGCTGTATCAAAATTTTAAGGATGAGATCACTTAGTACTGAATTCAAAATCCGTTTTTATCAGTCAACTATTGTACCAGTAGCATTATATGGATTTGAAGCTATTACATTCAGGAAAAAAGATGAAGAAAAATTGTTGATATTTGAAAGAAAAATACTAAGAAAAATATTTGGACCAATCTTCGGTGAAAATGTCATGGAGTGGAGGATAAGGAAAAATGAAGAACTACGGGAGCTGTACAAACATAGTACCATTGTGGAAATGTTAAAGAAGAGAAGACTGAACTGGGCTGGTCATGTAGCAAGGATGCCGGAGAACAGACTACCCAAAATAGCATCCACTAAGAAATTAGAAGGAAAGAGAAGAAGAGGAAGACCTCGAATTAGGTGGATGGAGAATATCCGGGAAGATGCAGCTAGGATGGGCATCAACTCTGATTGGACAACAATTTCCCTGGATAGAAATAATTGGAAGAGGCTCGTAGAGCAGGTGTATGGTCGATAAGGCCTTAGCCACGTGTAAAGTAAAGTAAAGTAAGTATTCCATAGCTGTGGTCGCGAACGCTCCACTGCTTTGCAGAGAAGACGCGTACCTGCTAAGCGCAAATTCTGACACGTACAGCGCGTGTGGATAGGCGCAGCGCATTGCGCCTTTTTGTAGCTTCACAGGGTCAAATGGGACCGCGCAGACTGCGACGCGACGCGACTGGGACGCGACACGCGCCTGCGCCAGGTCGCGCGGCGTTGTGGTTGCGGCACAGTTTCTCGCGCCGCGGGCCACGCGAGTTCCCGGAGGTGGTTGGCGGGGACGGGTGGCGGGGAGCGGGAAGGCAGCACCGCCATACTCTCACTTCGGCGCGGCGCATCTGGGCAACAGAAGCGTTGCCCATCCGAAAAGGACGGCCTTACTGTGTGCTGAATTTTACTATCGCTGAGTAGAGATTCGTTTTCCGCCGTTTAAGCGCTCCATCTCTTTTCGTTAGTGCATCATAGTTTTCAGTGACCTATATGTGAACAGTTCTTTTCTTTTGCTTGCTTTTTTGCCAAGAACAGTCCACAGTTCAATAACTGGTCAGCCATTAGTCACTGGGATTATATCTGCCTCCACAATGTTTTCAGATCGTAAAAAGGGACACACGATTCATCGTGAGGGTAGTGAATAAGCAAGTAAGGAATATTATAAAACCACGTGATCCAGAAGCAAGGCAGGAAAGTAAAACAAGATTATCTACTTGTTGCGGTTCTAGGCGCTTCAGCCCGGAACCGCGCTGCTGCTACGGTCGCAGGTTCGAATCCTGCCTCGGGCATGGATGTGTGTGATGTCCTTATGTTGGTTAGGTTTAAGTAGTTCTAAGTTCTAGGGGACTGATGACCACAGATGTTAAGTCCCATAGTGCTTAGAGCCGTCTGAACTTCGGTGTTTCTGTCGCGCGCGTTATTCTCAGCTGACAATACACTGACCATTGTCTTGTGCGACGGATCAGTTGTTTATTTTTTTATTCGTGAATTAGGCATTCTCAGTCTGGCAAGCCGTGGGTGAGTAACCAGCACCTGGCATGTGCCTATCATTCCGTGTGAAGGGAGTGTTCGTCATTATTTTAATTTAATTTTTATTTATTTAATTAGATCAAGAGAAGGAAAAAATTCGTATGGTAGGTTTCCATTCCAGTCCCTCGGTGTTAAAAATACGATGGGTTACGGGAATTCAAGCAAAATTGCAATAGAATTGGCAATTTATTTTGTGTGAATTGTTAACCTTTTCTCATTCGAAGAAGCGTCTTCGTTTGTTAGTAACGGCCACATCTCTCTTGTTCACAGGTTTAATCGTGCTTCCTTTGCCAAAACACTGTGTAATTTGCACAAACTCATCTCACAGCAACTATCGCGACAGAATTCTAGAACAGGGTGTCCCATTAAACAAATAATTGGCAATCAGAGAGCTCAATAGCTTACGAAGAACGTCATAGTGTCGGTTTGCTGTAACATAAGAGAAGAAATTACGTGTTTATTTTCATACTAGGAAACTCTTGTTTCACTAGCTGTCAGCCGGCCGCAGTGGTCTAGCGGTTCTAGGCGCTCAGTCCGGAACCGCGCGACTGCTACGGTCGCAGGTTTGAATCCTGCCTCGGGCATGGATGTGTGTGATGTCCTTAGGTTAGTTAGGTTTAAGTAGTTCTAAGTTCTAGGGGACTGATGACCACAGATGTTAAGTCCCATAGTGCTCAGAGCCATTTGAACCACTTTGAACTAGCTGTCAATAAGTCTTAAAAAAATACAGTCCCTGGAGTGAAAAAAAGTAAAAAAGGAAGTATAACTACTGGTATATCGCCATAGATAAGGAAGTTCTGTGTGTTTACAAATTGGCAAAATACTCTCCTCCTTGTGTGCTATCATTCGCCCAAATCTCGCTTCGATGTCTCGAGTGATTTAGATGATATGAGGGCTGTTGTGAACATTTTATTCTCGCGGGCGTGAGAGCGCTACATACCATCCATTTTGTCGTGATCGGAGGCGAATATAGATCTCCTCCCAAATATAAAGAAAAATTTAACATGTTAGCTAAATTTCATATGCGGCAAAATATGGTATAATACACACCAAACGCAAAATCATAGCAACACCAATTTTTCATTGCAAACTTTTCGAATGTTGAGTAGCGTCTTACTAAATTGCACATACCACAATAAAAATGATTCAAATGGCTCTGAGCACTATGGGACTTAACATCTGAGGTCATCAGTCCCCTAGAACTTAGAACTACTTAAACCTAACTAACCTAAGGACATCACAAACATCCATGCCCGAGGCAGCATTCGTACCTGCGACCCTGCGACCGTAGAGGCCGCGCGGTTGCAGACTGTAGTGCCTAGAACCGCTCGGCCACTCCGGCCGGCGCAAACCACAATAACTATGACCATTACCGAGATGATGCGCACTTCGCCACGAAGCTGAGATATAACACTACAAGCTAGGTAAAAATGAAATACTTTTACTGAATAGTTTCTGTAAAAGCGTTTGAGAAAGATTGTAGCGTGCGCTTCGTTTCTGTCAGCGCAGAGGTACGTGTACGCGTCTCAATATGTGTTGAACCCGCGCGACACGCGCGGAACGTGCGCGTAGCGCTGTAGTGTCGTGTCACGTCACACGTGTTAAGCGCGTCTCAATTTGCGCTTAGCTTTGTCGCGCTTGCTGCAGCGACGAGTTTCAAACGCTTTTGAAATCGAACGTCGCTAGTCGTGGCAGAAAACACACAGCGCCACGGATGTCGCCCTCGTACGACACTTCCGTAACCAGACCTGCGGTTGCCTCTTGTCGCCTGGAGCTGGCGCGCGCTGTCGGTCGCTTCTGTTGCTCACGTAAGGCTGAATTTACACTGCCCGCGATGCGATGCGATGCGATGCCGAGCCGAGCGGAGCGATGAAGCGCTGAAATCGCGTGACAATGGGCAGGCTTGGTTGGACAGTGGCAACAGAGCGGTGCCCGTTTAGACTGCAGGCTGGGCCGAGCGATGTGATGCGGTGCGATGCGATGACTCCGCTGTAGTCGCAACCGAGTTTGCGTTTCGCGCGAGTGTTTGGAGCGATTGTTTGTTTGCGCTTGCGTCTGAAGTAATTGCTTGCTTTGCAATGGTCATCGAAAGACTAATTAATGCGTGAACGCCCCGTGTTGTGGGACCAGAAAAATGAATATTCCCACAAAAGGGATTTTGTTCGTCAAGAATGGAATGAAATACCTGAAAATTGTGGAACAGACAGTAAGTAGAAAAAAGTAAAATAAATAGCTACAAGACTCCAAGAAATAAGTAAACTTCGTTTATTTTCTAATTTCAATTTTGTGTAGATACTATTACAGTATTTTGATAATGAAATGACGTTCACAGTAGTTACGACATGAAATATATTAATGACTGTTGACATAGTATTTGAAGGCCTCTCTGACACTCCTCGCTCTTCTTGAAGCACTACTGTTTGCTCTGTCATTTTGGAATTTCACGTCTATATTTTCAGGCGAGGAACTGAAGAATAAATGGAAGAACCTACGTGACACTTTTCGCTCTGAACTCAAAAAAACTCGTGCTGAACGTTCAGGAGACGAAGGTGGCATGCCGCCTTTCCAATCCAATTGGCCGTGGTACGAGCTAATGACCTTCCTGACTGACATAATGACGCCACGGAAGACTAAGACTAATGTTCATCACAGTAAAAGAACAGCATCGCAACACGACGACGCACACGACGATGTACCATTTCCACCAGCTCTTACAGAGAGAGAGAGAGAGAGAGAGAGAGAGAGAGAGTTTCACCTGATGAAACCAACCAAGCCAGGTCTTCAAGACTGTCTGTAAGTTCAGAGGGTAGCGTTTCGATGCCTCCTCCCTCACGCACCCTACACACAAACCGAAACAAGAGATCCAAGAAATCGACAAACTCTGAGTTGCTAAATATAGAGAAGCAAAAGTTGAAGCTAATTGAGCAACAAATGTCGAAATCAGAAACGCAAGATGACAGCTATCATTTTGTAGTGAGTTTGCTGCCAGCAATGAGAAAACTATCACCAGCAGCTCAGTTGAGAGCCAGGATGAAAATTCAGCAGGTTCTTCTGGAAGAATTGTAACAATCAACGACTTCCACTGCACATTCGTTGATGTCACTCTATGCACCTGAAAATCCAGTTGAAGTCGTAATTGCTGGAAATCCGCAGAATGAAATAGTCATTTCTGAAATTCAACCTGATGACATTGTTATTTCAAGCCACCAAGACTCTGAAAACTTTGATACTTAAGTGAGTGAACTGTGGTGTATTTTACTTCTCATTGTCAACTATGTCAAAATGTATTAAAAGAAAGTTTGAATCTATCACAACTTGTAAATTTTTCACAATAAAATGATTGCTGTAAACTTAATATTGTGTACTTACCTGATGGTGATCATAACTTTCTCTTCAGGGGTAATAGCCATTCTATTTGAAACAGACGACACTATATAATCGAATGTCTCTGTACTCATTCTGAAATAACTCCAAAATTTATCCTCATCTTTTCTCAAGTCACTGTACAAATGATGAAATTCTCCTAAAGCCCTCCTCTCCTTGTTGATTTCATGCACCCATTCACGACTGCGTTGAATTCTCAGACCACTGTTTTCTAACAAAAAAGAATTTACTGGGTCGAGGAAACACGGCATCGTGCCGAGACTGCTCAATTGCTGGCCAGATCGCGCGCGCGCGCTGTATCGTGTGCAGTGTGAACGCTCCATCGTATTGCATCGCTTCGGCCATTATGCCTCGCATCGCGTCGCGTCGCCTCGCATCGCGTCGCATCGCAGGCAGTGTAAACGTACACTAAGGCTGCGTTCACACTGCCGGCCGGGCCGAGCCGAGCCTGGCCGGGCCGCCGCCCGCTTCGATATCAAACACATGGTTTTGAATTGCGGTGTTCACACTGGCGGCCGGGCCGCGCCGACACGGCGTGATCCTCCCGGAGCCGAGCAGGCGACATCCCGAGTGTTTAATATTGCCAGCGCGAGCCGACCGCAGGCGCGAGCCTGTGGCGCTGCAGTACACGCATCACACGTCTCCCTTCTGCTTTCTACACAAGTGTGACTGCACACGTCTTTTATTTTAAGATGTTACCTCACATTTCACAATCAGTCAGGAAAAATTACGTTTATTATAATGATACATGCGAAATTACTTTTATTTCATTTATTTAATCTACCGTGTTTACATGCATTTACAACAATAGCTTGCCAGCGATCGCGGCATTGCCGCCACTGAATAGTTCGCATTTACTTGTAAACGGAGACAGATACGAGTGTCACTGAGGGACGGAAATGTGTCCCTACCAGATGATAATGCATTGTAAAGTCATGCTGTGGCAGTTCCTTATCAGTGGAAATAGAACCACTGAGTCAAAGGGCATTATCTCAAAACTCTTCGCCTATCAATCTGTCTATCTTACAAGGTAATGAAAAGAATTCTGTGAGGTCATCAGTGGCCCCACATGATGAACCATCACCACTGCCAAGCGCTGCATCATGAAGAAAAAAGAAGAAAAAAGTTACAAAATTCTGAAAGAGTATTTCTGCGATTCTTCGTTGAAGGCACAGCAAGACATTACCCAAAATGACGAAGCTAATTACTTCCTAATGATTCTCAGGAGTCCCATAAACTCTCTTCCCCTCAGAGGTAAGGGCAAGCGTTTGTGAAATTTAAAATACAAAAGCATGACTACAATTAACTGGAGGTAGTGAATGCTGTACAAAGTTCTACTGCGAGCCAAAAAGTGTGTACTAACGAATCTTACCTTATCGTTATACACAATTTTTCTTCTGTTGTTATACTTCTGCGAAAATTTGTGTTGTGTTTAGAAATTTTGTCTTGAATGTTCTGCAGCACATACTGAAATGTATTATGATTCGTTCTGCAATTTGAATAAAATTTTTTAAGGATAGTTTTTAAGTTCTTCATATAAAGAAAAAAAACTCTCCTAAATGTCTGTCGCTATTCATGGGATGAATCCATAATCTCCTAGTTCTTCTGTACTTCAAAACTCGACGAGTTACTGCAGAGTCAAAACAATACCAATAAAAGAGTGAAGACATTGTTCTACACGACAGCACAGACCAGCTAAAGGCGAGCAACTGTTGACTGCAGCTGCGTTTTCTACTGACTTGCTTGTCAGCTGTCGAAGGGTGGAAATCTTTTTAAATTTATTTATTTGGCCTCCCGCCAGCCATTTAGCCAAAGACTGGGGATTACTTTGACAGTGCAGCGCAGCCCGCCAAGGAAGAAAAAAAAAACAATGAAGAACACTGAAACGCACATTTGTGCCGATCTACAATAGTTTCATTAACTCTCCATTATTTTTTCTGTCAAAGTAGACAACGAGAGTACAGAATTGCGCTTCAGTTATCTTTTAGTTCGAAATACGAAATGTACATCATACTAATTGTAGGATGTTGATGACAAATAATTGTTTGTCTTTTGTGATGCAACGTGTGGCCAATTATAAAAGCATAGCAGATGATTGTCCAGTAGCCGAGGGAAAAATTCTTATACATTTGGATTTATCTAGAGAATGAGACCATTAAAAAAAATAAGAGGGACCGACACTAGGTCTGCGCTGATCACTAGTAATTAGTTTTTTTCTGTCCTGCATTATATGACTACACTAAACCAAGCTGTAACCGCGCGAACTCCGTGGCTTGCGGACGCGGCACTGACGCCACTGAATAGCTCGCATTACTTGAGACCAGAGACAGATATCAGTATCATTATCATTTCAAAAACTTTTTGGTACTTTTAGCTACATTTCATTCCCAACAATGTATGGTCTAAAACTGATCTAACAGTAAGCTACCCGCTACATAACTTTTTCACTATAAGATTTGTAAATCAAGTGCACAACGTTGACAAATAGCATCATTTCACAATGACTGTTAAGAAATATGGAAAGATAAATGATTCAATACGAAGCTAAGATGTTGCACTACCACGTGTACAAAAATCAGATTCTTTAGCCGCATACTTTCTTCAAAATCGGTTGGGAAGTGTTACGAAACTAAGAAATCACGCGAAACGAAAAGTAGACTTTTTCTTTTTTCACGGCGTAAGTAACGCTTTTAAGGAAAAAATAAGTTCATAAAACGATGTGGCGAAGTCTTATATACCGCTAAGAATTTTTAAAACATGAAAATCGGAGAAGTGGATTTTCCCCCATTTCGCCGTCCCGGCTCGGCGCGGCGCGCAATGTGAATGCACTACTCGTCGGCCTGAGCTGGGCTAGGCACGAGCCGAGCCAGTACGCGTCAGCCCGGCCGGCAGTGTGAACGCAGCCTAAGACGCGGCCTTAAGCCGTCGCCACACGGACCGTGCATTCGAACGTTGAGCGTTGAGCGTGCCGAGTTTCTGACGTCACTGCGTGGAACAGCACGTTCTGGACTCTTTCCGAACGTGCAGAGCGATATCTGGCATGTCAGATATTCTGAGCGTGCCTCTGAGCGTTGACCAATGAGACGGCACAACGCCACCTACGTCACAGGCACGCTGTCTCCCTTCAGTATACAGTTGTGAGGCGCCATATTGGCATTCATTTCAAGCCTATATGTATATAAGCCGTTTCTGAGCACCAGCAAATTGAGAATCACTGGAAAACCCGTTGTTAACTGTGTGATTCGTTCCAATAAAATTATTAGAAATGTCATTTTCGTGGCAAAAGAATTATTGTAACTTTCGTATTATGAGAGTAGGCTATGTGAGGGCAGCGACACACTGAAGATCAACCCAAAACGCAGTGTTCTCGGTACAATTTGTTATAATTAAACTTCAATTAGCAACATATCTACGATTAAGGTTTTCAGTGAACATACTAGTGTTAGACATAATTCAGCAGTTGCTTGTGTAGCGTGATGACTAGCGTCGCTGTCGGCTGGTGAGATGTTTGATTGGGTGGGGGTTCGCATCTTGCCACTACCGAATTTTTTTCCTAACATTCGCGTTTTTATTGGGTTCTGGTACTTTATTATTAGTTTAATATAAGTATATAGTACAATACTTAATGTTATGTAAATATAAGTTCACCTTTTTCTGAGCCGTGACTGTTCGATTGGCATAATCTACAGGACAGCTACTTGTATAAAGATATTTTGCTCCTTTTTCTATTACGCTTCGTAATTCACATGTTGCAAAGATTCTGCTACTGCTTAGGAACAGTGATCAAGTAAGACTGACCTTGGGGTTTTACCAAAATGTGGGAATGATGAAATAATCTTTATCTTACGCGGAGACGTATTCCAAATTTGTACCGCACTGTTTGTAATGGAACATTTATAAGCCTGTGTCCTTATTGATTGGACATGGTACTTTCCTTTCCGTGGACGATGAAGGAAATGTGCGTTTTAATAGGACTTACGCGGGAATTTTGCGCGCGTCCGTTGGGTAAACAGTGTGATTTACGAAGTAGAAACATCCTGAAACTGCCGCTGGAGTGCGTTGCGATCGCGTATACCACGTTGGGGCCCACGTACCGTGTGCACAAGTCGCATCGTTCCTGAGCGTTCAGCAGCACGTTGAACTTGGCACGATCAACGTTGACGTTCGACAGCACGGTCCGTGTGCCGACGGCTTTAGGTCGTGTCCTACATGAGCGACAGAAGCGAGCTGCTTCTGGATACGCGATACTCCTACGTCAAGCAGCAGCTTGGGCGAAAAGCTTGGGTGTCCTGCGTGCGAGCGACCATGTTGCGCTACAAGATGGCTGCTTACAAGGGAACCTCCCCAACGCACCCCCCTCAGATTTAGTTATAAGTTGGCACAGTGGATAGGCCTTGAAAAACTGAACGCAGATCAATCGAGAAAACAGGAAGAAGTTGTGTGGAACTATGAAAAAAATAAGCAAAATATACAAACTGAGTAGTCCATCTGCAAGATAGGCAACATCAAGGACGGTGTGAGCTCAGGAGCGCCGTGGTCGCGTGAGCAGCTGCGGAATGAGAGGTCCTTGGTTCAAGTCTACCCTCGCGAGAAAAGTTTACTTACTTTATTTTCGCAAAGTTATGATCTGTCCGTTCGTTCATTGAGGTCTCTGTTCACTGTAATAAGTTTAGTGTCTGCGTTTTGCTACCGCACCGCAAAACCGTGCGATTAGTAGACGAAAGGACGTGCCTCTCCAATGGGAACCGAAAACATTTGATCGCAAGGTCATAGGTCAACCAATTCCTCCACAGGAAAACACGTCTGATATATCCTATACGACACTGGTGACGGCATGTGCGTCACATGACAGGAATATGTTGTCGATCCACCTAACTTGTACACTTGGCGAATGGGTAAAAAGATTCTTCTACCTTGCCTGATTTAGGTTTTCTTGTGGATGTGATAATCACTCCCAAAAAAGTGATGAAAACATAAGCGTTTGTCACATAAAGTGAAAATAAAAAGTTAAACTTTTCACCCGAGGGGAGGCTTGAACCAATGACCTCTCCTTCCGGAGCTGCTAACGCCATCCACGGGACCACGGCACTCCTATGCTTGTTCTCTCTTTGTTCTTGCCTATCTTGGGCATGGACTACTCACTTTGTATATTTTGCTTATTTTTTCATAGTTCCACACAACTTCTTCCTGTTTCCTCGATTGATCTGTGTTCAGTTTTTCAAGGCATATCCACTGCGCCAACTTATAACTAAATATGAGGGGGGTGCGATGGGGAGGTTCCCTTGTTAGAGCCAACCAGCTGTTTCTATAAAACGGCACCCCTAACCTGTAGAATATGGCAGCTGGAGAGTAAGGCTACAGAATTAGCTTTACTTAAGAAAATATAGCGAAAAGCAATGCTGTGCATGAAATATCACACCAGGCCAGGGCGGCGCACCAGCGTACGCGCATACTCTAGAGCACCTAGTATGGGCTTCCGGGATAACGCTCGCCTGCTGGTGCCTGCAGAATCTAAGTCCCTTATCAGCTCGCTTACGTAGCCAAGGTCGTTCCCTCCCTATATAAGCGGGCAGTGCACGCCGGCGGAACCATTCCGCTGTGAGCTCTATCTGCGACAGCATTGAAGCACTATGCCTCGTCGACGTGTGTATCGTCAACGCCGCCACCGCATGCCTGTCTACAAGCATATAATTAGCCTCGAAAATAAACTTGGTACAAATGGAATAGCACAAAGTGTTATATTGAATGGTCTGGTCCCATATTTTTCCGAGGATGTCGAGTGAATTTCAGCTTGGATGCTGGCACAGGAAATACCGGAAGTGGATGGTTCACCCTGGCTATTGTTCGATGTGAGAATGCCTCCCTACCTGGACTCGAATCTTTCGCCGACCGAGACGTCTTCGCTTACAAGATAGATGCTAAGTCCCAGTCTAGACCTAGTTGTGTATATAGTAATATGCCTTTTTCTTTGTATACTCGCTCTTGTCGTAAAGTGAGTAATGATGAAAAAGTTCATGTATGGATGAAAGGACTTGGTGTACTTGCTTAAAATGTAACTCTAACTGGTGATGTAACTTTGTACTATAATTATTAATAAAGTGTGATCATCGACTACGATCACCAGACAAATTGCTCACGTGAATGAGCAGAGGAGCATTCTCATCAATAAATTAAATACGAATGTTTTTTTACAGGCAATAAATGCGGAGGAACGATTACGACATGACTAACTGTGCTAAATAACAACATAAGTATACAGATCGAAAGCTAACTGTGGTGTAGGGGTAGCGTGTATAATTCGTGATTTCGTCCCCAGGAAATGTCTGGGGTTCGATTCTGGAACGTTCTTGTACTTTTACTGACTCAGTTACAATTCTGTATACTAAGTTTTATGTATATTGTTTACACTGCATCGATAAGTATATTTTTAAGGTCTTGCCAAAGAACTTGATCTTCACACGTATCCCAATATACCACATACATGTAATTCCTAATAAATTACAATGAACCACGAAATTTTACAGATATTTGATGTTGCGAACGTAATTCATCAGCAGTCAGTGTTAAGGCCAAGCTTTTCAATTACTCTAAATAGTCTGTAAAAGTAAAGCTTACAAAATTTTAGAAAAGAAAGGCAAACGTTTCGTGTAATGATTTATCTAAAAGTACGAAATAAAAAATATAAGAGAAACGTTTGGTGCACTTCATTTTCTGTTCATGATTTCGAGCATCAATCAAAGGCACATAGAACGTTTCTCCGATTGACTTATTTCTTTTACACAAATCAAAATTAAAAAAATGAAAGAAATCAGTCAAATATTTTATGAAATAAGTTTTATTCAGAAAGCGTGATCTCACTGACTCCTCGTTTGCCTTCCTCACGTAATTCATTTGAAGGAAGCCTTTTTGACATTTAAATACAGAACCAATTTATCTTTTTATGTGCAAAATAGCTAGGTCTCCAACAGATGAAATTTTTTACTCTTCATTTACATAGCTTGGCAACAGCTTATCTTGAAGTATTTTAACTTTTCCTCAGCTTATTAATTAAGGTTTCGTTAATTACCCTGATTACTTTCAAGCAGTTAAGTATTTTCATGCCAAACTAGACCTCATGCTGATCACTTTGATACCATGTTTACCTGTTGCATGGGGGCTTCATTAAAAAGAAATAAATGCAATAATGCAATAACTTTAGTAGCTGTGTGCTCGGTTAGGAAATCTAGTAACCGGTTGGCCCTGAGTAACATTAGGACGCAATCTGACTGCATAAAATAAAAATAAAGAATGACAAGAAATTTCTATTAACACAATTAATTAATTAAGTCTCCTGCAACTATAAAAGCTATGAAACAACAAAGCACAAGTGTAGCTGTTCCGTGTGTAGTAGTATGACTCAACGTACATGTATCTGGCATGGTTCTTCCTCAATACGGCAAGATATTTTAAACACCATTTACAATGAACTAATTGAAAACCCAGAAATACTATAACCGCACATAGAAGTCAGGATTACAAGTCTAATACATGAACATGAGCCAGATGCTTTATTGGCTGAACCTGTGACCAAAAGGAATTGTCATTAATGAAATGTGAAATATATATTTTTTTTACCTCAATATATATTGACGAAAAATACACTGTGATCATTGCAACATCTTCCATCTATACATTACACTAACGGAACAGCATCTACTCTCTCGCCCAACAGAACAACAATTGCACTCGATATCCTCTCAACAAGTACTGCCCACGGCAACCTCTCAGCTACCACTGCACCAGTGGAGACGGCGGAATAATAATCTTTGGCGCAATCTCTGGCGCTGTGACTCAGTGTAGCCACCTTTCATATGCCTCTCCTCCATGGGCTAGAATTTGGTGGTATTTTTGCCAGCATAGGTGTTGAAAATACCACCAAATTCGTCCAAAAAACACAGACAAAAATAAAATATGATATTAATAAGTAAATATTACATACCTAAATAAATTTTGGCTTTGCACTGACCCTTTAATAACCTAATATATAAAATACAGTAAGGAATACAAATGCTTGCATAGATGTGATTTTACATAATAGTTTACGCAAGTATCATTTCTCAGAGTAGTTAAACAGTTCAATAAATGGCACCAGCAATGACGAATAGGTGCAGGTAAGAGTCTCATAACATTTCGTAAACAGTCTATACACAATAAATCAGTTTATACAAATATTCACATAAAATCTTTTCAATAGTTCAATAAACAAGTAGCACTCCTCAGAGTAGTTGACAGTTCAAACAGTAGCACCCAGCAATGGTCAAAAGGTGCAAATAGCAGTCCCATAACATTTCATCAGCAGTATTTGAACAGCTCCAACATTGGCACCCAGCAATGGTCAACAGGTGCAGACAGTATCAAGTGACATTACCTCAGTAGCAGCAGTTCCAGCGGTGGCATCCAGTAATGTTGAGCAGGTGCAGACAGCAACAAGTGACATTATCTCAGTAGCAGCAGTTCCATCAGTGGCACCCAGTAATGTTGAGCAGGTGCAGACAGCAACAAGTGACATTATCTCAGTAGCAGCAGTTCCCTCAGTGGCACCCAGTGATGTTGAACAGGTGCAGGTAACAGTCCATAATATTCACCAGCAATAATTACACAGTTCATCAGAGTTCCTCAGCAGAAATTAAACATTTCCAAGTGGCACCCACCAATGTTAATAAGTGCAGGTAACAGTTCATAATATTCACCAGCAATAATTACACAGTTCATCAGAGTTCTTCAGCAGAAATTAAACATTTCCTAGTGGCACCCACAAATGTTAATAAGTGCAGGTAACAGTTCATAATATTCACCAGCAATAATTATACAGTTCATCAGAGTTCCTCAGCAGAAATTAAACATTTCCAAGTGGCACCCACCAATGTTAATAAGTGTAAGCACGAACAACAGTTTGAATTTCACACACAATTGCTTTTACAAAATTATTATCAGTGCTCTTACACTAAACATACAAATTATAATAAACACAGAAATGATATCAGATAATTGTCATATTAACTATTATAAATATACAAATATCAGTAAACCTATAATATATATGGGTGTCAGTGCAAGCCACAACAAACAAGTAAAATAATATTTAGGAGGTAGGTCAGAACCAATTATTTGGGATTAGGAAAGGAAAACACACAAAACACACTCACTCATCTTTCATCCACATATTAAGTACTACTGTGTAATTGAATAGTGTTAACTGTGTAAATACAATTCTGTCAAAATTTGATGTTCAACATGTGTATCAAGTAGTAGTGGCAGCAGTGTATAACAGTCAATAATAGTTAGTAAACGTCATAGTCATCACGTCAAGACCAATGTTTGGCCAGCCAAATCAAAATGTACGGTTACTGAACAACTGTCAGTGTGCCAAGATATGCAAATACTTCCTCTCACCAAAAAAAAGTATATACTGCTTATTGATTAAATAAAGTGTGTGTGCAGACAATCTTCCTTCCACTGGAGTGCTCTAGTCTGCCATCTTCATCCTTCTTGCTCCATATAAACCAACAAAAAAAAATATGCTCCTCACTTACTTTACCTCTTATCCACCAAAATTCCAATAATCATCAGCAACAAATAATCTTAATACTTCAATGATACCTCTTCAATACGTCGATACATATAAACCTTATCACCAATATCATTTCACTTCCATAACAACAAGTCAGTCTCCTCAAACGAGTCCAGATAAAATCCTAGTGCAAACTTCAATTCATCATCTCATACAACCCGAAGACACGATGTCCACACACAACCTCTGTGTAATCCACCTGAGCCACATCTTCAACTCAATATGAAGTATAAAATACATTTTGGTTACCTTGTCCATCATAAAGTAAAAGAAATGCATACATGACCTCTAACAGCCTTCAGTTTGAATAACTTTCAGTAAGTAGGTGCGAGTACATAGTATGAATGATCACATAAGACTTTGAATGAATAAATTGTAATATTTCACAGTGTGTACACCACTTCAAGAATCATGGCAAAACAGAAGCAAACATGTGGAGTATTTCTTTGTGACAAGTGTCACTTGCTATTTCAATTGCTCACGAAGAATGCAGTGTAATAACTGTCAATGGCGTAAAGCTAGTGTTGGTATTTCATGTCGTTAGCTCCCTTTCTATTAGCATAAATTTATACAGCATCCATAAAACCTCCAGTTCATGTTTGTTGTACCAATGTAGTTCGCAGAATTATAGCAGTTCATTTTCTTATCTTAAAATATAAAGCACTGAGCGTAAGCAAAACTTGCAATAGCGAATAAATATACCAGTAGAGAACATAATGTCAAGAAATGGATGTAGCACAATCCCTACAACGAGGCTCTGCCAAGCGAACAATCAATAATTAATACCATAGTGTAACCTAAACTCCAGGTTCGTATACAGTTTATAAGCATTTCTGTATACCAAATTAAAGAGTAGTTATGACGACAAAACAGAATCGTGTAAATATGCAACCCATACGCAAACCAGCAAGTATATATCTTACGTAACAAACAGGTCATTAGCATCATATCAGCATAAGCAATAAATGTTCATATGTAATCTCTATAAGTAAACATGAAGGCGCAAGCAGATAAATCACAAAGTACAACTTACATACATAACCATATCAGCACAACTAATCAGGTGACAATTATAATTTAAAGAAATAGGCACAGCAGGCACATAATAAAAAAAATGTGACATCAGTGAAAAAGCAGAGCAGCCAAGCGATGCATAATATACATAAGTAACAACCTTGTTCATTAATCAATCATTGTCAAAATCAGTTAACACAAAGTATAAATCACGTAATCGCGAGCAGCAAATTACGTATAAAGTACATACCTAAGTAGAAATATGTTACCTTAAAAATAAATTCAGTTAATAGTTACCTTTTTAGCTTATTACTTTCTTCTTCGAAATTACATTCCTCCTGAAATATTCTCGATAGCAAGTCCTCTTAACGTTGGACACACACAGAATTTACGAGAAGTTATTAAATTTTTTATACAACTGTATCCTGGAAAAAACTGAACGTTAATAACGTAAGTTATCAAGTCGCTATAGCTTTATACTGAATTTAATCGGAGAAATTAGACTGTGTATTTGTCTACGGCTGTCAGTGCATTCGCACTGAGCGCTCGATCAGGTGTACACAAGCGTGACGTAGGAAGTAATTGCTTGCGGTCAACGACTACCTTGTGCGGCGCGCAGACTGACTGTCGCTTTGGGCATGTGCCGCCGCCGGAACACGGCGCGGTATCCTTGTATTCTCTGCGCGTCCACGCGCAACTGTCAATCTCTCTTTTCCTTTGTGAGACAAACGATGAGACTTAATTAACACATTTTGAGCAACTGACAAAGTTTTTAAACGACCAGGACGCTTAGCTGATTTCTCTCTTCTAGCAGCTGCAGATGCAATATTTTGTAGAGCCAGGTTGACAACTTCAGAATGCCACAGTTTCCATGTAGGCGGAAAAGGAACGATTTCAGAAATGCGATTTGTCGGTGCTTTATTTTTTAATATCAATATAGGCGGTAAAGAAGTTGAATCATTAGGGAGTTCATTCAGAATGTTTTGAAAAATATAACGACACTGATCCCACGTTCTGTGATTATGATGACAATAAAGACAACACAATTTATTGATTTCCTTCGTCCATCTCTCTGAAGCGTTAGATTGAGGGTGAAAAAGTGTAATGAAAATTGGTTTAATCTTACGACGCCATAGAGTACGAAGCCAAATTTTAGAGCGAAACTGTGATCCATTATCTGATAAAACCTTATCAACATGTCCCACTTCTTTAAGAAAATGTTTGATAAAAGCATTAGATACTGAACGAGCTGTTGCTTTGCGTAAAGGTGTAAAACACACATATTTTGATGTCAATTTCACTGCTGCCAAAATGTACGCAAAACCATTGGTAGAACGAACCACTGGACCGAACAAATCAACTGCAGCCATGTCCTTTAATTTCGCTGGAATGATAGGAAACAACGGTGCTCTGTGAGAAATAGTTGGCGGCTTAGCCTTTTGACATAATTTGCATTTGGCAAGAACAGATCGAATACGTTTTTCCATATTACTGAAGTAGCAATTTTCTCGTAATTTATGAAAGCATTTTCTGGGACCAAAGTGTGCATAACTGAAATGTATATACCAAATCAATTTATTAACCCACTCATCAGGAATGCAAACTAACCAAACATAGTTGTCAACCGATTTTCGTTTAAAAAGATTATCATTGCGAACTAAATAATACTGTCTAATCGCTACGCTTTCCTTTCTCCTCCACTTCTCCTTAATGTCCTTCCAGATTGGAGCCTTGTTTTGCTTCTTAGCGATGTCCTGGAGCGAAGACGAAATAAAATTTTCAAACGCAACACCTTGAATATACATCAAACAATAATTGTTTTCTTTGCAGTCCTCCTCAGCACTTTGTTTCAAACCCATAGGTGCACGTGACAAAGCATCAGCAATAATATTTGAAGAACCCTGTATGTAAACAATACTAAAATCAAATTCCTGTAGATACAGCGCCCATCGTGACAATCATCCATGTGTTAATTTTGTTGACATAAGAAATTCCAGAGCTCGGTGATCGGTGTAAACCTCAGTATGTCTGCCATACAAAAATATGCGAAATTTTGTGAAAGCCCATACAACAGCTAAAGTTTCAAGTTCCATAATCGAATAATTCTTTTCTGATTTAGAGAGAACACGAATTCCAAATGCAATAGTTTTCTGTAATACAACGCCGTTTTCTTCTATCTCTTGAAATAAGTGTGCACCTAGGCCTTTGTATGATGAGTCCGTCGTCAAACAAAAATCTTTAGATAAATCCGAGTGTGAAAGAAGTGGAGCAGCAACTAAAGCATCACGAAGTTGTTCAAATTCTAATTGAGCTTCCTCATCCCAACACTAATTAGAATTCTTTACAGAAAGTTCACATAAACGAGGTGTGGCCAAATCGTCAAATCCTTATAAAGCGTCTAAGAAAATTACAGACACCAAGGAAACTACGAAAATCACGCTTTGTAGTAGGAACAGCATAATTACGAATAGCGTCTAGTTTCTGTGGATCAGGAAGAATACCTTCTGTAGAAATAATATGACCAAGAAATTTCACCTGAGAACGACCAAATTCAGATTTTTCCAAGTTCACTGTATTGCCAACTCTTGCAAAAATACGTAATAATGAATCCAAAATTCTGTTATGCTCACTCCAAGAACGTTTAGCAATAAGAATATCGTCAACATATGAAGTAATATTGTCACGAAGATAAACAGGTAAAATTTCGTTTAAACCACGAATGAATGCTGCTGAAGATAAAGTCCAAACGGTAATTTCCGAAATCGATAACAGTTACCAAAGGCTAAAAACGCAGTGTATTTTCTACAATCAGTGTGGAGTTCTATTTGCCAAAAACTTGCGCGCATATCAATTGTGGATAAAACTTTAATTCCATGGAAATGTTGAAGATGTTCATCTAAATTTTGTGGACGATAAGTTTCAGGAATGATGATATTATTTATCTGTCTGGAATCCAGAACCAAACGAATTGACCCATCCTTTTTAAGAACGACATGTAATGGGCTAGTATAAGGACTGGCTGCTGGCTCAATAATGCCCTGATCTAACATGCATTGAATTTCACTCTTAACCTTGTCTCTATAAGCCAAAGGAATAACGTACGTTTTTCCTCGAAATGGGGTGTGTTCTTTTACTTTAAATAACTATTGTAAGCCTTGTATAGTTCCTGTGTAATGACGAAATACTGTAGCACGTGAAGTCAAAATTTGGTGCAATTCTTCTCTTACAACGTCATCTGTCACTTCAGCTTTGTTAACCTTTTCATTAATTAATTCTTCACTATTAATTATATCATCCATCCCGTCTCTGTATCTATTGTCGTTGTCATGAATGAACACATTGTCGTCATAATAATCAGCGAAAACATCAGAAGTAAGAAACCTTAAACATTTTGTGTCTGATTCAGATTTCGTTACACACTCGAAAAATTTCAAACATCTCGGCATTCCGACAACAGTCAAGTTCACACTTCCTTCCTTAAAGTTTAAAATTGCCTTATATGTGTTCAGAAACTCCATACCTAATATAATTTGTGTACTGGGTAATGGAACAATAATAAAATTAGCGGAAAATTCATATCCTTGACAAATGAAATTTAAGTTGGTCTGTTGTTTGACTTCCACACTTTTTCCAGATATAGCTCCTCGAATTGTAGTTTTAGAAACAGGTAACACAGGGCAAGCAATAGTTCTTACACATATACGAAATTTGATTCACTAATAACATTCAATGGGCTCCCAGAATCTAAAACCGCAATGAAGTTATTCTTACTCATGCATACTTCAATAACAGGATGTAAAAATGCGTCTACATTATTTCCCTTTTCGTCTAGCAAAATATCTCTCATGTCTTCCAAGCGTACGTAGTGTAAATTCATTTTCTGAACCGTCTATATTGCTGACAGAAGCTGAAGCTACAAGTCATTGTCGATTGTTTGCGTCATGTCTTTGATTATTCGCGTCCTTTCGCGGATCAATTTCTACGATTTGCACTTGTCACTCTGAATTTATGTCACGTGGAGGATGCCAATTAGGTCCCTCCTGTCTGTTACGTGTAAATTCTTGGTTGTGTCTGTTATTAAAATTTCTGTTTTCCTGGCTACCTGCATGACTACTTCTTGTGTAATTCCGACTGTCACTTCTGAAATTATTGTTAGATCTACTACCCTGATTATTTCTGTAGTAAGAATTTCTATTATTGTATGAATAATTTCTGTCTTGATGATACCGATTACTGTTTCCGTATGATTGATCATTCCGGTAGGAATTTCCGTTATTATCATTGTCTGTGCAATTTCTATTAGAACGTCTGTTACTGTCATAAGGCTGGTATCTATTGTCCTGTCTGTTTCGTCTGTCATTCTCAAAATTACCACTATAACGTCCGTTCCGATCATTATCCCTTTTCTCTGAAAATCTATTGTGATTACCGTTACTGAAAAAATTACAAGAAGTTCCGTCGTCGTTGTCATACTCAAGTTCTTGTAGCAAAGTCTTAAAAGTTTCAATGTTGTCTTTACACCTTCCGGCTAAAGCAATGTGTCTTATCGATTTTGGCAGCTTAGTTAAACAAATGAAAATTAATTCAGTTGGGCTACAAGGGTTGGAAAGGAATTGATTCTTTCGAATCATATCTTCAAAGTATTCCGCCGGCGTGCGGAACTCAGACTGTTTAAAATTACGCTGCATAATAAGACTATGTTTGACTCTGTCTTGCGTGTTTTCGGACCAATATGCCGATAGAAATGCATGATAAAAATCATTTAAATTATTACAATCTCTAATATCTCTAAAATCGACCCATGCGCGTCGCCGGTTCGTTTTTCATCAATATCCCGAAAACTGTCACTTTTGGTTAAAATAGTCATATCCGGTTATTCTTTACTGACTCCTTTTCTATATAGATTGATAGTTGAAGAGTTGTTTTGATAGATACAAAGAATAGTAAAAGAGTAGGCAGCAGTGCAGAAAACTAAAAGGGAAATAGCACCACTACAGCTCGGGGCCCTGTGCAAGCTACGGCACATATTCACTTAGTGTAGTGAATCCCCTGAGGACCTAAATAGCCACACATAAATTCTAGTTTGTGACTTAGTGGCCAATTTGGTGGAAGTGCGAACATAAATTGATCTAACCATGAACATGGATGTATGTCATTATTAGAATTGCGAAAGATCCTAAATTTCCGAACAGTTGAAAAGTGTTTATAGTCAAAGTTTTCGCCTCGTGGCGACAAAGACCTACCGCGTCTGTCCCAGTCCGAATGTCAATTATTGTCAAGTTCGCGCGTCTGGCGCTCTCTTGTTGCATCTCGTAAATGAAATAAATTATTCTCTTTAAAACCCGCTGCTATCGGTGATTCTAAATTTCTTCTACTGTCTTTTCCTTCGATTTCGCTTTCAATTTGGTTAACTTGCTTTCGTAACGCCTCAAATTCCCTTTTAACGCGTTCATTAAATTTTCCTTGATTTTCAACATGTTTGTTTATATTCTGGTACTCTTCTGTTTCTGCAAATGGCAATGGAGCTGTATCATCTGAACCTCTGTCGCCATTTAAACTAAGACTTGTCAATTTATCTGAAATCTCCTCAACTTTTTCCGATAAGTCACCTATTTGTTCTTTGTGATTATTTACGTCTTCCGTAAGTGTCGCGACTCGGGTTTCAGTATTGACACATTTAGTAGATAACTGTTCATATTGTTGTGTTATGTTATTTATTCTGTCATTTGGTACGGATTCCTCAATTCTTTCAAATATTTCTTCCTTATAGTGTGCACGTTGAAGATTTAACTCTGAAAATTTTTGTACTATCACGCGATCTCTTTCTTCCTGTTCTCTATCCTGTTCCTTTTGTCTAATTTCTATTGAAATTAATCTATTATTGTGAACATTCAAAATCGGTTGTACTTCTTATCTAATTTCTTTCTTTAGTTCATCTTTCATGTTTTTAAAACATGTCCCTATTCGTGAGTATAACCGTGTTATCATTGTTCCCATATCAGTTTGTAACTGTGTTGCCACTGTTTTTATTTCAGATCCTAACTCTGATCCTAAATTTAATATTGCACTCATCAACTGCTCCATATTAACTGGTTCGAAATTCTTTTCTCCCCTAACATTTCCCGTAAAACTAACTTCCATCATCATAGCTGTAAAGCTATCTGTGTTGGATACTATTCCAGAATTTTCTGTCGTTAATCGCGTATTCTGAAAATTTTTTGATTGTGAAAAATTTTGAACTGGTTCCGGACTATTTTCCCGGCTTATTAAATTGTTTTCTACTTCATTATTCATCATACTGTTCTCCTGTGTTGGCGAGTTCGCCATGTTAACAATTTCGTCATTCTGACTATCCATTATTTTTGCCTTTTTCATCGATCGCGTAATAATTTACAAAACATACAAAACTCGTCACTATACGAAAATTACACACAATATAACACTTTATCACCAACAATACCATCCACACGAAATGCTTCCCGACAAACACGATTAACGAACAATTAAAATCTTCACAATTGCACAAAATTGTCAAACCAATGTACGACTCATCAAAAATTAAATTCTACAAAAATACCATTAGAAGAATGACAAGACAACTACAAATGTTCAATTACCAAATCTATACATGCAATATAGACTACAATTACTAAACTACAAATTACTACAGCAATACTACTGTCTACTATTTTTACTATCAGAAGAATTCCAAGGGACGATCCGAAGCAGCTGTCGCCACGTGCATGGGGGCTTAATTAAAAAAAAATTAATGCAATAACTTTAGTAGCTGTGTGTCTGGTTAGAAAATCTCGTAACCAGTTGGCCCTGAGTTATATTAGGACGCAATCTGACTGCATAAAATAAAAATAAAAAATGACAAGAAATTTCCATTAACACAATTAATTAATTAAGTCGCCTGCAACTATAAAAGCTACGAAACAACAAAGCACAAATGTAGCTGTTCTGTGTGTGGTAGTGTGGCTCAACGTACATGTATCTGGCACGGTTCTTCCTCAATACGACAAGATATTTTAAACTCCATTTACAATGAACTAATTGAAAAACCAGAAATACTATAATTGCACATAGAAGCCGGAATTACAAGTCTAATACATGAACATGAGCCAGATGCTTTGTTGACTGAACCTGTGACCAAGAGGCATTGTCATTAAAGAAATGTGAAAAATATATATATATATATATATATATATATATATATATATTTACCTCAATATATATTGACGAAAAAATACACTGTGATCATTGCAACATCTTCCATCTGCACATTACACTAACGGAACAGCATCTACTCTCTCGCCCAACAGAACAACAACTGCTCTCGACATCCTCTGAACTGGTACTGCTCTCGACATCCTCTCAACAAGTACTGCCCAGGGCAACCTCTGAACTACCACTGCACTAGTGGAGGTGGTGGAATAATAATCTCTGGCGCTGTGACTCAGTGTAGCCACCTTTCGCTGTTTCTGTCCCTTCGTTTGGCTATGAAAATTTGGACATAACCTCATGCTGTAATTTATAGGGAGTCTTGCTTTCACTCTGCTCACGTGTATACAAAGACGTATCGAGTGTTAATCATATGATAAAATAGTCCTTTCTGCGTGCCGTCATTTCCAAAATTCGTCGTTTTACTATCTTGAACATTTTATGAGATTCGATGCTTTTTACGACCACTTGCTTCCCGAAGCGCAGCGAAGGTTCGGACGCGCTGCAAGCGACCCGTCCGCTGATATAACAACCAATATCTCAAGAATGAAAAGAGATATCATTCCGGTCTCAATTTGGATATACTGCTTATATTTCAGATGCAATAATGTATGGCCCTAAATGAACTATACGGAAAGTCTACACAATGTGATTTTACCTCTGAAAATTCTTAAACATTTCGTGCAGCCATGTACCGAATTTTGTGCAGCACAGTAACTATGACGAATCGTTTAAAGATATCAAGCTATAGGTTGTGGAAGAATCAAATTTTTTCACGGACTACTTTTCTTAAAACCGGATGTTAAGTAATTCATAGTTGTCATCGCGTCCGCTCCACTGCTTTGCCGAGAAGACACGTGGCTGTCGGTCCGTGTCGCGTATGCTGCAGCGACAACATTCAAACACATTTGAATTCAAACGTTGTGTAAGTGCGTGCAACTTCTCGATAGCGCACAACAATATTAAGACTTCAGTGAATACTGATTCCCGGCAGGTCCTGCACGGAGCCGAACGTTCGCGAAGTGTGGCGAACAAGCCGTGTAGCGGTAATTCCACAAGCTCTTTGCACAACTCGTACATCTGATTGGCCCCGGATGTGGCCGGGATGACGTAGCCAGCTAAGGAGCTGACGCAACACGACTAGTCAGAGGCAGGCGTGACTTGTGTTTCTGTTTGGCGAGGCCGGGCAGGAGGCGGGGGAGGGAAGGAGGGAGGGAATAAGTGAGCAGCGAGACCGAAATAGCGACCCAGCAAATGAGGAGCCACCTACAATGTCCTGCACAGAACTCTCGACGCAGTTGGACTCAGATTACGAGTCCGATTCGCTACTCTTGACATGTTGTTTTGTTATACAGCGGATACAAACGCAAAAGCGGGAACACGCAAAAGCGAAGGACGCAAGGCGAATGCGCGATGTCTACGGAAGATCCTGATGCAGTATTAGGAAAATTTTCACTTAAAACAGAAGCCAGTTCTGAATTATCCACGTACCGATAGCGGAAAGACATTAGAGGTGAGGCAAACAACGTCGAGGGGCCTACATCACCGTATAAAAAATTAAAAAAATTTAAGAAAACGTAAAAAAATTAAAAATATTTGTGATTTGACAAAACAATAGCTGGCCGGTGTGGGCGTGCGGTTAAAGGCGCTTCAGTCTGGAACCGCGTGACCGCTACGGTCGCAGGTTCGATTCCTGCCTCGGGCCTGGATGTGTGTGATGTCCTTAGGTTAGTTAGGTTTAATTAGTTCTAAGTTCTAGGCGACTGTTGACCTCAGAAGTTAAGTCGCATAGTGCTCAGAGCCATTTGAACAAAACAATACTCACGGATTAGCATGTTGTCTCACCCAGGGCCAGTAATCTTCTGACCCACGCAGTGTTTTGTTTCGTTCAATTTCGACCTGTCAGCACAAAGCCGGGAGTCCTTTCCATGCTTTTGCTATACATATTTATCTTTTATAAATGTTCAGCTCTACGTTAATTACTTACATCAGAGATTTTTTTGTTTGCTGGAGACATGACTCATTCTCGTCGCTATGATGGGGTCCTGATTGTATCTGAGTGCTCAGATGATTAGAAAGTGCTGTAACAATACTGCACAGGGTGATTGTATTATGTTGCATACTGTCTAGTTGACTACATTTGTGCAACAAGTCATTAACCTTTTCAAATGCCTGTGTTTAAGACCCTTTCAATCATTGCGCATAGACTGATGCAAAATAAAATTGCAACACAAAAAAAAATTAATGTAGAGTTGTTCTGTTGTTGTCTTCAGTCCTGAGACTGGTTTGATGCAGCTCTCCATGCTACTCTATCCTGTGCAAGCTTCTTCATCCCCCAGTACTTACTGCAACCTACATCCTTCTGAATCTGCATAGTGTATTCATCTCTTGGTCTCCCTCTACGATTTTTACCCTCCACGCTGCCCTCCAATGCTAAATTTGTAATCCCTTGATGCCTCAGAACATGTCCTACCAGCCAGTCCCTTCTTCTTGTCAAGGTGTGCCACAAACTCCTCCCCAATTCTATTCAATACCTCCTCATTAGTTATGTGATCTACTCATCTAATGTTCAGCATTTTTCTGTAGCACCACATTTCGAAAGCCTCCTTTCTCTTCTTGTATAAACTATTTATCGTCCACGTTTCACTTCCATACATGGCTACACTCCATACAAATACTTTCAGAAACGACTTTCCGACACTTAAATCTATACTGTTAACAAATTTCTCTTCTTCAGAAACGCTTTCCTTGCCATTGGCAGTCTACATTTTATATCGTCTCTACTTCGACCATCATCAGTTATTTTGCTCGCCAAGTAGCAAAACTCCTTTACTACTTTAAGTGTCTCATTTCCTAATCTAATTCCCTCAGCATGACCCGACTTAATTCGATTATATTCCATTATCCTCGTTTTGCTTTTGTTGATGTTCATCTCATATCCTCCTTTCAAGACACTATCCATTTCATTCAACTGCTCTTCCAAGTCCTTTGCTGTCTCTGACAGAATTACAATGTCATCGGCGAACCTCAAAGTTTTTATTTCTTCTCCACGGATTTTAATACCTACTCCGAATTTTTCTTTCGTTTTCTTTACTGCTTGCTCAATATACAGATTGAATAACATCTGGGAGAGGCTAGAACCCTGCTTCACTTCCTTCCCAACAACTGCTTCACTTTCATGCCCCTCGACTCTTGTACTGCCATCTGGTTTCTGTACAAATTGTAAATAGCTTTTCGCTCCCTGTGTTTTACCCCTGCCACATTCAGAATTTGAAAGAGTATTCTAGTCAACATTGTCAAAAGCTTTCTCTAAGTCTACAAATGCTAGAAACGTATGTTTGCCTTTCCTTAATCTATTTTCTAAGATAAGCCGTAGGGTCAGTATTGCCTCACGTGTTCCAACATTTCTGTGGAATACAAACTGATCTTCCCCGAGGTCGCCTTCTACCAGTTTTTCCATTCGTCTGTAAAGAATTTGCGTTAGTATTTTGCAGCCGTGACTTATTAAACTGATAGTTCGGTAATGTTCACATCTATCAACACCTGCTTTCTTTGGGATTGGAATTATTACATTCTTCTTGAAGCCGGTGGTATTTCGCCTGTCTCATACATCTTGCAATGTAGAGTACTAAAATTATAATAATGGGAGTACATTCGTTTAGGTAAGGTATTTAAGAAGTTACCATTGCGAATCCCAAGCTAATGTACGGCAGAGACAAGCTATTGCAAATGCGAAATTCTGGTACATTAATAAGAGGTGTAACTGCCGGAAAGTTCAATGCAAGCATGCAAACGGGCATGCCTTGTGTTGTACAGGCGCCGGATGCTGTTTGGTGGCATGTTGTTCAATGTCTGTTGCACTTGGTCAGACTGTACAGGAACGGTTATTGCTGTCTGTGGTTGAGTTGTCGTCCGATATGTGCTCGGTTGGAGACAGATCTGGTGACGGAGCAGGTCAAGGCCACATGTCGACTCTCGATAGAGCACTTCAGGTTACAAAAGCGCTAGGTGTGCTAGTGTTATCCTGTTGGAAACCCGCCTCGAGTGCTGTTCATGAATGGCAGCACAACAGGTCGAATGACCAACAAATTTGCAGTCACGGAGCCTGTAAAAACCATGAGAATGTTCCTGCTGTCATACTAAATTTCAACCCACATCGTAACTCCAGGTGTGGGTCCACTGTGTCTGAACTACAGGCACAGTGGTTGTTGCTGCCTACCTCGCCTCATCCCAACCAACACACGGCCGTCACCTGCACCGAGACAGAATCGGCTTTCATCAGAAAACAAAACAGACCTCCATTCTGGCCATGATGATACCACTGACATCGCAAACAGCGTTGGTTTGGGGACAGTGGAATGCTCGCTGCAGAGCATCCGGCTCGGAGCTGTCTTTGACGAAACCTAACAGTGCGTTGTGCCACTCTGGTGCCAAGTGCTGCTGTGCTTGCTGCTGCAGATGCAGTACGGTGCTCCACAGCCATACACCGAACTCTATGGTCCTCCTCGCGCCTTGTGACAGACCACAGCCCGGTCCCTTTCCGTCCGTACATTCTCGTGGCCACTACTGCGAGTAATTATAAAGGGTGTTACAAAAAGGTGGGGCCAAACTTTCAGGAAACATTCCTCACACACAAAGAAAGAAAATATGTTATGTGGACATGTGTCCGGAAATGCTTACTTTCCATGTTAGAGCTCCTTTTATTACTTCTCTTCAAATCACATTAATCATGGAATGGAAACACGCAGCAACAAAACGAACCAGCGCAACTTCAAACACTTTGTTACAGGAAATGTTCAAAATGTCCTCCGTTAGCGAGGATACGTGCATCCACCCCCCGTCGCATGGAATCCCTGATGCGCTGATGCAGCCCTGGAGAATGGCGTATTGTATCACAGCCGTCCACAATACGAGCACGAAGAGTCTCTACATTTGGTACCGGGGTTGTGTAGACAAGAGCTTTCAAATGCCCCCATAAATGAAAGTCAAGAGGGTTGATGTCAGGAGAGCGTGGAGGCCACGGAATTGGTCCGCATCTACCAATCCGTCGGTCACCGAATCTGTTGTCGAGAAGCGTACGAACACTTCGACTGACATGTGCAGGAGCTCCATCGTGCATGAACCACATGTTGTGTCGTTCTTGTAAAGGCACATGTTCTAGCAGCACGGGTAGAGTATCCCGTATGAAATCATGATAACGTGCTCCATTGAGCGTAGGTGGACGAAACTAAAATGAGCTCTAACATGGAAATTAAGCGTTTCCGGACACATGTCCACATAACATCTTTTCTTTATTTGTGTGTGAGGAATGTTTCCTGAAAGTTTGGCCGTACCTTTTCGTAGCACCCTGTATACAGTGGCCACATTCGTGTTAAGTCTTTTTGCACTGTTGCGGAAGGAATATCCAGCTCGTTGTAGCCCTATTACACGACTTCGTTCAAAGTCAGTGAGGTGTGATAATGGCGCCTTTTTCGCCTTAAAGGCGTTTTTGACTATCATCAACTCACCACATCCAATCTGAAAGGTTATAATGCTCTTGACAGTATTTAAAGCAAACCTCATTTTTATCCTCATATAGGCGCTGCTGGCGGCAGCCTCGCGCGACTGGCGTGAAATTTGAATAGATATCGTCTTTCACACGTAGAAACACGCCTACAAACTTTGGTTTGTCACAGAACTCCTTCTTGATGCTACGATTTTTTTTTCCGTTAGTGTATACCTTCTCTTGTACACTGTAGGGTGGCTATAATTTCGCACCTTACAAGCACTCATCCACATACTTTGTCGTGATCTACAACCACATTAGGTATTATTTGATAGGTAGTACATCGTATATATGAATGTTTAAGGGAAACTGACATTGTCACATACGCCTTGTAAATAATTGTAAACGCTTATTGCATGAAAGGTGATGGAGTGTCTTTATTATCATACTGGTAGAGACTGGAACGACAGCAGACGGAACTCAAGCCCTCGGTGGAAGACTCACACGGGTCTATTGGTGCTGCTTAAACACAGGAAGTAGCAAGACAGACGTCGTAGCACCTAAGCGCTGGAGCGCAATAGAGTTGCGACCGGCCGGTTTTTAGCCGAACCGGAAGGATTATACTACGGAAACTATAAAAATCTTGGACGCAGGTGAGAGGAACAAAGAATCGGCGCCTCGGAAACCATGCAGAAGCGTACCATTGTACGAGTATAGGTTTTCCCTTACAAACTTTCCGCGTTGCATGGCAAAAGATTAGAATTTGGTTAGTCGGCGTTCGGAAGAATCTGTAGAGAGAGAGAGAATAATCCGTCGTTTCGGAAATATGATTCGTTTTCGGAATTACGATGGCGGGGAGCCAGCAGTGGAGAGACAAGGTCTTCCGTTGTGAGTGTCCATGTGTGACGGTCGCTCAGTATCAGCTTTGTTGGTACAGGCGGACTTGCTGTCTCTGCTCTCAGGAGTGTTTATAGTTATAACAGACCAGTTACGCACTGTACTGTTGCGAACCTATAAAATTCTGGACTTCACCTCCAGGTTGGAATTCGTCGTTGAGTACGCAGCGTTCAGTGATTTAAGAGCACTTCTGCCTATACTTTCGTTGCGACGTTATCTGAAATCCGTCCTTGTGGCTGGGAGTTCGCGTTTCTCGTCTGTAGAACACAGAGAGGAGACGAAGTACACTGCTGGCCACCGTAAATGCAACACCAAGAAAGACAAGAGGTAGCACAACAAAATTTATTTTGTGGATAACATGTTGACCAAGTATCAAATGATTACGTTTACAGACGTCTGTGACATGTGGTTCCTCCAGAATCAGTAGCCAGAGTAGCCGCCATTGTTGGAGATCACCGCTGCCACACGTCTCGGCATTGAGTCAAAGAGACGTTGGATGTGTTCCTGGGGTACAGCAGCCCAAGCAGCTTCCACACGTTGCCAAAGATCATCTGGTGTGGCAGCTGGGGATGTACTCTGGGTCACTCGTTGAGCAACCATGGACCACATGTTTTCTATCGGCGAAAGATCCGGAGAGCGAGCCGGCCAGAGAAGCACTTCAATCTGGTTAATTACGAAGAACCTTTGGACAATGTGGTCGCGCATTATCCTGTTGAAATATGGCTGTGGCCGGGCCCTGAAGGTAAGGAAGGACATCTGGCTCCAGCACCTCGGATATGTAGCGCCGGCTATTTAAAGTACCGGCAATGCGTACTAGAGGCGTGCGAGAGTAATATCCAATACCGCCCCATACCATAATACCCGGTGCAAGACCAGTGTGGCGGTGCATAATGCAGCTGTCCAGCATCCTCTCTCCACGGTGTCTCCACACTCGAATCCGACCATCGTGGTGCTGCAGACAGAAGCGTGCCTCGTCAGTAAAGACAACCTCATTCCATTCTGCCGTCCACATCCGTCTGTCATCACACCATTGGCGACGGAGACGTCTGTGGTTCTGCGTCAATGGTAGACGAAGCAATGGACGTCTTGCGGACAGACCACTTTGCTGTAAACGGCGGCGAATGGTACGCGCAGACACTGGATGATGAGTTACAGACGCAATGTGCTGTGCTATGGTTCGGGATGTCACTGAGCGATCCGTCACTGCCATGCGCACAATTTGCCTATCAGCACATGCAGTGGTGCACCGAGGTGAATGCGATCGACCACGTCGGTCCGTCGTACCCTCCTGCATCCAACGGTCACATATCCGCATTACAGTTGTTTGGTTTCGTCCAACACGACTAGCGATTTCTCTGTATGATAATCCACAATCTCGGTAAGCCACTATCCTTCCTCTGTCGAACTCGGATACTTGATCAAACGATGTTCGCTGTTGCCTACGAGGCATAACTGATCGTCTTGTGAAACAACCACAAGGTAAACACACGTGCCGAACGTACACTCGTCGAAATCGCCAAGCCTTAAATGGCGCTATGAGGTGGCGCCACAGGCGCGCGTGATGTGCGTCTGCGCTGAAATTCTAATCAGTTGCATATCTCATCGCTGCAAACCCATGGTGTAAATTTCACTTGATTCGGATGCTTCCTTCAGGGTGTTGCATTTACGGTGGCCAGCAGTGTATTAGAGTGTACTAGTCAGAGGACCGCCTTCTGCAGTCCTAGTGTTTGAGAGAGTTTTATTTTGTGGCTGGAGTTCTTCCATCGTCGCAGAAGAGTGCGAGAAACATCACTGCGACGCACCGGACGCAGTACGTACGGTGATATCGCAAATTGCTTCGGCCTATTAGGGCTATAAAAGCTAAACAGCTGTGATCACGTTAGTTTATTTCCACTGAGGTTCCACGCCACCGTAGATCATCTTTGAAAGTAGTGTCTCCTAGTGTTTGGTACGTAGATGGTGTCAGTCATTAAGCGCTATTGATATTACATCGCGCAGTCATAATATAGGGCAGATTTGGGCAATTGATTAGTAATTTTACTTAGGAAATGTAAACTTTCTTTAATCTACAATAAAAATATAATCAGCAACAAGGTTTATCATTTAGTAGGATTAGTTGCCTTCATCATTCATTTATGTTTAGATTGTAGTTTATAGAATTAAGAGATCCTGAGATCTTGTTCAGGGGGTAGTCAGACAGGGCCAAATCATCATTTTAGCGTTTATTATTTTCCATTGCGCACATTCATTTTACACCCGGCTGGAGTAGCAGCTTGGAACACGAGAGTTTAAACTTTTGACTATGGCATAGGAAAATAAAATTCAGGTATACAATGTATACAAAACCACGTAACGTTGAGCCAAATAACTATTGCCTACTAAAAAGTATGAAAAGTCCCTTTCACATGTGAACATAGTTGGCGTCCACAAGGGAGGCCAAAGGGGGGCACTTGTCCGCCTCCACCTTGAAACTGGCGTAGTAGGGTTTTTATTTATTTCAGAATTCTCACATATTTCTAGAAACAATTGTCTCGAATCCCACTCAGCTGCAGATTTAGCTGCGCAGAGTGCAAGGGGAAATACTGCGGCTTCAGTAAGCATTACACTATATGGTTCTGGAGCTACTGGCGAGAAATTATATCATTTTCTGGTTTCGGTGTCGTTTTAGTCTTGGGTTATGTGAACCATTACAGAACATTGCCGAAATTCAATGTGGAATGCTTTCTCTATCGCTTCCCTTGTACAGTCCGCAATGAGCTGTTGAATGTGTCATATGCCACGCGGAGCACAACAGAACCAGTCACGCCTGCAGTAGATCTGACAAACGCACGTCGACAATTCACAGCGGAGAGCACTTCGATCCAATATTCTCGATTTCCTCTCTTATTGCATTCGCGTATTGAGCGAGTGCAAATTGCCTACCAACATATTTATCTATGTCTCCAAATGTATGTCGTTTTACGACGGTAAGTCAATTATTATCCACAAAGTAGTTATAAGAACACCATTTTTCGACATAGTCCCCTTGCGAGTCGACGCACTTGGTCTATCGTTATACAAGCTTCATGATGCTATCATAAAAGAAGGTTTTCGGTTGAACTGCGAGCCACGAATGCACCGCTTCTTTCACTGCTTCGTCCGAGGCAAATCGACGCCGCTTAATGCCTGTTTGAGTGGGCCAAACAAGTGATAGTCAGAAGGGGCAAGATCAGGACTATGTGGAGGATGATCCAGTACTTTCAAATTTGAGTTTCTGGAGCGTTTCAGCAGTGTGGGCAGCAGTATGCATACGGGCATTGTCGTGCAACAACACATCACCTTTTGACGGCAATCGTCGGCGTTTGCTTCGAATTTCAGGCTTTAGCCTGGCAGTAAACATCTCACTGTAACGTACACTGTTTATTGTTGGGCCCCTTTCCCCATAATGCTCCAGTACTGGACATTGTGCATCCCAAAAAATCTTAAACATCAGTTTTTCTGCGGACGGTTACGTCTTAAACTTTTTCTTGCCCGGCGAATTTGTTTCCATTCCATAGTCTGCCGTTTACTCTCCGGCTCGTAATGATGGATCCATGTTTCGTCACCAGTAATGGTCCTGTCTAAGAAGTTCTCCCCTTCGTTACCATAGCGATCCAAATGTTTGTTGCAGATGTCCTAGGGCATTTGTTTATGCAGCTGTATGAATTGATTTGGGACCCATCTTGCACAAACCCAAGTCTATTGTGGATGATTTCGTAAGCAGAACCGTGACTAATTTACAGCCGATGTGCCACTTCGTCAATAGTTAATCGACTGTCTAAGAGAATCATTTCACGTGAACGCTCAGCGGTTTCTTCATTTGTGGCGGTAAACGGTCGTCCGCCTCCTTCATCGTGCGTAACACTTGTGAGACCGTTTCAGAATTTTTCAATCCATTCGTAGACACTCCATTCTGACAAAACACTGCTCCCGTACAGTGCCGAAATTCGTCGATGAATTTCGGCCCCTGATACGCCTTCCGACCACAAAAAACGGATCACTGAACGTTGCTCTTGTGGCGTCACCGCCAGACACCACACTTGCTAGGTGGTAGCCTTTAAATCGGCCGCGGTCCATTGGTACACGTCGGACCCGCGTGTCGCCACTGTCAGTGATCGCAGACCGAGCGCCACCACACGGCAGGTCTCGAGAGACGTCCTAGCACTCGCCCCAGTTGTACGGACGACTTAGCTAGCGATGCAACACCGACGAAGCCTCGGTTATTTGCAGAGAAGATAGTTAGAATAGCCTTCAGCTAAGTTAATGGCTACGACCTAGCAAGGCGCCATAGCAATTGATAGTTATCGTATGAAGCATGTCTCATCAAGAACGATGTATACAAATGATGGATTAAAGTTAAGTATTCCAGAAGCTACGTACTTTTCTTTATAGCATTCATTACGTATCCTGTTTCAGACCTCACGCCATCCTGCGTGAGCTTATAGCGTGCATTTCGGCCTTCTCTAGCAATATAACAGCTCTTCTTTGCTGCAAACAGACAGCGATAATGAAACTAACCTAGCAGCTTGAAAACTGCAAAGATATAACAACAAATAAACAAAGACTGCGTCATCAACGTAAAATGGCAGTACTACTAAAATAAACAAAAATATAACTAATTTGCTGATAATAATTGACTTACTCTCGTACATTTACGATCCCTTAGGGAGATGTACCAGGTGATCAAAAAGTCAGTATAAATTTGTAAACTTAATAAACCTCGGAATAAATTAGATAGAGAGGTAAAAATTGACACACATGCTTGGAATGACATGGGGTTTTAATAGAACAAAAAAAAAAAAGTTCACAAAATGTCCAACAGATCTCTTGCGCGCGTCGTTTGGTGATGATCGTGTGCTCAGCCGCCACTGTCGTCATGCTTGGCCTGCCAGGTCCCCAGACCTCAGTCCGTGCGATTATTGGCTTTGGGGGTTACCTGAAGTCGCAAGTGTATCGTGATCGACCGACATTTCTAGGGACGCTGAAAGACAACATCCGACGCCAACCCCTCGCCATAACTCCGGACATTCTTTACAGTGCCGTTCACAACATTATTCCTCGACTACAGCTATGGTGGACATATTGAGCATTTCCTGTAAAGAACATCATCTTTGCTTTGTCTTACTTTGTTATGGTAATTATTGCTGTTCTGATCAGATGAAGCGCGATCTGTCGGACATTTTTTGAACTTTTGTATTTTTTGGTTCTAATAAAACCCCATGTCATTCCAAGCATGTGTGTCAATTTGTACCTCTCTATCTACATTATTCTGTTATTTATTCAGTTTTCAAATTTATACTGACTTTTTGATCACCCAGTATATTGGCCGCAGCAGAACAGTCGCGCAGTTCCTATGGAACTCAGGTTATTTCAATTTATCAAGAGGTTCGTCTTTCTTCCAGAGTTTCCTATAAAAGTCTCTTGACCTTATGTATTAGACTTCCGATGTACCAACCTGTTGCGATGATATTAGCGCGTCTTTGAATTCGTTCGATGTCTGTCGTCATCTGCTTGATACGAACTCCAAACGCTGGCTGGGGCAGTCGCACTAGTAAGACGCTTTACAGATGCACCATGCTTCCTCACAGCCCTTACAACCAATCCAAGTCTCCCATTCGCTTTCACTAACACTAATTTTACGCGACTAGTCCGTTTCACATCGTCACTTAGAAGTGACTCTCTATGTTCACACATGGATACCTACTAAAGATGATCCTGCAATCACATCCTATCGGACACTTTCTCTTTGTTAGTGGCATTTAAAGAGAGCTGTCATTTATTACACAAAGTGAAAATTGTTTCCAAACTTTCCCTCTGGATCGTCCAATAACGATGCTTCCCTGGGGACAACAACATAGTCGCGGAGCAATCTTATAGTTTATCTGACTCTACCTCTTAAGTCGTCTACGAATGCTGAGAATATCAACGGTCGTATTAGCGTTCCTTGAAGCGTGCCCAATATTATTTTCGTTTCTGTAAAACATGTAGTAGACGAGTTTTGCTATTTGCGCAGTAAATGATCGAAATAGAGAGGATATAAAATGTAGACTGGCGATGGCAAGGAAAGCGTTTCTGAAGAAGAGAAATTTGTTAACATTTAGATTTAAGTGTCAGGAAATCTTTTATGAAAGTATTTGTATGGAATGAGGCCATGTATGGAAGTGAAACATGAACGATAAATAGTTTAGACAAGAAGAGAATAGAAGCTTTTGAAATGTGCTGATACATCGAGGGATCACCAATTTAGTACTGGAGGGAAGCGTGGAGGGTAAAAATCGTAGAGGGATAGCAAGAGATGAATACACCAAGCAGATTCCGAAGGATGCAGTGTGCAGTAGTTACTCGGAGATGAAGAGATTTGCTTAGGATTGAGTAGCATACAGAGCTGCATCAAACCTGTCTTAGGATTTAAGGACACAACAAAAACAACACAAAACATGCACAGTATGAAGTACTCTCTTGTTTTAGTCAAATATTCATCGATCCAGTCAAACATTAGCGAAGACCACACCGCAAGGCAGTCGACGATGCGATGCAGTGTGGAACGCCTTTCAGAACCGTGGGAGGACGGAAGCTACTGGTTCACCACTATCTGGTGTTTACAATACGTGGCTCGTGTCGTCACTGACGAAGACTAAGAGGACGAGCAGCGATATGGAGGACCGAGCGACTCACTTGTAATGCAGTGTTCGGTCATGGCGGGTGCACACTTGACCAACGAACCTCAACGAACGCAATGACCGCTTCGTTAGCCAAAATCGGATTTGCGTTGGCAGATCAGAGCCAACGGAGTGCTTGGCCTTGGTTGCAGTTCGGATTGGGAGCAGTGACAACGAAGGGGTGCCGGTGAGTTGGGCTTGGGGACGCATCCTCTAGGGTGGACGCCTTGTCCAGTGTTCGTCAGCTCCGTGGCGATCTGCTGTGCCCGTTGAACGGGTATGTGTTTACTGTGTCTAAAAATATTGCAGTACTGAGCGGAACTGAGACAGCATTAAGGCTGATGGTTTTATTGCGAGAGGGGATGTTTATAGGAGCCTACAAACTGCAATTGTAAAAACAAATTGAAAAGGTTAGGCGCTTGGAGGGATACACACTGAAAAGGCAAAGAAATAGGCACACCCGCATAATACCGTGTAGGGCACCTGCGAGCACGCAGAAGTGCCGAAACAAAACGTGGCTGGGACTCGACTATTGTCTGAGTAGTGCTGGACGTAACTGACACCATGAGTCCTGCAGGGCTGCGAACAAATCCGTAAGAGTTCGAGGGGTTGGAGATCTCCTCTAAACAGCAGGTTGCAAGGCATCCCAGATATGCTCAACAATGTTCATGCCTGAGGGGTTTAGTAGCCAGCGGAAGTGTTATCTTAGAGAGTGTTCTGGAGCCACTCTCTAGCAGTTCTGGACGTGTGGGCTGTCGCATTGTCCTGCTGGAATTGCCCAAGTCCGTCGGAGTGCACAATGGACATAAATGGATGCAGGTGATCAGACAGGATCCTTAAGTACGTGTCACTAGTTAGAGTCGTATCTAGACGTATCAGGGGTTCCATATCACTCTCACCGCACTCCCCCCACACCGTTACAGAGCCTCCAACAGCTTGAACAGCCCCCTCTGAGGTGCAGGGTCCTTGGATCCTTGAGGTTGTCTCCGTACTCGCACACGTCCATCCACTCGAAACAATTTGAAACGAGACTCGTCCGACCAGGCAACATGTTTCCAGTCATCAACTGTCGAATGTCGGAGTTGACAGGCCCAGGCGACGCGTAAAACTTTGTGTTTTGCGGTCGTCAAGGGTAAATGAATGGGCCTTCGGCTCCGAAAGCCCATATCGATGATGTTTCGTTGAGTGGCTCGCACGCTGACAGTAGTCGATTGCCCAGCATTGAAATTTGCAGCAATTTGCGGAAGCGGTGCACTTCTGTGACGTTGAACGATTCTCCTCAGTGGTCATTGGTCCCGTTCTTTGCAGGATCTTTTTCCGGCCGCAGCGACGTCGGAGATTGCCCTGTGGTACTCCGCATATTGCCTTTACATCTGTCGATTTTGTTCCGTTAAAAGCGACGTATTGAGTTCTATCTGCAAGGAAATCTTGAATCCAATCGCAGATCTGCTCAGATACTGCGTAAGCCCGTACTTTTTTCATTAAACGGCAGTGCGGGACGGTGTCAAATGCCTCACTGAAATCAAGGAACACGGCATCAACCTGAGTGCCGTTGTCCACTGCGCTGTGGATCTGATGGAGGAACAGAGCGAGTTGAGTTTCCCAGGATCTCTGTTTGCGGAATTCATGTTGACTTTTATAGGGGAGATGTTCATTTTCCAAAAATGTCATAATTCTTGAGCATAAAACATGATGCGTAATCCTACAACAGATTGACGTCAACTATATAGGCCTATAATTGTGTGGATCCGTCGTACGGCCTCTCTTAAAAACGGGAATGACCTGCGCTTTTTTACAGTCGTTAGGCACCTTTCGTTGCTCAAGCGATCTACGCTGAATTACTGCTAGAAGGGCAGCAATTTCTTTTTCATTATCTTTATGCAATCTTATAGGTATCTCATGTGGTCCGGAAGCCATTCCACTATTAAGCGATTGTAGCTGCTTTTCAATTCCGCGATCGGTTACCTCAATGTCTGCCATTTCAGAGGGACAATGTTACCATCTTCTGCGGTGAAACAACTTCGGAAGACCGAATTCGGTATTTCGGCCTTCTCTCTGTTATCATCCGTTTCGGTGCCGATGTGGTCGCTGAGAGAATGAATAGATGATATTGACCCACTTACTGATTCTACATACGTCCAAAATCTCTTAGCGTTTTTAGTCAGATAGGTTGACAACGTCTTACTTTCAGTCATTGAACGCTACTCTCAATGCTCTCCTTACGCTCATTTGCGCTTCGTTCAGCTTTTGTTTGTCAGCTAGGTTTTTACTTCTCTTCAATCTGAGAAGAAGTGCTCTTTGCTTATGTAGCGCTTTTCTAACACGGCCATTAAACCATAGTGGATCTTTCCCGTCCCTTAAAACCTTACTCGGAACATAATTGTCTAGGGCATATTGAACGGCCGGCCGCGGTGGTCTAGTGGTTCTGGCGCTGCAGTCCGGAACCGCGTGACCGCTACGGTCGCAGCTTCGAATCCTGCCTCGGGCATGGGTGTGTGTGATGTCCTTAGGTTAGTTAGGTTTAAGTAGTTCAAATGGTTCAAATGGCTCTGAGCACTATGGGACTTAACAGCTGTGATCATCAGTCCCCTAGAACTTAGAACTACTTAAACCTAATTAACCTAAGGACATCACACACATCCATGCCCAAGGCAGGATTCGAACCTGCGACCATAGCAGTCGCGCGGTTCCGAACTGCGCGCCTAGAACCGCGAGACCACCGCGGCCGGCCGTTTAAGTAGTTCTAAGTTCTAGGGGACTTATGACCTAAGATGTTGAGTCCCATAGTGCTCAGAGCCATTTGAACCATTTGAACAATATTGAACGATTCCTTTGAATTTTTTCCGTTTCTTCTCCACATCTTCGTCCTCATCACCGAACCTGAAATTTGTATCCTGTCACCGTTGCTGAGCAAATATATCTTCCTTCCTTTCTTAACATTCCTTGTACGACCAGTCGTCATAGATGCTGTCACAGCCTTATGGTCACTGATATCTTCCTCTTCGTTAACTGATTCTATAATTTCATTCCTGTTTGTTGCCAGGTGGTCTAAGACGGTACCCTCTCAATTTGGTTCTCTAACTACCTGCTCAACGTAAATTTCGAACAAGACATCCAGAACAATACCACACGAATCCCTGTCTCTATCACCAGTTTTGATGGCATAACACTCCCAATCTCTACGTGGCAAGTTGAAGTCACCCCCTATTACAACGGCATGATCAGGAAAATTACAAATGATATTCTGCAAGTTCTGTCTGAAGCGCTCTACAGCTACAGATCCTGACCCAGGTGGTCTATAAGAGCATCTGATCACCATTTTTAATAGTTCTTTGATACTCAACTTCGCCCAGATTAATGCACATTCGCAATCCGTGATAACATCGCTAGATTTCATCGCATTATTTACTGCAATAAACACGCCGACACCATTGGCGAATAACCTATCCTCACGGTAAATATCCCAATCTCAACTTTGGATTTCGTTGTCATTGACGTGTGGTTTCAACCAGCTTTCTGTCCCCAATACTATCTGTGCATTATAACGTTCAGTAAGCGATGCTAAATCTGGGACCTTTTCTTAGATGCTCCTACAGTTTACTAAAATCGTGTTAATCTTTTCTCTCTCTTCTTGCATTCACACACTCAAAGAGGAATATTGGACGTGACGAAAACTCAAGAAGTAAACTTCCTGGCAGATTAAAACTGTGTGCTGGACGGAGACTCGAACTCGGGACCTTTGCCTTTCGCGGGCAAGAGCTCTACCAACTGAGCTACCCAAGAACGACTCACGCCCGGTCCTCACAGCTTTACTTCTGCCAGTACCTCGTCTCCTGCCTTCCAAACTTTACAGAAGCTCTCCTGCGAACCTTGCAGAACTAGTACTCCTGAAAGAAAGGATATTGCGGAGACATGGAATTTAATCTGCCAGGAAGTTTCACATCAGCGCACACTCCGCTGCAAAGTGAAAATCTCATTCTGGAAACATCCCCCTGGCTGTGGCTAAGCCATATCTCCGCAATATCCTTTCTTTCAGGAGTGCTAGTTCTGCTAGGTTCGGAGGAGAGCTTCTGTAAAGTTTGGAAGGTAGGAGACGAGGTACTGGCAGAAGTAAAGCTGTGAGGACGGGGCGTGAGTCGTGCTTGGGTTGCTCAGACGGTAGAGCACTTGCCCGCGAAAGGCAAAGGTCCCGTGTTCGAGTCTCGGTCCGGCACACAGTTTTAATCTGCCAGGAAGTTTCATATAAAGCGCACACAGCTTTACAGAGTGAAGATCTCATTCTGGGAACTCAAGAAGTAGTAAGACTCCTTCACACAGTGAAAGGAAACTTATTTCCTACTAGAATTTCAAATGAACAGCTTCAACTGTTTAAAGAAAATTGCGAAAAAATATAATATAAAATAAAAATATCAGCACTCGGTATGGCCATTTCGGTAACGATATATCTGTATATTGGGCAAGCAGTAAAAGGACCAAAAGAAAAATTCGGAGTAGGTATTAATATCCATGGAGAAGAAATAAAAACTTTAAGGTTCGCCGATGACATTGTAATTCTGCCAGAGACTGCAAAGGACTTGGAAGAGCAGTTGAATGGAATGGACAGTGTCTTGAATGGAGGATATAAGATGAACATCAACAAAAGCAAAACGAGGATAATGGAATGTAGTCGAATTAAGTCGGGTGATGCTGAGGGAATTAGATTAGGAAATGAAGTAGTAAAGGAATTTTGCTATTTGGGGAGCAATATAACTGATGATGGTAGAAGTAGAGAGGATGTAAAATGTAGACTGGCAATGGCAAGGAAAGCGTTTGTTAAGAAGAGAAATTTGTTAACATCGAGTATAGATTTAAGTGTCAGGAAGTCGTTTCTGAAAGTATTTGTATGGAGTGTAGCCATGTATGGAAGTGAAACATGGACGATAAATAGTTTGGACAAGAAGAGAATAGAAGCTTTCAAAATGTGGTGCTACAGAAGAATGCTGAAGATAAGGTGGGTAGATCACGTAACTAATGAGGAGGTATTGAATAGGATTGGGGAGAAGAGAAGTTTGTGGCACAACTTGACCAGAAGAAGGGATCGGTTGGTAGGACATGTTCTGAGGCATCAAGGGATCACCAATTTAGTATTGGAGGGCAGAGTGGAGGGTAAAAATGTAGAGGAAGACCAAGAGATAAATACACTAAGCAGATTCAGAAGGACGTAGGTTGCAGTAGGTACTGGGAGATGAAGAAGCTTGCACAGGATAGAGTAGCATGGAGAGCTGCATCAAACCAGTCTCGAGACTGAAGACCACAACAACAACATATCGATACGTCTGGAGTAGATACGACGCCACTATTTTACATTACATTTCGGAAGAGTGTCGATACATCGGTATTTTTGCAACAGCCTAGTCCCGAGCCTTTGCTTTGGTGAGGATGACGGACCGAACGCCAATGCGTTGTTGACAAACGCCCGGCCAAATCCAATCACTGTTGTTCGTTTGCCTTCGTTGGGCTTGTGTGTAAGTGCTTTCGCAGGAAGTTATCAGTCGATGTACGAGGTTTGTCCGGAAAATACGTATAAAAGTTGAATAATGTCTTTATGTTACAGCCGGCCGTTGTGGCCGAGCGGTTCTAGGCGCTTCAGTCTGGAACTGCGTGACCGCTACGGTCGCAGGTTCGAATCCTGCCTCGGGCATGGATGTGTGTGATGTCCTTAGGTTAGTTAGGTTTAAGTAGTTCTAGGTTCTAGGGGACTGATGACCACAGATGTTAAGTCCCATGGTGCTCAGAGCCATTTGAACCATTTTTATGTTACAAGTTGCAGTCACCGCCAGGTGGGACTACTGCTGTAATCAATCTCATCAACGCTCAGTTCCAGTCAGAGCACTCTGCGTGAAGGTGGGAGTGTGCGGCAGCTTGTTGACAGTTACCCTTTTTCACCTGCCGTCGGCATGGAGCTCTCTCTGATTGAGGAAGAGCGCGTCAACATCAAGTTTCTTGCAAAGCTAGGCAAGAATGGTCGTGAGATTTTCGAGTGTTTGAAACGGGTTTACGGGGACAATTCTCTGAAGGAACCAACCGTGAACAAGTGGTTAAAAAAGTTCCGGGATGGCCGAGAAGAAGTGAACGGTGGCCCTCGCCCAGGACGCCCGTCGACATCGAGTTCCGATGCAAATCTTGAACGAATTCGGGCTTGTATTCTTAAAGACCGTAGATTGGCAGTCAGAATGATTGCTGACGAGCTGTGAATCCTCAAAACAATCGTTCACGAAATCCTGACACAAAAACTTGAAATGAAGACATTGTGCGCGAAAATCGTACCGAAGCTCTTGACGCCAGAACAGAAAGCAAAGAGGGTCGAGTGGTGTGAGGATTGGTTGGAAGCAGAGGAACGAGGGGACTTTCTCAACCCAGTCATCACTGGAGACGAGTCCTGGTTTTACGAATTCGATGTGGAGCTCAAATCTCAAAGCAAGGAATGGAAACTAGCAGGAGAACCGAGAACAAAAAAACCGCGAAAATCAAGGTCCAATGTGAAGACAATGTTGATTGTTTTCTTTGATTCTGTAAGGAGGCTGTTTAGGTTTTTATGTTGGTAACGTCTCGTAGCGCTCTATATGAAAATCACTGACTGTGCTGTGTGCAGTCTGTGGCTGGTATGCATTGTCGGAGTATATGCTATTGTAGTGTTGGGCAGTTGGCTGTTACCAGCGCGTAGCGTTGCGCAGTTGGAGGTGAGCCGCTAGCAGTGGTGGATGTGGGGAGAGAGATGGCGGAGTTTTGAGAGCGGACGATCTGCACGTGTGTCCATCAGAAAGAGTAAATTTCTAATATCGGGTATCATGGACTGATTTATATAGTATGACTTTTGAACACTATTAAGGTAATTACATTGCTTGTTCTCTATCAAAATCTTTCATTCGCTAACTATGCCTATCAGTAGTTAGTGCCTTCAGTAGTTTGAATCTTTTATTTAGCTGACAGTAGTGGCGCTCGCTGTATTGCAGTAGTGTGAGTAATGAAGATTTTTGTGAGGTAAGTGATTTGTGAATTTATGGGTTAATGTTAGTCAGGGCCATTCTTTTGTAGGGATTATTGAAAGTTAGATTGCGTTGCGCTAAAAATATTGTGTGTCAGTTTAGTGTTGATCAGAATTGGTCAAGAGCGAAATGTCTGAGTACGTTCAGTTCTGCTCAGCTGCTTGAAAATCAAATAACGTAAGAGGTTTACCAGCACAATCATTCACTAACTTTTTTAAGGGGACATTTCAATTCTAGGGGCATTGTTCACAAGGAATTTGTGCCTCCCGGCAAGAGAGTGAACGGAAATTTTTACGTTGAAGTTCTGACACGTCTCAGAGCTCGTGTGGCCCGAGTTCGACCGGAGTTGTCAAAAGGGGGCAGGTGGATCCTTCATCACGACAATGCGCCCGCTCGTCGTGCGCGAGATTTTGGCCCGAAGCTCAATCACCGTGACAGACCACCCGCCTTATTCACCCGATTCGGCCCCGTGTGACTTCTTCACGTTCCCGAAATGCAAAATGGTGCTTCGGGGTCGGCACTTGGGAGATGTGGAAGCCATCAAGGCGGAAACGACACGGCAACTGAACAACATCACAACTGAAGACTTTCAGCAATGTTCTCAACAGTGGAAACGGCGTTGGCAGAAGTGTATCGCGTCTCAGGGCGAGTACGTTGAAGGAGACGATATTGCAATACCTGAATAATTGTAAAATAAAGTTATTATTCAACTAATATACGTATTTTCCGGACAAACCTCCTATTACAGGAAATGTTGCAAGAAGCGGTCAGGCCGTGTCCGTTCGGCCGCCACCTCTCTCCCTCCAGCAGTCCAAGACTCGTGGGGGGGAGGGCGGGGCGAGTCATGTGACCGCAGAGGTGCTGCCGCTACAGTTCTGGAACAGTCACTTGCGTGGCGTGGCAGCGGGAGGACGTCGCAGAACAGGCAGCGCTGGGTTCCGTCTCTACAGGATAACAGATTTTTGTGTGTGTATGTGTGTGCGTACACGCCAGGTAGGAGCGCCGATCCATCACGTTACTCACCACCTTCATTGATTCCGGGAGCATATTTACGAGAAATGAAACTTATGCGTACTCTCGACTGTTGCACGATACGTTGCTGGTAGTGGCTAGCCGCGAAATGATAGAACGTCCTGTTTACATGCCACAAAGCGCGGCCACGACGTTCGGATCACGGATTTAGTTTAAGTCCACAGCTCGCGGTCTAGTGGGTACCGTTGCTGCCTCTGTATCACGTCGTCCCGGGTTCGATTCCTGCGCGGGTTGGGGGATTTCTCCGCCCGGGTGTTTGTGTTGTTTCATCATGATTTATGACAGTGGCGAGATCGGAAAGAATGGGAATTTGTACGGGCGCCGATGACCGCGCAGTTGAACGTACCAGAAACAAAACATCATCATTATCACTCCAAACGTTGTATACTTTTAGTAGTTCGCTAGGAGGACAACGTAATTCGTAATTAATAAGGCGTACTGCTTACAAGGAGAGGTCCCTAACGGTCGATCGACTTTTCGAAACTACCTATACGCTGATATAGCTTAAGATTCCATGTATCACACACGCAGACATTCACTCCGGTGAGCCCTCGCTTGCGAGTAATTAACGAAAGAAAAAAAAATCAGAGTTTTGTGTGACACTGAATAGCGCTAAAATACGTGCTTTACATAGCTTGGTTGTGTGGTATAATGGATAGGATGGCAGCTTCACATACAAGAGGTTGTGGATTTGAATCTCGTCAGGTGTTCCAAATTCATTTTTTTTTAAAATCTTTATCGAAATGATTATGATCATTACTTTTATTCAGTTATTTGGTTTAAATGCAATTTTTGAATTCCATTCCTTTGTCACATAAATTTAATCATAATATCCACTCGCTTGCTGTCACTTGCTGTCATTTTTCTTCCTGTCGCTCTTTGCCCGCTTGAAATCTTTGTTCATGTGTTTTTCAACAATTTTATGTATTAATTTTGTTGAAATTGCTTTTATCACCCTGCTTTTTTGTCCACATTATTGCGTTCATTATGTCTATTTATCATTTTGCTTGAATTCCGTTTCGCTTATAAACCTGTCCTTCATTTCAATTTTCATATGCTTTATTTTGTCCATAGAGCAATAGGTATTTAGGCATTAAATCTGTGTATGACAATTACTGTGCAGAAAAACGCACATCTTTTAACGAATATAGGTATTTCACATCATTGTACAAATGTAAATAGATTATTTCGTTTACTGTTTTTCAACCAATAGATTCGAGTTTTCAAATAATTGAATATCATAAGAGTTAAATATAATTGAAATCATATTCACAAAAATTACGATTGGAACAATAATGATATAAAGAAAAAATGAAACAAATGAAAAAGTTTTTGCAGTGATTAAAATGATGTGACAAAGGAATAGAAATGAAAACTTCATTTAAACCAGTTAATCGAATAACAATAATGATCGAAGTAATTTCGATAAAGATTTAGAAATAAAAAAAATTAGTGCAGCTGACATGACTCGAACCCACGACCTCTTGCCTGGGTAAATGTTATCCTGTCCATTATAACACGCGACCACATTACGTAAAGCTGCGTTACTATTGTTACTGAGTGTCACACAAAATTTCATTGTTTTTATTTTTTCGTCATTTACTCGCAACCGAGGGCCCACCAGGGTGAATGGCTGCGGTATGGCAAGTGGGATCTTAACCTAAATCACCGTATATTTCAAGGAGTCTATCGCACCGCTGGGGACCTCTCCTCGTTAAAAAATTCGAGAATGTCGCAAGTGAAGTTTTAGCGCGTCACACAAGTGCCAGTGCATTGCCATTCTGGCCAGGAAGGTGGCGGCGGTCAAGCGTTTATTTAGCGCCCAGTCTCCGAAATCCGTGAATCTCTGGATCAAGTAGCGGCCAACATTTTTTTTTATTGCATATATTTTGCAACACTGGTCATATTACTTCACATACGATATTTGAAAGGGCAGAGAATGAAAACATTAATAGGTGTTTTTGCATGAGCTTTGTAGAGTTTGTAGGTAACACGTGACGTGTTCTTTTGCCAGTCTCGCTACTCCTGTCTCCAACGAAATATACTTGTCTTTGGCCTTCTTTTCGACTGGGTCATTATCCTCACCATCGGAAATTTTTCGGCTCCACAGAATAGACTTTCATATGCTTCGGCGGAATGAATGAGGTCGTCAATAAAAGTTCATGCAGTAATAAGTATCTTTAGTCCCAGCACCTCGCCGGTACACCAATGAAGTTTTTCTGGAATCGGCATTGCATCCACAGAAAATCGTAGCTGATGCTTCTATATCAGTAAGGTCCCACGAAGGAAATTTTTAAATGACGTTTAGCAAATGCATTATGCATTGAATTTTCATGACATTCATCGTCTACAGTAGTCGAAGAATCGGTTTATCACCTCCATTTTCGCAGTAAAAATATAAATTTTATGCTTTTCTTTTATCCATTCTGGATCAGAGGTCGTGGTTGTGAATGTCAATGTTAAAAAAATATATCGGCTCAACCACTTATTTATAGTGTAAAACACTAAGATTGACGCATTTCGAGAGTCAAGCGTCCACCATCAGAATAGTAAAAAGTAAAAGAACCTGTTAAAACTCGCTGACACGGCCCGCCTAGTATCTCTAGACATTAAAAACCTTTATGCGAATGTGGTTCAAATGGCTCTGAGCACTATGGGACTTAACATCTATGGTCATCAGCCCCTAGAACTACTTAAACCTAACTAACCTAAGGACATCACGCAACACCCAGTCATCACGAGGCAGAGAAAATTTATGCGAATGTGCTGGTAAATGAGCCCGTTAAGGTCGTCACAGAAAATTTACTTAAGTACAAAACACTGTCTCAGCAAGAAATAGTCGAATTCATCGAACTGTTAGAATTCGTTCTGAAATATAATTATTTTTCTTTTAACAATAAATGTTATATGCAAAAAGATGGACTGGCTATGGGTTCCAGTATATCTGGAACCACAGCAGACATCTTTATAAATCATTTGGAAAAAAGACTCCTCGTTAACCCGCAACATCCCGTGGATAAAATTGTATATTACAAACGCTATGTAGATGATACGCTGCTTCTTATTAATGGAAAAGAAAAAAGAAGTCGCAGAAACAGTAAATAAATTTAACGAGTTACACGGAAAAATTAAATTCACTGTGGAAGAAGAGGAAAAATGGTGAACTGCAATTTCTCGACCTAAGTATTGGGAAACGAAATGGTAGGCATGTTTTTAAAATATTTAGGAAACTAACCACAACTGATGTGTTGATTCAAAATAATTCCCGCCATCCTAATAGCCAGAAACTTTCTGCTTTTAGATCTTTGATAGAGAGAGCCTTTAGAGTCGCTATGAATGAAGAAGACAGAATGACTGAGCTGAGCATCGTGAAACAACTAGCCAGAGCTAACGGATATCACCAAAACGTTGTCAATAAATTAATACGACAGAAACAGCGCGCGAATGCAAGGAAAAATACCGCAAAAAATATTACTTCGGTGATATTTCACAAAAAGTGGCTAACATTTTCAAACCTTTTAAAGTTGATACCGCTTTTCAGACAAATAATACGCAGCGATTTAAACTAAGAAATAATTTACAGCAGGAAAGCGATAAATATGAGAAAGCTGGGGTCTATAAAATTCAGTGTAACACGTGCAAGGCAAGCTATCTAGGCCAAACTGGTAGGTCCTTTAAAGTACGTTACAAAGAACATAGCGGTGCTTTCCGGCTTAATAATTTCGAAAAGTCAGCTGTAGCCACGCATATTTGGGAAACGGGACACCCCATGTTGGGAACAGATCAGGATCTCGTTATTTTACATAGACAGGACAAAGGAAAAAGCTGGATCTACTAGAACAGCTGGAAATTACGATACATAGCGTGGATGATCAGAACACACTGAATGAACAGCTAACTGGTGATACAAATAACTTTTTCAAACATTTCACTGGTTTCTTTTAGTAACTACATTTTTAACAATTGGCACGATACCATCATTTCCTGAGGTCCTTGGAAAATGTATACGTTATCTGTTTGTATCATCTCTGTGACTTCCTTGTTTACTTGCGCGTGAGCTCACTCGCGTTTCAGTGTCGTGTTTGGCTACGTGGTGTGTGGTATCAACGAAGACGAACGGGCGGTTTACGACGACAGAGGAGAGAGCCATGTGGTTAGATGTTGAACACCATAGGCGACACCATTTTAGAGTTTTTTATATTTTGACGACAATGTGGAGATGCACCTTGAAAGACACGGCTGCAACAAGGGAAGTAGCCACGATGTTTTAATTTTATTATCAGTTTTATTGTGCCTGGTGCATGTTCCATTTTAGCGAGTTTTAACAGGTTCTTTTACTTTTTATTATTCTGATGATGGAAGCTTGACTTCCGAAACGCGTCAATCTTAGTGTTTTACATTATAAACGAGTGGTTGAGCCGATATATTTTTTAACATAAATTTTGAGACTTAAAAAAAATCGCACGTGTCACTATTCGTTCTTGTTACATTAGCTACGCTAGTTAACTGGCCAATAGCGCCGATCACAGTGTCTGCCGGTCAAAGCATCATGGCGCAAAACAGCTCTGTGTGCCTTGAAGTTGTAAGGGATTTCGCAAATCACAATAGGTATACATTTTAAGGAAAACATGATACGTTTGATCATTTACTTATCGATGGTTATTAATATAATATTTGTTGTAATAATCAAAACTAGCAAACAGCCAAATACGATTGGACATTTAAGTAAAGTTCGCGCAAGTGCACGTGCCTTTTTTATTATGTTATCTTTGAAATGCCATATATCTGAAATAATAGGACCTATGTTGAAAAAAAATTACCTTTAGGAAAAAAAATGAGGACTTCGATCTTTTTTCTTTTTTAACGTGTGTATACTTTTTGTTACAGAATAACAAATTACGTTTTACAAAACACCATACGTGTTACGTTTTTCAGTACGATAAATTGATCTCTCTTGCTAGTGTCCAGGTCTTTGTTTTCGTGGGTCTCTTTAATTTGTGAGTGTCCCTCGAACAACGTTCGTTAGTGCTTGCTTATTCAGTTTAGCACAATAACATAGCTTTTTGTGAAAAGGAGAGCAACCGTTTATACGTGTAACTAGAACGAAATCAGAAAAGATTGAACGCAATAAGGAGCTAAATTACACAAAAGAAAAGAAAAACAATAACAATAGTAATATCTTTTCACTCAGAATACTAGTTTGGCTATAGTGATATTTTGTGTCGTCTATGTTTTCTATTTTGAGGCCTACATAAATGGGATGGAGAGCAAATAATTATTTTTCTTTTTTTCGTATGGTATGGGCAGTTATGGTTCTGTGTATTGTTTTTACAGGTTTACTAGCACATGGATGCAGGATATTTCCTGGTTTTCACTATATATTAAAAAAAAACTTTCAGCTTTAAAATGATGTGGTATTTCAACTATTTGTTGTGGCGTGGCAAGACAGCCAAGCCACTAGGAGGAAGCCGAAAGGCACGCGTTTAAGCTCACGCAGGCTGGCGTGAGGTCTGGAATAGGACTAGGACGTTATAGTAGCAAGAAAAGTAGGTAGCTTCTGGAATACTTAACTTTAGTCCATAATTGATGAACATCGGTCTGACGGTACATGAATCACAAGATAAATAGCAAATGATAATGGCGCCTTGCTAGGTCGTAGCAAATGACGTAGCTGAAGGCTATGCTAACTATCGTCTCGGCAAATGAGAGCGTAATTTGTCAGTGAATCACCGCTAGCAATGTCGGCTGTACAACTGGGGCGAGTGCTAGGGGGTCTCTCTAGACTAGACCTGCCGTGTGGCGGCGCTCGGTCTGCAATCACTGATAGTGGCGACAAGCGGGTCCGGCGTATACTAACGGACCGCGGCCGATTTAAAGGCTACCACGTAGCAAGTGTAGTGTCTGGCGGTGACACCACACTATTTACATATTAGGTCTAAGCACGGGGAAGCAAGAAACACATTATATTAGGTCATGAAACAAAACACTTAGATCGACAGTATGAGGAACAACACATTCGGAGGCAGTGGACAGAGTAAACGTAAAACAAATTTGATAAAAGTGCTGAGCGAAAGTAAAAGATAATGAGAGAGGAGAGACAGTCACGGTGAAAGAGAGGGCATATTTAAACATGTAAACACTGATTTCCGTGGTAAGCACTAACTGATTTCACTGCGAAGCTGTAATGATAGTCTGGTAAACAGTTTGGCACAGGTGCTGTCTACACACCAGGGGAAATGAGACACTCAACAAAGATGATGATGGTACTCTGCCCGTCAACACCAACATTGTACTGTTGTTGACTGGAAACATGTTGCCTGGTCGGACGAGCCTAGTACTAGAATCTCATGAATCCATGGACCCTGCATGTCAGCAGGGGATTGTTCAAGCTGGTGGAGGCTCTGTAATGGTGTGGGGCGTGTGCAGTTGGAGTGACAGGGAACCCCTGACACATCCAGATACGACTCTGACTGGTGACACGTATGTAAGCATCCTGTCTGATCACCTGCATCCATTCAGCCCCATTGTGCATTCCGACGGACTTGGGCACTTCCAGCAGGACAATGCGACACCCCACACGTCCAGAACTGCTACAGAGTGGCTCCAGGAACACTCTTCTGAGATGAAACACTTCCGCGGTTCTAGGCGCTACAGTCTGTAACCGAGCGACCGCTACGGTCGCAGGTTCGAATCCTGCCTCGGGCATGGATGTGTGTGATGTCCTTAGGTTAGTTCGGTTTCATTAGTTCTAAGTTCTAGGCGACTGATGACCTCAGAAGTTGTCGCATAGTGCTCAGAGCCATTTGAACCATTTTTTTAACACTTCCGCTGGCCACCAAACTCCCCAGACATGTACATTACTGAGCATATCTCGGATGCCTTGCAACGTGCTGTTCAGAAGAGATCTCCAGCCTCTCGTACTCTTACGAATTTACGGACAGCCCCGCAGGATTCATGGTGTCAGTGGACCAGCAGACTCTACTCCAGTCACTAGTTTAGTCCATTCCATGCCATGTTACAGCACGTCTGCGTGCTCGCGGGGATTCCGACGCTGTATTAGGCAGGTGTATCAGTTTCCTTGGCTTATCAGTGCATGATTTTTCGTTTTCAGAGAGTTCACTTCAGTGCATTTTCTCTTATGTTAGGCGACACTGAAAAACTTTCTACCATTACGATGTTGAGGTTTTGTTGCATTCAAAACATAACCATTTTGAGTTGTCATTCTTTTTCATGAAGTAGGCTGTTATACACTAAGACCGTTAAGTGTCATGATATTAAATTGTGAAATGAAAGAAAAATAGTCAAAGGAGGCACGTGGCATTGACGGATGTCACCAGCTCAAGGCCGGAAGACGTAGGGCATTGACCCTGGAGATGACGCAATGCGGCCAAACAGGTGGAATCGTACTGGATGTAGGGTTTCAGGGCGGAGGAGGGGGGGGGGGGGGGGGGGGGAGGATCATCATCATCATCATCATCAGTGTTCTGCCTAAAGGCAGGTTTTCACATGGTAGTTTTCCAGCCTGTCCGGTCTTCTGCCATCGTCTTCAGGTCCGCATAATTTCCTCTTCCCTTTATGTCGTCTATCATCTTGTATCTCCTTCTTCCTCTCAGTCTTCTCCCACAAACCAATCCTTCCAAAGCATCTGCTATCAAGCACTCCCTTCTCAATGAATGTCCCAACCAGTTCTTTTTCCTTTCTCATACAACCTTCAGCAGACATGTTCTCTCACCAACCCTCTCCAATACTCTTTCATTACTCACTCTTTCCATCCAGCTTATTCTCTCCATTCTCCTCCTCATCCACATCTCAAATGCTTCTAACCTTTTTTCATCCTCTCGTCTCAGTGTCCATGTTTCTGCCCCATGTAGTGCCACACTCCAGACAAAACATTTGCCAGGTCTCTTCCTTAGTCCTTTATCTAATTTGCCACATAAAAGTCTCCTCTTTCTGTTGAATGCCTCCTTCTCTATGGCAATTCGAGCTTTTACCTCCTGGTGACATCTCAAGTCTTCAGTTATTGTGCTTCCGAGGTATTTAAATACACTTACTTGGCTAATGGCAGATTATCCTATTTTAATACTGGACAGTCTGCGTCTTGTACTGATGACCATACTCTTTGTTTTTGCTGTGTTTATTTGCATCCCATATTCCTCACAAGCTTCATTCACATCTTTGAGCATGGTATTCACTGTCCGCTCACTTTCTGCCACTAATACCATGTCATCAGCAAATCTTATACATTCTCTTTCCGCCAATACATATTCCTCTTCTCCCATCTAAACTTTTCGCAATAATCTCTTCAAGGTATACGTTAAACAACAGTGGGGAAAGGCAACAACCCTAACACCTCGTCCAATGCTGCTTCCTTCCGACATTTCATTTCCAATCCTTATCCTTACTTTCTGGTGTAAATATAGATTCTGTATCAGTCGTCTCTCTTTCCAATCTACTCCTTCCTCTTCAAGATATCCATCAGCTTGTTCCACTGAACTCTGTCAAACGCCTTTTCCAAATCTATGAAAACAGCAAAGATTTCTCTACCCTTTTCCATATATCTTTCCCCTATAGTTCTTAGCAGGCCAGTAGCATCTCTTGTTCCTTTTCCTCTTCAAAATCCGAACTGCTCCTCTGCAATCCCTCTATCCAGCTTGCCAATCAACCTTCTATTCAACACTCTCAGCAAGACTTTAGCTGCATGAGAAATTAGACTGATGGTCTGGTGCTCTTCACATTTTTTAGTGTTTCTCTTTTTCTCTATTGGTATCATAACTGTTGCAGCGAAGTCCTCAGGCCATTCCCCTTTGTCATATATCTCGTTACAGAGCTAGACTATTTCTTTTCTTGCCTTGTTTCCCAGACTCTTCAACAGTTCTGCTGGCAAATCATGTATTCCACATGCCTTCCTATTCTTCATCTCCTTCCAGCGCCTTTTCTACTTCTGCTTCCAAGATGGTAAATCCCTTTCCATCACATATTGCTCCGCTTCAACCTTAATTTCGCTCTGCATTTCATCCCCCTTATACAGACATTCAATATATTCTTGCCATCTGTTCAAAACCTCCTGTGGTTCTTCTGCTAGAATACCATCCGCTCTTTCTATTTCCATGTTATTCCTCTTTCTTTTACGTTCAAAAACTATCTAACTATCCAGTCTATACATCATTTCATACTTTCCCTCTCTCCATTTTCTCTATTTCGTCGCAAGGGAGGGAAATATGGAACAGCATGGCTGACGCACATGTGGAGCTCGCAATTTCCTTGGTGCCCCACTAGGCCTGAGCGGGTTTTTCCACGCGCGTGTGTGACGTAATTTACGCAGAAGTCAAGGTACTGGTCGGTGCTGGCCACGCGGATGCGTTACTGGCGCAGCGTGGAGCGTAGGGAAATCCCGTCAGCGGTGCGTCTGTGAAAGTTGTGGCAACATCTCGTCATAGCTAGTTCAGTATACAGTTGTTAGTTTCGTTCGCTGCGCACGCCCATTCTAGATCTGTTTCATACCTTTTTTGAACTCTGAACTTCTGTTTCTTTTCGTATTCTATTCAGCGTCCGTGACCGGTAATTAAACTGTATTTCATAGTTTCGTAAATTACATAAAATGACGTGGTATGTAATACATACATCTTTTCAGGTAACAAAACAGCATATCAGCTTACTTCCTATGTCGATAAACCGCAGAAGACATTCTTCTAAAAAGGCAAGATTTTTTTATTACACATGCAAAGGAGGTGGCCAGTTTCTGTCTTTATTTGATCCAAGGTAAAAGAGCATGGTCAATGTTATGGAAGGCAGACCGACTTAACAACCGAATGAAGTCCGCATTCTACAATCAAATGTCTGGTGTCACATTTTGTAAAGAGAATACAATAACTTCTACAATAATATTTCAGTGCTACAAGGAGGCGCACGAAAAATCGGCCCCGAGTACTAGACTGCTCTCATTGCCGCTTACCAATCGTCATCTATTGTTTCGAAGTTGTTGTTTCCATTAGCTTATTTGTTATTTCCTCACTGCCTAATTATTACATGTTTATCTATTCTGCTCGTAGCCGTCAACAAATCCTGCGTAATTGGCGGGCCGGTTTTTCGTGCGCCACTTTATATTATTTCTCTGCTATCAGCCACTTAACGCTACAGTTGGCTAAACGAGAGGTTTTGCAGAATCACGAAAATTACAATTGTGTGAGAATTCTGTTACGAATAAAAACTCTGTACTCCTGGGTGGAGGCAAGCCCCCCTCTTCGTCCCCTCCATTGTAATGTTGATGCATTAAGTTGTTTTGAAAGCGGTGCTGATATTCAAGACAGTAAAAGCGGGTTAAAAGCTGTGAGCTATCTGGGGAAGTTAACCTTCCATTACTGACCAACTGTTCCACCAGGTATCCAGTCTAGTTTACCAAATTCCCAACCAGACTAACATTAATTATAATTTTTTAATAGTCATCTTACGACAACCGGTGATATATAAAGAGAATTTAAATAAAAAGAAATAAATCAGTTTATATTTGGCCATTTATTTTAACATTGATCATTATTCCGTTAAAATTTCACCATATTAACTTGATTCATAACTAAACTGGTGCCTTACTTAGTATTGTGAAAATGTGAGTTTGTAATCTTACAGAACACATCAAATATGGAGCCAAGATTGGGAGACTGCATACAACACTGCATTCATAAAATAACACACGACGAATGTTGAAACATATGCAAGAGGAAATTAATCACAACCAACCGATTCAATTTTCACCCAAAGAAGTTACGTTCGTAGCGCAATCCTGTCCGTCATGAAATTACCACACACTGGTGTGCTAAATTCATACTAACTCTCTGTGAAATCTTCCCCAAAAAGAATAGCTGAGGGCTACTTTGATGATTACACCACATGCTTCACGTGGTCAACTTGATTTACACAAAGAGTGTAACTCCACAATAATTTTGATAATTAAAATAAATTACACCGAAACGCAATTTACAAAAGAAAAACCTCGAGCTGGTTACTATTGTCTTACTATTAACCTTATGGGTCAAACAATTGTATAAGCACATAGTACTGGTCTCACAAAATGCACCCCACGTGGGTTGAACATAAAGAAAAGTTGCTATATTGAAAAATATCGTCAAGACGAGACGTTATAATCTCACACACATTCCCATTTAAGATTGATGATCTCAGAGTTACTGATAAACACGTGGTTCTACTTTACTCACAAAGTAGTCACAAAGCAACTACTGGAAGACGGCTTCAATTTTGATGACACGCTGACGTGCATATAGAACAAAAGGGAATAATAGCGGCAAAAGTATCAGAGATTGTTGAGTTGATTACTTTTGCTCCCTTCAAGGACGTGTACCACGACAATATCGTTGCGCTAAATTCCTCGAATGAAGACTAGTTTTCTTAGTCTAAAAATGGAATTGTTGACATTTTATTCTTGAGTACATTTCAGTGTACACTGTTTATAGATACTACTAAAATATTTACTGTCAGTGCTCGCAAATGGCTCTGAGGACTATGGGACTTAACATCTGTGGTCATCAGTCCCCTAGAACTTAGAAGTACTTAAACCTAACTAACCTAAGGACATCATACACATCCATGCCCGAGGCAGGATTCGAACCTGCGACCGTAGCGGTCACGCGGTTCCAGACTGAAGCGCCTAGAACCGCACGGCCACACCGGCCGGCAGTGCTAGCAAAGATCTGACTTCTGTTTCTGTCAGACTATCCCACCTTTCTGCCAAAACGACTGCTGTAACTGCTCACAACAACTCTCTCTCTCTCTCTCTCTCTCTCTCTCTCTCTCTCTCTCTCTCTCTCTCTGTTTGTATACTCTTCGTCCCGTGCGTCGTGCATACATGCGTGTTTCTGCGCTTCCATGATCATTAGTTCGCAGTCCAGACGATCCATTTCGTTACGTCATATAAAGCACAACGAGAAGGCTGCAGTGAAGTCAGCAAACTGAACGTCGAACTGCATAGTTACCCACCTGCCACAAGCAACACTTGCGTACAGGGTGTTCCACGAAGTTATACCGACTACTCCGCTTGTCATATCAGTGGCGATACATTGCGCAGACACGTCTGCACCGTCTTAATTTTGTACTAAACACGTTTAATTATACGAAATACAGTAATTATTAATGGAAATAATGAAAAAACGCACGCGAACGGAATGTAAGTAAATCACCGATTGCTTGCTGTACTTCCTATGCAGGCAACAGATTCTTCGTCATCAAACCCGCCGCTCTAGCTCAGAGTAAATATCTCTGGGGCGAGCATTGCGTTCTGCGCATGTTGTCACCATTAAACCAGGATTGTCACGTGTTTTCGGGACTTCGCTGTGCGTGTGTGCTTTCCTCAGCGTTTGAAGTTTATATTATCAAGAGTTTTTGTTGTGTTCTCACCGTTTGTTGACAATGTAAAAACGATGGTGAGTTACTACGGATTGCTACGGATACAAAGAAAAATATGCGAAAGGAGGGATAGTAACTTCTCATGAGTACTATGTTTAAAAAATTCGAGACGCATTATAATTAAGGCTTTGATTCTACTATTTTCTACGATTTTATGACTATATAAGAGATTTAACGGCTCGTACAAAAGCATTTAAACAGTCGCTTCCCTTCGTAAATTTGCTAGTGGAACAGGAAAGGGAATGGTTAGTTGTTTCAGCAAATACTATCCTCCCTGCATTTATCAGTGACTTGTCGATTATGTATATAGATTTGAAAGACGGGAGACAGTTAAATTCAATAGAGTGGGAGTCTGTAATTGTCTTCCTATAACATGTGTGTCCAAACCTTTTGTTTACTATAAAGTTACAGTAGGAGACCATGTTAAGTGTGTCTAGGACAAGGAGAATGATTATGTGTGATTTATATTTTAGTTTCTCGAAGGATGAACAATGAGTAAAGACGTGGCTCCAGAAAATGAAGAGGAGTAATTTTGTCCCCACAAAATATTCCAAAGTATGTTCAAAACACTTTGAAGAGGAATGTTTAGAAAGACAAAAATTTGGACGTGTGTGGCTGAAGGTAGATGCTATACCAACTATTTTTAGTTTTCCACAGCACCTACTACCAATTTCTGCATTCAGCTTAAATACATTTTCTGCACAAAACAAATAAAAAACACAATAGTGTAGCTAATCAAAGTACACATTCATCTTCTTTGCTGTATTTTGCCTTCAATTTATTTTCTTCGCCATTTGACTAAGAAGCGTAAAATATTAGTAAACATGTCCCCAAACTGTTTCATTTGTGTCACTTTCCACTTCCCTTAATGGTGTTGTATACGTTGATTGTTACAAGACCAACTGTATTTGCTTTACAGTACATTTATTCTCCGATCGCCCTTTTTCCCGCTTCTGACTCAGTCTACTATTTATTTAATAAACTGGGAGCAAGTACGTAAAATGCGTTAAATAAACACTCCAAAGTGTCACCAGTAAGAAACATTGTGCTTTAGGTCGCAAAAATGAGAAAATAAATACGCAGAAATAGCAGAAACAAAGGACGAATTAGCAGGCATAGAATCGCTAATGTGTGGCAAATTCGGTGTTTTTCGGACACTTGCAAAAGTACTAGCGTCTGGCAAGTCGTTTTGCAAGACTATCACTTCAAAAGTGTATGTCAGGCTTTGTAATAATACAGGGTGTTACAAAAAGGTACGGCCAAGCTTTCAGGAAACATTCCTCACACACAAATAAAGAAAAGATGTTATGTGGACATGTGTCCGGAAACGCTTAATTTCCATGTTAGAGCTCATTTTAGTTTTGTCAGTATGTACTGTACTTCCTCAATTCACCGCCAGTTCGCCCAATTTGTGTTGACATGCGACTCATTGCTCTACAGTACTAGCATCAAGCACATCAGTACGTAGCATCAACAGGTTAGTGTTCATCACAAACGTGGTTTTGCAGTCAGTGCAATGTTTACAAATGCCCATTTGATGTATGGATTAGCACGGGGCAATAGCGGTGGCGCGATACGTTTGTATCGAGACAGATTTTCAGAACGAAGGTGTCCCGACAGGAAGACGTTCGAAGCAATTGATCGGCGTCTTAGGGAGCACGGAACATTCCAGCCTATGACTCGCGACTGGGGAAGACCTAGAACGACGAGGACACCTGCAATGGACGAGGCAATTCTTCGTGCTCAGAGAAGTTGCTGCTGTACAAGGTAACGTTGACCACGTCACTGTATGGAGAGTGCTACGGGAGAACCAGTTGTTTCCGTACCGTGTACAGCGTGGGCAGGCACTATCGACAGCTGGTTGGCCTCCACGGGTACACTTCTGCGAATGGTTCATCCGACAATGTGTCAACCCTCATTTCAGTGCAAATGTTCTCTTTACGGATGAGGCTTCATTACAACGTGATCAAATTGTAAATTTTCACAATCAACATGTGTGGGCTGACGAGAATCCGCACGCAGTTGTGCAATCACGTCATCAACATAGATTTTCTGTGAACGTTTGGGCAGGCATTGTTGGTGATGTCTTGATCGAGCCCCATGTTCTTCCACCTACGCTCATTGGAGCACGTTATCATGATTTGATACGGGATACTCTACCTGCGCTGCTAGAACATGTGCCTTTACAAGTACGACACAACATGTGGTTCGTGCACGATGGAGCTCCTGCACATTTCAGTCGAAGTGTTCGTACGCTTCTCAACAACAGATTCGGTGACCGACGGATTGGTAGAGGTGGACCAAATTCTGTGGCCTCCACGCTCTCCTGACCTCAACCCTCTTGACTTTCATTTATGGGGGCATTTGGAAGCTCTTGTCTACGCAACCCCAGTACCAAATGTAGACACTCTTCGTGCTCGTATTGTGGACGGCTGTGATACAATACGCCATTCTCCAGGGCTGCATCAGCGCATCAGGGATTCCATGCGACGGAGGGTTGATGCACGTATCCTCGCTAACGGAGGACATTTTGAACATTTGCTGTAACAAAGTGTTTGAAGTCACGCTGGTACGTTCTGTTGCTGTCTGTTTCCATTCCATGATTAATGTGATTTGAAGAGAAGTAATAAAATGAGCTCTAACATGGAAAGTAAGCGTTTCCGGACACATGTCCACATAACATATTTTCTTTCTTTGTGTGTGAGGAATGTTTCCTGAAAGTTTGGCCATACCTTTTTGTAACACCCTGTATAAAAAGCCGTATCATACCGAAAACTATCAAAAATCGAGTGCATCTGAATTTTGACACCTATCGCAAAGATAGCTGGTTTATTCCCGGTATCAAATGGATAATGTTAAAATGTCTGCGCAACATATATAAATAATCCACGACACGTACGAAAAGAATCCGTCTGTACTAGGGATGTAGTGACATTCTAAATATATAGGGCGCTATACGGACAAACACAGGACGTCCCGAGAACACGTGACCAGACCGGCAATTATTTTGACAACACAAAATCTGTTCAGCGCATGTGAATGCTAACTCCAGAGATATTTACTCTATGTTCTTGCTGGAAGGCTGACGGATCATAAAAACTCAGCGCCTTTCTCATTCGTGTGTCCAGTGTCCAGCGTGAAAAACACGCCGACAAAATGCAACCCAGCACATGCGCGCCGCGTGACCGCAGAAGTCTGCAGGCAGCAGCAGCGTGCAGATGGCGTCCTCTGACCAGCCCCATTCAACAGGCAGTAGTGCTCTAGAATGGCGGAGTGAATTACGTAACAGACGCGCGTAAACAACACGCTCCTGTGGCCATGACACACCGTAAAGTGGTCTCAGGAGCGGAAGTGTATACTTCGTTTGTCATAAGAATAAAGCGTATGGAAACAAAATACAAATGCGATGATTGGTCAGCAGCAATAGCACACGTGCACCGTGTTGCGGCGTGTATAATGTCTGTCTGTATGAATCCAACGTTCCATTAGAACCACTGACAACCTTGGGAGAGACAGTCCTGACAAAACTCTACCATCTGGTGAGCAAGATGTATGAGACAGGCGCAATACCCTCAGACTTCAAGAAGAATATAATAATTCCAATCCCAAAGAAAGCAGGTGTTGACAGATGTGAAAATTACCGAACTATCAGTTTAATAAGTCACAGCTGCAAAATACTAACGCGAATTCTTTACAGACGAATGGAAAAACTGGTAGAAGCGGACCTCGGGGAAGATCAGTTTGGATTCCGTAGAAATGTTGGAACACGTGAGGCAATACTAACCTTACGACTTATCTTAGAAGAAAGATTAAGAAAAGACAAACCTACGTTTCTAGCATTTGTAGACTTAGAGAAAGCTTTTGACAATGTTAACTGGAATACTCTCTTTCAAATTCTGAAGGTGGCAGGGGTAAAATACAGGGAGTGAAAGGCTATTTACAATTTGTACAGAAATCAGATGGCAGTTGTAAGAGTCGAGGGACATGAAAGGGAAGCAGTGGTTGGGAAGGGAGTGAGACAGGGTTGTGTCCTTTCCCTGATGTTATTCAATCTGTATATTGAGCAAGCAGTTAAGGAAACAAAAGAAAAATTCGGAGTAGGAATTAAAATCCGTGGAGAATAAATAAAAACTTTGAGGTTTGCCTATGCATTGTAATTCTGTCAGAGACAGCTAAGGACCTGGAAGAACGGTTGAGCAGAATGGAGAGTGTCTTGAAAGGAGGGTATGAGATGAACATCAAAAAAAGGCAAAACGGGGTAATGGAATGTAGTCGAATTAAGTCTGGTGATGCTGACGGAATTAGATTAGGAAATGAGACACTTAAAGTAGTAAAGGAGTTTTACTATTTCGTGAGCAAAATAACTGATGATGGTCGAAGTAGAGAGGATATAAAATGTAGACTGCGAAAGGCAAAGAAAGCGTTTCTGGAGAAGAGAAATTTTTTAACATCGAGTATAGATTTAAGTGTCAGGGAATCGTTTCTGAAAGTATTTGTATGGAGTGTAGCCATGTATGGAAGTGAAACGTGGACGATAAACAGTTTGGAAAAGAAGAGAATAGAAGCTTTCGAAATGTGGTGCGACAGAATAATGCTGGAGATTAGGTGGGTAGATCACATAACTAATGAGGAGGTATTTAACAGAATTAAGGAGAAGAGAAATTTGTGGCACACCTTGACTAGGAGGAGGGATCGGTTGGTAGGACATGTTCTGTGGCATCAAGGGATCACCAATTTAGTATTGGAGGGCAGCGTGGAGGGTAAAAATCGTAGAGGGAGACCAAGAGATGAATAGACTAAGCAGATTCAGAAGGATGTAGGTTGCGGTAGGTATTGGGAGATGAAGAAGCTTGCACAGGATAGAGTAGCATGGAGACCTGCATCAAACCCGTCTCAGGACTGAAGACCACAACAGTAACAACAACATTGAGGAACCGCATACGAATGAAAAGTCATGTTCTGACATGTAGTGAAGAAAACTCCGGGTATTTAGTTTGGACAGCAGTGCATATTGTTTCCACTATATTTTTTTCCTTGGAAATACTATCCAATCCATTAAATTCATTAAAAATTAGTTAAAACTGTGACATATTTTGTAGCCACTCATCTGTTGGAACTGTAAGCCCACCGCGAGATAGGGCTTCATTCCAACCATAATTTTCATTTGTTGGAGGACTTGAAATATCACCAGAAGGCGTTCCCAGTGTGTTGTCACAGTTCTTTGCACGATATACAATGTAGCCATGAGCACTAAAAGAAATCCGCTAAATTTCGATTACGCGATAAGTCACACAAATCTGAATGCTGTAAAATCAACTAAATACTTAGCGATTTCAATTACAAATAACCTTAATTGGAACTATCACATAGGTAATATTGTGGGTAGAGCCAACCAAAGACTGAGATACATTGGCAGAACATTTGGAAGGTGGAACAGGTCTACTAAAGAGACTGCTTACATCACGCTTGTCCTCCCTTTTCTGGGGTATTGCTGTGCGGTGTGGGATCCGCATCAGATGTGACTAACGGATGACATCGAAAAAGTACAATGAAGGGCAGCTCGTTTTGTATTACGGCGACGTATGGGAGATAGTGCCACAGACATGATACGTGAATTGGAGTGGTAACCATTAAAACAAAGGCGTTTTTCTTTGCGACGGGATCTTCTCATGAAATTTCAATCACCAGTTTGCGAAAAATTCTGTTGGCAGCCACCTACATAGGGAGAAATGATCATCACGATGATATAAGAGAAATCTGGGCTCGCACAGACAAATGTAAGTGCTCGTTTTTCCCGCGCACCGTTCGAGAGTGGAACGGTAGAGGGACAGACGTGGTGTATTGAACGCTCTGCCAGGCACTTTATTGTGAATTGCAGAGTAATAACGTAGATGTAGATCATTGTCATTTATTCATGATCAGAGTTAGACCTAACTAGAAGTACATTCGTCGGTAAATAGACAGCACCCAGTATTTGCAGTTACTCACCAGCTGTTTCCGTGGTACTGCGAAGGTAACGTGGTCAGGGCATTCACTATTCGTGGTAAGACAGAGCGAGACCAGAGGGGAGGTAATGGCGTGTGCTCAAGTTGACATAACAGATGACGTGCGCGCAATTGGCTGTTGTCGAAATGCCGGCCCGTGTGGCCAAGCGGTTCTAGGTGCTTCAGTCTGGAACCGCGTGACCGCTACGGTCGCGGGTTCGAATCCTGCCTCGGGCGTGGATGTGTGTGGTGTCCTTAGGTTAGTTAGGTTTAAGTAGTTCTAAGTTCTAGGGGACTGGTGACCACAGATGTTAAGTCCCATAGTGCTCAGAGCCATTTGAACCATTTTTTGTTGTCGGAATAACTACCTGGCACTGGTGAAACAGGTTATTTCGCCAAAAGTGAGTACTCAGTAACCTGTTATTTAATCCAGTTAAGCTATTTTCTGCCACCGCTAGTTCGCTAAAAAGTTCCAGAATGAGATTTTCACTCTGCAGCGGAGTGTGCGCTGATATGAAACTTCCTGGCAGATTAAAACTGTGTGCTGTTGGAAGGTAAGTTTGGAAGGTAGGAGACGAGATACTGGCAGAAGTAAAGCTGTGAGGATGAGGCGTGAGTCGTGCTTGGGTAGCTCAGTTGGGAGAGCACTTGCCCGCGAAAGGCAAAGGTCCCGAGTTCGAGTCTCGGTCCGGCACACAGTTTCAATCTGCCAGGAAGTTTCGCTAAAAAGTTGTTTGCCGATCCCACCCCGCGTGAAGCGAGGCACGCTGCTGTGCGGAAAAGTCGAAAATGAGAATACTCTGTCCACCTCATACACTGAGATGGGGAACGTCATCTGATGCCTCCAAATAAAGTGTCAGATTTCCTTTTTCCCGGCGGAGTGCAACAACTAGAGTCAACCAATTGTTGGAAATCCCACACAGAAATACTGAGCTTGTGGATAGTATACCACGACGAATACAGGCATGCATCAATGCAAGAGGAGATGCTACTGGGTATTAGAGGTACCGGTGCACACAGTAATCTGGACCTCCACCTCTGAAGGTCTCTCTGTATGGTGGTACAACACGCAGTGTGTGATTTTCATGAGCAATAAAAAGGGTGGAAATGATGTTCAAGTTGATCTCTGTTCCAATTTTCTGTACCGGTTCCGGAACTCTCGGAACCGTGGTGATGCAAGACATTTTTTTTAATGTTTGTATTTGACTAACATTGCAGGATCACAGGTTAGTGCAAGACCGAGATAACCCATTGAAAATGTAAAATGCTGTAACCTCAATAAGCGGTGTGACCGCCAGAATGTTGGATGTGAGCATGCATATTTTTCATGCATTGTGTTGCACAGCTGCTGGATAGAACTGTGTGCCTGTTGCACTTGGTCAGTCAGTACATGGATGGGTAATGTTCTTTGTGGATGCTGCTGCTGCCGTCGTCTGATCGTGTCCCGTATGTGCTCAGTCGGAGAGAGATCTGGTGATGTAGCAGGCCAAGTCAATATGCCGATTCTGCGAGACTGTTGGCTTACAACAGCGGTATGTGAGTCAGCGTTGTCCTGTTGGAGTGCTATTCGTGAATGGCAGCACAATAGGTCCAATTACCGGAGTGAGGTATAGTTTTGCAGTCAGGGTGCGTGAGACAACCACAATAGTGATCCTACTGTCACACAAAATGGCACTCCAGGCTATAACTCAGGTGTAGGTCCAGTGTGCCTAGCATAAAGACAGGTTGATAGCAGGTCCTCAAGTGTCCTTGTTCTGATGAGCACACAGCCAAGGCACAACCAGCTTTCATCAGAAAGCACAACTGACCTCCACCAATCTCTACAATGAGCTCTCACTGACACCATTGAAGCCGCAAATGGCGACGGTTTGGTGTCAGCAGAATGCACGCTACAGTGCGTCTAGCTCAGAGCTGTCCTTGAAGTAGCCGATTTGTAATGGTTGGTTGTGTCACTGTGGTGCCAACAACTTCAACTGTTGCTCCAGATGCGCTAGAGCCATTTGATGAACACGATGGTCTCCCCTTCGATAGTGTCATGTGGCCATCCAGAGCCCAATCTTTTTTCGGCCACACATTCTCATGACCACTGCTGCCAGAGTGGCTACATTCCTGCCATGTCTTTCTGTAGTATCGCAGAAGGAACGTCCAGCTTTTCGTAGCCCTATTACATGATCTCGTTCAACCTCAGTGAGGTGTCCATAATGGCGTCATTGTCGCCTTAAAGTCGTTCTTACACCAGCTCACGATTTCCAGTCTAAAATGTAACTAACCGTCACGACCGTTACAACGTGTATTTAAAGCAAACCTGATTTGCATCGCCAACAGCCTTGTCGCAGTGGCTACACCAGTTCCAGTCAGATCACCGGAGTTAAGCGCTGTCGGGCTGGGCTAGCACTTGGATGGGTGACCATCTGGTCTGCCGCACACTCAGCCCTTGAGAGGCAAACTGAGGCGATACTTGATTGAGGTGTAGCAGCTCCGGTCTCGTAAACTGACATACGGCCGGGAGAGCGGTATGCTGACCACATGCCCCTCCATATCCCCATCCTGTGATGTGTGTGGGCTGAGGATGACACGGCGCCCGGTCGGTACCGTTTGGCCTCCCAAGGCCTGTTCAGACGGAGTCTGAGTGATTTGCATCCTCATAGTTGCGCTACTAGCGCCACTCTTATGTGACTGGTGCGATGTGTGTACTAGACACCATGTAGGAACACGGCTAACAATTTTCGTTATGTCACACAACTCCATCCTGGTAATGCGGTTTCTTCCCGGCAGTTTGTATTTGTATATAAGGATAAAAATCGCCACTGTGTAACAAGCTACTGCTGCTTCTACAGTACTACTCACCTACTGTTTCTACCTAACACTTCAACCAAAGCAATTATGTTAACTTCCCACAGAATACAATTACCTGCCCATACGCTGGAGAAGTAAAGATCTCCAGTACAGATCAAGGTCACGTGACACTTGCGACGCTGAGTCCATATACGCAGATAAACTGCAGTAGTAATCACTAACATCATACTCTTACCTCTGTTTTGTATATTTGGACGATGTCTGTCTCAAGTCTACTAACTACCTGCAATATATTTTATGCAGCTGTTACCAAACTACATATTTTCACCCCAAAAAAGTCATTAATCTAAATGGTCTTCATCACATGTCCACTTAGAAATAGAGAAAGATTACTACAGAGTGTCCCAGAAGAACACTTTTCTTGTGCAGTATAACACGCCACTCTCATCCCTAGATAGTGATGTATGGTATGCATAGGACTTACTTTTACATCTAATATTGTAGTTAGTTGTAAAATGACCCTTAATGTTTATGATATACTGAGGTCATTCCACTTTGCTCATACAATCGGTGAGACCTCTTATGACCTTAGACATCTTTAAGACTATATGTGACAGCTCTATAATTAGCAAGGAAACACAGTGGAAGGGTATGGTAAAGAAGTGCTACACACGAGGAAAGACCAAATGTAAATGATGAATTTATAACTGTAGAACTGTTTTTTGACGGACTAGATGCGCACCACTGTGTTTGGGGAAAGTGTTGATGGCAGTGGGTCACACATTGCACTCTGATTGCCATTGCCTCCACCAGAAATCTCCAGGATGCCTCCCTGACACGCCCAATGGGAAATCCTCTTATTGGAATTTAATTTGTGTCATTTGTATTGACACTGTACAGAGTTTGTTTAAAGATTCTGGTATCTGGTTTTTAAACATTGGAGTCGGTGGTTATATGCTAATTGACAACAGTCATTGATGACCACCAAGAACAGTGAGTCATGCCAGTAAAATATAGGAAGACCAGTTACTTAGTAGTGTATCGACACCCCCCTCCCCCCCCCCCCAAGAGTCTATGCTGGTATTGTGTCTGTATGAATTGGGAGTGAGTGTTGGGCAAGCAAAAGGTTGTGGTGCTGCAATGGAGAAGTAACTCAATAAGTAATACCCTGTTATCAGTATCATCTCAAAAGCTGTGATAATCTGAGTCTACTTCTGGAACGATTGCATCGTCTTAGTACAATGGATGGCATGTTCACAATGATTCACTCAACATTTCGTGTACACATGGTCGGTCGTCGTCATGTTTGAATATGTTGAGGAGTAATTTGTCTGACTGTAGCAGTTTCCCAGAGCTAATGTTTCTCAGTTAGCCCCTCCCTCCCAAACTTTGGTAGCATATGACCAGTAAGCTTCGTGAATCAGCTCCTGCGTGCAACATATGGGAGTAGCAATTAACAACAGATTCCAGTCGCAAAATATCGTTGTTTTCCTAAATGTCAAGATAGAGTAGAAGTCGCTTAGTAAAACACTTGTCTCTTGTTAGTATTGTCCTACGTCAACATTTTGAAAGACTTAATGTTCAAGTAACACTGGAATGTGTATAGAAGTTAAAGAAATGAGGTTTCTGACACTTCTATGGTGATGCAGTATATAATCAGGATGTCACTGGTCAGGTGCATAATGAGGATATTGAAATAATAAGGTTCAAATGGCTCTAAGCGCTATGGGGTCATCAGTCCCCTAGACTTAGAACTACTTAAACCTAACTAACCTAAAGACATCACAGCATGGGCGTACCCCCCCCCCCCCCCCCAGAAGATATTCGAACTCGTTCACGCAGATCCGGGAGTAATTTTTTCGTCTTCGGCACGTTACTGTCTGCAGGGAAGTTTATAGAAATAATAAACTGAGCGATAAGCAATCCGCTCTGCTACTCGCAGGTATGTTACGTCGCCAAGGAACAGCGTATTCACTTGTAGGCAGTAAGGGATCATGACTGTATGAAGTTTCTAACGAACAACATGGTTTCGCCTCTTATATTTAAATGCAAAATGCTTTTCTGCTCCCAAACTATTAATTTTTTAGTTACAGGTGACGCTAACTGTAGATTAATAGCATTTGACGTGCAGGTTATGACAAACAGTAGATGGCGAGACATTTAGTGCAAGCGATTTATAAAATAATTTTTAGAACGTTCCACAAAACTGGCCATCGCCGAAAATACTACCGGGCACTTCAGTAAAAGCCCCATTAGGGCTGCCTGAAGCCCTTGCTCACTTGCATAATTTAATGGGTCCATATTCTGGATTGTTACTAAGTGACGAAAAAAGATTATTTACAAAAAACTTATCGGCGGCTAGAGTGCTAGTGGAACGCACGTTCGGATTTTTGACGAGCAAGTTGCATATTCTCCCAAAGAAAAAAACTGCTTTAGAACACGAAGACATTGTTATTCAGTACATCTCCTTCTTTTACAACATATTAATCGATAAAGGTAGACCCAAAATCTCGCTTCAGTTGAGTTCTTACCAGGACATAATCGAAAACAGCGCTTTGGAGCATGTTTTCAGAAGCAAAGAGTGGAGCTTCAAGAAGGATGAGGAGAGATGTTCAAAACCTGTCAACTGTCATTATTGCAAATTTACCTCATAAATCGTTTATTGAGTACTGTAACTACTGGGGCTATCATTTCTTTATTAAAATGATAAAATTTGTACTTAACTCAAATATGATAATATACCAAAGTTTATGCGTTTCTTGTCAGTAGTATTTTTGGTAGTTATTTTTTTTTTTTTTTTTTTTGTAGATATACAGTTCATTTCAAGCTTGGCATACCAGACCTCTGTCGTGGCAGTGTTTTTTTTTTCTGATCCCACAATACGGGATGTTGACGTACATATGGGACTTTCGATGTCCATCGCAAGAAATCGCATCCAACGATCGCTCGAAACAAAACTCGGAGCTACCGTGCAGCAGTGTTCTGCATCGCTCTGCTCAGCCCGCAGTCTAACCGGGCACACCTCGCTGTGCTACTGTTCTTATATTTAAAAGCAGTTGTTCACTAGTTTACTGTTTTATTTAATAAGAAATGCTGCACGTTTTCTCGGATTATACAAGTGCATTCTTGCATTTAAAATTTTTATTAAAAACAGTTTTCCACTGGTTTACTGTTTATTAAATAAGAAGTGCTGTATGTTGTCTCGAGTCCTTGTTTCCTGAGACTAGTATCACCTGCCCCCCCCCCCCCCCCCAGTTCAGATCCTGGGTACGCCCTTGCATCACAGACATCTATACCAGAAGCAGGATTCGAACCTGCAACCTTAGCAGCTGCGCGGTTCCGGACTGAAGCGCCTAGAACCGCTCGGCAACAGCAGCCGGCTAAACAATAAGGGAAATACAGCTATTGTGCTATAGAAGAAATGCAGCTATTAACTGTGTGAGTCAGCAAGGATTAATAAATGATTCAAATGGCTCTGAGCACTATGGGACTTAGCATCTGAGGTCATCAGTCCCCTAGAACTTAGAACTACTTAATCCTAACTAACCTAAGGATATCACACACATCCATGCCCGAGGCAGGATTCGAACCTGCCACCGTAGCAGTCGCACAGTTCCGGACTGAAGTGCCTAGAACCGCTTGGCCAGTCCGGCCGGCTTTTAAAATCTGTTTCTTGACAAAGCTTTTCCTCTGCCTTGTAAAAGTGCTGAGGGTGCTGTGAAAGGGCAAAGGCCTGCTCAGTGGTGCCGTGTTTCAGAATCATCCTCAATGGAGACCAAGGCTGAGGACACCGTAACCGAGGACCTGGCTGCAGTGCTGGACGCCTCGGACGGCGCCATCGTGGTGCTGGTGGCGGGGGAGATGCGGCTGGTGGCGCACCGGGCAGTCCTGGCAGCCAGGAGCCCCGTGTTCGGCGCCATGTTTCGCCACGACACGCTGGAGGCCAGCAGTGGCGTGGTCACCATCAGCGACGTGGAGGGCCCAGTCCTGTGCCTGGTGGTGGGCTACTGCTACACGCTCAAGTCTCCACAGCCATCCAGCATGAGCCTTCAGCTCCTGGCGGCTGCAGACAAGTACGGCTTGCTGGGGCTGAAGGCCGACTGCGAGCAGCAGCTGGCTGCTCGACTGACAGTGGAGAACGCAGCGGACACAGCTGTGTTCGCTCTAAGGCACCCTTGTCCTACCCTCAAGTCGGCTGCCATCAGCTTCATATGGTCCAACCCCCAGGTGTTCGCCACGCAGGGCTGGGCTGATGCGGAACGCGAGCAGCCTGAAGAAACAGGTGAAGTGAATCGGCTACTCAATGAGCAACGTGAAGAAATCAGGTAAAGACAAGACAAGGCACTCCTCTGTGTTTCCCGATGGTGTGTGTGTGTGTGTGTGTGTGTGTGTGTGTGTGTGTGTGTGTGTGTGTGTGTGTGTGTATTAGCCGAATGGTCTAAGGCACTGCAGTCATGGACTGTGCGGCTGGTCCCGACGGAGGTTTGAGTCCTCCCTTGAGCATTGGTCTGTGTGTTTGTCCTTAGGATAATTTAGGTTAAGTAGAGTGTAAGTATCCCCGATGTTATTCAATCTGTTTATTGAGCAAGCAGTAAAGGAAACAAAAGAAAAATTCAGAGTAGGTATTAAAATACACGGAGAAGAAATAAAAACTTTGTGGTTCGCCGATGACATTGTAATTCTGTCAGAGACAGCAAAGGACTTGGAAGAGCAGTTGAACGGAATGGACAGTGTCTTGAAAGGAGGATATAAGATCATCATCAACAAAAGCAAAACGAGGATAATGGAATATAGTCGAATTAAGTCGGGTGATGCTGAGGGAATTAGATTAGGAAATGAGACACTAAAAGTAGTAAAGGAGTTTTGCTTTTTGGGGAACAAAATAACTGAAGATGGTCGAAGTAGAGAGGATATAAAATGTAGACTGGCAATGGCAAGGAAAGCGTTTCTGAAGAAGAGGAATTTGTTAACATCGAGTATAGATTTAAGTGTCAGGAAGTCATTTGTGAAAGTATTTGTATAGAGTGTAGCCATGTATGGAAGTGAAACATGGACGATAAATACTTTGGACAAGAAGAGAATAGAAGCTTTCGAAATGTGGTGCTACAGAAGAATGCTGAAGATTAGATGGGTAGATCACATAATTAATGAGGAGGTATTGAATAGAATTGGGGAGAAGAGGACTTTGTGGCACAACTTGACAAGAAGAAGGGCTCGGTTGGTAGGACATGTTCTGAGGCATCAAGGGATCACAAATTTAGCATTCGAGGGCAGCGTGGAGTGTAAAAATCGCAGAGGGAGACGAAGAGACGAATACACCAAGCAGATTAAGAAGGGTGGAGTTTGCAGTATGTACTGGGAGGTGAAGAAGCTTGCACAGGATAGAGTAGCATGGAGAGCTGCATCAAACCAGTCTCACGACTGAAGACAACAACAACAACAACAACAACAACAACAACAGTGTGTAAGCTTAGGGACTGATGACCTTAGCAGTTAAGTCCAATAAGATTTCACACACATTTAAACATTTTTTGTGTGTGTGTGTGTTTTTGTTTGTTATTGTCAAGGCTACAATATTTACTACTGAGTTTCTGTTTGGTGTATCTCTGTTACGGCTACGGCAATTCTCTACACTATGTGGTCAAAAGTATCCGGACACCTGACTGAAAATGACTTAAAAGTTCGTGGCGCCCTCCTTCGGTAATGCTGGAATTCAGTATGTTGTTGGCCCACCATTAGCCTTGATGACAGCTTCCACTCTTGCAGGCATACCTTCAATCATGTTCTGCAAGGTTTCTTGGGGAATGACAGCCCATTTTTCACGGAGTGCTGCACTGAGGAGAGGCATCGATGTCGGTGGGTGAGGCCTGGCACGAAGTCGGCTTTACAAAACATCCCAAAGGTGTTGTATACGATTCAGGTCAGGACACTGTGCAGGCCAGTCCATTACAGGGATGTTAGTGTCGTGTAACCACTCCGCCACAGGCCGTGCTTTATGAACAGGTGCTCGATCGTGTCGAAAGATGCAGTCGCCATTCCCGAACTGCTCTTCCCCAGTGGGAAGCTAGAAAGTGCGTAAAACATCAACGTAGGACTGTGCTGTCATACTGAAACAGAAAACAACAAGGGGTCCAAGCCCCCTCCATGAAGAACATGACCACACCATAACACCACCGCCTTCGAATTTTACTGCTGGCACTACACACGCAGGCAGACGACATTCACCGGGCATTCGCCATACCCACACCCTGCCATCGGATAGCCACATTGTGTACCGTGATTCGTCACTCCACACAACGTTTTTCCACTTTTCAATCGTCCATCGTTTACGCTTCTTACACCAAGCGAGGTGTTGTTTGGCATTTACCGGCGTGATGTGTGGCTTATGAGCAGCTGCTCGACCATGAAATCAAAGTTTCTTCACCTCCCGCCTATCTGTCATAGTACTTGCAGTGGATTCTGACGCAGTTTGGAATTCTTGTGTGATTGTCTGGGTTGATTTCTGCCTATTACACATTATGACCCTCTTTAACCGTCAGCATTCTCTCTGTCAACAGACGAGGTCTGCCTGTACACTGTTGTGCTGTACGTGTCCCTTCACGTCCCCCCTTCACTATGACATCAGAAACAATGAACCTAGGGATGTTGAGGAGTGTGGAAATCTCGCGTACAGACGTATGACACAAGTGACACCGAATCACCTCACCATGTTCAAAGTCCATAAGTTCCACGGAGCGTCCCATAGTGCTCTCTCACGATGTCTAATGACTACTGAGGTCGCTGATAACGAGTACCTGTCAGTAGGTGGCTGCACAATGCTCCTAATATGAAAAACGTATCTTTTTTGGGGTGTCCGAATACTTTTGATCATTTAGTGTAGCTCTCAATGCTTTCATTGCCTTTTAATAACTGGTTCGATGGATCACTACATTGAACTGTTCTGTGGTTATTAGCAAATAAGTTAGATAACAAAGATCATGAATGAATCAAGATTTTAATAGCTCCAACTGTTCAGTATATAACAGTGACCTGTGCTCTTTGCAGGCCAGTAGAAGAGTGCTCAGCTCTTGGGTTGCACGAGGCAAACGTCTGTACAAAAAGTAGCTTCGCTGCTTCTACCAATAAGACAGCAATGCAGCTTAAACAGAAACAGAATATGAGCAGGAACTGTCATTCTTTACCAGCACCAGGAACTCTGGAGTATGCTGTGGTACCATACAAGGATGGCAGTCATGTATCTATCATTTTCCATTTGTGGTGTTGTCATACTATAAATTCTGACCTATTGCAGTTTTTACACTTGATGCATATCACTATGCCGATATCACGTCTCACAGTACACAATTAGCAGCCAGAACGACACCTTAAAGCTAACAGGTGGACCTCTCCACAGGTCAGCGGCCTAAAGCATGACAGTCACAGCTTTCACAAACAGCCCACCAAAGTGGGGAACCATGGGTTAGTGTTCCTGATGGCGCAGGAGGATATTAAAACTCGATGTGGTATAAGCGTAATAAGCTTACATAGGAATGTGATGCATTATCAGTGTGTGTAATTAAGAGCAGACGTTCCATGCACGCTGCCACAATGTGTGTCTGCCACAATACAGACATCACTACAGTTTCACCAATTTAAAGAGAGAGGACATCATTCAGGATGCATTCCCAGTAGGTTACTAAAAAGTGACAAGGGAACAATCCGAGGAGGAAATAAAAGAGCAGAAAATAAAGTCAACTAGAAGAGCACTTAAAAAAAAAGGTGGCCAAAAGTTCGTTGGTAAGGAGAATAAGAAAACCGTACTGGAAAGCAGAATGTGTCTCGAGACAGAGTACTATTAGGTATGTTTGCCAATAACCAATAAGAACTAAGACGTGCGGGTCAAAGAAAGTGAAGGGGTCTCTCTTTGGTGGACATCAGATGGTTTTGAGGACAAATAAAAGACCTTATAAAAAAGTAACACGTCATAAGTGGAAATATATAGACTTTTAAAGACTAGTTTTACACAGCAGAGTGAGCTATAATTTCCTTATAGAAAGTAAAATCTGATAAAAAATAAAAATTTCGGTATGACACATTGTGTAATGTAGGCGATACAGTTGGGTACACAACTTTATCTAGATATGGAGTAAAATGTAATACACTCGGTTTGAAATGATTGAAGGGCCTTAGTGGTATAGCTACAGGATCTGTTGTTATTTAATATTTATGTATCCTCCATAAATGAAAACAGAATAAGCAGAAACACTTTCTTCAGAGAATATGTAGCTAATTTGTTTGCCAAATCACTCTCATTATGGGAACATTATAAATGAGTGGTTTACAAAGAGGTATAGAAGCCAAACTTTAATTTTACTGAACAGGTAAAAACTTAGGACATGTACAGTTCTTGCATCGCTTTACACTTACCCAGGAGCCAACTGCAGGTATATACGAGTATGTGGATGCAACGACAAGAAGTCATGCTGGAGCTTATCACAGAGCTGCATAACATCCACATCCCAACAAATGTGCGAAGTGGCCCCTGTGGGATTGCACGCAATTGGGATAGTAACAGCTGTCATGCAGGATATACATAATTGTACTTTGGCTTACACCATGTTGGAGAGCACTTGCCCATAGCTTGTACAAGGGTTAGTTTCAGTATCCTCCAGACCTGGTCTATGCAAAGTCCTCAGTTTCCCTGCACATTCGTCTGTCTGAAAGGACCCATGATCACACAAACACCCAAAACTAGCTTAAAATGTTATGTGGTGTGGTTAGTGTCTGTGAGGGTTATTGTTTTGGTATAGCCGTACTGCTGCTCTACTGTTCCCATCTGCTTGGCTGTACACAAATACAATCTCAATTTGTTCATGATATGAAAGGGAGAAAGTGATACTGTTACAGTAGCACAAATTTTGTGGTTTTCCAGGTTTGATTATAAGAATGTATGTTTCAAAAACGCGAACTTCACAACATTATTTTGTAAAAGATCATTTCTCCTTTTTTAGTTTTATCACAAGTATACAAAAACAGAAACTTATTTTTAGCTGGCTGCGGTGGCCAAGCAGTTCAAGGCGCTTCAGTCTGGAACCGCGTGACCGCTGCGGTCGCAGGTTCGAATCCTGCCTTGGGCATGGATGTGGTTCAAAATGGCTCTGAGCACTATGCGACTTAACTTCTGAGGTCATCAGTCGCCTAGAACTTAGAACTACTTAAACCTAACTAACCTAAGGACATCACACACACCCATGCCCGAGGCAGGATTCGAACCTGCTACAGTAGCAGCAGCGCGGTTCCTGACTGAAGCGCCTAGAACCGTTCTGCCACAAACGTCAGCTCACACACACACACACTCACACACACACACACAGACATACACAGCATGTATTTCACCAGGGGGAATGACTGTTTAACAATTGCATCTTGAGATCAAGTGAACTTACTCTTAGGATTCAAAATGACAAATGAATTTCTTGAGATGTGGAATGTAAAAATTTTAATGAAGAGTGTGAGTACTTGGAGATCATGATGCAAGTATATATCCAAACCTCAATATGCAGAAATACTTTCCCAGTGATCTGTATCATAGGAGAGTACTGTATATTTTTAATTTGTCATTGTACATACGTGTTTTTATAACTGGTCACAGTTCAGCTTCCATTATAATTTAGTTTATCAGAAGTGTGTGTTTGGAGAAAAGTGTGAGAATTTCTTTGTTTTGACAGAAGGCTTCCTGCAGAGGAGAAGGACAGGAGGCTGATGGAGGCAGCTAAGGTGGGCGCCGTGGCGGAGGTGAAGGAGCTGCTCATGGCAGGGGCGGACGTGGCAGCTAGGGGTGGGTGGTGGTGGACCCCCTTGCACTATGCAGCGTGCAATGGGCACCTGGAGGTGGTGCGGTGCCTGGTAGCAGCTGGAGCCGTGGTGGATGCCAGAGACGAGTATCAGACCACGCCTCTGCACCGGGCCGCGTTCAATAGCTGCGTGGATGTGATGCGTCTGCTGTTGGCCAATTCTGCCGACCCCAACGTCAAGAATAAATGGGGGTGGACGCCAATGCACGAGTCAGCATCCAGTGGCAATACCGAAGCGGTGGCGGTGCTGCTGGAAGCGGGGGCTAACAGGCGGGTGAGGACTCACTGCGGGGAAACGGCGCTGGACATCGCCAGGCAGAAGAACCACCTGCACTTGGTAGACATGCTGAGATTAAACAAGCATTCCAACAGATAACTCTGGAGCAAGACTAAAACTGCTTCTATACCTAAGTTTGTTATTTTTTTAAAATAAATAATACAAAAAAGTTAATCCAGCAGTCATTCTTTGTACCCAAATTTACGAGCTACAGGGCGACACAGAAAACAGGATCATTTCCACAATCCAATAAAACTAAACGTGATGAAGGAAAGAAATTTCATTAATAGTAATTGAAACCTTACAACTTTGCCATTTACAAAACATTCATGGCATTTATCATTTTTAAAAAACTACGATCCTCTGACAGCTTCCTTCTGTACAAATACACTACTGGCCATTAAAATTGCTACACCAAGAAGAAATGCAGATGATAAACGGATATTCATTGGACAAATATGTTATACTAGAACTGATACGTGATTACATTTTCACACAATTTGGGTGCATAGATCCTGAGAAATCAGTACCCAGAACAACCACCTCTGGCCGTAATAACGGCCTTGACAAGCCTGGGAATTGAGTCAAACATAGCTTGGTTGGCGTGTACAGGTACAGCTGCCCATGGAGCTTCAACATGATACCACAGTTCATCAAGAGTAGTGACTGGAGTATTGTGACGAGCCAGTTGCTCGGCCACCATTGACTGGACGTTTTCAGTTGGTGAGAGATCTAGAGAATGTGCTGGCCAGGGCAGCAGTCGAACATTTTCTGTATCCAGAAATTATCCTGCTGAAATGTAGGGTTTCGCAGGGATCGAATGAAGGGTAGAGCCACAGGTCATAACACATCTGAAATGTAACGTCCACTGTTGAAAGTGCCGTCAATGCGAACAAGAGGAGACCGAGATGTGTAACCAATGGCACCCCATACCATCACGCCGGGTGATACGCCAGTATGGCGATGATGAATACACGCTTCCAATGTGAGTTCATCGCGATGTCGCCAAACACGGATGCGACCATCACGATGCTGTAATCAGAACCTGGATTCATCCAAAGAAATGACGTTTCGCCATTCGTGCACCCAGGTTTGTCATTAAGTTTACCAACGCAGGTGCTCCTGTCTATGATGCAGCGTCAAGGGTAACCCCAGCCATGGTCTCCGAGCTGGTAGTCCATGCTGCTGCAAACGTCATCGAACTGTTCGTGCAGATGGTTGTTGTCCCCATCTGTTGACTCAGGGATCGAGACGTGGCTGCACGATCCGTTACAGCCATGCGGATAAGATGCCTGTCATCTCGATTGCTAGTGATACGAGGCCATTGGGATGCAGCACGGCGTTCCATATTACCCTCCTGAATCTACCGATTCCATATTCTGCTGAGAGTCATTGGATCTCGACCAGCGCGAGCAGCAATGTCGCGATACGATAAACCGCAATCGCGATAGGCTACAATCCGACCTTTATCAAAGTCGGAAACGTGATGGTACGCATTTCTCCTCCTTACACGAGGCATCACAACAACGTTTCATCAGGCACCTGCTGTTTGTGTGTGAGTAATGGGTTGGAAATTTTCCACATGTCAGCACGTTGTAGGTGTCGCCGCCGGCGCCAACCTTGTGTGAAAAGCTAATCATTTGCATATCACAGCATATTCTTCCTGTCGGTTAAATTTCGCGTCTGTAGCACTTCATCTTCGTGGTGTAGAAATTTTATTGGCCAGTAGTATACATTCGTGATATATGCTGTTGAGATTCCACATTGTCCACTGCTACATATCAGTTGGGATGCTGCATCTTGAATTCTGTGATTTAACTCATCCAGGGTTCTTGGTCGAGTCGTGCAGACTTTTCTCTTGAGGTAGCCCCACAAGAAAAAATCAGAAACGGTAAAATCTGGCGATATAGGGGGCCAGGGAGTGTTACCGAATCGTGAGATCACACGGCTGCCAAACAGTTCTCGCACGTATGCCACTGATCACTGTGCAGTGTGTGATGTTGCTCCGTCTTGTTGAAACCGGTTGTTCAATGCAGGTGTAACGAAAGTTCCTAATATCTCCACGTAACGATTGGCATTGACAATTATTGTTTTTCCCTGTTCATTTGCGAAAAAATACGGTCCGACAGTCCCATGTGATGAAACACCACACAACACAATACTGTCACTTTACTAGCGTGCAAAGGGCGCTCATGAACGCCATTAAGATTTGTGTTTGCCCAGTAACGGTAGTTCTGTTTATTCGCATAACCCGTGAGATGAAAATATGCCCCATGCTACTCTACCCTTTGCAAGCTTCTTCATCTTCCAGTACCTACTGCAACCTACATCCTTCTGAGTCTGTTTAGTGTATTCAACTCTTGGTCTCCCTCTACGATTTTTACCCTCCACGCTGCCCTCCAATACTAAATTTGTGATCCCTTGATGCCTCAGAATATGTCCTACCAACCGATCCCTTCTTCTAGTCAAGGTGTGCCACAAATTTCTCTTCTCCCTAATTCTATTCAATACCTTCTCATTAGTTATGTGATCTACCCATCTAATCTTCAGCTTTCTTTTGTAGTACCACACTTCGAAAGCTTCTATTCTCTTCTTGTCCAAGCAATTTATCGTCCACGTTTCACTTCCATACATGGCAACACTCCATACAAATATTTTGAGAAACGATTTCCTGACGCTTAAATCTATTTTTGTACATATAATAAGTGTATTATGCAGTAATTTTTTTTTTAAATTTGTGGTAAGTACTATGGGACCGAACTGCTGAGGTCATCGAGCCCGAAGCTTACACACTACTGAATCTAACTTACGCTAAGGACAGTACACACACGCATGCCAGAGGCAGGACTCTTAACCTCCGAGTCGCGCGAACTGTGACAAGTTCCCCTAGACCACACGGCTACTACACGCAGCTATTATGTAGTAGTTACAGTATGTTACTATGTTACATTTTCTCTTGTTTTTCAGATTAGAATCAACTTTCGTAGCACAAATTTCGTGCAGTGAAATTATCGTTCGGTGTTACTTACGATTTACAGTGCTTTTAGATCATATATGTGGTCCTGGAGATGTGTTCATTAGTTCCCATGTTCCAGCTTGCCGATTTACGGTGTTTTTCAGCCATATTTGTTACAACACATCACTTAGATATCTTGCACTTTTCATTTTGTGATCAACACGTGTGTGTTTACAGTGTGTAGTTTGCCAATTGTTGCTGTGTGTTTATCTTTTGTCGAGAATACTCCATAAGACCATCTGAAACATTGGAATCAATCAGACTTGCAAAGTAAATAATTCCGAGTTATATCAATGCAAAGGTCAGAACAACTCTTTGGCGGCCGGCTGCGGTGGTCTAGCGGTTCTGGGCGCGCAGTCCGGAACCGCGCGACTGCTACGATCGCAGGTTCGAATCCTGCCTCGGGCATGGATGTGTGTGATGTCCTTAGGTTAGTTAGGTTTAAGTAGTTCTAAGTTCTAGGGGACTGATGACCACAGATGTTAAGTCCCATAGTGCTCAGAGCTATTTGAACCATTTAAACTCTTTGGCAACACAAAGACTGAAATCATTTGCACAAAACACTTGGCTAAATATTGAAATCAAGTCGCTTTATACCAAGAAATTCATGCTTAATAGAATGTTACATGCTGTTATCTTGACTTATCACCATGTATTAATAACTCAAGGGTAATGAACAAAATAATACAAAAAATTTATCACACCACAGCAAGAACACTGCAGTATACACAGAACAGAGAGAAACGAAACATCGGAACACTCACTAACAAAACAACCAGAAAGAAAAGCATTGTAAAGTACAATACCTGTACCACTACAAATGTCACCGGAAACCAATAAAACACACAGATTCAGAATTAACAGAGAAAGAATCATAGCTATTAGAGGAAGGGCTCAAACAGATCAGAACAAAAATAGTTAACTGCTACCTAGAAACTCTGATTGTAGAAACGGAAAGCATCCTGACAGAGGAAGTGAAACAAGAAAATAGCACAATAAATATTGGGCTAACACGAGAACTAGTGAAATAAACAACATAATCAGCATGTCAAAGAAAGACATCATCATAGACACAAGAGCTGATAAAGGGAACAACACAGTACTGATCAATAAAGGACAATATATAGGGAAAACCAAAGGTTTCATCTAACAATACTAAAAAATTGAAATCTGGTACAACAGCATATTTCCAGACATACATAAAATAACCTCAGAGACATCAAACACGTATCCACAGAAAAAGAGAATCAACACATCACACAAAAGAAGACAAAGGCACCAACATTCAGAAGTGAATCGTAGGTTCACAAAGGCCTGATTTCGTTGAGGCCTGTTATTAATTTCGTGAACACACCATAATACCATGTGGCAAAACACATGAACAAAATGATAATGCAACAACAGGGAAAAACAAATGAACTCAACACAAATAAAGGACTTACACGTTCCACAAACGGAATGACACCCTTTCAACATAGAGAACATGTATACCTCAATACACACTAAAACTAATTAAAGAAAACTTACTGACATACAAAAAACTAGCTGCAGACAATATTAATAAAATAACTGAAGCTCTCAAAGCAATCACACCCCAAAATTACTTCCAATTTGAAAAGAGAATTTTACTTACAAGAAGATGGACTTCCAATGAGATACCCAATATTGGGAACATTGGCAAACATGTTCATCAACCACATAGAAAACACAATCTTTGATACAGTCATCACAAAGAAAGGATACAAAATTGTTTACTGATACAGATATGTGAATGAAATAATCTGTATGGTAGGCAAACTAGCAGTTAATGCAGACATTAACGATATACATAAAAATGTTCAGTTCACCATGGAGGAAGAAACACAAAAGGAAATACATTTTTTGGATATAACAGTAAAGAGAGTGCATGGGGGCTTAATTAAAATTGAATGAAAATAATTTTAATTTTTGCTTTAGTAGCTGTCTGTCCGATTACGAAGTCTCGTAAACGGTTGGCCCTGACTAGTATTATTACGCTATCTGACTGCATAGAACAACAACAAAGAATGAAATGGAAATTTTCATTAACACAATTAATTAATGAAGTCCCCAGCAACTATAAAACCTACGAAACCAAAGCACAAGTGTAACTGTTCTGTGTGTGGAAGTATGACTCAACGTACGCATCTGGCACGCTTCTTCTTCAACAACACAAGAAATTTTAAATATCATTTATACTGAATTAATTAAAGGAAATAGAAATACCATAATTACTCAAGAAAACCAGAATTGCACTCTAATCCAAGAACACAAGCCAGATGCTTTGTTGACTGAACCTGTAATGACGCATTATTTAAAACATGGAAATAATGAAAAATAAATCAAATTTCGTTACCTTCACATATTGACCAAAATCACTCTAATCATTACAATATATCTCCACACCGACTCGCTATTACCACATCTCAACAAGAACTTTTCAGTATCACATCTCAGCAAGTACTCCCTACTAGCACATCTCAACACGAACTGACAACTACAAGTCCTCGACAAGCACTGCCCACTACGACATCTCAATAATCACTGCCAGTGGAGGCGGCGGAACAATGCTCTCTAGCGATCTCTGGCGCTGTGGCTCAGTGTAGCCACCTTTCATATGCCCTTCCTCCACGGCTAGAATTTGATGGTATTTTTGCCAGCATTGGTGGTGAAAATACCACCAAATTCGTCAAAAAAATACAGACAAAAATAAAAGATAATATTAATACGTAAATATCATGTAACTAGATAAAATTTTGGCTTTGCACTGACCTTTCAATAACCTAATATATAAAATACAGTAAGCAATACAAATTCTTTCATACATGTGACTTTACATAACAGTTTACACAAGTATTATGTGGTTAAACAGTTCAATCAATAGCGTCAGCAATGACGAATATGTGCAGGTAAGACTCTCATAACTTTTCACAAACAGTAATACACAAAAAATCAGTTTATACAAATATTCACATAAACGCTTTCCATAGCTCAAGAATAAGCAGTTGACAGTTCCAGCAGTAGCACCCAGCAATGGTCAACAGGTGCAAAAACCAACAAGTAACAATTTTGCAATAGAAGCAGTCCATCAGTGGCACCCAGCAATGTTGAGTAGGTGCAGACACCAACAAGTAACACCATTTCAGTATAAGCAGTTCCATTAGCGGCACCAGCAATGTTGAGCAGGTGCACACAGCAACAAGTGACATCATTTCGGTAGAAGCAGTCCATCAGTGGCACCCAGTAATGTTGACCAGGTGCTGACCGCAGTCTTTATGGACTATCACTATCACGAATCACACTGTTCATCAGCAGAAATTAAACATGTCCTTGTGGCACCAATCATGTAGAAAAAGTGCAAGTAACAGTCCATACTATTCACCATAACTACTGAGACAGTTCAGTCATGAACAATAGTTTGAATGCACATACAATTTCTTTAACAAATTATTATCAATGCTCTTACACTAAACATACAAATCATAATAAACACACAAATGATATCAGGTAATTGTTACATTAACTATTACATTACACAATAACAGTTAACCTATAATATTTATGGGTGTCAGTGCAAGCCACAACAAACAAGTGAAATAATATTTAGGAGATAGGTTGGGATCACTTCTCTGGGATTATAAAAGGAAAACACACAAAACACACTCACTCATCTTTCATCCACATTAGTGCTACTGTGTAATTGAATAGTGTTAACTGTGTAAATGCAATTCTGTCAAAATTTTATGTTCATCATGTGTATGAAGTAGTAGTGGCAGCAATGTATAACAGTCAATAATAGTTAGTCAACGTCATAGTCATCATGTCAAGACCAATGTTTGCCAAGCCAGATCAAATTGTACTGTTGCTGAACAACTGTCAGTGAGCCAAGATATGCAAATACTTCCTCTCTTCAAAAAAAAAGTGTATACTGCTTAGTGATTTAACAAAGTGTGTGTATAGACTATCTTCCTTCTACTTGAGTGTTCTAGTATGCCATCTTCATCCTCCTTGTTCCATATGGACCAACAAAAAAAATATGCTCCTCACTTACTTTACCTCTTATCCACCAAACTCCAATAATCATCACTTAATCTTAATACTTCAATAATACCTCTTTCACTTTCATAACAACTGTTTCCTCTAGTCAGTCTCCTCGAACAAGTACAGATAAAATCCTAGTGCAACTTCAATTCAGTATCCATGCAATCCGAAGACACAGTGTCCACACACAACCTCTGTGTAATCCATCTGACCCAAATTTTCTACCCATTATAAATTATAAGATACATTTTGGTTCCTTGTCCATCATTAAATAAAAGAAATGCATACATGACCTCTAACAGACTTTAGTTCGAATAACTCTCAGTAATTAAGTACGATTACGGAGTGTGAATGATCATAATATTTCACAGTGTGTACACCACTTCAAGAATCATAGCAGAAGCAAACATGTGGAGTATTTTTTGTGTCAAGTGTCACTTCCTATTTCAATTGCTCACGAAAATGCAGTGTAATACTGTCAATGGTCTAAACCTAGTTTTGGTCTGTCATGTCGTTAGCTTCCTTCCTATTAGCATAAATTTATACAGCTTCCATAAAACCTCCAGCTCATGTGACTTCTATGAAGTTTCTTGTACTAATGTCGTTCGTTGGATTATAGCAGTTCTTTTTCCTGTCTTAAAATATAAGGCACTAAGCGTAAGCAAAACATGCAATAGCGAGTAAATATACCAGTAGAGAACAGAATGTCAACAAGTGGATGCAGCACAATTCTTACAACGAGGCTCTGCCAAGCGAACAATCTATAACACTGTTCTACAAAAAAAACCTTTTTTTCTATTTCTGATAAAAAGTATTGTGATCCTAGTTGTAATTTGAGTGCTGAATTGAAAACTGTTTTTGGTTTTTCTCTGTCAGGGATAGTTTATGAGTAATCGCAATTTTATTTCTCTTTTCAGTTTCTGATATAGTGCAGCAAACGTGAGGTGAAATTCGACAAACAAATGCACATCTTTATGATGTTATAAGTTCATCACATTAATGGAGGGTGGGATCTAACATATAACACAGTAACCTTTGTGTATACACTTTGAAGCATTTATTTGACATGAGAAATTACAGAAAATGGACAAACAATGAGCCACTGCCTTGTAATGCACATCACTTTTTTCTCTTGTATTGTGAATCTTTCTTCTCGCGAATGATATTCCAGCAATAATCTGCTAACATAGAAGGTACCCACTTCCCTTCATAGTGCCTTTCTATGGTAGAAATGTCTTTATGGAATCTTTCCGCATGTTCATCCGATACGTCACTACAACTCTCTGTGAAGTAGTCCAGATGAGAGTCCATCATATGTACCTTTCAAAGACATATTGCACCCCAAGTCCTGATATGCTTTGATCATATATTTCACCATTGCTTTGTAGTTAGTAGCTCTTCTTCTTCCGAGGAAGTTTTCCGACATCATCTTGAAACAGTCCCATGCGCTTTATTCTTTATCAGTTAAACATGCTTCAAAATTTGCATCTTTCTGCAGCTCTCTGATTTGTGGGTCCACAAATACACCTTCCTTTATTTTTGCAGCTGAAAGACGGGGTAATTTGGTAGCTAGATATGCAAACCCACAGCCTGTTGGATCCATGGCCTTCACGAATTGTTTCATCAGGCCAAGTTTGATGTGAAGCGGTGGAAGTAGTATATATTCAGGAGCTACCAGACTTTCACGTTGTACATTCTTTTCGCCAACTTTCCCTCTTCGCCTAGGCCATTTCTTTTTCACGTAGTGAGAATTTTGGTCTCGACTATCCCACTCGCAAAGAAAACAGGCATACTTTGTGTAGCCTTGTTGCATTCCCAGTTCCATAGCAGTTACCTTGAAATCTGCACATATTTTCCATTTGTGTTCATTGTATTTTAATGAATTTAGCATCCTTTGTACGAATTCGTAATTCTCTTTTGTCAAACTAGCGTAAGATACTGGAACAGAGGGTATTTTATTTCCGTTATGGAGCAAAACACCCTTCAGACTTGTTTTCGATGCACCTATGAAAAGTCTCCACTCCTGTGAAATATAAGTGAAGTTCAGCACTTTCATCAGGCCAGCAACGTCATTGCAAAATGTCAGTGCTTCGTCAGTTGAAAAATAAGAAATAAAGGCATGTTCTCTGTGCCTGAACACACTGATTTTAGTACTTCGGCACAGTAGATTATACTCTTGTAATCTTGAACCAAGCAGCTGCGCCTTTTGTTTACTTAGTCCTAGATCACGTACTAAATCATTTAAATCTGCCTGTGTTAACAAATGTGGCGATGACTCACTTGTGCAGTGGTATAAAGAATCATCATCTGTGATTTCTTCAGTACTACTTATTTCATTGTCACTCGGAATTTGACCTCGAGCTCTTGAAGGTACTGGAAGGTTGTCGGAATGCTGAACTGGCATTCTCGCTGAAGGCAGATCTGGGTAAACACTGTGCCTCTTCGACTTTTTGCTTGTAAAACCCTGAATTTTTGTTAGACAGAAATAACAATCAGTAACATGGTCCTTAGGCTCCCTCCATACCATGGGAACAGCAAACAACGCCACATTCTCTTTACCTTTCCACCACTGAATTAGTTTGCAGTAACATGTAGCACAACAAAAATGTGGTGCCCATTCTTTATCTTGGTCTCCTACATCTACTCCAAAGTAATGTTTGTATGCTTTCTTTATGAGTGAAGAAATTTTCTTCCTATTTCTGGCAAAAGTGAACTTCCCACAGATGTAGCAGAAGTTGTCCGGCTTATATCGACATCCACGATGACGTGGCATTTCTGCAAATTTAAAAATACCACTTTGGTAATACACCTGTATTAAATTAATAGTAGGGAACTAGAGGAACGCTGATGTGTAAAAACAAGCAGTCGTTTTACCTTCAGCACCAGGCTCAATCAGTTTACACACAGGAACTAAAAAATTCAACCGTGATCAGAAATATGACAGACAGTCACTTGTCAGCCGAAACACCCACTTGTTAAGACTGACACAAATTGCGGCTAACACCACTGTTGTAAACTCGATGCAACTGCCCCTAGGAGGCGTGAAGCTTTACTGCCGAGGCAGCGACCGGCTGTCGCCGTTCGAGTTAATGAGATGTTTCAGGTGGTCTTAATGACATAGGTGTGGCAGCGGTAACCTAATGATGTCTGATTCTTCCCACCTGCTGCTGCACAAGAAATTATCACGTTCTATCACTACTGGATGCGGCAACATAACCGTATTTCTCTATAACGTCTCTGTGTTTGCCATGAATTGTAAATATACATATATATACGTATTACATAAAAAGTATCCCTGACGACGATATTTTGTTTACATATTTGAATTTCCCACGGTAAAATGGTCTAGAAGCACATACTTTAATATCAGAAATAGATCCCATGTCGAACAGTGTAATTAATACCACAGTGTAACCTAAACTCCATGTTTGTACACTGTACATCAGCATTGCCATATTCTAAATTGAAGAGTAGTTATGACAACAAAACAGAAGTGTGTAAATATGTAATCCATACAAAAAGCAGCAAACATATATCTTACGTGATAAACAAGTCATTAGCATCATATCAGCATAAGCAAATAAATGTTTATATGTAGTCTTAATAAGTAAACATGAAGGCGCAAGCAGATAAATCACAAAGTGTAACCTACATACATAACAGCACAACTAATCAGGTGGCAATTATAATTTAAATAAATAAGCACAGCAGGCACATAATAAAAAAATATGACATCAGTGAAAAAGCATAGCAGCCAAGCGATGCATAATATACGCAAGTAATAACACTGTTCATTAATCAATAATTGTCAAAATCAGTAAATGTACACAAGCACGTCGCTTCACAAGTAAATTCATAGAACATAAAATTTAGCACAAAGTATGAGTCACGTAATCGCAAGCAGCAAATTACGTCTAAAGTACGTACCTAAGTGGAAATATGTTACCTGAAAAATAAACTCAATTAATAGTTACCCTTTTTAGTTTATTACTTTTTTTTTTCAAAATTACATTCTTCCTGAAATTTTCTCGATAGCAAGTCGTCTTAACGTCGGACACGCACCGAATTTACCTGAAGGTCTTAAATACTTTATACAACCGTATCCTGAAAAATACTGAACGTTAATAACATAATTTATGAAGTCCTTATAGCTTTATACAGAATTTAGTCGGAGAAATTATTCTGTGTATTTGTTTACGTCTGTCAGTGCATTCGCACTGAGCGCTCGATCAGCTGTAGGCGCGTGACGTAGGAAGTGATTGTTTGCGGTCAACGACTGCCTTGTGCGGCGCGCAGACTTGACTGTTGCTTTGAGTATGTGCCGCCGCCAGAACACAGCGCGGTATCCTTGTACTCTCTCCATGTTTACGTATAGCTGTTAGTTTATCACAAGTATGTCATTCCACAAAAATTTCAACGTTTGATATATGATGTATTCCTTTAGAGCGTCGAGATTTAAGAGTTTCTACTTCAACAGTGTTATCATGAATAATTTTGCGAACTCTATATGGACCGTTATAAAGCAGAAAAAAATTGCGACACAAGCCTTTTCCTTTATGAGACAAACGATGAGACTTAATTAACACCTTTTGACCAACTGACAAGATTTTTAAACGACCAGGACGTTTAGCTGATTTCTCTCTTCTTGCAGCCGCAGACGCAATATTTCGTAGAGCCAGGTTGACAACTTCAGAATGCCGCAGTTTCCGTGAAGGCGGAAAAGGAACGATTTCAGAAATGCGATTTGTTGGTACTTTATTTTTTAGTATCAATAGAGGCGGTAAAGAAGTTGAGTCATTAGGAAGTTCATTCAGAACGTTTTGAAAAATATGAAGATACTGATCCCAAGTTCTGTGATTCTGATGACAATAAAGACGGCACAATTTATTGATTTCCTTCATCCATCTCTCTGAAGCGTTAGACTGAGGGTGAAAAAGTGAAATAAAAATTGGTTTAATTTTACGACGCCGTAGAGTATGAAGCCAAATTTTAGAGCGAAACTGTGATCCATTATCTGATATAACCTTATCAACATGACCCACTTCTTTAAGAAAATGTTTGATGAAAGCATTAGATACTGAACGAGCTGTTGCTTTGCGTAAAGGTGTAAAACACACATATTTTGATGGCAATACCACTGCTACGAAAATGTACGCAAAACCATTAGTAGAACGAACCACTGGACCGAACAAATCGACTGCAGCCATGTCCTTTAATTTCGCTGGAATGATAGGAAACAACGGTGCTCTGTGAGAAACAGTTGGCGGCTTAGCCTTTTGACATAATTTGCATTTGGCAAGAACAGATCGAATACGTTTTTCCATATTACTGAAGTAGCAATTTTGTCGTAATTTATGAAAGCATTTTCTGGGACCAAAGTGCGCATAACTGAAATGTGTGTACCAAATCAATTTATTGACCCACTCATCAGGAATACAAACTAACCAAACATAGTTGTCGACCGATTTTCGTTTAAAAAGAATATCATTGCGAACTAAATAATGCTGTCTAATCGCTACGCTTTCCTTTCTCCTCCACTTGTCCTTAATGTCCTTCCAGATTGGATCCTTATTTTGCTCCTTAGCGATGTCCTGGAGCGAAGACGAAATAAAGTTCTCAAACGCAACAGCTTGAATATACATCAAACAATAATTGTTTTCCTTGCAGTCCTCTTCAGCACTTTGTTTCAAACCCATAGGTGCACGTGATAAAGCATCAGCAACAATATTTGAAGATCCCTGTATGTAAACAATACTAAAATCAAATTCCTGTAGGTGCAGCGCCCATCGTAACAATCTGCCATGAGTTAATTTTGTTGACATAAGAAATTCCAGAGCTCGATGATCGGTGTAAACCTTAGTATGTCTACCAAACAAAAATGTGCGAAATTTTGTGAAAGCCCAAACCACAGCCAAAGCTTCAAGTTCCGTAATCGAATAATTCTTTTCGGATTTAGAGAGAACACGACTTCCAAATGCAATAGTCTTCTGTACTACAACGCCGTATTCTTCTATCTCTTGAAATAAATGTGCACCTAGGCCTTTGTATGATGAGTCCGTCGCCAAACAAAAATCTTTAGATAAATCCGGATGTGAAAGAAGTGGAGCAGCAACTAAAGCATCACGAAGTTGTTCAAATTCTGATTGAGCTTCCTCATCCCAACACCAATTAGAATTTTTTCCAGATAGTTCACATAAACGAGGTGTGGCCAAATTGTCCAATCTAACAAAGCGTATAAGAAAATTACAGACACCAAGGAAACTACGAATATCACGTTTTGTGGTAGGAACAGCATAATTACGAATAGCGTCTAGCCCGCAGCTCGTGGTCGTGCGGTAGCGTTCTCGCTTCCCACGCCCGGGTTCCCGGGTTCGATTCCCGGCGGGGTCAGGGATTTTCTCTGCCTCGTGATGGCTGGGTGTTGTGTGATGTCCTTAGGTTAGTTAGGTTTAAGTAGTTCTAAGTTCTAGGGGACTGATGACCATAGATGTTAAGTCCCATAGTGCTCAGAGCCAATAGCGTCTAGTTTCTCTGGATCAGGGAGAATACCTTCTGTATAAATAATGTGACCGAGAAATTTCACCTGAGAACGACCAAATTCTGATTTTTCCAAGTTCACTGTCATGCCAACTCGTGCAAAAATACGTAATAATGAATCCAAAATTTTGTTGTGCTCACTCCAAGAACGTTTAGCAATAAGAATGTCGTCAACATAAGAAGTAATATTGTCACGAAGATAAACAGGTAAAATTTCATTTAAACTGCGAATAAATGCTGCAGAAGATACAGTAAGTCCAAACGGTAATTTCCGAAACTGGTAACAGTTACCAAAGGCTAAAAAGGCAGTATATTTTCTACAATCAGGGTGGAGTTCTATTTGCCAAAAACTTGCGCGCATATCAATCGTGGATAAAACTTTAATTCCATGGAAATGTTGAAGAAGTTCATCTAAATTTTGTGGATGGTCAGTTTCAGGAATGATGATATTATTTATCTGTCTGGAATCCAGAACCAAACGAATTGACCCATCCTTTTTAAGAACAAAGTGTAATGGGCTGGTATAAGGACTGACTGCTGGCTCAATAATGCCCTGATCTAACATGTATTGAAGTTCATTCTTAACCTTGTCTCTGTAAGCCAAAGGAATTGCGTACGTTTTTCCTCGAAATGGTGTGTGTTCTTTTACTTTAAATAAATATTGTAAGCCTTGTATAGTTCCTGTGTGATGACTAAACACTGTAGCATGTGAAGTCAAAATGTGGTGCAGCTCTTCTCTTGCAACGTCATCTGGCACTTCAGCTTTCTTAACCTTTTCATTAATTAATTCTTCGCTATTAATTATATCCTCCATCCCGTCTCTGTATCTATTGTCATTGTCATGAATAAACACACTGTCGTCATAATGCTCAACAAAAACATCAGAAGTAAGAAACCTTAAACATTTCGTATCTGATTCAGATCTTGCTAAACACTCGAAAAATTTCAAACATTTCGGCATTCCGGCAACAGTCAAATTCACACTTCCTTCTTTAAAGTTCAAAATTGCCTTATGTGTGTTAAGAAACTCCATACCTAATATAATCTGTGTACTGAGTAATGGAACAATAATAAAATTAGCAGAAAATTCGAATCCTTGACAAATGAAATTTAGGTTGGTCTGTTGTTTAACTTCCACACCTTTTCCAGAAATAGCGCCTCGAATTGTTGTTTTAGAAATAGGTAACACAGGACAGGCAATAGTTCTTTCACATATATGAAAAACTGATTCACTAATGACGTTCAATGGGCTCCCAGAATCTAAAACTGCAGTGAACTTATTCTTACCCACACATACTTCAATAACAGGATGTAAAAATGCGTCTACATTAGTTTCCTTTTCGTCTAACAAAATGTCTCTCATGTCTTCCCGGCGTACGTAGTGTAAAGTCGAAGTGTCATTACTTTCTGAACCGTCTATATTGCTGCCAGAAGCCGAAGCTGCTAGTCATTGTCGATTGTATGCGTCACGTCTTTGATTATTTGCGTCATTTCGCGGATCAATTTCTACTAATTGCACTTGTCTCTCTGAAGTTCTGTCACGTGGAGGATGCCAATTAGGTCCTTCCTGTCTGTTAGATGCAAATTCTTGCTTGTGTCTGTTATTAAAATTTCTGTTTTCCTGTCTGTCTGCATAACTACTTCTTGTGTAATTTCGACTGTCATTTCTGAAATTATTGTTGTATCTACTACCCTGGTTATTTCTGTAGTAAGAATTTCTGTTATTGTATGAATAATTTCTACCTTGATGATACCGATTACTGTTTCCGTATGGTTGATCATTCCGGTAGGAATTACCGTTATTATAATTGTCTGTGTAATTTCTGATAGAACGTCTGTTATTGTCATAAGGCTGGTATCTATTGTCCTGTCTGTTACGTCTGTCATTCTCAAAATTACCGCTATAACGTCCGTTCCGACCACTATCCCTTTTCTCTGAAAATCTATTGTAATTACTGTTACTGAAAAAATTACAGGAAGTCCCATCGTCGTTGTCATACTCAAGTTCTTGTAACAAAGTCTTAAAAGTCTCAATGTCGTCTTTACATCTTCCGGCTAAAGCAATTTGTCTTATGGATTGTGGCAGCTTAGTTAAACAAATGCGAATTAATTCAGTCGGGCTGTAAGGGTTGGAAAGGAACTGATTCTTTCGAATCATGTCTTCAAAATATTCTGCCGGCGTGCGGAACTCAGACTGTTTGAAATTACGCTGCATAATCAGACTATGTTTGACTCTGTCTTGTGTGTTTTGTTTTCGGACCAATATGCCGATAGAAATGCATGATAAAAATCATTCAGATTATTACAATCTCTAATGAGTGCGCGCATCCGCGTCGCCGGTTCGTTTTCTAAATATCCACACATAAATTCCAGTTTGTGACTTAGTGGCCAATTTGGTGGGAGTGCGTACATAAATTGATCTAACCATGCACATGGATGTATGTCATTCTTAGAATTGCGGAAGATCTTAAATTTCCGAACAGTCAAAAAGTGTTTATAGTCAAAGTTTTCGCCTCGTGGCGACAAAGACCTACCGCGTCTGGCCCAGTCCGAATGTCGATTATTGTCAAGTTCACGCGCCTGGCGCTCTCTTGTTGCATCCCGTAAATGAAACAAATTATTTTCTTCAAAGCCCTCTGCCATCTGTGATTCTAAATTTCTTCTGCTGTCTTTTCCTACGATTTCGCCTTCAATTTGTTTGACTTGCTTTCGTAATGCCTCAACTTCCCTTTTAACACGTTCATTAAATTTTCCCTGATTTTCAACATGTTTATTTATGTTCTGGTACTCTTCAGTTTCCGCAAATGGCAATGGAGCTGTATCATCCGAATCTCTGTCCCCATGTAAACTAAGATTTGTCAATTTATCTGAAATCTCCTCAACTCTTTCCGATAGGTCACCATTTTTTCTTTCTGTTTATTTATGTCTTCCGTAAGTGTCGCGACTCGGGTTTCAGTGTTGACACATTTGGTAGTTAACTGTTCATACTGTTGTGTTAGGTTATTTAATCTGTCATTTAGTACGGATTCCTCGATTCTCTCAAATATTTCTTCCTTATCTTTTGCACGTTGTAAATTTAACTCTGAAAATTTCTGTACTGTCACGCGATCTCTTTCTTCCTGTTCTCTATCCTGTTCCATTTGTCTAATCTCTACTGCAATTAATCTATTATTGTGAGAATTCAAAGTCGGTTGTACTTCTCTGATTTCTTTCTTTAATTCATCCTTCATATTTTTGAAACATGTCCCTATTCGTGAGTCTAACCGTGTTTCCATTGTTTCCATCTCTGCTTTAATTGTTCCTATTTGTGATCCCAACTGTGATCCCAGTGAGTCTAACCGTGTTTCCATTGTTTCCCTATCTGTTTTTAATTCAGATCGTAACTGTGATCCCAGTGAGTCAAACCATGTTTCCATTGTTTCCACTTGTGAGTCTAACCGAGATCCCATTGTTTCCCTATCTGTTTTTAATTCAGATCGTAACTGTGATCCCAAATTTAATATTGCACCCATCAACTGCTCCATAATAGCCGGTTCGAAATTCTTTTCGCCCCTAACATTTCCCGCAAAACCAGTTTCCTTCGTCATAGCTGTAAAGCTATCTGTGTTCGATACTACTCCAGAATCTTCTGTCGTTAATCTCGGATTCTGTGAATTTTCTGATTGAGAAAAATTTTGAAATGGTTCCGGACTATTTTCTCGACTTATTACATTGTTTTCCACTTCATTATTCATCATATCGTTCTCCTGTGTTGGCGAATTCGCCATGTCAACAATTTCGTCATTCTGACTATCCATCATTTTTGCCTTCTTCATCGATCGCGTAATCATTTACACAACATACAAAACTCGTCACTTTATGAAAATTACACACAATAAGACTTTATCACCAACAATATCATTCACATGAAATGCTTCCCTCAAACACGATTAACGAACAATTGAAGAATGACAATTACCAAATCTACACATGCAATATAGACAACAATTACTAAACTACAAATTACTACAACAATACTACTGTCTACTATTTTTACAATCAGAAGAATTCCAAGGGACGATCCGAAGCAGCGGTCGCCACGTGCATGGGGGCTTAATTAAAATTGAATGAAAATAATTTTAATTTTTGCTTTAGTAGCTGTCTGTCCGATTACGAAGTCTCGTAAACGGTTGGCCCTGACTAGTATTATTACGCTATCTGACTGCATAGAACAACAACAAAGAATGAAATGGAAATTTTCATTAACACAATTAATTAATGAAGTCCCCAGCAACTATAAAACCTACGAAACCAAAGCACAAGTGTAACTGTTCTGTGTGTGGAAGTATGACTCAACGTACGCATCTGGCACGCTTCTTCTTCAACAACACAAGAAATTTTAAATATCATTTATACTGAATTAATTAAAGGAAATAGAAATACCATAATTACTCAAGAAAACCAGAATTGCACTCTAATCCAAGAACACAAGCCAGATGCGTTGTTGACTGAACCTGTAATGACGCATTATTTAAAACATGGAAATAATGAAAAATAAATCACGTTTCGTTACCTTCATATATTGACCAAAATCACTCTAATCATTACAATATATCTCCACACCGACTCGCTATTACCACATCTCAACAAGAACTTTTCAGTATCACATCTCAGCAAGCACTCCCTACTAGCACATCTCAACACGAACTGACTACTACGAGTCCTCGACAAGCACTGCCCACTACGACATCTCAATAATCACTGCCAGTGTGTAACGTTACCGCCCGCTCTCGGACGTACGTTAGCTGTATAAAGCCTGTACTGTAATAAGTTCACGGGCTTCACCTTATAAACAAGGATTTTCGTACATAAGTTGACCGCGTGTACCTAATATAAGCAAGATCGGACTTGTACTTAGTCAATAACTACAGTGATGCATCTAGCAAATGTAAAGTATAACTGCTCGTTCACATGGACAAGAAGTACACACAGTTGATGCTAACAACGATTAATACTTCGGTCGCCAGCCTACTTAGGCAATGAATGAGTTTTTCCTTGTACAAGTGGGTGCATGTACAAGCATAGTAACACGCAGTAATGATGCGTTATATGGCAAAGTTTGGAACCAGAAAAATCCACTGAACCAAATCTATCTCTTATTGTACTAATTTGTACGCGATAAACTCACACAACACTACACAGCAACGATTACTACGAACTGCATTTTGTATATTGATCAGACTGAAATCGGGCATAGATTGTCCTAGAATGAGCAGTTTTGAAAGCACACATACAATGTCACTATTAAAATTGGGAAACAACACTAATATTACCAAAATAGCAATTTAATCGATTTGTCTAATTTTCTCAAAGAAATAATTTAAAATTCTGGAATACCAACATTTAACTACAAAAACAATTGCATATTTTGTACACACTATAAGATAATTTATCGCTGCTTGCTTTGAATAGCAGTCCATTTCCTTACTTACTAAATAAAACACACATACATATACTCAGAAAATTAACTACACATATTTGCTGCCTATTTTGCGGATTTGGGCAGTCCTTTTTACTTCCTATTGTCACATCTCCTGGATCACATTTACAATTTTCCATCGACTATTTATCTGCCCTCATTGGTATTTGGCAGTCCTTCATATCATGGTTTATACACTGCCCATTTTCACTTTTGACAGTCCCATCTTTTATCTGGCTGATAGCATTTATCCTTTCATTTCAGTCCCTTTCTCCATACATTTTTACAGTTACAGTACAATTGGTAATCTGAAACTCACATAACTACATTAGCACACTTTCAAGGGTACACATACATTTACAAAGATTAGTTACATTTGGAATAACTCTATTTCAGCATAAGATACAGCACTATTACTGTAAATTGTTTTCTGATCGTTCTAAATTCACTCCTTTCTAGGAACATGCAGTTTCAGGCCCACAATATTTCTTACACCTAAAGGCTTTTTGGATTTTGGGTAGATCAGGTAATAAGCATTATCGTGTGGAATATTCTGTATTATATATGGTCCATTATAAATATATTTAAATTTGGAAATTTCATGGTTTAGTTCACTAGACTTTTCGTGAGTTTTTAAAAGAACATAATCTCCAATTTTAAATTTTGAAACTTTTAAATTTTTATTGTGTCTTTTAGATCGAGATTCAGCTTTTTGCTTTGCCCTTTTTATCACCAATTCTTTCTTTTGATCCAATCCCAAACTTGTACAAGGTGGAAACTCAAGTTTTTCTTCAATTAAACTTTTACTATTTCTGCCTAACAAAATTTCTTCCGGTGGAAATCCTGTAGTTTCATGCTGTACTATGTTCATGACACCTTCAAAGATCAAGATAAATCTGCCCCAGACTCTAAATCAACAAAACAATAATTCACTTTCAGGTAACACTGAGATATAGTAATAATAAAATCATGCATAATACTAATAATATATACAAATACAGCATCCTGCCCCCAGTCTCTTTATTAACAAGGCAGTCTTTTAGGGTTCATAAAACAGTCACTTAAGTCAGGTGGCTTTTTAGGCCTCCTATTTTCTACATCTTTCACTAAGCCATTCAGATCTTGCCAACGTTTTGTTTCATCAGGTGGCTTTTTGGGTTTTGGAATTTCAAAGTCTTTAGCAAGGCACAACATTTCCTGTTCTTCTATTATTTTATCAGGTGGTTCTTTTTGTTCCTGTAATTCACACTCCTTCAAAACATTCATTAAGGCTTGCCCCAGTATAGTATCCTCTGGAGGTTCCTGCAAATTATGCCCCTGTGTTACATTACTGAATAATTCATTCGGTTTTGGCCCAGTTTCACTTTCTGTATCTTGCATTGGTAAAATTTTACTAATTTTTTCGTACCCTCTGTCAGTAAAAGTATATTCACTTTCGTTGACACCTGAAAATTCATCTTCACTAGAGTCATCACTACTCTCTTCCTCAGCACCAGCTTCACCTAAGTACGCTACTTTTGAACAATAGGGAAAGTTAGTATATTCATTTTTGTCTGTATTTGCGTACCTTTCATCATCTGAATTATCGTCGGAATCCGACCATTCTGGATCGCTTTCAGGTTCTAACATAAAGGCTTTTCTAAGACAGGCACTAAGTTCTCCTTCTGCATTTTCGTCAGGCTTGGAATTCAACTCAATCTCCCCTTTTGGCAAAACGGCCTCATCATCAGCTTTATTCACATCCACTGTGACTTCATATTCAGTGTAATCCTCGTGGACTTTAATTATTTTCAGGTAATCATCTGCCCCTTCTCCACGGTGCCTCTCGGTAGCAGTTTGTACTATTGGCGGATTGTTAGCAGAAGTTATTCCTTCGTCAATACTGAGGATTTCATCCTCCAAATCCCTCCTATCGGCGGCACGCGTATGTTGCGCGGCGCTATTTATTCTCTCCTCTTCAAATTCGGGCCACGTCACCTTATCGACGTCCCTACTATTTCTTTTTCCACTAACTAATTTCTTCGCTTCATACTCCTTCTTAAAATCCTCCCACTCACATTGCTTTAGGCCCTTGTACAGATCGTCGATCTGCACACGCCAATCAGTTACTTCTGCCAATTCATCCTCGCCTTTTATCTCATTGCAAACACTGCTAACCGCACCTCTCTGTGTATTCACAGTTTTCTTTATCGTTTCCTTTGCCACGGAATTATCACTCGTAAAATTTTCATTAGCTCTTACGGCTATGTTCGTCCCTACTGCTGCCGTATTGCTAGCGGCTTCTCTCAGAACAGCTGTTCTGCTAGGCTGGGCCGTTGCCCTCTGATACTCCACTCGCCTGTTAACATGTAGCGCTCTGTGCGACGGAGATGACTCATTGCTCGCACCTGACGCTTGCTTCGCAACGGCACGTTGCTTCGTTCCACGCCTGTCTCTAACCTGTCTCATTACATTACTGTCGGTCCGGTATCTTTTCTTAAATCGGGGCCGGTATGTACTGTCCGCTTCCGTTTGGTCCGCAACGTTCGCGGAAATTAGTTTCCTGCGTCGTTATTATTTTGCGCGGTATACCCTCTACCTCGACCTGGACAACTTCGTCGGCCTCTACCTCTACCTCTACCTCTCTGTATTACATTGACGCGAAATCCATCGCCGTCATTTCGTTCGTCCTGGTTTCGGTTATTACGGTTACCAAAATTTTGATAATTGGCACGACTTTCTCGCCAATGATCTTCGTCTTCGACTCTTTCGAGAAATGCTTGGAAGCTGCGATGATTGCTTCCTACATACCTCTTTGAATCTTCTGGAAGCTTTTTATATAGCTCCCAGATAATTTCCGAATCTGATCTTCGCCCTCTCAAATGTGTCAATTTTCGGTACCAATATTCACAGAAATCTTTCAAAGAATTTCTGCCCCAGTTATCATGCTGATTGGCCATGATTAACTCCCGCCATAAATGGTCCTGCTTTTGTTCAGACCAATATTCTTCCGTAAATTTCTGCCTAAATTCTTCGAACGTCATTCGTTCGGTATTTAAATTTATTCCCCAGCGCTTAGCATCACCTGCTAAGGCGCTAATTACAATGTTTATCTTTTCCTGATCAGACAAGTGCTCAGGAAATACTCTCTCGCAATTTTTGATAAAATCTAACGGATGCCATCCGTTATGTTTCTTGGCGGGATCGAAGCGTTCCTCACCTTCTAACAGCTTCGTAATTGGTGTGCCATTATAGACAACACCAGGTCTATCTTTAATTTGGCTCTCCAGATCGAAAATTCTGCCTTGAATTTTCGTAGTATTTTGTTCACAGTTTTGAACACATCCGGTTACTTTTTTACTTAAATCCCTTTCAGTTTCTAAAACTACCTTTTCCAATCGTGATATTCCGTGTTGACATTCGTTTACGATCTCAGTTTTAAGACCGAAAACTTTTTCGTCTACTTTTGTTTCAACCAGTGGCTCTACTTTCTCTTGGATGTTGAGAATTTCAACATCGAATCTACTGTTAATGTTACCAATTTCCTCCTGCATAATACCCATATTTTTTGTGGTGTCACAGCCAGACACCACACTTGCTAGGTGGTAGATTAAATCGGCCGCGGTCCTGTAGTACATGTCGGACCCGCGTGTCGCCACTGTGTGATCGCAAACCTAGCGCCACCACAAGGCAGGTCTCGAGAGACTGAGGAGAACTCGCCCCAGTTGTACGGACGACATTGCTAGCGACTAGACGTACGAAGCCTTCCTCTCAATTGCCAAGAGACAGATAGAATAGCCTTCAGCTTAGTCCATAGCTACGACCTAGCAAGGCGCAGTCAATCCATATCTGGAGAGAGATTCATTTGTATTACATGTACAAGAAAATATTAAAGTTAGGTATTATTCCAGCTACGTACTTTTCTTCATAGCATTAATTACTTATCCTGTTCCAGTACTTCACGCCCGTCTGCGTTAGTTTAGCGTGCATTAAGCCACTTCGATCTACAAGGTGTTGGCCCAGCTGCCGACACATCATTTTTGTTAATAGTGTCAATTTCAAATTTCATATTATTTACCACAGCACTTAAATTACCCATTTTTTGTTCTACCTGTTCTATTTGTTTACTAATTTTAATTCCCTGTCCTTCGACCTGTGCTTTAATCTGATCACTTTGTGTTTTAAGCTGCTCATTCTGTGTTTTGAGCTGATCGGCAACGTGTGTTTTAAGCTGATCATTTTGTGTTTTGAGCTGATCGGCAACGTGTGTTTTAAGCTGATCAACCTGACTACCGACGTGTGTTTGAAGCTGCTCGTTCTGTCCTACAATTTGTTTAGTTAATTGTTCAAATAAATCGTTCATGCTTAAAATTTTCACACTGTTTTGTTCTACGTGATCGGTGTGGTCCGATTTTACTTCAGAAGTTTCTTTCGATTTTTTCTTTATCTGTGGAGAATCAAACATGTCAGTGGATTCATTCACGTATCCACTATCATCTATAAAGTCACCCTCTTCTTCCTGTTTTATCCCTTGCTGTGTTCGAGATGAACTCAACATTTCAATCTGTTCGTTAACGTGTTCATGGTATTGTATGTACGCCAATTGTCTTTCGCTAACGCCATCTGTTATCTGGCCGCGTAAACTCCTGCTACTGCCAGCCGCATTCTCCATTTCGCTCGGCACATCTACCCTGTCTATATTTCTGTCCATACTAAATGCCAATTACACCGCACTATTATACTTGATGCACACTGCAATTTACTTTGCTAAATTTTATTGCAATTCGAGTCCTGTCACCGGGAAGCCACTTGTAACGTTACCGCCCTCTCTCGGACGTATGTTAGCTGTATAAAGCCTGTACTGTAATAAGTTCACGGGCTTCACCTTATAAACAAGGATTTTCGTACATAAGTTGACCGCGTGTACCTAATATAAGCAAGATCGGACTTGTACTTAGTCAATAACTACAGTGATGCATCTAGCAAATGTAAAGTATAACTGCTCGTTCACATGGACAAGAAGTACACACAGTTGATGCTAACAACGATTAATACTTCGGTCGCCAGCCTACTTAGGCAATGAATGAGTTTTTCCTTGTACAAGTGGGTGCATGTACAAGCATAGTAACACGTAGTAATGATGCGTTATATGGCAAAGTTTGGAACCAGAAAAATCCACTGAACCAAATCTATCTCTTATTGTACTAATTTGGACGCGATAAACTCACACAACACCACACAGCAACGATTACTACGAACTGCATTTTGTATATTGATCAGACTGAAATCGGGCATAGATTGTCCTAGAATGAGCAGTTTTGAAAGCACACATACAATGTCACTATTAAAATTGGGAAACAACACTAATACACTTAGGATTAATATAGAACTTAACTTTACTGGTCGAATCTGATCAGCACATTTCAAGGTTTGAAAGAATGTACAAGAGAAAGGGGGGGGGGCCTAAAACTGTTATGGTCGTTATACTGAAACTGTTAAGTACCAAAAGGCAAATCAACACTCAAAATTATCAATCTATGGATAACTACTCTTTTGTCTTACTTCTGAATAATTTAACTGTCATTAGTTCTGTCTCAAATTAATTAAATAACATCACTAACTCAATGCAAAAAACTCTCTTCCGATTTAGTCATACTTTTGTTCTTTACCAACATTTGCAATAACACCCTGAACTTTTAAATTTCTTTATAGCATAGATTGATCTACTGATAATCCGTATTACCACTAATTTTTAAACTTTCAGTTCAGGATACTCGGGTTGCACAATACGAGGTAAGGATCCTGTCTAGGTTAGTGATAAGGAAGAGTAATTGCTAAGGCAATTCTGGTAAAAGTCACGTTATTATTGAACAGTTAGAAACATTTTCGACACTGGTCCACACAGATACACTTCTAAAGATGAAATAAATGTTTGACCTGTGCAAGTCGGTGCGGCGGTTGGCGGGCAGCGAGATAGCGGGCAGCACGGCACACATACAAGCGCGCCCAAGGCTCACACTACGTCGGCACTTTCCATCTTCTTAGCGTCGTAATCTTTCCAATTTTGTGCCTCAGAATATAGCCATGCCAAGTAGTCCTCGGAATCGTTTCATCCGAGGCTCAATGGAATCCACTTTTCCTGGGTAGCCTCCTCGGTACAGTACGTGTTCCTCTGACCGGTACTCGCCTCCGACTGACTGCTCGCCTCCGACTGACTACTCAGCCCGTTGTGCCTAACCGCGCCCAGTGTGCGTTTTCCCGCGCTCGCCTTTTCCCGCTCCCCTACAGGTAGGGTATTCACCACAGGTTTTCTACTACACATATCCTAATGCATTACCTACGTATGGACCAAGTGTTTAAATTACAATTTCCACATCTTACAATAGTTTTAACATTAAGTACACTTTCTTTTGATTATCACATTATTTGAAATCTAACATAAATAATAATATTCATTTCAAAAGTTGTTCACAGTTTCTTTAACATGACACGAAAAGAGAAAGAAATTAATTCAAACATTGTTCACACTAATATATTGAAATTCATAAAGAAAAAAATTATTATATGTACAGTTGTCGTTACAAGTGGAGGCGGCGGAACAATGCTCTCTAGCGATCTCTGGCGCTGTGGCTCAGTGTAGCCACCTTTCAAGAGGCAACAATAAGCACACACTTCACATCTTCAGAAAGCCAACAGCTACAGATACAATTATACATGCTTCGTCCAACCACCTGAAAAATCGAAAATTAACGGCCCTACGATACATGTTACACAGACTAAATAATATTCCACTCACCAAAGAAAACCATGAAAAAGAATTACAAACAGTACAGCTCACAGCCACAAACAATGGTTAAAACACTCAACCAAAAAATCAAAAACACAAGGAAAAATGAAAACAAGCAGAGTATACAAACACCACAGAACCTCACAGATACCGCACACAGTAAAACAAAACATTAACGCCCATAACATGACTAACGGAAGAAAAGAGTCTTACACTTTGACGTACAAACGCAAAGCAACACACAGGATAGCGAATACATAAAAAAAGCAGGGATTACGCATTGCCTACAGAATAGGAAACACGCGCCTATCACGTTAACAAACAACAGACAAACCAGATAAATACCAAGATGCAGATATACTGGGTGAGTCACCTATAATAACTACGAAAGTATGATAGGAGCTGAAAAGTTTGTGGGACAAAAGTTGCATGGGACAATGGGCGCCATAATCTGACGTTTGTTTCTTGTTGCTAGTTGCGGTCACGACAAAGATACGAACGTAAACTTTGTTTTTTTTTTTTTTTAAATGGGATGCTATGGTTTGGTATTTATCGAGACGAATCCAGTGATGTGTAAAAGTAAGGTCTTTGAAGGTCAAAGAAGGTAACAAAGGTGGCATGAACGTCCATCTACAGAAGGTGGTCGAAGTGACGACCATAGGTATCAATGCAGTGCTGCAATCTTCTTATCATGGATTGAGTGTGTAATGTCTCTTGCAGCGGTCTCTCCGCGATATTTACAGAAATTTTATAAATCATATAACTCAGTACTTATCTCGAAATATCTCTTCTTATCTTACCGATTATCAAGGCAAAGTAGTTTCAAGCCCAATTATTCCTTGGAGCGTCCATTTACTCCATGGAATAGCTTCTCTGCTATCTATGTTTTCTCTTAGGAAAAAGAATAGAGGACTTCTTGCCGATTAGTCGTGAAAGAAGGATGTATATGTATGTATTGTTGAGCTAGTCGCCATCTTGATGAGATTCTGTATGAGAAGAAATTTAATACATTAACTAAACTAAAGTAAGTGTGTTCGCGTATTATTTAACGGATTATTATTATTGACAGTGTCTGCTTACTACGCTGTGTTGCACGGGATCAGTGGGGAACGTCTGATTTACACTGGACGAACCTGCCGTTTTGTATGCTCAAATTATGCAGTTACTTCAAATAAATAGGCTAACACGGTCTTACCAGCAGATCTCCGGTCTTCCCCATGTGGTCACCGAAAGTTAATAATTATTACAAATGTTTCCAGGAGATCGACTGACAATTTTCGTCGCACCGAGACTTCGAAATTGCTTCACTGCCTTATGGAATTTAAGTTGAGCTTAATTTAATCAGGATAGAACAGTATTGAACTGTGTGAATGTGATAAGCCTGCTTTGTGAATGAAAATTCCCTTAATATACGCATGTTTTTACTATCCTGATAAGTGAAGCTAAATCAGGCCGGTGTGAGAGAGGTTTTTAAATTTTAGATCCCATACATAATATATTAAAAGTGGTACTTCTTATCACATCGGCACTCATCGAAGCACGTGCTCTGACAATTCTCTCTCGTATATCTTCAGGTGTAGTTGGAGCGTCTTTATAAACAATGCCTTTTACGAATCCTCACAAGAAAAAATTCAGAGGCGTCAAGTCTGGTGAACGAGCCGGCCACGACATATCTCCTCCGCGTCCAATCCAACGATTTGGAAATTGTCTCTGCAACTCAATTTTAGCCATCAGCGAAAAATGTGCCGGACACCTATCGTGTTGATACGACATTGTGTTCCTTGTTCCTAGAGATATTTCTTCCAATAACAGACCTAATATTTCTTGCAGGAATGTGGTGTACTTCCAACCATTCAGATTTCCTTCGATGTAATAGGGGCCTATAATTCTGTCCTTGAGAATCCCGCACCGTACATTCACCTACTACGGTTTTTGCTGTACAACTTGTCGCAGCCAGCATGTATTTTCAGTTGCCCAATAATGCATGTTATGCAAATTAACATTTCCATTGTTATTGAATTTAGCCTCGTCAGTAAATAAAATCAAATTAATAAATGTGTCATTCCCTCTGAATCTCAAGTTGAGCCCGTCGGCAAAATTAAATGCGCCGCATACAATCTGTACCAGTTAATTCTTGGTGGAGACTGTTATGGTAAGGATGATATTGATGGCGATGCAGAACACGAACAACACTACTCTGGCTCATGCCAGATTCCCTTGCGATTTGGCGCGAAGTAACTCAAAGGATGTCAAACCACAGTGGCAAGAGTACCAATTTCCGTTTCCTCGTTAGTAACCTTTGCCAGATATTTTTCACAATAATGGATGACAGCCAAAAACAGTTGCAGGATAAAATTTTTTATTAAAATTCTTGACCAAGGTTTCGGTACATATAAATATACCTTCATCACAAGTAAAACTTCTAAAATTACATCATGCAATGGAGAATAATAAAACAATTATGCCAAAGGCGTCGTCAGTAATTAAAACATCATCTCCATTTGTACAGCATAGAGATGATGTTTTAATTACTGACGACGCCTTTGGCATAATTGTTTTATTATTCTCCATTGCATGATGTAATTTTAGAAGTTTTACTTGTGATGAAGGTATATTTATATGTACCGAAACCTTGGTCAAGAATTTTAATAAAAAATTTTATCCTGCAATTGTTTTTGGCTGTCATCCATTATTGTGAAGAATTTTAACAGTTGCTGCTGCAGCCATGTTTAAAATCTTTGCCAGATATGTTTCCTATGCGTTAAAGATCCAATTTTTCTCAATTTACCATACCGATATTTAAATGTACGACGTGTAAGGTGAGTATGCTGAGGATAAAAGTCTCTGGTTCTCACTGAATTTCGTTGGCATTCTACGTAAACGAGAAGCATATCGACTTGTTTTTCGAAGGAATACATCATTCACATTCGCTTGATTCGACGATAGTAGTCTTACTGTTCCTATTAGTATTGTATTTCGAAACCGTCGAACACTGTTTACATGTCAATGGCACGTTAGATGGATACGCCATATTCGGCGAATATTTACTATTTGCACGATATGCGAGAGAGATTTACCAGAGCATGTGCTTCGATAAGTGCCGATGTGATGAGGAATACCACTCAGTCCATGATTAGAAGATTGCAGCACTGCATTGATACCAATGGTCATCATTTCGAAAACTTTCTATAAATGGACGTTCATGCTACCTTTTTGACCTTCGTTGACCTTCAAAGACCTTACTGTTACACATCATTGGATTCGTCTCGATAGCCGCTATCAGAAAATAGCTGTGGCATCCCATTAGATGAAATCATTGTCTCGATAGCCAAACTATAACATTCCACTAAAAAAAAAGTTGACTTTCATATCTCTGACGCGACCCCTCCTAGGAACAAAAAACCAACGTCATATTATGGCCCCCGTTGTCGCATGCAACATCTGTCCCACAAGCGTTTCAGCTACTATCATACTTTCGGAGTTATTCTTGGTGGCAATAGTTAGTGGCTCACCCAGTTACTTTGTCACGAATGTGAATCAGTGTATCTCAGGAATACAGGAAAGAACTTCAAAACAAGACATATAGAATATACAGGGTGTTACAAAAAGGTACGGCCAAACTTTCAGGAAACATTTCTCACACACAAATAAAGAAAAGATGTTATGTGGACATGTGTCCGGAAACGCTTAATTTCCATGTTACAGCTCATTTTAGTTTCGTCAGTATGTACTTTACTTCCTCGATTCACCGCCATGATTTCATACGTGATGCTCTACCTGTGCTGCTAGAACATGTGCCTTTACAAGTACGACACAACATGTGGTTCATGCACGATGGAGCTCCTGCACATTTCAGTCGAAGTGTTCGTACGCTTCTCAACGACAGATTCGGTGACCGACGGATTGGTAGAGGCGGACCAGTTCTATGGCCTCCACGCTCTACTAACCCCAACCCTCTGGACTTTCATTTATGGGGCCATTTGAAAGCTCTTGTCTACGCAACCCCAGCACCAAATGTAGAGACTCTTCGTGCTCGTATTGTGGACGGCTGTGATACAATACGCCATTCTCCAGGGCTGCATCAGCGCATCAGGGATTCCATGCGACAGAGGGTGGATGCATGTATCCTCGCTAACGGAGTACATTTTGAACATTTCCTGTAACAAAGTCACGCTGGTACGTTCTGTTGCTGTGTGTTTCCATTCCATGATTAATGTGATTTGAATAGAAGTAATAAAATGAGCTCTAACATGGAAAGTAAGCGTTTCCGGACACGTGTCCATATATTTTCTTTCTTTGTGTGTGAGGAATGTTTCCTGAAAATTTGGCCGTACCTTTTTGTAACACCCTGTATAAAAAGCTGGAAGGAAAAAAATAGTAATTCTACCTTCGCCGAACACCTGATATAGCGTGGACATGTACGATCCAACTTGGGACAAGGCATGAAAGTTATCAGAGTGAAGAAATTCTGATATTACAAGGAAACTTTCACATACAAAGAGTCCTTGCATTCAGAAATAGTTTGTGACCAACTGCATATAAGCAGTGTAAGCAATACCTCTCTGATCATGTTAGCCACTAAAACAAACAGAGATCTGAATCAGCGGCCTATGAATGCTACTAACTGCTCGTCGATGGTCTCGTTTTCCCTAGATTATACAGGGTGGAGAAAAACTGTGTCACAAAATTTTTATCCTGGGTAGCTGATGCCAGTAGGAACCAAAACTACTAATGTTGTGTAGGTCAACAACGCACAATTTTGAAGGTACGGAAACTTGGCGCCACGTTCTCCGATTGGCCGCGAGATTGCCCTGTTGCCGGATGCTCTGGACAACGCAGAACCGCGAATTCTTTGTCTGCCAGAGATCGCTATGTATCCGAGGCGGCCCGCACGCTCGGTGGTGGCGCGCCGGCGTTCCACTCTCGGGGCCTGGGGGCGAATCCCCACATACACATACACTGTCTTTTATAAATTGTGTCGGCCCTAGAAAGGTCCTTTTTTTGTAGCTAGGACATTGTTCACTTAAAGCAGTTGCTCGGTGACTCTCCGACGGAACACAAGCTTGGTAACACCGAACGGTGTTTTGTCAAACTCTTTCAAAGATTCCTGGCACTGCCCTGATGTGGTTAACGGCATGGTGAATGCGATCTATTAATTACTCTTCGTTTCTAGGTGGTTCGCGTCTGGGTAGGTAAACTAGAACCTTGAAGAATCTCGACAGGTAAAAGTCCGGTGGCGTGAGGTCTGGTGATTGAAGAGGCCATGTCCTACGAGCACCCATGCCAATAACCCCGCCGTCGAAGAGTTCATTTACATCTCCGTGCACAGCACGAATGTTATTTGCGGGTGTCCCACCATGTTGCAACCGTATGTGTAGCTGTATCTCCAGGGGAACATCTTTCAGTCAGGTAGAGTTTCTAGCAAAAAGTGAAGGTAATTTGTCTCGGTAAGTCGAGGAGGTAGATGGACTGGTCCAATCAGATGGCCAACCCACAATGCCTGCCCAAATGTTGAGCGAAAATCTTTCCTGGTTTCCCTGGACGCATGTGACATGAGGATTTCCCCTTGCCCAGTAGTGAACGTGTTGAGCGTTGTAAAGGCCATCCCGATGGAAGGTGCACTCGTCGGTGGAATTCACAATGGCGGGGAAGTCGGGTCTCGTGCAACACTTCACAGAATCCACCGGTAAAACGCTAGCCTGTGTTCATAGTCGTGCACAGGACTGATTGACAGGTGGGAACTAAATGGATGCTGCCTGCCATCCCTCCAAACCTCCCAGACTAACCAATGAGCCATCCCAGAGTCGTGTCCAGCCACTCGAGATATTGTCGTACATGCTTCCTCGAAGTGCCTGAGAACAGACTCTCCAAATGCAGCATCCCGTCGTGTTCGAGGTCTTCCAGCATCACCATGGTATCCCGCTAATGAGCCTGCTTCACCAAGTCGACGGTGAACTGCTGTAAGCGTTTGGAGGTGTGGGTGGTGGGCTGTTGGGTACCGTTCCTCATACAACCGTCGAGCTTCATTACCTTCGGCTAGTTCATAAACAAAAACCTTATCTCGTTGTTCTTCAAACGAATGTTTTGTCGCCATGCTTACTGTATGACTAAATCGCAGGTGATGTGTGTGTGCTCTGACGTGAGGTAGAGACAAACAGGTAGACCTATTCGACACATGTGCGTATCACGTTGGAGCAGTGACGAGGCGACAGATGTTTGTATGGGTGAACCGACAACCATAGCGACGAGTGGCAACAGGGCAATCCCACAGCCAATCGGAGCGTCTGGCGCCAAGTTTCCGTAGTTTGAAAATGGTGCGTTGTCGACGTTTACAACATTAGTAACTTAGGTTCCTACTGGCATCAGCTATCCAGGGATAAAACTTCGTGACACAATTTTTTTCCATCCTGTCTAGTTTGGGAAGGATTTCTAACCACTTAGTCCAGATACTACACATTGTGACAAGTTTACCAGCACATCGTCTTTCCTCTCTTCTGGATTTCTTATCAGATTGCAAGACGCAATATTTTCAAAGGTTATGGTTGATCAAAATATCTCCCCCCCCCCTCCCAGTATCCATGTCCGCCAAACTTTTTGTACATTCGACATGTGATGAATATACTACCACAAGGAATGACTCCCAAGCGTGTGTGGGAAACAGAAACATCGATGTTTGTCCATTATTGACCATAAGCTCATCGACCCTCAATGTTTGACATCTCTATAATGACATTCTGAAGCATTGTACACAATACTACTTCAAATGACCTTTTTACATCACTTATTCGGCCACTTGCATACCTGATAACTCTCATAGTATTCTTGATGATGTTTGAAGAATGGAGTCAGCCATGGTGTGCCGGTGGTTGCAACTGCCATTCTTTGTTCCAGTTTTTAGAAACAGAAGTCTGTATACTATTTTGAACATGTTGACGTCATTCAATTCTTTTTTAGGTGCATTACTGAGATGATCTCCGAAATCGGAAAGTGGTCCTTCATCTGTTAAGGTATTTACTGGCTCTGCAAAATCAGCATCAGTCAGTGATGTCCATGATGTCGCACTTCACACTGATCACAAAGGATGGAGAATTCCATGTCACAGTTTAAACTGAGTAGAAACAGTCGATAATTAGAACAGCTGAGAAATGCTAATGACAGGTCTATTGTTGTAAACGCACTGCCTTTGCTGATTTGTTGAGTGTTGAGACCAAGTACAAACAACGAGACTCTTTACTACTATAAAATCTAAAAGACGACCAGAACGTATTTGACGTTAGAATAACCAACGTCGTGTCACTATGACACGAAAGTTACATGTGGAACTGTTTAGGTTCATGAACAAATCACTTAAAATATTTTAAAACTTTGCATTTCCAGAAAAAGTTATCAAATTTTATAAAGTGATATTGTTATTTAAATAATAATAAACGAAATTTCTGGTCATATAGACCTGAACAGAACAGAAAAAGCTCTGCACTGATAAAGAAAGCAGCCAGCAGAAGCGTCGCACATTTTACCTTCAATACCGGCGCTCTTTATTTACACAAGAGGGTCTTGTGGAAAGGCCCTTCCCTGATCACTCGAGTTGCCACCCTTCTCCCAACAGAATTCTGACCTACTAGGCTCTGAGCACTATGGGACTTAACTGCTGAGGTCATCAGTCGCCTAGAACTTAGAACTACTTAAACCTAACTAACCTAAGGACATCAGACACATCTGTGCCCGAGGCAGGATTCGAACCTGCGACCGTAGCGGCCACGCGGTTCCAAACTGAAGCGCCTAGAACCACACGGCCACTCCGGCCGGCTTCACCTACTAGGATAACTGCCACACACATTATATGTCATTTACTGTCTGCTGTCAAGTCTGCTCTACAAAGATTGAAAAGATTGGGGCAATGCCCTACAAAAAATTTCAGTAGTCTCTTGCATACGAATTACTAAACAGGTGCACCACACTTTTTAGAGGATCCACTTAAGAAATGTAAGTTCAAAATGGTTCAAATGGGTCTGAGCACTATGGGACTTAACTGCTGAGGTCATCAGTCGCCTAGAACTTAGAACTACTTAAACCTAACTAACCTAAGGGCATCACACACATCCATGCCCGAGGTAGGATTCGAACCTGCGACCGTAGCGGTCGCGCGGTTCCTGACTCTAGCGCCTAGAACCGCTCGGCCACTCTGGCCGGCAAGATATGTAAGTATACCATATAGATACAGACAAACTAGGTACCGGTAATTCATAGTCTGATATCAACGAGCATACCACAATATCGTCACACTGTTGATCACTGCAAAAATTTGAAAGGTAGGAAGTGAAAATGTATCGAAAGGTACAAAGAACCAGATGTACAAGATTTTTGTGCAATGCATTGTGACATGTGTAGCAGATATGTGAAGACTAACAAAGAAAGTACACTGACGAAAAATATCGCAATACCACAAAATACGAGGGTGAGTCAAGTGAAAACCTTGAATTTGTAATAACAATATGAAATTTCGCGTCGTTATCCTGTAACTAGGTAAGCGTGCTACAAACAGCGTGCAGAATGGCTCGTAGGTCGCAGCACAGTGCATATGCAGACATACTGTCGCAGTATCAATATAAAGATGGCCGCCCCACTTGCGACTTGCACCAGGGAAGAACAGCGTTCTGTTGTTCGGTTTGGTGTGGAACCTATTGAAATTCCTCGACGAATGTCGGTTCAGTACGGTGATGCATGTTTGTCACAGCAACAAGTCTACGAATGGAGTAGGAAGTTCGCAAATGGTGTGACTTCAGTGGAAGATGCTCCTCGTCCAGGTCAGGCGCAACGAGTTGTGACTCCACAGAACATTGCAGCAGTTGAAGCCATAGCGAAGGAAAACCGCCGAGTGACACTGAATGACATTGCAGCATGTTTACAGGTTAGTCATGGGTCAGCACACCACATTGTGCATGATGTGCTCCGGTTTCACAAAGTGTCTGCAAAATGGATGCCATGGTAGCTGACTCCTGAAATGAGAGAACGACGTGTTGATGCTTGTGAAGAACTTCTTCGGCGATTCCTCATCACCAAAACCAAAGAAGTTTCGAACAGAACCATCAGCAGGGAAGGTTATGCTGACTCTCTTTTGGGACGAAAAAGGCGTCATTTTGGAGCATCACGTGCCTAGAGGGACCACTGTCACCAGTGCATCACACACAGATCTCCTAAAAAAATCATCTGCGGCCTGCGATCAAATCAAAGCGACGTGGATTGCTGTCAGCAGGCGTCCTTTTGCAACATGACAATGCAAGCCCCCACACTGCCCGTACAACAGCTGCAACAATCACAGACATGCATTTTGAGTGTCTTCCTCATCCACCATACTCACCAGACCTTGCCCCCAAGTGATTTCCATATGTCTGGACCACTCCAAGACGCAATGGGACGAAAGAACTTCCGTTCTGTTGAAGAGGTACGTCATGCGGTGCATCAGTGGTTGTGTGGACCACCAAAAGAATTTTTTTCTAAAGGAATTTATTCACTTTGTAAGCGCTGGAGGACTTGCATTGAGCGTGGCGGAGATTATGTTGAAAAGTGTTGCAGCTTTGTATCACTTGTGCACAATAAATATTATTTAAAAAGAATATTTAAGGCTTTCATTTGACTGACCCTCGTAATTAACATAGGCTAATGAAATTTCTAGAATACGTACATTTGTCTAGGTAAAGTATGTAATTAACATTGAAAGATGACAGGTTAATGTCAGCACGAGATTAGTCATTGCAAATGTGAAATGCTGGTACATTAATAAACGCCGCCGGCCTGTTTCGCCGAGCGGTTCTAGGCGCTTCAGTCTGGAACCGCGCGACCGCTACGGTCGCAAGTTGGAATCCTGCCTCGGGCATGGATGTGTGTGACGTCCTTAGGTTAGTTAGGTTTAAGTAGTTCTAAGTTCTAGGCGACTGATGACCTCAGATGTTAAGTCCCATAGTGCTCAGAGCCATTTGAACTATTTTAATAACCACCGTAACCGCCAGAACGCCGAATGCAAGCATGCAAACGTGCAGGCATTATACATTGTACAGGGGCCACATGTCTATGGGATGGATTTATCTGCTTGTTGCACTTGGTTGGTAAATACAGCGGGGTTAATGCTGTTTGTGGATGACACTCTAGTTGTCGTCCGACGACGTCCCATATGTGCTCGTTTGGAGACAGATGTGGTAATCGAGCAGGCCAAGGCAACATGAGGACGCTCTGTAGTGCATGTTGGGTTAGGTTACAGCAGCGGTTTGTGGGCGAGGATTATCCTGTTGGAAAACACCAACATCTCCTGGAACGCTGTTAATGAATGGCAGCACAGCGGGTCGCATCACCAGACTGATGTACAAATTTGCAGTTGGGGGGCACCCCAGACGATGACTCCAGGTGTAGGCCCAGCGTTTCTAGCGCACAGACAGGTCCGTTGCAGGGCCTCAACTGGTCTCCTCGTAACTAACACATGGGCATCACTGGCGCCAAGGCAGAGCAAGCTTTCATCGCAGGAAACAGCAGGTCTCCATCTTGCCCTCCAATGAGCCGTCGCTTCACACCACTCAAGTCGGAAATGGCAGCGGTCTTGGGTCTGGCTTGGAGCTGTCCTTGAAGTAATCGATTTTTAAAAATTATTTCTGTGACTTTGGTGCCAACTGCTGCTAAAACTGATGCTGTAAATGGAGTACGGTGCACCGGACCGATACTTCCCTGTCAGTAGTTCTGCACGGCCGTCCAGAGTCTGGTCAGTTTAATGAACAAAGTAAGAGCATATGGACTATCAGACCAATTGTGTGATTGGATTGAAGAGTTCCTAGATAACAGAACGCAGCATGTCATTCCCAATGGAGAGAAGTCTTCCGAAGTAAGAGTGATTTCAGGTGTGCCGCAGGGGAGTGTCATAGGACCGTTGCTATTCACAATATACGTAAATGACCTTGTGGATGACATCGGAAGTTCACTGAGGCTTTTTGCGGATGATGCTGTCGTATATCGAGAGGTTGTAACAATGGAAAATTGTACTGAAATGCAGGAGGATCTGCAGCGAGTTGACGCATGGTGCAGGGAATGGCAATTGAATCTCAATGTAGACAAGTGTAATGTGCTGCGAATACATAGAAAGATAGATCCCTTATCATTTAGCTACAAAATAGCAGGTCAGCAACTGGAAGCAGTTAATTCCATAAATTATCTGGGAGTACGCATTAGGAGTGATTTAATATGGAATGATCATATAAAGTTGATCGTCGGTAAAACAGACGCCAGACTGAGATTCATTGGAAGAATCCTAAGGAAATGCAATCCGAAAACAAAGGAAGTAGGTTACAATACGCTTGTTCGCCCACTGCTTGAATACTGCTCAGCAATGTGGGATCCGTACCAGATAGGGTTGATAGAAGAGATAGAGAAGATCCAACGGAGAGCAGCGCTCTTCGTTACAGGATCATTTAGTAATCGTGAAAGCGTTACGGAGATGATAGATAAACTCCAGTGGAAGACTCTGCAGGAGAGACGCTCAGTAGCTCGGTACGGGCGTTTGTTCAAAAAATGGTTCAAATGGCTCTGAGCACTATGGGACTCAACTGCTGTGGTCATCAGTCCCCTAGAACTTAGAACTACTTAAACCTAACTAACCTAAGGACATCACACACATCCATGCCCGAGGCAGGATTCGAACCTGCGACCGTAGCAGTCGCACGGTTCCGGACTGCTCGCCTAGAACCGCGAGACCACCGCGGCCGGCGCTTTTGTTAAAGTTTCGAGAACATACCTTCACCGAGGAGTCAAGCAGTATATTGCTCCCTCCTAAGTATATCTCGCGAAGAGACCATGAGGATAAAATCAGAGAGTCCACACAGAAGCATACCGACAATCGTTCTTTCCACGAACAATACGAGACTGGAATAGAAGGGAGAACCGATAGAGGTACTCAGGGTACCCTCCGCCACACACCGTCAGGTGGTTTGCGGAGTATGGATGTAGATGTAGATGTAGGCCGTACATTCTCGTGACGATTGCTGCCACCAGTTACGTACAGTGGCTACATACCTGCAAGATTGCAGGAGGAATAGGCAGCTCCTCACGGCCCTGTTACGTGACCTCATTGTAACTCAGTGAGGTGTTGATAACTGCGTCTTTGTCACCATTGTTCTTCAATATAGCACTGGACGAAGTGATCAGGCAGTGGAGAGCAATAAACGAGGAAATGGGAACACCAAAGACCCATGTGGGGGACAAAAGGGACAACAGGGCTCAGGTGGACTGCCTAGCCTTTGCAGATGACATAGTAATAGTAAGTGAGACAGAAGAAGACGCAAAGACACAACTCGACAAGTAAAGTAGCCAGAAAGGTGGGACTGAGGATCGCCTATAACAAGTCAAAGACATTAAACCCCATTGCAAACTGGGAAACACCGGAAGGCACTGTGCAAATGGTGGACACGTTTAATTACCTGGGAGAATTTATAACAGGAAGGAACAGGAGTAAGGAGGGAATAACAGAGAGGATAAAGAAGATGACGTCAGCCTTCTGCATGACGAGAGAGGTATACAATAAAAAGAGTATATCCACAGAGGCGAAGATAAGCCACTACAAGGCAACAGTGAGGAATGCAGTATTATATACTGCTGAGACGATGACACTAGGAAGAAATGGGGCAGAGCAACTAGAGAAAGAAGAGAGGAAAATACTGAGAAAAATACTAGGTCCCAAAAGAGGTGGAGAGAGGTGGATGCGAAGACCTAGGAAAGAATTGTACCGGAACATGAGAACAATATCTGGGGAAATCAAACTCAAAAGGGCAAGGTTTGCTGGGCATGTAATTAGGATGAGTATGGACAGAATGACGAAGAGAGTGTGGGAAACAACAGGGAGGACAAGGGGAAAGACAGGAACCGAGTGAGTTGTTGAACATCGGAAGGACCGGTCGGAATTGGGGATCAAGGTCGAAGGAAAGGAAAATTGGAGGATCAAATATACAACGACAAATATGACGGAGATCAATGACAGAGAAGAATACAGGAAAAGATTAGAATGTCACCAGTGGAGCCGCCAGGAGAAACGGAAACTGAAGATCTCGGAAGAAGAGCGGGAGAGGAGAAGAAAAAGAATGAAGAGCTTCTGGGAGAAGAAGAGGAAAGTGCAGTCCACGAAGGGGCTACCTGTGGTCCTACAGAGGCCGTAACGCAAGAAGAAGAAGAAGAAGAAGAACTGCGTCTTTGTTGTCTTAAAGGCATTCCTGAATAACATCAACTCACCACACGCAGTCTCAAACATAACTAGCGTTCACGACCGTTAAGGCATGTATTTAAAGCAAACCTGATTTGCATCCCCATAGTTGGGCTGCTAGTACCACTCTTCTGCAACTCAACTCGCACGAAGTTGGAACAGACATCATCTTTCAGATGTGGAAACATGCCTACGAACGTTCGTTTATGTCACACACTTCCTTCTTGCTGTTGTCCGCCCCAGTAGCTGAGTGGTCAGCGTGACGGATTGCCGTCCTCTTGGCCCGGGTTCGATTCCCGGCTGGGTCGGAGATTTTCTCCGCTCAGGGACTGGGTGTTGTGTTGTGTTCATCATCATTTCATCCCCATCCGGCGTGCAGGTCGCCCAATGTGGCGCCGAATGTAATAAGACCTGCGATATGGCGGCCGGACCTGCCCCGCGAGGGGCCTCCCGGCCAATGACGCCAAACGCTCATTTCCATTTCTTGCTGTTGCGATTTTCTTTTTTATTTTTTTCTTTATTTTTTTCTGTCAGTTTAGAAGAAAGGTTAGAATCAGTAAAAATGATATATGGAACGATATTGCTCAAGCCAGAATAACTTGCTGTTGCGATTTTTTTTATTTTTTTCTGTCAGTTTAGAAGAAAGGTTAGAATCAGTAAAAATGATATATGGAACGATATTGCTCAAGCCAGAATAAAGCACAGAGCATGAAATGAAGACATTAAACGAATGATGGGAATAGTTTTAACATTGGTGCAATGGGTAGAAAGGTATCAGTTGGAGCCATATGACCAGGTGAGATCTGTGAATTGGCAATATGTAGCATGGTGAGCTGGCCTATGTTTCCTCTACTTACGGGCTCTGAGCACTATGGGACTTAACTTCTGAGGTCATCAGTCCCCTAGAACTTAGAACTACTTAACCCTAACTAACCTACGGGCGTCACACACATCCATGCCCGAGGCAGGATTCGAACCTGCGACCGTAGCGCTCGCGCGGTTCCAGACTGACGTGCCTAGAAGCGCTCGGCCACTTCGGCCGGCTCCTCTACTTGTCGTCTCTTACTTTTATATGTATCTGAAATCCGATACCGGGTCTAGGGCGACGAACAATGTAACACATAACAGGAAGCACTCCGCCTTCAGGCCACAAGTGGCCCATCGGGACCATCCGACCGCCGTGTCATCCTCAGCTGAGGATGCGGATAGGAGCGGCGTGTGGTCAGCTCACCGCTCTCCCGGGCGTTACGATGGTTTTCTGTGACCGTAGCCGCTACTATTCGGTCGAGTAGCTCCTCAACTGACATCACGATGCTGAGTGCACACCAAAAAATGGGAACAGCGCATGACAGCCTGGATTGACTTCCATCTAAGTGCCGGCCACGCCCGACAGCATTTAACTTCGGTGAACTGACAGGAACCGGTGTATCCACTGCGGTAAGGCCGTTGCCCAAATAACAGGAAAGTTATACATAGTTTGACAGAAATTTCCCTTTCCCAAAACTGCGTAATGTTGAGCATTGTTCTGCTGTAGGTTTTGTTGTGCACGTCAGATCTAAGTTCACTAGGAAACTGAATTATGTTCCTTAAAAAATCAGAAATACTGCCACCAGTTTGGTGTGACACAGTAATTGCATATGGTTCAAATGGCTCTGAGCACTATGGGACTTAACATCTGAGGTCATCAGTCCCCTAGACTTAGAACTACTTAAACCTAACTAACGTAAGGACATCACACACATCCGTGCCCAAAGCAGAATTCGAACCTGCGACCGTAGCAGCCGCATGTTTCCGGACTGTAGCGCCTAGAACTGCTTGGCTACGACGGCCGACAAGTGCATATGTCCAACACATTGTTTTTGTTATAAATAGTAATAATAATTTGATTAAATGACATTTTTCACAGTATTTAATGACAATATTTCCTATAGAAAATATTTCAGTTCCTTACTTTACAGCGAGCTACAATCTCAAAACTGATAGAGTAATGCGACTTGTGGAAAGGACAACGATTCTGGATTTGGCTTTCAAGTACCGTCAGTGAAATCATGGAAACTGGGCATTCGTGATTATACGCTCATCAGGCTGACTTTCGTCACACTGTGGTTCACGCAAGTACATGATTGAGCATTTGCCTAACATTTTCAGAGCAACTCCAGACTCATCGTCCGTCTATAAAAGTTTTATCCCAACTGTAGAATTGGCTGTTTTATAAAAGTCCTTTCATGCCTATATGTATCTAGATACCACCAAATTTCAGATTAATTCTTCACAACACTCTTCAATCAGTATCCTATATATTATGGGAGGATATCCAACGTCCTGACAAAACTCTACCATCGGGTGAGCAAGATGTATGATACAGTCGAAATACCCTCAGACTTCAAGAAGAATATCATAATTCCGATCCCAAAGAAAGCGGGTGTTGACAGATGTGAAAATTACCGAACTATCAGTTTAATAAGTCACAGATGCAAATTACTAACGAGAATTCTTTACAGACGAATGAAAAAACTGGTAGAAGCCGACCTGGGGGAAGATCACTTTGGATTCCGTAGAAATGTTGGAACTCGTGAGGCAATACTGACCTTACGACATATCTTAGAAGAAAGATTAATGAAAGGCAAACTTACGTTTCTAGCATTTGTAGACTTAGAGAAAGCTTTCGACAATGTTGACTAGAATACTCTCTTTCAAATTCTAAAGGCGGCAGGAGTAAAATACAGGGAGCGAAACGCTATTTACAATTTGTACAGAAACCAGATGGCAGTTATAAGAGTCAAGGGGCATGAAAGGGAAGCAGTGGTTCGGAAGGGAGTGAGACAGGGATGTAGCCTCTCCCTGATGTTATTCAATCTGTATATTGAGCAGGCAGTAAAGGAAACAAAAGAAAAATTCGGAGCAGGTATTAAAATCCGTGGAGAAGAAATAAAAAGTTTGAGGTTCGCCGATGACATTGTAATTCTGTCAGAGACAGCAAAGGACTTCGAAGAACTGTTGAACAGAATGGACAGTGTCTTGAAACGAGGATATAAGGTGAACATCAACAAAAGCGAAACGAGGATAATGGAATGTAGTCGAATTAAGTCGGGTGATGCTGAGGGAATTAGATTAGGAAATGAGACACTTAAAGTAGTAAAGGAGTTTTGCTATTTGGGGAGCAAAATAAATGATGATGGTCGAAGTAGAGAGGATATAAAATGTAGACTGGCAATGGCGAGGAAAGCCTTTCTGAAGAAGAGAAATTTGTTAACATCGAGTATAGATTTAAGTGTCGGAAAGTCGTTTCTGAAAGTATTTGTATGGAGCGAAGCCATATATGGAAGTGAAACGTGGACGATAAATAGTTTAGACAAGAAGAGAATAGATGCTTTCGAAATGTGGTGCTACAGAAGAATGCTGAAGATTAGATGGGTAGATGACATAACTAATGAGGAGATACTGAATAGGATTGGGGAGAAGAGGAGTTTGTGGCACAACTTGACTAGAAGAAGGGACCTGTTGGTAGGGCATGTTCTGAGGCATCAAGGGATCACAAATTTAGCATTGGAGGGCAGCGTGGAGGGTGAAGATCGTAAGGGAGACCAAGAGATGAATACACTGATTCAGAAGGATGTAGGCTGCAGTACGTACTGGGAGATGAAGAAGCTTGCACAGGATAGAGTAGCATGGAGAGCTGCATCAAACCAGTCTTTGGACTGAAGACCACAACAACAACAACAACAACAATATTGGGAATTACGTATAATGTGACTTTTGTAGGATTTATAAATTTTTACCTCTTTTATCAAGAATTTAAGAATATAAAATTTTGTTTCATTTTCTTTCTTCGTTAAAACTTATTAATATTACGACTATTTCTTGTAACAGGCTGCACTGTAGGTTTGTAGATGTCTCCGATTCCTCATGCCATGGGTTACAACTCTGTATTTTCATATGTTTTTGGTCAAACTACATGGTATGACAATGTGATCACATGCTAGATAGGTCTGGATCCATGGAACAGCTCCTAGCCCTTCCTATCTCCACTGCCAGAGGTACTTTATTTCTTATTCTCTGCAGTTCTCTTTCACAATACGGAAAATTTTTGCGCTGGGACATAAGCATACTGTAGTATCACTGCCTATACTGCATGTCTTTACTGAGTCCTCCCTCTGGTGCTCAGTAGAAGCTTAGCTTCCATGGTGTGTGTGTGTGTGTGTGTGTGTGTGTGTGTGTGTGTGTGTGTGTGTGTTGTGCAGTGTCAATGCCACTCTTGGACAACTCAATCTACAGTAATTTGGCCGAAGTAGTTGAAATTCTTTCCATGGAAGTTGTGTGTTATACACTCCTGGAAATTGAAATAAGAACACCCTGAATTCATTGTCCCAGGAAGGGGAAACTTTATTGACACATTCCTGGGGTCAGATACATCACATGATCACACTGACAGAACCACAGGCACATAGACACAGGCAACAGAGCATGCACAATGTCGGCACTAGTACAGTGTATATCCACCTTTCGCAGCAATGCAGGCTGCTATTCTCCCATGGAGACGATCGTAGAGATGTTGGATGTAGTCCTGTGGAACGGCTTGCCATGCCATTTCCACCTGGCGCCTCAGTTGGACCAGCGTTCGTGCTGGACGTGCAGACCGCGTGAGACGACGCTTCATCCAGTCCCAAACATGCTCAATGGGGGACATATCCGGAGATCTTGCTGGCCAGGGTAGTTGACTTACACCTTCTAGAGCACGTTGGGTGGCACGGGATACATGCGGACGTGCATTGTCCTGTTGGAACAGCAAGTTCCCTTGCCGGTCTAGGAATGGTAGAACAATGGGTTCGATGACGGTTTGGATGTACCGTGCACTATTCAGTGTCCCCTCGACGATCACCAGTGGTGTACGGCCAGTGTAGGAGATCGCTCCCCACACCATGATGCCGGGTGTTGGCCCTGTGTGCCTCGGTCGTATGCAGTCCTGATTGTGGCGCTCACCTGCACGGCGCCAAACACGCATACGACCATCATTGGCACCAAGGCAGAAGCGACTCTCATCGCTGAAGACGACACGTCTCCATTCGTCCCTCCATTCACGCCTGTCGCGACACCACTGGAGGCGGGCTGCACGATGTTGGGGCGTGAGCGGAAGACGGCCTAACGGTGTGCGGGACCGTAGCCCAGCTTCATGGAGACGGTTGCGAATGGTCCTCGCCGATACCCCAGGAGCAACAGTGTCCGTAATTTGTTGGGAAGTGGCGGTGCGGTCCCCTACGGCACTGCGTAGGATCCTACGGTCTTGGCGTGCATGCGTGCATCGCTGCGGTCCGGTCCCAGGTCGACGGGCACGTCCGCCTTCCGCCGACCACTGGCGACAACATCGATGTACTGTGGAGACCTCACGCCCCACGTGTTGAGCAATTCGGCGGAACGTCCACCCGGCCTCCCGCATGCCCATTATACGCCCTCGCTCAAAGTCCGTCAACTGCACATACGGTTCACGTCCACGCTGTCGCGGCATGCTACCAGTGTTAAAGACTGCGATGGAGCTCCGTATGCCACGGCAAACTGGCTGACACTGACGGCGGCGGTGCACAAATGCTGCGCAGCTAGCGCCATTCGACGGCCAAAACCGCGGTTCCTGGTGTGTCCGCTGTGCCGTGCGTGTGATCATTGCTTGTACAGCCCTCTCGCAGTGTCCGGAGCAAGTATGGTGGGTCTGATACACCGGTGTCAATGTGTTCTTTTTTCCATTTCCAGGAGTGTATATCATTGTCAACAGTTCAGTCTTGGTGATTTATTTGAAAGTGATAGTCCTAAAATCATGAACTGTGTCACAAGAACATCAATCAGCTGTATCACTATGGTTATTGGACAGATAATGTATACTGGACAATTACCTGTGTGAACAATGAAACTGAGAGAGAGAGACACATCTAATCAGTTTGACAAATATGAAGAGTGTAGATACTTTTCGTTTCATATTGTACTACGAAGTATTCAGAAAACGGCATCTCAACCGGTCACACATACACTCATGAAAATAAGTAGTAAAACCACTAGAATGGATTCGTACCAATTCAAAGAACTGTGGCACTAACCTAATCTTATGACAGCCTGTTTTAACAGTGGCTTTCATGTGTTTCTGCTCCAGGCACCTGAACTGAGCGGTTAATGTTCTGACAATAGACATGAGTACATTCCAGTGGATTACACACTGCCGGCCGGAGTGGCCGAGTGGTTCTAGGCGCTACAGTCTGGATCCGCGCGACCGCTACGGTCGCAGGTTCGAATCCTGCCTCGGGCGTGGATGTGAGCGATGTCCTTAGGTTAGTTAGGTTTAAGTAGTTCTAAGTTCTAGGGGACTGATGACCCATAGTGCTCAGAGCCAGCAGAAGGCTGTAAATATGTAGGCATGAAGAATAAAGGTGTAGAATGTTAGTCACGTTTGTTTTATTTAAAAAGCTTTACGAGTTCTCACATAAAAAGTTTGGAGGCATTACTTTTCATCATGTCCTCGTACATGAATTTCTTCATTGTCACGTTACGGTAATTGATCCAAAGCAGTCAATGAAAGCTTTTGAATAATAAAGAGGAGAGGTAGTTACTGTCTAGCATCTGAGCCGTGTATCGACTCGTGCTACACCTTGTATTTAGATCGCACTGGTTTTCGTTTTCTTCCCCTGACATGTTTGTTTGATATGTTGTCCGTCATTAAGTGGCTGCTTGGTGGCCTTTTCTATCTGCTATCGATATCTGCGTTTTTGCGTCCGGGAAACTGCTATGAAGGAAGTGAGATCTTCGACCGGTGGTTACTTCGTGTGGTGGCGCGGAAGTAGGGCCGTGCGCTCAGAGAGTCTGGTGGACAGAGGAGGGCAGTGTGGCTCGCCAGCGCGGACCAGGCGTGGTCGGCTGTACCGAGTCGCCTCGTGATGTGTGTCGGTCGTGTGTAACGAGCGGGCGAGTTGACGGAAGAGCTCCCCGCGGGTTGGTTGTACACAGAATCGCCCCACGAGTAGTTGCTGTTCATTTTACCTTGGTGGGACGTTAACAACCTTCTTTAAGTCCTCCGTTTCAACACTGGAGTTTAAAAAGGAGACATCTAACATGAAGTGTTGTGTTGGCCGAAGAGCCAACACCGTGTTACTAGTGGATGCCGAAATGCATGCGTTTAGCTCACGCAGGCTGGCGTGAGGAGGGAAGGACTATACTGACGTGAGGTCTGGAACATGACAAGGAATTAGAATTCAGAAAGCGGACGTAATTAGTTTGATACTTAACTTTAATCCATTAGTGATGAACGTCGCTCTTGACGGTACATGATTCACAATATTATCTGTTCCGAAGACATATAGTAACTGAATATGGCGCCTTGCTAGGTCGTAGCAAATGACGTAACTGAAGCCTATACTAAACTGTTGTCTCTGCAAATGAGAGCGTATGTAGTCAGTGAACCATCGCTAGCAAAGTCGGCTGTACATCTGGGGCGAGTGCTAGGGAGTCTCTCTAGACTAGGCCTGCCGTGTGGCGGCGCTCGGTCTGCAATCACTGACAGTGGCGACACGCGGGTCCGACGTATAGTAACGGACCGCGGCCGATTTAAAGGCTACCACCTAGCTACTACCTGGCGATGACACCACATGAAGGAGCGGTCAATACGCGTCAACGTTGCAGAGAAGACGTGAACTCCGGTGACAGAGCGTGTTGTCGCGTGACCGTGGCGTGTTGGGTACGCTGGCGACGCGTGCGCGGTCAGATATGTGGATCCTTGCCATCGGAGGTCGTGTACTGCCTGTTCGAGCATAACTGCAAGTTAAGTTAGTGGAAGATTTTAATCATTAAGTAATAAGTTTGCATAACCAGTCTCTCTTCTGCCTTGTGGCCTCCGGCGATCGGGTTTCCTGTCCCCTTCATCGGTGTAATTGAAGACAGTGATCTTTCCTCCTCCTCTCTTTACTACCCGATGCGATGTGTAGTTTTAGCAGTTTAATTGTTTCCCTATGTTGTCGTGTGTTATGAGTAAATTCACGCTTCTTGTTTGTTGATCATGTGGTCGCTCATTCAGGACTGTGTGGTGTAATGTTTCCTTGCACGAGGTTAGCTCTAATTCTGTCAGCAAGTTAAGCCATCCTATTACAAGTTTTCGCTGGCTAAAAGTCGGTGCAGTGACCAGCCTGAGAGTGGCAATTGTGTTTATGGGCGTATTTAAATTGGTCAGTATTCCGTCTAGGCTGAGCGTCCCTGAGTGGGTGATTTGTGGCCGCCTTACACGGGTCCGTCATATCTGTTATGTTCTAACGATATTCCAGGACACTTTTGTTTAAAAACTTTTTTAAATTCCTCCATTCCTTTATTGCCAGTAATCGTGTGTTTGCTGAGACCTTTAATTTTCTTTAATGGCGGTGGTAGCTTCACTACCTCACTGTACTTTATTAACAAAGTTGTGTGTTTACTTTAGTAACCTGTTTACTAATGTTCTTTAAATTTTTTTAACTGTTGTATTGCTATAAATGATTTGATTGCCGTTAGCGGCGTGTTTAAAATGTTGTTTATTGTCGTACTGTTAGTTTATGTAAGATATGAATAAAACATTTGTGTGTGAAAATCTCAACTCAACAGTAAACTATTAGAAATTTGGCCCCGTTTCCCAACTTGTGGTGTGGCTTGTAGTAACCGTAACCACTGTGTGTGTCACATCTAATTCATTATTTGAAAACAACAAAGATTTTCTTCATGTGGAAAACCAGTTGAAAACCTTCAATCTTAGTTTAGTCATTGAGTTTCCTAACATAAAACTTACCTGCAGTTTTCAGTTCCTAAAGTCTTATCTGATTTGTTAGCATTGGCACCGTCTCTAGTCCTCGCCTTCCCTTGGTTTTTGTCTGACTGTATACATGTTTATGTTAGAGAGGGAGAGAAAGGGAGAGAGAGAGAGAGACAGAGAGAGAGTGTGTGTACTTTTTAATACTTAGGAGATGAGTGGGATTGTTGTTCATTTATTAGGATGATTGTCTAATACATAATAAATTACTGTAAACAGTGATTGGTTAGTCATATTCACTTAATTTGTAAGTACTTTCTTTTATGTATTTTTTTTAATATGTGACAATTTTCTTGTCAAGAAACAGGTGCCTTTTGACATTTGTTCTAAAAATTATCATGTCTTTCAATCAAACCGGTTTGAACAACAAGGTATAAACATGAAGACATATCATTCAGTCTAAAAGTACTTTGCAAAAACAACAGAGATGGACATCTACCAGAAAGTAGGAATACATCCATTAAAACGTAATACATGTAATGAAAAGTGTGTAGTGGAAGGCAGCAAACATTTGACACCCAATACAAAGAACATATCAGAGTCTGGAGATATGGAACAAGCCTCTCAACTTCTGCAGGAGATTTAAGAAAAGTGAATAACACTCCAACAACAAGAGAACAATATATGATAACCGAACAAGTAAAGAAAGACACCTGCTAACTTTACAAGGAAATTCCCTTTTCTTCCTAAAGCACAAACATTTAGCAGTCTTTTTCTTATGCCTGTCTGCTCCTCAGCGCTTCCTTTAAGTGGCGAGTAGCAATCTATCCTTTTCATAATACTGTTATTCCAGCCTGGACTTTCCACTGCAAAATCACATCTATCCTTTTCATAATATTGCTATTCCAGCCTGAACTTTCCATTGCAAAATCACATATACAAAACAAAGGCAGGAAAGGAACTACAATTAAATGACCATGTGAATATGACTAACCACCCTCTGTTCTCACCAATTGATTATGTAATAGACAAACAGCTCAACAGATGATCACAAATCCCATTCCTCTCGCGCGCGCACACACACACACACACACACACACACACACACACACACACACACACACACACCACACACACATACACAGACTCATCCAAAAACAATGGAAAGAAACAGTCAGGGAAGTTTGCAACACTTTCAAAAATAGAGGAATCACTAGAGGCTGGAAATGGTAGTTAAAATAGTATATTTCAACATCACAACAACTAAAAAGAATTCTGAATGACAGAAAGCTGCATGCTTTTAAAATTGTGAATTAGATGCTGTTCTGTAAGTACCTTTCTACTTTATTATTGAAAAAAAAAAAAACCTTGACCTGCCATGTTTGACAACTAACCCCAAGTTCCCTTATATATTACACAAATTACAACATCATTCATGTTTTTCCCTCCCATCCGCCTCCTCACAGGCACATGCAGTGAGAATTCTAAGGAATACGTTTGCAACCAGATCCACTACAGACAAATACTGTATTCCTAAGCACAAACGGTTCAGATGGCTCTGAGCACTATGGGACTTAACTTCTAAGGTCATCAGTCCCCTAGAACTTAGAACTACTTGAACCTAACTAAGCTAAGAACATCACACACATCCATGCCCGAGGCAGGATTCGAACCTGCGACCGTAGCGGTCACGCGGTTCCGGACTGTAGCGCCTAGAATCGCTCGGCCACCCCGCCCGGCTAAACACAAATGATTGCGTTAGATTTCACAGATTTTGAACTTCAGAAACTCTCTAAGAAATGTGGGAATGTAGAAGTTAATGTAACAATACTTGAGGATTGCACCAGATAAATTTATTTTTGCCAAAATCGGAAATAGAGCCTTTATTTCCTGTATTTGTGAGTAATCACTTTAGCCTTTAGGCATGTGCATTGTGATCATGGCAGTTTGACATCTGACTTAGCCTAAGTGGCAGGTGTCAACAGTCTCGCCATTTAGGCGACTGCTCACATCCTGAGATGACAACAGTTGTGATATGACGTTCTACTTCTAAAAAGTCTCCAGGCACATATGCCCAAATTATTTCACCCACTCATAATAATACTTCAGTCCATATAGCGTAAAGCCTAAAAACGGATTTTGCCTTCTTCTCCTTAGTTTTTGCTAGAGGCACATTATGTTACTATCAGTCTCTCATCATTACAGCCAATACAAGGGAAGGCTGCTAAACCACAGCTACAATATTTGTTGTCCATCCCACTACACTCAACACAACATATCACAACAAATCACAGTATAATTCTGTATAGACAAATAATTTTTTGCTTACCTCTTGATTCACCTCCTCCTGCGATTTTTCTTTCACTTTCATGCTGAACGAATAAATCAGGACCGAGGGTGAAAAAAATTAATATAGTGTAGTAAGTACTTTTATGCAGCATGACCTCTGCATTCAATGCTACAATATAAAAGTTTCATAAGATCAATTATTTTATTTATAAATAGCTCTCGGTAAGTTTTCTTTTTCGAGGGAAGTTAGCCACAACCTCAGTAGCTCACGCGTCGCTCAAGGACGGATTACGTCATCTTGAATTCTCTCGTTATAGGAGAAGATATAGACGTTCGCGTCTTGCTGTTTACAAGGCCACAGATGATTTGGAATTTAAAGTTCCTAATAAGGGAGCACAGAGTTTTCTGCAAGGGCCTTCTGTGTTTTGTGGATGTGTAATTAATTTTACACTTACTCAATAAGATTCAAATGTGTCTGGTAATGGATGGATTACTGTTGCTGCAGTGCGTTATCCAAGTACTACTGTGGAAGGTGTGACTTCTTTAGAAGCATTTAATAACAGAGATGTTATAGCTCATCGTAACTATCATGTTGGAGAAGTTTTCAACAAAGATATGGGTTCATTATATTTTACCTCTACAATGCCATTCACGATAAGGACAAGAAATCGTAGGAAAATAAATGAGCAGGAGAGTGTTTCTGTTTGGGCTAAAGGTGGTGGAAGATGTGCTAAAGTAAAACTTGTTGGTGATATAACACATTATTATAGAAATTAATAAAGTTAATCCTTTCCCTTATATCCCGTGAAATTTTTTTTAAAAACAATAATAAAACTACACATTGATCTTTTGTGACATTCTGAAACTAAAGACAGAAACATGCAACGAATAGTGCTGCACTTCTGTGAATCCTTTATCTTTCATTTAATCTTATTTTGTAAATGTTCTTGACTTACAAATGATACCCAAGAATCAAGTGGACACAGTTTTTGTAACTGATTTCCTTTGTACACGACATTACTCTTGCCTAGGAAGTTACCAATTCATTAGTTTGCCTTCTTAGTTAACGCGAAGTATCAGGAAGGTGGATAGTGAGGCACTACTCTTTCCATGGAAATGGAAATGAAGTCCCATGCTTCTTGACAGAGCGTAGGGGAACGATGCGGGAGACCCTCACTGCCGTATCCTAATGGAGGTGGCTTGCTGTTGGCTTCCTCTGACACTCTTTCCATAGGAACTAAAATACACGTAAAAATTTCGTTTGGCTTCCAGTCTACAAGAGTCAGTAGTAACCTCTATCTGCTTAGAGACTGTACCATGAAATACTTCTCAAGGCAACAGTTTTCACATGTATTAATGCATCAGTGGTGAGAATGTTCTAATGCATCTACTGACTACACGAAACACACTGACTGAAAAACATATTCTATTAACTTATGCAGTGTAAGTGGCTTTGACGTTTAGAAATGTCACAGAAAGTATTCAGCACATCAACTCAAGTTTCACATGATGTGAGAGGTGATACATAGCTTTTAAAGTTCGCCGCGCGGGATTAGCCGAGTGGTCTAGGCGCTGCAGTCATGGACTGTGCGGCTGGTCCCGGCGGAGGTTCGAGTCCTCCCTCGGGCATGGGTGTGTGTGTTTGTCCTTAGGATAATTTAGGTTAAGTAGTGTGTAAGCTTAGGGACTGATGACCTTAGCAGTTAAGTCCCATAAGATTTCACACACATTTGAACATTTTTTTTTTAAAGTTCGCTTCTAAAGTTAAAGCAGTATTTAACTTTTCAGAACTGGGTTTCATCCATTCTAGAACTTCCCATTACTTTTATACCACCATGGTAATGGAACCTCGAGTTTAGAATGGTTATATTTTTAATTTATTTATGGTGAATATCGAACCTGCCAATTCGATCTGTTCTGACTGACCTATGATGTTATCAAAATGGTAGAAATGAATCTTAGGATATAGTCCTCATCTGTGTAAAATATATGCCACTACAAAGTTATTCTCGTGAAGTTCCATTTATTGGTTTTGCCTACTCAAACTCAAACAGTCAGTGTCAATCTGCAATGACAGCTTTGACTCCAAAAGACAATATAAAAGCAAAATAAAGGAAAACTATTCTTGTCCCTCTCTCTCCCTCTCCCTCTTTATGCACACAGTAATTCACATGCCACAATATTATTACAATAAGGTTGAAAACCGAAGCCTTGTATTAGGAGGGTGTACTTACTTTATTAATGTTGTTAATAAATTTTTGTACATTTTGGTTTCTTTCATTTTCCAACAGAACTGGTTTGGGATAACACATATGATACTGCTGATTAAATCAATCCCAAAGTGATCATTTACTCTGAACAAACTACACTGCTCTGAAGAATGTATGGACACGTTAGACGAAGTGACGTAACTGCTCATTGGAAAGGAGTGAAAGTATGGGAGCATGTTTCCAGATGTCATCCAGTCATGCACAGACAGTTGGTCATCACATGGTGTGATGTCAGTGTGACCATAGCACCAAGTGGAGATGGGCCCACGATACAAGGCACTTGAAGGAATAGGAAGAGACTGTGTCTGACACACAGGGGGCAGTTACGGTGCACCGTGGTGGTGTTTTTCATTACAATATGCCCCAGAGACAGAATTCGTATGGATTAAAATGGCGAGGAATCATTGGGAAACTGGAAGGAAGGCAAAGTCTTGACGAGTGTAGCCCAGGAGGTTGCTATTGCTCAGAGCATTGTTTCACAGGGATGGGCAGTGTCTGAACCACAGATACTAGGGCGCAAAGGAAAGGAATAAAAAAAAGAATTAAAATAATAGTAGTGTTTAAGACATGGGCCAAAGTAAGAGATCGGAATGCTGGCCAATGTGCCACAATTTCGAATGACATTATCGTGTGCTAAGAGGCATCGAAAATAATTTCGAAAATTGTGACCTCATTTTCTCAGTAACATACTCTGTAAATTGAAATGGGTGGGGGAGGGAGGAAAGGAAAGGAAACTGCTGATATAAGCTGCACCAGGACATTACGCGGAATCGGCGGCGACGAGGGCAAACGTGTGTAGGGTCTACGATTGGAACCCAGTATCGCCTGCTTACCAAGCAGCTGCGTTAACCAGTCGGCCATCCAGACACTGTTTATCGCAGTTGTGAGGACTATCTCGACACATATCCTGGCCGATCCACTTTCCCACCTATCCGCAGTCAGCGTCCATGTCCTCCGTGTTCGGGACTTTGAAATTCCCACAGGAATTGTGTATCAACACAGAAGGTGGTGGATTCGTTGCCCATCGAGGCGATTCGGTTGTATGAATGCGCGGTGTCTGTCTGTTACTGCGTGAAGCCAAAGCGCCGGCATTCCAGTGAGGACCGATAGAACAGAGGGGGCTTTGAGGAGGTGTCAGACAGTCGCTCGCTGACCGACAGCTCTCCAGGACGACAACGCTACAGCAACGGGCCAGTCGAACAGAGGCTTCAAGGCTAGCGACCTGAATAGAAGCGCCAACTCTATTACTTCGCTTGTATTAGGATTGTCTATAGCGAAGCAGTAAAGGAAACAAAAGAAAAATTCGGAGTTGGAATTAAAATCCATGGAAAAGAAATAAAAACTTTGAGGTTCGTCGATGACATTGTAATACTGTCAGAGACAGCAGAGGACGTGGAACAGCAGCTGAACGGAATGGAAAGTGTCTTGAAAGCGGATTAAGATGAACATGAACAAAAGCGAAACGAGGATAATGAAATGTAGTCGAATGAAGTCGGGCGATGCTGCAGGAATTAAATTAGGAAATGAAACGCTTAAAGTAATAAACGAGTTTTGCTATTTGGGGAGCAAAATAACGGATGATGGTCGAAGTAGAGAGGATATAAAATGTAGACTGGCAATGGCAAGGAAAGCGTTTCTGAAGAAGAGAAATCTGTTAACATCGAGTATAGATTTAAGTGTCAGGAAGTCGTTTCTGAAGGTATTTCTATGCAGTGTCGCCATGTATGGAAGTGAAACGTGGACAATAAATAGTTTAGACAAGAAGAGAATAGAAGCTTTCGAAATGTGGTGCTGCAGAAGGATGCTGAAGATTAGATGGGTAGGCCGGCCGAGGTGGCCGAGCGGTTCTAGGCGCTAGAGTCTGGGACCGCGCGACCGCTACGTCGCAGGTTCGAATCCTGCCTCGGGCATGGATGAGTGTGATGGCCTTAGGTTAGTTAGGTTTAAGTAGTTCTAAGTTCTAGGGGACTGATGACCACAGATGTTAACTCCCATAGTGCTCACAGCCATCTGAACCATTTTTAGATGGGTAGATCAGATAACTAATGAGGAGGTATTGAATAGAACTGGGGAGAAGAGGAGGTTGTGGCACAACTTGACTAGAAGAAGGGATCGCTTGTTAGGACATATTCTGAAGCATCAAGGGATCACCAATTTGGTGTTGAAGGGCAGCGTGGAGGGTAAAAATCGTAGAGGGAGGCCAAGAGATGAATACACTAAGCAGATTCAGAAGGATGTAGGCTGCAGTAGGTACTGGGAGATGAAGAGGCTTGCACAGGATAGAGTAGCACGGAGAGCTGCATCAAAGCAGTCTCAGGACTGAAGACCACAACAACAAAGAGATGGTGGGGGCGGGCTTTTTATACAGCATCGATTCTGCTGGCCGGCTTGGCCTGGCTGTGGCGAAGGCGACGGCGGCCTTGGCGGGACGTGTGTAGCCGAGGCGACGCATGCGCTGACCTGCTGGAGTTCAGTGGGCGGCGCCGGCCGCACTCATCGATTACTGCGGGTGGGCGTGGCCGGCGCTCGCTGCGAGCCAAGTGTTCCCTGCGGGGAAGACACACTGCGGCGACACGCGGGGTGCTGCAACCACGCACCACGGAACGCTAGAATGCACACACCCACAGTCACGCCTCCAGGAATGTTGTTTCGCGTAAATGAAGCTTTGCTTCTCGGTTCTTACGAGGAGAACACGGCAGGTGCCACAATCTGATATCCCAGAATCTTCGCTCATTATTTTTTTTTTTGGTCATCAGTCTACTGACTGGTTTGATGCGGCCCGCCACGAATTCCTTTCCTGTGCTAACCTCTTCATCCCAGAGTAGCACTTGCAACCTACGTCCTCAATTATTTGCTTGACGTATTCCAATCTCTGTCTTCCTCTACAGTTTTTGCCCTCTACAGCAACCGAGCGAGGTGGCGCAGTGGTTAGCACACTGGACTCGCATTCGGGAGGACGACGGTTCAATCCCGTCTCCGGCCATCCTGATTTAGGTTTTCCGTGCTTTCCCTAAATCGCTTCAGGCAAATGCCGGGATGGTTCCTTTGAAAGGGCACGGCCGATTTCCTTCCCCATCCTTCCCTCACCCGAGCTTGCGCTCCGTCTCTAATGACCACGTTGTCGACGGGACGTTAAACACTAATATCCTCCTCCTCCTCCTCCCTCTACAGCTCCCTCTAGTACCATGGAAGTCATTCCCTCATGTCTTAGCAGATGTCCTATCATCCTGTCCCTTCTCCTTATCAGTGTTTTCTACATATTCCTTTCCCCTCCGATTCTGCGTAGAACCTCCTCATTCCTTACCTTATCAGTCCACCTAATTTTCAACATTCGTCTATAGCACCACATCTCAAATGCTTCGATTCTCTTCTGTTCCGGTTTTCCCACAGTCCATGTTTCACTACCATACAATGCTGTACTCCACACGTACATCCTCAGAAATTTCTTCCTCAAATTAAGGCCGGTATTTGATATTAGTAGACTTCTCTTGCCCAGAAATGCCGTTTTTGCCATAGCGAGTCTTCTTTTGATGTCCTCTTTGCTCCGTCCGTCATTGGTTATTTTATTGCCTAGGTAGCAGAATTCCTTAACTTCATTGACTTCGTGACCATCAATCCTGATGTTCAAAATGGTTCAAATGGCTCTGAGCACTATGGGACTTAGCATCTAAGGTCCTCAGTCCCCTAGAACTTAGACCTGCTTAAACCTAACTAAGCTAAGGATGTCACACACAACCATGCCCGAGGCAGGATTCGAACCTGCGACCGCAGCAGTCTCGCGGTTCCGGACTGAAGCGCCTAGAACCGCTCGGCCACCGCGGCCGGCAATCCTGATGTTAAGTTTCTCACTGTTCTCATTTCTACTACTTCTCATTACCTCCGTCTTTCTCCGATTTACTCTCAAATCATACTGTGTACTCATTAGACTGTTCATTCCGTTCAGCAGATCATTTAATTCTTCTTCACTTTCACTCAGGATAGCGATGTCATCAGCGAATCGTATCATTGATAGCCTTTCACCTTGTATTTTAATTCCACTCCTGAACCTTTCTTTTATATCCATCATTGCTTCCTCGATGTACAGATTGAAGAGTAGGGGCGAAAGGCTACAGCCTTGTCTTACACCCTTCTTAATACGAGCACTTCGTTCTTGATCGTCCACTCTTGTTATTCCCTCTTGGTTGTTGTACATATTGTATATGACCCGTCTCTCCCTATAGCTTACCCCTACTTTTTTCAGAATCTCGAACAGCTTGCACCATTTTATATTGTCGAACGCTTTTTCCAGGCCGACAAATCCTATGAAAGTGTCTTGATTTTTCTTTAGCCTTGCTTCCATTATTAGCCGTAACGTCAGAATTGCCTCTCTCGTCCCTTTACTTTTCCTAAAGCCAAACTGATCGTCACCTAGCGCAATCTCAATTTTCTTTTCCATTCTTCTGTATATTATTCCTGTAAGCAGCTTCGATGCATGAGCTGTTAAGCTGATTGTGCGATAATTATCGCACTTGTCAGCTCTTGCCGTCTTCGGAATTGTGTGGATGATGCTTTTCCGAAAGTCAGATGGTATATCGCCAGACTCATATATTCTACACACCAACATGAATAGTCGTTTTGTTGCCACTTCCTCCAATGATTTTAGAAATTCTGATGGAATGTTATTTATCCCTTCTGCCTTATTTTACCGTAAGTCCTCCAAAGCTCTTTTAAATTCCGATTCCAATACTGGATCCCCTATCTCTTCTAAATCGACTCCTATTTCTTTCTCTATCACATCAGACAAATCTTCACCCTCGTAGAGGCTTTCAATGTATTCTTTCTACCTATCTGATCTCTCCGCTGCATTTAACAGTGGAATTCCCGTTGCACTCTTAATGTTATCACCGTTGCTCATTATATGAGGAGCCAAAATAAGGTTAACATGATGTGTCTCGGCTTGTCTGTAGGTACTCTACCGTTTGTGAGGAAGTCTGTCAGTGCGTGCTGTCTGGTCTTTCGGGCATGTCTACATCTACATCTACATTTATAGTCCGCAAGCCACTCAACGGTGTGTGGCGGAGGGCACTTTACGTGCCATTGTCATTACCTCCCTCTCGTGTTCCACTCGCGTATGGTTCGCGGGAAGAACGACTGCCGGAAAGCATCCGTGCGCGCTCGAATCTCTCTAATTTTACATTCGTGATCTCCTCGGGAGGTATAAGTAGGGGGAAGCAATATATTCGATACCTCATCCACAAACGGCACCCTCTCGAAACCTGGACAGCAAGCTACACCGCGATGCAGAGCGCCTCTCTCGCAGAGTCTGCCACTTGAGTTTGCTAAACATCTCCGTAACGCCATCACGCTTACCAAATAACCCTGTGACGAAACGCGCCGCTCTTCTTTGGATCTTCTCTATTTCCTCCGTCAACCCGACCTGGTACGGATCCCACACTGATGAGCAATACTCAAGTATAGGTCGAACGAGTGTTTTGTAAGCCACCTCCTTTGTTGATGGACTACATTTTCTAAGGACTCTCCCAATGAATCTCAACCTGGTACCCGCCTTACCAACAATTTTATACGATCATTCCACTTCAAATCGTTCCATACGCATACTTCCAGATATTTTACAGAAGTAACTGCTACCAGTGTTTGTTTCGCTATCATATAATCATACAATAAACGATCCTTCTTTCTATGTATTCCCAATACATTACATTTGTTTACGTTAAGGGTCAGTTGCTACTCCCTGCACGAAGTGCCTATCCGGTGCAGTCTTCCTGCATTTCGCTACAATTTTCTAATGCTGCAACTTCTCTGTATACTACAGCATCATCCGCGAAAAGCCGCATGGAACTTCCGACACTATCTACTAGGCCATTTATATATATTGTGTCCAAAAGAACAGTGCTAAATCCCGCCTAATCGTCAAATATGGCGTGTCTAGGAAACCTGCTTTCTCGGATCACTAGACAACAATACAAGCAGATCGTATTAATGAGTTTTATCACAAAATAAACAAGTAGAATACTTAACTTTCCGTTACATGGATGTGTCGCAAGCAAAGGGCGACATGCAAAATAAGCAAGGTTCTTCGGTATGTTGTTGTTGTTGTGGTCTTCAGTCCTGAGACTGGTTTGATGCAGCTCTCCATACTACTCTATCCTGTGCAAGCTTACGGTATATTGATAATTTATACTTATGGACCGTCTGACAGCAACTGAATAAAATATAATTTTAGTGCCATACGCGTTTCGCCTTTATTTTCTATAAGGCATCATCAGTGGCAGATTGCGTGGACAGTTTCTTACATATTACGCTCTTGTTGCATTTTTGGTGTTGTTCTTCTTCTTATGAACGCCAATTTGCGGTTTTTTCCACATTCCACAGCACTATGCACTGAATGCTTGTTTTAATGCAATGTTTTGGTTTCTGCAACTTCTCTGTATACTACAGCATCATCCGCGAAAAGCCGCATGGAAGAGACCAAAACATTGCATTAAAACAAGCGTTCAGTGCATAGTGCTGTGGAATGTGGAAAAAACCGCAAATTGGCGTTCATAAGAAGAAGAACAACACCGAAAATGCAACAAGAGCGTAATATGTAAGAAACTGTCCACGCAACCTGCCACTGATGATGCCTTACAGAAAATAAAGGCGAAACGCGTATGGCACTAAAATTGTGTTTTATTCAGTTGCTGTCAGACGGTCCATAAGTATAAATTATCAATATACCGCAATATTACACGCAACTGAGGAAGACAGGACTACAAAAGTTGATGATGTCTGTGCAAGCTTCTTCATCTCCCAGTACCTACTGCAACCTACATCCTTCTGAATCTGCTTACTGTATTCATCTCTTCGTCTCCCTCTACGATTTTTACCCTCCACGCTGCCCTCCAATACTAAATTGGTGATCCCTTGATGCTTCAGAATATGTCCTACCAACCGATCCCTTCTTCTAGTCAAGTTGTGCCACAAACTTCTCTTCTCCCCAATCCTATTCAGTACCTCCTCATTACTTATGTGATCTACCCATCTAATCTTCAGCATTTTTCTGTAGCACCACATTTCGAAAGTTTCTATTCTCTTCTTGTCCAAACTATGTATCGTCCATGTTTCACTTCCATACATGGCTACACTCCATACAAATACTTTCAGAAACGACTTCCTGACACTTAAATCTATATTCGATGATAACGAATTTCACTTCTTCAGAAACGCTTTCCTTGCTATTGCCAGTCTACTTCGACCATCATCAGTTATTTTGCTCCCTTTAATAATTTTTTTGTGGTATTAAAAAAATTTAAAAACCTCTCTGACACCGGCCTGATTTAGCTTCACTTATCAGGATAGTAAAAACATGCGTAAGTTAAGGGAATTTTCATTCAGAAAGCAGGCTTATCACATTCACACAGTTCAATACTGTTCTATCCTGATTAAATTGAGCTTAACTTAAATTCCATATGGCAGTGAAGCAATTTCGAAGTCTCGGTGCGACGAAAATTGTCAGTCGATTGCCTGAAAACATTTGTAATAATTATTAACTTTCGGTGATCTCATGGGGAAGCCCGAAGATCTGCTGGTAAGACCGTGTTAGGCTATTTATTTGAAGTAACTGGAAAATTTGAGCATTTAAAGCGGCAGGTTCGTCCAGTGTAAATCAGACGTTCCCCACAATCATTCTTTTCATAAGAGAAAACATAGATAGTAGAGAAGCTATTCCATGGAGTAAATGGACGCTCCAAGGAATAATAGGGCTTGAAACTACTTTGCATTGATAATCATCGTATATTAAAGTTTAAGAATCGGTAAGATAAGAAGAGATATTTCGAGATATGTACTGAGTTATATAATTTATAAAATTTCTGAAAATATCGCGGGGAGTCCGCTGCAAGAGACATTACATCCCCAAATAGCAAAACTCCTTTACTACTTTAAGTGTCTCATTTCCTAATGTAATTCCCTCAGCATCACCCGACTTAATTCGAATACGTTCCATTATCCTCCTTTTGCTTTTGTTGATGTTCATCTTATATCCGCCTTTCAAGACACTGCTCTTCCAAGTCCTTTGCTGTCTCTGACAGAATTACGATGTTATCGGCAAACGTCAAAGTTTTTATTACTTCTCCATGGATTTTAATACCTACTCCGAATTTTTCTTTTGTTTCCTTTAGTGCTTACTCAATATGCAGATTGAATAACATCGGGGAGAGGCTACAACCCTGTCTCACTCCATTCCCAACCACTGCTTCCCTTTCATGCCCCTCGACTCTTAAAACTGCCGTCTGCTTTCTGTAAAAATTGTAAATAGCCTTTCGCTCACTGTATTTTACCCCTGCCACATTCAGAATTCGAAAAAGAGTATTCCAGTCAACATTGTCAAACGCTTTCTCTAAGTCTACAAATGCTAGAAACGTAGGTTTGCCTTCCCTGAATCTAGCTTCTAAGATGTGTCGTAAGGTCAGTATTGCCTCACGTGTTCCAATATTTTTACGGAATCCAAACTGATCTTCCCCGAGGCCGTCTTGTACTAGTTTTTCCATTCGCCTGTAAAGAATTCGTATTAGTATTTTGCAGCTGTGACTTATTAAACTGATAGTTCGGTAATTTTCACATCTGTCAACATCTGCTTTCTTTGGGATTGGAATTATTATATTCTTCTTGAAGTCTGAGGATATTTCGCCTGTCTCATACATCTTGCTCACCAGATGGTAGAGTTTTGTCATGACTGGCTCTCCCAAAGCCGTCAGTACTTCTAATGGAATGTTGTCTACTCCCGGGACCTTGTTTCGACTCAGGTCTTTCAGTGCTCTTTCTACGAGAATAATCTGTAAGTACATAGATCTGTTTATTTCTACAATGGTTTACATCAGTTTACAGCTTGAACATTTAATTTCGGCATAATCACCATTTCTGTCGCTGCATTTTTGTAGACGCTGTGGCAGTTTTTGTATGCCGCCATGCTGTTCAGAAAGTTATGAACCTCTTCTTTCACCTCGTCGTCGGAGCTGAATCGCTGGGCCTACAATTAAGGGTTAGGGGGGGGGGGGGGGGAGGACGTCAAACGGGCCGACTTGGAGCAGGAGAGGCACCACAGGACATTTCAATTTCCACTGTCTATTCTTTTACTTACTTACTTACTTACCACTGGTCATAGCAGACTCGAGAGTCCATTACCGCAGCAACGTATTTTCGCCATCTGTCCCTGCCTTGGGCTACTTCTTTCCACTCACCTTCAATACCTAGGCTCCTCAAATCAGCCTTCACATTGTCCTCCCATCTACGCCTCGGTCCCCCCACAGGACGTTTTCCCTCTAGGTGCCCTACCAGTACTCTGCGCGCTGCCCTGCCCTCATCCATTCGAGCTACGTGACCCGCCCATCGCAGCCTACGTGATTTAGTAGTACTGATTATGTCGGGGCTTGAATAGAGTTCGTGAACCTCTTCGTTATGCAGTTCTGGCCACTCTCCGCTAATGTCATCCCTTTTTGCCTCGAAAATTTTCCTCGAAATTTTGTTTTCAAATACTCGAAACGGCTTTTCATTTTGCACAGTGAGAGACCAACTCTCACACCCATACAGCATAACTGGTAGAATAATAGTTTTGTGTATTCGAATCTTTAAATTCCTAGACAATATCCGTGATGAAAGTAATCTATTCAGTGAGAGGTAGCACGCATTTTCCGCCCGTAATCTCTTCTTCAGTTCGGATTCAATCTCATTTTTCGAAGTGATGTCCACGCCTAAATACTAAAATGTGTTCACTTTTTCAAACTGCATGTCTCCAACTCTTAACATTTCCTGATCTACTGCTGTTGGCATTCTAGTAGTAACCAGGTATTTAGTTTTGTCTTCACTTATCCTTAGACCTACATCTTCACTAGCCTTGATTAACGCATTCGCATTTGCTGTTACAGATTCTTTCCTATCGCTAATGATGTTTAGATCATCTGCATACCCTAATATCTTAATATCTATATATCTATACTTTTACAAATAAATTTATAATACTTTCTCAGCATGACCAGGAAGGATTCAGAATTCACACTCTTAGCAGTGGTAGTTGTAAAACATAACGAAATAATTTTTTTTACATGTGAAATTTCATAATTTTTTCACTTACTAATGGCAGCGTTTGTTGCTATTGGTACACTTTTCTTCATAAATAAGACAGATTCTTCGATGCATTTTTGCACAGCATACAAACCGTACTTAAAGGTGTATGAAACTCTAGAATTTTCCAAATCTATTAAAAACTGTGGTAAAAATTGAAGTAATTAACACAAAAATTTGTGTTTTTATTAAACATGAAATTTAAAATACAACAGCTCATTCGTTTTTTCATAAATTAAATAAATTCTACAGCTTCATACACCTGTAGGTATGGTATGTATGCTGTGCAAAATTCATCGAAGAATCTCTCTAACTTATGAAGAAAAGTGTACCTATATCAACAAACGCAGCCATTAGTAAGTGAAAAAATGATGAAATTTCACACGTAAAAAAAATTATTTTGCTATGTTTTCGAACTTCCACTGCAATGAGTGTGAGTCCTGAATCCTTCCTGGTGATGCTGACAATGTTGTATGAATTTATTTGTAAAAGTTTAGACAGTGGAAATTAAAATCTCCTGTGATGCCTCTGCTGCTCCAAGTCGGCCCGTTTGACGTCCTACCCCTCTTAATGCTGACAAGTACTCTGAGACCCTGAGAAAACTCAAACGGGCAATTCAGAACCGGAGAAGGGGAATGTTGAGCAGGGGCGTACGCATTCTCCATGACAACGCTCGCCCACACATCGCTCGGCAAACCGTTGCTCTCCTGGAACAGTTTCAGTGGAACGTAATCACCCACCACCCTATAGTGCTGACTTGGCGCCCAGTGACTATCACCTGTTGCCTAGGTTAAAAGAACATTTGGCCGGAAAGCGATTCAAACGAGGTGAAAATAGAGGTCATAACTTTCTGAACAGCATGGGGGCTAGCTGGTATGACATGGGCATACAAAAAGTGCCACAGTCTACAAAAATGCATCTACAGAAATGGTGATTATGTCGAAAACAGCTAAATGTTCAAGCTGTAAACTGATGTAAACCATTGTAGAAATAAACGGGTCTATGTACTTATAAGAAAATAGGAGACCTTACTTTTCGGATTACCTTCGTATTATTTTTTTCCCTTCGCAGTCGATTGCAGAAGTGTCGATAGGGAAGATCACCCGCGTCGCGTACTGACTGAGGACTTTGATTTCACGGACTACTGATTCGGTGAAGTAAGTTTTGCAGCAGGTATACACATGTGCGTACGTAGATGAATGTATTAAACTATCGAGTAGAAACTAGCAAGTGCCACAGTTCGGTTTTCCTCAAATCTCTTACGGAGCAAGAGAAGTCGAAATAAGCAAACAAGTGTCTCGGCTTATCTACAGACTCGCGCGTTTCTGACAAAATGACGGTCAAAGTTTCCTGCATAATTTGCATGTCTTCAAGCGCGCGATAACTTCAGTTGATATGGTGACACAATGGTTACGGTCGCTCGCTCTCGAGTTTGAACCCTATGTTCGAAACTTCCTTACTGTTTTTATTTGTTGTTGTTGTTGTTGTGGTCTTCAGTCCAGAGACGGTTTGGTGCAGCACTACATGCTACTCTATCCTATGCAACCCTCTTCATCTCCCAGTACCCACTCCACCCCACATCCTTCTGAATCCGCTTAGTGTATTCATCTCTTGGTCTCCCTCTACAATTTTTTACCCTCCACGCCGCCCTCCAATACTAAACTGGTGATCCCTGGATGTCTCAGAACATGTCCTACCAACCGGTCCCTTCTTCTAGACAAGTTGTGCCACAAACTCGTCTTCTCCCCAGTTCTATTCAATACCTCCTCATTAGTTATGTGATCTACGCATCTAATCTTCAGCATTATTCTGTAGCACCACATTTCGAAAGCTTCTATTCTGTTCTTGTCAAACTATTTATCGTCCACGTACAGTACCTCTTCATTAGTTACGTGATCTATCCATCTAATCTTCAGCATTCTTCTCTATCACTCATTTCAAAAACTTCTATTCTCTTCTTCTCTAAACTATTTATCGTCCATGTACATGGGTACACTCCATACAAATACTTTCAGAAAGAACTTCCGGACAGCTTATACTCGATATTAATAAATTTCTCTTCTTCAGAAACCCTTTCCTCGCCTTTGCCAGTCTACATTTTGTATCCCCTCTACTTCGATTATCATCAGTTATTTTGCTCCCCAAATAGCAAAACTCATTTAGCACTTTCAGTGTCATATTACCTAATCTAATTCCCTCAGCATCAACTGATTTAATTTGACTACATTCCATTATCGTTGTTTTACTTTTGTTGATGTTCATCTTATATCCTCGTTTCAAAACACTGTTTTTATTTATGTTATTTTATTTATTTTCATTTATCTACAGATGTACGTAGAAGTTTACTTCACGGAACATTCTCATGAATGTATGCATACAATGGCGTTATATTAATTGTAAAATTATAAGCGGTTTTTCAAATAAGTGTCAGGGGATAGTGATATGCGCATATAGAAACAGCAGCGTACGCAAGGTATAAAAGTGCAGTGCGTTGCCAGAGCTGTAATTTGTACTCAGGTGATTCATGTGAAAAGGTCTCCGACGGGATTATGACCACACGACGAGGATTACCGGACTTTGAACTCGGTATGGCAGTTAGAGCTAGACGAATGGGACATTCTGGTTCGGAAATCTTTAGGAAACTCAATATTTCGAGATCCATATTGTCAAGAGTGTACCGAGAATACAAAATTTCGGGCATTAACCCTCACCATGGACAATGCAGTGGCCGGTGGCCTTCACTTAACGATCGAGGACAGCAGCGTTTCGGTGGACTTGTCAGTGCTAATAGACAAGCAACACTGCTTGAAGTAACAGCAGAGACCAATGTGAGACGTACGACGAACCTATCCGATAGCACAGTGCTGCAAGATCTGGCCTTAATAGGCGGTTGCAGCAGACGACCTACGTCAATGTGTTTGCTAACTGAACTACATCCCATGCATCGCTTCTCCTGGGCTGGTGACCATATTGGTTGGACCCTAAACGACTGCAAAACTGTGGCTTGGTCAGATGAGTGGCGATTTCAGTTGGTAAGAGCTGACTGTAGGGTTAGGGTGTGGTGCAGAGCCCATGAAGCCATGGACCAAAGTTGCCAAAAAGGCACTGTGCGAGCTGGTAGTTGCTCCGTTGTGGTGTGGGCTGTGGTCACATGGAATGCTCTGGGTCTTCTGGTCAAACTGAACCGATGATTGACTCGAAATGGAATTTTGAGCCGTTCCCAAGAACGATGGAATTTTTATGGACGCCAATGCACCGTGTCACTGGCCACAGCTGTTCGCCGTCGGTCTGAAGAACATTCTTGACAAGTTGAGGGAATTATCTGGCCCCCAATCGAACATTTGTGGGACATAATCAAGAGCCCAGTTCGTGCACAGCATCATGACCCGGTAAGACTTTCGCAATTATGGACGGCTATATAGGGAGCATGGTTCACTGTTTCTGGAGGGGACTTCGAACGACTTGTTCAGTCCATGCCACGTAGAGCTGCTGCACTATGCTGGATGAAAGCAGGTCCAAACAGGATATTAGGAGGTATCCCATGACTTTTGTGACCTCATTGTAATATATGTCTGCGCATGGTACTTTCAGTGGTTACAATCTCCTTAAGTTCTCATATCCTTACATTTCACTATTATCTCTATTCTTATATTAATTCTTGTATTTTATTCTCATGTTTACTCTTCAGTTAGGTTTAGTACATTCCCTTAGATGATAACGACTGGAGAAACTTTCGAAACATAGAAATTCCGAACAGCACTAGCATTGTGCGAAGGTAGCTTTTATACAGCGATCTCTCTTCGTACGAATCCTACTGGTGAGAGACACATCGTTAACACTGTTGAAGACCCCAGGCCTTCGGAATAATTTCGCTGCAAGCCGCTTTTCCGAATACAAGCTCTTCCAACTGATCATGAATCAAAATACACAGGAATATGACCGAAAACAATTTCAAATAATTTTTCCATTCATTTATTGTTTTTTTTTTTTTTTTTTTTTTTTAATTCATCCGCGAGACATACAATTAGTAGACGAACAGGACAAAGTTATTTCGGTATACACTGGTAAACATTCGTCTACTAATCTTCTACGGACGTAGATAGGTATACGAAAAACAAAAATAGAGATAGTAATCGCTTTTCGTACACGGGGCTCTGAAGTCAGAAGTCGGAATGCTATCTAGTTAGCCACTGCTTTTGTTGAACCGTTATTCGATAAGAGGCATATGAAATACCTCGAAAACTTGGGCTATCGTATTCTCAGAAAGGGCCGAGCATCTACGGATAAACCGAGAGACGCTCTCCCTTATCTTGGCCCCTCTTTCACTGAGCGAAATTTCTGGAAAATTGGCGTACGGCACTTGCCGTGTTCTGGTCGTAGGTAATAAGATTAGCGTAGATCACATTAGACACAATTCCTATGGCTTTTGACAGAACAGTTAGTATTTTTGGTATACAGCCATGCAAGTCACGTGTGAGTTGTTTATTTTATAGTAGTAAGAAGGATGAATGACCAGTTACAAACTGCCGTGAAAGTATTGTATCTTTTGTTGTTCGCTAATCGAGGTAGGCTAAGAGAGCTAAGAAAATCGATTACGAATATCCTTTCGTTGTTAATAATATGAGCCGTGTGCGGTTTACTGAGAAGTACTTTAGGAAAGCCATTATATATCTTTATCACGAATCACTACTGGGAATCTTATGTTCTAGTTGTCGGAAATATTTAATTTATTTACCATCGGTTGTTTCGAGACAATGTTATGCCATAATCAAGTTCTGTAAAACAAGGAAACACAAATAACAACGTCGCAATGGGACACACACTTACAGGACTGTAAATCTATTTTTATTACGCTGTAGTATTATATATGTTTAAGTTAGTATGCCATTAGGCACCTTAGAATTAACAAAAATGCATTACCATACATATAAAACTCTTCCTTGAACATCTTACGTTGGCACACAACTCACTCACAAACCTCACTTATTAATGAAACACACCTGCACTCATTTGTGGCCATTAATAAACATGTAGGGGTGCGATTTTCGAGACTTATTGTCTTCTCACGTCTCAAGGAATTTCGAATAGTACATTCTTTTATTTTAAAACAAGAGAATTTCATATTTTATTGATAACAACGTAGTATCCTTTTTATGGTCATAGTTGTATACTTCTAGATCATATAATGCATGCAATATACTTCGTAGAGTTTCTGTTTAAAGAGTGTAGCCACTAAGTGATTTGCATCTAGTTGCCATTAGGTTCTAAAATGCTCCATGATAAGTGTCGCTCACATATGTAATTTATTTTTGAGGCTGAAAGCAAGGTCATATCTATCTCCAATATTGAGTAAGTGCGCTTGATGCTGCGGCCACAGATAACCATACATCCAGTACCGTATACATCCGTATCGATTCGACATCGTCCCATCTTGCCGTGTGCAGTATGAAAGCGTAATTCACTGAACATCTAGTGTCATTCACTGTGCATTGATATCACCTTACATGGAAGTCAAATGCAAACTACCTTTGGAATTTCGAGCACATGCTCTGTTTCAGATTAAGCAAGCTGCTTTCTCACTCTTTCCCTTAGATCAAAAGGGAAAATACAGAGTATTTTTTTTATTGAAGTCATTTACATAAAATAAATTCATCTTGCTGCGATGTAACGGATTACACGAAGGTCGTCCAGAAAGTAAGTTCCGTTTCTCTCCGCGGCAGCGCTACGATCGCAGTTCCGAGCATGCGCGGCAGTTACTCTGACTCAAGGAGAAGACGTGTACGCCATTTTCAGATCGCTGCTGCCAACGTGTGCTTTGTTGTGCCTTTTTATAATATTATCCAAATTGAAAATGCCGCCCCGTGTGAAATCAGATCTGCGATTCGTTTTCTAAATGCAAAGAAAGTTAAACCAAAGGTAATTCATTGCCAAATCTGCGAGGTATACGGACAAAATACTATGAGTGATTCAATGGTTAGAATATGGGTCAGACTTTTCAATGAAGGACGTGATCAAGTGCATGATGAAGAACGAAGTGCACGCCCGTCTGTGGTTACTGATGAACTGGTTCACACAATTGAACAGAGGATTAAGCACAACTGTAAGTTTACACTTAGTGCCCTTGCTATGGAAGTTCCGCAAATCTCACGATCACTAATTCATGAAACTGTTACTGGAAAACTGAAATTTCGAAAACTTTGCTCACATTGGGTACCCAAAATTCTTACTGAACAACACAAAAAACAACGGATGGGCAGTGCACTTCAGTTTTTGACACACTACAATGAAGAAGACGATGGTTTTCTTTCTCGGATAGTTCGGAGGGATGAAACTTGGGTATCGTACGACACCCCTGAAACAAAACGGCAATCAATGGAATGGAGGCACACTTCATCCCCAGCGCAGGTTAAGCCTAAGCAAATCTTGACACCTCGAAAAGCCATGTGCACCATTTTTTGGGACAGAAAAGGCATTTTGCTGTTTGATTTCTTACGACGAGGCCAAACAATCAATGCACATGGTTACTGCGAGACCATTGCGCCGCGCAATACAGACCAAGCGCCCAGGATTACTGTCAAAAGGTGTTTTTTTTCCACAATAATGCCAGACCTCACACAGCGAATGTGACCAAGCATCTCTTATGGGAATTTCACTGGGACGCATTTGATCCTGCTCCTTATGACTTTCATCTCTTCTTACACCTATAATCTGTCCCTGCTGGCCAACACTTCGACGATGACGACGAGCTGAAAAAACATGCTACCACATGGCTGAATACACAGGTGGCAACGTTCTATGAAGAAGGCATACAAAAACTTGTCCCAGGCTATGACAAGTGCCTACAAAATTTCGGAAGCAATATAGAAAAGTTGTTTAACAGTTGTAGATTTTTGTACAGCAAATATTTTTTCTGCATCTGTACATATTTGTTTTATATAACCAAACGGAACTTACTTTGTAAACATACCCTGTATCTGGCTAATCAGCAAGGAGACATGGCTTCAGGACCCCACCTGTGACACAAATTTTGATTCACGTCTTCAGCTTCCATCATTATCGTAGATGTAGATGAGACTCAAATGTGTCGAGGAAAATGTAATTATATTTAAACCAGTAACTCTACAATGTCACAGGTATCTGTGAGTGAGAGATACACCACTGCAATTGCAAAGTGCTTGTACATTAATAACCGGTGTAACCGCCAGACTGTTGAATGTAAGCACGCAAACGTGCCCGCATTGTGTTGTACGGGTTCTGGATGTCCGTTTATGGGATCCACGCCTGTTGCACTTGGTCGGAAAATACAGGGATGGTTAATGTTGTTCGTGGGTGACGCTGGAGTATTCATCTCATATTGTCCCATATGTGCTCGATTGGAGGCATAAGGTAACTTACCAGACCAAGGCAACATGGCGACACTCTGTAGAGCATGTTGCGTTGCAACAGCGGGAAGGGGGCGAGCGTTATCCTGTTGGAAAGCGTCCCTGTTCGTGAGTGGCAGCACAACAGGTCGAATCAACAGACTGACATACAGATTGCAGTCAGGGTGCGGGGGATAAACACGCGAGCGCTCCATCCAAAACCTCACCCCAGACATTAACTCAGCTTGTACACTACTGGCCATTAAAATTGCTAAACCACGAAGATGACCTGCTACAGACACCAAATTTAACCGACAGGAAGAAGATGCTGTGATATGCAAGCCATTAGGTTTTCAGAGCATTCACACAAGCTTGGCGCCGGTGGCGACACCTACAACGTGCTGACATGAGGAAAGTTTCCAACCGACTTCTCATACACAAACAGCAGTTGACCGGCGTTGTCTGGTGAAACGATGTTGTGATGCCTCGTGTAAGGAGGAGAAATGCGCACCATCACGTTTCCGACTTTGATAAAGGTCGGATTGCAGCCTATCGCGATTGCGGTTTATCGTATCGCGACATTGCTGCTCGCGTTGGTCGAGATCCAATCACTGTTAGCAGAATATGGAATCGGTGAGTTCAGGAGGGTAATACGGAACGCCGTGCTGGATCCCAACGGCCTCGTATCACTCTCAGTCGAGATTACAGGCATCTTACCCGCTGTAACGGATCGTGGAGCCACGTCTCGATCCCTGAGTCAACAGATGGTGACGTTTGCAAGACAACCACCATCTGCACGAACAGTTCGACGACGTTTGCAGCAGCATGGACTATCAGCTCGGAGACCGTGGCTGAGGTTACCCTTGACGCTGCATCACAGACAGGAGCGCCTGCGACGGTGTACTAGACGACGAACCTGGGTGCACAAATTGGAAAACGTAATTTTTTCGGATGAATCCGTGTTCTATTTACAGCATCATGATGGTCGCATCCGTGTTTGGCGACATTGTGGTGAACGCACATCGGAAGCATGTATTCGTCATCGCCATACTGGCGTATCATCCGGCGTGATGGTATGGGGTGCCACTTTTTACACGTCTCGGTCATCTCTTGTTCACGTTGACGGCACTTTGAACAGTGGACGTTACATTTCAGATGTGTTACGACCCGTGGCTCTACCCTTCATTCGATCCTTGCGAAATCCTACATTTCAGCAGGATAATGCACGTTGCAGGTCCTGTACGGGCCATGCTGGATACAGAAAATGTTCGACTGCTGCCCTGGCCAGCACATTCTCCAGATTGAAAACGTCTGGTCAATGGTGGCCGAGCAACTGGCTCGTCACAATACACCGGTCACTACTCTTGATGAACTGTGGTATCATGTTGAAGCTGCATGGGCAGCTGTACCTGTACACGCCATCCAAGCTCTGTTTGACTCAATGCCCAGGCGTATGAAGGCCGTTATTATGGCCAGAGGTGGTTGTTCTGGGTACTGATTTCTCGTGTTCTATTCACCCAAATTGCGTGAAAATGTAATCACATATGAGTTCTAGTATAATATATTTGTCCAATGAATACCCGTTTATCATCTGTATTTCTTCTTGGTGTAGCAATTTTAATGGCCAGTAGTGTATTTACAGTGCGTCTAGCACATAGACAGGTTGGTCGCAGGTCCTCAAGTGGCCTACTTCTAACTAACATACGGCCATAATTGGGAATGAGGCACAGCTGGCTTTCTTTAGAAAACACAACATACCTCCACCGCAGCCTCCAATGATCCTCACTTGACACCACTTAAGTTGCAAATAACAGTGGTTTGCAGTCACTGGGATGCACGCTGCAGGACATCTGGCTCCGAGTCGTCCTAGAAGTAACGGATTTGTTGTGGTGCCAACTGCTGCTCAAATTGGTCCTGCAGTTGTCGAACGATGCGCCAAGGCCATACATTAAACGCCTTGGTCTCCTCTCTTGGTGTTGCCATGTGGTCTTCTGGAGCAGTTATCTGGCGATTGTACATTTCAGGTGACCACCGCTGCCAGTAATCAGTGGCTACATTCCCATCAAGTCTTTCTGCAGTATCGCAGAAGGAACATCTAGCTAGAATGAAATTTTCACTCTACAGCGGAGTATGCGCTGATATGAAACTTCCTGGCAGATTAGAACTGTGTGCCGGACCGAGAGTCGAAATCGGGACCTTTGCCTTTCGCGGGCAAGTGCTCTACTAACTGAGCACCCAAGCACGACTCATGGCCCGTTCTCACAGTTTTAATTCCGCCAGTACCAAGGTAAAGGTCCCGAGTTCGAGTCTCGGTCCGGCACACAGTTTTAATCTGGCAGGAAGTTTCAACATCTACTACATGTAACCCTGGTACACCATCTCGTTCAAAAACAGAGAGGTGTTCACAATGCCATCTTTGTCGACTTACAGACATTCTTGAGTAACATCAACTCACCACGTCCAATGTCACAGGTAACTGACGCTGGCGACCGTTACATCGTGTATTTAAGGAAAACCTGATTTGTACTGGCGCCACCCTTATGCGACTGGCGTGAAATTTTAACAGACATCATCTTCCAGATGTAGAAACATGCAAGCCGACTTCCATATATGCAGCACAACTCCTACTTGGTGTTGCGAGTTTTTCTTCTGGCAATGTATGTACTGTACTAACAGTAATAGAATCCACGTTACCACCATTACCTTATGATGATAATCTATTTTAATACAACATAAAGTGTCTGTAACACGAGTGCGCTTATATCAGCATTAATTAGTAAGATATTACAGAGCTTGGACATCAAAACACTTTTAGTTTACTTGAGATACTGTCACACGCATGTAGTACGGAAATGTTGAACTTCATAAATAAAACTGTGTATTCACAAAAACCAAAAAATATTTGTGGTCAGCGAAAGGAGGCATTAACCGTCTTTTAACTTCACACTCATGCTACGGGGTCCTGGATGTAATGAGACGTCGTCGATGAAGAGGTTATATTGAGATTTCCTTACTGATTTTCAATATGGCTGCTTGTAGAGGTGTTAACTACGAATTCGGCCTTCAGCAATAGGTGCCAAAACTGTGAACTAAGGCAACCTTCAGTTAACGGCCGTCCGCATTACCGGCGACCTAGCAAAGAGCTATGGTATTTATATTACCTGCTTTGTTCGTGTTCACTAGGAAAGATAAATCACGACGTAAATCTCGAAATTACCTGCAATTTACGCAGGCAATGACTTCCCTGGTCTCAAAACTGCAAATTAATAGTCTTATCTCACAACTTGAGTGAAAAATCACTCTGAGTATTCAATGTAAAAAGATGGGGAATTTCAAGTGAATTTAGCAGGATAATTCTGTGCCATCCAGGAAGTAAATTGTCGTCCACGGAGTTGTCAAATACTTTGTGCATTGCTACCAAGATTCAGTAACACGCTCCAAGAAAGAAAAAAAAAGAAAAAAACAAAAAACGGCAACCAAGGAACGAATGATCGGGTGAGGTAGAAATCGGTAGATTTGATGTACATATAGAGACAAACAACGGTTATAATTTAATAAAAATTGGATAATTAAGACACAGAATTTCATAAATTGAACAAGACAATAACACGATAGTCTACCTATGGCCCTCATGCAAGCATTTACTGAGCTTGACATTGATTGATAAAGTTATTGGATGTTATCCTGAAAGAAATGCGATGTCGGGATCGCATTTCTTACGACAATTTTCGATATGTATTTCAAGTTGTACTTTCGAAATTGTAGTAGATCATAATTTTTGTTTCACTGTGTGTCCGATTCCACTAGGAGTGGCATTGTGAATGGTATAACAAGATTTCCAATGTAAAGAAACAGCACACCAGTTGCGTTATAAACAATTTTTAACGCAATCAGTGAGTCGTGCTTCGGTGGCTCAGTTGGTAGAGCACTTGCCCGCGAAAGGCAAAGGTCCCGAGTTCGAGTCTCGGTCGGGCACACAGTTTTAATCTGCCAGGAAGTTTCATATCAGCGCACACTCCGCTGCAGAGTGAAAATCTCATTCTGAAGATATAGATAGTTTGGTTCAGCAGCGAGTCGGAGTTGATGGGAGTTTGAAATCTTTGTCAGTGCAAGAGCATTTTTAGCAAGGCTTAAGTGAGTTGTTGAATCTGGTAACGATTGCAGTTTGGCTCTTATAATTCAATGAATCAATTACTGTTTGCGAGAATTTGGTTCGATGATTATTTCGGATTGGTATTGGTTCCAATTTTGTTCCCTGTTACTCTACTAGTGGGGCTGTATGGAACCGTCTCGTGAAGCGGGGTGCTTTCTTGTTGTATATAAGATTGGTTACCGAATTTCATTAAGATTGTTAGATAGGCTCAAGTGCAGTGCATTGTGTTAACTGGTACTATTTGATCAATTACGGAACATGCAATTTGTTGTACAGCATAGCTTGTCCGAGAATTCACAAGATGTTTGATCCATTGCGAGAGAGTTTCTCTTTTCTGGTGGAATTATTAATTTGAGCTACTCTCAGTGTCAGCTTACTCTCAAAGGAAAAAGGGTGACAAGTGGCTATTACATATTGTAACAAACAGTGGGGGAAAGGGTTATAAATAGCAGAAAAGAGAACAGCGATAATGGATGATCAGGAAATAGGTGAAATTGAGGAATTTGGCCACCTAGACAGCAAAGTAAACCATGCCAGATGCAGCAAGGTGGATCGAATAGCATTGGCAAAAGGGCATTCCTGGACAGCAGAAGTCTGCTAGCATCAACATAGACCTTAGTCAGAGGAAGAAAGTTCTGGGAATGTACACACATCAAAAAAAGTTTTGCATCACTCCGGTTTCCAGAACTCTTGTAGATAGAGTTGACTCTGGATATTGTATCACAGACACAGTCCTTTTGACTGTTCAGAAATGTCACTAATCTCACCCAAAGATGTAAATAACCGTGCATAAACAGCGCCTATTAGACAGAGGGGGGCAGACAGCCGATCAGCTCCAGTCATTCCACCAGGAAGGAGGTACACAGCTCGTTTTGTCTGTAGTTCAACCATGCCTAGACGGTAAATACCACGGTTCGATCACGTCCGCATTGTTACTTTGTGCCAGGAAGGGCTCTCAACAATGGAATTGTCCAGGCATCTCGGAGTGAACCGAAGCGATGTTGTTCGGACATGGAGGAGATACAGAGAGACAGGAACTGTCGATGACATGCCTCGCTCAGGCCGCCCAAGGGCTACTACTGCAGTGGATGACAGCTACCTAAGGATTATGGCTCGGAGGAACCCCGACAGCAACGCCACCATGTTGAATAATGCTTTCTGTGCAGCCACAGGACGTCGTGTTACGACTCAAACTCTGCGCAATAGGCTGCATGATGCGCATCTTCACTCCCGACGTCCATAGCGAGGTCCATCTTTGCAATCACGACACCATGCAGCGCGGTACACATAGGCCCAACAACCTGCCGAATGGACTTCTCAGGATTGGCATCACGTTCTCTTCACCGATGAGTGTCGCAAGTGCCTTCAACCAGGCAATCAATGGAGACGAGTTTGGAGGCAACCCGGTCAGGCTGAACGCCTTAGACGAAATGTCCAGTGAGTGGAGCAAGGTGAAGGTTCCCTGATGTTTTGGGGTGGCATTATGTGGGGCAGACGCAAGCCGCTGTAACAGCTGTACGATACTTGAGTGCGATCCTTGGACCGAGAGTGTAACCATATCAGCAGCATATAGGCGAGGCATTCGTCTTCATGGACTGCAATTTGCGCCCCATCGTGCACATCTTGTGAATGAATTCCTTCAGGATAACGACATCGCTCGACTAGAGTGGCCAGCATGTTCTCCAGACATGAACCCTATGGAACATACCTGGATAGACTGAAAAGAGCTGTTTATGGACGACGTGACCCACCAACATCTCAGGGATCTACGCCGAATCGGCGTTGAGGAGTGGAACAAACTGGAGCAACAGTGCCTTGACGAACTTGTGGATAGTATACCACGACGAATACAGGCATGGATCAATGCAAGAGGTACCAGTATGTACAGGAATGTGGACCATCACCTCTGAAGGTCTCGCTGTTTGGTCACACAACATGCAATGTGTGGTTTTCATGAGCAATAAAAAGGGCGGAAATGATGTTTATGTTGACCTCTATTCCAGTTTCTGTACAGGTTCCGGAACTCTCGGAACCGAGGTGATGCAAATTTTTTTCGATGTTTGTAATTGATTGAGGATGTAGGTTGCAAGTGCTGTGTGTAATTGATTGAGGATGTAGATTGCAAGTGCCACTCTGAGATGAAGAGGTGGATCACTTCAAACCAGTCAGGAGCAAACGCCTGAAGAGGAAGAGTGCTAAAATGTGTGGATAAAAGCCCAGAGTCTAGATCACTAAAATATCTTTATTGACAGGAATTTTAGGACCTCGACGTATGATTTTTATCCACACACTTTAACAGAATAGATCACCGGTCTCCCAATTTGACACTGTCAAGCTGAAAGTTTTATTATAAAAAAAACTGTAATTATTATTAGCTTGGTGAAAGCTTTATGTCAATAATTATTATTATGGCAACAGACGTACGGAAATGAGTAAAGCTCTATCTCTGACAATATTACCGTTATCTACACTATTTCTCTAGAAATTATTAGGCTATCTGGTGAAACTTTATTATCGTTATGATAAAATCTGATATGCAGCTGTACAACTTGTATCATGAAAACTCTTATTCCGACACATCAGTATCCAAACGCTTTCTGGAACTTCCTATTATCGGACGTGTCAGTATTGTGACTGAGAACAAAAAACAGAAGTTGATTCCTCTTCCCATAAATTATGAAAAATCAGTCCCATTGCATGTGACTGCGATTCTTTAAAAATATCCTCTAACATCTCCTAACAATTATATTGTAATGGTCCTGCACGCAACAGACAATATTTACCTAGTTCCACCGCTGCAACTGCATGAATATTCTGCATCCAGCTACATGCTAAAGTAATTGAAAAGAAATACTGCGATGCATGCAGAGTGCAATGTTTGGTCACAACTACTGGTTCAACCACTGTTCTTTTTTATAGAAATTAAATGATGAGTACAGGCCTTTGTTTTCCGTGGACAGTTTGATTAACAGAAATTTTTATTATTCCACAATGTCTTTAATCAACAATCATATACCTGGTCACAACAAAGATACGAATATTACATTCAATTTATGCGTACATAAATCTTACAAAATCCCTCCAGTGCGCAAGTAAGCAACAACTACGCGCAGCAAAAAGGCTAATTACCAAATATCTTCGACTAATAAAACAAAAATCCTGGTCAGGTCAGGTTGCCACCTCCCCTAACGCGTGTCTTTTCCCCATGCCAGGCGGCGTTCGACTTTCGACTGCTCTCAACAACTGTTCGCTCGCTACAACTCGCGATAATAATATCTCAGATTTTGAGTTTTTGTATGCACGCAACAGAAGAATCAGTATCCAAATTTTAAAAAAAAATGGGCATTCAACTTTAAAAATAACAACGTAGGAAGAACTTGGTGTGCGTATTATTAATGCTAGGGTAAAGATGCTTGTGGTATTAATAACCTCTTTGTTGCAGGTCACATTTGTTTATTAGTCTGGGTTACACTGGCAATTGTTCACAGCAGCTGCGGCGTGTACAGGACCCCAAAATATCGTGAATAAACCTTCGCCACATTAAAGTCAAATTTTACTCCCAATTTTTCTCTTTATATGGTTGTTTAAACACAATGATTTATCACCAGGGTCAAAGAAAATTTTATAATTACATAAAGGAAAAGGTATAGAACCATAAAAAGATCAAGTTCATTTGCCCTGTTATTCCTATGGGTTATTACTGTTTAGAAGAAAAATATATTTGTAATCTTCGTACAGATCACCTATAGCACAGAATTTTTCAAATACTGAATTTAACTTTATCGCAAGACAGCATATGCTGACGTAACTGTACGTTAACAGAATCTTAAAGAACGAAAACTGTTGAATAACTTGAGCCTTTTCGCTATGAAAAAATGATTATTTGAAATAAATAAGCAAAAGAAAGAGGGGAACGTATTAAAAAAAATGCTTATCGTACTTAATGGTATTAACGGTGTTCAGAAATTGTATCGCTGACTTTGCAGTTAGATACATCTTTGCTTTCTTGACAGCAAAATCGAAGAACGAAAAAAATTAAGAATAATGGATTTAAGTGCAATCGCAATAAATAAGGATCGAGTTAATTGCTGTATCACACTTCTGTCCATGACATTCACTTCATTTGGTAATAAAGTCGTAAACTATTCAAAGTGGAAAACTTCAGAAAAATACAAAAACTAGGCAGAATGAATGCCACAATTACTGTTTTTGAAGACATAAGCTACGTAACATGTCCACATGACAAGATGTAAATAATCTATAAGGATGTTGATTTCTCCAATACATGAGAGAATTAGAGTTTATAGCTCATGGTGGAGCATACGCATTAGCAAGCGTATTCAATTAAGCTTTAGAGGCGAAGTGCTCAGGGATTAATTAAGAGCTACGATCTGTTGATCTAAGTAGGTGTACGTACAGCGTATTTTAGAGTTGTAATAATCTACTGATTCACAGGAGTTACCAGCTGGCATCGTGGTTGTGCGGTAGCGTTCTCGCTTCCCACGCCCGGGTTCCCGGGTTCGATTCCCGGCGGAGTCAGGGATTTTCTCTGCCTCGTGATGACTGGGTGTTGTGTGATGTCCTTAGGTTAGTTAGGTTTAAGTAGTTCTAATTTCTAGGGGACTGATGACCATAGATGTTAAGTCCCATAGTGCTCATAGCCATTTGAACCAGCTGGCATAAGTAAAGTCCCTTATTAACATTTAAGTGGTAGTGAATCATGTTACAAGCATCATATGCTCATAGGTTTACCAAATTTACCTAAGTTAGGTCAGCCATATTATATCGTAGTACACAGTGTTCATAGTATCTACACACCTCGAAGTTAATTTATGTGGTGTAGGATTAGATAAACTACTGTAAATACAAGCAATGTCCTGATAGTCACCTGGAATTTCTTCCGTACATGTGTAAGTCAGACATTGTTGCTCTTAAGATTGCCTGTCCGTGCAGTAATTAAAATTTGTTATGGGAGGAACAACAGAAATTTTCAGTAGAAACAGGGTATACCATTCGACACAGTACACGTTGCAGAGGAGCACTTTGCACGTCAAACTTGTGCATAGATTATTGGGGGCCAGGATAAGACAAAAAAGTCTGGAGTCCAGGCAGAAGAGCACTGGAGAGGCTGCAACGCCGCGGAACAGAACAGATCGTTTTCCGTAAAGCCTCTACGTACTTCTCTCTGCGCGTATCGGGTTTCTCAACTTGACAGTATTCTGTCTCAGTGTTAATCATTCATAAAAACGGTCGAGAACACGAGGGAAACTAAAGAAGAACCTAGCCTTCTTCTCTTTTTCTCAACTACTTCCGTTGACCAGTAGTGTAACAGCTCGACTAGTGGGTCCCTGTATCGTTTCACGTATGGTCTGCGCTTCAGCAGACTACTGTTTCTCACAGCATAATTTAATTAATGGCGCTGATCGTAGTATTTACTATCGTTATATGTTGTATGTATTTTAAACAGGTTTCTGAACGAATGTTACTTTTGATGTAACCTTGTCAGACCCGGATGACGACGGCAACAGTAGAGACTTGTTGGAAACCTTCTTTGAAGTGGCAGTGTATGTAAGCTGCATGTGGCAGTTGATGTAACTTCGGGTCCTCAGGGATCATTAATGTTTTTACTAAACTAACATGGGGGAGCACGACGTTGAGATCACAGATTTGTTTCAAACGTTGTTGACCTTTACTAGGCCATTAAAACAACATAATGTGCAAGTAGGCGCTTCAGTCTGGAACCGCGCGACCGCTACGGTCGCAGGTTCGAATCCTGCCTTGGGCATGGGTGTGTGTGTGATGTCCTTAGGTTAGTTAGGTTTAAGTAGTTCCAAGTTCTAGGGGACTGATGACCTCAGAAGTTCAGTCCCATAGTGCTCAGAGCCGTTTGAAGCATTTTCTTTGTGCAAGTAGTAGGGTGGTAATTCCGAGAAAATCGCAAGAGGAGTTTTACACGTCTGTTACGTGGCTTATAGAACTATATGAAAAAACATAAATTACTTACGAACTACGGCGTGCACACACTTTATTCAACACGTAAACGTCACTACAGAGATTCGGATTTAGGTTGTAACATGTTCGACACACCTGCTGTCATTGACGATGATGTGACGCAGACGAATAGCGAAATTCTGCATGAGCCGCTGAAGTACCACAAAATCGATGATCTTAATGACCTCCTGAATTTCTGTTTTCAGCTCAGAAATGGTTTTGGGGCTGTTGCAGCACACCTTCTCTTTAACAAAGCCCCACAAAAAGAAAGTCACATGTGTTTACATCCGGAGAATATGGCGGCCAATCCAAGCCCATGTCCGTAGCCTCTGGGTACCCTAGAGCCAGCATGCGGTCCCGAAAGTGCTCCTACAGGACATCAAACACGCTTCTGCTTCGATGGGATCGAGCGCCGTGTTACTCGAATGACATTTTGTCGAAATCAGGGTCACTGTGGATAATGGGGATGAAATCATCTTCCAAAAGCTTCACGTACCGTTCGGTAGTCACTGTGCTATCGAGGAATATCGCACCGATTATTCCGTGACTGGACACGGCACACCACACGGTCACCTGTTGAGGGTGAAGAGACTTCTCGATCGCGAATTGCGGATTCTCAATCCCCCCAATGCATCAGTTTTGCTTATTTCCGAACCCATCCAATTGAAAGTGGGCTTCGTGGTTAAACCAAACGATACTCCGCATACTAATTTCCATGATGCACCGCGGCCAACTGCGCAGTCTGAACATGCTAACGCAAACCGTTCAGAAGTTACGACGATTTTATTTCATGTAGTTCAACAACTGTTACCCTGTCTCTGTGGATAGGTGCCAGACGTAACTGTGGTGTCTGGCCCATGTAACACCTCGGTTCAGTGTACAGTGGTAAAAGCTATAGAAAGAATAATTTAAAATTAAGAGTAGAATTTTTAGAGGGGAAAATAGTGTAGAATCAGAGTTCGGTAATTGAAGATCAAAATTATAGTATACCAGCAAGTAGTTTAACGTCTAAGCGCAGCAAAGCCACGGAAGCTCCCTCATGGAGAAGGCAGTGACGTTAAACTCTTGTGATGAAAAACCTATAAAAAGGCCTGATCACCATTATTTCCGCCTTATTTTTCCCTTGATTGTTTCGTTAAAGGGCGGGGAACCCGTGTCAGTCAGCGAGACAATAATTAGATTGGACTTTATCGTGTTAAGATTCACGATAAACTGTTAGAATATTACGGTGATTAAAAGTGATGTAGTGTACGACCTCTGACTGTTGGTAGCAACGGAGTATTAAGGGGGTTTTAGGACTTTAGTGCTAGATTGGAACTTTACGGACATATAGACGACAGAAACTCAAATTATCAGCTGATACGAGTGAATTCAGGGGTACCGTTATTCAGATATTAACGTGTGGACTTTTGAAAGTGTCGTGTGCCGTTAGTCGCGAATCTGGACGTAGAGGGCGTGCATATCGACATTTGCGGACTATTTAGATTCCTCCAGGCTAGGAACCTTTTAAATAGACCATCATCCATCACCATCTTAATCCTTGAATATAGAGTGAAATTGAAATACAAGAGTGTTGTACTTATTTCATTTACCTAGTACTAATCAATGAAGGTTTCACGGAACCAAAGCTATTCAGCAGTAAGTCAGCACCATCTAGCGGAAAGCGTAGGCATTAACTAACACGCTAACTGAAGTGAACGTTTACGTGCGCTTAATATGAACTTCTGTGACTCTTTGACGTCCCCAATCCCCCCGAAAGGTGGCGCAGGCTGTCTTAATCATAAAAGGGGAGAGTTTTAGTCGGGCAAATTACTAAATAAAAGCGATATTTACAAGACTCGCAGTAATAGCAAAACACAAGGGCCGCACCTCATCGGAGAGTCGTCGCTGTCACGTCGGGAGTAAAGCCAGAAACCCTACCAGCGATACGTATCTACGAGCAGACGTCAACGTGGAGTACCTAAAAAGGGAACCACTAGAGAGTTGGGGCATCTCCGGCGGTACACCGAAAGGTTGCCGCCCTTCGATAGTGCAATTCCAGCGCTTATCGAAGTGCTAGGTGTTCCAGGTGCCAGCCAGCCAGCCAGCCAGCCAGCCAGCCAGCCCAGCAGAGCCGCCGCGGTCCAGCAGCAGCAGCAGCAGCAGCAGCAGCAGCCCCGGCCCCGTCCGCGGCAGCAGCAGCTGCGGCGTTCCTGCCGCCCGCCGTCGCCGTCGCCGTCGCCGTCGCCGTCCGAGCCTGGTCTTCGTCTTCGTCTTCGTCTTCGTCTTCGTCTTCGTCTTCGTCTTCGTCTTCGTCTTCGTCTTCGTCTTCGTCTTCGTCTTCGTCTTCGTCTTCGTCTTCGTCTTCGTCTTCGTCTTCGTCTTCGTCTTCGTCTTCGTCTTCGTCTTCGTCTTCGTCTTCGTCTTCGTCTTCGTCTTCGTCTTCTCCCAGTTTGTGTCCTTTCCTTTTCGTGCTGTGCGTTTTTTCTCCCTGTCGTCATGTCCACTACCGCCACCGCCACCGCCATCGTCTACACCTCACATTCCGCCGCCTCCACTACTACAACTTGGTGTGCCCAGTCTCACCCCCTTCCTTCCATCCCACCTCTCCTCACTCTCCCTTCGCCCTCGCTGTTTGTCGCCCCCTCTCCCCCCTCTCCCCCTTCTTCCTCTCGCTCCCCCCACTCCCCCAGCCTGTCACTGCAGCTCCGGCTAGGGTGGTGGCCCGTCGGGCCACTGTCCACGCCCAGCTCTCGCCGTCGCCTTCGCCATCACCGCCACCACCGTCATCCTCGTCGCCTTCGCCTTCGCCTTCGCCTTCGCCTTCGCCTTCGCCTTCGCCTTCGCCTTCGCCTTCGCCTTCACCATCTCCGGCGCCGACTGCTGCGTCCACGCCGGGACCTGTCCCTTCCCATCACCTCCCCATCGCTCCCGTCCCTCATGTCACCACCCGCCCTTCTGCCGCCGTCAAACGCCCTAGTGGCACCCCCACCTCCTCCGCTCCCAAAAAGGCCCCGCCCCAACCTCCATCTCCCCCCCAGGGTGCCATGGATGTCTCCCCGCCTGGCCCTGCTCCCACCTCCTCCTCCTCCTCCTCATCCCCCTGTTTATACAAATATCTCCTGTCCCATCCCGATCCTTCCTTTCGCGAGGCCCGGAACCTCTCCCTCCTCCTCCGCCAACATTTCCCTGGTGCCCCCATCTCTCTCCTTACTCCCAGACGGGACTCTGTTCTCATCTCCTACCCCAGCCCAACCCTCCATACTGACATCCTCTCCCGTCTCCTCGTCACCCGTTTTGGTCCCAACGCCTCCCTTACCCCTGCTCCTTCTCCATCTCCTACCCGCCAACCCCAACCCCCGCGTCGCCCGCCGACCCTCACCGCCGTGATCACGCGGCTCAGTCCGTCGATCACGGAGGAGGAGGTGTTGTCGGAGCTCAAGGCCCATCCCACGCTGGAGGTGCGGGCGGTTCGCCACATTTTCAACTCGGCCGGTCCCACCCGCCTTATGCGGGTTTTCTCTGAGGACGCCCCCTCCATTGACCGTCTCCTGAAGGAGGGTGCCCTCCTCTTCCATCAGCGGTACAAGGTCGACCCCTCCCGTTCCCCTCCTCAATCCCTGCGCTGCCAGAGGTGTCTGCGCTATAATGCGCACCCCACTGCTGAGTGCCGCGAGGCCCCCACCTGCCCGCATTGCCGGCAAGCACACTTCCTCTGGCAGTGCCCTAACCTCCAATCCCCTCCTTCCTGTAATACCTGCAATCTCCCTCATCCCACCTACTCCCAAAAGTGTAAAGCCCGACCTCCTCCAACCACTCCTGAACTCACCGTACCTGTCCGTCCTCTGGACGCCCCCACCCCTCCTGGCAATTCCCTTCGTCCCCCACCCACCGCTGAGGAAATCATCAGGTTCCTCACCATCGTCCTCCAGTATGTCCATCCCTTTCAGCGCCCCCACACCCTCCAACAGATCTCCCTCGCCGCCCGTTCCATTTTTCACCTTAAAATGTACGCCACCTATTCCAACAACCAGGCCCATTTCACCTTCTCCCGTCTTGACACCCTCGTCTAAATCCCTGTCATGGCACGACAGCACCGTATCCTTTTCAACAACATCCGCTCCCTTCCCGCCAACAAGAACCTCTTCCTACACACCCTTGCTACCCACCGTGTGGATGCCTTCCTCCTCAATGAAACCTTCCTCCAACCCCACCACTCCATCCACACCTCCCCCTATCTACTCCACCGCTCCGATAATCCCCTCCCAGTTGCGCGTGGCGGAGTGGCCATTGGTCACCACCGCCAGATCCCCGTTCGGCTCCAACCACTCCTTCCTGACCCCACCGAACACCTGATCCTTAGTCTCTTCTTCCCCGGCCTTACCATTACCTGTGCCACAATCTATGTCCGCCCCAACGCCCCTCTTCCTTTCGACTTCCTCTCCCACATCGACCGTACCTTCTCCTCCTACGTGATCGCCGCCGACCTCAACATCCATAGTCGCTCCGCTGCCCAGTTACGGCGGTGGCATCGGTTCCTCTCCTCCCTTCATGGCGACCTCATCCCCATCCCCCAGCACACCCGTCCCGAATCCAATTCCACTCCCGATGTTCTTCTCTCCTCCCCCAACCTCCTTGGTCGCATTACAGTGGATGTCCTGGAGCCTATTGGTAGCGACCATCTCCCTGTCCTCCTCACCGTTTCAGACGGTCGTCGCCCCCGCCCTGACCCTCGTAATGACCCTCCCCCTAAGTACGTCCATGACTATTCCCGTGCCAACTGGAATGCCTACCGGGATACCCTCTCCACCCAGGTCGATAGCCACCCTCTCACCTATCACCTTCCCGATGATGTCACCCATGCCGCATCCTTTCTCCAGCAGACCTTGTCTGAGGCCGTGGAGGCCCACGTCCCTACTGTTGCCATCCACCCCCACCGTCCTACCTTACCCCCACAGGCCGTCCTCCTCCTCCGTGAATCCCGTCGTCTCTACCGTGCCTTCCTCCGCACGCGCGACCCGGACACACTACGACGCCACCGGCAACTCCAGCGACACGTTCGTAATTTGCTCGCGGCTAAAAAACGCCGGGACTGGCGACAGACATGCACCCGTTTAAATGCTACCCTCCCTATACACTTGTCCAAGTTCTGGTCCGCCTTCCGTCGCCTTACCGGAACTAAGCCCTCCCCCTACTATCCTCTTCTCCATGATGATCACCCCTTCCCTGACGCCCTTAGTAAGGCTAACCACTTTGCCTCCTACCTGTCCGATGTGTTTTCCATCCCCGATGATCCCCAGTTCGACTACTCCCTCTTCCCGGATATCCGCGATCGAACTGACGCCTCTGTCCCTCCCCTCGCTCCTGGTTTCCAGTACTTGGACAACATTGCACACACGGACCTCAATACTCCAATCACTACACGGGATCTCATTGCTACACTCCGCACAAAACGCAACACCGCTCCTGGTCACGATCGTGTCACCTACCGTCACCATCGTGAAGCTCCTGTCTCTTTCCTCTCCACCCTGGCCAGGCTCTACAATGTAGTCCTGTCCACCGGTTACTACCCCGACCTGTGGAAAACCTCCCGTATCCTCCTGTTCCTTAAACCTGGCAAACCGCCGTCCGCCGTCTCCTCCTACCGTCCCATCTGCCTTACCTCGGTCTTCAGCAAGGTCCTGGAATCTATCCTCACCCGAAGCATCCACCAGCATCTCCGCCAGCACCGCCTCCTTCCCGTTACCCAGTGTGGCTTTCGGCCGTCCTTCTCTTCCGACGACCTTCTCCTTCACCTCACTCATCTCCTTTCTGAACAGCTTAATTCCCGTCGCTCCGCAATCTTCCTCTCCCTGGACCTCGAACGTGCATATGACCGCGTATGGCATTCCGGTCTCCTCTTCAAGCTCCAAACCTTCGCCCTTCCTATTAACTACGTCCGTCTGATCGGCTCCTTTCTCTCCCGCCGTCCTTCCTATGTCACCATCCATAACACGGATTCCTACACCTTTTTCCCCTCCGCCGGTGTGCCCCAAGGCTCCGTCCTCTCCCCCCTCCTGTATCTTTTGTACACGGCGGACATGCCGCCGCCGTCACCCCCCGTCCACCTTCTCCAGTTTGCCGATGACACCGCCTTCCTTGCCCTTGCCCCCACCCTGCAACGCTCCCAACGCCTTCTCCAATCCCATCTTGACTGATTCACCGCTTGGTGTAACCAGTGGTTGCTCAAGGTCAATCCTTCGAAAACCCAGGCGATCATTGTAGGCCAAACCACCCCTTCCTTCCGCCTCCTTGATTTCTATCTCACCGTCTATGGCCGTCCCATCACCCTCACTCCCAGCCTTAAGTACCTTGGCGTCACCCTCGACCGTCGCCTCTCCTGGACTCCCCATCTCCGTACAATCCAAGCCAAGGCACGTTCCCGACTCCGTCTCCTCAAGCTCCTTTCCGGCCGTACGTGGGGTCTGGACCCTTCCACAATCCTCCACACCTATAAATCCCTCATCCGCCCTATCCTTTGTTATGCCCATCCAGCCTGGATCTCCGCCCCCCCTACCTTTCATAAAACCCTCCAAATCCTTGAACGCCATGCACTCCGCCTCGCCTATCGCATCCGTCTCCCCTCCCCCACGCGGATCCTGTATGATCTCATCCCCTTCCCCCACCTCCTCCTTTTCCTTGAAAGGATACGGATCCTGTACACCTCCCGTAAACTCGATCCTCCTCACCCGCTCGTATCCCCGATCCTCTCCCATCCCCGCCCGCTGCCGCGCCTGTATTCCCACGTCCCGCCCGGTCTCCATCTCTCCACCCTCCTTACTCTCTCCCAAGGTGGCTTCCGCCAGCTCCCCCTCCCTGATGATGTCCTCCTCCCCTCCATCTACCCCTCCTATCAACTTTGACCCTGCCCCTCCCACTTCCGGTTTCCTTTCCTTTAGGCACCCTCCCTCACTCCCTTCTCTTCCCTTTCCTCCCCTTCTCTTTCCTTTTCCCCCGTCCCCTCCCTCCACCACTCTTCCCCCCCGGGCTTCCCCTCCCCCATCCTCCCTCCCCCCTTTCTCCCCTGCCCGTGGCATCTCTGCTCTCCCCTCTCCTACTCCCCTTCCTCCTCCTCCTCTCTTGGCAAGTCCCCGGACTCGCACACGCATAGTGAACATTCGCGCGCCGGAGATCATCGCCATCAGTGTCTAGTGTGTGTGCTTCGTTTTGTGTTTCGTGCAGTTACAACTCAACTGTTCACATGTGCCGTCGCAGTTCTCCGTGTTTTGTGCGCCGTGTCAACCAGTGTTAGTGTTTTTATCGTCCAATGTGAACGGCTTCTTGTTTTTTGTTTTTTTTGTAACTACTTTCTTTGCCCGCCATTTTTTGTATTTTCTGTGTCAACTATCTCATATTATTGTACCCCATAAGGCTGAAGAGCGGCGTATTAAGCTGCTGCCAGCCCGCCTTGTATGAGGTGCTGAAAATTACAATAAAGGAAAAAAAAAAAAAAAAAGAGTTGGGGATGCTTCGCCCACTCGTCTGGTATAGGGAGCCTAAAAGATGCTGCGTTCTTGGAATGCTATACAACAATTCAAGTAAATTCAGATTAATAATTTTTATTGCAAATAAGAAGCTTGACATAACTGAACTTTGAATTTACAACGGCGTCGCAAACGATGGGTGACATGCAAGCAATCAAAGTCATTTGCTGTATACAAGGTCCATGTAGGCACTTGATACGAAACATACGTCACCGCTGTCGTAGTGCTCTCCTATAGTTCAATTCTTTTCTCTTGGCGGCTCACGCGTGCCCGCTCAGACGCGGGAGATTGCTGCGTTGCCATTTGCACGCGCCAAGAGAAGCAGTGCCATAGCATAGTATAGTTTGTAAACTTACGTTTAGGGGGGAGCACGCAGTTTATGAAGTAAAGCCACCACGGCCGCATTAACCCTTTCGCTGCTACAGAGACGTGCTCCCCGTATTTTGTCATCACTGCATTGCTCGCCTGTGCAGACACATGGTGTTCCAACTCCTTTGGCACACTTGATCATTCGATTTCACAAAAACTATTTGGCCCCAAAATTAGAAAAACCGAAAACTTATTATGATCATAATGAAGAGACAAGGCACTAGAAATTTCAAAAAATTACATTCAAACGAATAAAATTCACGAAGTAAGACACTTCGATAATATTTTTAAATAAAGAAAATATTAAGCGCCAAATAAGGTTTGAAATCAGAACCTTTCACTTAGCAGTCAAACACTTTAACCATTGCGCTAACACAGCTTGGCGTTCAGCAGAACTCCTGGAGGACTCTAAAATATCAAGCAAAATACCGAAAAACACTGTTGGTATGACTATGAATTACTCACGTTTCATTGAAGTACAATATGAAATAAACAATTTCCGCTGTTCTTTATCGCGCAAAAGCGGTTCGTGAGAATGATACAAACACCTTTCCTTGCTATCGCCTAAATTAGGAGGCTTATTGCTTGTTCGGTTTAATTAATTAATATAATATGAAGCAATTGGTATAAATAATACTTTTCCCAACTTTCTACAAAAGAAAGTCTGCTATCGAGACATTGCTTTTGTTCTATTACTTTATTTATGACTGAACGTTTCTAAAACTGGAGACACTCGTCCGTTCTCTGCACTGCAGTTGAGCTCTCGCAACGTCGTTCTCTGTTCATTGGCTGACAGTGTTTTGTGACGTCAGATGCGCAGAATGAAACTAAACTCGGCCGACGTCGTAAATGACGCGCACTATACTACTGTGCGAATACTGTCTGGCCGAGGCTGGCAGCAGCGGCGCTTATATCCTCTTCAGCTAGAGGGCGCTCCTGTCATGGTGGTGAGAGCCTCGTCAAAACCAGGGGCACTGTGGATAATGGGGGTGGAATGAGAATACGGGAAGTATTCGTAAATAAAGGAATTTTACGCAGCCGACAGAAAAAGTAATATACACTATTCTCTCTATTAATTCTAGGTAGTAGGTAGCTATTTGTTCGCCTTTCAGTGTCTCTGGAGCTCTTGCATGTTTACAACTGTGTCTAACGATCCTCATGCCAGTTTTACGCCAGTTTCCGGCAAGAAAAACAAATTTCTCCACCTCGGTGGCGTCAGAGCATCATATAACGGAACGAGAGGAACCGGGTTCTATTCTCAGATGGGTCGGAAATTTTCTCCCGGGTGCTGCGTTGTTCCTTATCTTAAACAATCGCTTGCATCGCGTCACTTGACTGGTGACAGGACTTTGTACCATGTTATGCTGTGGCCCTAATGAGTTTTCACAATTGTCAAAAGGCGTTGTCCTATCTTCTACTGTTGAGACGGGTGTATCGGCCTGTCAGGAAAACCAGTTTCAGACGAAGAAGGAGAACCTTCTGGGGTGTGGGACGACTCAAGGTACCGATTAGTAAAAGACAGATAGAGCACAGCAACTTAACCTGTGTATTGTGCTAACAACATGCTATCACTATACTGCTTGATGCTCTCACGCCTGTACCATCTAGATTTAATCGGGTAAAGTAGAAAGAAGACAAAGAGTATCAGCGTTCTCAGTTACACTAGACGGCTGGTCTTCGTCTGCCATTGGTAGCTTCATTTTTACTTCGCCACTCCTGTGAATACTGAGTGCAATTTACAGCATGTTCCCACCTCTCACGCAGCTTTCCAACGAACACTGCCGCTGCTCAAGTAGTTGACGGAAAGTTCTAATTCTTGATTGAAATACTTCCGATAACATGCAAAAACGGTGGCTAATGAAATAAGTTTTGAATTTAATGTACGGATTCCCAGTTTCCTGTTGCTTGTTAAATGCAAGCTTGGTAGTGAAGGATCTTGTGTGTAATATTGAAACAGTATCAAATAATGTAGGTCATGAAATAAGTTCGTGGCTTGTGGAAAACAATTTGATGCTAAATCACAGCAAGACTCAGTTCTTACAGTTTCTAACTCACAATTCAACAAGAACCGATATTTTGATCAGACAGAATGGGCGTATTATAAGCGAGACGGAACAGTTCAAGTTCCTAGACGTTCGGATAGATAGTAAGCTGTTGTGGAAAGCCCATGTCCAGGTTCTTGTTCAGAAACTAAATGCTGCTTTATTTACCATTAGAACAGTATCTGAAATAAGTGACAGTTCAACACAAAAAGTAGTCTACTTCGCATATTTTCATACGCTTATCTCGTATGGTATTATTTTTTGGGGTAATTCTTCTGATTCAAAAAGGGTATTTTTGGCTCAAAAACGGGCTGTTCGAGCTATATGTGGTGTGAGTTAGAGAACCTCTTGTCGACCCCTATTCAATAGTCTGGGAATTCTGACATTGCCCTCACCGTATACATTTTCTTTAATGTCGTTTGTTGTTAGCAATATTAGCCTATTCTCAAGAGTTAGCAGCTTTCACTCAGTTAATACTAGGCAGAAATCAAATCTGTATGAGGAATGCACTTCCTTGACTCTTGTGCAGAAAGGAGTGCAGTATTCTGCTGCATCCATTTTCAATAAGCTACCACAAGAACTCAAAAATCTTAGCAGTAGCCCAAAGTCTTTTAAGTCTAAACTAAAGAGTTTCCTCATGGCCCACTCCTTCTATTCTGTCGAGGAGCTCCTGGAAGAGCTGAAAAATTAAGCAAACTCCAGTGTTACATAGTTGACTTTCTTTATTGAAACTTACGCCTTGTCGCCTGAATATGTTTTTTATATTTCATTTTATCTGTTTCTACTATCGTGTTATAATTTCGTGTATTGACTCGTTCCATGACCATGGAGATTTCTCCTTAATTTGGTCCCACGGAACAATAAATAAATAAATAAATTAATTAATAAATGGATATCTTTCCACCAGAATACATAACTACATTCTGTGTGCTGTACAAGGAGGCAAACTCCAGACGAATATCATGTTTTTTTAAGTTCTATTGTGACTGTGTAAATCATGGTTATGGTGAAACTGGTTTACATTCTTAGCGACGAAAACTGTTAAGAAGTAAATGTGTTGCAATGTGCGTCTAGCGATGCTAAGGTACATAGGAGTTCCGCAAGATCTGTTACTTAATGCAGTATTAATACCGCTCGGTTCTGTTTAGTAAAATATTTACTTACTTTCGGTGCACTTCCCAGAAGATAATTCCTAAAAGGAGTGAAAACACGTAAAATAAGTCAAGATCCATGAACTGGGTTAATAGAATGAGAGATGTTTCTGAAGGTGAATCACGCTGAACTGAACTTCTTCGTTAGTTTATCTATGTGCTGTATCCATTTTAACTTGCTGTCCGTTCGGACCCTTAGGAATTTTCCATACTGTGTTAATTTTAGATTATGACCATTAATGCCAACTTCCGTTGGCTGCAGGTCATTTTAGCTTATCTGAAATCGAATATTATGGATCACTGTGATATTAAGACTTAAACTGTCAGCTGCGAACCGCTTGCAGCCATGTCCACTTATCGTCTGACTTTGTCTTAGGGATGAGTTTGTGTCTTTGATGAGGGTGCTTGTGCCACGAGTAAACTGTTAGTTACTGTAAGATCATTTCTGTAGGTTAACAACGTGAGTCCAACCAGTACCGATCTCTATGAGGATGGCTTCAGTTTAGGGTTTGGTGTGGCCAGACTACTGAAAAAATAGATAAGCCAGCTGCCACGAATAGGGGGCATCCCAGAAGTTCGTCCAGAGGCTTCCAGTGGTCAGTGACAAAAAGTCATTTGACAGGTGCAAGAAACCGGGTTGCAAAGGTAAAACCACATTTTATTGTGTAAAATGTAACATTCACTTATGTTTGGATGGAAAAAATCGTTTCTTTGATTATCATTCTTCACAAGTGTAACACCATAGTTTATGTATCTAATCATTATTTCGGTCATACCATCTTCATACAGATAAGGCTTACCGGGCGATGATCTTCTTCAGTTCGGATGCACTCACATTGCCCGAACTCTTACGGGAATCACTAGATTGACTGCCGCTAGTAATGAGTATAGTGGGCAGGGGCACTAGAAATGTAGTGTGCGGACAGTAAGCTGGAAGTGTGGGTGTCACGGGGAGCATGCCAGAGATAAAGTCACTGCAGTCGCACTATCCTCTGTGTCCTCGAGGGCTCAGGCGGATAGAGCGTCTATCATGTTAGCAAGAGATCTCGTGTTCGAGTCCCGGTCGGGGCACACATCTTCTACTGTCCCCATTGATATGTATCAACGCCTGTAAGCAGCTAAAGGTCTGGATTTCATTGTAATTTCAGTACCGATCTCTGTGGGATCACACACGTCATGCACCCCCCCCCCCCCCCCACACCCCCTTTCAGAGATTAGTTTCATTCCTGTGACACTCGATGATTTCTATTATCAAAGGCAGACTCCATTTTTAGAAGAGGATGTCGCGAATGCCACTGCTCATTGGTTTGTAAGTGGAATTTTCTGATCCGTACAAAGAATTCGTCAACCTCACAAAATATATAAACAATGTAATCTACCGCAGCAACGGAATTTACGTGGCCTTGTATTGCTTGTCCTGTGCATAATTCCTTACGAAAGTCAAGCTATGTAGCAGTTACCAACTTCTGCTCCGTTAAGTGATTCAGTATCCTGTCGTAGCCACTTTGACATAGACTTCTGAAAAGACTGGACGTAGTGAAATGGTTCTTTGGTAAAACATGTTTCTCTTGTCATCAGTTTTGTGGATCGCTGTTCCTACAGCACTCTTAAGTGTCGGAGGAAACATGCCACAAGTCATTGACTGATTACGCAGATGGCTTAAGGGCATCCTACACAGTAGCGCTGAAAATGGACTCATTATCTTTACGAGACAAAAAAAGGATTGAAAAATAAATCTCAGAATGTTGGTCAATTGAAAGAAGTCCACTTGAACATTTAACCTTATCACCAGGATATGTAACTGCATTGTCACTTATGAACTGTGCAGATACGAAAGCGTGCCTCTGCAGTTACGTGTTGTTGATGAAATTTTCAGTCTGAAGACTGACTTCATGTTGCTCTCCACCCTAATCTATAATCTGCAAGCCTCACCACATCTTTGTAACCATTGCATCCTATATCCATTTGGCAGACGGTGATCAAACCTTGGTATCCATCTAGAGAAGATCCCCCTCCCCCCCCCACCCGCTCCCCCCTTTCCTCACCTCACACTTACGTCCATCACCAAATTCGCAATTCTCTACTCCCTCTCCCTGAGATTATGTCCTATCAATCGATCCCTTCTTTTTGTCAAGTTGTGCCATAAATTTATTTTTTCTCTGACTCGATTCAATACCCCCTCGTTAGTTATTCGGTACCATCCACCTAATCTTCAACGTTCTTGTGTAGCACCACATTTCAGAAAATTCTATTCTAGTGTGAACAGATTATCGAGCAAACTTTACTCCTGACATATTAAAAAAAAAGAGTTCCTAACACTTAAATTTACATAGCGTGTTAATAAATTTCTGATTTTCAGAAATATTTTTCTTGCTATTGTGAGTTTACATTTTATGTCTTTTCTATGTCGCTCATCATAAGTTATATTGCTATCTAAATAACTAAATATTGTTTACAGCTATCCTTACCTAATTTATTCAGTGTCAGTTGAATTAATTTGACGACATTCCATTACTCTTGTTTTGCTATTTATTGTTGGTGGTCATCTTATAACCACTCCTTTCGACAATATCCACTAGGCTCAACAGGTCTCCCAAATCGTTTGCCGTCGCTGATACAGTGAGCACACTAGAAAATTTCAAATTCTTTATTTCTAATTCCTGAACTTTAATTCCCTTTCAAGGTCTTCAATCCCTATAACTGCAGTCTGATTTCCTTACAAGTTGCAGATAAACTTTCACTCCAGTTTCTTTGTATGTAATACCATTAGAATTTCAAAGAGTGTATTCCAATTACCAGGAAGACGTCGCTCCTCCAGCGACCTGCGGTATGCTGTTACTATAAGAGAAACACGTTCTTTCGCATTCTATGTAGAATTCGATAAGGATAGAAGTTGTAGAAATGAATTAAAAATTGTGCCTCAGCTGGGATTCAACCCAGATCTCCTGCTTCCTCGACAGATGTGCTAACCATTAAACCATTAACCCTAGGAGACCTGGGTTCAAGTCATAGCCGTGGCACAAATCTTTATTTTTTGCTTCAGCTTCTATTCTTATCGAAGGTAAAGCTCGGGCTCGTATGTCTCTAGAAAAATGTTATTCCTTGAGATCAATAGATCAACCATGTCTGGGATACAGACAGGATTTCCTCATTACATACAAAACTGGGGTGCTATTCCAATGTTAGAGATGGTTCAAATGGCTCTGAGCACTATCGGACTTAACATCTGAGGTCATCAGTCCCCTAGAACTTAGAACTACTTAAACCTAACTAACCTAGGGACACCACACACATCCATGCCTGAGGCAGGATTCGAAACTGCGACTGTAGCGGCCGCGCGGTTCCAGACTGAAGCTCCTAGAACCGCTCGGCCACAATGGCCAACAATGTTAGAGAGCCTTGTCAATAATAACGATGAGAGAAGGGGAAAATGGGCTGCAGGTCTGAAGTGAAGTTTGTGTTGGGGAAGGCACTGGACGAGGGTATTCAGTACAGCAGTGGTAACCACAACGGTACAGTGGTATAATTGGTAGCACATCTGCCCAGTAATCAGGAGACTTATATATAAGCCCTGACTGTGGAACGAATTTTAATTCATTGCTTCAACTTCTTATCGAAGGTAAAGCTGGGGCTTGTGTGTCTCTGGAAAAATGTTATTCCATCAGGTATGGGTATCCCATGCAATGTCGTGGCTTTTTGTCTGTTGAGCGATTTCTATCCCGTGGACATTTATTTCGGTACCTGTCATTTAGACATTATTGCAACGATTTAAACGAGGAATCTAATCAGTATCACCCTCAGCAAAACAATTTTGCAAATTAAAAGCGCTTAGTTCCTTGTCGTTCTGTCTGTCATGCTCTGTTTCCATAGCTTTACTGTCACAATGTGCCTGATGTATGGTTTTAACCCGTTTACTGATTTAATGTAAGACCAAATTTTATGTTATGCTTTAGATCAAATTTTTCTTTGCAATTCACTGAATTTCTAGAATCAAACAGTTCAGTCTCTTTTGTCCATAGGTCTCGTAAGAAAGTAGAATATTTGATTTATCTTTATTTGTGAAATTTTTCACATAATATGCAAAAAAATTGGTGATTTCTCAAACCGGGGAACAATCAAGAATGGGGTGCCGCAAGGTTTGGTCTTGGGTCCTCTGCTGTTCTTAATATATATTAATGACTTGCCACTCTATATTCACGAAGATGCAAAGCTGGTACTTTCTGACGATGATACAAGTATAGCTATCACACCCAACAGACAAGAATTAACTGGTGAAATTGTAAACGATGTTTTTCAGAAAATCATTAAATGGTTGTCTGCAAATGGGATCACATTAAAGTTTGAGAAAACACAGTATACACAGTTCCACACAGTAAATGGAATGACACCATTAATAAATATAGACTTCGATCAGAAATCTGTAGCTAAGGTAGAATATTCGAAATTTCTAGGTGTATGCATTGATGAAGGGTTGAAATGGAAAAAACACACTGAGAATCTGCTGAAACGTTTGAGTTCAGCTACTTCTGCTATTAGGGTCACTGCAAATTTTGCCGATATACATCTGAGTAAATTAGCTCACCACGCCTATTTTCATTCTCTGCTTTCGTATGGCATCATATTCTGGGGTAACTCACCATTGAGTAAAAGAGTGTTCATTGGACGAAAGCGTGTAATCAGAATAATTGCTGGAGCTCATCCAAGATCATCCTGCAGACACTTATTTAAAGAGCTAGAGATCTTCACTGTGGCCTATATATATATATATATATATATATATATATATATATATATATATATTCACTTATGAAATTTGTTATTAACAATCTGAACGATTTCAAAAGTAATAGCAGTGCACATGGCTACAACACTAGGAGAAAGGATGATCTTCACTACTCAAGATTAAATCTAACTTTGGCTCAGAAGGGGGTAAATTATGCTGCCACGAAAGTCTTTGGTCACTTACCTAATAGCATCAAAAGTGTGACAGATAGCCATATAGCATTTAAAAGGAAATTAAAAGAATTTCTTAATGGCTACTCCTTCTACTCATTAGATGAATTTTTGGATATAGTAAGTGGGTAATTTCCCTAACCCCCACAAAAAAATTAAAAATATTAAGTGTCATGTAATATTTTGTGCAATGTAATATCTTGTATAGACACCTTTTATTAACCTGACACGTTTCACATCATTACGAAGTGTCATATTTATGATCTAATCTAATCTAATCAAATCTAATTGTTTTGGTCAAACTATTCAACTCTATACTCACACAGTATAAAGCTTCGTATTGCCTTGTTTTCGAATGACGCCAAAATTTATGAATAAGAGAGCACTCGGTTTTATGTTCAGTACAGAGAAACCCTCAACAGTAAAAATTATTTGCGAACCAACCATTGCGTGGCCTTTGGAAGTAGTGTCTGAACATCAGAGAAGGTGTGTGCAAACACACAACCTGCACTACCAGACGGATCTCCTTTGTGCGTGATGGGAGTTGGTTGTACGTCAATGCTTTGCCCAGGAATACACGTCTGGAAGAATCTACATGTTTAAGAATTTGGATGCAGGTTAGCGAATAATTACAAAAATGGACTGAGTAAGTAAATCCTGTAGGATTTACAATGTTGACCAACACAATAGAATTATAATTTGAATCTCATAAGTATACAGTGTGAACATTAATAACACGGCAAACTGCAGGGACGGATTTCTGACTGGAAATGGAGAAAATGAGTTCCCGTGGACATGTGTTCAGGTATGCATCGTTAGCACAATAGATGGCGCTGAGGAATGACGCTTCCTCTCACCACATGCCCTGTGTTCCTTGTGTGTTGCAGGCTGTGTGATTGACGCAGTGTACTGTATGCGGCAGGATGGTCCGGTATTCATGTCGGGGACAAGCCGAGATTGTGTGTGTGTACGGCCAAGCGGATGGAAACGGTCGACTGTCGCATGGCGACACCAAAACAAGTACCCTCACAGACACCAACCGAATGTCAGGACATTTCAAGCCCTTTTTGGGCGTTTTTGTGATCGTGGATTCTTTCAGACAGACGAGGGAGGCGGCGGATTGTAGCGTACACCAGATTGGAAGGGCCATGTTCTACAGGTTATTAAGACGAACCCAAGTACAAGTCCCAAATCTGGATACGCAACAGTCCACCACCTCCCTACACGGTCGTCTGCCCAAAAGGACTAATGATCAAACAAAAAGGGTTTGAAATGTTGTGTGAATCGGTTGGTGTTTCTGAGGGTGCCTGTTTTAGTACAGCTGAGCTGCCTCTCGACCGTTTCCATCTGCTTGGCCTACACAAACACCATATCGGCTCGTTCTTGACCATTCTGCTGCTTGCAGTTGTTACGTTCCCTGGCAGCACACACACTGTTAATGAACTGAAATGACGTTTAATTGTACTATGTACGCCGCTATGAAGCAATTCGTATGTACTGTAATTGTTTAACAAAAAATATTATTTAATTTTGTATAAAGGACGTCGGTTACTATTGTAATATTTTCTGTAATAATATTGTCGATGTATTTATGATTGTAATATTTCTATACTCATAATGTAATTACGAAATATGATAATATCTGCGATGAAAAAATGTAAAATATAGCCACAGAGGAAAATAATGTTGTAAGATTACAAAGAGATATCAATAATCAGCAGTAGTATAAATATCACTACATAATGTGCATTCTTCGTCGTCTTCCTCGAGAGCTGAGAGAGAGAGGAACCTGTGACGTAGCATTATATGCATGAGTAGACTTCTTTTGTCGGTATCTGTCTTTAGCCGCCATTACAGGAGAAATTATAAAGGTGTGTAATTTTAATTATTGTTGTGGTCTAAATACATTATAATTTATCAAAATTGTGTATTACTAATGTAAATTAGCTTGCCCATGTCATCTATAATATTTCTTTAAAGAATTTTCAGCACTTTTAGCGATTATCGTTGGTGTTGCTGGGCTGTGCCGCGACCGAACGATTTGCAGAGGCGGCACATTTAAAAAATTGTTCCGCTATAAAATTAACCAACCCGTAAATCGGGAGCAGATAAAATTAGCAATGAATTACGAAATATTTTTCTTTTACAGCGATCCTGAGGCTGACTGAATTTATTACTGGTTTTACATTTGTGCATTCATAGGCGGATAATTAAGAATATTGTATTGTATTGTATCGAACTGGGGACCTAGAATCACGGAGAGGCTTCGTCCCCGCCGTAGCCCTCAGTGGTTCACAACCCCACAACAGGCTACAGCAGTCCACTCACCCCACCGCCGCCCCACACCGAACCCAGGGTTATTGTGCGGTTCGTCTCCCAGTGGACCCCCCTGGGAACGTCTCACACCAACGTTCGCGTGGTAGAGTAATTATGGTGTACACGAGTACATGGAGGCAATGTTTGTGCAGCAATCGCCGACATAGTGTAACTGAGGTGGAATAAGGGGAACCAGCCCACATTCGCCGAGGCAGATGGAAAACCGACTTCAAAACCATCCACAGGCTGGCAGGCACACTGGACCTCGACACTAGTCCTCCAGGCGAATTCGTGACAGGAACCGGCACGCGTCCCGCCTGGAAAGCAGTGCGTTACACCGCACGGATAACCGGGCGGGCGTACAGATATTACTCAAACGTCACTGAACAGGGGTCTCACGTCAGTGCTGATTCAAATGCAAAGCGTAGCACAGCTGGAACCTGGAACATGTGCGTACACTGTTCGTTTCGCAATACGTGTAGTATGAAAACCCATAAGCAAAGATTCCAGAAGCAACGTCTCTTCCCTAAATTCGACGAAAAGTACAGTTAATTACTCTGCATCTCCAGCGGCTACCAACATCAGCTTCTGCAAAATAATTTATGTTGAGGTGCTGCCTCGATTCTCGCCAGTGGAATGTTCAGGTAAGAGCAAGTGCTCCAGTATCATTCACTGAAACTGCGTTTGAATACTTCCACTCCTCTCCATCTAAATCCACATGTACATGTTTTCCACTCTCCGCAGATCACCTCACGGTTTGTGGTGGAGGGTTCTTTGTGCATCAATGCAATGCAATTCGTCTGTTCCAGTCGCGTACGGTTTGCGGGTTGAATGATTGCTGGTAAACCACCATGTGGGCTCCAGTCTCTCTAATCTTATCTTCATGGTCTTTTCACGAGATGCAGGTAGCAGAAAGCAGTTCACTGGGTGACTCTTCTAGGGAAGCGCACTCTCGGAAATTTTAGCCGTAGACTGCACCGCAATGCAGAATACCTCTCTTGAAGCGCCTGCCATTGGAGTTGAGTGATCACCTTTGTGACACTTTCGTGCTTACGAAATAAACTAACGAAATGTGCTGCTCTTCTTTGTTTTTTTTTTATATCCCCTGTCAGTTCTATCTGGTATCAATCCCAGACTGACGAGCAACATTCGAGTATTGGTCGAACGAGACTGCTTTCCTTCTTGATGGATTATATTTCCGGAGGACGCTTCCAGCGAAGAAAACTCTGGTGTCTGTCTCACGCGTGATTAAGTTTATGTGGTCGTTCCAAATCAGATCACTCTGTACACATACTCTACGTATAAGGTGGCCCAGAAAGTAATGAACCGCATTTTTTTTCTTTAACATTACTTTATTGAACATAATGAGAATTACACACATGAAAGAATGGTATTTTATCTACACACCCCAACTTTTAGCGTAGTCTCCATTCCGTTCTATGGCCTTCTTCCAGCGCAAAACAAGGGTGTGTATGCCCTGTCGGGGACAGTTCTTGTCCTGGTGGCTTAGCCAGTGCTTCAATGTACAAATCACCTCCTCATCATTCTCAAAATGTTCTCCGCGAATGGCATCCTGTAATGGCGCAAAGAAGTCTAAGTCCGAGGGAGCTTGGTCAGGGCAGTAGGGTGGATGGGGTAACACTGTCCAACGATATTTTGTGATGTGTTCAGCAGCCCTCAGACTTGTGTGGCCCCGAGTATTATCGTGTTGCAACAAAACATTTCCTCGGTTGCTGTGGTACCGAAGTCGCTGGAAGCGCGTCTTGAGCTTTGTTAATGTGTGGTTATATGCTTATGAATTAATGGTACCGCCTCTTGGAATCACATCAATGACAATCACACCTTCACAGTCCCAGAACACGGTGATCATGACCTTATCGGCGGAAGCAGTTGCTTTGAATTTATTCTTCTGTGGGGAGTGGGAATGGCCTCCCTCCATCGACTGTCGTTTTGCTTCGGGCTCAAAATTGTGAGCCGAGGTTTTCATCACCTGTCACAATCCGAAAAAAGAAGACGTCCCCCTCAGCTTCAGAACGTTGCAACAAATCAAGACAAATGTTTTTTCTGCGCGATTTATGATTCACCGTTAGACACTATGCAACCCACCTTGCACACCCTTTTGAATATCGAAGAGTGCGTATAATTGCACCCGCACTTCCTTTCCTGATTGAGAGATGTAGCGCCAACTGCCGAGTCGTAATGCGCCTGTCCTCGCTAATGACGACATCAGCTCGCTGCAACATGTCAGGTGTGATTGCTGTGGATGACCTCCCCGACCGCTGTAAATCGTGGAGCTCCGCCGAGCCGCCTTCAGAAACCCAACCGCTATAGGATCGTTTCATTGCCCGTCCGCCTCACTATTAAGAGACCTTTTCTTCTGAGACTAGTCGACATATCAAGTTAAAATTTATGTCAAATAATGAAGTTTGTGGTACCGTCACGGTGTACGACTTTTCTGCTTCTAAGTCAATTCAGAAGATACGACCAATTATGTCACATGTTTTGATACTCGAAAACACAGTCGTCAGAACACAAAGTGTACTTCCCATTGACTTAGAATCATGAAAATTGCCAAGAAGCAAGGTTTCACAGTACAAATAAAGGACACAATCCTATATTGTTAAATTTGTAATTGTATCACACGAAAAAAATATTTCTTTTGTCATTTGCTATCCAATTTGAAATTAAAACATTCTCGAAAGTCCTGCAATCCCAGGGATAGATATGTTGCCAGTATAAATGTGGATAACAGCTAGAGATCGTCAATATCCTCGATTCGTGGAATGGATGAACTATCTACGTACACAAACCAGCTTGTACGAGAGCTACTGACATCTGGTTTTTGTTTTGTCCGTATCACAGCTAATGTGACTGTAGCCCCAGAAGTCGCCGTATGCAATCTTTTCTGCAGCCACGCTACCTCTAATCCATACTATTCGAAATACTCGCTTAGCACAAGCATCCCGGTAATGCTCTAATATTTACACAAACAGTTTGGAGTCCACACAGTAAAATACACACATACCGCTCATTTCTCTGCAGAACCACTTTTCGAAAACACTAACGAAACTAAAATTACTCCTCAGTACAAAGTAAAAATGTGATCTTGAGTTCTGTTAAATTAGCCCGAGGTAATGATTAGCATCCATAAAAAATTGGTGTCAACTGATGCGGCTGTCTCGTCTCCGAGATAGCATCTTCAGCATTACCTCTTGTGTGATCAGTAGAACGACTCACCAAGGAAGACTGCTACTTAAACCCGAACGACAAGACACCAATAGCCCATGCACGTGACAATTTGCGCGCATAAATACTTTCTAGATTGCACTGTGGTCTAGGGGTAGCGTATTGATTTGCAATCAAAACATTCTCGGTCCCGGTTTCGAATTCCACCACTCCTCCAATTTTGATTGATAATCAGCATTGGCAGCGGAAGACTTCTGGTTTAAGAAGTCACCTTCATTCTGCCAATGGCCTTGTCAAGAGGGCGGAGGAATGGACAAAGGCTCAGGGCACTCTCTTGTCCTTCACGTGAGAAACTGCCCCTAAAGGCGGAAGAATCAACAATAATCAACGGCATGAGGATGCAGAAGGTGATGGAAACCATTGCATTAAAGACACATAACATGTATACATAGGATATGTAGCCTCTAATTGAAAAAGTGTCATGATGATCTCTCCATTGTCAAAACATTCCGGAATAGCTCCCCATCCGGATCTCCAACAGGGGACTGCCGAGAGGGAGGTGACCATGAGAAAAATATTGAATAATCAATGAAAGGATAACGTCCTACGAGTCGGGGCGTGGAATGTCAGAAGCTTGAACGTGGTAGGGAATCTAGAAAATCTGAAAAGGGGAAAGCAAAGGCTCAATCCTGATATAGTAAGGACCAGTGAAGTGAAATGGAAAGAAGACGAGGATTTCTGGTCAGATGAGTATAGGGTAATATCAACAGCAGCAGAAAATGGTATAACGGCTGTCGGATTCTTTAGCAATAGGAAGGTAGGGCAGAGAGTGCGTTAGTGTGCACAGTTAAGTGACAGGGTTGTGCTTATCGGAATTGACAGCAAAAACACCGACAACGATAGTTCAGGAAACATGCTGACATCACAAACTGAAGATGAAGAGGTAGAGAAAGTATACGAGGTTATTGAAAGGGTAACAGAGATCTTAAAGGGAGATGAAAATCTAATAGTCATGGGGGACTGGATCTTAGTTGTAGGGGAAGGAGTACAAAAAAGGTCACGGGAGAAATGGGCTGGGGACAAGGAATGAGAGTGGAGAAAGACTAATAGAGTTCTGTAACAAATTTCAACTAGTAATAGCGAATATTCTGTTCAAAATTCACAGGAGGAGGAGGAGATATATTTGGAAGAGGCTGGGTGCTATGGGAATATTTCAGTTAGATTACATCGTGGTCAGACACACATTCCGAATCATATTCTAGATTGTAAGCCGTACCCAGGAGCAGATATAGACTCAGATCACAACATAGTAGTGATGAAGAATAGGCTGAAGTTTAAGACATTAGGACGAATCAATACGCAAAGAAGTGGGATAGAGAAGTACCGGTACTAATATACTCTTGAAGTTCTCTAAGGCTATAGCTGCAGCAATAAGGAAAGCTCAGTAGTGAGTACAGTAGAAGAGGATTGGATATGTCTAAAAAGGGTTACCACAGAAGTTAGAAAGAAAAATATAGGTACAAAGAAGGTAACTGCGAAGAAACCATGGGTAACAGAAGAAATACATGAGTTGATCGATGAAAGGAGGAAGTACAAAAATGTTCTTGGAAACTCAGGAATACAGAAATACAAGTCGTTGAGGAATGAAATAACTAGGAAGTGCAGGAAAACTAAGATGAAATGGCTGCATGAAAAATGCAAAGGAATCGAAAAGGAGTTGATTGTAGCAAGGACAGACTGAGCATACATCAAAGTCAAAACAGCCTCTGGTGACATTAAAAGCAATGGTGGTAACATCAAGAGTGTAACGGGAATTCCACTGTTAAATGTTGAGGAGAGAGTGGATAGGTGGAAAGAATTAATGGGGGAAGAGGCAACAAAACGACTATTCACGTTGGTGTGTAGAATGTATGAGTCTGGCGACATACCATCTGACTTTCAGAAACATATCATCCACACAATTCCGAAGAATGTGAGATCTGACAATTGCGAGAATTATCACACAATTAGCTTAACAGCTCATGCGTCCAAATTGCTGGCAGGAATAACATACAGAAGAATGGAAAAGAAAATTGAGGATGTGGTAGATGACGATCAGTTTGTCTTTAGAAAAGATAAAGGCACGAGAGAGGCAATTTTGACGTTCGATTGGTAATGGAAGCAAGACTGAAGAAAAATCAAGAAACGTTCATAGGATTTGTCGACCTGGAAAACACGTTCGACAATGTAAATAGGGTAAGTCGTTTGCAATTATGCGAAAAATAGAGGTAAGCTGTAGGGAAAGACGGATAATATAGAATATGTACAAGAGCCAAGATGGAATAATAAGAGTGGACGACCAAGAACAAAGTGCTTGTATTAAAAATGGTGTAAGACAGGGATGTAGTCTTTCGGCAATGATGGAAATAAAAGAAAGGTTGAGGAGTGGAATTAAAATTCAAGGTGAAAGGATATCAATGAAACGATTCTCTGATGACATTGCTATTCTGAGTGAAAGTGATAAAGAATTACATGATCTGCTGAATGTAATGAATAATCTAATGAGTGCAGAATATCGATTAAGAGTAAATCGAAGAAAAATGAAAGTAATGACACGTAGCAGAAATGAGAACAGCGAAAAACTTAACATCAGGATTGATGGTCACGAAGTGGATGAATTTAAGGAAATCTGCTATCTAGGCAGTCAAATAACCAATGACAGAAGGAGTAAGGAGGATATCAAAAGCAGAATAGCAATGGCAGAAAGGAGGTTCCTGACCAAGAGAGGTCTACTAGTGTGAAACATAGGCCTTAATTTGGGGATGAAATTTCTGAGAATGTACACTTGGAGTACAGCATTGTATGGTAGTGAAACATGGACTGTGGGAAAAGCGGAACAGAAGCAAATCGAAGCATTTGAGATGTGGCGCTACAGGCTAATATTGAAAATTATGTGACTGATAAGGTAAAAAATGAGGATGTTATGTGCAGAATCAGAGAGGAAAGGAATATGTGGAAAACACTCAAAAGGAAAAGGAACAGGATGATATGACATCTGTTAAGACATGAGAGAATGACTTCCGTGGTACTAGAGGAAGTTGTAGAAGGTTAAAACTGTAGAGCAAGACAGAGATTTGGATACATCCAGCAAATAATGGAGGAAATGTGTTGTTTATGCTACTCTGAGATGAAGAAGTTAGCACAGGGGAGGAATTCGTGGAGGGCTGCATCAAACCAGTCAGGAGACTGATGTTGTTGTTGTTGTGGTCTTCAGTCCTGAGACTGGTTTGATGCAGCTCTCCATGCTACTCTATCCTGTGCAAGCTTCTTCATCTCCCAGTACCTACTGCAACTTACATCCTTCTGAATCTGCTTAGTGTATTGATCTCTTGGTCTACCTCTAGGATTTTTACCCTCCACGCTGCCCTCCAATGCTAAATTTGTGATCCCTTGATGCCTCAAAACATGTCCTACCAACCGATCCCTTCTTCTAGTCAAGTTGTGCCACAAACTTCTCTTCTCCCCAATCCTATTCAATACCTCCTCATTAGTTACGTGATCTACCCACCTTATCTTCAGCATTCTTCTGTAGCACCACATTTCGAAAGCTTCTATTCTCTTCTTGTCCAAACTGGTTATCGTCCATGTTTCACTTCCATACATGGCTACACTCCATACAAATACTTTCAGAAACGACTTCCTCACAGTTAAATCTATACTCGATGTTAACAAATTTCTCTTCTTCAGAAACGATTTCCTTGCCATTGCCAGTCTACATTTTATATCCTCTCTACTACTTTAAGTGTCTCATTTCCTAATCTAATTCCCTCAGCATCACCCGATTTAATTTGACTACATTCCATTATCCTCGTTTTGCTTTTGTTGATGTTCATCTTATATCCTCCTTTCAAGACACTGTCCATTCCGTTCAACTGCTCTTCCAAGTCCTTTGCTGTCTCTGACAGAATTACAATGTCATCGGCGAACCTCAAAGTTTTTACATCTTCTCCATGAATTTTAATACTTACTCCTAATTTTTCTTTTGTTTCCTTTACTGCTTGCTCAATATACAGGTTGAATAACATCGGGGAGAGGCTACAACCCTGTCTCACTCCTTTCCCAGCCACTGTTTCCCTTTCATGCCCCTCGACTCTTATAACTGCCATCTGGTTTCTATACAAATTGTAAATAGCCTTTCGCTCCCTGTATTTCATCCCTGCCACCTTCAGAATTTGAAAGAGAGTATTCCAGTTAACGTTGTCAAAAGCTTTCTCTAAGTCTACGAATGCTAGAAACGTAGGTTTGCCTTTTCTTAATCTTTCTTCTAAGATAAGTCGTAAGGTTAGTATTGCCTCACGTGTTCCAACATTTCTACAGAATCCAAACTGATCTTCCCCGAGGTCCGCTTCTACCAGTTTTTCCATTCGTCTGTAAAGAATTCGCGTTAGTATTTTACAGCTGTGACTTATTAAACTGATAGTTCGGTAATTTTCACATCTGTCAACACCTGCTTTCTTTGGGATTGGAATTATTATATTCTTCTTGACGTCTGTGGGTATTTCGCCTGTCTCATACATCTTGCTCACCAGATGGTAGAGTTTTGTCATGACTGGCTCTCCAAAGGCCATCAGTAGTTCTAATGGAATGTTGTCTACTCCCGGGACCTTGTTTCGACTCAGGTCTTTCAGTGCTCTGTCAAACTCTTCACGCAGTATCTTATCTCCCATTTCATCTTCATCTATATCCTCTTCCATTTCCATAATATTGTCCTCAAGTCCATCGCCCTTGTATAAACCATCTATATACACCTTCCACCTTTCTGCTTTCCCTTCTTTGCTTAGAACTGGGTTGCCATCTGAGCTCTTGATATTCATACAAGTGGTTCTCTTCTCTCCAAAGGTCTCTTTAATTTTCCTGTAGGCAGTATCTATCTTACCCCTAGTGAGACAAGCCTCTACATCCTTACATTTGTCCTCTAGCCATCCCTGCTTAGCCATTTTGCACTTCCTGTCGATCTCATTTTTGAGACGTTTCTATTCCTTTTTGCCTGCTTCATTTACTGCATTTTTATATTTTCTCCTTTCATCAATTAAATTCAATATTTTTTCTGTTACCCAAGGATTTCTATTAGCCCTCGTCTTTTTACCTACTTGACCCTCTGCTGCCTTCACTACTTCATCCCTCAGAGCTACCCATTCTTCTTCTACTGTATTTCTTTCCCCCATTCCTGTCAATTGTTCCCTTATGCTCTCCCTGAAACTCTCTACAACCTCTGGTTCTTTCAGTTTATCCAGGTCCCATCTCCTTAAATTCCCACCTTTTTGCAGTTTCTTCAGTTTCAATCTGCAGTTCATAACCAATAGATTGTGGTCAGAATCCACATCTGCCCCTGGAAATGTCTTACAATTTAAAACCTGGTTCCTAAATCTCTGTCTTACCATTATATAATCTATCTGATACCTTTTAGTATCTCCAGGATTCTTCCAGGTATACAACCTTCTTTTATGATTCTTGAACCAAGTGTTAGCTATGATTAAGTTATGCTCTGTGCAAAATTCTGATGAAGGAGACTGATGACAAAAAAAAAAAAAAAAAAAAAAAAAAGAACAAACAGAAAAAACACTTTCTCTGGCGCCTCAGACTACCGAGTTGAAACTAAGGCCGTTTACACCTAAATACACACGTTAAAATAAACTTACATTCATTATGATAATTTTCTGGTTTCACAAGGCACAAACTATACATTATTACGTAGGATATTAACGAAAATCTAAATCATAAGGTTGTCTGTACCCACAAAAAGTTATGCCAAATGAAGTTATAGGAATAAATGTGTCCTACCCGAAAGGAGAGTCCATATGGCCTCTATTCATTTGTGCTTATGGTTTTTTTATAGCATGGGTAATTTTCATTTAAGTAGCAAATTTACCAATACTTATAATAAAATAAAGATTAAATACCATTAACAACAAAATATTCATTATATGGCACGTTTATGTACCGAACCGGGTAAATTATTCAGCATCCATTTTATGTGTAGAAGTGGCAAATTCAGGGCAATAGCAGGTTTACTCAATTATACTGGTATCAAATCTGCCGTAATGCCCACAACAAATAAAATAAATGAAATATTACTTCTGTAGAGTTTACTGACATCCTTAGCTTTCATGTGATACATCATATGCAATAATAGTGCATATAAGTTTTTAATTTTCTAAAATTAAAGCAATAAAAGCACTCAGTCACAAAAAAAGTCTCTTGATCTAGGTTTTGACACTACTATGAATGCCTTCATCAGAAGTAAAAACACTGAAATTGGCCTATAACATAAGTACAAAAACTGTAGGACCTTTTCTACGAGGGCAGTTCAATAAGTAATGCAACACATTTTTTTTCTGAAACAGGGGTTGTTTTATTCAGCATTGAAATACACCAGGTTATTCCCCTATCTTTTAGCTACACAACACTATTTTTCAACTTAATCTCCATTCAATGCTACGGCCTTACGCCACCTTGAAATGAGGGCCTGTATGCCTGCACGGTACCATTCCACTGGTCGATGTCGGAGCCAACGTCGTACTGCATCAATAACTTCTTCATCATCCGCGTAGTGCCTCCTACGAATTGCGTCCTTCATTGGGCCAAACATATGGAAATCCGACGGTGCGAGATCGGGGCTGTAGGGTGCATGAGGAAAAACAGTCCACTGAAGTTTTGTGAGCTCCTCTCGGGTACAAAGACTTGTGTGAGGTCTTGCGTTGTCATGAAGAAGGAGAAGTTCGTTCAGATTTTTGTGCTTACGAACACGCTGAAGTCGTTTCTTCAATTTCTGAAGAGTAGCACAATACACTTCAGAGTTGATCGTTTGACCATGGGGAAGGACATCGAACAGAATAACCCGTTTAGCGTCCCAGAAGACTGTAACCATGACTTTACCGGCTGAGGGTATGGCTTTAAACATTTTCTTGGTAGGGGAGTGGGTGTGGCGCCACTCCATTGATCGCCGTTTTGTTTCAGGTTCGAAGTGATGAACCCATGTTTCATCACCTGTAACAATCTTTGACAAGAAATTGTCACCCTCAGCCACATGACGAGCAAGCAATTCCGCACAGATGGTTCTCCTTTGCTCTTTATGGTGTTCGGTTAGACAACGAGGGACCCAGCAGGAACAAACCTTTGAATATCCCAACTGGTGAACAATTGTGACAGCACTACCAACAGAGATGTCAAGTTGAGCACTGAGTTGTTTGATGGTGATCCGTCGATCATCTCGAACGAGTGTGTTCACACGCTCCGCCATTGCAGGAGTCACAGCTGTGCACGGCCGGCCCGCACGTGGGAGATCAGACAGTCTTGCTTGACCTTGCGGCGATGATGACACACGCTTTGCCCAACGACTCACCGTGCTTTTGTCCACTGCCAGATCACCGTAGACATTCTGCAAGCGCCTATGAATATCTGAGATGCCCTGGTTTTCCGCCAAAAGAAACTCGATCACTGCCCGTTGTTTGCAACGCACATCCGTTACAGACGCCATTTTAACAGCTCCGTACAGCGCTGCCACCTGTCGGAAGTCAATGAAAGTATACGAGACGAAGCGGGAATGTTTGAAAATATTCCACAAGAAATTTCCGGTTTTTTCAACAAAAATTGGTCGAGAAAAAAAATGTGCTGCATTACTTATTGAACTGCCCTCGTATTTTGAAGTTAAGTACTGACAACAGTACAAGAAAGCAACAATCTGTAAGTGTCACGTATAAAATAAATATCAAACGATAAGGCTTTAGTCACAAATTTTTTTAAATAGATTGCATGGAAGCCAAGCCATTATGGGCTGCTTACATATGTCGAGCTACGAGTAGCATCAGAATGAGATGCCTGTGTTAGCAATTGTGGACTGGAGAGTAATACACCTTGAGTTCCATCTGGAAGTAACAAATAAAAACAGTCTACATAACACTCAAAATATAGAGAGATGATTATTATGATGAGCATAATTCATTACATGATGTTTATTACATGTTCTTTAATCTGAAAGCTGCAGGCACAGTAATATATATTCTGCAGGAGAACTAAGTAGTACAGTTTAAAATCAGAAAACTGGATAACAGTAGAAGCAAGCAGCAGTAGCTACATGACATGTATGAAATAAATAACAAGAGGTAAAGCTTAGCCAAAAAAATTTTGAAATTGAATTAATGTAAGGCAAACCACTATGGGATGCTCACATATGTCAGCTACAGGTAGCATCAGACTGTGGTGCACGTGTTATCAATTGCGGGCATGTGAACAATACACCAACAGTGCTATCTACAAGTCGCAAATACAATCAGGCTTTTTAACATTCAAGATATAGACAGATGAATAATATGATGAACATTATTTAGTACATGAAGTAAAAGGCAATATTTTATTTGACAGCAGAAAATATCATAACATTTTGTCTACATAAGAGCTTAGAAGTACTGTTTAAAGGCTGAAAACTGACCAACAGCACAACAAAGACACAGGACTTACATGTCATGTATAAAATAAATTTCAAGATATTATGTTTCCATCAATTAATTTTTAAATTGGAGTGCATAGATGGTAAATCACTATGGGCTTCTCAAATATGTTGAGCTACGGGTAGCATCAGACTGAGTTGCCTGTGTTAACAATTGCTGCCAGGTGAACAACAAAAAAGAGTGTAATCTAGAAGTTGCAAAGAGAAACTGTCTACTTAACTTTCAAAATATAGAAAGATAAATATTGTTTTTGTTGTTGTTGTGGTCTTCAGTCCTGAGACTGGTTTGATGCAGCTCTCCATGCTACTCTATCCTGTGCAAGCTTCATCATCTCCCAATTCATACTGCAGCCTACATCCTTCTGAATCTGCTTGATGTATTCATCTCTTAGGCTCCCTCTATGATTTCTACCCTCCATCCTGTCCTCTGATACTAACTTGGTGATCCCTTGATGCCTCAGAACACATCCTACCAACTGATCCCCTCTTCTTGTCAAGTTGTGCCACAAACTCCTCTTCTCCCCAATTCTATTCAATTAGTTATGTGATATACCCATCTACTCTTCAGTATTCTTCTGTAGCACTACATTTCAAAAGCTTCTATTCTCTCCTTGTCCAAACTGTTTATAGTCCATGTTTCACTTCCATACATGGCTACACTTCATACAAATACTTTCTGAAATGACTTCCTGACACCTAAATCTATACTCAATGTTAAGAAATTTCCCTTCTTCAGAAACGCTTTCCTTGCCATTGCCAGTCTACATTTTATATCCTCTCTACTTCGACCATCATCAGTTATTTTGCTCCACAAATAGAAAACTCCTTTACTACTTTAAGTGTCTCATTCCCTAATCTAATTCCCTCAGCATCACCCACCTTAATTCGACTAGATTCCATTATCCTCGTTTTGCTTTTGTTGATGTTCGTCTTATATCCTCGTTTCAAGACACTGGCCATTCCATTCAACTGCTCTTCCAGGTCGTTTGCTGTCTCTGACAGAACTACAATGTCATCGGCAAACCTTAAAGTTTTTATTTCTTCTCCATGCATTTTGATACCAACTCCAAACTTTTCTTTTGTTTCCTTCACTACTTGCTCAATATGCAGATATACTTCCAAACCACTGATTCTCTTTCATGTTCCTCGACTCTTATAACTGCCATCTGGTTTCTGTACAAACAGTAAATAGCCTTTCACTCCCTGTGTTTTACCTCTGCCACCTTCAGAATTTGAGAGTATTCCAGTCAACATTGTCAAAAGCTTTCTCTACATCTACAAATGCTAGAAATGTAGGTTTGCCTTTCCTTAATCTTTTTTCTAAGGTAAGTCATAGGGTCAGTATTGCCTCACGCGTTCCAACATTTCTACAGAATCCAAACTGATCTTCCCTGAGGTCGGCTTCTACCAGTTCTTCCATTTGTCTGTAAAGAATTCCTGTTAGTATTTAGCAGCCGTGACTTATTAAACTGATAGTTCAATAATTTTCACATCTGTCAACACCTGCTTTATTTGGAATTGGAATTATTAAATTCTTCTTGAAGTCTGAGGGTATTTCTCCTGTCTTATACATTTTGCTCACCAGATGGTAGAGTTTTGTCAGGACTGGCTATCCCAAGGCTGTCATAGTTCTAATGGAATGTTGCCTACTTCCGGGGCCTTGTTTCGACTTAGGTTTGTCAGTGCTCTGTCTAACTCTTCACGCAGTATCGTATCTTCCATTTCATCTTCATCTATGTCCTCTTCCATTTCCATAATACTGCCCTCAAGTACATCGCCCTTGTATAGACCCTCTATATACTCCTTCCACCTTTCTGCTTTCCCGTCTTTGCTTAGAACTGGGTTTCCATCTGAGCTCTAGATTTTCATCCAAGTGGTTCTCTTTTCTCCAAAGGTCTCTTTAATTTTCCTGTTGGCAGTATCTATCTTATCCCTAGTGAGGTATGCCTCTACATCCTTACATTTGTACTCTGGCCGTCCCTGCTTAGCAATTTTGCACTTCCTGTTGGTCTCATTTTTGAGATGTTTGTATTCCTTTTTGCCTGCTTCATTTACTGCATTTTATATTTTCTCGTTTCATCGGTTTAATTCAGTATTTCTTCTGTTACCCAAGGATTTCTACTAGCCCTCATATTTTTACCTACTTGATCCTCTGCTGCCTTCACTACTTCATCCCATAAAGCTACCCATTCTTCTTGTACTGTATATCTTCCCCCCCCCCCCCTCCCCCGCCCCTTCTTGTCAATTGTTCCCTTATGCTCTCCCTGAAACTCTGTACAACCTTTGGTTCTTTCAGTTTATCCAGGTTCCATCTCCTTAAATTCCCACCTTTTTGCAGTTTCTTCAGTTTTAATCTACAGTTCATAACCAACTGATTGTGGTCAGAGTCCACATCTGCCCCTGGAAATGTCTTACAATTTAAAACCTGGTTCCTAAATCTCTATCTTACCATTATATAATCTATCTGAAACCTGTCAGTATCTCCAGGTTTGTTCCATGTACACAACCTTCTTTTATGATTCTTGAACCAAGTTTACGTTGGTGTACATTATTTAGTACAAGAAGTAAGAGGTAATATTTTATTTTACAGCAGTCAATTTGGTAACATTTTGTCTACATGGGAGCTTAGGAGGGCAGTTTAAGCGCTGAAAACGGTCTAACAAGCAAGAAACCTACAGTACTTATATTTCATGTAGAAAATAAGATTCAAGTGATAAAAGCCCAGTCACATAGTTCTTGATTTGAAATGCATGGAAGGCAAACCACTCTAGACTGCTCACATTTGTCGAGCTTTAGATAGTGTCAGACTGGGGTGTCCGCATTAGTAATGGCGGGTGGGTGAACAATACACCAAGATGGCTATCTAGAAGTTGCAAATACAAACAGGCTACATATTCAAAATATAGACAGATGAATTTTATGATAAACATTGTTTAGCACATGGAGTAAAAGGTAATATTGCATTTGAAAGCAGCAAATATGGTAACATTTTGACTATATAACTGCTTACAAGTATAGTTTAACAGCTGGAAGCTGACTAACAGTCAAGAGATTAAATTTCAGTCACATAATTGTTGAATTGGCATGCATGGATGGCAAACTGTTTTGTTGGTAATCTTGCTCCTTCATTCTTTTGTTTGTATACATCGAGTATGACAAGTAGACTACCTTTGCTCTTGATATTCACTCTCTGAAGTGTGCTACATGTAATGTGCTGTTATGAGAATATAAGTATTATGAACAATCTGTTACTTATCTCTTTTAATGCCTAATATTGCTCTGCTAACAGGTTATGGGTCCAGAACGGTAAATCGGTGCAGTGAACTATGTTTGTTGTGTGGGTAGGAAGATAAATAACTGAAGAAGCGTGTTAGGTTTTATGACCATGTTGTGTGTGATACTTGTTTTCATTTGTGTTTTGTCAACTTCATCAGCATTTGAACTCTTGTTTTTCAGAAGAAATCAGTCACGTATTCTAGTGCTTTGAATTCGAGTGTCTGAAAATGGCTTCCAATGTAAGTTTCACATAAACCACTACTCCAGTGGCAGACAAACTGAGAAACAATGATGATTATAACACATGTAAGTTTGGAATGATAGTTATTCTAATGCATGTGAAATTGGATTTTATCATAGGTTGAAGTAGTACTACAAATGCAGAGAAGGATATGTGTGGACACTTATTCTTTTGCATGTGGATAAATCTCTGTATGCACACATGAAAAACACAACAAAAGTAAAGGAAGCTTGGGATACTTTGGAAAACCTGCTTGCTGGTAAGATTAAAACCATATGGATGAATCTCTGGGATGTTCTGATGGTTGATATATTAAAAAACATTTGTGATCTAAACTGAAGTCATACGTGGTTGATCACTGCTTTTAAACTTTTTGTGTGTTTACCCAATGCTGTCTTATTAAGAAGACCATTTGTATTTTATCTCTCTGTATATAGCGTAACAACATTTATTTAAGTATTCATCATTAATTGATATATTAATGTGTGTTAGTACATACAAAGTTATGTTATACGTAAAACTGTTAATATTAACAAAAAATCCAAATATCTCTTGCACATTGTACAGCTGTAGATGAAAATGGATCAATAAATCAAATTTTTTATCCAAATGCAAAGGAAATATTCAAAATTACGTGACTCACATTTTGGATGTAGCAACAAACTGAAGAGAATGGGCTAACCAGTCGATGATGGGCTAATTGCACTGATTATGCTTAGAGAATACCAATATTTTGTTTAACATACTGGATGGGTAGGTACAGAGTCCACTACAACAGATGAAAATTTCACATCAGAAAATATCAAAGCAAAGTTGTTCAATGGTAGTGCAGAAGAATACCTCAAATTGGACACGGATGGTAGTGATAGTGCCTTATTTACAAAGAATTATAAGAATTCACAACAGGGTTTCTCAAAAGACAAGCAAGAAAAAGAAAAAAGTGAAATGTTTCAATTGCTGGAAGTATGGTCACTTCAAGCGTGAATGTCCTCAGAAGCAAGAATCATCAAAGAAAGAATCAAAGGGAACAGAAAAGTCATGGTTTTGTTCACTTGGTATGTCAGATTTAAACAGAATGAGTGGATGATACATTTTGGAGCACTGTCAAACATGACATCAGGAAAGGAATGACTTAAAGGTTTTGAAACACAAAATATCAAACAAAAAATTGTGAAGTGTGCTGATAGTGTTGAATTAGTGAGCGAAGGGAATGTTGGTGTTATTGTCAATTCACCAGATATATCCCTAATAGAGAATGTTATTCTTGTCCCTGGCTTAGCGACTTTAGTCAAGAAAGGAATAAATGTTGTTTTTGATGAAGGTGGATGTAAGATGCTCAAAAGTGGTGAGATACTTCGGTTTGGATCAGAGTCAAATAGCATTTATAAACTAAAAGAATGTTGAACCTGTGTTGTCAGATGAGCATGCTCTCAGTGTTAAAAATTTTAGTAATCTGGAAGACTTATGACACTGTAGACTTGGTCATATTAGAGTTAAGTTGGGTTGGGTTGTTTGGGGAAGGAGACCAGACAGCGAGGTCATCAGTCTCATCAGATTGGGGAAGGATGGGGAAGGAAGTTGGCCGTGCCCTTTCAAAGGAAACATCCCGGCATTTGCCTGGAGCGATTTAGGGAAATCATGGAAAACCTAAATCAGGATGGCCGGACATGGGATTGAATCGTTGTCCTCCCAAATGCGAGTCCATATTAGAGTTGACACTGGGCTTAAGATATGTTTACAAAGGAGTGGCATAAAGTTGGACTGTTGTGACTCTTGACAACTGCAAATTGTGTGTACTAGGTAAGATGTCGAAATTACCATTTCCTAAGACTGGAGGGCAATGTGCATCTGAGTTGGTTGGCCTTGTGCATATGGATTTATGTGGCCCCATGGAGCAAATGTCACATGGTATAAAGAATGAGATTTTCACTCTGCAGCGGAGTGTGTGCTGATATGAAACTTCCTGGCAGATTAAAACTGTGTGCCCGACCAAGACTCGAACTCGGGACCTTTGCCTTTCGCGGGCAAGTGCTCTACCATCTGAGCTACCGAAGCACAACTCACGGGCGGTCCTCATAGTGCTTCTGTAACGTTTGGAAGGGAGGAGACAAGATACTGGCAGAAGTAAAGCTGTGAGGACCGGACATGAGTCGTGCTTCGGTAGCTCAGATGGTAGAGCACTTGCCCCGCAAAAGGCAAAGGTCCCGAGCTCGAGTCAGTCAGGCACACAGTTTTAATCTGCCAGGAAACGTCACATGGTATGGCTAAGTACATGTATATACTAGTGGATGATTATTCCAGATGGACATTCTGTTACTTTTTCAAGAGTAAAGATCAAACATTTGATTTTTGTGTGAGTTTAAAACTTGGGTAAAAAATGGAATTGGTGCAAAGATAAAATCAATTAGAATTGACAATGGCAATTTGTGAACTCTAATTTTAATATATTGTTTAGTGAGACTGGAATAAAGCATCAGATTAGTGTGCCCTATAGTCCAGAACAGAATGGGGTTGTGGAGAGGACCAACAGATCAATTTGTTAGATGGCACAGTGCATGCTATTTGAATCTGGTCTCCCTAGGCAGTATTGGGCAGTGGCATGCAATACAGCTGTTTACAGAAAGAACCATGTTCCACACAGAGCACTTAATGGTAAGACTCCAGAGGACTTATGGACTGGAAAAGTATCTCGTTTGAACCATTTAAAGGTGTTTGGGTGTTGAGTTCTTCTGCATATACCAGATCAAAACAGAAGAAAGTGGGACACCAAAGCTAAAGAACTTGTTTTTGTCAGTTACGATGAAATGACTGAAGGTTACGGACTAATTGATCCACAGCACTCCAAGAAAATAGTGAAAGGCAGGAGTGTTGTTTTTCTGGAGAATGAGTGCATGACTGACAGTACCAGGACACCAGCTGTTAATAACGAAGATTACTGTATGTTCTGGTCAAATAAACAGTATACTGAATGGGGAGGCAGAGGAAGAAGAAGAAGTCGGCAGTGCTGGAAGTGACAGAGATGAAGACCCACACTACATCCCAGATGCTCAGTCTGTGGCAGACACAGAAGAGACTGAGGTGCAGACAATGGACACTGATGCTTCAGATGAGGACCAACCAGTCAGAAGGTCAGCCCATATACCCAAACCCAAGGAGTACCCGGATTATGTCAACTATTTGGTAAGTGATTTTTCTAGTTTGGGAGAAGAACCTGTGAACTTGGATGATGCCGTGTCGAGGAGTGACAAAGAAGACTGGATAAAGGCCATGAAAGAGGAAATTAAGTGTTTCCAGAACAATGGTGTTTGGGAACTTGGTGGATCCACCAAAGAATAATAAAAGTATTGTAGGTAACAACTGGGTATTTAAGCTGAAAAGGAATGTGGATGGTACAGCATTCCACCGTGCTAGACTTGTTGTTAAAAGGTTTACACAAAAATTTGGTACTGATAATTGTGAGAGCTTTTCACCTGTTGTGAGATGTAGTACTCTTACAGCTCTCGTTAGTTTAGGTGTAAATCTTGATCTTATATCATTTTGATGTTAAGACTGCTTTTCTGTATGGGGACTTGGAGGAAACTATTCTCATCAAGCAACCAGATGGTTTGTTTTAAAAGGGAGTGAAGGTAAAGTCTACAAACTAACTAAGGCCATTTACAGTTTGAAACAATCAGCCAGACAGTGGAATGAAAAGCCAAATGTATACTTTTAGACCTATGTTATGCCGCAAATACCGATGAAGACTGTGTGTACATTAAATGGTCAGGTAAAAATGTTGCAATTATTGCTTTGTATTTAGATGATTTTTATGTCCTGTGTAATAACAGTATGATGAAAAACAAGCTGTATCAGGGATTGTCTGAGAATTTTGAAGTTAAAGACCTAACAGAAGCAAAGTCCTCTATGGGTATGTGTATAACCAGAAACTGGGAGGAAGTTAGATGAATACTTGAACAGAAGGGTTCTATTGCAGATGCACTGAAATGCTTCGATATGGTCGATTACGCTCCTGTTATACACCAATGGAAGCTGGATTAAAGCTTTGGGATGTGCAGGGTGATGAAGTTCAAGTGCCATATGAAGGACTTTTAGGTTGTTTGCTGTTGTGGTCTTCAGTCCTGAGACTGGTCTGATGCAGCTCTCCATGCTACTCTATCCTGTGCAAGCATCTTCATCTCCCAGTACTTACTGCAACCTACATCCTTCTGAATCTGCTTCGTGTATTCATCTCTTGGTCCCACTCTATGATTTGTACCCTCCACACTGCCCTTCAATGCGAAATTTGTGATCCCTTGATGCCTCAGAACATGTCCTACCAACCGGTCCCTTCTTCTTGTCAAGTTGTGCCACAAACTCCTCTTCCCCCAATTCTATTCAATACCTCCTCATGAGTTATGTGATCTATCCATCTAATCCTCAGCATTCTTCCATAGCACCACATTTCGAAAGCTTCTATTCTCTTCTTGTCCAAACTATTTATTGTCCATATTACACTTCCATACATGGCTACACTCCATACAAATACTTTCACAGACGAATTCCTGACACTTAAATCTATACTTGATGTTAACAAATTTCTCTTCTTCAGAAACGCTTTCCTTGCCTGTCTACATTTTATATCCTCTCTACTTCGTCCCTCATCAGTTATTTTGCTCCCCAAATAGCAAAACTCCTTTACTGCTCAAAGTGTCTCATTTCCTAATCTAACTCCCTCAGCATCACCTGACTTAATTTGACTACATTCCATTATCCTCGTTTTGCTTTTGTTGATGTTCATCTTATACCCTCCTTTCAAGACACTGTCCATTCTGTTCAACTGCTCTTCCAAGTCCTTTGCTGCCTCTGACAGAATTACAATGTCTTTGGAGAACCTCAAAGTTTTTATTTCTTCTCCATTAATTTTAATAACTACTCCAAATTAATCTTTTGTTTCCTTTACTGCTTGCTCAATATATAGAATGAATAACATCGGGGAGAGGCTACAATCCTGTCTCACTCCCTTCCCAACCACTGCTTCCCTTTCGTGCCCCTCCACTCTTGCAACTGCCATCTGCTTTCTGTTCAAATTGTAAATAGCCTTTCTCCCCCTGTATTTACCCCTACCACTTCTCGAATTTGAAAGAGAGTATTCCAGTCAGCACTGTCAAAATCTTTCTCAAAGTCTACAAATGCTAGAAATGTAGGTTTGCCTTTCCTTAATCTTTCTTCTAAGATAACTTGTAAGATCAGTATTGTCTCACATGTTCCAACATTTCTACGGAATCCAAACTGATCTTCCCTGAGGTCAGCTTCTACCAGTTTTTCCATTTGTCTGTAAAGAATTTGTGTTAGTATTTTGCAGCTGTGACTTACTAAACTGATAGTTCGGTAATTTTCACACCTGTCAACACCTGCTTTCTTTGGATTTGAATTATTATATTCTTCTTTAAGTCTGAGGGTATGTCGCCTGTCTCATACATCTTGCTCACCAGATGGTAGAGTTTTGTCATGACTGGCTCGCCCAAGGCTGTCAGTAGCTCTAATGGAATGTTGTCTACTCCCGGGGCCTTGTTTCGACTCAGGTCTTTCAGTCCTCTGTCAAACTCTTCACGCAGTACCGTATCTCCATTTCATTTTGATCTACATTCTCTTCCATTTCCATGATATTGTCCTCAAGTACATCGCACTTGTATAGACCCTCTATATACTCCTTCCACCTTTCTGCTTTCCCTTCTTTGCTTAGAACTGGGTTTCCATCTGAGCTCTTGACATTCATGCAAGTGGTTCTCTTTTCTCCAAAGGTCTCTTTAATTTTCCTGTAGGCAATATCTATCTTACCTCTCATGATATAAGCCTCTACATGCTTACATTTGTCCTCTAGCCATCACTGCTTAACCATTTTGCGTTTCCTGTCAATCTCATTTTTGAGATGTTTGTATTCCTTTTTGCGTGCTTCATTTACTGTATTTTTATATTTTCTCCTTTCATCAATTAAATTCAATATTTTTTCTGTTACCCAAGGATTTCTACTAGCCCTTATCTTTTTACCTACTTCATCCTCAGCTGCCTTCACTACTTCATCCCTCACAGCTACCTATTCTCCTTCTACTTTATTTCTTTCCCCCATTCCTGTCAATTGTCCCCTTATGCTCTCCCTGAAATTCTGTACAACCTCTGGTTTAGTCAGTTTATCCAGGTCCCATGTCCTTAAATTCCCACCTTTTTGCAGTTTCTTCAGTTTTAATGTACAGTTCATAACCAATAGATTGTGGTCAGAGTCCACATCTGCCCCTGGAAATGTCTTACAATTTAAAACCTGGTTCCTAAATCTCTGTCTCATGATTATACAATCTGTCTGAAACCTTTCTCTATCACCAGGATTCTTCCATGTATACAAACTTCTTTCATGATTCTTGAACCAAGTGTTAGCTACGATTAAGTTATGTTCTGTGCAAAATTCTACCAGGCGGCTTCCTCTTTCATTTCTTACCCCAAATCCATATTCACCTACTATGTTTCCTTCTCTCCCTTTTCCTACTTTCGAATTCCAGTCACCCATGAAAATTAAATTTTTGTCTCCCTTCAGTACCTGAATAATTTTATTTATCTCATCATACATTTCATCAACACTACTTACAAAGTTTGCCAAGGTAATCCCATTCCTGATGTCCAGGCGGAGCTTCGAGGAATCCTCAGAACCTTAGGCCCCCTACAAAACCTTTCACCTGACTCCATCATCCTCCTGGCCCCACTGACACCCCGCACCCCTACCTTCTACCTTCTTCCTAAAATACACAAACCCAATCATCCCGGCCGCCTCATTGTAGCTGCCTACCAAGCCCCCACCGAACGTATTTCTGCCTACATAGAACAACACCTTCAACCCATTACATGCAGTCTCCCATCCTTCATCAAAGACACCAACCACTTTCTCGAACGCCTTGAATCCTTACCCAATCTGTTACCCCCGGAAACCATCTTTGTAACCATTGATGCCACTTCCCTATACACAAATATTCCGCACGTCCAGGGCCTCGCTGTGATGGAGCGCTTCCTTTCACGCTGATCACCTGCCACCCTACCTAAAACCTCTTTCCTCATTACCTTAGCCAGCTTCATCCTGACCCATAACTTCTTCACTTTCGAAGGCCAGAAATACTAATAACTAAAGAGAACAGCCATGGGTACCACGATGGCCCCCTCGTACGCCAACCTATTTACGGGTGGCTTAGAGGAAGCCTTCTTGGTTACCCAAGCCTGCCAACCCAAAGTTTGGTACAGATTTATTGATGATATCTTCATGATCTGGACCCACAGTGAAGAACAACTCCAGAATTTCCTCTCCAACCTCAACTCCTTTGGTTCCATCAGATTCACCTGGTCCTACTCCAAATCCCATGCCACTTTCCTTGACGTTGACCTCCACCTGTCCAATGGCCAGCTTTACACTTCCGTCCACATCAAGATCACCAACAAACAACAGTACCTCCATTATGACAGCTGCCACCCATTCCACATCAAACGGTCCCTTCCCTACAGCCTAGGTCTTTGTGGCAAACGAATCTGCTCCAGTCCGGAAGCCCTACACCATTACACCAACAACCTGAAAAGAGCTTTCGCATCCCGCAACAACCCTCCCGACCTGGTACAGAAGCAAATAACCAGAGACACTTCCTCATCCCCTCAAACACAGAACCTCCCACAGAAGAACCCCAGAAGTGCCCCGCTTGTGACAGGATACTTTCCGGGACTGGATCAGACTCTGAATGTGGCTCTCCAGCAGGGATACGACTTCCTCAAATCCTGCCCTGAAATGAGATCCATCCTTCATGAAATCCTCCCCACTCCACCAAGAGTGTCTATCTGCCATCCACCTAACCTTCGTAACGTCTTAGTTCATCCCTATGAAATCCCCAAACCACTGTCCCCACCCTCTGGCTCCTACTCTTGTAACCACCCCTGGTGTAAAACCTGTCCCATGCACCCTCCCACCACCACCTACTCCAGTCCTGTAACCCGGAAGGTGTACACGATCAAAGGCAGAGCCACGTGTGAAAGCACCCACGTGATTTACCACCTGACCTGCCTACACTGTGAAGCTTTCTATGTGGGAATGTCCAGCAACAAACTGTCCATTCACATGAGTGGACACAGGCAGACAGTGTTTGTTGGTAATGAGGATCACCCTGTGGCTAAACATGCCTTGGTGCACGGGCAGCACATCTTGGCATAGTGTTACACCGTCCGGGTTATCTGGATACTTCCCACTAACACCAACCTGTCAGAACTCCGGAGATGGGAACTTGCCCTTAAGTATATCCTCTCTTCTCGTTACCCGCCTCGCCTCAACCTCCGCTAATTTCAAGTTGCCGCCACTCATACCTCACCTGTCATTCAACAACATCTTTGCCTATGTACTTCCGACTTGACTGACATCTCTGTCCAAACTCTTTGCCTTCACAAATGTCTGCTTGTGTCTGTGTATATGTGGATGGATATGTGTGTGTATGCGAGTGTATACCTGTCCTTTTTTCCCCCCATGGTAAGTCTTTCCACTCCCGGTATTGGAATGACTCCTTTCCCTCTCCCTTAAAACCCACATCCTTTTGTCTTTCCCTCTCCTTCCCTCTTTCCTGATGAAGCAACCATTGGTTGCAAAAGCTAGAATTTTGTGTGTATGTTTGTGTTTGTTTGTGTGTCTATCAACCTGCCAGCACTTTCGTTTGGTAAGTCACATCTACTTTGTTTTTAGATATATAACATATAAAATATATTGAGATGATTATTATGATGGACATAATTTATTGCATGATGTCAGAGGCATTATTTTCTCTGTCAACAGCATGTGTGGTAATATATTTTCTGCATAAGAGCTCAGAAGTATAGTTTAAAATTGGAAAACTGTATACAGTACAAATAAGCAACAGTAGCTCCATGTCAAGTATAAAATAAATATCAAGCAGTAAAGCTTTAGTCAAAAATTTTTTTAAATTGAATTTATGTAAGGCAAACCACTATGGGCGGCTGACATGCGTTGACATACAGATAGCATCAGATTCAGGTGCCCATGTTAGCAATTGTGTGCATGTGAACAATACACCATGATTGGTGTCTAGAAGTCGCAAATACAATCATGCTTTTTAACATTCAAAATATAGACAGCTGAATAATTTGATGAACATTGTTTAGTACATGAAGTAAAAGGTAATATTTTATTTGACAGCAGCAAATATGGTAACATTTTGTCTACGTAAGAGCTTTTTCATCAAGAACATCTGAAGCTACAAAAAGAAGTCATATGCATAATATGTAAAATGGGTCGTAGGGAGCACTGTCGTCCCCTTTTTTCCACACTCAGAATACTCACAATTATAAATTTAAACATCTATGTGTCTGTACTCTATATTAAAAATAATATTTCAGAATTTATTGCCAGAGGGGAAATACATGAACACAACACCAGAGCCAAGAGTAATTTAGACATACCGTGCCACAGATTAGCAAGAACAGGAAATTCCCACTAAGTTCAATAAACTGCCAGTTCATGTTCAGTCTATGGATGTAATATTTTTTTAAATTAAGTGGTACAGCTAGCTGTCAGATCATCCATTCTATGACATTAAAGAATTCTTTGAGATGCCTGAGGAGGATATTAGCATTTAAAAGTTGTCTGTAGTTAAACATATTAATGTGTGCTGTGGTTAATTGTGTGTAATTATGTAGTGTATACAATAAACAATACAATTGTATATTATATTAGATCATAGTACAGCTTATTGCATTAACTTTTAGAAGCTATCCTGGTGTAATTTGGTACACTGCCATGCTTGAAATGTATTCTTTAATGTAATGACACTTGTTTATTTCATTATTCTGTATGTACTATTACATCCTGTATGATGAAGCCAATATCATTGTAAAATGATCTATGGTGAATAAAGTTCTTGGTTCTTGATTACAAGTACAGTTTAAATGCTGAACACTGACTAACAGTACAAGAAAGCAACAGTACTTACATGCCACGTATAAAATTAGTTTCAAGTGATTAAGTTTTATTCAAATAATTTTTTAATTTAAATGCACGGAAGACAAACTACTGTGGGGAGTTCACATATGTGGAGCTACAGGTAGCATCTAACAGAATAGCCAGTGTTAGCAAGTGCGAGTAGGTGAACAATACAAAAAGAGTGCTATCTAGAAGTTGCTATTACAAACAGGTTACTTAATATTCAAAATATACACGGTTGAATATTAAGTTGTAGATTATTTACTACATGAAGTAAAATGTAATATTTTATTTGACAGTCGCAATTATGGTAACATTTTGTCTACATAAGAGATTAGAAGTAGAGTTTAAAGGCCATAGCTTACTAACAGGACAAGAAAGCAGCAGTACTTACATGTCTCCAAGAAAAAGATTTAAGTGATTATGTTTCAGTAACAATTCTTGAAATGGAATGCATGGAAGGCTAACCACTATGGGCTGCTCACTTATTTTAGGCTACAGTTATCATCAGTTTGAGGTGCCCATGTTAGCAATTGCTTGAAGGTGTATGATACACCAAGAGTGCAACTAGAAGTTGCAAATAGAAACAGGCTACTTAACATTTAAAATTTGTACAGTTGGATATTAAGATGTACATTATGTAGTACAAGAAATAGAAGTAAGAGAAAATAAGTGAGGGAAGATAACATTATGATAATTGGTTATCTGAATGCTCAGATGAACATGGATAGAAATATATTTGAGGAGGTGATTGGCCCTTGCGGATATGGAAGACAAAATATTGAGTGTGAAGAATTTCTAAATCTGTACATAAGGAATCCTCTTTTAATGAAGAATACATTATTAAAGAAGAAAGATAGCCTTAAGATTACTAGATATGGCTGGGATGGCAAATCTAAGACAGTTATAGACTATATATTAACGGACAAATTAATTGAAGGAAAAGTAAGGGTCACTAAAGTCACACAAAGTGAGCACTTTGATAGTGACTGCAGGTTACTAGTAGCTGAGCTAAGTATAAGATGAAAAGTTTGAATGCTGTACAACGAATGCCAAAAATTAAGGAGTGGAAGTTGAAAGAAGAAGAAAACAAGAAAAGTTTCCAAAATCTAGTAGTGCAAATTGACAAAAACTGAAAGTGGTATTGTAGAGGAAGAGTGGAACCTATTTAAAAAATCAATAGTTAATAGTGCTGTGGAGATATACAGCAAAATAAAGGGTAAAGTGAAAGACAAAGAAAACAGTTGGTGGTATGATAGAGTAAAAGACGCAATTAAGAAATGTATTATGGCAAAGAAAAACATGGTGTTTGACAAAATAAAATCAGAACCAGGGGCTGGTACCAAAAGATGGACACATAGTGACAACACTGGAGAAGGAATACCGACAAAAGAAACTCCAAGCAACGAGAATTGTGAAAGAAGAAAAGGAGAAGAGTTGGGAAATATTCACCTAGAAACTAGAGCAGGATAGCAAAGGGAACTAAAAACTGCTATATGGGTTATTGAAAAGTAAAAGATCTGATAGAGAAGACATAAAAGTGATTGAAACAGAGGATGGGGATATTATCAGAACACATGGAAGGTATCAGAGAAGATATGAATAATTATTTTGAAATTATTTGGAAATTCTACTGAATGGGAGGTGCACAAGAAAGTGACACTGAATTTGTTGAATTAGAAAAGGAGCAGAATACAATCTCTTGGTTAGAAACTGAGAATTCCATGAAATAGATGAAAAGTGGGAAGGCGGCTGGAGTAGATGAGCTGATAGTGGATATGATTAAAGCCACAGGAATCCGTGGAATACAATAGTTACACTGGGTGCTGGGAGTGATATGGAAAGAAAACAAAGTGCTGGATGAATGTAAAAAAGGAATTATAATACCATTCTTCAAGAAAGGTAGTAGAAATAAATGCACCAACTACCGAGGAATCACACTGTTATCACATTGACTTAAGATAGTGGGAAAAGTCAGAGAAACAAGATGGCAGGAAATTCTAGAACACAACAGCATTGGTTCAGAAGTAATAGGGGGAACTATAGATCTCATTTTCTCCCTCCATCAGTTAATGGAGAAGCATTGGGAAAAGGGGAAGCACTTGATAGTAGTATTCGTGGATTTGGAAAAAGCATATGACACTGTACCAAGGGATAAAATATGGGAATGCTTGAGAAAACATAATGTTCCTGATTCATTAATTAAAAAGGTCCAGATGCTGTACGGTGGTTGTGAGGGCAGAAAAGAATTTTTTTAAGAGCTTACTTAAGGACAATATATAAACCTATACAGGAAGTCCTTATCAGCGCTCATTAAGAAGATGAAGTTAATTTTCTGTAATTTTTGCTTATCAGCAAAGAAATCTCCATAAGAATAACATTGGTGGAAGTGAATTTTCCAGCAACAAATAGACAAGTAAAATAATAGACAGAGAAAAATTCTAAGTCCAACAAAAGGTAAGAGAGCATCCCAGAGTGCCCCAGGGAGCTAAAACACCAAGACGAATCGCTTCTCGGCTTTTGGCAAGATCAATGTGTAGTATTTGTGGCCTTCTTCCAGTTTGGGTAACGGATGGATAACTGTAGCTTTCATTGCTTGTAACAATGCAGGAAGAGCAGGTTACACTTACCGACACAATCATGAAAAAAATCAAGGAAGAAGGAAATGAAGAACCCAATGCTTTTGTTTTTGCTGATGACATTGCCGTTTGGGGAGAGATGGAAATGGAGGTACAGAGGAGACTAGACAATTGGAACACAAAATTTAAAAAATTCAAGTTAACTGTGAGTAGGAACAAGACAGTGGCATTGAAGATGAGCAGGACACCCACACCTTGTCACATCATACTGGATGGGGAGAAGGTTGAATGTGTGAAAAGCTTCAATTATCTGGGTAGCATCTTATCATGCTATGGATGTTCCAAAGTAGAAATCTTAAACAGGATAACAAAAGGATCTAACTTCTTCGACCAAGTATGAAATCTAATCTGGGACAAGGAAGTTCCTCAAAGAGAACAGACCATTTATAAAACTTACTTCCTGCCAATCATGATGTATAGCTTATAGTCCTATGTCATAAATAAGAGCGAAGTGAGTCAAATGCAAGCATGTGAAATGAAGTTCCTTAAGTCAGCTCTACAATAAACTAGGAGAGAGAGAGAGAAAGAGAGAGAGAGAGAGAGAGAGAGAGAGAGCCAGGAATATTTACATAAGGTGAGACCTGCAGGTGACACTGATTACAGAGGAGAGGCTGAGTGCTTTCAGATTGAATTCGGTCACATGAAGCAAATGCACACAACCTGAATTCCACACTGGTATGTGGAAATGGAGGTACCATGAAGAAGAACAATTGCACAGCTTCGAAAGAAATGGATGGAACAGGTTAAGGAAGACCTCAAAAGGAGAAGAGTAACATGGGATGTAGTGAAGAGGCAAAAGCTATATCAGTCCTGAGACTGGTTTGATGCAGCTCTCCATGCTACTCTATCCTGTGCAAGCTTCTTCATCTCCCAGTACTTACTGCAACCTACATCCTTCTGAATCTGCTTAGTGTATTCATCTCTTGGTCTCCCTCTACAATTTTTACCCTCCATGCTGCCCTTCAATGCTATATTTGTGATCCCTTGATGCCTCAGAACATGTCCTACCAACCGGTCCCTTCTTCTTATCAAGTTGTGCCTCAAACTTCTCTTCTCCCCAATTCTATTCAATACCTCCTCGTTAGTTATGTGATCTACCCATCTAATCTTCAGCATTCTTCTGTAGCACCACATTTTGAAAGCTTCTATTCTCTTCTTGTCCAAACTATTTATCGTCCAAGTTTCACTTCCATACATGGCTACACTCCATACAAATACTTTCAGAAACGACTTCCTGACACTTAAATCTATACTCGATGTTAATAAATTTCTCTTCTTCAGAAACGATTTCCTTGCCATTGCTAGTCTACATTTTATATCCTCTCTACTTCAACCATCATCAGTTATTTTGCTCCCCAAATAGCAAAACTCCTTTACTACTTTAAGCATCTCATTTCCTAATCTAATTCTCTCAGCATCACCCAACTTAATTCGACTACAGTCCATTATCCTCGTTTTGCTTTTGTTGATGTTCATCTTATATGCACCTTTCAAGACACTGTCCATTCCGTTCAACTGCTCTTCCAAGTTCTTTGCTGTCTCTGACAGAATTACAATGTCATCGGTGAACCTCAATGTTTTTATTTCTTCTCCATGGACTTTAATACCTACTCCGAAGTTTTCTTTTGTTTCCTTCACTGCTTGCTCAATATACAAATTGAATAACATTGGGGACAGGCTACAACCCTGTCTCACTCCCTTGCCAACCACTGCTTCCCTTTCATGCCCCTCGACTCTTATAACTGCCATCTGGTTTCTGTACAAATTGTAAATAGCCTTTTGCTCCCTGTATTTTACCTCTGCCACCTTCAGAATTTGAAAGAGAGTATTCCAGTCAACATTGTCAAAAGCTTTCTCTAAGTCTACAAATGCTAGAAATGGAGGCATATTGATCACAAAAGTTCCTACCTGGCTCACTGGAACCAATCCTGATGTTGAATCCAGATAATGATGAAGTAAAAGCCAATATTTTATTTGACCACTACGGGCTGCTCACATATGTTGAGCTCCAGGTAGCATCAGAGTGATATGGTTGTGTAAGGAATCATGAGCAGCTGAACAATACACCAAGAATGGTATCTAGAAGTTACAATTTCAACAGCTTCTTAACATTCAAAATATAGGCAGATCAATGTTATGACAAACATTAATTACTAAAAGAAGAAAAGGCAATATTTTATTTGAGTTCAGCAAATATGATAACTTTTTTAAAATTTTTATTTTATTTTATTTTATTTGTTTATTTTTTTATTTTTATTTATTTATTTATTTATTTATTTTTTTGCACAAGAGATTAGAGGTACAGATTAAAGGCTGAAAACTGACTACCAGTAGAAGAAAGCAACAGTACTTACATGTCACAAATAAATTAAGTTGCAGGTGATATGTTTCAGTTACATTATTTTTGAATTGGGATTCATGAAAGGTTAACCCTAGATGGGTTGCTGACATATGTCGAGCTACAGGTAGCATCAAACTGAGATGCCTGTGCTAGAAATTGCGGGCAGGTAAATCAAACACCAAGAGTGCTATATAGAAGTTGCAAACACAAGCATGTTACATAGTATTAAAAATATAGACAGATAAATATGATATGAGTATTACTTAGTACATGAAGTAAAAGACAATATATTGTTTGACTTCAGCAAATATAGTAACATTTTGTTTACATAAGGGATTAGAGGTACAGATTAAAGGCTGAAAACTGACTAACAGTACAAGATACCATCACTTTCATGTCATGTATAAAATAAGTTTCAAGAAATTAAGTTTCAGTCACAAAATTTTGAATTGGAATGCATGGAAAGCACACGAATATGTGCTGCTCACATCTGTCCAACTACAGGTAACATCAAACTGATGAGCCCGTGTTAGCAATTGCAGGTAGGTGATCAATACATCAAGGGAGCCAACTAGAAGTCAAACATAATAACAAGATACTAAAAATTCAAAAATGTAGACAGATGAATATAATGATGAACATTATTTAGTACATGAAGTAAAAGATAATATTTCATCTGACAGCAGCAAATATGATAACATTTTGTCTACATAAGGTTTATAAGTACAGTTTAAAGGGTAAAAACAGACTAAGAGTACAAGAAATCAACAATACTTTCATTTCACGCATAAAATAAGTTTCAAGCGATTCAGTTTTGGCCAAATAATTTTTGAATTTTAATGCACTGAAGACAAACTACTAAGGGCTGCTCACATATGTCGAGCAACAGATAGCTCGAGACTAATATGCCTGTGTTAGCTATTGCAGGCAGATGTACAATACAACATAGGTGCTATCAAGAAGTTGCAAATACAAACAGCCTAATTAATGATCAAAATATAGACTGATGAATATTATGATGAATATTTTTAACACATGAAGTAACAGGTAATATGGGGTGATTGACAGCAGGAAATATGGCAACTTTTTGTCTACATAAGAACTTAGATGTACAGAATGAGATTTTCACTCTGCAGCAGAGTGTGCACTGATATGAAACTTCCTGGCAGATTAAAACTGTGTGCCAGACCGAGACTCAAACTCGAGACCTTTGCCCTTCGCGGGCAAGTGCTTGTAATGTAGGTGTAAAGTTTAATGGCTGAAAAGTGACTAACAGTACAAGAGAGCAACAGTAGGTTGTCATCACATATGAAATATGTTTTAAGTTATTAAGTTACAGTCACATAATTTTTGATTTGGAATTCATGGAAGGAAAACTATAATTGGTTGCTCACATATGTTGAGCTACAGGTAGTATCAGACTGAGGTGCCATTTTAAGCAATCGCTGGCAGGTGAACAATACAAAAAGAGTGCTATCTAGAATTCACAAAGATAAATAGGCTACTTAACACTCAGAATATAGACAGATTAATATTATGATGAATATTACTTAGTACATGAAGTAAAAGGAAATATTTTGTTTAACAGCAGAAAATATGGTAACATTTTGTCTACACAAGAGCTTAGAAGTACAGTTCAAAAGCTGAAAACTGACCAACAGTACAAGAAATCAAAAGAACTTACATGTCATGTATAAAATAAGTTTCAAGCAATTAAGTTTCAGTCACATAATTTTTGAATATTCCAATTCAAAAATGCATGGAAGTCAAACTACTATGTCATGCTCACATATGTTGAGCTGCAAGTAGCTTGAGAATTTGATGCCCATGATATTTTGTCTACAAAAGAGCTTACAAGTACAGTTTAATGGCTGGAATGTGATTAACAATACAAGAAATCAGCATTACTTACATTTCACATAAAGTAAAGGAATCAAGGGATAAGGCTTTAGGCACAAAATTTTGTAATCCTATGCACGGAAGGATAAAAACACTGCGCTGATCAGAATTGTTGAGCTACTGGTAGTATCCAACAAAGGACCCACAAAACCAGGTGTGGGCAGGTGAGCATGTCATCAAGAGGGCCATCAAGAACAGGCAAATGAAAGAAGGCTACTTAGCATTATTAATATAGACAGGTGAATATTACGATGAGCCCTAGTTAGTATATGAAGTAGACAGTATTATTTTTCTCTGTTATCAACAAACATGGAGTGATTTTGTCAACAAAAAAGCTTACAAGTATAGTTTAATGGCTGGAATGTGACGAACAATACAAGAAAGCAGCATTACTTACATTTCGCATAAAATAAAGGAAACGCTGAATAAGGCTTTAGGTACAAAAGTTTTGTAATCCTATGCATGGAAGGAAAAAAACACTGCGCTGATCAGAATTGTTGAACTACTGGTAGTATCTGAAAGAGAAACTGCGAAAGGAAGTGTGTGCAGGTGAACATGTTACCATGAGAGCCATCTAGTACCTGCAAATAAATACAGGCTACTTAAAATTATAAATATAGGCACGTGAATATTATCAAGTACACTATTTAGTATATGATGTAAGCGATACTATTTTTGCCATTAGCACCAAATATAAGGTCATTATTTCTATGTAAGAACATAGAAGTACAATTTAATGTCTGAAAAGTAGCTAACAGTGAAAGAAGGCAACATAACTTTCATGTTACATAAAAAATAAGAATCAATGGATAAAGCTTTAGTTTCAAAAGTTCTGTAACGGAATGCATGGGATGAAAAAAGTGGTGGAATGGTCAAAGATGTTGAGCTAGAGGTAGTATCGGACAGAGGACCCACAAAACAAATTGTGGGCAGGTGAGCATGTCATCAAGAGGGCTATCAAGAACAGGCAAATAAAGAAAGGCTACTTAGCATTATTAATATAGATAGGTGAATATTACGATGAGCCCTAGTTGGTATATGAAGTAGAAGGCATTATTTTCTCTGTTAGCATCAAATATGGAGGGATTTTGTCTACAAAAGAGCTTACAAGTACAGTTTAATGGTTGGAAACTGACTAACAATACAAGAAAGCAGCAGTACTTGCATTTATCATAAAATAAAGGATGTAAGGGATAGGGCATTAGGCACAAAAGTTTTATAATCCTGTGCATGGAAGGAAAACAACACTGCGCTGGTCACAATTGTTGAGCTACTGGTAGTATCTGAAAGAGGACCCACAAAAGGAAGTGTGTGCAGGTGAACATGTCACAATTAACAAAGCTTATAGTTATGTAGGGTGTACTCATCCATTTTCTTTATATCTGCTGTTGCCAGACGCTCATGTTTTTGACTCAAATGTGGTTTTTACACCATGGATTGTAAACACAAACTTTAAGTTTCAGAACCTTTATTCTATGTCACTTCATAATTATACTGAAGTGCTTACAACACTGGCGTACATCTTTCTTAAGCCATTACATGCTGCTTGAGCAGAATCTATTAAGACACTGCCCTCCAATGCTGGCATGGCTGCCCCTTTATATACAAATCCGGACAATCCTCGGTATTTTTATAAGTTTTTTTTATTTTTTATTTATTTTTTTTTTTTTATAAAATTACAATTACAACTGTTGCTTTAAAATAAATGGCATATTTCAACAGTTGTACTGGCACTTATAGAGCAAATACGTTATCAAATTTGTTGCATTTGACATTTTAGAAGTGTGAGAAAACTCAAATATGAAATATTAACAATACTTTTACTATATTTATAAAATTCAAAAGATATGTGTTTCGGAAAATGTTCCTAATGGTTACTGGACTTATATACTTCAAAGTAATTATCATTTAATCATTGAATCAATTTTGTAAATATAGGATTACCTACACCACTGCCTTTTATTTACATCAGTGATTCCTGTTTACTTCAAATTGAATTGAAAAGTATGTGTCTGAAATGGGTTTCAATGGAGTGTTTTGGATCGAAAAATACATTTTTTAAAATGGGTTTCAATGGACTGTTACATCTTAGCAGAAAACCTGATGTACATAAGAGTTTACAAGTACAGATAAATTGTTGGAAACTGACTAACAGTACAAGAAAGCAACAGTACTTATATATCGCATGTAAAATAAGAATAAAGTGATAAAGTTTTAGTCACATAAGTTTTGAAATGTAATGTGTGGATGGAAAACAACTGTGGGCTGGGCACAAATATTGAGGTACAGCTAGCATCAACATAAGCCCCCAAGAAAAGATGTGTGAGCAGGTGAATATGACACCAAGAGGGCCAACATGTAGCCATAAATACAAACAGCCTACTTAACATCAGAAATAAAAACAGGTGTATATTATGTTAACATTATATCGAATTAAGTCGGGTGATGCTGAGGGAATTAGATTAGGAAATGAGATGCTTAAAGTAGTAAAGGAGTTTTGCTGTTTGGGGAGCAAAATAACTGATGATGGTCGAAGTAGAGAGGATATAAAATGTAGACTGGCAATGGCAAGAAAAGCGTTTCTGAAGAAGAGAAATTTGTTATGTTAAGATCAAGTATAGATTTAAGTATCAGGAAGTCATTTCTAAAAGTATTTGCATGGAGTGTAGCCATGTATGGAAGTGAAACATGGACGATAAATAGTTTGGACAAGAAGAGAATAGAAGCTTTTGAAATGTGGTGCTACAGAAGAATGCTGAAGATTAGATGGATAGATCACATAATATAGTCACCAACTGGTGACCTTTTGCAAATGTCATAGTATTTTTATACAATTTTTGTACAAACGGTAGGAATTTGCAATTCACATGTACAAGAAGCTACTTATGGGTGATGCACTTGGAAATATATGGTACAGAACTTCATAATGCAATATACAGTTGTTACACAGTATAGGTTTTTATATTTACAGCATGTTGTTACAAAAATAATATTTATTACAATCAACTAAGTATAGCACATCGTATAGATAGATGGGTTAGGCCTACATTTAAGAATAGCTACATTTTTATATCAGTATTCATTCATTCATCTTGATGTGTTGTTGTTGTTGTTGTTGTGGTCTTCAGTCCTGAGACTGGTTTGTTGTAGCTCTCCATGCTACTCTATGCTGTGCAAGCTTCTTCATCTCCCAGTACCTACTGCAGCCTACATCCTTCTGAATCTGCTTAGTGTATTCATCTCTTGGTCTCCCCCTACGATTTTTACCCTCCACACTGCCCTCCAATACTAAATTGGTGATCCCTTGATGTCTCAGAACATGTCCTACCAACCAATCCATTCTTCTAGTCAAGTTGTGCCAGAAGCTCCTCTTCTTCCCAATTCTGTTCAATACCTCCTCATTAGTTATGTGATCTACCCATCTACTCTTCAGCATTCTTCTGTAGCACCACATTTAAAGAGCTTCTATTCTCTTCTCATGTAAACTATTTATCATCCACGTTGCACTTCTATACATGGCTACACTCCATACAAATTCTTTCAGAAACAACTTCCTGACATTTAAATCTATACTCGACGTTAACAAATTTTGCTTCTTCAGAAACACTTTCCTTGCCATTGCCAGTCTACGTTTTATACCCTCTCTACTTCAACCATCATCAGTTATTTTGTTCCCCAAATAGCAAAACTCCTTTACTACTTTAAGTGTCCCATTTCCTAATCTAATTCCCTCAGCATCACCCGACTTAATTTGACTACATTCCATTATCCTTGTTTTGCTTTTGTTGATGTTCATCTTATACCCTCCTTTCAAGACACTGTCCATTCTGTTCAACTGCTCTTCCAAGTCCTTTGCTGTCTCTGACAGCATTACAATGTCATCGGTGAACCTTTTTTTATTTCTTCTCCATGGATTTTAATACCTACTTGGAACTTTTCTTTTGTTTCCTTTACTGCTTGCTCAATATACAGATTGAATAGCATCAGAGAGAGGCTACAACCCTGTCTCACTCCCTTACCAACCACTGCTTTTCTTTCATGTGCCTTGACTCTTACAACTGCCATCTGGTTCCTGTACAAATTCTAAATAGCCTTTCACTCCCTGTGTTTTACCCCTACCACCGTCAGAATTTGAAAGAGAGTATTCCAATCAACATTGTCAAAAGCTTTCTCTAAGTCTACAAATGCTAGAAATGTAGGTTTGCCTTTCCTTAACCTTTCTTCTCAGATAAGTCGTAAGGTCAGTATTGCCTCACGTGTTCCAACATTTCTATGGAATCCAAACTGATCTTCCCCGAGGTCCGCTTCTACCAGTTTTTCCATTTGTCTGTAAAGAATTTGCATTAGTATTTTGCAGCTGTGACTTATTAAACTGATTGTTCGCTAATTTTCACATCTGTCAACACCTGCATTCTTTGAGATTGGAATTATTATATTGTTCTTGAAGTCTGAGGGTATTTCGCCTGTCTCATACATCTCACTCACCAGATGGTAGAGTTTTGTCAGGACTGGCTCTCCTAAGGCTGTCAGTAGTTCTAATGGAATGTTGTCTACTCTGGGGGCCTTGTTTTGACTTAGATCTTTCAGTGCTCTGTCAAACCCTTCACGCTGTATCATATCTCCCATTTCTTCTTCATCTACATCCTCTGCCATTACCATAATATTGTCCTCAAGTACATCAACCTTGTATAGACCCTCTATATACTCCTTCCACCTTTCTGCTTTCCCGCCTTTGCTTAGAACTGGGTTTCCATCTGAGCTCTTGATATTCATGCAAGTGGTTCTCCTTTCTCCAAAGGTCTCTTTAATTTTCCTGTAAGCAGTATTTATCTTACCCCTAGTGAGATAAGCCTCTACATCCTTACACATGTCCTCCAGCCATGCCTGCTCAGCCATTTTACACTTCCTGTCGATCTGATTTTTGAGACGTTTGTATTCCTTTTTGCCTGCTTCATTTACTGCACTTTATATTTTCTCCTTTCATCAATTAAATTCAATATTTCTTCTGTTATCCAAGGGTTTCTACTAGCCCTCGTCTTTTTACCTATTTGATTCTCTGCTGCCTTCACTACTTCATCCCTCAAAGCTACCCATTCTTCTTCTACTGTATTTCTTTCTCCCATTCCTGCCAATTGTTCCCTTATGCTCTCCCTGAAACCCTGTACAACCTCTGGTTCTTTCAGTTTATCCAGGTCCCATCTCCTTAAATTCCCACCTTTTTGCAGTTTCTTCAGTTTTAATCTACAGTTTATAACCAATAGACTGTGGTCAGAGTCCACATCTGCTCCTAGAAATGTCTTACAATTTAAAACCTGGTTTCTAAACCTCTGTCTTACCATTATATAATCTACCTGATATCTTATAGTATCTCCAGGGTTCTTCCATGTATACAACCTTCTTTCATAATTCTTGAATCAAGTGGTAACTATGATTAAGTTATGCTCTGCGCAAAATTCTACCAGGTGGCTTCCTCTTTCATTTCTTAGCCCCAATCCATATTCATCTACTTTGTTTCCTTCTCTCCCTTTTCCTACTTTCGAATTCCAGTCACCCATGACTATTAAATTTTTGTCTCCCTTCAGTACCTGAATAATTTCTTTTATCTCATCATACATTTCATCAATTTCATCATCATCATCTGCAGAGCTGGTTGGCATATAAACTTGTACTACTGTAGTAGGCATGGGCTTAATGTCTATCTTGGTCACAATAATGCATTCAGTATGTTGTTTGTAGTAGCTTATCCGTACTCCTTTTTATTCATTATTAAACCTACTCCTGCGTAACCCCTATTTGATTTTGTATTTATAACCCTGTATCCACCTGACCAAAAGTCTTGTTCCTCCTGCCACCGAACTTCACTAATTCCCACTCTATCTAACTCTTACCTATCCATTTCCCTTTTTAAATTTTCTAACCTACCTGCTCGATTAAGGGATCAGAGATTCCACACTCCGATCCATAGAAGGCTGGTTTTCTTTCTCCTGATACCGACACCCTCTTGAGTAGTCCCCGCCCGGAGATCCGAATGAGGGACTATTTTACTTCTGGAATATTTTACCCAATTCATTTAATCATACAGTAAAGCTGCATGCCCTCGGGAAAAATTACGTCTGTAGTTTTCCCTTGCTTTCAGCTGTTCGCAGTATCAGAACAGCAAGACCATTTTGTTTAGTGTTACAAGGCCAGATCAGTCAATCATCCAGACTCTTGCTCGTGCAACTACTGAAAAGGCTGCTGCCCCTCTTCAGGAACCACATGTTTGTCTGGCCTGTCAACAGATACCCCTCCGTTGTGGTTGCACCTATGGTAGGGCTATCTGTATCGTTGAGGCACGCAGGCCTCCCCACCAACGGCAAGGTCCATGGTTCATGGGGGGGGTGATCTTGATAAATACTTCATGTTTACAAATTGTGTGTTATAGGCATATTTTGAAGTATTCATCTTCATAAATACTTCAAAATATGCCTATACCACACAAGTTGTAAAGTTGGGTTTTAGTGTCACTATGCTCAAATTCATGCAATGAATGTTTCAGGACACCAAATTCCCTGTTGAATACAACACACTGCACGTAATTTCAGTATAAAAAATGTGGAATATTTTTATTTTCTCCTAGAGGGTGAATGTTGGAAAGATGTATATGACTGTAATGAGGCTAATGAGAAATGTGATAAGTTTATGGCTAGATTTGAACAGTTTTTTGAAATGGCTATTCTCAAGAAAACAACTATGTAGAACAATACTAAAGAAACAAACAAGTGGATTACAAAAGGGATAAGGATATCATGCCAAAATAATGGAGATTATTTCTGCTGGTGTAGTGAGGATCAAATTCATATTATGGAAGTTACTTGAAATGTCTGGTCTGTGGTATTCCATAGCAAAATCTACAGAACATGACAACACCATCTTGTCAGTAACAGTTATAAAATGTTTGTTAAAAAGTTCTGCAACACTATACATTTCTGTCACCAATGTATCATTTACTCTTAATGCTATTTGGCCCTCTTCATGTCTGGTTCTACCAGTCTCCTCCTTCACTATATCCCATATAGTCTGTATTTTGTTATCTGATATGACTATCTTTTCCTTGTAATATATTTGCTTTGATGTCTGTATTACAGTCTTTTAATAGTTTGCAGTATTTCTTGTAATGTGCTATAGCATCAACATTGGAACTGTTACGGGTTGACAGATACAGTTTTATTTTTGTTTTACAAGATACCCCTACTCCTTGAGTAATCCATGGCTCTTTTGTAGACTTTGCTCTAACCTTGGTAAGTTTTGGAAGAAAACAGTGTTTGAATAAGGTAAGCACTTTATTAGCAAAAGTGTTATATTTTTCATTCATGCCATGAGCACTGTAAACATCAGTCCAGTGAACGCCTCTGAGGAGTGTCCTAAAATAATCAATTTTTGGCTTATTGATTAACCTCTTGAGCTCAGATTTAAAAGATTTTACATCCTGTTCAGTACTACCATTTAACAGAAGGAACTGCATGTCATGGTCTGAGAGGCCATTGACTATTGGTTTTGTAATATAATTTTGTTCATTGGACTTTTCTGTAAAGATATTATCAATGACTGTTTGTGAGCAATTAGCTACCCTAGTGGGGAACTTTACAGTGGGAATTAAGTTGAATGATAGTGTTACTAACTCAAATATGTTCTTATTGGGAGGGTCTTTAAGGAAATCTACATTGAAATCACCAGCAACTACTATTTCTTTGTTATTGGTTGTTAAATGGGCCAGTACAGCTTCAAGGTGGTTTACGAACAGATTAAAGTTACCTGCAGGTGCTCGATATACACTTAATATTATGAAGGATTTTTTGTGAAATTCTACTTCTGTTGCACATGCTTCTATATGCTGTTCTAGGCAAAATTTATGAATGTCTATGTTCTTAAATTTATAACAGTTCCTGATGAATGTAGCAACTCCTCCTTTCTCCATTTCTGATCTACAAAAGTGAGATGCTAACCTAAACCCTGTAACACTTAAAAGTTCTGTACCAGTGGTCGCATGATGTTCAGAGAGGCAGGAACTGTCAAGAATCCTAAAAGAATTACCTAATAAAAATTCAGTGGGTGTTGATGAGATGCCAGATGCTATTATCAAAGTTAGTGCAACTTTTATTGTGGAACCACTAACAGACATAGTAAATTCATCTTCTGAGTGTGGCGTATTTCTAAATAACCTAAAAACTGCAAAAGTAACACATTTGCATTAAGAAGGGTGGAAAAAGTGATATTTCTAATTATAGACCAGTTTCAGTTTTGTCCGGCTTCAACAAAATTATGGAAAAATATTCCTTAGAAGATTAACAGTTTTCCTAAATGAAGAGAGGCTGATAAGTGATTCTCTATATGGGTTCAGAGCTGGAAAGTCAACTCAGTCAGCAATTTTTGCCTTCTTAAATGAAGTATTAAAAGCAGTGGATGATAAACAACATGTATCTGGGATAGTTCTGGATCTAAGTAAAGCCTTTGTTGTAACTGATCATGTTATTATCTTGTGTAAACTAGGTAATTATGGAATTAGAGGCTGTAGTGTAATGACACGTATGACTCAATGATTTTTGTTTGAAATATGACCATGTGCAGACTTCGTCACCTACGTTATTTACAAAACACTTCCAAAAATTATTTAAATTCTTTTAAAGTTCTCTATAAAAGATTCTTGAATGAAATTTCTTCCATATAAGCCATTTTCAGTTATCTTTCCTTTCTTGAAGTACTGGTAGATTATTGTTGAGCCCTTGTGTAAACTTTTTGTCATTTCCTTAAAATAATACGTCCCAATCACAAAAAAAGTTGCATGAATAAACCGCAAACAGTCGTTCATATGTAACATTAACTGTTAACTTCTTTAGGAATGAAGGGTTTAATTTGATCAACACCATATAAACCTTTAATTACACCTGACGAAGGTTCCATAAGAAGTAACGCTTTGGGATGTACAACCTCATGGACAACATATGGACCTTCAAAGGTAAAGAAAAATTTCCTACATTCCTTATTAATTTTCGAAATTTTAGGATGAGTTCTAGGTCTCCTACTTGAAATGAGAGTTCTATAGCATGTTGATTATAACTTTTAAGTCTCCGTTCAGCTTTCTTAACAATCTGTTCGCGAATTTTGTCGCTTGAAATGCATTGTTGGGTCTCATTTACTGGTGGCCAAGGTAAAGCAGCTAGTAAAGGCTCTCTATATAGGCGAGGCTCTCTCTATAGGTGGTAACCCTGTAGTTAGATGAGGCAATTCGTTTAATATTTTTTTGAATTCAGGCATTAGTTTGGCCCACCGAGTATGTCTAGATGCACAGTATGTTTTACATAGCCGTCCTAATTCTATCATGACTCTTTCTACTAAATTACTTTGAGGGTGATATTTTGAGGTTAAAATGTGGCTTATTCCATATTGTTTTATCATATTTTGAAATTTTGACTAATAAAAGCACTACCACTGTCAGACATAAGTCGTTTAGGAATGCCCCAGTTAAAAAAGTAATTTCGAGTGAGGCAGTGTATAATGCTTGCTGTATTCACTCATTTCAAAGTATATAGTTTCATATGATAGGACCAACATTCCATTATAACAAACACATAACTGAATCCTCCTGAACTACGAGGCAGAGGACCGAAAAAATCCAGTGATAGTAGATCTCATAGACCTCGAGGAATTACCGCATATATTTTATAATGCTTAGATTTGTTACTAACTTTAACTTTTTGTCAGATTTCACAAGTTCTACTAATGCTTTTTACAATACGGGACATATTTTTGAAATAATAATACTTCATCAGATGTTTGACACATTTATGAATACCAAAATGCCCATAACCTTCATGGATATAAGTAACTAATTCGTAAATGACAGTTTTTGGAATGCAAATTTTCCACCTCTGATGTTCCCTCTGTGATTTCCAATACAACAACTCATTGACATATAACCACACACCTCTAGTGGTAACTGTTTCTTCCCCATTACTAAGGTTTTGTATAACATCCCTATACTGATCGTCATTTCTTTGATTGCATTTAATAGCAGTTACTAATTGTTTAACCTTATGTTTGTTCTCCTGATTTAAAAGGAAATAAACATGGTAATTTGTTCCTGGTTCTTCTGCAATGCTAATATTCTCCATTCCTACTGGAAGTCTCGACAAAGCATCTGAAACTACATTTTGAGATCCTTTTATATACCTAATTTCATACTGAAATTCCTGCAAGCATAATACCCAATGTCATAACCTATGGTGAAGTAACCAGCAATTGTTTAAAAAGGTTAAAGCCTGATGATCAGTATATACAATTGTTTTTCTTCTAATTAAGAATCCACTAAACCTTTGAAAAACCCATACCAATGCGAGAGCTTCCTTCTCGGTTACAAAATAATTCCTTTCATGTTTATTTAAAGTTCTACTAGTGAATCCAATAGGTTGATATAATCCCTTTTCATTAGTCAAATCACCATGGAATATTATGCAAGACACACCATAATCAGAGGCGTCTGTACACATACAAAAGTCCTGATTGAAATCTGGGTGGTATAACATTTTAGCTTCTATTAATGCCCCTTTTGTCTTATTAAAGACTTCCTCTTTTCCCCAGAGCCATACTGATTTCTCTTTTAATAAATTGAGTAATTTAGGATCCACAATATCCTTCCCTGGAAGAAATCTTCTCAGAAATCCTACCATTCCTAAGAATGATTTCGGTTTTTTCCTATTTCTAGGACTTGGACATTGAGCAATAGCTTCAATACATGCTGAGTCTGGCCTAATACCTTTACTGCCCACTATTTTCCCTAAAAATCTCACTTCTTCTTTTCCAAAGTAAGATTTAGATAATTTGAAAGTAACTCCTCTATCAATTAAACGGTTAAACAATTCCCGTAAATAGAAGATAAGTCCCATAGTGCTCAGAGCCATTTGAACCATTTTTTCATTATAAAGCAGCGTGTTCAAGCAAGAATAGGATTATGAAGGTGTTAAAGCATCATCCGAGTCAAAATTCCTGATATGTTTGTCAAATGTCATAAGCTGATGTATAAATGTAAAACGCTTTCTCCATGAATCTATATTCTCAAATTTTCAATCTAATTTGTCTCAGTACTAAAAAGGAACTTTTGAAATGCATCACTCACAAGTTTTCAAAAGACAAAATTCACCACTTTCAAATGTATGCTAACAACAACAAAAAAGTCAAATGTGTCAATCTGCATATGAGTGATGTGGTACTGAAGTTTAACTTTATGATAATTATTGTTTAAGCTGTACTATGTTTCTCAATCTAAACACTTTCCTGGATCTAGAATAGATGAGTCTGTATGCACTGGGATGTGGCATTTCACTAATATCAAAAGGACCTACATTAATATCAAAAAACTTTTTGATCTCCTTATGATTTCTCCTTTGATTTCTCATAACGTTTTGTTAACACCAGGTCACCAACTTTGTACTGAATCACCTTAACATTTTTGTCATGCCTTAACTTCTTCTTGTTGTGATACATCTCCATATTTCTCCTCACAATGTCTTCTCTCTCAACAGGAGACAACTCAGAACACTTGGGAAACTTTACTAATTCATACAATAAATTAGTGGGTTTTTTATTGTAATGTATCTCATAAGGAGAAAATCCAGTTTTTGTGTGTTGCAGATGGTTGAGAATATCCTCAAATTGTGTTACATAGGAGTACAATTTGAATGATCTTTGGAACAGTTAGTCCTACAAAGCCGGCCAATCTCACACATGTATCATTCAGTAGGATTGCAAGATGGTGAGTAAACAGAAGTGTAAATGTGTTTGATGTTCTGATCTATCATAAACTGTTTCCATACATGTGAGATGAACTGGCTTCCATTGTCAGACAATATAGCTTTAGGTTTGCCATCATTAGTGACAATCATTTTCAAAACACTGTATAATTTTCATACTGGTAGCCTTTTTCAATGGGTACAACATAATTAATTTACTAAACAAATCAACCACAACAAAAATGTAATTGTATCCTTCTTTGGAATGAGATAATTGACCAAAGAAGTCAACCCCAACTAACTCAAATTTACCTTTGGATATAATGCTATTTAAAAAACCTTTGTGGCACTGATTTATTACCTTTACTTTCTGGCATCTATCACAAGAAGCTAGCCAACACTTTACCCTCCTGGATATATTATCAAAATAAACTCTCATGTATAAACTTAATGAGTAAGTCTATGTGTTATTTGGGCCAACATAGCTTCCAGTTATCAGAGTCTGGTCTGTGTCTCCTGAACAAAACACCCATGTGCACCTGGTAATACTGTCCAACTTTATCCTAAACTTTCCTACCGAGTAAGCTTATCACTAATTTCCCCATCTTGGTTTTGCTGTCTCCATAATGGTTTACAAATTTTTGTAATTTCTCTCTCACACTTTACTCCCTTAATAAACATAATTCTAAAGTTCTTGTCCTCCTGAATCTCAACATTCTCCTGATTGTTACCAACTGGCAACCTAGATAAGGCATCAGCAACACAATTTTGCTCATCTTTGACATGGGAAATAGTGTAATCGAATTGCTGAAGATATAAGGCCCAGTGAGCGATTCGGTTATGGTATAGCTTACATTCCTATAAATAGCTTTGTGATCAGAGAATACAATGACTTTATGTCCAGTGATGTAGTTTCTAAATTTCTTGAAACCCCACACAACTGTGAGCAATTGTTTCTCAGTGACCGTGTAATTCATTTCCTGTTTAAGTAAATTCCTGCTTGCAAAACTTATTGCATGTTGTTCCATCTTACCATCAACCTCTTTCTGTTGAAAAATATAGGCACCATGTCCATAATCACAACTATCTGAAATAAGGAAAAATATTAAGGAAGGATAAGGCCTACATAGAATCTGACTATTGCAAAGCTGTGTTTTGATCTCATCCAAAACTGCTTGACATTCTGTGGACCATTCCCATAATGTGTTCTTTTTCATTAAATGGAGTAAACACAGTTCATTCAGGACTTGTAATCTTATGTTTTTATGGTAGAAGTTACATAATCCATATTGGGATCTTAATTCCTTTTTATTTCTGGGTCTGGGAAAATCGGCAATAGCTTTAATTTTATCTGCATTGGGCAGAATTCCTTCCTCACTGATGTTGTGAGCCAAGAAGTTCAAAGATTTAACCCCAAATCTACATATAGCCAATTTGAAGGTCATACCTCCTTTTCTGAATTTCATTGCTACCTCCTTAATTGTCTTGAAATGCTAGTTCCATGAGTTACTCACAATGAGGATGTCATCAATATAAATAACCAACTTCAATAGTGTATCACTACCTAGCACTAAATCAAAGGCTCTTATAAATTCTGCAACTGACACGTTGAGATCAAACAGAGCTACACAGTACTAGTAACTTTTACCAGAGAATAAAAAGGTGCTGTATTTTCTGGAACTAGGCTTGAGAGTGATCTGATGGAAACCTGATGTCAGATCCAAACAAGTAAAATACCTGGCACCATGGAATTTATTTAATAATTCTTCTATTGACTCTGGGTGATCTGCCTCCCTTTCCAAGTATTTGTTTAGATGTCTGGAATGAAGTACAAGCCTGACTCCACAATCTTTTTTGGATACAACATCTAGAGGATTGTTGTACTGGCTTATGGTTCTTTCAACAGTTCCCCACTCTTGTAACTTTTGGAGTTCCCTCTCCACAATTTGTTTCTTATGTATAGGTACTGCATAGGGTCTTATGAAGAATGGCTGATGCTGCTTCAGCTGAAGCTTACAAGAATAATTCTTAACTCTACCTGGTTTTCACTGAAAGTATCTTCAAAACTCTCTCAATACACTTTCAGGTTCAGATTTTTCATATTCAGTAAGCCTATCAGCCTTATTGACCTTATCACTAACCAAATCATCAAAGTCTTTAACAGTAACATCAACACCTGTAAGATCATCTAAAACCCCTTCCTTTACTTCTATCTCATAGCCACACACTTTGTTAGTTGTAGTTTCACCAGTTCTTAGATATAGCTTAGTATGATCAGAAATTTGAACTTCACTCTCACAAAGGTCAGTTCTGTACCAAACATGTGAGTTAACATAGTCAAAAGATATATTATTCTTTAGAATCCAATCCATTCCCAGGAGTATCTCCTCAATGAGATCACTGACAATCAAGCAACCTTGCTCAAACACAGTTGTTCCTACATGGAAGGTAATTAATGCTTGTTTATTAATTACTTTGCTGTACTTACAAGTTGCACATTTGATTTTACCTCCAGAGATAGGAAACTCAATGTAGTCAGGATTATTCTGTACTCTGTCTCTAAATTACTCAAATATTATTGAAATTGCACTGTCAGTGTCAATTAGACATAAATCTGTCCAGTTACCAACCGGTATCTCTATGTATGGGCTACCCACAAAATTATGTTGTTCTGTAACATTATCTTCTCTCAATAAATCACTCTCAACCTGCTTCAAGTCTAAGTTACATGGCTAGTTCGCACTATTGTTGGACATTTGTATAGGATGAATGGGTATCGTAATTGATTTGATTCACAATTAAAGAGAGGATTGGTGTGAGCATTTAACTGACTGTTCACATCAAGTTGAGGATCATTCATATTATCTGTTACAATCTCCCTACAGTTTCTGAAGTGTTCCTTAATTCTACTGTCAGTTTCAGTATGTTGACTACTTATGTCCTGGTTTGCTACAATGTCACTTACATCAATGGGGATTAGTTGGCTTTCCTGCATTGGATGACTGGTATGGTTATTATTGAATATTTCTAAGTACACCATTCCGTCAAACTCACTCAAATCTATTGTTTCAATCACTGCATTCTCAACAGAATCATTTGTGTTGTCACACCTTTCTTGAGTGTGATCCACTTCCAACAAAACAGAGTCAAGACAAGCCCTCCTACTTTCATGACCAAAAGTTTCAGAATTTGCATGTTTAGAACACATAAGATTAACAATCCCATAGAAATCACAGTCTTTGTTATCACTACAAACAGAACAATCAGAAAATAAATTTGTTAAGACACCCTCCTCCAATTCATATTCAGGTACAATACCTTTCTTTCCACCATACATTTTCTTTAGGTACATGTTCCCAAACTTACTTCCAACAACAGTAAAATTTACTGGGTACTCATACTTACAATTATCTGATACCTCCGCACATGTATTCAAAGTTGCCTGGTCATAAAATCTGTTAGTTTCCTCCACTTGACAGGCCTCAAGTGAAGGAATTATTGGTTTTCCTGGTTGTGGGAGTTGCGGTTATTGATCCTATTACCATTTCAATTATTGTGGTGGTTCCTTCTGTGTCTGTTGTGAAAGTTCTGCTGGTTATGATTATCAGAACCACCATTCTGGTTACTGTTTGTGTTATGTGAATTTTTGTATCTGTCTTCCTCATCTAAAGCTTTTCCTAATTTGTCAACATGCCTTAAGAAATTGTCAATCGAGTCATTGTGACCACGTGCTAGACCCCATTGAGCTCTTCTGGGCACACGTCTCCTTAAAGCATCTGTAAGTATTAAATCATCTAGTGGTTTGTTGAGATGAGCAAGCTTACCCAGCTGTCTTTCACACAATTCCCTCACTGATATATTACCAGGCCTGTAATGGCTACCATTTCCTGCACTCATATACATCACGTCCCCAGGTGATATCATGACACACCTCCCATTTTCTTGCTATCGTGGGTACTGGAAAGTACCAAAGCCAAGGCCTACCCCACGATGTGTGTGGGTTGCTACTCTCGCTACCTCATACTGCATCTCCATGGAGTTGAACATTTCTTCTTGCTTCTTGAGAATTTCATTTCCTTCTGTGCCTGAAGAGCCAGAGCTTCCTTGTGCCGTATCTTTGATCCCCATCAGCCTCTTAAACTTGGCTGTCATTTTGCCATCTTGGTCTTGGGCAAATGTAGTTCCTTCCCATTTATTGGTAGATGTTTGTGGTGTTGACGAATCTGATTTTACAGTAGAAGTTGTTGCCTTGTTGCCCCATAAGAGACGCCTCTTCTGCATTTGTTCAGCATAACGTGCAGGATTCATTGCAGCTGGATTGTAATATTTTGGAAATTCTATTCCAGTAGTAGACTTAATCTGTCGAGCCTGCTCTTCTGCTGAACGCTGAAGAAGTTGCTGTGGTGTTACAGGTTGTGCCGTAGGATCATTTGGTGCTTTTATTTCTATTCCAAGACGTTCCAAAATTGTTAGCTTGTTTGGTTTTTTTTCATATGGTCGACGATGTGTTGGAGAACGTGACCTTCGGTCTCTATCTCTCTCACGATCTCCACCCCTTAATATAGAAATGGTAAACACAAGTAATGAGCCCTCAAGAACTTTTCTTAATTTATTAAGGTCCCTTAATCTGTACTGTACCATCCAGTGTCCAACACGTAAAAATTCATGCATAGACAATATTATTGTGAATTTTCCCCGTGGCAGCTACACTGTTAGCCTTGCAAATGGGTGCTTTGCAGACCACGACCCATTGCTTCTCAATCTCTTTAGTAAGCAACCAAATTCCACTAGTGTGCACAATATGACATGGGTAAGAAGACAAAAAGAAGAATACATTATGTCATTTATTCGTATACTAGAGGATGCAAGTTGGGACTTTGTCTATAAGTGTTCATCTGAGAAGTCTGATGTTGAAACTACCTTTGAAAACTTCCTTAAAAATTATACAGAATTATGGTATTCATGCTCACCACTAATTAAAACCAACTCTTCTGGAACATATAAAAATAAAAAGCTGGAATGGTACACAGACGAACTGGTCCAGATAAGAAAAAACATGCTCGTACTATACACAGCATATAAAAATGCATGTAAACAAAGATCAGAGCAGGAGGGCACCTTTTATGCAGCATACCAAAAATGTAAAAAATTCTACAAACTTAAGCTGATACAGACAAAAAAGGCTGCTTATGAAGGGTACATAGAAGGTGCAACAAACAAGTGCAAGGCAGCATGGCAGATTGTAGCACAAGAAAATCCCACACGTCACACACATGAAACTCAGCTCACTCCAAGGGAACTAAATGACTACTTCATTAGCTCAATTAAAGAAATTGAAAGTAAGATAGAAAAAACAGATACATCTGCAAGCGATTTACTTAATGCCCTTCCACCAGTAGATCATGTCTTTAACTGGTATAGTATCACACCTGCTCAGATTAAAAGAACAGTCACAAAATTTTCAAATTCTAAAAGTATGGACTGCTACTGGCTCTCCAATTACATAATAAAAAAAACTGTAGACTCGATCGCTAAACCATTGGCATTCATATTTAATAAATGTTTACAGTCAGGAGTGTTTCCCGACTCCCTCAAAATTTCCAAAGTTATTCCAGTGTTTAAAAAGGGTGACAAACATCTTCCTAAAAGTTATCGCCCAATCTCAATTGTGCCAATATTTTCTAAAGTATTTGAGTCACTTATGTACACTCAATTAAGTAGCTATTTTGAGACACACAACCTTTTGAGCAATAGTCAGTTCGGATTCCGACAGGGCAGAAATACCACTGCGGCCATCCTGGAAATTGTTGACCAGACATTAACAGCCTTTGAAGACCGGAATATGGTGTCACTGGTCTTGTGTGATCTGAGCAAAGCTTTTGACTGCATTCCCTTTGGCACCCTGGTTGCAAAACTAGAATTTTATGGTGTATGTAACCCAGCATTAGCAGTAATAGAGTCATATCTTCATAATAGAAGACAGTTTGTCTCAGTTAAAAATAATTACTCCCCTGTAGCAGCAGTTAGTACTGGTGTACCACAGGGCTCGGTTCTGGGACCCTTCTTCTTCATCATAGCCATCAATGACCTACCTCATCACATAAATAGTACTACCATATGCTATGCAGATGACACAACCCTCCTCACCTCACATCAGAACATCTCAGCTTTGGACAATAACACACAGGAATCACTCAAATCAGCCATCCACTGGTTCACATCCAATAAATTACTGTGTAACTCAGAGAAAACACAACAGCTTCTCTTAGGGTTACCCAAAACCATAGAAAACAAAACTGTAAAACTATTAGGAATGCATATTGATTCCAAACTTAATTGGGAAGAACACGTAAATCAGGTTTGCAAAAAGCTTTCAAGAGTCTCCTATCTCCTTTGGAAACTTAGGGACATGATTAGCATGAACTTTCTGAGAACAATGTACTGTGGACTCTTCCAGTCACATATTACATATGGCCTTCTCATATGGGGGCACAGCTCTCACAGTAACAAAATTTTGTTGATGCAGAAAAGAATGCTGCGCATAATGTGTAAAGTCGGTCCCACGGAGCACTGTCGTCCTCTCTTTATAAGGCTAAGACTGTTGACCATTGTAAACTTGTATATTTATATCTGTGTGTTACACATTAAAAACAATGGTATGGAAGGTGTTGTCAGGGAAGAAATTCATAACTACAACACTAGAAGGAAGGCAGATTATGATATACCAAGACACAGACTAACAAAAAGTAGTAACTCACACAAAGTGAATACCTTAAAAATATTCAACAAACTACCGCAATCTGCTCGGGACATGCCCACAAAAATTCTTAAACAAAATTTGTACAATTGGTTATCTGACAATCCATTTTATTCTATGCAAGAATATTATGATCTGAGTAGCACAGAGATAAACCTGTAATTGCATAATTAACTTAATTAACTACTATATATACTGTTACAAAATATTTCATATCTAATACCTTTGTATTTCAACTGTGTTAGGTAACTACTTTATTTGCCAGTGTTATGATGTGTTACGTAACTACTGTGTTTGCTACTACAATGTAACTCATTTTTGGTACCTTTGTATGTATCTGAAACAAGAATATGTATTAAGCATTGTAGTCACCTGCTTAAGGTTTATGTTATTTGTAAGTTACTCATATGCTAATTATATCTATGCCTTATATATAGTGTCTGGAATATTAATATTATTTTATGTACTGACGAAGCCTATTTCATCTAGCATGATCAATGGCTAATAAAGAATCTTGAATCTTGAACCATTTAAAAATGCACTTTTAATGCCGGCCTGTTAAGAATAACTGCTCAAACTCTTTAAATGTAATTTCAGCTATAATATGTTGATTGGCGCACGACAAGGCTTAGCCATCAAGAAACCATTTTGCTAATTTTATCTTAGCCAAGTCAGACATGCCAGCAGGAAAGCTATCCCTACATTGACAAATAAAATATACTGGGTGTATCTTAAAACCTCTGGGAAAATACTTAAGCAATAAGTTGCAGGATGGTACAAATCTACCATTAACTTGGTGCTCCAGTGCTGATTGTTCTGACAAGATTTGAAAGTTTTAACATTGTCTGAAACAACATTTATTTTATAGTTATCACTTGAAAAATGTTCCTGCATCTGATTATCATTCTGTTTTAGTTTCTCCTCAACAAAGGCACCTTCTTGCTTGGTGTATTGTTTCGTGACCTTAAACTCTACATTTTGTCTATTGAGTTCTTTGCAAATGGTATCATCTGTATTCTGAACACGGGATTCTACATTTTTCAGTCTGTCATTAACTGCTTGAAAATCTACGGCAGTAGATTCGCATAGCTGACTGATTTCTAACAGAGTGCCTGCAACTCGTTCATTAGTGTCTTTAATATCTTGCTTAATTGTTATAACAGATTCATTCAGGTTATCATTAGTATGATTTAAATGTTCAAATTTGCTATCAATATCCTCTTTCAGGTCTTTAATGTCCTTTTGTAAACCTTTTTGCAGGTACTTCTTATTTTGTTTTAACAGTTCTGCTAAGTTTGCTAGTAAACCACGTGTTTGCTCACTTGGTCCATATCCCAAAAATGGTGTGCTTACTGATGATTGCTGCTGGTTTGGTGTCAACATGTGGATTTGTTGTGGTGGAGTAAATGTTTCTACTGTAACGTCTATACTCTCAGAACTACACATGGTGACTGTTATAGCGAGGCACAGTAGACACAAAAGCAAATCCTAAACTCGAACTTCATCACACACATTTCACTTCTTAGTCTGCCTACAATATAGTCACTCGCAAACTACAAAAATGACTTGAAGAGAAAGTTACTGCATCACCTCCAAAGAAAAAACAATGGACAAAAACATTAAAATTGTTGGAAATGGAAGATTAATGATTTAACCACTAAAATTAATATTGATAAATCTGCCACATTAGAAAATGCATAATGATATTTGATTAAGATTTGGCATAAAACTTAGACACTAAGATCTTCACATAGTAAAATGCATAATTAAGATCTGCACATAATTTGCATAAAAACGAAAGTCGAAACTAAGATCTGCACACAGTAATGGGAAGGATAGAAGGTTACATTTTACCTTATGTATCAAAATGTTACCATGTTTGCTGCTAATGGATAAAATAATGTCTTTTACTTCTTGTACTAAATAGTGTTCATCACAATATTATCCTGTCTACGTTTATAATGTCAACTAAACTGTTTTTAGTTGTGGGTGCTGGATGGCCTTCTCAGTGTCATGTTCACCTGCCCACAATTCCTTTCACAGGGTCATCTGTCTGACGCAATCTGTAACTCAGCTATTGTGTCCAGCCAACAGTTGCTTTCCTTCCATGAATTCCACTATAAGACCTTGTGTCTAAAGTTCTATCCCTTGATCCTTATATTGTATGTGACACATAAGTACTGTTGCTATGCCAAATAGTGTTCATCATAATATTCTCCTGTCTACATATATAATGTTAACTAGCCTATTTTTAATTGCAGGTGCTGGATGGCCTCTTTGGTGACATGTTCACCTGCCCAATCTTCATTTCATGGGGTCATCGGTCTGATGCTATCTGTAGCTCAGAATTCTGACCAGACAACAGTTGTTTCCTTACACGCATATCATTATAAAACTTTGTGTCTAAAGCTTTATCCCTTGAGAATTATATTTTATGTGACATATAAGTACTGTTGCTTTCCTCACTTTTTGTCAATTTTCTGCTTTTAAGCTGTACCTCTATCACATTATGTAGCAAAATGTCACTATGTTTGCTGCTAATGGTTTAAACAAGCCTTTTACTTCATATACTACACAGTGTTCATCACAATATTGTCCTGTCTACTTTTATAATTTGAAGGAAACTGTATTTTATTGCAGGTGCTGAAAAGACTTTTTGGTGACATATTCACCAGCCCACACTTCCTTCCATAGCCTCAGCGCCGGCTGTAGGGTGGGGCGACTCGGGCGGTCGCCCAGGGCACCGGGGCCCAAGGGGCGCCACGTACTAAACGCATGTAAAAAAAAAAAATTACAATTTTCAATCACCCATTTCGCGAAACTAAAATATTATTCAGTCTCATTCAACATACGTCACTAATATCACGAATGCGCAATGAATTCGGGGTAGCAGAAGAGAAATCATGCTGAATGCAATCTTTGTATTGTCTGCAACCATCCATATTTGACGCGGGCTAGCACGGGCTCTACCAAAGCGCCTCTCTTATTTGTTTCAAGAACTGCAACAAGGAAGAGCCCATGCAGCTGCACCATCTCTTGTTTACAACAGAAACTACTGGTCGCTCCAAATAAAAGAAAATACAGACTGTGAAATATACATTACATTATGATTTAATTAATACGAATGTATTTATATCGAATATTTGTGACTTAATGACTCATGTACATTAATTAATAGATCATGCAATGCGTGCACTGCATTCATAGAGAATTCTCCCCTAACTTACTGAAATAATACAGCGCCACACAATGTTTGTTAGACTGCATATGTTGGCAGCGCTACGATTTGCACCCGCATGTCAGTAATTGTCAGTAAAAGTCGGAGGCAGGGGTCATGTTTTCATGGCTGAATAATAGTGAGTGAAACGAGTGTCGTGACTGTGTCAACATTTTAATTTTCTGGTAGGTGCGAAAAACATTTTTATCTTTCAGTTCAGGTTTTTTTCTAGTTACGTCTACTGATAGGCGAATTTCTTTATTTGTTGTAGATCGAATATTGTGGTCGTGAAATAGAGCAGTGTCCAAGCAATAATTTGTCAAATTATTAAATCATGCCAGAGGAGAAGGAAATGATAAAAAAAAAAGCTTTCTGGTTCAGAAAATCGGAAAAGAAAAGCTGAAAAAGAAAAAGTTCTTGAAGAAACTAAAAAGCACATGAATATTTATAAGTACCTTAAAAGAAATTCTAAGGCAAATACTTCAGATATTGAATCAAAAGTCCATGTATCAGCAAATATTTCTTCAGACTGTGAACAATTATACACAAAAAATATACAATCACCTATTGAAGGTGATCAAATTGACCAGCGCAGTACATCTTTGCATGAATCCTCTGATATTTCTCCAAGTCAAAATCAACACATGACATCTGTGGTCGATGAAAGTCTCAACATTCTTGCAATAAAAGAATACAATGTTTCTGATGTAGGTACGTGGCCAAAAGTACTTAATGCTAGAGATATAGATCGCATTATAATATGTGGACCCTCATAAGTATGTCTAAATAACTTTCCAAAAGATGAAAATGGGCGTCATTTCTCTTCAACTCATTACACAAGAAAACTATCAAACGAAGAAACTATCAGATGACGGTGGCTAGTTTATCCTGTATCAAACGACAGTGTCTTTTGCTTTTGTTGTCGACTGTTTGATTTAAAGTCAACTACTAATTTGACTACCACTGTGGGTTTCAGAAATTGGAAACATTTAAGTGAAGCTCTGAAACTGCATGAAAATAGTCCTAACCACAAAAAAGCATTTACTCAATCGACTGAAGCTGAAATTTGGTTTAAAGCTGGATTAACTATTGACAAGGAAGAACAAAAGCTAATTTCTAAAGAAAGTTTACGATGGAGCAATGTGCTTCAAAGATTGATGCACATTACTTTGTATTTGACTGAAAATAATATGGCATTCAGAGGGTTATCAGATAAATTATTTACCTCAAATAATGGAAAATTCTTAGGTCTTGTACTGTTATTGGCAAAGTTTGATCCAATCATGGAAGAGCACGTCAGACTGGCATTGAATGGTGATTTGGCTGACCATTATTGCGGCAAAAATATACAAAATGAATTAATAGAACTCATGGCATCACACGTTATGTCTACAATCGTATCCCGCATAAAGGGTTCAAAGTATTATGCAATCATAGCTGACTGTACTCCAGATATAAGCCACAAAGAACAACTTTCGATAACTTTAAGACGCGCCGACATAACAGAGGATGGCGTAAGTGTAAAAGAACATTTCATCTCATTTCTGCAAATAGATGATACAACTGGTGAATGCCTCACAGAAAGCATTTTAAAAACATTGAGTGATCTTGACCTTAACATTAATGACTGCAAAGGACAGGGCTACGATAATGGCGCGAACATGAAGGGGAAAAATAAAGGCGTCCAGAACAGAATTAAGAAGTTAAATCCACTAGCTTTTTTTGTGCCATGTGGATGCCATAGTTATAATTTAGTATTGTGTGATGCGTCAAAATCATCAGTAAAATCCGTGACACTGTTCGGAATGTTACAAAAAATGTTTAATCTACTTGCTGGATCGGTAAATAGATGGAAAATTTTGACCAACCATTTGAAGATATACACCCTGAAAAATGTAAGTGACACATGCTGGGAAGCTCGAATTGATAGTGTCAAAGCGGTTCGTTATCAATTATGCGAAATGCATGACGCTTTGGTTTCCTTGGCCGATGTTACTGAACAAAGCGATGCTGCGGTGTCACATGAAGCGACAACACTAGGAGGACAATTAAAAGACTTCAGCTTCATTGTTTCTCTCGTGACATGGTATGATGTTCTGTTTCAAATTAACATTGTGAGTAAAGCAAGTCAGTCACCCACAATCAACTTTGTCGAGTTTATGGGAATCCTTGACAAATGTTGCCCTTATTTGGAAACATATAGACAAACAGGTTTCGAACAAGCTATTGTAACAACAACTGAACTGGCTTCGGATCTTGATACGCAGCCATTATTTAAACCACAAATGCGATTAAGATGTATTAAACGCAGGCCGGGTGAAGAGGCTGTTGATGATCAAATAACTGACCCAAAAAAGAAGTTTAAAGTAGAGTTTTTCAATGCACTGTTGGACACCGTGCACATATCCATGAAAGAAAGATTGAACAGATGCAAGAATTTTCTGCGACGTGGAATTTCTTTTTTGACATTTAAAAAAATCAAAATAAAGAAGAACTAATACAATGCTGTTCTAAATTACAAGAAAAGTTAACTGTCAACATGAAGTCAGATATTGATGGAAATTTGCTGTGCGATGAAATTTTAGGCCTGCAACACTATCTCAAAGACAGCCAGGCAACGCCTATTGAAGCCTTAAACTTCATAAAAAAGCATAATCTTCAAGAGTTATATCCCAACATCTGGATAACGTTACATATTTTGCTAACAATACCAGTGACTGTCACAAGTGGCGAACGCAGTTTTTCCAAACTGAAGTTGATAAAAACGTACTTGCGGTCTACAATGTCTCAAACAAGACTAACCAGTTTGGCCTCACTGTCCACTGAAAATGAAGTTGCAGAAAACCTGGACTTTGCTAATCTGATCAGAGACTTTGCCGACAGAAAAGGGAGAAAAGTAAAATTTTAGTCGTTTATAATTGTTTTTCATTAGGCGTAATATGTTTTGTGTTCAGATGACTGACAGAAAATATAGGTTTATGGCTTACAGTTATATTAAATTCAATAAAAATATGGTACCCAATTCAAAATTAGTGTTTTTTCGTTATACATATTACCTCCTATATATAAAAATCAATTGTTGTGTGTTAGTCTCACCAAAACAAAAAAATGGTTTGACCAATTTGAATAATTTTTGCTTTGTTTTGTTCGCTTTAGTACAGGGGTGCTTCAGAAAAGAAAAGAAATATTTGGGATATACGAGCCTGTTTCAACCACATTTTACGCATCTTTTCTTTGTTTGGAACACGCAAAAACAATTTTCTGGAGTTGTTGTAGATGTACAGTGCAGTACTACGCAATATTTTTAGACAATTTCCCAAAATGTGAATGCCCAAACAACATATCACTGCTATACTGACTGTTACGGCAGCGACAGCAGCATGCTGGACTGACATCACAGGCTACACAAGACTCACATGGAGCGTCTTAGCAGGCTTTCAGATTATTTGGATTTCATTTCCATTTAAAAAAATAAAATACTCAAATCTGGGTGGTATAACATTTTAGCATCTATTAATGCCCCTTTTGTCTTATTAAAGATTTCCTCTTTTCCCCAGAGCCATACTGATTTCTCTTTTAATAAATTGAGTAATTTAGGATCCACAATATCCTTCCCTGGAAGAAATCTTCTCAGAAATCCTATCATTCCTAAGAATGATTTCAGTTTTTTCCTATTTCTAGGACTTGGACATTGAGCAATAGCTTCAATACACGCTGAGTCTGGCCTAATACCTTTACTGCCCACTATTTTCCCTAAAAATCTCACTTCTTCTTTTCCAAAGTAAGATTTAGATAATTTGAAAGTAACTCCTCTATCAATTAAACGGTTAAACTATTCCCGTAACATAGAAGATAAGTCCCATAGTGCTCAGAGCCATTTGAACCATTTTTTCATTATAAAGCAGCGTGTTCAGGCAAGAATAGGATTATGAATGTGTTAAAGCATCATCCGAGTCAAAATTCCTGATATGTTTGTCAAATGTCATAAGCTGATGTACAAATGTAAAACGCTTTCTCCATGAATCTATATTCTCAAATTTTCAATCTAATTTGTCTCAGTACTAAAAAGGAACTTTTGAAATGCATCACTCACAAATTTTCAAAAGACAAAATTCACCACTTTCAAATGTATGCTAACAACAACAAAAAAGTCAAATGTGTCAATCTGTATATGAGTGATGTGGTACTGAAGTTTAACTTTATGATAATTATTGTTTAAGCTGTACTATGTTTCTCAATCTAAACACTTTCCTGGATCTAGAATAGATGAGTCTGTATGCACTGGGATGTGGCATTTCACTAATATCAAAAGGACCTACATTAATATCAAAAAACTTTTTGATCTCCTTATGATTTCTCCTTTGATTTCTCATAACGTTTTGTTAACACCAGGTCACCAACTTTGTACTGAATCACCTTAACATTTTTGTCATGCTTTAACTTCTTCTTGTTGTGATACATCTCCATATTTCTCCTCACAATGTTATGATCATAAGATGATGCCATTAACCACTTAAGACGATTTCTAGAAAACAGTCAAATACCGTGTTGCAAAGCACTGCCAGGTTCGCTATTTATACAATAAAGGGCGCCAACTGGACGACTCGCCCGGGGCACCTGGATGGCTAAGGCCGGCCCTGCATAGCATCCTCTGTCTGATGCCATCTGTAGCCCAGCAATTGTGACCAGCCAACATTTGCATTCCTTCCATACATTCGAATATAAAACTGTGTGTCTAAAGCTTTGTAACTTGATTCTTATATTTTATGTAACACATAGGTACTGTTTCTTTCCTTTCTGTATGTCAGTTTCCTGCCTTTAAGTTGTACTTCTAAACACTTATGTAGACATAATGTCACCATGTTTGCTGGTAACTGACAAAAGTGCAGTTTTCTTCGTATACCAATTAGTGTTCATCATAATATTCTCCTGTCTACATTTATAATGTTAAGTAGAATGTTTTTAATTGCAGGTGCTTAATGGCATTCTTGGTGGCATGTTCACCAGCCCACACTTCCTTTCATGATGTCCTGTGTCTGATGCCAACCATAGCTCAGCCATTGTGACCAGCCTACATTTACTTTCCTGCCATGCATTCCACTATATATATATATATATCATTGTGTCTAAAGCTATATACATTGATTCTTATACTTTATATGACACATAAGTACTGTTGCTTTCATTACTCTTCTTCAGTTTCCTACCTTTAGGCAGAACTTCTATGCCATTATGTGCAAAAATGTCAACATGTTTGCTTCTAATCAATAAAATAATGCATTTTACTTCATATAGTATATAGTGTTAATCACAACATTCTCCTGCCTACATTTATAATGTGAAGTAGCCTTTTTATAATTGCGGGAGCTGGATGGCCTTTTTGGTGACACATTTTTGCACAGGGTCCCCGTCTGATGCTATCTCTAGCCGAGCAATTGTGTTCTGCATTAGTTGCTTTCCTACCATGGATTCCATTATAAAACTTTGTGTCTAAAGATTTATGAGTTCATTTTTATATTTTATGTGACACATAAGTACTATTATTTTCCTTACTGTTTGTCAGTTTCTTGACTTAAGCTGAACTTCTATGCCATTATGACAAAATCTCTCAATGTTTGCTGCTAATGGACAAAAAATTGCCTTTTATCTAATGTACTATACAGTTATCATCACAATATTCTGCTTTCTACATTTATAATGTTAAGTAGCCTGTTTTTAATTGTGTGTCATGAATGGCCATCTTGGTGACACGTTCACCTGCCAAAACTTCCTTTCACAGCATCCCCAGTCTGATACTATCTCTAGCTGAGCAATTGTCAGCAGGAAAAAAGTTGCTGTCCTTCCATGCATTCCATTATAAAACTTTGTGTCTAAAGCCTTATCACTTGATTCTTATATTTTATGTGACACATGAGTACAGTTGCTTTCAATACTGTGTATCAGTTTACTGCCTTTAAGCTGTACCTCTATCAACTTATGTAGTAAAATGTCACCACGTTTGCAACTAACAGAAAAAATAATGCTTTTTACTTCATATACTAAACAGTTTTCATCAAAATATTCTCTTGTCCACATTTATAATGTTAAGTAGTCTGTTTGTACTTGTGCATATTTGATGGCTTTTTGGTGTCATGTTCACCTGCATACACATCTGTCTCATGCTATCTGTAGCTCAGTAACTGTTACCAGCCAACAGTTGCTTTCTTTCCATGAATTCCATTATAAATCTCTGTGTCTAAAGATTTATTCCTTGACTCCTATATTTTATGTTACACAAAATTACTCTTGCTTTCCTTACTCTTTTTCAGTTTTCTGTCTTTAAGCTATACATCTATTCCTTATTTAGACAAAATGTCATCATGATTGCTGCTAATGGATAAAATAATGGCTTTTACTTGTTATACTAAATAGTGTTCATCAATATGTTTTCCTCTCTACTTTTACAATGTGTAGTAGCCTGGTTTTACTTGTTGGTACTAGATAGCCTTTTTGGTGACATGTTCACCTGCCCACACTTCCTTTCACGGGGTCCTTTGTCTGATGCTATTTGTACCTCAGCAATTGGGAAAAGCCAACAGTTGCTTTCTTTTCATGCATTCCATTATAAATCTTTGTGTTTAAAGCTTTATTCCTTGATTTTTATATTTTATGTGACACATAAGTACTGTTGCTTTCTCTACTGTGTGTCCGTTTCGTGAATTTAAGCTGCACTTCTATGCACTTATGTAGACAAAATGTCACCATGTTTTCTGCTAACTGATAAAATAATACCTTTTCTTCTTATAATAAATAGTGTTTATAATAATAATATAATAATAATAATCATAATAATTTTATTATCATTCAGACATTACAGCAATATACAATGTCATACACATACTAAAATACAATTAATAGTTGGAAAGAAACAGCAAGTTTGTTGTTTTTACTGTTGATAAATTCTCTTATATCATAGAATGGGTGGGGAACTAGCCAGTCATGAATTGTTTGTTTGAATAAATGTTCAGGTAATTTTTGAACAGCTTGAGGAAGATTATTAAATAATTTGTACCCCATGATTTCATAACTGTTGAGTGACTTTGACAATCTGTGGTAAGGAATATAGAGGCACCTATTCCTTCTTGTATTGTGGCTATGTACATTTTCTCTAGTTTTTGTTTCTGGTAATTTCTTCTTCATATAAATTAGGACATAGTATATGTACAAGTTGATAACGGTCATGATTTTTTGTTCTCAGAACAATGGTTTAAGGTGTGGTGTGTATGCAGAACCAGTAATTATCCTAATAGCTTTTTTTTGCAGTATTAATATGTCATATACACATCTAGAGTTCCCCCACAAAATAATTCCATATGTTATTATAATTTGAAAGAATGAAAAAAGGATGTTCTAATATATTTTTCAGGAACAAAATCCATAAGTCACCTTAAGAGGTAAATAACTCTTGACAACTTACCACTAATATATTGTACATGTTGACTGCAAGATAATTTATCATCTATATATACCCCAAAAAATTTGACATAACTTGGATCATCTGACAGAAGCTTATCTCTAAGACTACAAACCATCTGCTGTGTTTTGTTTTCATTCGGCAGGAACCATTTGCCTTGAACCAATAGGATGCTTGGTCAACTGTCTTTTCTGCACAAGTTTGAAGGCTATTGAAATCATCACTAGCATGAAGAAATGTTGTATAATCTGCATACAACACAGTGGTGGACTTGATAAATGATGGCAGATCATTTATCAGTATTAGGAACAAAAAGGGGCCCAGTACAGATTCCTGTGTTACACCTACCTTGACTTGTTTATTACCTGACATTTCTTTCCCTACCCATTAACACGCTTATAATTCTGAAGATATGATTTTATTAATTTAAGGCTGTTATGTCTAATGTCATAGAATTCCAGTTTTTCTAGGAGTGGCTTATGCTTTACACAGATGAAAGCTTTGCTTGGATCACAAAATGTGAGTTGAGCATAGCCCTTATCCTCAAACACTTGATGTAAGTATTTGACTACAAAGTCTATAGCATCCACAGTAGACAACTTTTTCCTAAAACAGTATTGAGATTCACCAATTATTCCTAATTTTTCAAAATAAACAGACAGCTGTTGGTAAATTACACATTCCAATATTTTAGAAAAAGCTGGGTATGTGGAGATTGGTCCGTAACTGGGAGGTGAGTCTACATCTCCCATTTTATATAATGGAACTACCCTAGCCACTCTAAGTTCTTCAGGAATATATCCATCAGATATACATTTATTTATACAGAATGTTAAGGGGTACACAATTTAGTCTATTACTTTCTTTAGTATATTACAGGATATATCATATATATCTACACTGTCTGAAGATTTCAACCATTTTACAATGCTTAGGACAAGACTAGGTGAGACCTCAGAGAAAATAAACGTGCCAGTGTCTGTTGGTGTTCTGCAAACATTTTTAGAAAGTAACTCTGATGAACTGATATCAGATTTGATAATAGTATTTCCTACATATTCAATAGATTTATTAAGGAAATCACTCAATTTTTGGGGACTTATATTAATTTTTTTGCTTCTTACATCTTTAGCAACACCATTTATTAATTTCCATGCAGCTTTGCACTTATTTGTGGAATTATCAATGGTATTGAAATTATGTACTTTTATGGCTTCCACAATAGCTTTTTTCTACTCATTTCTGCATTTTATATAGGCTAATCTGGCATGTTCTGTTTTCTGATTGCTACATATATTGTGCAACACCATAACTTGGTTTTTCATATTTGATAACCATTTAGTGTACCATGGATTTAGTCTGTTTGTAGCCCTGTTTGCAAGGCCTTCGACAGTTAATTTACATTTATTTATGGGGATGTTGTCATAAAATTGTGTCAGAAATGTTCTAAAAAAATTTCTCAAATAAAAGTTTCCCTGACAAATCAGCACTAAGACTATAACTTGTGTCACCATGACATTGGTTGAACCAGTCTCTCTCCGCTCCTACTCCTACTCCTGCTCCTGTCTACAAATATAATGTTAAGTAGAATGTTCTTAATTGTGGGTACCAAATAGCCTTTTTGGTGACATGATCACCTGGCCACACTTCCTTTCACAGGACCCTAATTCTGATGATATGTGTAGCTCAGCAATTGTGACCAGCCAACAGTTGCTCTCCTTCCATGCATTCCTTTATGAAGCTTTGTGTCTAAAGCTTTATCCCTTGATTCTTATGATTTATGAGAATCAAAAGAACTGTTGCTTTCCTTACCTTTTGTTAGTTTCCTGCCTTTATGCTGTTCTTCAAATGACCTTATGTAAACAGATTGCCACCATGTTTGCTGCAAATGGATAAAATAGTGCCTTGTACTTCCTATACTAAATAGTGTTCAATACAATATTCTCCTGTCTACATTCATAATGTTAAGTAGAATGTTTTTTATTGCAGGTGCAGGAAGGCCTTCTTGGTGACATGTTCACCTGCCCAAACTTCCCTTCACGGGGTTATCTACCTGTACTATTTGTAGCTCAGCAATTGTGACCAGCTAACAGTTGCTGTCCTTCCATGCAATTCACTATAAAATTGTGTCTAAAGCTTAATCTCTTGATACTTATGATTTATGTGACATGGATGACTGTTGCTTTCCTTACTGTTTGCCAGTTTAGTGCTTTTAAGCTGTGCTTCTATTCGCTTATGTAGACAAAATGTTGCCGTGACTGATGCTAATGGATAAAATTTTGAGTGGTACTTAAGTAAATAAATTAGTGAAATCAAAGTGAAGTATAAATTAGAACATAAATGAAAAAGTTGGTTTAGTTTAGAGAGTTACATACTGGCAAACAGCGGACAGAACAGAAGAGACAATGACCATGAAGTCAGCAAGTTCCACATAAGCGGGCGCTGTCGATTCAGCCGTCAGGGCGTCGCCCGACCGGCTCACGTGTTTCTCAGTCGTCACATGTGATCAAAGGCCCTCGCCTACATCCCAAGAGCCAATGACCAAAATTAAGAAGACTCTTCGAGAAGCTTTTCAACGTGACAGAAGAGGCAATGACCGGCTCACGTGTTTCTCAGTCGTCACATATGATCAAAGGCCCTCGCCTACATCCCAAGAGCCAATGACCGACGTTAAGAAGATTCTTCGAGAAGCTTTTCAACGTGACAGAAGAGGCAATGGCCATGAAGTCGTTCACCTCCAGTGAACTGAAGTGAATAAATACGCGAGACACGGTGGGCCCGACAGACGGAGATGAAGACAAGAGACGAAGAAGACGAAGAAGTGAAGAAGCGTAGCAGTAGTTTTCAGTTAGTTTCGATGCTGAAGACCATCATGCAAGAAGAGACTACATCATAATTTTCTAAGTGAAAAATCTATTTTTTGTTTATTCATTGTAAATGTAACATTTCTGTTACTAATTGTACCACTTCTGCTACTAAATGTAACTGGGTTTTCTCTTTTGATGCAAGTCAATTGTCAGGATGAGCATTCTAAAGCATTATGTAAGGGGGAAAATAATAGATAAATTAATTTTTCTCTCTTAACAACATGTGGGCAGGGTGGATTCTTCCTTGGCTCAGGTATGAGGTAGAATGAAACAGCATTTTTACATAAGATAACTTTTATTGAAAGTTTCGTACAACTGTATCTTACTGGATGTTCTGGTTTGGAGAATGGCAGCTGTGTCGTTTGCGTAGCCTTCTGCTGCGGCAGCGGTGGTGGCGGCATCTAATTACGCATAGCGGTGTGTGTCTCGTGTCGCCGCCTCGCCCAGCTGACTGGAATCACTTTGATTTCACTAATTTATTTACTTAAGTACCAGCTGACTGGAATCACTTTGATTTCACTAATTTATTTACTTAAGTGCCACTCAACAAAAATAATGCATTTCACATCAAATACAAAATAGTGTTCATCACAATATTCTCCTCTCTACATTTATAATGTTAAGCAGCCCACTTTTAATTGCGGGTGCTGGATTGTCTTCGTGATGGCATGTACCTATGCCCACACTTCCTTTCACGGTGTCTTCTCTCTGCTGCTGTCTTTAGGTCATAAATTGTGACCAGCCAACAAATGCTTTCTTTTGATGCATTCCAGTATAAAGCTTTGTATATAAAGCTTTACCCATGTTTCTTATATTTTATGTGAAACATATTCACATTAGCTTTCCACATTGTGAGTTTCCAGAATTAAGCTGTACTCCTACACTCTTAAGTAGACTAAATCTCACCATGTTTGCTGAAACAGATAAAATAGTGCCTTTTACTTCATATACTATATAGTGCTCATGACAATATTCTCCTGTCTACATTTATAATGTTAACTAGCTGGTTTTTAATTGTGGGAGCTGGATAGCCTTCTTTGTGACATATTCACCTGCCTACCCTTCCTTTCAAAGTGTCCTCTGTCTGATGTTATCTGTTGCTTACATATTTTTTGTCAGTTTCCGGTCTATAAGCTCTACTTCTATGCCATTATCAGGACAAAATATCACATTGTTTGCTGCTAACAGATAAAGAAATACCTTTTACATAACATTCTAAATGCGCTCATGACAATATACTCCAGGCCACATTTATAATGTTAAGTAAACTGTTATAAATTGCGTGTGTTGGATGGCCTTCTTAGCGACATGTTCATTTGCCCACATGTCCTTTCACAGGGTCCAATGCTATATATATCTCAGTAATTGGACAATCTAATAGTTGTTTTCCTTCCATGCACTCCATTATAAAACTTAGTTTCTAAAACTTTATTACTAGATTCTTATATTTTATGTGGCACAATTGTCCTGTTGCTTTCCTTACTGTTTGTCAGTTTCCTGTCTATAAGCTGTACCTCTATGCCATTATGTAGACAAAACATTACCATGTTTACTGCTGATGAATAAAATAATTCCTTTTACTTCATATAATTCATAGTACTCATCACAGTATTCACCTGTGTACTTTTATAATATTAAGTAGCCTGTTTTTATTTGTGGTTACTGAATGGCTTTTTTGGTGACAAGTACACCCGCCCACACTTCCTTTCTGGGGGTCCTCTGTCAGATGATACCTATAGCTCAGCAATTGTGATGAGCCAACAGTTGCTCTCGTTATATGCATTCCACTATTGAACTATGTGTCTACAGATTTATCCCATGATACTTATATTTTATGTAACTCATAAGTACTGTTTCCTTCCTTCTGTTTGTTAGATTCCTGCCTTTAATCTGTACTTGTATGCCCTTATGAAGACAAAGTGTAACCATTTTTGTTGCTAACGTATATAATACTGCTTTTTACTTCACATACACTTCTTAGTAACATGTTCACCTGCCCACACTTGCTTTCACAGGGTTCTCTGTCTGCTGCTATCTGTAGCTCAGCAAATGTGACCAGCCAACAGTTGCTTTCTTTCCAATTCATTCCATTATAAAACTTTGTGTCAAAAATTTTATCCCTCAATTCTTATTTTTATGTGACACAAAAGTACTGTTGCTTACAAAAGTACTGTTTCTTTCATCATTGTTTGACAGTTTCCTGCATTTTAGCTGTACGTCTATACCCTTATGTAGAAAATATGTTACCATGTTCATTGTTATTCCATAAATAAATTCTTTTACTTCATATACTAAACAGTGTTCATCACAATATTCTCCTTTCTACATCTATACCGAGCGAGGTGGCGCAGTGGTAAGACACTGGACTCGCATTCGGGAGGACGACGGTTCAATCCCGCGTCCGGCCATCCTGATTTAGGTTTTCCGTGATTTCCCTAAAATCACTCCAGGCAAATGCCGGGATGGTTCCTCTGAAAGGGCACGGCCGACTTCCTTCCCCATCCTTCCCTAATCCGATGAGACCGACGACCACGCTGTCTGGTCTCCTTCGCCAAAACCAACCAATCTACATCTATAATTTTAAGTACCTTGTTTTTAGTTGTGGGTGCTGCCTGGCCTTCTTAGTGACATTTTCATCTGTACAGACTTCATTTCACGGGGTTCTCTATCTGATTCTACCTGTAGCTCAGCAATTATGACCAGCCTACAGTAACTTTCCTTCCATGCATTCCATTATAAAACACTATTTTGAAAGGTTTTTCCTTTGATTCTTATATTTTATGTGACTCGTAAGTACTGTTTCCTTCCTACTGTTTGTTAGATTCCTACATTTAATCTGTACTTGTGTACCCTTATGAAGACAAAGTGTAACCATTTTTGTTGCTAACATATATGACGCTTTTTACTTCACATACACTTCTTGGTAACATGTTCACCTGCCCACACTTGCTTTCACAGCGTCCTCTGTCTGCTGCTATCTGTAGCTCAGCAAATGTGACCAGCCAACAGTTGCTTTCATTCCAATTCACTCCATTATAAAACTTTGTGCCAAAAGTTTTATCCCTCAATTCTTATTTTTATGTGACACAAAAGTACTGTTTCTTTCATCACTGTTTGACAGTTTCCTACATTTTAGCTGTACTTCTATACCCTTATGTAGACAATATGTTACCATGTAACTCTTCAGGCTTTCCCGACGATCCAATGACATCTTGGGTTGTCGGGTGTTCTGCCGGATATCAGCGTCGTACTTGCACGATATTTCAGTCACATAGCTCGTAACCTTCATCAGGTGCGACCTGAGACTGCTCCTCGAGTGCACCTGGTCCAGTATTTATGCCTATGGCCTTCCCCGCCCACCAACGGCTGCAGGCGCTTCCTCTCTGGTCTGCGCCCATTCCCTGCGCCTGCAGCCGTTGGTGGAGGGGGAAGGCCATAGGCATAAATACTGGACCAGGTCCACTCGAGGAGCAGTCTCAGGTCACACCTGATGAAGGTTATGAGCTACATGACTGAAATATCGTGCAAGTATGACGCTAATATCCGGCAGAACACCCAACAACCCAAGATGTCAATATGTTACCATGTTTGTTATTATTGCATAAAATAAATTCTTTTACTTCATATACCAAATAGTGTTCATCGTAATATTCACCTGTCTATTTTTATAATTTTAAGTAGCTTTTTTTTATCCGCGGGTACTAGATAGCCCTCTTGGTGACATGTTCACTGGCCCACACGTTGTTTAGGAGGGTTCCCCTGTCAGATGCTACCTGTAGCTATAAATTGTGACCAGCCCACAGTTGTTTTCCTTCCATGCATTCCATTACAAATCTTTTGTGACTAAAACTTTATACTTTGACACTTATACATTATGTTACATGTAAGTACTGGTGTTTTCATATACTGTTAGTCATTTTCCAGCCATTAAACTGTATTTCTGTGCTCTGAAGTAGACATAATGTTAACATGTATGCTGCTAACAAATGAAATATTGCCTTTTACTTCCTATACTAAATAGAGTTCATCATAATATTCAACTGTAAAAAATTATAATTTTAAATACCTTGTTTTTATTATACAGTTACTAGATGGCCCTCTACCTGACATGTTCACCTGCCCACACTTTTTTTCACGGGAGCCTCTGTCAGATACTACCAGTAGCTCAACAATAGTTGGCGGTGCAGTGATGTTTTTCTTCCATACATAGCATTACAAAAGTTTTGTGCCTAAAGCTTTATGCCTTGATTCTTTTATTTTATGCGAGCTGTAAGTACTGTTGCTTTCTTGTATTGTTAGTCAGTTTCCAGCCATTAAACGGGTCTTCTATGCTCATATGTAGACAAAATGTCACCATGTTTTGCTAACAGATAAAATAATGCTTTTACTTCATATACTAAATAGTGTTCATCATAAAATTCACTGGTCTATGTACATAATATGAAGTAGCCTTCCTTTATTTGTGTGTACTAGATGGCCATCTCGGTTATATGTTTACCAGCCAACACTTACTTTCATGGTGGCCTCTGTCTGAAGCTACCTCTAGCTCAAGAACTGTGACCAGCCCAAAAATGTTTTTCTTCCTTGCATTCTATTTCAAAACTTTTCTGACTGAATCTTTATCGCTTGATTCTTTTATTTCATGTGACATGTAAATTTTGTTGCTTTCTTGTACTGTTAGTGAGTCTCCAGCCATTAAAGTGCACTCTAAGCTCTTGTTGTTGTTGTTGTGGTCTTCAGTCCTGAGACTGGTTTGATGCAGCTCTCCATGTTACTCTATGCTGTGCAAGCTTCTTCATCTCCCAGTACCTACTGCAACCTACATCCTTCTGAATCTGCTTAGTGTATTCATCTCTTGGTCTCCCCCTACGATTTTTACCCTCCACGCTGCCCTCCAATACTAAATTGGTGATCCCTTGATGCCTCAGAACATGTCCTACCAACCGATCCCTTCTTCTGGTCAAGTTGTGCCACAAACTCCTCTTCTCCCCAATCCTATTCAGTACCTCCTCATTAGTTATGTGATCTACCCATCTAATCTTCAGCATTCTTCTGTAGCACCACATTTCGAAAGCTTCTATTCTCTTCTTGTCCAAACTATTTACCGTCCATGTTTCACTTCCATACATGGCTACACTCCATACAAATACTTTCAGAAATGACTTCCTGACACTTAAATCAATACTCGATGTTAACAAATTTCTCTTCTTCAGAAACGCTTTCCTTGCCATTGCCAATCTACATTTTATATCCTCTCTACTTCGACCATCATCAGTTATTTTGCTCCCCAAATAGCATAACTCCTTTACTACTCTAAGTGTCTCATTTCCTAATCTAATACCCTCAACATCACCCGACTTAATTCGACTACATTCCATTATCCTCGTTTTGCTTTTGTTGATGTTCATCTTATATCCTCCCTTCAAGACACCATCCATTCCGTTCAACTGCTCTTCCAAGTCCTTTGCTGTCTCTGACAGAATTACAAGGTCATTGGCGAATCTCAAAGTTTTTATTTCTTCTCCATGGACTTTAATACCTACTCCGAATTTTTCTTATGTTTCCTTTACTGCTTGCTCAATATACAGATTGAATAACATTGGGGAGAGGCTACAACCCTGTCTTACTCCCTTCCCAACTGCTGCTTCCCTTTCATGCCCCTTGACTCTTATAACTGCCATCTGGTTTCTGTACAAATTGTAAATAGCCTTTCGCTCCATGTATTTTACCCCTGCCACCTTCAGAATTTGAAAGAGAGTATTCCAGTCAACATTGTCAAAAGCTTTCTCTAAGTCTACAAATGCTAGAAATGCAGGTTTGCCTTTCCTTAATCTTTCTTCTAAGATAGGTCGTAAGGTCAGTATTGCCTCACGTGTTCCAGTATTTCTACGGAATCCAAACTGATCTTCCCCGAGGTCGGCTTCTACTAGTTTTTCCATTCGTCTGTAAAGAATTCGTGTTAGTATTTTGCAGCTGTGGCTTATTAAACTGATTGTTCGGTAATTCTCACATCTGTCAACACCGGCTTTCTTTGGGATTGGAATTATTATATTCTTCTTGAAGTCTGAGGGTATTTCGCCTGTTTCATAGATCTTGCTCACCAGATGGTAGAGTTTTGTCAGGACTGGCTCTCCCAAGGCCGTCAGTAGTTCCAATGGAATGTTGTCTACTCCGGGGGCCTTGTTTCGACTCAGGTCTTTCAGTGCTCTGTCAAACTCTTCACGCAGTATCGTATCTCCCATTTCATCTTCATCTACATCCTCTTCCATTTCCATAATATTATCCTCAAGTACATTGCCCTTGTATAGACCCTCTATATACTCTTTCCAACTTTCTGCTTTCCCTTCTTTGCTTAGAACTGGGTTTCCATCTGAGCTCTTGATGTTCATACAAGTGGTTCTCTTATCTCCAAAGGTCTCTTTAATTTTCCTGTAGGCAGTATCTATCTTGCCCCTAGTGAGATAAGCCTCTACATCCTTACATTTGTCCTCTAGCCATCCCTGCTTAGCCATTTTGCACTTCCTGTCGATCTCATTTTTGAGACGTTTGTATTCCTTTTTGCCTGTTTCACTTACTGCATTTTTATATTTTCTCCTTTCATCAATTAAATTCAATATTTCTTCTGTTACCCAAGGATTTCTACTAGCCCTCGTCTTTTTACCTACTTGATCCTCTGCTGCCTTCACTACTTCATCCCTCAAAGCTACCCATTCTTCTTCTACTGTATTTCTTTCCCCCATTCCTGTCAATTGTTCCCTTATGCTCTCCCTGAAACTCTGTACAACCTCTGGTTCTTTCAGTTTATCCAGGTCCCATCTCCTTAAATACTCACCTTTTTGCAGTTTCTTCAGTTTTAATCTACAGGTCATAACCAATAGATTATGGTCAGAGTCCGCATCTGCCCCTGGAAATGTCTTACAATTTAAAACCTGGTTCCTAAATCTCTGTCTTACCATTATATAATCTATCTGATACCTTTTAGTATCTCCAGGGTTCTTCCATGTATAGTGTTAGCTATGATCAAGTTGTGCTCTGTGCAAAATTCTACCAGGCGGCTTCCTCTTTCATTTCTTAGCCCCAATCCATATTCACCTACTACGTTTCCTTCTCTTCCTTTTCCTACACTCGAATTCCAGTCACCCATGACTATTAAATTTTCGTCTCCCTTCACTATCTGAATAATTTCTTTTATTTCATCATACATTTCTTCAATTTCTTCGTCATCTGCAGAGCTAGTTGGCATATAAACTTGTACTACTGTAGTAGGTGTGGGCTTCATATCTATCTTGGCCACAATAATGCGTTCACTAAGCTGTTTGTAGTAGCTTACCCGCGTTCCTATTTTCCTATTCATTATTAAACCTACTCCTGCATTACCCCTATTTGACTTTGTGTTTATAACCCTGTAGTCACCTGACCAGAAGTCTTGTTCCTCCTGCCACCGAACTTCACTAATTCCCACTATATCCAACTTTAACCTATCCATTTCCCTTTTCAAATTTTCTAACCTACCTGCCCGATTAAGGGACCTGACATTCCATGCTCCGATCCGTAGAACGCCAGTTTTCTTTCTCCTGATAACGACATCCTCTTGAGTAGTCCCCGCCCGGAGATCCGAATGGGGGACTATTTTACCTCCGGAATATTTTACCCAAGAGGATGCCATCATCATTTAATCATACAGTAAAGCTGCATGCCCTCGGGAAAAATTACGGCCGTAGTTTCCCCTTGCTTTCAGCCGTTCGCAGTACCAGCACAGCAAGGCCGTTTTGGTTATTGTTACAAGGCCAGATCAGTAAATCATCCAGACTGTTGCCCTTGCAACTACTGAAAAGGCTGCTGCCCCTCTTCAGGAACCACACGTTTGTCTGGCCTCTCAACAGATACCCCTCCGTTGTGGTTGTACCTACGGTACCGCTATCTGTATCGCTGAGGCACGCAAGCCTCCCCACCAACGGCAAGGTCCATGGTTCATGGGGGGGGGTCTAAGCTCTTATGTAGACAAAATGTCATCGGGCTTGGTGCTAACAGAAAAAATAGTGCCTTTTACTTCATATTCTAAATAGTGTTCATCATAGTATCACCTGCCTATATTTATAATGTTAAGTAGCCATTTCTTATTTGTGGATACTAGATGGCCCTCTTGTTGGCATATTCACCTGCCCACACTTCCTTTAGCTGGGGCCACTGTCTGATGCTACCTGTAGCTCAACAATTATGACCAGGCCAAGTTGTTTTCCATCCATGCATTCCATTACAAAACTTTGTGACTAAATCTTTATCCCTTCATTCTTATATTTTATGTGACATGTAAATACTGTTGCTTTCCTGTCCTTTAGTCAGTTTCCAGCCATTAAAATGTTCTTCTATGCTCTTATGTGGACAAAATTTTTTCCGTTTGCTTCTAACAGATGAAATAATGCCTTTTACTTCAGATAGTAAATAGTGTTTATCATTAAATTCACCTGTCTATAATTATAATGTTAAATTGCCTGCATTAATTTTCAGGTACTAGATGGCCCTCTTGGAGACATGAAGACCTGCCCACACTTCGTTTAGCGGGGGCATATGTCAGATGCTACCTGTAGCTCAACAATTGTGACCTGCCCAAAGTTGTTTTTCTTCTATGCACTGTATTACAAAACTTTTGTGACTAAAACTTTGTCTCTTGAATCTTATATTTTATGTTACATGTAAGTACTGTAGCTTTCTTGTACTGTTATTCAGTTTCCAATCATTAAACTGTACTTCTATACTCTTATATAAACAAAATGTCACCATTTGCATGTTATGCAACAAAGAAGTCTGTAAAGGTATCCAGGGCAAATATTGTTTGGTTTCACGAAAACATTTGCAAAATAAACATAAAATTTATAACTTTGGACTACTCATAGTCATGTGATGCATGTGTACCATAACAGAAACATGTGAAAAGAAGTATATCAACATTATTAGACACAAGGATTCAATAATTGAAATGTTGCAAAGGGATATTGAAGTGCTTCACAAAGTGTGCTGCTTCAGAACAAAAATGCAAAATCCTGGGAAGCAGCAAGAATTGAAAAGTGAATGAAAACAATTGTACTATAACTGTTAAATCACGTGAACCTAAGAAATGTGCTGCAGGTGAAAAAACAGACACAACAATTCATGTAAAAATAGTGTAAGAATAGCAGATGAGCACGAACATTCCATAAATATTGAAAACTTAAACAAAAAAATGTTTGTGTCTGACAGTGTTGAAGACAGCTCTGCAGTGTTAAAAATCACAAAAACAAATACAAACTCCCGAAAGAACAACTCTTCAGCAATGCAAAAACAAATACATCTGGATTCAAATTAAAAATTTTCGAAGACAGCCATGCACGCAATGTTTCAAACTTTGTATCAAACTCTGCTAAGGAGTATGTGATTGTGTCAGCTATTGTTAAGCCTGGAGTGAAATTTGGAAATGTAACCAGCAATATACAAAAATAATGTGGCAGTTCCACTAAAAGTGACTGCTTTTTCTCATAGCAGGATCAAACAGTGTTCACTGCAATGAGGCCAGTGCATTTATAAAAAATCTTAGTGTTATCTTGCAGTTGCTATCAACTACAAATGTGATAGTAGCAAATTTACCTCTGAGATTTGATCTGGTGGAATGGTCATCTGTAAATAGTGGAATTTGATGAACAAATAAAAAATTACAACATTTCTGCTCCAAGTTTAAAAATGTAAGACTTCTTGATGTCAACAGCTAAGTAAACACTAGTTTCATAATTCATGGTCAACATTTAAATCTATTTGGTAAAAAGGGACTTGCATCAGACATAAACAAAGCTGTTGATGTAATAATTTGTGAAAACAGCTGTGAAAACAGATGGGCTGTCAACCTAAATCCCAACACACAGGGAAACTAGTGGAAATGGCCAACTCCAACCAGATTTGGCCCAATATAATCAATCCAGAACAGGAGGAATTTCAAAGTGACAAACTAAAAGTACCATTAAGGCTCATGCACTTAAATAGAAATAAGCTCTATGTTTTGCAAACTTTTGCAAATGTTTGTTCACCTCATGTAGTTGTGTTAACCAAGCATGGTCTGAAATCTGAGGAAATTATTTACTTCAAACTAGATGGCTATTTACTAGGAAATAGCTACTGTAGACAGCATCTTAAAGGTGGACGTGCAGCAGTATTTGTTAGAGAGCAGCTCAAAGTAAGTAACTTAAACTATCTAGATCTGTATAATAATGAAGGCTTGACTGAAGTGACAGGTGTTGAACTCCATATCAGTGGTTGCAGAAAGGGCATGGTGATACAGGAAATTATCCAGTATCCAATTATAGACCATTATCCATATTAAGCGTCTTTTCAAAAATCCTGGAAAAACTTTTTTATGACAGGCTTATAAATTTCATAAAAAACCACGCACCAATCAGCATTCAACAACATGGTTTTAGTAAATCTTTATCCACCCAGACAGCAATTTTTGAACTGTTGGACCACATACTGAAATCAATTGACCAACATAATATAGCTGCAGGTATCTTCTTAGATCTCTCTAAAGCCTTTGACGTACTAGATCATAAAATACTGCTTGCTAAATTGGAAAGAAGAGGAATAAGAGGTGTGGCTCACAACTGGCTATGCTCTTACCTACAAAACCGCAGACAGAAGGTATCAAGGTATCACTTCAATACGATATTAATGTACAGAATAAAATAAATAACACAGTTTTCCTCTCGGAGGAAAGAACAATAAGATATGGTGTTCCCCAGGGTTCTGTTCTAGGGCCATTACTTTTCCTCATTTACATAGATGATCTCGTTGAACGTATGAGCCCACAAAAAACTATCCTGTTTGCTGATGATACAAGCATAGTGTTGACTGGATCTAGCCCTGAATCCCTTCAGACAATATCTGATAACTCCATGGAAAAACTTTCTGAGTGGTTTAACAAAAATGGCCTAATTGTTAATAGTGGGAAAACTGTATGTATCAACTTCCATCTAATTCCCACATCCAGTCAAAAAACTATCCAAGTAAAGTTAAATAACGATAAAATTGAAAATGTAAATGCAACAAAATTTTTGGGTCTATGGGTCCAACAAAATTTAAAATGGGACACACATATAAACAACTTATCAAAGAAACTCTCATCATTGTGCTATGGACTAAGAATACTAAAATCTACTACAAGTAAATCCACACTAATGAAAGCATACCATGTGCAGTTCCACTCATTGCTCCGCTATGGAATCATCTTTTGGGGAAATTCAACTAACAGTACAAATATATTTAAACTACAAAAAAGAGCACTGAGGATAATCTGTGGCCTCAAAAAGCTGGAATCCTGTAAATGTCAGTTTATAAAACTTAATGTTCTAAGCATCCCATCCCTATTCATTCAAGAAACAATCCTATTCACCAGGGAATACCTCTCAAGAACAGGCAAATTAATCCGAAACAATGATATACACACTCATTATACCAGAGGGCAATCTAATATCCATCAAATTTTTTCAAGGACATCATCATACCAAAAATATATAACTCATCTGGGTGTCGTATTACACAATAAAATTCCAGAACAAATAAAAACTGCTCCAGATCCAATATTTAAAAATAAACTAAAGGCATTTCTGACAAAGCACTGTTTCTATTCAGTACAAGAATTCCTGGAAATGAAAAATTATAAAGTTCCTTTGTAAAGTACTGTGATTAGAGTAAAACATTCTGTAGGCAAAATAATAACCTAATTTCTACTATACACAACTATGTTTCAGTTTCACTTCCCAAAATTTTTCAACTCGCTTTTGAATGTACAAGTACACATTCTATTAGTATTAAACTTAGTTGTCTGTGAAATCTCAATGTTAACTTCATGTTTAATGTAGTTTTTAAATGACATTGTCCTTCTGTTGTGTTTCCAGTTGACACTTTCACTATTCTGTAATCTCAGTGATTATTTGTGTAAATTTAAAGTAGCACTACATTGCCTACATGTTTCTTAGTTCCCCATGTAAATTGTTTGTATTCTCTGTATGTGAAGTTACTATATTCATCAACGAACAATTTTGTGTACATTTTTTTAAATGGCAGTCCATTGCTCATTTTTTTTCTCCAAACTACATATTTGTTATGAAAAATGACTTGTCCTATATCATGTGTACTTTGTACAATATGTGATCCACAGGATAAATAAATAAATAAAATAAATAATAAATCATCAACCAAAATCAGATATAGGGTGTTTGATAGATATTTTTAGTAGAATAGTGGGACACTGTGACCCAAACGAGGTAACAATTCTTGGTGACTTGAATATAGAGACAACATCTTGCAATAACCATAACAGCTGGCTAGTAGATGCCCTTAACTCCTATAATCTTATGAATGCATTAAGTTCAGATACAAGAGTAACTCAGTCTACATCTAGTAGAATAGACTACATAATACTAAGTAGAGAGGTAAAAGATAGTATTAGATGCTGGAATGTGGATTTCCACTTCTCAGACCACAAATGTCTATTTGTAGACTGTGAATACACAATCTACCAAGAAAGGACTCATGTCTTAGAACACAAAAGAATGCTTAAAGAGAAAAACATTAATACTTTTAAAAGTAAACTAGCATCTATGGAATGGCAACTAGTTCTTCAGCAAAAAGGGTCTGAATACAAATGGGCCAAATTTTATGATATTATTTTACAATATCTTAATTTTTGCTGCCCAGTGAAAGAAATTAAGAAAGTAGTGTAAAAAACGCCAGAGTGACTCTTCCAGCTTACATGATTAAACTCATGCAAAATATTAAGGATCTAAGTGTGCTACATAAGTAAACTAAATTGATTGCAAATATTTAAGGATAAGTAAAATGAAGCTAAAAAAACAATTTCGAGAACAGCTCTCAAATTTGAGAAAACAGATCATAGATAAGGAAACAGCTCAGTCTACAAATATAGGGAAGACTTCACAGAATAGATATCACAAATCCACCCCTAAGTTAGATGCACAAATTGACAAAATCCAACATGAAGGAAACCATATTAGCCCTAGATGCATATACAGGGCCTCCAAGTCCTTTGTATGTCTTCATTAAAAAAAAAAAAAAAGTATGTAATTTTTTGTTTGATTTCAAACTACTTTCCAGTACCCTTTCACTAACACTGTGACATTCCTCCTATCAAGTCTGAATGAGATTCCTTTTTAAGTTTTTTGTATAATTCAATATGTTTACCCATACAATGTGAATGCATAAGCAGGGCTTCAGAAGCCCTCACATATTTATATATGTTCTTTAGCCTATATTGTCTTCAAAACTTGTATGGGAGCAGTAATTAATTCAACAATAACTGTACTGGTATTTCCAGCAACAGGAGTGCCAACAGCATCAGTAGCTGTAGTAGTAATAGTATAAATAAAAAATAATACACACTACTTTCACTTATTGGCCATGTCGGTGTATTATTGATCTTTTTGCTATCAAATGTTTTATTATTGCATAGTATTGTTATCCTGTGCTGCTACTCTTGTCAGCCTCATTTTTACTGTAGTTTGTTTGTTGCTGCAAGGCCCATATTGTTAGGAGAATGACTCGTTTAGTGCTGCACAAGCTGCTGTTCGAGAGACACGACTTTTGCTATGGCTTCGACACACAAAGCAAGATAGTCAGTATGTGCAAATGCAGCTAATTTTGAAAGTGTTGTGGCTCAGTGGTTTGAAGAAGATGATTCTTGTGAGGAAGGAAATATTTTTGAAGATGCAAGCAGTGAAGCATCAGCCAATGAACCTGCAGATGTGAATATTGAGGCAGATGACAGTACTTCCGATAATATTACTTCATCAGAGTCTGAAAATGAAGAACCACCACAATAAGGCATAGAAGACCATGATTTGGAAATTAGATCATCCTGCAACTTTTTGTACTCCTGTCCATAATATCATAAAGAAGGCACCTGGTCCAGCCCGTGGTTTGAAAATCTGTAAACCTAAGGATGCCTGGGACTATTCCATCTCCAAGGAAATACTAGAGGAAGTCATCAACTGCACAAATACTGAAGGCAGAAGAGTGGCTGCTTTATGTGGTAAAACGTGGAAAAACGTTTCGCTTGCTGAAATGGAGGGTTTTCTTGGTCTTTTACTGCTTTCTGGTGTTGAGAACAGTTGGGATGTCCCTTTTAGAGAATTATTTTTGGATGAAAAGGCAAATCCTACATGTCAGTAAATAGATTCAAGGATATTATGAGAATGATTAGATTTGATGACATGCATACCCATGAAGCTTGATCTGCAGATGACAAACTTGCAGCTGTTTGCTTTGTATGGGAACTATTTCTTGACAAGTGTAGAAACAGAATGATTCCCAATGATTCGCTCACAGTTGATGAACAGCTAGTCCCATTCCGTGGAACATTTAGCTTCACCTATACCCGGGCCGCTGAAACATTGCACTTGACGTTTGCGTATGAAGTTGGCAGCGTAACAGAGTAACAAGTGAAGAACGATGGGCACTAGGCATTCAACGTGGGGCGCCAGCCAATCACAGCACAGTGAGCACTGCTGTTACTCACGTGCTGTGACGTCAAAGTTCCCGCGTTGCTGGCTTTGTTTAGTGAATGTGTATACAACGTGAATTGTATGTTGTTTACCGCGTGTTTTCGTTGTACTGTGTGCTATATCATTGTGACTTTTGTTACATTGTGAGTGTACATACTTGGAAAATGCCACCAAAAAGACTTCGTTCACCTAGTGACAATCCTTTGCATTGAGGGGTGCCACTAAACAGCCAGGCACTGGAGTTACTATGCAGAACTCTTGAGTTTTACGAGCAGGAGAAAAACTACGTAAGCATTCATGGACAGCCATCAATTCCTGCCGACAAAGTGGTGGAACGTACGTCGAAAACTCTTGGTATTAGTGCAAGAACCGTAGTTACTAAGGGAGTATTACTACAAAACTTGGAAGATACTGAAGTGAGCTGTAATGATTCCGAGCTGTCTGGATCAAATAATACATTTTTATCAACCCTGGGAAAGAAGAAAAAGCGGCCTAGTCCTATCACAGACTCAGATTCTTTCCAGACTGATGCAGTTCGCAGGCATGTTTATGCTTACTACAGCAGAAAAGAGTATCCAACTGTAGCTAAGTTATTAGTCTCTTTAAAAGAAAGTGAACTCTTCAGGAGTGGTAAAACATCACCAAAAATTGTGCTAAAAAATATGGGTTTCCATTACAAAACGCTAGACGGACGCAAAGTACTGTTAGAGAGGGCACATATTGTTACCGCTCGTAGCATTTTCTTACACAAAATTGTGGGCAGAGACATTCATTATTTAATTTGGCTAGACGAAATGTGGGTTAATGCCGGGGAAGCTGTCAGTAAATGTTGGACGGATAACACACCCAGCAGTAGCAGCCATCAGCCGACGGGAAGAGGAGCTAGATTAATTGTGGTCCATGCAGGCTCCTCCAGTGGTTTTGTCCCTGACGCACTTTTAGTTTTTAGATCAAAAGAGACTGGTGATTACCATGAAGATATGGATCACACACGATTTGTTGAGTGGTTCAGGAACCTTTTAAAACAATTTACTGTCCCTACAACAATTGTAATGGACAATGCTCCATATCATTCAGTGATACAGAACAAAGCCCCAACCACAAATGATCAGAAAGAAGTTACAGTGCAGTGGTTACAAGCTCGAAATATCACAGCGGATATGAGTATGACAAAGGTTCTGTTATATTCTCTTGTTAAAGAAAATAAGCCTGCGACACCTACATATGTAGTAGACGAAATTGCCTAGGAGCAAGGCCATACTGTAATAAGGTTGCCACCATATCACTGCCATTTCAACCCTATTGAGTTAATATGGAGTGATGTAAAAATGTATGTAAGGAACAACAACAAGTCCTTTACAATAACAGAGGCGGAAAAGCTGTTGCGTGAAGCTCTTGTGACCGTGGATGCAGCCTCATGGAGAAAAAAAGTAGAGCACATCGAGAAGCTTATACATGCAGCACAGACAATAGAGGGCATTATCAGTGGCCATGAACAATTAATGATTTGTCTTGCTGATGACGACCATGAAGACGGTTTTGGCGATGAGTCAGACAACAGTGACGATGGCGAGCTGGATGGAATTGCGCCATTATCGCTGTAAATTTGTGAGTGAAAAATTACTAATATTGGTTATTTATTGCAATCTTGGTTATTATTTATTTTGTAAACTACGTACATTATTGATTTTAAAGTACCAGTCATCAGATACTTGTTTTTTGTATTTCTTTGCTTCGTTATAGAAAGGGAGCGCATTGTTAGGCTTTTACATTCATTATTATACGGTTGTTTACTTCCTGTCATTGTAGTAGAACTAAAAACGAGTTTTTATATACACTGTAATTGCTCAATCGCTTGCATTTATGAGACGGGACGGAAAACTGTATCGTCTGCTGAGTGTATAGAGGCTGCTGTTGCAACATCGCTATTACAGTATAGCCAACCTAACTAGACAAAAAGCGAACTGTCAAGTGCAATGTTTCGGTGGCGGGGGTATAGTATATGCCCTCTAAATAAGCCAAGCATGGCATAAAAATATTTTGGTTATGTGATGCTACATCCGCATATGCATTAGACGGAATTGTTTACATGGGAAGGAAGCCCATGAACCTATTCAGAAAAATCTTGGATTGAATGTGGTGAAAGATCTTGCTAAAAGCATTGAAGGATCATCAAAAAATATTACTGTTGACAACTTCTTTACTAGTGTGCAGCTGGCAGAAGAGATGCTTCAGAAGCAAATTACAGTGGTGGGAACAATCAAACAAAATAAACCAGAAATTCCTAATGAGATGGAATCATCTGCCTCAAGAGCGATTCATTCCTCTTTGTTTGCATTTAGAGGTGACATTACAATGGTGAGTTATGTTCCCAAAAAAGAAAAAGTCTGTGGTTCTCATTAGCACAATGCATCACGTCAGAAACAATGATAAAACACATGCAAAAAAGAAGCCAGATATAATAAAGTTCTATAATTCCATGACGGGTGGAGCAGATCAAATGGACCAGAAAATTCGTTATTACACTTGCAAGAGACAAACAAGACGATAGCCATTTGCATTATGGAGGAATATGATGGCCATCGCAGCAATGAACGATGAAATTTCATTTTCCGCCCAACATCTGACACACCGTAGTGGAAGAAGTGATAAAAGGCATTTGTTCCTAAGAGATTTAGCAGAGTAAATGGTAAGACCACTAATGGAGCTTCGTATTCAGATCCCAAATCTTCCAAAGAAAATATTTGATGGCATGCAAAGATGCGGTGTTCAAAAGATGTCATATTGCTGAAATAACTACCTGTTTCAGGAAAAAGAAGAAGATGCAATTATTGTCCATATAATAAACATAGAAAAAGGGCTATGACATGCATTAAGTGTAAAACGACTATTTGTAAGGAACATAGTGGCGTTCTTTGGGCTTCTTGTTTGTCACATGCTGAAAACTAAGAAAAATGCAATTTTATGTGATAATAATAAATATAATAATATATATATATATATATATATATATATATATATATATATATATATATATATATATATATATATATATATATATATATATATATATATATAATAGAAGGAAACATTCCACGTGGGAAAAATAATATATAAAAACAAAGATGAGGTGACTTACCGAACAAAAGCTCTGGCAGGTCGATAGACACACAAACAAACACAAACATACACACAAAATTCAAGCTTTCGCAACAAACTGTTGCCTCATCAGGAAAGAGGGAAGGAGAGGGGAAGACGAAAGGAAGTGGGTTCTAAGGGAGAGGGTAAGGAGTCATTCCAATCCCTGGAGCGGAAAGACTTACCTTAGGGGGAAAAAAAGGACAGGTATACACTCGCACACACGCACATATCCATCCACACATACAGACACAAGCAGACATATGGTTTTTAAATATATATATATATATATATATATATATATATATATATATATATATATATATATATATATATATAAGATGAAATTGGTTGTAATAAATGTTATAAAATGTAAACTGCAACTTATAAGTGAATTAATAAAAGTACTTGTATATGTTGTATGTAAATGGATGTAACTAATAAAAATTGGCTCTTAGAGTTTCTTTAAAAAATTAATAAAATATTAATCAGGCCCACCAGATCCTGTTACTGTATCTTAGGAATCTATCAATATAACAATAAATTTGACAGAAATAAATTTTACTCCAAAGAATGATTATATGAAAAGAGGCAAACATTAAATTAGGGCAGGGCCTTGCAGGCCCTGCATATGCATTCATGTGTGTTTTCTGCACCATGAACCCTAGGGTTAACATATTAAATGCAGATAGGAGAATATTGTGATGAACACTATTTAGTATATGAAGCAAAAGTCTGTATTTTCTACAATAGCATCAAACATGGTGAAATTTTTTCTACATTATGAGATAGAAATACAGCTTAAGGCCAGAAAACTTACTATTAGTAAGGAGGGTAACAGTAATTAGGCCTCACATAAAGTATATGAACCAAGGTGTAAAGTTTTAGACACAAAGTTTTATAATGGAATGCATGGGAGGAAAACACCTGTATGCTGATCACAATAGCTGAGCTCAGATATAATCAGAATTAGGACCCTGAGAAAGGAAGTTTGGACAAGTGAACATGACACCCAGAAGCCAAGGCAGCACCCACAATGATAAAAAGGCTACTTAAGATATTAAATGTAGACAGGAGAATATTGTGATAAACACTATTTAGTATATCAAGCAAAAGTCTGTATTTTATACAATAGCATCAAACATGGTGACATTTTCTCTACATTATGGCATAGAAATACAGCTTAAGGCCAGGAAACTGACTAAGAGTAAGGAAGGTAACAGTAATTAGGTCTCACAAAAAATATATGAAATAAGGTGTAAAGTTTTAAACACAAAGTTGCATAATGGAATGCATGGCAAAAATGCACCTGCTGGCTTGTCACAATACCTGAGCTCAGATATAATCAGAATTAGGACCCTGAGAAAGGAAGTTTGGACAAGTGAACATGACACCCAGAAGCCAAGGCAGCACTCACAATGATAAGAAGGCTACTTAATATACTAAATGTAGACAGGAGAATATTGTGATGAACACTATTTAGTATATGAAGCAAAAGTCTGTATTTTATACAACAGCATGAAACATGAAGACATTTTCTCTACATTATGGCATAGAAATACAGCTTAAGGCCAGGAAACTGACTAAGAGTAAGGAGAGTAACAGTAATTAGGTCTCACATAAAATACATGAATCAAGGTGAAAAGTTTTAAACACAAAGTTTTATAAAGGAATGCATGGCAGGAAAACACCTGTTGGCTGGTTGCAACTGCTGAGCTCAGATATAATTAGAATGAGGACCCCATGTAATGAAGTTTACACAGGTGAACATGACACCCAGATGGCCTGGCAATATCCTTAATGATAAGCACGCTACTTAGGATAAAAATACAGACAGGAGAATAATGTGATGAACACTAATTAGTATCTGAAGCAATGGTCTGTATTTTATACAATAGCATCAAACATGGTCACATTTTCTCTTCATTATGGCATAGAAATACAGCATAAGGCCAGGAAACTGACTAAGAGTAACGAGGGTAACAGTAATTAGGTCTCACATAAAATATATGAATCAAGGAGTAAAGATTTAGACACAAATTTTTGTAATGGAATGCATGGCAGGAAAGCACTTGTTGGCTGTTTGCAATTGCTGAGCTCAGATATAGTTAGAAAAACGACCCCATGAAAGGAGGTTTGCGCAGGTGAACATGACACTCAGAAGGCCTGGCAATACCCGAAATGATAAACAGGCTATTTAAGATTTTAGAAGTAGACATAAGAATATTGTGATAAACACTATTTAGTAAATGAAGCAAAAGTCTGTATTTTATACAATAGCATCAAACATGGTGACATTTTCTCTACATTATGGAATAGAAATACAGCTTAAGGCCTGGAAACTGACTAAGAGTAAGGAGCGTAACAGTAATTAGGTCTCACATAAAATATATGAATCAAGGTGTAAAGTTTTGCACACAATGTTTTATAAAGGGATGCATGGCAGGAAAGCACCTGTTGGCTGTTTGCAATTGCTGAGCTCAGATACAATTAGAATTAGGACCCCATGTAATATAGTTTGCGCAGGTGAACATGACACTGAGATGGCCTGGCAATATCCTTAATGATAAACATGCTACTTAGAATATTAAATATAGACAGGAGAATATTGTGATGAACGCTATTTAGTATGTGAAGCAAAGGTCAGTATTTTATACTATAGCATCAAACATGGTGACATTTTCTATTCATTATGGCATAGAAATACAGCATAAGGCCAGGAAACTGACTAAGAGCAAGGAGGGTAACAGTAATTAGGTCTCATATAAAGTATATGAATCAAGGTGTAAAGTTTTAGACACAAAATTTAATAATGGAATGCATGACAGGAAAGCACCTGTTGGGTGGTCACAGTACCTGAGCTCAGATATAATTGAATTAGAATCCGGTGAAAGGAAGTTTGAGCAGGTGAACATGACAACCAGGAGCCAAGGCAGCACCCGCAAAGGAAAACAGACTACTTAAGATATTAAAAGTAGACAGGAAAATATTGTGATGAACACTGTTTAGTATATGAAGCAAAAGTCTGTATTTTATACAATAGAACCAACAGTGGTGACATTTTCTCTACATTATGGCATAGAAATACAGCTTGAGGCCAGGAAACGGACTAAGAGTAAGGAGGGTAACAGTAATTAGGTCTCACATAAAATATATGAATTAAGGAGTAAAGTTTTAGACACAAAGTTTTATAACGGAATGCATGGCAGCAAAGCACCTGTTGGCTGGTCGCAATTGCTGAGCTCAGATATAATTAGAATTACGACCACTTTAAACGAAATTTTCGCAGGTGAACATGTCACCCAGATGGCCTGACGATATCCTTAGTGTTAAACATGCTACTTAGGATATTAAATATAGACAGGAGAATATTGTGATGAACACTATTTAGTATCTTAAAGCAAAGGTCTGTATTTTATCCAATAGCATCAAACATGGTGACATTTTCTCTTCATTATGACATAGAAATACAGCCTAAGGCCAGGAAACTGACTAAGAGTAAGGAGGGTAACAGTAATTAGGTCTCCCATAAAATATATGAATCAAGGTGCACACTTTTGTACACAAAGTTTAATAAAGGAATGCTTGGCAGGAAAGCACCTGTAGGCTGGTTGCAATTGGTGAGCTCAGATATAATTAGAATTAGGGCCACATGAAAGAAGTTTGGGAAGGTTAATATGACACCCAGAAGGCCTGGAAATACCCGTAATGGTAAAGAGGCTACTTAAGATATTGAATGTAGACTGGAGAATAATATGATGTGCAATATTTAAAATATGTAGCCAAAGTCCGTATTTTATTCAATAGCATCAAACATGGTGACATTTTCTCTACAATATGGCATAGAAATAGAGCTTAATTCCAGGAAACTGACTTAGAGTAAGGTGGGTAACAGCAATTAGGTCTCACATAAAATATATGAATCAAGGTGTAAAGTTTTAGACACAAAGTTCTATAAAGGAATGTTTAGCAGGAAAGAACATGTTGGCTGGTTGCAACTGCTGACCTCAAATATAATTAGAAATAAGACCACAAGAAACGAAATTTGCGCAGGTGAACATGACACCCAGAAGGCCTGTCAATACCCATAATGATAAATAGGCTACTTAAGATATTACATTAAGACAGTAGAATATTGTGACGAACACTATTTAGTATATCTACCAGAAGTCTGTATTTTATATAATAGCACCAAACATGGTGACATTTTCTTTACATTATGGCATAGAAATACAGCTTAAGGTCAGGGTACTGATGAAGAGTAAGGAGGGTAACAGTAATTAGATCTCATATAAAATATATGAATCCAGGTTTAAAGTTTTAGACACAAAGTTTTATAATGGAATGCAAGGCAGGAAAGCACCTGTTGGCTGGTCGCAATTGCTGAGGTCATATATAATTAGAATTAGGACCCCATGAAAGGAAGTTTGGGGAGGTTAACATGACACCCAGATGCCCTGGCAATACCCGTAGTGATATACAGGGTACTTAACTTCTAAAATGTAGACAGGAGAATATTGTGATGAACACTATTTAGTATATGAAGCAAAGGTCTGTATTTTATACAATAGCAGGAAACATGGTGACATTTTGTCTACACTATGGCATAGAAATACAGCTTAAGGCGAGGAAACAGACTAAGAGTAAGGAGGGTAGCAATAATTAGGTCTCACATAAAATATATAAATCAAGGTGTAAAGTTTTAGACACAAAGATTTATAATGGAATGCATTGCAGGAAAGCACCTGTTGGCTGGTCACAATAGCTGAGCTCAGATATAATTGAATTAGATACCTGTGAAAGGAAGTTTGGGGAGGTTAACATGACACCCAGAAGCCAAGGCAGCACCCGCAATGATAAACAGGCTACTTAAGATATTAAAAATAGACAGGACAATATTGTGATGTACACTATTTAGTATATGAAGAAAAAGTCTGTATTTTATATGATAGCATCGAACATGGTGTCATTCTCTCTACATTATGGCATAAAAATTCAGTTTAATGCCAGGAAACTGACTAAGAGTAAGGAGGGTAACGGTAATTAGGTATCACATAAAATATATGAATTAATGTGTAAAGTTCTGGACACAATGTTTTTAATAGAATGCATGGCAGGAAAGCACCTCTTGACTGGGTGCAAAAGCTGAGCTCCGATATAATTAGAATTAGGACCCAATGAAAGGATGTTTGGGCAGGTGAACATGGCACCTAGCAGCAAAAGCAGCACTCACAATGATAAACAGGCTACTTAAGATATTAAAAGTAGACAGGAGAATATTGAGATGTACACTAGTTAGTATATGAGGCAAAAGACTGTATTTTATACAATAGCATCAAACATGATTACATTTTCTCTACATTATGAAATAGAAATACAGCTTAAGGTCAGGGTACTGATGAAGAGTAAGGAGGGTAACAGTAATTAGATCTCATATAAAATATATGAATCCAGGTTTAAAGTTTTAGACACAAAGTTTTATAATGGAATGCAAGGCAAGAAAGCACCTGTTGGCTGGTCGCAATTGCTGAGGTCATATATAATTAGAATTAGGACCCCATGAAAGGAAGAGTGGGCAGGTGAACATGTCACCCAGATGCCCTGGCATTACCCGTAGTGATATACAGGGTACTTAACTTCTAAAATGTAGACCGGAGAATATTGTGATGAACACTATTTAGTATATGAAGCAAAGGTCTGTATTTTATACAATAGCTGCAAACATGGTGACATTTTATCTACACTATGGCATAGAAATACAGCTTAAGGCGAGGAAGCAGACTAAGAGTAAGGAGGGTAGCAATAATTAGGTCTCACATAAAATATATAAATCAAGGTGTAAAGTTTTAGACACAAAGATTTATAATGGAATGCATTGCAGGAAAGCACCTGTTGGCTGGTCACAATAGCTGAGCTCAGATATAATTGAATTAGATACCTGTGAAAGGAAGTTTGGGGAGGTTAACATGACACCCAGAAGCCAAGGCAGCACCCGCAATGATAAACAGGCTACTTAAGATATTAAAAATAGACAGGACAATATTGTGATGTACAAATAGACAGGAGAATATTGTGATGTACACTATTTAGTATATGAAGAAAAAGTCTGTAATTTATATGATAGCATCGAACATGGTGTCATTCTCTCTACATTATGGCATAAAAATTTAGTTTAATGCCAGGAAACCGACTAAGAGTAAGGAGGGTAACGGTAATTAGGTATCACATAAAATATATGAATTAATGTGTAAAGTTCTGGACACAATGTTTTTAATAGAATGCATGGCAGGAAAGCACCTCTTGACTGGGCGCAAATGCTGAGCTCCGATATAATTAGAATTAGGACCCAATGAAAGGATGTTTGGGCAGGTGAACATGGCACCTAGCAGCAAAAGCAGCACTCACAATGATAAACAGGCTACTTAAGATATTAAAAGTAGACAGGAGAATATTGAGATGTACACTAGTTAGTATATGAGGCAAAAGACTGTATTTTATACAACAGCATCAAACACGGTTTCATTTTCTCTTCGTTAGGGCATGGAAATACAGTTTAAGGCCAGGAAACTGACTAAGAGTAAGGAGGGTAACAGAAATTAGGAGTGACATAAAATATATGATTCAAGCTGTAAAGTTTTAGACACAAAGTTTTGTAATGGAATGCATAGAAGGAAAGCACCTGTTGGCTGGATGCAATTACAGAGCTCAGAGATAATTAGAATTAGAACCCCATGAAAGGAAGTATGCACAGGTGAACATGACACCCAGAAGCCAAGGCACCATCCGCAATGATAGACAGGCTACTTAAGATATTAAAAGTAGACAGGAGAATATTGTGATGAAAATTATTTAGTATATGAAGAAGTAGCCTGTACTTTATACAATAGCTTATACATGTTGTCATTCTCTCTACATTATGGCATTCTACTGAAGATATGAAATATAGACAGGAGAATGTTGTGATGAACACTTCTTAGTATATAAAGCAAAAGAATGTATTTTAAACAGTAGCATCAAACATGGTGACATTTTTTCTACATTATGGCATGGAAATACAGCTGATGGTCAGGTAACTTTCTAAGAGTAAGGAGAGTAACAGTAATTAGGTCTCACATAAAATATATGAATCAAGTTGTAAAGTTTTAGACACAAAGTTTTATAATGGATTGCATGGCATGAAAGCACCTGTTGGCTGGTCACAATAGTTGATCTCAGATATAATTAGAATTTGGACCCTGTTAATGGAAGTTTGAGCAGGTGAACATGACACCCAGAAACCAAGGCAGCTCCCGCAAAGGAAAACAGGCTACTTATGATGTTAAATGTAGATAGGGGAATGTTGTGATGAACACTATTTAGTATATGAAGCAAAAGGCTATATGTTATACAATAGCATCAAACATGGTGTCATTTTCTGTACATCATGGCATAGAAATACAGTTTAAGGCCAGAAAACTGACTAAGAGTAAGGAGGGTAACAGTAATTGGGTCTCACATAAAATATATGAATCATGGCGTAATGATTTAGACGCTAAATTTATTAATGGAATGCATGGCAGGAAGGCACCAGTTCAATGGTCACAATAGTTGAGTTCAGATATAATTAGAATTAGGACCCCGTGAAAGGAAGTTTGGGCAGGAGAACATGACACGCAGAAGCCAAGGCTGCATCCGCAATGATAAACAGGGTACTTAAGATACTAAATGTTGACAGGAGAATATTGTGAAGAACACTATTTATTATATGAAGTAAAAGTCTGTATTTTATACAATAGCATCAAACATGGTGACATTTGCTCTACATTATGGCATAGAAATTGAGCTTAATTCCAGGAATATGTCTAAGAGTAAGGAGGCTAACAGTAATTAGGTCTCACATAACATATATGAATCACGGTGTAAAGTTTTAGGCACAAAGTTTTATAAAGGAATGCTTGGCAGGAAAGCACCTGTTTGCTGGTCGCAATTACTGAGCTCAAATATAATTAGAATTAGGACCCCATGAAATGACGTTTGCGCAGGAGAACATGACACCCAGAAGGCCTGTCAATACCCATAATGATAAACAGGCTACTTAAGATATTAAATGTAGACAGGAAATTATGTGATGACACTATTTAGTATATGAAGCAAAGGTCTGTATTTTATACTATAGCATCAAACAAGGTGACATTTTCTCTACATCATGGGATAGAAAAACAGCTTCTGGCCAGGAAACTGACTAAGAGTAAGGAGAGTAACAGTATTTAGGTCTCTCACAAAGTTTTATAAAGGAATGCATGGCAGGAAGGCCCCTGTTGTCTGGTCGCAATTGCTGAGCTCAGATATAATTGAATTAATACCCTGTGAAAGGAAGTTTTGGCAAGTGAACATGACACCTAGCAGCAAAAGGCAGCACTCACAATGATAAACAGCTACTTAAGCTTTAAAAGTAGACAGGAGAATATTGAGATGTACACTATTTAGTATATGAAGCAAAAGTCTGTATTTTATACAATAGCATAAAACATAATGAAATTTTCTCTACATTATGGCATAAAAAAACAGCTTCTGGCCAGGAAACTGACTAAGAGTAAGGAGAGTAACAGTAATTAGGTATCACACAAAGTTTTATAAAGGAATGCATGGCAGGAAGGCCCCTGTTGTCTGGTGGCAATTGCTGAGCTCAGATATAATTGAACTAATACCCCGTGAAAGGAAGTTTGGGCAGGTGAACATGACACCCAGAAGACAAGGCAGCACCTGCAATGGTAAACAGATTACTAAAGCTATTAAAGGTAAACAGGAGAATATTGTGATGAACACTATTTAGTGTATGAAGCAAAAGTGTGTATTTTATACAATAGCATCAGACATGGTGACATTTTCTCTACATTATGGCGTAGAGATACAGCTTAAGACCAGGAAACTGACTAATAGGTATAAGGGTAACAGTAATTAGGTCTCACATAAAATATATGAATCAAGGTGTAAAGTTTTAGATACACAGATTTATAATGGAATGCATGGCAGGAAAGCACCTGTTGGCTTGTCACAATAGCTGAGGTCAGATATAATCAGAATAAGGAGCCCGTGAAAGGAAGTTTGGGCAGGTGGAGATGACACAAAGAAGCCATGGCAGCACCCGCAATGGTAAACAGATTACTAAAGCTATTAAAGGTAAACAGGAGAATATTGTGATGAACAGTATTTAGTGTATGATGCAAAAGTGTGTATTTCATACAATAGCATCAGACATGGTTAAAATTTCTCTACATTATGGCAAAGAAATACATCTTAAGACCAGGAAACTGACTAAGAGTAAATTGGGTAACAGTAAGTAGGTCCTACATAAAATATATGAATCATGGTGTAAAGTTTTATATACACAGTTTTATAACGGTTTACATGGCAATAAAGCACTTTTGCTGGTCACAATGGCTGAGGTAAGATATAATCAGAATAAGGGCCCCGTGACAGGAAGTTTTGGCAGGTAAGGATGACACAAAGAAGCCATGGCAGCACCCGCAATGGTAAACACGCTACTTAAGATATTAAAGGTAGACAGGAGAATATTGTGATGAACATTATTTAGTGTATTATGCAAAAGTGTGCATTTTATACAATAGCATCGGACATGGTGCCATTTTCTCTACATTATGGCATGGAAATATGGCTTAAGACCAGGAAACTGACTAAGAGTAATAAGGGTAACAGTAATTAGGTATCACATAAAATATATGAATCAAGGTGTAAAGTTTTAGATACAAAGTTTTATAATGGAATACATGGCAGGAAAGCACCTGTTGGCTGGTCACAAAAACTGAGGTCAGATATAATCAGAATAAGGACATCGTGAAAGGAAGTTTCGGCAGGTGGGGATGACACAAAGAAGCCATGGCAGCACCCGCAATTGCAAACAGGCTACTTACGATATTAAAGGTAGACGGGAGAATATTGTGGTGAACACCATTTAGTGTATGAAGCAAAAGATTGTATTTTATACAATAGCATCAGGCATGGTGACCTTTTCTCTACATTATAGCACTGAAATGCAGCTTAAGACCGGGAAACAGACTAAGAGTAACAAGTTTAGAGTAATTAGGTCTCCAATAAAATAAATGAATCAAGCTGTAAAGTTGTAGATACAAAGTTTTATAATGGAAAACATGGCAGGAAAGCACCTGTTGGCTAGTCACAATAGCTGAGGTCGCATATAATCAGAATAAGGACCCCATGAAAGGAAATTTTGGCAGGTGGAGATGACACAAAGAAGCCATGGCAGCACCCGCAATGGTAAACAGGCTACTTAAGGTATTAAAGGTAGACAGGAAAATACTGTGATGAATACTATTGGGTGTATGAAGCAAAAGTGTGTATTTTATACGTTAGCATCCGATATGGTGACTTCTCTCTATATTATGGCATAGAAATACAGCCTAAGACCAGGAAACTGACTAAGAGTAATAAGGGTAACAGTAATTAGGCCTCACATAAAATTAATGAATTAAGCTGTGAAGTTGTAGGTACAAAGTTTTATAAAGGAATACATGGCAGAAAAGCACCTGTTGGCTGGTCACAATAGCTGAGGTCAGATATAATCAGAATAATGACCCCGTGAAAGAAAGTTTGGGCAGGTGGAGATGACACAAAGAAGCCATGGCAGCATCCACAATTGTAAACAGGCTACTTAAGATATTAAAGGTAGACAGGAGAATATTGTGATGAACACTATTTTGTGTATGATGCAAAAGTTTGTATTTCGTACAATAGCATCAGACATGGTGACAATTTCTCTACATTATGGCAAAGAAATACAGCTTAAGACCAGGAAACTGACTAAGAGTAAATTGGGTAAAAGTAAGTAGGTCCTACATAAAATATATGAATCATGGTGTAAAGTTTTATATACACAGTTTTATAATGGTTTACATGGGAGGAAAGCACTTTGGCTGGTGACAATGGCTGAGGTAAGATATAATCAGAACAAGGGCCCCGTAACAGGAAGTTTTGGCAGGTAGGGATGACACAAAGAAGCCATGGCAGCACCCGCAATGGTAAACAGGCTACTTAAGATATTGAAGGTAGACAGGAGAATATTGTGATGAACACTATTTAGTGTATGAAGAAAAAGTGTGTATTTTATACAATAGCATCAGACATGGTGACATTTTCTCTATAATATGGAATAGAAATACAGCTTAAGACCAGGACACTGACTAGGAGTAATAAGGGTAACAGTAATTTAGTCTCACATAAAGTAATTGAATCAAGCTGTAAAATTTTAGATACAAAGTTTTATATTGTAATACATGGCAGGAAAGCACCTGTTGGCTGGTCACAATAGATGAGGTCAGATATAATCAAAATAAGGACCCCGTGAATTGAAGTTTCGGCAGGTGGAGATGACACACAGAAGCCAAGGCAGCACCCGCAATGGTAAACAGGCTACATAAGATGTTAAAGGTAGACAGGATAATATTGTGATGAACACTATTTAGTGTATGAAGCGACAGTGTGTATTTTATACAATAGCATCAGACATGGTGACATTTTCTGTTTATTATGGCAAAGAAATACAGCTTAAGACCAGGAAACTCACTAAAAGTAATAAAGGTAAAAGAAATAAGGTCTCACATAAAATAAATGAATCAAGCTGTAAAGTTCTAGATACAAAATTTTATAATGGAATACATGGCAGGAAAGCACCTGTTGGCTGGTCACAAATGCTGAGGTCAGATACATTCAGAATAAGGACCCCGTGAAAGGAAGTTTGGGCAAGTGGAGGTGACACACAGAAGACAAGGCAGCACCCAAAATGGTAAACAGTCTACGTAAGATATTAAAGGTAGACAGGAGAATATTGTGATGAACACTAATTAGTGTATGAAGCAACAGTGTGTATTTTATACAATAGCATCAGACATGGTAACATTTTCTCTACATTATGCCATAGAAAAACAGTTTAGGACCAGGAATCTGACTAAGAGTAAGGAGGGTAACAGTAATTAGATCTCACATAAAATAAATGAATGAAGCTTCTAAGTGTTAGTTACAAAGTTTTATAATGGAATACATGGCAGGAAAGCACCTGTTGGCTGGTCACAATAGCTGAGGTCAGATATAATCAGAATAAGGACCACGTGAGAGAAAGTTTCGGCAGGTGGAGATGACACACAGATGCCAAGGCAGCACCCAAAATGGTAACAGGCTATTTAAGATATTAGATGTATACAGGAGAATATTGTGATGGACACTATTTAGTGTATGAAGCAAAAGTGTGTATTTTAGACACTAGCATCAGACATGGTGACATTTTGTCTACACTACGGCATAGAAATACAGCTTAAGACCAGGAAACTGACTAAGAGTAATAATGTTTACAGTATGAAGGTCTTACATAAAGTAAATGAAACCAGCTGTTGAGTTTTAGATACAAAGTTTTATAATGGAATACATGGCAGGTAAGCATCTGTTGGCTGGTCACAATAGCTGAGGTCAGATATAATCCGAATAAGGACCCCGTGAATTGTAGTTTGTTCAGGTGGAGATGACACACAGAAGCCAAGGAGCACCCAAAATGGTGAATAGGCTACATAAAATATTAAATGTAGACAGGATGATATTGTGATGAACACTATTTAGTGTATGAAGCAAAAGTGTGTATTTTATTTGATAGCCTCTGACATGGTGACATTTCCTCTACATTATGGCATAGAAATACTGTTTAAGACCACAAAACTGACAAAGGGTAATAAGGGAAACAGTAATTAGGTGTCACATAAAATAAATGAATCAAGCTGTAAAGTTTTAGATACAAAGTTTTATAATGGAATACATGGCAGGAAAGCACCTATTGGCTGGTCACAATAGCTGAGGTCAGATATAATCGGAATAAGGACATCGTGAATGGAGGTTTGGGCAAGTGGAGATGACACACAGAGGCCATGGCAGCACCCGCAATGGTAAACAGTCTACTTAAGATATTAAAGGTTGACAGGACAATATTGTGATGAACACTATTTAGTGTATGAAGCAAAAGTGTGTATTTTATACAATAGCATCAGACATGGTGACATTTTGTCTACATTATGGCATAGAAATACAGTTTAAGACCGGGAAACTGACTAAGAGTAATAAGGAAAACAGTAGTTAGGTCTCACATAAAATAAATGAATCGAGTTAAAAGTTGTAGATAGAAAGTTTTATAATGGAATACATGGCAGGAAAGCACCTGTTGGCTGGTCACAATAGCTGAGGTCAGATATAATCGGAATCAGGACACCGTGAAAGTTAATTTGGGCAGGTGGAGATGACACAAAGAAGCCATGGCAGCACCCGCAATGGTAAACAGGCTACTTAAGATATTAAAGGTGGACAGGAAAATATTGTGGTGAACACTATTTAGTGTATGAAGCAAAAGTGTGTATTTTATACGATAGCCTCTGACATGGTGTCTTTCCTCTATATTATGGCATAGAAATACAGCTTAAGACAAGGGAAACTGACTAAGAATAACAAGGGTAACAGTAATTAGGTCTCAAATAAAATATATGAATCAAGGTGCAAAGTTTTAGATCTACAGTTTTATACTGGAATACATGGCAGGAATTCACCTGTTGGCTGGTCACAACAGCTGAGGTCAGATATAATCAGAATAAGGACCCCGTGAAAGGAAGTTCGGGCAGGTGGAGATGACACACAGAAACCAAGGCAGCACCCGAAATGGTAAACAGGCTACTTAAGATATTAAAGGTAGACAGGATGATATTGTGATGAACACTATTTAGTGTATGAAGCAACAGTGTGTATTTTATACAATAGCATCAAACATGGTGAAATTTTCTGTACATTATGGCATAGAAAAAGAGTTATGACCAGGAAACTGACTAAGAGTAGGAAGGGTACAGTAATTAGGTCTCACATAAAATAAATGAATGAAGCTTTTAAGTCTTAGATACAAAGTTTTATAATGGAATACATGGCAGGAAAGCACCTGTTGGCTGGTCACAATAGCTGAAGTCAGATATAATCAGAATAAGGACCCCATGAGAGAAAGATTCGGCAGGTGGAGATGACACACAGATACCAAGGCATCACCCAAAATGGTAAACAGCCTACTTAAGATATTACATGTATACAGGATAATATTGTGATGGACCCTATTTAGTGTATGAAGCAAAAGCGTGTATTTTTTACACTAGCATCAGACATGGTGACATTTTCACTACACTATAGCGTAGAGATACAGCTTAAGACCTGGAAACTGACTAAGAGTAATAAGGGTAATAGGAATTAGGTCTCACATAAAATATATGAATCAAGGTGTAAAGTTTTAGATACACAGTTTTATAATGGAATACATGGCAGGTGAGCCCCTGTTGGCTGGTCACAATAGCTGAGGTCAGATATGATCAGAATAAGGACCCCGTGAACTGAAGTTTGGGCAGGTGGAGGTGACACACAGAAGCCAAGGCAGCACCCTAAATGGTAAACAGGCTACTTAAGATATTAAATGTAGACAGAGTACTGTGAAGAATACTATTTAGTGTATGAAGCAGAAGTGTGTATTTTATACAATAGCATCAGATGTGGTGACATTTTCTCTACATTATGGCATAGAAATTCAGGTTAAGACCAGGAAAGTAACTAAGAGTAATAAAGGTAACAGTAATCAGGGCTCACTTAAAATAAATGAATCAAGCTGTTAAGTTTTATGTACAAAGATTTATATTGGAATACATGGCAGGAATGCACCTTTTGGCTGGTCACAATAGCTGAGGTAAGATATAATCAGAATAAGGACCCCATGAAAGGAAGTTTGGGCAGGTGGAGATGACGCACAGAAGCCAAGGCAGCACCCGCAATGGTAAACAGGCTACTTAAGATATTAAAGGTAGACAGGATAATATTGTGATGAACACTATTTAGTGTATGAAGCACCAGTGTGTATTCTATACAACAGCATCGGACATGGTGACATTTTCTGTTTATTATGGCAAAGAAATACAGCTTAAGACCAGGAAACTCACTAAGAGTAATAAGGGTAACAGTAATTAGGTCTCACATAAAACAAATGAATCAAGCTGTAAAGCTTTAGATACAATGTTTTATAATGGAATACATGGCAGGAAAGCATCTGTTGGGTGGTCACAATAGCTTAGGATAGATATAATCAGAATAAGGACCCTGTGAAAGGAAGTTTGGGCACGTGGAGATGACACACAGAAACCAAGGCAGCACCCAAACGGTAAATAGGCAACTTAAGATATTAAATGAAGACAGGAGAATACTGTGATGAACACTATTTAGTGTATGAAGCAAAAGTGTGTATTTTACGCAATTGCATCAGACATGGTGACATTTTCTCTACATTATGGCATAGAAATTCAGCTTAAGACCAGGAAACTGACTAAGACTAAGAAAGCTAACAGTAATCAGGACTCACATAAAATAAATGAATCAAGCTGTAAAGCTTTATATATAAAGATTTATAATGGAATACATGGCAGGAATGCATCTGTTGGCTGGTCACAATAGTTGAGGTAAGATATAATCAGAATAAGGACCCTGTGAAAGGAAGTTTGGACAGGTGGAGATGACACACAGAAGCCAAGGCAGCACCCGCAATGGTAAACAGGCTACTTAAGATATTAAATGTAGACAGGATAATATTGTATTGAACACTATTTAGTGTATGAAGCAACAGTGTGTATTTTATACAATAGCATCAGACATGGTAACATTTTCTCTACATTATGGCAAAGAAAAATAGTTTAGGACCAGGAAACTGACTAAGAGTAATAAGGGTAACAGTAATTAGGTCTCACATAAAATAAATGAATGAAGCTTTTAAGTGTTAGTTACAAAGTTTTATAATGGAATACGTGGCAGGAAAGCACCTGTTGGCTGGTCATAATAGCTGAGGTCTGATATAATCAGAATAAGGACCCCGTGAGAGAAAGTTTCGTCTCGTGGAGATGACACACAGATGCCAAGGCAGCACCCAAAATGGTAAACAGGCTATTTAAGATATTACATGTATACAGGAGAATATTGTGATGGACACTATTTAGTGTATGAAGCAAAAGTGTGTATTTTATACACTAGTATCGGACATGGTGACATTTTGTCTACACTACGGCATAGAAATACAGCTTAAGACCAGGAAACTGACTAAGAGTAATAATTATTACAGTATGTAGGTCTCACATAAAGTAAATGAAACAAGCTGTAGAGATTTAGATACAAAGTTTTATAATGGAATACATGGCAGGAAAGCATCTGTTGGCTGGTCACAATAGCTGAGGTCAGATATAATCAGAATAAGGACCCCGTGAATTGAAGTTTGTTCAGGTGGAGATGACACACAGAAGCCAATGCAGCACCTGCAATGGAAAACAGGGTACTTAAGATATTGAAGGTAGACAGGAAAATATTGTGATGAACACTATTTAGTGTATGAAGAAAAATTGTGTACTTTATACAATAGCATCAGACATGGTGACATTTTCTCTACATTATGGCATAGAAATACAGCTTGGGACCAGGAAACTGACTAAGAGTAACAAAGGTAACAGTAATTAGGTCTCACATAAAATATATGAATCAAGGTGTAAAGTTTTAGATACAAAGTTTTATAATGGAATACATGGCAGGAAAGCACCTGTTGGCTGGTCACAATAGGTGAGGTCAGATATAATCAGAATCAGGAGACCGTGAAAGGAAATTTGGGCAGGTGGAGATGACACAAAGAAGCCATGGCAGCACCCGCAATGGTAAACAGGCTACATAAGATATTAAAGGTAGACAGGAAAATATTGTGATGAACACTGTTTAGTGTACGAAGCAAAAGTGCATATTTTATACAATAGCATCAGACATTGTGACATTTTCTCTACATTATGGCATAGAAAATCAGATTAAGACCAGGAAACTGGCTAAGGGTAATAAAGGTAACAGTAATCAGGGCTCACATAAAATAAATGAATCAAGCTGTAAAGTTTTATATACAAAGATTTATATTGTAATACATGGCAGGAATGCACATGTTGGCTGGTCACAAAAGCTAAGGTAAGATATAATCAGAATAAGGACCCTGCGAAAGGATGTTTGGGCAGGTGGAGATGACACACAGAAGCCAAGGCAGCACCCGCAATGGTAAACAGGCTACTTAAGATATTAAAGGTAGACAGGATGATATTGTGACGAACACTATTTAGTGTATGAAGCAACAGTGTGTATTTTATACAATAGCATCAAACATGGAAACATTTTCTCTACATTATGGCATAGAAAAACAGTTTAGGACCAGGAAACTGACTAAGAGTATGAAGAGTACAGTAATTAGGTCTCACATAAAATAAATGAATGAGGCTTTTAAGTCTTAGATACTAAGCTTTATAAAGGAATACATGGCAGGAAAGCACCTGTTGGCTGGTCACAATAGCTGAGGTCGGAAATAATCAGAATAATGACCCCGTGAGAGAAAGATTCGGCAGGTGGAGATGACACACAGATGACAAGGCAGCACCCAAAATGGTAAACAGCCTACTTAAGATATTACATGTATACAGGAGAATATTGTGATGGACCCTATTTAGTGTATGAAGCAAAAGCGTGTATTTTATACACTAGCATCAGTCATGGTGATATTTTCTCTACATTATGGCGTAGAGATACAGCTTAAGACCAGGAAACTGACTAAGAGTAATAAGGGTAACAGTAATTAGGTCTCACATAAAATATATGAATCAGGGTGTAAAGTTTTAGATTCACAGTTTTATAATGGAATACATGGGAAGTAAGCACCTGTTGGCTGGTCACAATAGCTGAGGTAAAATATGATCAGAATAAGGACCCCGTGAATTGAAGTTTGGGCAGGTGGAGGTGACACACAGAAGCCAAGGCAGCACCCTAAATGGTAAACAGGCTACTTAAGATATTAAATGTAGACAGAATACTGTGATGAACACTATTTAATGTATGAAGCAGAAGTGTGTATTTTATGCAATAGCATCAGACGTGGTGACATTTTCTCTACATTTTGCCATAGAAATTCAGGTTAAGACCAGGAAACTGTCTAAGAGTAATAAAGGTAAAAGTAATCAGGGCTCACATATAATAAATGAATCAAGCTGTAAAGTTTTATATACAAAGATTTATATTGGAATACATGGCTGGAATGCACCTGTTGGCTGGTCACAATAGCTGAGGTAAGATATAATCAGAATAAAGACCCCGTGAAAGGAAGTTTGGGCAGGAGGAGATGATACACAGAAGCCAAGGCAGCACCCGCAATGGTAAACAGGCTACTTAAGAAATTAAAGGTAGACAGGATGATATTGTGATGAACACTATTTAGTGTATGAAGCAAAAGTGTGTATTTTATACAATTGCATCAGACATGGTAACATTTTCTCTGTATTATGGCAAAGAAATACAGCTTAACACCAGGAAAGTCACTAAGAGTAATAAAGGTAACAGAAATAAGGTCTCACATAAAATATATGAATCAAGGTGTAAAGTTTTAAATACAAAATTTTATAATGGAATACATGGCAGGAAAGCACCTGTTGGCTGGTCACAACAGCTGAGGTCAGATATAATCAGAATAAGGACCCCGTGAAAGGAAGTTTGGGCAGGTGGAGATGACACACAGAAGCAAAGGCAGCACCCGAAATGGTAAATAGGCTACTTAAGAAATTAAATGAAGACAGGAGAATACTGTGATGAACACTATTTAGTGTATGAAGCAAAAGTGTGTATTTTACCCAATTGCATCAGACATGGTGACATTTTCTCTACATTATGGCATAGAAATTCAGCTTAAGACCAGGAAACTGAGTAAGACTAAGAAAGGTAACAGTAATCAGGAGTCACATAAAATAAATGAATCAAGCTGTAAAGTTTTATATACTAAGATTTACAATGGAATACATGGCAGGAATGCACATGTTGGCTGGTCACAATAGGTAAGGTAAGATATAATCAGAATAAGGACCCCGTGGAAAGATGTTTGGGCAGGTGGAGATGACACACAGAAGCCACTAAATGGTAAACAGGCTACTTAAGATATTAAATGTAGACAGAATTCTGTGATGAACACTATTTGGTGTATGAAGCAGAAGTGTGTATTTTATACAATAGCATCACACGTGGTGACATTTTCTCTACATTATGGCATAGGAATTCAGGTTAAGACCAGGAAACTGACTAAGAGTAATAAAGGTAACAGTAATCAGGGCTCACATAAAATAAATGAATCAAGCTGTAAAGTTTTATATACAAAGATTTATACTGGAATACATGGCAGGGATGCACCTGTTGGCTGGTCACAATAGCTGAGGTAAGATATAATCAGAATAAGGACCCTGTGAAAGAAAGTTTGGACAGGTGGAGATGACACAGAGAAGTCAAGGCAGCACCCGCAATGGTAAACAGGCTACTTAAGACATTATTGGTAGACAGGATAATATTGTGATGAACACTATTTAGTGTATGAACAACAGTGTGTATTTTATACAATAGCATCAGACATGGTGACATTTTCTCTATATTATGACAAAGAAATACAGCTTAAGACCAGGAAACTCACTAAGAGTAATAAAGGTAACAGAAATAAGGTCTCAAATAAAATAAATGAATCAAGCTGTAAAGTTTTAGATACAAAATTTCATAATGGAATACATGGTAGGAAAGCACCTGTTGGCTGTTCACAAATGCTGAGGTCAGATACATTCAGAATAAGGACCCCGTGAAAGGAAGTTTGGGCAGGTGGAGATGACACACAGAAGCCAAGGCAGCACCCAAAATGGTAAACAGTCTACGTAAGATATTAAAGGTAGACAGGAGAATATTGTGATGATCACTAATTAGTGTATGAAGCAAAAGTGTGTATTTCATACATTTACTAATAGTAATAAGGATAACAATAGTTAGGTCGCACATAAAATAAATGAATCAAGCTGTAAAGTTTTAGATACATAGTTTTATAATGTAATACATGGCAGAAAAGCACCTGTTGGCTAGTCACAATAGCTGAGGTCAGATATAATCTGAATAAGGACCCCGTGAAAGGACGTTTGGGCAGGTGGAGATAAGTCATAGAAGCCGAGGGCACACCCAAACTGGTAAATAGGCTATTTAAGATATTAAATGTAGACAGGAGAATATTGTGATGAACACTATTTTGTGTATGAAGCAAAAGTGTGTATTTTATTCAATAGCAGCAGACATGTTGACATTTTGTCTACTTTATGGCTTAGAAATACTGCTTAAGACCAGGAAACTGTCTAAGAGTAAGGAGGGTAACAGTAATTAGGTCTCACATAAAATATATGAATAAAGGTGTAAAGTTTTGGATACAAAGTTTTATAATGGAATACATGGCAGGAAAGCACTTGTTGGCAGGTCACAATAGCTGAGCTCAGATATAATCACTATTAGGACCCCATGAAAGGACGTTTGGGCAGGTGAACATGACACCGAGTAGACAAGGCAGCACCCGCAATGGTAAACAGACTACTTACGATATTAAAGGTAGACAGGAGAATATTGTGATGAACACAATTTAGAGTATGAAGCAATAGTGTGTATATTATACAATAACATCAGACATGGTGACATTTTCTCTACATTATGGCATAGTAATACAGCTTAAGACCAGGAAACTGACTAAGAGTAATAAGGGTTACAGTAATTACGTCTCACATAAACTATATAAATCAAGGTGTAAAGTTTTGGATACAAAGTTTTATAATGGTATACATGGCAGCAAAGCACCTGTTGGCTGGTCACAATAGCTGATTTCAGATAGAAAATAGAATAAGAACCCCGTGAAAGGAGGTTTGGGCAGGTGACCATGACACCCAGAAGCCAAGGCAGCACCCGCAATGTTAAACAGGCTACTTAAGATATTAAAGGTAGGCAGGTGAATATTGTGATGAACACTATTTAGTGTATGATGCAAAAGTGAGTATTTTATACCATAGCATCAGACATGTTGACATTTTCTCTTCGTCAAGGCATAGAAATACTGCTTAAGACCCAGCAACTAGGAGTAATAAGGGTAACAGTAATTAGGTCTCACACAAAATATATGAATCAACGTGTAAAGTTTTAGATATACAGTTTTATAATGGAATACATGGCAGGAAAGCACCTGTTGGATGCTGATAATGGCTACGGTCAGATATAATCAGAATAAGGAGCCCGTAAAAGGAAGTTTGGGCAGGTGGAGATGACACAAAGAAGCCATGGCAGCACCCGCAATGGTAAACAGGCTACTTAAGATATTAAAGGTAGACAGGAGAATATTGTGATGAACACTATTCAGTGTATGAAGCTAAAGTGTGTATTTTATACAATAGCATCAGACCTGGTGACATTTTCTCTACATTATTTCATAGAAATACTGCTTAAGACCAGGAAACTGACTAAGAGTAATAAGGGTATGAGTTATTAGGTCTCACATAAAATATATGAATCAAAGTGTAAACTTTTAATTATAGAGTTTTATAATGGAATACATGGCAGGAGAGCACCTGTTGGCTGGTAACAATAGCTGAGCATAGATATAATCACTATTGGGACCCCGTGAAAGGATGTTTGGGCACGTGACCTTGACACCGAGTAGACAAGGCAGCACCTGCAATGGTAAACAGGCGACATAAGATAATAAAGGTAGACAGGAGAATATTGTGATGAACACTGTTTAGTGTATGAAGCGAAAGCGTGTATTTTATACAATAGCATCAGACATGGTGACATTTTCTCTACATTATGACATAGAAAGACAGCTTAGGTCCAGGAAACTGACTAAGAGTAATTAGGGTAACAGTAATTAGGTCTCACGTAAAATAACTGTATCAAGTTGAAATATTTTAGATACAAAGTTTTGTAATGGAATACATGGCAGGAAAGCACCTGTTAGCTGGTCACAATAGCTGAGGTCAGATATAATCAGAATAAGGACACAGTGAAAGGAAGTTTAGGCAGGTGAACATGACACCCAGAAGACAAGGCAGCACCTGCAATGGGAAACAGGCGACATAAGATAATAAAGGTAGACAGGAGAATATTGTCATGAACACTATTTAGTGTTTGAAGTGAAAGTGTGTATGTTATACAATAGCATCGGACATGGTGACATTTTCTCTACAATATGGCATAGAAATACAGCTTAAGACAAGGAAACTGACTAAGAGTAGTAAGTCTAACATTAATTAGGTCTCACATAAAATAAATGAATCAAGCTGTAAAGTTTTAGGTACACAGTTTTATAATGGAATACATGGAGGGAAAGCACCTGTTGGCTGGTCACAATAGCTGAGGTCAGATATAATCAGTAACAGGAGAACGTGAAAGCAAGTTTAGGCAGGTGGAGATGACACAAAGAAGCCATGGCAGCATCGCAATGGGAAACAGGCTACTTAAGATATTAAAGGTGGACACGAGAAAATTGTGATGAAAACTATTTAGTGAATGAAGCAAAAGTGTGTATTTTATACAATAGCATCAGACATGGTGACATTTTCTCCTCATTATGGAAAAGAAATACAGCTTAATACCAGGAAACTGAATAAGAGTAATAAGGGTAACAGTAATTCGGTCTCACATAAAGTAAATGAATCAAGCTGCAAAAATTTAGGTACAAATTTTATAATGGAATACATGGCAGGCAAGCACCTGTAGGCTAGCCCCACTACCTGAGGTCAGATATAATCAAAATATGGAGACCGTGAAATGAAGTTTGGGCAGGGAACATGACTCCGAATGGATAAGGCAGCACCCGCAATGGGAAACATTTTACTTAAGATATTAAAGGTAGACAGGAGAATGTTGTGAAGAACACTATTTAGTGTAATAAGCAAAAGTGTGTATTTTATACAGTAGCATCAGACATGGTGACATTTTCTCCACATTATGGCACAGAAATACAGCTTAAGACCAGGAAACTGACTAAGGGTAAGGAGGGTAACATTAATTAGGTCTCACATAAATTAAATGAATCAAGCTGTAAGGTTTTAGATACAAAGTTTTATAATGGAATACATGGCAGGAAAGCACATGTTGGCTGGTCACAATAGCTGAGGTCAGGTATAATCAGTATAAGGCCCCTGTGAAAGGAAGTTTGGGCAGGTGGAGGTGACACACAGAAATCAAGGCAGCACCCAAAATGGAAAACAGGCTACTTAAGATTAAATGTAGACAGGAGAATACTGTGATGAACAATATTTAGTGTATGAAGCAAAAATGTGTATTTTATTCAATAGCAGCAGACATGGTGACATTTTGTCTACTTTATGGCTCAGAAATACAGCTTAATACCAGGACACTGTCTAAGAGTAAGGAGGGTAACAGTAATTAGGTCTCACACAAAATATGTGAATCAAGGTGTAAAGTTTTGGATACAGAGTATTATAATGGAATACATGGCAGGAAAGCACTTGTTGGCAGGTCACAATAGCTGAGCTCAGATATAATCACTATTAGGACCCAATGAAAGTTTTGGCAGGTGAACATGACACCGAGTAGACAAGGCAGCACCCGCAATGGTAAACAGACTATTTACGATATTAAAGGTAGACAGGAGAATATTGTGATGAACACTATTTAGAGTATGAAGCAATAGTGTGTATTTAATACAATAACATCAGTCACGGTGACATTTTCTCTACAGTATGGCATAGTAATACAGCTTAAGACCAGGAAACTGACTAAGAGTAATAAGGGTAACAGTAATTACGTCTCACATAAACTATATAAATCAAGGTGTAAAGTTTTAGATTAAAACCTTTAAAATGGAATACATGGCAGGAGAGAACCTGTTGGCTGGTGACAATAGCTGATTTCAGATAGAAATCAGAATAAGGACCCTGTGAAAGGAGGTTTGGGCAGGTGACCATGACACACAGAAGCCAAGGCAGCACCCGCAATGGTAAACAGGCTACTTAAGATATTAAAGGTAGACAGGTGAATATTGTGATGAACACTATTTAGTGTATGATGCAAAAGTTGAGTATTTTATACAATAGCATCAGACATGGTAACACTTTCCCTACATTATAGCATAGAAATACGGTTTAAAACCAGGAAACTGACTAAGAGAAATAAGGGTAACAGTACTTAGGTCTCACATAAAATATATGAATCAATGTTTAAAGTTTTAGTGACAAAGTTTTATAATGGGATACACGGCAGGAAAGCACGTGTTTGCTGGTCACAATAGCTGAGGTCAGATATAATCAGAATACGGAACCCGTGAAAGGCAGTTTGGGCAGGTGGAGATGACACAAAGAAGCCATGGCAGCACCCGCAACGGTAAACAAGATATTTAAGATATTAAAGGTAGACAGGAGAAAATTGTGTTGAACACTAATTAGTGTATAAGGTAAAAGTGTGTATTTTAAACAATAGCATCAGACATGGTGACATTTTCTCTACATTATGGCATAGAAATACAGCTTAAGACCAGGAAACTGACTAAGAGTAATAAGGGTAAGAGTTATTAGGTCTCACATAAAATATATGAATCTTGGTGTAAACTATTAGTTACAAAGTTTTATAATGGAATACATGGCAGGAGAGCACCTGTTGGCTGGTAACAATAGCTGAGCACAGATATAATCACTATTAGGACCCCGTGAAAGGATGTTTGGGCAGTTGACCATGACACCGAGTAGACAAGGCTGCACCCGCAATGGTAAACAGGCTACTTAAGATATGAATAGTAGGCAGGCAAATATTGTGATCAACACTATTTAGTGTATGAAACAAATGTGTTTATTTTATACAATAGCATCAGACATGGTGACATTTTCTCTACATTATGGCATAGAAATACAGCTTAAGACCAGGAAACTGACCAATAGTAATAAGGGTAACCGTAATTAGGTCTCACACAAAATAAATGAATCAAGCTTTAAGATTTTATATACAAAGTTTTATAATGGAATACATGGCAGGAAAGCACCTTTTGGCTGGTCACAGTAGCTGAGGTAAGATATAATCAGAATAAGGACCCCGTGAAAGGATGCTTGGGCAGGTGGAGGTGACACAAAGAAACCATGGCAGCAACCGCAATGGTAAACAGGCTACTTAAGATATTAAAGGTAGACAGGAGAATATTGTGAAGAACACTGTCTAGTGTATGAAGCAAAAGCGTTTATTTTATACAATAGCATCAGACATGGTGACATTTCCTCTACATTATGGCATAGAAAGGCAGCTTAGGTCCAGGAAACTGACTAAGAGTAATAAGGGTAACAGTAATTAGGTCTCACGTAAAATAACTGTATCAGGCTGAAATATTCTAAATACAAAGTTTTATAATGGAATACATGGCAGGAAAGCACTTGTTGGCTGGTCACAGTAGCTGAGCTCAGATATAATCACTATTGAGGCCCCATGAATGGAAGTTTGGGCAAGTGAACATGACACCGAGTTGACAAGGCAGCACCCGCAAGGGTAAACAGGCTACTTAAGATATTAAAGGTTGACAGGAGAATATTGTGAAGAACACTATTTAGTGTATGAAGCAAAATTGTGTATTTTATACAATAGCATCGAACATGGTGACATTTTCTCTACATTAATGCATAGAAATACAGCATAAGACCAGGAAACTTACTAAGAGAAATAAGGGTAACAGTAATTAGGTCCTACATAAAATATAGGAATCAAGGTGAAACGTTTTAGATACACAGATTAATAATATAATACATGGCAAGAAAGCACTTGTTGGCTGGTCACAATAGCTGAGGTCAGATATAATCAGTATAAGGACCCCGTGAAAGGAAGTTTAGGCAGGTGAACATGACACCCATAAGACAAGGCAGCACCTGCAATGGTAAACAGTCGACATAAGATAATAAAGGTAGACAGGAGAATATTGTCATGAACACTATTTAGTGTTTGAAACAAAAGTGTGTATTTTATACAATAGCATCAGACATGGTGACATTTTCTCTACAATATGGCATAGAAATACAGCTTAAGACAAGGAAACTGAATAAGAGTAGTAAGTGTAACATTAATTAGGTCTCACATAAAATAAATGAGTCAAGATGTAAAGTTTTAGGTACACAGTTTTGTAATGGAGAACATGGCGGGAGAGCACCTGTTGGCTGGTCATAATAGCTGAGGTCAGATATAATCAGAATAAGGACCCCGTGAAAGCAAGTTTGGGCAGGTGGAGATGACACAAAGAAGCCATGGCAGCACCCGCAATGATAAACAGGCTACATAAGATATTAAAGGTAGACAGGATTATATTGTACTGAACACTAATTAGTGTGTGAAGCAAAAGTGTGTATTTTATCCAATAGCATCAGACATTGTGACATTTTCTCTACATTATGGCATAGAAATACAGCTTAAGACCAGGAAACTGACTAAGAGTAATAATGGTATTAGTAATTAGGACTCACATAATAAAAAGTAATCAAGCTGTAAAGTTTTAGATACAAAGTATTATAATGGAATACATCGCAGGAAAGCAACTGTTGGCTGGTCACAATAGCTGAGGTCAGATATAATCAGAATAAGGACCACGTGAGAGGAAGTTTGCGCAGGTGGAGATTTCACAAAGAAGCCATGGCAGCACCCGCAATGGAAAACAAGCTACTTAAAATATTATAGGTAGACAGGATTATATTGTAATGAACACTATTTAGTGTATGATGCAAAAGTGGTATTTTATCCAATAGCGTCAGACATGGTGACGTTTTCTGTACATTATGGCATAGAAATACAGCTTAAGACAAGGAATCTGAGTAAGAGTAATAAGGGGAACAGGAATTAGGTCTTGCATAAAATATAGGAATCAAGGTGAAAGGTTTTAGTTACACAGATTTATAATGGAATACATGGCAGGAAAGCACCTCTTGGCTGGTCACAATAGCTGACGTCAGATATAATCGGAATAATGACCCCGTGAAATGAAGTTTGGGCAGGTGAACATTTCACCCAGAAGCCAAGGCAGCACCTGCAATGGTAAACAGGCGACTTAAGATATAAAAGGTAGACAGGAGGATATTGTGATTAACACTATTTAGTGTATGAAGCAAAAGTATTTTATACAATAGCATCATACATGGTGACATTTTCTCTGCATTATGACATAGAAATACAGCTTAAGACAAGGAAACTGACTAAGAGTAATAAGGGTAACAGTAATTAGGACTCACATAAGAAAAATGTTTCAAGGTGTAAAGTTTTAGATACAAAGTTTTATAATGAAATACATGGCAGGAAAGCACCTGTTGGATAGTCACAATAGCCGAGGTCAGATATAATCACAATAAGGACCCCGTGAAAGGAAGTATGGGCAGGTGGAGATGACACAAAGACACCATGGCAGCACACGCAATGGTAAACAGGCTACTTAAGATATAAAAGGTAGACAGGAGAATATAGTGATGAACACTTTTTAGTGTATGAAGCAAAAGTGTTTTATACAATAGCACCAGACATGGTGACATTTTCTCTACATTATGGCATAGAAATACAGCTTAAGACCAGGGAACTGACTAAGGGTAATGAGATTAACCGTAATTAGGCCTCACATAAAATAAATGAATCAAGCTCTAAAGTTGTAGATACAAAGATTTATAATGGAATACAATACATGAAATCACCTGTTGGCTGTTCACAATAGCTGAGGTCAGATATAATCAGAATAAGGACCCCGTGAAAGGAGGTATGGACAGGACAGAAGCCATGGCAGCACCGGCAATAGGAAATATTCTACTTAGGATATTAAAGGTAGACAGGAGAATATTGCGATGAACACTATTTAGTGTATGATGCAAAAGTGTGTATTTTATACAATAGCATCAGACATGGTGACATTTTCTCTTCATTATGTCATAGAAATATATCTTAACACCAGGAATCTCACTAAGTGTAAGGAGGGTAACAGTAATTAGGTCTCATATAAAATATATGAATCAAGGTGTAAATTTTTATATACACAGTTTTATAATGGAATACAAGGCAGGAAGGCACCTGTTGGCTGGTCACAATAGCTGTGGTCAGAGATAATCAGAATAAGGACCCCGTGAAAGGAAGTTTGGGCAGGTGAGCATTTCACCCAGAAGCCAAGGCAGCACCTGCAATGGTAAACAGGCGACTTAAGATATTAAAGGTAGACAGGAGAATATTTGATGAACACTGTTTGGTGTATGAAGCAAAAGTGTGTATTTTCTACAATAGCATCAGACATGGTGACATTTTCTCTACATTATGGCACAGAAATATAGCTTAAGACCATGAATCTGACTAAGAATAAGAAGGGTAACAGTAATTAGGTCTCACATAAAATACATGAATCAAGGTGTAAAGTTTTAGATACAAGATTTATAATGGAATACATGGCAGGAAAGCACCTGTTGGCTGGTCACAATAGCTGAGGTCAGTTATAATCAAAATAAGGACCCCGCGAAAGGAGGTTTGGGCAGGTGAACATTACACCCAGAAGCCAAGGCAGCACCTACAATGGTAAACAGGCGACAGATATTAAAGGTAGACAGGAGAATATTGTGATGAACACTATTTAGTGTATGAAGCTAAAGTGTGTATTATATACAGTAGCATCAGACATGGTGACATTTACTCTACATTATGGCATAGAAAAACAGCTTAAGACAAGGAAACTGACTAAGAGTAATAATGGTAACAGTAATTAGGACTCACATAAGAAAAATGAGTCAAGGTGTAAAGTTTTAGATACAGAGTTTTATAATGGAATACATGGCAGGAAAGCACCTGTTGGATGGTCACAATAGCTGAGGTCAGATATAATCACAATAAGGACCCCGTGAAAGGAAGTTTGGGCAGGTGGAGGTGACACAAAGACACCATGGCAGCACACGCAATGGTAAAGAGGCTACTTAAGATATTAAAGGTAGACAGGAGAATATTGTGGTGAACACTGTTTAGTGTATGAAGCAAAAGTGTGTATTTTATCCAATAGCATCAGACATGGTGACATTTTCTCTACATCATGGCATAGAGATACAGCTTAAGACCAGGAATATGACTAAGAGTAAGGAGGGTAACAGTAATTAGGTCTCATATAAAATATATAAATCATGGTGCAAAGTTTTATATACACCAATTCATAATGGAATACATAGCAGGAAACACCTGTTGGCTCTTCACAATAGCTGAGGTCAGATACAATCAGAATAAGGAACCTGTGAATGGAAGTTTGGGCAGGTGAAGATGACACAAAGTAGCCATGGCAGCACACGCAATGGTAAACAGGCTACTTAAGGTTTTGAAAGTAGACAGGAGAATATTGAGATGAACACTATTTAGTGTATGATGCAAAGTGTGTATTTTATACAATAGCATCAGACATGGTGACATTTTCCCTACATTATGGCATAGAAATATAGCTTAAGACCAGGACACTGACTAAGAGTAAGGAGGGTAACAGTAATTATGTCTCGCATAAAATACATGAATCAAGGTGTAATGTTTTAAATACAAGATTTATAATGGAATACAATACATGAAATCACCTGTTGGCTGTTCACAATAGCTGAGGTCAGATATAATCAGAATAAGGACCCTGTGGAAGGAGGTATGGACAGGTGGAGATGACACTAAGAAGCCATGGCAGCACCGGCAACAGTAAATATTCTACTTAGGATATTAAAGGTAGACAGGAGAATATTGCGATGAACACTATTTAGTGTATGATGCAAAAGTGTGTAATTTATACAATAGCATCAGACATGGTGACATTTTCTCTTCATTATGTCATAGAAATATATCTTAACACCAGGAATCTCACTAAGAGTAAGGAGGGTAACAGTAATTAGGTCTCATATAAAATATATAAATCAAGGTGTAAATTTTTATATACACAGTTTTATAATGGAATACAAGGCAGGAAGGCACCTGTTGGCTGGTCACAATAGCTGTGGTCAGAGATAATCAGAATAAGGACCCCGTGAAAGGAAGTTTGGGCAGGTGAACATTTCACCCAGAAGCCAAGGCAGCATCTGCAATGGTAAACAGGCGACTTAAGATATTAAAGGTAGACAGGAGAATATTGTGATGAACACTATTTAGTGTATGAAGCAAAAGTGTGTATTTTATACAATAGCATCAGACATGGTGACATTTTCTCTACATTATGGCATAGTAAAACAGCTTAGGGCCAGGAAACTGACTAAGAGTAAATAGGGAAACAGTAATTAGGTCCCAAATAAAATACATGAATGTAACTGTAAAGTTTTAGATACAAAGTTTTATAATGGAATACATGGAAGGAAAGCACCTGTTGGCTGGTCACAATAGCTGAGGTCAGATACATCAGAATAAGGAACCCGTGATGGGAAGTTTGGGCAGGTGGAGATGACACAAAGTAGCCATGGCAGCACACGCATTAGGAAACAGGCTACTTAATGTATTAAAGGTAGACAGGAGAATATTGTGATGAACACTATTTAGTGTATGATGCAAAGTGTGTATTTTATACAATAGCATGAGACATGGTGACATTTTCTCTACATTATGGCATAGAAATATAGCTTAAGACCAGGAAACTGACTAAGAGTAAGGAGGGTAACAGTAATTAGGTCTCACATAATAGACATGAATCAAGGTGTAAAGTTTTACATACAAGATTTATAATGGAATAAATGGCAGGAAAGCACCTGTTGGCTGGTCGCAATAGCTGAGGTCAGATATAATCAGTATAAGGACCCCCTGAAAGGAAGATTGGGCGGGTGGAGATGACACTAAGAAGCCATGGCAGCACCCGCAATAGTAAAAAGGCTACTTAAGATAACAAAAGGTAGACAGGAGAATATTGTGATGAACACTATTTGGTGTATGAAGCAAAGTGTGTATTTTATACAATAGCACGAGCCATGGTGACATTTTCTCTACATTATGGCATAGAAATATAGCTTAAGATCAGGAAACTGACAAAGAGTATGGAGGGTAACAGTAATTAGGTCTCACATAATAGACATGAATCAAGGTGTAAAGTTTTAGATACAAGATTTATAATGGAATACATGGCAGGAAAGCAACTGTTGGCTGGTCACAATAGCTGAGGTCAGATACAATCAGAATAAGGACCCTGTGAAAGGAAGTTTGGGCAGGTTAACATGACACCCAGAAGCAAGGCAGCACCTGCAATGGTAAACAGGCGACTTAAGATATTAAAGGTAGACAGGAGAATATTGTGATGAACATTATTTAGTGTATGAAGCAAAAGTGTGTATTTTATACAATAGCATCAGACATGGTGACATTTTCTCTACATTATGGCATAGTAAAACAGCTTAGGGCCAGGAAACTGGCAAAGAGCAATAAGGGTAACAGTAATTCGATCTCACATAAGAAAAATGAATCAAGGTGTAAAGTTTTAGATACAAAGATTTATAATGGAATACATGGCCGGAAAGCACCTTTTGGCTGCTCACCACAGCTGAGGTCAGATATAATCAGAATAAGGACCCCGTGAAAGGAAGTTTGGGCAGGTGGAGATGACACAAAGAACCCAAGGCAGCACATGCAGTGGTAAACAGGCTACATAAGATATTATAGGTAGACAGGATTATATTGTAATGAACACTATTTAGTGTATGATGCAAAAGTGGTAATTTATCGAATAGCATCAGACATGGTGACATTTTCTTTACATTATGGCATAGAAATACAGCTTAAGACCAGGAAACTGAGTAAGAGTAATAAGGGTAACAGTAATTAGGTCTCACATAAAATAAATGAATCAAGCTGAAAAGATTTAGACACAAAGTTTTATAATGGAATACATGGCAGGATAGCACCTGTTGGCTGGTCACAACAGCTGAGGTCAGATATAATCAGAATAAGGACCCTGTGAAAGGAAGTTTGGACGGGTGGAGAAGACACAAACAAGCCATAGCAGCACCCACAATGGTAAACAGTCCACATAAGGTATTAAAAGTAGACGGGATTATATTGTGATGAACACTATTTAGTGTATGATGCAAAAGTGTGTATTTTATACAATAGCATCAGACATGGTGACATTTTCTCTACATTATGGAATAGAAATACAGCTTAAGACCAGGAAACTGACTGAGAGTAATAAGGGTAACAGTAATTAGGTCTCACATAAAATAAATGAATCAAGCTGTAAAATTTTATATACAAAGTTTCATTATGAATTCATCGCAGAAAAGAACCTGTTGGCTGGTCACAATAGCTGAAGTCAGATATAATCGGAATAAGGACCACGTGAAAGGAAGTTTGGGCAGGTGGAGATGACACAAAGAAGCCATGGCTGCACCCGCAATGGTAAACAGGCTACTGGAGATATTAAAGTTAGACAGGAGAATATTATGATGAACACTATTTAGAGTATGAAGCAAAAGTGTGTATTTTATACAATAGCATCAGACATGGTGACATTTTCTATACATTATGGCATAAAAATACAGCTTAAGACCAGGAAACTCACTAAGAGTAATAAGGGTTACAGTAATTAGGTCTCACATAAAATAAATGAATCAAGCTAAGAAATTTTATATACAAAGTGTATAAAGTTATTCATGGCAGGAAAGCACCTGTTGGCTGGTTACAATACCATAGCTCAGATATAATCACTATTGGGACGCCGTGAAAGGAATTTTTGTCAGGTGAACATGACACTCAGTAGACAAGGCAGCACCCGCAATGGTAAATAGGCTCCGTAAGATATTAAAGGTAGACAGGGGAATATTGTAATGAACACTATTTAGTGTATGTAGCAAAAGAGTGTATTTTATACAATAGCATCAATCATGGTGACATTTTCCTTAAATTATGGCATTGAAATACTGCTTAAGACTAGGAAACTGACTAGGAGTAATAAGGGTAACAGTAATTAGGTCTCACATAAAATAAAAGAATCAAGCTCAAAAGTTTTAGATACAAAGTTTTATAATGGAATACATGGCAGGAAAGCACCTGTAGGCTGGTAACAATAGCTGAGGTCAGATATAACCAGAATAAGGACCCCGTGAAAGGAAGTTTGATCAGGTGGAGATGCACACAGTAGCCAAGGCATCTCCCAAAATGGTAAACGGGCTACTTAAGATATTAAATGTAGACAGGAAAATATTGTGATGTACACCATTTAGTGTATGAAGCAAAGGTGTTATTTTATAAAATAGCATCAGACATGGTGAAATTTTCTCTTCATTATGGCATTAAAATACAGCTTAAGACGAGGAAACTGACTAAGAGTAATAATGGTAACTGTAATTAGGTCTCACATAAAATAAATGAATCAAGCAGTAAAGTTTTAGATACAAAGTTTTATAATGGAATACATGGCAGGAAAGCACCTGTTGGCTGGTCACAATAGCTGAGGTTATATATAATCAGAATAAGGACACCGTGAAAGGAAGTTTGGGCAGGTGGAGATGACACAAAGAAGCCATGGCAGCACCAGCAATGGTAAACAGTCTACTGGAGATATTAAAGGTAGACAGGAGAATATTGTGATGAACACTATTTAGAGTATGAAGCAAAAGTGTGTAATTTATACAATAGTGTCAGACATGGTGGCATTTCTCTCTACATAATGGCATAAAAATACAGCTTAGGACCAGGAAACAGACTAAGAGTAATAAGGCTATCAGTAATTAGATCTCACGTAAAATAAATGAATCAAGCTGTAAAATTTTAGATACAAAGTTTTGTAATGGAATACATGGCAGAAAAGCACCTGTTGGCTGGTCACAATAGTTGAGGTCGGATATAGTGAGAATAAGGACCCCGTGGAAGGAAGTTTGGGCAGGTGGAGATAATACACAGAAGCCAAGGCAGCACCTGACATGGTAAACAGGCTATTGGAGATATTAAAGGTAGACCGGAGAATATTGTGATGAACACTATTTAGTGTATGAACAAAAGTGTATATTTTATACAATAGCATCAGACATGGTGACATTTTTTCTACATTATGGCATAGAACAACAGCTTAGCACCAGGAAACTGACGAAGAGTAATAAGGGTAACAGGAAGTAGGTCTCATATAAAATAAATGAATCAAGCTGTAAAATTTTAGATACTGAGTTTTGTAATGGAATGCATGGCAGGAAAGCACATGTTGGCTGGTCACAATAGTTGAGGTCAGATATAGTGAGAATAAGGACCCCGTAGAAGTAAGTTTGGGCAGGTGGAGATGATACACAGAAGCCAAGGCAGCACCTGACATGGTAAACAGGCTACTTAGGATATTAAAGGTAGACAGGAGAATATTGCGATGAACACTATTTAGTGTATGAAGCAAAAGTGTGTATTTTATACAATAGCATCAGATATGGTGACATTTTCTCTACATTATGGCATAAAAATACAGCTTAAGACCAGGAAACTGAGTAAGAGTAATATGGGTTACAGTAATTCGGTCTCACATAAAATAAATGAATCAAGCTCCAATATTTTATATACAAAGTGTATAGAGCAATACATGGCAGGAAAGCACCTGTTGGCTCGTTACAATACCTTAGCTCAGATATAATCACTATTGGGACCCCGTGAAAGGAATTTTTGGCAGGTGAACATGACACTGAGTAGACAAGGTAGCACCCGCAATGGTAAACACGCTCCGTAAGGTATTAAAGGTAGACAGGGGAATATTGTAATGAACACAATTTAGTGTATGTAGCAATAGAGTGTATTTTATACAATACCATCAGACATGGTGACATTTTCTCTACATTATGGCATAGAAATACAGCTTAAGAACAGGAAACTGATGAAGAGTAATAACGGTAACAGTAATTAGGTCTCACTAAAATAGATGAATCAAGCTGTAAACTTTTAGATACAAAGTTTTACAATGGAATACATTGCAGGAAAGCACCTGTTGGCTGGTCAGAATAGCTGAGGTCAGATATAGTCAGATTTAGGACCCCATGAAAGGAAGTTTGAGCAGGTGAACAAGACACGCAGATGCCAAGGCGGCAACTGCAATAATGGAATACATGGCAGGAAAGCACCTGTTGGCTGGTCACAACAGCTGAGGTCAGATATAATCAAAATAAGGACCCCGTGAAAGGAAGTTTGGACGGGTGGAGAAGACACAAACAAGCCATAGCAGCACCCACAATGGTAAACAGTCCACATAAGGTATTAAAAGTAGACGGGATTATATTGTGATGAACACTATTTAGTGTATGATGCAAAAGTGTGTATTTTATACAATAGCATCAGACATGGTGACATTTTCTCTACATTATGGAATAGAAATACAGCTTAAGACCAGGAAACTGACTGAGAGTAATAAGGGTAACAGTAATTAGGTCTCACATAAAATAAATGAATCAAGCTGTAAAATTTTATATACAAAGTTTCATTATGAATTCATCGCAGAAAAGAACCTGTTGGCTGGTCACAATAGCTGAAGTCAGATATAATCGGGATAAGGACCACGTGAAAGGAAGTTTGGGCAGGTGGAGATGACACAAAGAAGCCATGGCTGCACCCGCAATGGTAAACAGGCTACTGGAGATATTAAAGTTAGACAGGAGAATATTATGATGAACACTATTTAGAGTATGAAGCAAAAGTGTGTATTTTATACAATAGCATCAGACATGGTGACATTTTCTATACATTATGGCATAAAAATACAGCTTAAGACCAGGAAACTCACTAAGAGTAATAAGGGTTACAGTAATTAGGTCTCACATAAAATAAATGAATCAAGCTAAGAAATTTTATATACAAAGTGTATAAAGTTATTCATGGCAGGAAAGCACCTGTTGGCTGGTTACAATACCTTAGCTCAGATATAATCACTATTGGGACGCCGTGAAAGGAATTTTTGTCAGGTGAACATGACACTCAGTAGACAAGGCAGCACCCGCAATGGTAAATAGGCTCCGTAAGATATTAAAGGTAGACAGGGGAATATTGTAATGAACACTATTTAGTGTATGTAGCAAAAGAGTGTATTTTATACAATAGCATCAATCATGGTGACATTTTCCTTAAATTATGGCATTGAAATACTGCTTAAGACTAGGAAACTGACTAGGAGTAATAAGGGTAACAGTAATTAGGTCTCACATAAAATAAAAGAATCAAGCTCAAAAGTTTTAGATACAAAGTTTTATAATGGAATACATGGCAGGAAAGCACCTGTAGGCTGGTAACAATAGCTGAGGTCAGATATAACCAGAATAAGGACCCCGTGAAAGGAAGTTTGATCAGGTGGAGATGCACACAGTAGCCAAGGCATCTCCCAAAATGGTAAACGGGCTACTTAAGATATTAAATGTAGACAGGAAAATATTGTGATGTACACCATTTAGTGTATGAAGCAAAGGTGTTATTTTATAAAATAGCATCAGACATGGTGAAATTTTCTCTTCATTATGGCATAAAAATACAGCTTAAGACGAGGAAACTGACTAAGAGTAATAATGGTAACTGTAATTAGGTCTCACATAAAATAAATGAATCAAGCAGTAAAGTTTTAGATACAAAGTTTTATAATGGAATACATGGCAGGAAAGCACCTGTTGGCTGGTCACAATAGCTGAGGTTATATATAATCAGAATAAGGACACCGTGAAAGGAAGTTTGGGCAGGTGGAGATGACACAAAGAAGCCATGGCAGCACCAGCAATGGTAAACAGTCTACTGGAGATATTAAAGGTAGACAGGAGAATATTGTGATGAACACTATTTAGAGTATGAAGCAAAAGTGTGTAATTTATACAATAGTGTCAGACATGGTGGCATTTCTCTCTACATAATGGCATAAAAATACAGCTTAGGACCAGGAAACAGACTAAGAGTAATAAGGCTATCAGTAATTAGATCTCACGTAAAATAAATGAATCAAGCTGTAAAATTTTAGATACAAAGTTTTGTAATGGAATACATGGCAGGAAAGCACCTGTTGGCTGGTCACAATAGTTGAGGTCGGATATAGTCAGAATAAGGACCCTGTGGAAGGAAGTTTGGGCAGGTGGAGATAATACACAGAAGCCAAGGCAGCACCTGACATGGTAAACAGGCTATTGGAGATATTAAAGGTAGACAGGAGAATATTGTGATGAACACTATTTAGTGTATGAAGCAAAAGTGTGTAATTTATACAATAGCATCAGACATGGTGACATTTCCTCTACTTTATGTCATAGAAATTCAGCTTAATACCAGGAAATTGACTAAGAGTGATGTGGGTAACAGTAATTATGTCTCACATAAAAGAAATGAATCAAGCTGTAAAGATTTAGATACAAAGTTTTATAATCTAAGACATGGCAGGAAAGCACCTGTTGGCTGGCCACAATAGTTGAGGTCAGATATAATCAGAATAAGGACCCCGTGTAAGGATGTTTAGGCAGGTGGAGATGACACACAGAAGCCAATGCAGCACCAGCAATGGTAAACGGGCTACTAAAGATATTAAAGGTAGACAGGAGAATATTGTGATGAACACTATTTAGTGTATGAAGCAAAAGTGTGTAATTTATACAATAGCATCAGACATGGTGACATTTCCTCTACATTATGGCATAGAAATACAGCTTAAGACCAGGAAACTGATGAAGAGTAATAACGGTAACAGTAATTAGGTCTCACTAAAATAGATGAATCAAGCTGTAAACTTTTAGATACAAAGTTTTACAATGGAATACATGGCAGGAAAGCACCTGTTGGCTGGACAGAATAGCTGAGGTGAGATATAATCAGATTTAGGACCCCAAGAAAGGAAGTTTCTGCAGGTGAACAAGACACCCAGATGCCAAGGCGGCAACTGCAATGATAAACAGGCTACTAAAGTTGTTGCATGTAGACAGGAGAATATTGTGATGGACACTAATTAGTGTATGAAGCAAAACTCTGTATTTTATACAATAGCATCAAACATGGTGACAATATTTCTACATTATGGCATCAAATTACAGCTTAAGGCCAGGAAACTTACTAAGAGTAAGGAGGCTAACAGTAATTAGCACTCATATAAAAGATATGAATCAAGGTGTAAAGTTTTAGATACAAGTTTTATAATGGAAAACATGGCAGGAAAGCACGTGTTGGCTGGTCACAATAGCTGAGCCCAGAGATAATCAGAATAAGGACCCCATGAAAGGAAGTTTGAGCAGGTGAACATGAGACCGAGAAGCCAGGGCAGGACCCGCAATTATAAACACGCTACTTAAGGTATTAAAGGTAGACAGGAGAATATTGTGATGAACACTATTTAGTGTATGAAGCAAGGTGTGTATTTTATACAATAGCATCAGACATGGTGACATTTTCTCTAACTTATGGGATAGAAATAGAGCTTAAGATCAGGAAACTGGCTAAGGGTAAGGAGGGTAACAGTAATTAGGTCCCACATAAAATATATGAATCAAGGCGTGAAGTTGTAGATACAAGTTTTATGACCGTGTACATGGCCGGAGAGTGCCTGTTGGCTGGTCACAATAGCTGAGCTCAGATACAATTAGAATAAGGACCCCGTGAGAGAAAGTTTGGGAAGGTAACATTACACCCAGAAGCCCAAGCAGCACCTGCAATGGTAAACAGGCTACTTAAGTTATTAAAAGTAGACAGGAGGATATTGTGATGAACACTAATTAGTGTATGAAGCAAAAGTGTGTATTTTATACAATAGCATCAGACATGGTGACATATCCTCTACATTATGGCATAGAAATACAGCTTAAGTCCAGGAAACTGACTAGGAGTAAGGAGGGTAACTGTAATTAGGACTCAAACAAGATATATGAATCAAGGTGTAAAGTTTTAGATACAATGTATTATAAAGGAATACATGGAATGGAAGCACCTGCTGGCTGGTCACAATAGCTGAGCTCAGATATAATCAGAATAAGGACCCCGTGAAAGGAAGTTTGGGCAGGTGAACATGACATCCAGATGCCAAGGCAGCACCCGCAATGGTAAACAGGCTACTTAATATATTAAAGGTAGACAGGAGAATATTGTGATGAACACTATTTAGTGTTTGAAGCAAAACTCTGTATTTTATCCAATAGCATCAGACATGGTGACATTTTCTCTACTTTATGGCATAGAAATACTGCTTAAGACCAGGAAACTGACCAAGAGTAATAAGGGTAATAGAAATTACATCTCACATAAATTAAATGAATCAAGCTGTAAAGTATTAGATACAAAGTTTTCTAATGGAATACATCCCAGGAAAGCACCTGTTGGCTGGTCAAAATAGCTGAGGTCGGATATAATCAGAATAAGGACCCTGTGAAAGGAAGTTTGGGCAGGTGGGGATGCACACAGAAGCCAAGGCAGCACCCAAAATGGTAAAGAGGCTACTTGAGATATTAAAAGTAGAAAGGAGAATATTGTAATGACCACTATTTCGTGTATGGCACAAAATTGTTATTTTATAAATTAGCATCAGACATGGTGACATTTTCTCTACATTATGGCATAGAAACACAGCTTAAGACCAGGAAACTGACTAAGAGTAATAGTGGTAACAGTAATTATGTCTCACATAAAATAAATGAATGAAGCTGTAAAATGTTAGATACAAAGTTTTATAATGGAATACATGGCAAGAAAGCACCTGTTGGCTGGTCACAATAGCTGAGCTCAGATATAATCACTATTAGGACCCCGTGAAAGGAAGTTTGTACAGGTGAACATGACACCGAGTAGACAAGGTAGCACCCGCAATGGTAAGCAAGCTAGTTATGGTATTAAAGGTAGACAGGGGAATATTGTGATGAACACTATTTAGTGTATGTAGTAAAAGAGTGTATCTTGTACAATAGCATCAGACATGGTGACAGTTTCACTACATTATGGCATAGAAAAATAAGCATAAAACCAGGAAACTGACTAAGAGTAATAAGGGTAACCGTAACTAGGTCTCACACAAAATAAATGGATCAAGCTGTAAGGTTTTATATACAAAGATTTATAATGGAATACATGGCAGGAAAGCAGCTGTTGGCTGGTCACAATATCTGAGGTCAGATATAATCAGAATAAGGACTCCGTGAAAGGAAGTTTGGGCAGGTGGATATGACACAAAGAAGCCATGGCCACACCCGCAATGGTAAACAGGCTACTTAAGATATTAAAAGTAGACAGGAGAATAATGTGTTGAACATTATTTAGTGTATGAAGCAAAAGTGTGTTATTTATACAATTGCATCTGACATGGTGACATTTCCTCTACATTATGTCATAGAAATTCAGCTTAATACCAGGAAATTGACTAAGAGTAATGTGGGTAACAGTAATTAGGTCTCACATAAAAGAAATGAATCAAGCTGTAAAGTTTTAGATACAAAGTTTTACAATGGAATACATGGCAGGAAAGCACCTGTTGGCTGGACAGAATAGCTGAGGTGAGATATAATCAGATTTAGGACCCCATGAAAGGAAGTTTCTGCAGGTGAACAAGACACCCAGATGCCAAGGCGGCAACTGCAACGATAAACAGGCTACTAAAGTTGTCGCATGTAGACAGGAGAATATTGTGATGGACACTAATTAGTGTATGAAGAAAAACTCTGTATTTTATACAATAGCATCAAACATGGTGACAATATTTCTACATTATGGCATCAAATTACAGCTTAAGGCCAGGAAACTTACTAAGAGTAAGGAGGCTAACAGTAATTAGCACTCATATAAAAGATATGAATCAAGGTGTAAAGTTTTAGATACAAGTTTTATAATGGAAAACATGGCAGGAAAGCACGTGTTGGCTGGTCACAATAGCTGAGCCCAGAGATAATCAGAATAAGGACCCCATGAAAGGAAGTTTGAGCAGGTGAACATGAGACCGAGAAGCCAGGGCAGGACCCGCAATTATAAACACACTACTTAAGGTATTAAAGGTAGACAGGAGAATATTGTGATGAACACTATTTAGTGTATGAAGCAAGGTGTGTATTTTATACAATAGCATCAGACATTTTTTTTTTTTTATTTATTTATTTATTGTTCCGTGGGACCACATTTAGGAGAAGTCTCCATGGTCATGGAACGAGTCAATACATGAAATTATAACACGATTGTAGAAACAGATAAAATGAAATATAAGAAACATATTCAGATGACAAGTCGTTAGTTTAAATAAAGAAAATCAAGAATGTAACACTGGAATTTGCTTAATTTTTTAGCTCTTCCAGGAGCTCCTCGACAGAATAGAAGGAGTGAGCCACGAGGAAACTCTTCAGTTTAGACTTAAAAGTGTTTGGGCTACTGCTAAGATTTTTGAGTTCTTGTGGTAGCATATTGAAAATTGATGCAGCAGAATACTGCACTCCTTTCTGCACAAGAGTCAAGGAAGTGCATTCCACATGCAGATTTGATTTCTGCCTAGTATTAACTGAGTGATAGCTGCTAACTCTTGGGAATAAGCTAATATTGCTAACAACAAACGACATTAAAGAAAATACATACTGTGAGGGCAATGTCAAAATTCCCAGACTATTGAATAGGGGTCGACAAGAGGTTTTCGAACTTACACCATACATAGCTCGAATAGCCCGTTTTTGAGCCAAAAATACCCTTTTTGAATCAGAAGAATTACCCCAAAAAATAATACCATATGACATAAGCGTATGAAAATATGCGAAGTATACTACTTTTCGTGTTGAAATGTCACTTATTTCAGATACTGTTCTAATGGTAAATAAAGCGGCATTTAGTTTCTGAACAAGATCCTGAACATGGGCTTTCCACAACAGCTTACTATCTATCCGTACGCCTAGGAACTTGAACTGTTCCGTCTCGCTTATAACATGCCCATTCTGTCTGATTAAAATGTCAGTTCTTGTTGAATTGTGGGTTAGAAACTGTAAAAACTGAGTCTTACTGTGATTTAGCATCAAATTATTTTCCACAAGCCACGAACTTATATCATGAACTACATTATTTGATAATGTTTCAATATTACACACAAGATCCTTCACTACCAAGGTGGTGTCTTCAGCAAACAGAAATATTTTTGAATCACCTGTAATACTAGAAGGCATATCATTTACATAAATAAGAAACAGCAGTGGCCCCAGCACCGACCCTTGGGGAACGCCCCATTTAACAGTGCCCCATTGGGACTGAACATCATTACCACTCTCAATATTGTGGAGGATTACCTTCTGCTTTCTGTTCTTAAAGTAGGAGGCGAACCAATTGTAAGCTACTCCCCTTACTCCATAATGTTCCAACTTCTGCAGTAATATTTTGTGGTCAACACAGTCAAAAGCCTTCGTTAAATCAAAGAAAACACCTAACGTTCGCAACCTTTTATTTAATCCGTCCAAAACCTCACAGAGAAAAGAGACTATAGCATTTTCAGTTGTTAAGCCATTTCTAAAACCAAACTGTACATTTGACAGCAAATTAAGTGAATTTAAATGCTGCAGTAACCTTGTATATACAACCCTCTCAATAACTTTAGCAAACACCGATGGCATAGAAATAGGTCTATAATTGTCAACATTATCCCTGTCTCCCTTTTTATAAAGTGGCTTCACTACCGAGTACTTTAATCGGTCAGGAAACCGACCACTCCTAAAGGAAAAGTTACAGATATGGCTAAGTACTGAGCTAACATATGTGGAACAATACTTCAGTATTCTGCTAGATACCCCGTCATATCCATGAGAGTTCTTGGTCTTTAGTGATTTAATTATTAACTCAATCTCCCTCTTGTCAGTATCATGGAGGAGCATTTCAGGTAACAGTCTCGGAACACTTTTTTCTAAGAGCGCTATATGATTCCCTGTTGGGACTAGGTTTCTATTTAGTTTACCTGCTATATTCAGAAAGTGATTATTAAGTACTCTACATATATGCGACTTATCAGTAACACGGACATCCCCACTACGCACTGATTCTATATTCTCGACCTGTCTCTGCAGACCAGCCACTTCCTTTACGACTGACCATATGGTTTTAATTTTATCCTGAGACTTAGCTATTCTATCTGCATACCACATACTTTTTGCCTTCCTAATAACTTTTTTAAGCACATGGTGACATTTTCTCTAACTTATGGCATAGAAATAGAGCTTAAGATCAGGAAACTGGCTAAGGGTAATGAGGGTTACAGTAATTAAGTCTCACATAAAATATATGAATCAAGGCGTGAAGTTTTAGATACAAGTTTTATAATGGTGTACATGGCTGGAGAGCACCTGTTGGCTGTTCACAATAGCTGAGCTCAGATACAATCAGAATAAGGACCCCGTGAGAGGAAGTTTGGGCAGGTAACATTACACCCAGAAGCCAAGGCAGCACCTGCAATGGTAAACAGGCTACTTAAGTTATTAAAGGTAGACAGGAGAATTTTGTGATGAACAGTATTTAGTGTATGAAGCAAAAGTGTGTATTTTATACAATAGCATCAGACATGGTGACATATCCTCTACATTATGGCATAGAAATACAGCTTAAGTCCAGGAAACTGACTAGGAGTAAGGAGGGTAACGGTAATTAGGACTCAAACAAGATATATGAATCAAGGTGTAAAGTTTTGGATACAAAGTTTTATGATGGAATGCATGGCATGAAAGCACCTGCTGGCTGGTCACAATAGCTGAGGTCAGATATAATCAGAATAAGACCCCGTGAAATAAGTTTGGGCAGGTGGACATGACACACAGAAGCCTGGCAGCACCGAAAATGGTAAACAGACTTCATAAGATATTAAATGTAGACAGGAGAATATTGTGATGAACACTATTTAATGTATGAAGCAAAAATGTGTATTTTATACAATAGCATCAGATATGGTGACATTTTCCCTACATTATGGCATAGAAATACAGCTTAAGACCAGGAAACTGACCAAGAGTAATAAGGGTAATAGTAATTACATCTCACATAAATTAAATGAATCAAGCTGTAAAGTTTTAGATACAAAGTTTTCTAATGGAATACATCCCAGGAAAGCACCAGTTGGCTGGTCAAAATAGCTGAGGTCGGATATAATCAGAATAAGGACCCCGTGAAAGGAAGTTTGGGCAGGTGGAGATGACACACAGAAGCCAAGGTAGCACCTGATATGGTAAACAGGCTACTTAGGATATTAAAGGTAGACAGGAGAATATTGTGATGAGCACTATTTAGTGTATGAAGCAAAAGTGTGTATTTTATATAATAGCTTCAGACATCTTGACATTTTCTCTACATAATGGCATAGAAATTCAGCTTAAGACCAGGAAACTGACTGAGAGTAATAAGAGTAACAGTAATTAGGTCTCACATAAAATAAATGAATCAAGCTGTAAAGTTTTAGATACAAAGTTTTATAATAGAATACATGGCAGGAAAGCACCTGTTGGCTGGTCACAATAGCTGAGGTCAGATATAATCAGAATAAGACCCCGTGAAATAAGTTTGGGCAGGTGGACATGACACACAGAAGCCTGGCAGCACCGAAAATGGTAAACGGACTACATAAGATATTAAATGTAGACAGGAGAATATTGTGATGAACACTATTTAATGTATGAAGCAAAAATGTGTATTTTATACAATAGCATCAGATATGGTGACATTTTACCTACATTATGGCATAGAAATACAGCTTAAGACCAGGAGACTGACTGAGAGTAAGAAGGGTAAGTGTAATTAGGTCTCACATAAAATAAATGAATCAAGCTGTAAAGTTTTAGATACAAAGTTCTATAATGGAATACATGGCAGGATAGCACATGTTGGCTGGTCACAATAGCTGAGGTCAGATATAATCAGCATAAGGACCCCGTGAAAGCAGGTTTGGGCAGGTGGAGATGACACACAGAAACCATGGCAGCACCGAAAATGGTAAACACGCTACTTAAGGTATTAAAGATAGACAGGAGAATATTGTGATGAACACTATTTAGTGTATGAAGCAAGGTGTGTATTTTATACAATAGCATCAGACATGGTGACATTTTCTCTACATTATGGCATAGAAATAGAGCTTAAGATCAGGAAACTGACTAAGGGTAAGGAGGGTAACAGTAATTAGGTCTCACATAAAATATATGAATCAAGGCGTGAAGTTTTAGATACAAGTTTTATAATGAAATACATGGCAGGAGAGCACCTGTTGGCTGTTCACAATACCTGAGCTCAGATACAATCAGAATAAGGACCCCGTGAGAGGAAGTTTGGGCAGGTAACATAACACCCAGAAGCCAAGGCAGCAACTGCAATATTAAACATTCTACTTAAGTTATTAAAGGTAGACAGGAGGATATTGTGATGAACACTATTTAGTGTATGAAGCAAAAGTGTGTATTTTATACAATAGCATCAGACATGGTGACATATCCTCTACATTATGGCATAGAAATACAGATTAATTCTAGGAAACTGACTAGGAGTAAGGAGGGTAACTGTAATTAGGACTCAAATAAGACGTATGAATCAAGGTGTAAAGTTTTAGATACAAAGTTTTATAAAGGAATACATGGCAGAGCGCACCTGCTGGCTGGTCACAATAGCTGAGCTCAGGTATAATCAGAATAAGGACCCCGTGAAAGGAAGTTTGGGCAGGTGAACATGACATCCAGATGCGAAGGCAGCACTCGCAATGGTAAACAGGCTACTTAACATATTAAAGGTAGACAGGAGAATATTGTGATGAACACTATTTAGTGTATGAAGCAAAAGTGTGTAATTGATACAATAGCATCAGACATGGTGACATTTCCTCTACATTATGATCTAGAAATACAGCTTAAGTCCAGGAAACTGACTAGGAGTAAGGAGGGTAACTGTAATTAGGACTCAAACAAGATATATGAAACAAGGTGTAAAGTTTTAGATACAAAGTTTTATAAAGGAATACATGGCATGAAAGCACCTGCTGGCTGGTCACAATAGCTGAGCTCAGATATAATCAGAATAAGGACCCCGTGAAAGGTAGTTTGGGCAGGGGAACATGACATCCAGATGCCAACGCCGCACCCGCAATGATAAACAGGCTACTTAAGATGTTTAATGTAGACAGGAGAATATTGTGATGAACACTATTTAGTATAGAAGCAAAACTCTGTGTTTTATACAGTAGTATCAAACATGGTGACATGTTTTCTACATTTTGGCGTAGATATACAGCTCAAGGCCAGGAAACTGACTAAGAGTAACGAGGGTAACAGTAAGTAGGTCTCAAATAAAATGTATGAATCAAGGTGTCAAGTTTTAGACACAAGGTTATATAATGGAATGCATGACAGGAAAGCAGCTGTTGTCTAGTCACAGTAGTTGAGCTCAGATATAATCAGAATTACGACCTTATGTAAGGAGGTTTTGGCAGGTGAACATAACACCCAGATGCCAATTCGGCACCCGCCACAATAAACAGGCTTCTTAAGGTCTTACATGTAGACAGGAGATTATTGTGATGGACACTATTTAGTGTAAGAAGCAAAACTCTGTATTTTATACAATAGCATCTAACATGGAGACAATTTTTCTACATTATGGCATCAAAATACAGCTTAAGGCCAGGAAAGTGACTAAGAGTAAGGAGGGTAACAGTAAGTAGGTCTCACGTAAAATATATGAATCAAGGTGTAAGGTTCTAGACACAAGTTTTATAATGGAATACAAGGCAGGAAAGCACCAGTGGGCTGGTCACAAAAGCTGAGCTCCGATATAATCACTATTAGGACCCCGCGAAAGGAAGTTTTGGCAGGTGAACATGGCACCAAGATGCCAAGGCAGCAGCCACAATGGTAAACAGGCTACTTAGGATATTAAATGTTGACAGGAGAATACTGTGATGAACACTATTTAGTGTATGAAGCAAAAGTCTGTATTTTATCAATAGCATCTGCCATGATGACATTTTCTCATCATTATGGCATAAAAATACAGCTTAAGGCCAGGAAACTGATTAAGAGTTAGGAGGGTAACAGCTATTAGGTCTCAAGTAAAATCTATGAATCAAAGTGTAAAATTTTAGACACAAAGATTTATAATGGAATACATGGCATGAAAGCACCTGTTGGTTGATCACAATACCTGAGCTCTGATATAATCAGAATTAGGACAGCATGAAAGGAAGTTTGGGCAGGTGAACATGACATCCAGAAGCCAAAGCAGCACCCGCAATGGTAAACTGGCTACTTCAGATATTAACGGTAGACAGGAGAATATTGTTATGAACACTATTTAGTGTATGACGAAAAGGTGTATATTTTATACAATAGCATCAGACATGGTGACATTTTCTCTACATTAAGGCAAAGAAATACAGCTTAAGACAGGGAAAATGACTAAGAGTAAGGAGGGTAACAGTAATTAGGTCTCACATAAAATAGATGAGTCAAGGTGTAAAATTTTAGATACAAAGTTTAATAATGGAATACATGGCAGGAAAGCACCTGTTACCTGGTCACAATAGCTGAGCTCAGATATAATCAGAATCAGGACATGGTGAAAGGAAGTTTAGAGCAGGTGAACATGCCACCCAGAAGGCAAGGCAGCACCCGGAATGGTAAATTGGCTACGTAAGATATTAAAGGTAGACAGGAGAATATTGTGATGAACACTATTAAGTGTATGAAGCAAAAGTCAGTATTTTATACAATAGCATCAGACATGGTGTCATTTTCTATAAATTATGGCATAGAAACACAGCTTAAGGCGAGGAAACTGACTAAGAGTAAGGAGGGTAACAGTAATTAGGTCTCACATAAAATATAAGAATGAAGGTGTAAAATTTTAGATACATAGCTTTATAATGGAATACATAGTAGGAAAGCAATTGTTGGCTAGTCTCAATAGCTGAGCTCAGATATAATCAGAATAAGGACCCAGTGAAAGGAAGTTTGGGCAGGTGAACATGACACCGAGAAGCCATGGCAGCACACGCAATGTTAAACCGGCTACTTAAGATATTAAAGGTAGACAGGAGAATATGGCGATGAACACTATTTAGTGTATGAAGCAGAAGTCTGTAATGTATACAATTGTATCAAACATGGTGACATTTTGTCTACATTATGGCATAGAAATACAGCTTAAGACCAGGAAACTGACTAAGAGTAAGGAGGGTAACAGTAATTAGGTCTGACACAAAATATATGAATCATGGTGTAAAGTTTTAGATACAATGTTATATAATGGAATACATGTCAGGAAAGCACCCATTGGCAGGTCACAATAGCTGAGCTCAGACATAATCACTATTTGGACCCCATTAAAGGACGTTTGGGAATGTGCACATGACCCCCAGAAGCCAAGGCAGCACCAGCAATGGTAAACAGGCTACTTAAGATATTAAAGGTAGTCAGGAGAATATTGTAATGAACACTATTTAGTGTATGAAGTAAAAGTGTGTATTTTATACAATAGCATCAGACATGGTACATTTTCTCTTCATTATGGCATAGAAATACAGCTTAGGACCGAGAAACTATATAGGAGTAAGGAGGGTAACAGTCATTAGGTCTTACATAAAATATGTGAATCAAGTTGTAAAGTTTTAGATACAAAGTTTTATGATGGAATACATGGCAGGAAAGCACCTGTCGGCTGATCACAATAGCTGAGCTCAGATATAATCATAATAAGGACCCCGGGAAATGAAGTTTGGGCAGCTGAACATGACCCGCAGATGCCAAGGCTGCACCTGCTACGGTAAAAGGGCTACATAAGACATTAAAGGTAGACTGGAGTATATGGTGATGAACACTATTTAGTGTATGTAGCAAAAGTCTGTATTTTATCCAATATATTCAGACATGGTACAATTTCTCTACATTATAGCATAGAAATACAGCTTAAGACCTGGAAACTGACAAAGAGTAAGGATGGTAACAGTCATTAGGTCTCACATAAAATATATCAATCAAGGTGTAAAGTTCTCGACCCAAAGATTTATTATGGAATGCATGGCAGGAAAACACCTGCTGGCTGGTCACAATAGCTGAGCTCAGATATAATCAGAATAAGGACCCCGTGAAAGGAAGTTTGGGCAGGTGAACATGACACCCAGAAGCCAAGTTAGCAATCGCAATGTTAAACGGGCTACTTAAGATATTGAAGGTAGACAGGAGAATATTGTGATGAACACTATTTAGTGTATGAACCAAAAGTCTGTATTTTATACAATAGCATCAGACATGGTGACATTTTCTCTACATTTTGGCATAGAAATACAGCTTAAGGCCAGGAAACTGACTAAGAGTAAGGAGTGTAACATTAATTAGGTCTCACATAAAATATATGAATCAAGGTGTAAAGTTTTAGATACAAAGTTTTATAATGGAATACATGGCAGGAGAGAACCAGTTGGGTGTTCACAATAGCTGAGCATAGTTATAATCAGAATAAGGACCCAATGAAAGGTAGTTTTGGCAGATGAACATGACACTCAGAAGACAAGGCAGCACTCGCAATGGTAAACGGGCTACTCAAGATATTAAAGGTAGACAGGAGAATATTGTGATGAACACTATTTAGTGTATGAACAAAAAGTCTGTATTTTATACAATAGCATCAAACATGGTGACGTTTTCTCTACATTTTGGCGTAGAAATACAGCTTAAGGCCAGGAAACTGACTAAGAGTAAGGAGTGTAACATTAATTAGGTCTCACATAAAATATATGCATCAAGGTGTAAAGTTTTAGATACAAAATTTTATAATGGGATACATGGCATGAAAGCACCTGTTGGCTTGTCACAATAGATGAGCTCTAACATTATCACTATTAGGAACGCATGAAAGGAAGTTTGGGGAGTTGACCATGACACACAGAAGCCAAGGCAGCACTCGCTATGGTAAACAGGCGACTTAAGATATTAAAAGTAGACAGGAGAATATTGTGATGAACACTATTTAGTGTATGAAGCGAAAGTCTGTATTTTATCCAATATCTTCAGACATGGTACATTTTCTCTACATTATGGCATAGAAATATAGCTTAAGACCGGGAAACTGACAAAGAGTAAGGACGGCAACAGTCATTAAGTGTCACATAAAATATATGAATCAAGGTGAAAAATTTTAGAAACAAAGTTTTATAATGGAATACATGGCAGGAAAGCACATGTTGGCTGGTCATAATAGCTGAGCTCAGATATAATCAAAAAAGGACCCCGTGAAAGTAAGTTTGGGCATGTGAACATGACACCCAGAAGCCATGGCAGCACCCGCTGGGGTAAATGGCTTCTTAAGTTATTAAAGGTAGAAAGGAGAATATTGTGATGAACACTATTTCCTGTATGAAGCAAAAGTCTGTATTTTACACAATAGCATCAGATATGGTGACATTTTCTCTCCATTATGGCATAGAAATACAGCTTAAGACCAGGAAACTGGCTAAGAATAAGGAGGGTAACAGTAATTAGGTCTCACATAAAATATATGAATCGAGGTGTAAAGTTTTAAATACAAAGTTTTATAATGGAATACATGGCATGAAAGCACCTGTCGGCTGGTCACAATAGCTGAGCTCAGATACAATCACTATTACGACCCCCTGAAATTAAGTTTGGGCAGGTGAACATGACACACAGAAGCAAAGGCAGCACCCGCATTAGAAAACAGGCTACTTAAGATATTAAAGGTAGACAGGAGAATGTTGTGATGAACACTATTTGGTGTATGAAGCAAAAGTGTGTATTTTATACAATAGCGTTAGTATTGATGACAATTTCTCTATATCATGGCATAGAAATACAGCTTAGACCAGTTAACTGACTAAGAGTAAGGAGGGTAGCAGTATTTAGGTCTCACATAAAATATATGAATCAAGGTGTAAAGGTTTAGATACAATGTTTTAAAATGGAATACATGTCATGAAAGCACCTGTTGGCTGGCCACAATAGCTGAGCTCAAATTTAATCACTATTACGACCCCGTGAAAGGAAGTTTGGGCAGGTGAACATGACACACAGAAGACAAGGCTGCACCCCCATTGGTAAATAGGCTAATTAAGAAAATAAAGGTAGACAGGGGAATATTGAGATTAACACTATCTAGTGTATGAAGCATAAGACTATTTTATACAATAGCACCAGACATGGTGACATTTTCTCTACATTATGGCATAGAAATACAGCTTAAGACCAGGAAACTGACTAAGGGTAAGGAGTGTAACAGTAATTAGGTCTCACATAAAATATATGAATCAAGGTGTAAAGTTTTAGACACAAAGATTTATAATGGAATGCATGACAGGATAGAACACGTTGGCTGGTCACAATAGTTGAGCTCAAATATAATCACTCTTAGGAACCCATGAGAGGACTTTTGGGCAGGTGAACATAACACACAGAAGCCAAGGCATCACCCGCAATGGTAAACAGTCCACTTAAGATATTAAAGGTAGACAGGGGAATAATGTGATTAACCATATTTAGTGTATGAATCAAAACACTGTATTTTATACAATAGTATCAGACATGGTGACATTTTCTCTACATTATGGCATAGAAATACAGCTTCAGAGCAGGAGACTGACTAAGAGTAAGGTGGGTAACAGTAATTCGGTCTCACATAAAATATATAATTCAAGTTGTAAAGTTTTATATACAAAATTTTATAATGGAATACATGGCAGGAAAGCACCTGTTGACTGGTCACATTAGCTGAGCTCAGATATAATCACTATTAGAACCACATTGAAGGAGGTTTGGGCAAGTGAACATGACACACAGAAGCCAAGACAGCACCCGCAGTGTTAAACAGGCTACTTAAGATATTAAAGGAAGACAGGAGAATATTGTGATGAACACTATTTAGTGTATGTAGCAAAAGTCTGTGTTTTATACAATACCATCAGACATGGTGACATTTTCTCTACATTATGGCATAGAAATACAGCTTTAGAGCAGGAGACTGACTAAGAGTAAGGTGGGTAACAGTATTTCGGTCTCACATAAAATATATAATTCAAGTTGTAAAGTTTTATATACAAAGTTTTATAATGGAATACATGGCATGAAAGCACCTGTTGGCTGGTCACATTAGCTGAGCTCAGATATAATCACTATTAGGAACCCATGAAAGGACGTTTGGGCAGGTGAACATGACACACAGAGGCCAAGGCAGCACCTGAAATGTAAATAGGCTACTTAAGATATTAAAGGTAGACAGGAGAATATTGAGATGAACACTATTTAGTGTATGAAGCAAAAGTCTGTATTTAATCAATAGCATCAGACATGGTGACATTTCCTCTACATTATGACACAGAAGTACAGCTTAAAACCAGGAAACTGCTTAGGAGTAAGGAGGGTAACAGTAATTTGGTCTCACATAAATTACATGTTTCAAGGTATAAAGTCTTAGACACAAAGTTTTATAATGGAATGCATGGCAGGGAAGCACATGTTGGCTGGTCACAATAGCTGAGCTCAGATATATTCACTATTAGGAACCCATGAAAGGATGTTTGGGCTGGTGAACATGACACACAGAAGCCAAGGCAGCACCCGCAATGTCAAATAGGCTAATTAAAATATTAAAGGTACACAGGATTATTTTGTGATGACCACTACTTAGTGTATGAAGCAAAAGTCTGTATTTTATTCAATATCATCAGACATGGTGACATTTTCTCTACAGTATGGCATAGAATTACAGCTTAAGACCTGTAAACGGACTAAGAGTAAGGAGGGTAACATTATTTAGGTCTCACATAAAATATATGAATCAAGGTGTAAAGTTTTAGATACAAAGGTTTATAATGGAAATCAAGGCAGGAAAGCACATGTTGGGTGGTCACAAAAGCTGAGCTAAAATATAATCACTATTAGGAACCCGTGAAAGGAAGTTTGGCCAGGTGAACATGACCCACAGAAGCCAATGCAGCACACGCAATGGTTAAAAGGCTTCTAAAGATTTATAGGTAGACAGGAGAAAATTGTGATGAACACTATTTAGTGTATGAAACTAATGTCTGTATTTTATACAATAGTATCTGATACGGTGATATTTTCTCTACACTATGTCATAGAAATACAGCATAAGACCAGGAAACTAAGGGTAAGGAGGGTAGCAGTAATTAGGTCTCACATAAAGTATATGAATCGAGGTGTAAAGTTTTAGATACAAAGTTTTATAATTGAATGCATGGCAGGAAAGCACCTGTTGGCTGGTCACAATAACTGAGCTCAGATATAATCACTATTAGGAACCCATGAAAGGACATTTGGGCTGGTCAACATGACACACAGAGGCCATGGCAGCACCCAAAATGGTAAGCAGACTACTTAAGATATTAAGGGTAGACTGGAGAATATTGTGATGAACACTATTTAGTGTATGAAGCAAAAGACTATTTTATACAATAGCATCAGACATGGTGACATTTTCTCTGCATTATGGCATAAAAATACAGCTTAAGACCAGGAATCTGACTAAGTGTAAGGAGGGTAACAGTAATTAGGTCACACATAAAATATATGAATCAAGGTGTAAAGTTTTAGACACAAAGTTTTATAATGGAATGCATTGCAGGAAAGAACCTGTTGGCTGGACACAATAGCTGAGCTCAGAAATAATCACTATTAGGATCCCATGAAATGACATTTGTGCAGGAGAACATTACACACAGAAGCCATGGCAGCACCCGCAATGGTAAATAGGCTAGTTAAGATATTAAAGGTAGACAGGAGAATATTGTGATGAACACTATTTAGTGTATGAAGCAAAAGTCCTTATTTTATACAACAGCATCAGACATGGTGACATTTTCTCTACATTATGGCATAGAAATATAGCTTAAGGCTAGGAAACTGGCTAAGAGTAAAGAGGGTAACAGTAATTACGTCTAAACATAAAATATATGAATCTTGGTGTAAAGTTTTAGATACTAAGTTATATAATGGAATACAAAGCAGGAAACCACCCGTTGGCCAGTCACATAAGCTGAGCTCAAATTTAATCACTATTAGGAACCCGAGAAAGGAAGTTTAAGCAGGTGAACATGACACACTGAAGCCAAGGCAGCACCCGAAATGGTAAACAGGCTCCTTAAGATATTAAAGGTAGACAGGAGAATATTGTGATGAACACTATTTAGTGTATGAAGCAAAAGACTTACAATAGCATCAGACATGGTGTCATTTTCTCTGCATTATGGCATAAAAATACAGCATTTGAGCAGGAGACTGAAATGAATCAAGGTGTAAAGTTTTAGATACGAAGTTTTATAATGAAATACATAGCTGGAAAGCATGTGTTGGCTGGTCACAATAGCTGAGCTCAGAAATAATCACTATTAGGACCACATGGAAGGAAGTTTGGGCAAGTGAACATGACACACAGAAGCCAAGTCAGCATGCGCAATGGTAAACAGGCTACTTAAGATATTAAGGGTAGACAGGAGAATATTGTGATGAACACTATTTAGAGTATGAAGCAAAAGTCTGGATTTTATACAATAGCATCAGACATGGTGACATTTTCTCTACATCATGGCATAGAAACACAGCTTAAGACAAGGAAGCTGTCTAAGTGTAAGGAGGGTAATAGTAATTAGGTCTCACATAAAATATATGAATCAAGGTGTAAAGATTTAGATACAAAGTTTTATAATTGAATGCATGGCAGGAAAGCACCTGTTGGCTGGTCACAATAGCTGAGCTCAGATATAATCACTATTAGGAACCCATGAAAGGACATTTGGGCTGGTCAACATGACACACAGAGGCCAAGGCAGCACCCAAAATGGTAAATTGGCTACTTAAGATATTAATGGTAGACAGGAGAATATTGTGATGAACACAATTTAGTGTATGAAGCAAAAGTCTGCATTTTATCCAATAGCATCAGACAAGGTACATTTTCTCTACATTATGGCATAGAAATACAGCTTAAGACCAGGAAACTGACTAAGAGTAAGGAGGGTAACAGTAATTAGGTCTCACATAAAATATATGATTCACAGTGTAAAGTTTTAGATTCAATGTTTTATAATGGTATACATGGCAGGAAAGCCCCTGTTGGCTGGTCACAATAGCTGAGCTCAGATATAATCAGAATAAGGACCCCGTGAAAGGAAGTTTGGGCAGGTGAACATGACACCCAGCAGCCAAGGCAGCACCCGCAATGGTAAAGAGGCTACTTAAGATATTAAAGGTAGACAGGAGAATATTGTGATGAACACTATTTAGTGTATGAAGCAGAAGTGTTTATTTTATACAATAGCATCAGACATGGTGACATTTTCGTTACATTATGGCATAGAAATATAGCTTAAGTCCAGGAAACTGACTAAGAGTAAGGAGGGTAACAGTAATTAGGTCACACATAAAATATATGAATCATGCTGTATAGTTTTAGATACAAAGTTTTATAACGGAATACATTTCAGGAAAGCCCCTGTTGGCTGCTCACAATAGCTGAGCTCAGATATAATCAGTATTAGGTCCCCATGAAAGGAAGTTTGGGCAGGTGAGCATGACACCCGGAAGCAAAGGCAGCACCCGCAATGGTAAACAGTCTACTTAAGATATTAAAGGTAGACAGGAGAATGTTGTGATGAACACCATTAAGTGTATGAAGCAGAAGTGTGTATATCATACTATAGCATCAGACATGGTGATATTTTCTCTACATTATGGCATAGTAATACTGCTTAAGCCCAGGATACTGACTAAGAGTACGGAGGGTAACAGTAATTAGGTCTCACATAAAATATAATAATCAAGGTTTAAATTTTTGGATACAAAGTCATATATGCTAGCCAAAGAAATTCTCCAGGTGATAAAGACAGCAGGAGTGGATGCCTATGTAAAAATTGGACTACCTGCAAAAGGTTTTCTGCCAATGACAACAGAAAAGAAAAGTGCACCAACAGCATATGGGGAAGAAACATCTGCAGATACACCCTACGATGAAAAAATTACAACTGTGCAAACATGTAAAGCGTCACAGTCACCATTGGCATTATCAGTAGCAGCAGTGGAAAAGGAAGTAACAGTAGCATCAACAGCAGAAGTTTCACCAGCAACAGTAACTATAGTGCCTCTAAAAGGAGAAATGAGAATTGCAGCAGGAGAAGCAGCATCAAGTGTTACGGGTAGACGGAAAACAGCACCTCCTGTCTGTCTAAATGATTTTTTAGTGGAAGGCAGCAAGATGAGGAAGCCCACGAGATAAGTAGTGTAACAAATTTCATAACACCTCACCAAAACGTTCAATCTAAAATAAACAACAATTATGTACTTAAAATTTGCTATCGGAATGTTCAAGGACTAATAGATAAAGAATTTATTGTAAACAGTTTTGGACTAGATAACAAATTTGATATTTTCTGTCTGAGTGAACACTGGGTTACTGAGAGTGTACTTGCAGTTGTCAAACTTGAAACTGTCATGTAGCAAATAGTTACTGTAGGAAACTGCATATAACAGGTGGTGTGGCAATATATATTAATCAGTCATTCAGCTGCTCCATTGTTAAGTTGGACCTAGATTATTTATGTGAGGAACAGAACTTTGAAGCCACTGGTATAGTTATGGACAGTCTTAAGTTAGTAATAGTATCCCTTTACAGGTCACCTAAGGGTATCATCAATGTATTTCTAGAAAAATTGGACATGCTGTTAGATGTACTAAGAGGGACCAGATGGTTGCATTATGACATAGTAATTCGTGGAGATCTGAATGCAGATTTTGATATAACAACACATAAATGTACTGTGACTGAGTTGAAAAACCTTCTAAGACAGTGCAAGTTGCACTCAATCAATAACAGGCCCACAAGAGATAAAGCATGTCTTGACAATATTTTTGTAAATTTTAAAACTACAGAAGAAACATGTGCTGTTACAGCGTTTCCATTTTCAGATCATGACTCTGTATCTTTAAACTACACAAGTAGGTTGTGTATTGATAATAGTAATATTCCTAAGCCTGTCCCAAAAGTTATAATCACCAGGCCTGTCACAGATGACAAAATTGTTCAGCTCTGTAAGTCCCTTGCTGAGAGAGACTGGTTCAACCAATGTCATGGTGACACAAGTTATAGTCTTAGTGCTGATTTGTCAGGGAAACTATTATTTGAGAGATTTTTTAAAACATTTCTGACACAGTTTAATGACAACATCCCCATAAAGAAATGCAAATTAACTGACAAAGGCTTTACAAACAGGACTACAAACAGACAAAATTCATGGTTCACTAAACAATTATCAAATATGAAAAACCAAGTTATGGTGTTGCACAATATATGTAGCAATCAGAAAACAGAACATGCCAGATTAGCCTATATAAAATGCAGGAATGAGTATAAAAAAGCCATCGTGGAAGCCAAAAAAGCACATAATTTCAATACCATTGATAATTCCACAAATAAGTGCAAAGCTGCATGGAAATTAATAAATGGTGTTGCTAAAGATGTGAGAAGCAAAAAAATTAATATAAGTCCCCAAAAATTCAATGATTTCTTTATTAAATCTGTTGAAAATGTAGGAAATACTGTAATCAAACCTGATATCAGTTCATCAAAGTTACTTTCTAAAAATGTTTGCAGAACACCAACAGATACAGGTATGTTTATGTTCTCCGAGGTCTCACCTAGTCATGTCCTAAGCATTGTAAAACGGATGAAATCTTCAGACAGTGTAGATATATATGACATATCCTGTAATTTAGTAAAGAAAGTAACAGACTATATTGTGTAGCCCTTAACATTCTGTATAAATAAATGCATATCTGAAGAATATTTTCCCAAAGAACTCAAAGTGGCTAGGGTAATACCAATGTATAAAAAGGGAGATATGGACTCACCTTCCAGTTACAGACCAATCTCCATAGTGCCAGCTTTTTCTAAAATACTGGCATGCGTAATTTACCAACAGCTATCTGTCTATTTTGAAAAATTAGGAATAATTAGTGAATCTCAGTATGGTTTTAGGAAAAAGTTGTCTACTGTGGATGCTATAGACTTTGTATTCAAATACTTACATCAAGTGTTTGAGGATAAGGGCTATGCTCAAATCACATTTTGTGATCTATGCATAGCTTTTGACTGTGTAAAGCATAAGCCACTCCTATAAAAACTGGAATTCTATGGCATTAGACATAACACCCTTAAATTAATAAAATCATATATTCAGAATCGTAAGCAAGTTGTTTGAGTGGGCAGAGAAATGTCGAGTATAGAGCAAGTCTAGGTAGGTGTTCCGCAGGGATCTGTGCTGGGCCCCTTTTTGTTCCTGATAATGATAAATGATCTGCCGTCATTTATCAAGTCCACCACTGTGTTGTATGCAGATGATACAACATTTTTTCAAGCTGGTAAGGAATTACATAGCCTTAAAACGTGTGCAGAAAATACAATAGACCAAGCATCCTATTGGTTCAAGGCAAATGGATTCCTGCTGAATGAAAACAAAACACAGCAGATGGTCTCTAGTCTTAGAGACAAGCTTCTGTCAGATGATCCCAGTTATGTAAAATTTTTGGGGGTACACACTGATGATAAATTAACTTGGGGTCAACATGTACAATATATTAGTCGTAAATTGTCAAGAGTTATTTACCTGTTAAGGCGACTTATGGATTGTGCTCCTGAAAAATATGTTACAACATCCTATTTTTCATTCTTTCAAAGCATAATAATATGGAATTATTTTGTGTGGGAACTCTAGCTGTGTACATGACATATTAATACTGCAAAAAAAAAAAAAAAAGCTATTAGGATAATTACTGGTTCTGCATATAAGGCACACTGTAAACCATTGTTCTGTGAACAGAAAATCATGACTGTTATAAACTTGTACATATACTATGTTCTAATTTACACGAAGAAGAAATTACCAGAAACAAAAACCAGAGAAAATGTACTCAGCCACAATACAAGAAGGAATAGGTGCCTCTATATTCCTTACCACAGATTGTCAAAGTCACTCAACAGCTACGAAATCATGGGGTACAAATTGTTTAATAATCTTCCTCAATCTGTTCAAGAATTATCTGAACAATTATTCAAACAAACAATTCATGACTGGCTAGTCCTCTACCCACTCTATGACATAAGAGAATTTATCAACTGTAATATAATACTGTAATGTTAACAAGAAACCTGTTGTTTATTTCAAACTATTAATTGTATTTTAGTATGTACGAGGGTTATTCCAAAAGTAAGGTCCGATTCGCCGTAACTATTGAAATTTGGCGCCAATGACAAAACACGCATGCGCGCCAACTCCCGGCAAGCCTTGCGCGTCAAACGCCGCCATTCGCTTTGTTACTGTTGCTGAGTGTAGTTCACAGTGTCACTTTACAATGTTTAAGACAATTGATCAGCCCGCCGATTGTGAAGTAAGGGCAGTGATACGGTTTTTGTCTGCAAGAAAGAATTCAGCGGCGGAAATCCATCGGCAGATTACTGAAGTGTACGGTCCTAACATAATGAGCGACAGTAAAGTGCGCAAGTGGGTGCGAGCTTTCAATGAAGGACGGGATAATGTGCACGATGAACCACGGTGTGGGCGACCATCAGTGATTTCAGACGATTTGGTCAATGCGGTTGACAAAAAAATTCGTGAAGATCGCCGATTCACTATTACAGACGTAGACATGCATTTTCCGAATGTGAGTAGAACAACTTTGTACAGAATTGTGTCTGAACATTTGAAGTTTCACAAATTGTGTGCCCGTTGGGTTCCCAGGCTGCTTACTGAGCCCCAACGAATGAAAAGAATGGCTTTTGCTCTTGATTTTTTGGAGCGATATCATAAGGAAGGTGACAGTCTTTTAGACAATGTTGTCACAGGGGATGAGACATGGGTTTCTCACATCACTCCAGAGTCTAAACATCAGTCAATGCAATGGCGTCACACGTCATCGCCAGTCAAGGTCAAGGCAAAGCAGACAATCTCAACACGTAAGGTTATGGCGACTGTGTTCTGGGATAGACGTGGAGTATTGTTAGTCGACTTTATGGAGAGAGGAACAACGATTAATAAAGCCGGCTACTGCGCTACCCTGACTAAACTTCGACGTGCAATCCAGAATAAACGACGTGCTCTTTTGTCGTCTGGAATCTTGTTGTTGCATGACAATGCCAGACCCCACACTGCAAATGAAACGCAAGCTCTGATCAAGAAATTTGGATGGGAACAGATGGACCATCCTCCTTACAGTCCGGACCTGGCGCCAAGTGATTTCCACCTGTTCCGTTACTTAAAGGAGTTTCTCGGCGGCAAGCGCTTCGACACAGATGATGAAGTGAAAGAAGCAGTTGAGGACTGGTTATCGTCACAGGCGGCCGATTTCTATAACATGGGCATTCAAAAGCTTGTTGAACGATGTGACAAATGTTTAAATAAGTATGGAAGTTATGTAGAAAAATAGATAAAGATGTAAGGAATGTAAATAAAACAATTGTTTTGAAAAAACATTTTAGTTTTGATTTTTTTTTTATAACCAGACCTTACTTTTGGAATAACCCTCGTATATGACATTGTCTATTGCTGTAATGGCCGAATGACAATAAAATTATTATTATTATTATTATTAATGGAATGCATGGCAGGAAAGCACCTGCTGGATGGTCTCAATAGCTGAGCTCATATATAATCACTATTAGGACCCCATGAATGGAAGTTTGGGCAAGTGAACATGACACACAGAAGCCAAGACAGCACCCGCAATGGTAAACAGGCTACTTAAGTTATTAAAGGTAGACAGGAGAATACTGTGATGAACACTATTTAGTGTATGAAGCAAAAGTCTGTATTTTATACAATAGCATCAGAATGGTGACATTTTCTCTACATTATGGCATGGAAATAATGCTTAAGACCAGGAAACTGACTAAGAGTAAGGAGGGTAACAGTAATTAGGTCTCACATAAAATATATGAAACAAGGTGTAAAGTTTCAGACACTAAGTTTTATAAAGGATTGCATGGCAGGAAAGCACCTGTTGGATGGTCACAATAGCTGAGCTCAGATATAATCACTATTAGGACCCCATGAAAGGAAGTTTGGGCAGGTGAACATGTCACACAGAAGCCAAGGCAGCACCTACAATTGTAAACAAGCTACTTAAGATATTAAAGGTAGACAGGAGAATATTGTGATGAACACTATTCAGTGTATGAAGCAAAAGTGGGTATTTTATACAATAGCATCAGACATGGTGACAGCTTTCTCTACAAAATGGCACAGAATTACAGATTAAGATCAGGAAACTGACTAAGAGTAAGGAGGGTAACAGTAATGAGGTCTCACATAAAATATATGAATCATGGTATAATGTTTTAGACGCAAAGTTTATTAATGGAATGCAAGGCAGTTAGCACCTGTTGGATGGTCACAATAGCTGAGCTCAGATATAATCAGAGTAAAGACCCCGTGAAAGGAAGTTTAGGCAGGTGAGCATGACACCCGGAAGCAAAGGCAGCACCCGCAATGGTAAACAGTCTACTTAAGATATTAAAGGTAGACAGGAGAATGTTGTGATGAACACCATTAAATGTATGAAGCAGAAGGGTGTATTTCATACAATAGCATCAGACATGGTGATATTTTCTCTACATTATGGCATAGTAATACTGCTTAAGCCCAGGATACTGACTAAGAGTACGGAGGGTAACAGTAATTAGGTCTCACATAAAATATAATATCCAAGGTTTAAATTTTTGTATACAAAGTCATATATGCTAGCCAAAGAAATTCTCCAGGTGATAAAGACAGCAGGAGTGGATGCCTATGTAAAAATTGGACTACCTGCAAAAGGTTTTCTGCCAATGACAACAGAAAAGAAAAGTGCACCAACAGCATATGGGGAAGAAACATCTGCAGATACACCCTACGATGAAAAAATTACAACTGTGCAAACATGTAAAGCGTCACAGTCACCATTGGCATTATCAGTAGCAGCAGTGGAAAAGGAAGTAACAGTAGCATCAACAGCAGAAGTTTCACCAGCAACAGTAACTATAGTGCCTCTAAAAGGAGAAATGAGAATTGCAGCAGGAGAAGCAGCATCAAGTGTTACGGGTAGACGGAAAACAGCACCTCCTGTCTGTCTAAATGATTTTTTAGTGGAAGGCAGCAAGATGAGGAAGCCCACGAGATAAGTAGTGTAACAAATTTCATAACACCTCACCAAAACGTTCAATCTAAAATAAACAACAATTATGTACTTAAAATTTGCTATCGGAATGTTCAAGGACTAATAGATAAAGAATTTATTGTAAACAGTTTTGGACTAGATAACAAATTTGATATTTTCTGTCTGAGTGAACACTGGGTTACTGAGAGTGTACTTGCAGTTGTCAAACTTGATAACTGTCATGTAGCAAATAGTTACTGTAGGAAACTGCATATAACAGGTGGTGTGGCAATATATATTAATCAGTCATTCAGCTGCTCCATTGTTAAGTTGGACCTAGATTATTTATGTGAGGAACAGAACTTTGAAGCCACTGGTATAGTTATGGACAGTCTTAAGTTAGTAATAGTATCCCTTTACAGGTCACCTAAGGGTATCATCAATGTATTTCTAGAAAAATTGGACATGCTGTTAGATGTACTAAGAGGGACCAGATGGTTGCATTATGACATAGTAATTCGTGGAGATCTGAATGCAGATTTTGATATAACAACACATAAATGTACTGTGACTGAGTTGAAAAACCTTCTAAGACAGTGCAAGTTGCACTCAATCAATAACAGGCCCACAAGAGATAAAGCATGTCTTGACAATATTTTTGTAAATTTTAAAACTACAGAAGAAACATGTGCTGTTACAGCGTTTCCATTTTCAGATCATGACTCTGTATCTTTAAACTACACAAGTAGGTTGTGTATTGATAATAGTAATATTCCTAAGCCTGTCCCAAAAGTTATAATCACCAGGCCTGTCACAGATGACAAAATTGTTCAGCTCTGTAAGTCCCTTGCTGAGAGAGACTGGTTCAACCAATGTCATGGTGACACAAGTTATAGTCTTAGTGCTGATTTGTCAGGGAAACTATTATTTGAGAGATTTTTTAAAACATTTCTGACACAGTTTAATGACAACATCCCCATAAAGAAATGCAAATTAACTGACAAAGGCTTTACAAACAGGACTACAAACAGACAAAATTCATGGTTCACTAAACAATTATCAAATATGAAAAACCAAGTTATGGTGTTGCACAATATATGTAGCAATCAGAAAACAGAACATGCCAGATTAGCCTATATAAAATGGAGGAATGAGTATAAAAAAGCTATCGTGGAAGCCAAAAAAGCACATAATTTCAATACCATTGATAATTCCACAAATAAGTGCAAAGCTGCATGGAAATTAATAAATGGTGTTGCTAAAGATGTGAGAAGCAAAAAAATTAATATAAGTCCCCAAAAATTCAATGATTTCTTTATTAAATCTGTTGAAAATGTAGGAAATACTGTAATCAAACCTGATATCAGTTCATCAAAGTTACTTTCTAAAAATGTTTGCAGAACACCAACAGACACAGGTATGTTTATGTTCTCCGAGGTCTCACCTAGTCATGTCCTAAGCATTGTAAAACGGATGAAATCTTCAGACAGTGTAGATATATATGACATATCCTGTAATTTAGTAAAGAAAGTAACAGACTATATTGTGTAGCCCTTAACATTCTGTATAAATAAATGCATATCTGAAGAATATTTTCCCAAAGAACTCAAAGTGGCTAGGGTAATACCAATGTATAAAAAGGGAGATATGGACTCACCTTCCAGTTACAGACCAATCTCCATAGTGCCAGCTTTTTCTAAAATACTGGCATGCGTAATTTACCAACAGCTATCTGTCTATTTTGAAAAATTAGGAATAATTAGTGAATCTCAGTATGGTTTTAGGAAAAAGTTGTCTACTGTGGATGCTATAGACTTTGTATTCAAATACTTACATCAAGTGTTTGAGGATAAGGGCTATGCTCAAATCACATTTTGTGATCTATGCATAGCTTTTGACTGTGTAAAGCATAAGCCACTCCTATAAAAACTGGAATTCTATGGCATTAGACATAACACCCTTAAATTAATAAAATCATATATTCAGAATCGTAAGCAAGTTGTTGAGTAGGCAGAGAAATGTCGAGCATAGAGAGGGTCAAGGTAGGTGTTCCGCAGGGATCTGTGCTGGGCCCCTTTTTGTTCCTGATAATGATAAATGATCTGCCGTCATTTATCAAGTCCACCACTGTGTTGTATGCAGATGATACAACATTTTTTCAAGCTAGTAAGGAATTACATAGCCTTAAAACGTGTGCAGAAAAGACAATTGACCAAGCATCCTATTGGTTCAAGGCAAATGGATTCCTGCTGAATGAAAACAAAACACAGCAGATGGTCTCTAGTCTTAGAGACAAGCTTCTGTCAGATGATCCCAGTTATGTAAAATTTTTGGGGGTACACACTGAAGATAAATTAACTTGGGGTCAACATGTACAATATATTAGTCGTAAATTGTCAAGAGTTATTTACCTGTTAAGGCGACTTATGGATTGTGCTCCTGAAAAATATGTTACAACATCCTATTTTTCATTCTTTCAAAGCATAATAATATGGAATTATTTTGTGTGGGAACTCTAGCTGTGTACATGACATATTAATACTGCAAAAAAAAAAGAAGCTATTAGGATAATTACTGGTTCTGCATATAAGGCACACTGTAAACCATTGTTCTGTGAACAGCAAATCATGACTGTTATAAACTTGTACATATACTATGTTCTAATTTACACGAAGAAGTAATTACCAGAAACAAAAACCAGAGAAAATGTACTCAGCCACAATACAAGAAGGAATAGGTGCCTCTATATTCCTTACCACAGATTGTCAAAGTCACTCAACAGCTACGAAATCATGGGGTACAAATCGTTTAATAATCTTCCTCAATCTGTTCAAGAATTACCTGAACAATTATTCAAACAAACAATTCATGACTAGCTAGTCCTCCACCTACTCTATGACATAAGAGAATTTATCAACTGTAATATAATACTGTAATGTTAACAAGAAACCTGTTGTTTATTTCAAACTATTAATTGTATTTTAGTATGTATATGACATTGTCTATTGCTGTAATGGCCGAATGACAATAAAATTATTATTATTATTATTATTAATGGAATGCATGGCAGGAAAGCACCTGTTGGATGGGCTCAATAGCTGAGCTCATATATAATCACTATTAGGACCCCATAAATGGAAGTTTGGGCAAGTGAACATGACACACAGAATCCAAGACAGCACCCACAATGGTAAACAGGCTACTTAAGTTATTAAAGGTAGACAGGAGAATACTGTGATGAACACTATTTAGTGTATGAAGCAAAAGTCTGTATTTTATACAATAGCATCAGAGTGGTGACATTTTCTCTACATTATGGCATGGAAATAATGCTTAAGACCAGGAAACTGACTAAGAGTAAGGAGGGTAACAGTAATTAGGTCTCACATAAAATATATGAAACACGGTGTAAAGTTTCAGACACTAAGTTCTATAAAGGATTGCATGGCAGGAAAGCACCTGTTGGATGGTCACAATAGCTGAGCTCAGATATAATCACTATTAGGACCCCATGAAAGGAAGTTTGGGCAGGTGAACATGTCACACAGAAGCCAAGGCAACACCTACAATTGTAAACAAGCTACTTAAGATATTAAAGGTAGACAGGAGAATAGCATCAGACATGGTGACTTTTTCTCTACATTATGGCATGGAAATAATGCTTAAGACCAGGAAACTGACTAAGAGTAAGGAGGGTAACAGTAATTATAATGGGATACATGGTAGGCAGGCACCTGTTGGCTGGACACAATAGCTGAGCTTATATGTAATCTGAAAGAGAACCCCGTGAAACGAAGTTTGGGCAGCTGAACATTACACCCAGAAGCCAAGGCAGCACCCACAATGGAAAACAGGCTACATAAGATATTAAAGGTAGACAGGAGAATATTGTGATGAATAATATTTAGTGTATGAAGCAAAAGTCTGTATTTTAGGCAATAGCATCAGACATGGTGGTATTTTCTCTACATTATTGCGTTAGAAATACAGCTTAAGACCAGGAAACTGACTAAGAGTAAAGAGGGTGGCAGTAATTACGTCTCACATAAAATATATGAATCAGGGTGTAAATTTTCAGACACAAATTTTATATAATGGAATGCAAGGCAGGAAAGCACCTGTTGGCTGGTAGCAATAGCTGAGCTCAGATATAATCACTATTAGGACCACATGAAAGGAAGTTTCGGCAGGTTAGCATGACACCCAGAAGCCAGGCAACACTTGCAATGGTAAAAATGCTACTTAAGATATTAAAGCTAGACAGGAGAATATAGCGATGAACACTATTTAGTGTATGAAGCAAAGGTCTGTATTTTATACAATAGCATCAGACATGGTGACTTTTTCTCTACATTATGGCATGGAAATACAGCTTAAGACCAGGAAACTGACTAAGAGTAAGGAGGGTAATAGTAATTAGGTCTCACAGAAAATATAAGACTCATTATGTAATGTTTTAGACGCAAAGTTTATCAATGGAATGCATGGCAGGAAAGCACCTGTTGGCTGGTCACAATAGCTAAGCTTAGATGTAATCTGAAAGGAAGTTTGGGCAGGTGGACATGACACCCAGAAGCCAAGGCAGTACCCAAAAGGGAATACGGGCTACTTAAGATATTAAAGGTAGACAGGAGGATATTGCGATTAACACTATTTAGTGTATGAAGCAAAAGTCGCTATTTTATACAATAGCATCAGACATGGTGACATTTTCTTCTCATTATGGCATAGAAATACAGCTCAAGACCAGGAAACTGACTATGAGTAAGGAGGGTAACAGTAATTAGTTCTCACAAAAAACATATGACTCATTATGTAATGTTTTAGACGCAAATTTTATTAATGGAATGCATGGCAGGAAAGCACCTGTTGGCTGGTCAAAATCGCTAAGCTTAGATGTAATCTGAATAAGGACCCCGTGAAAGGAAGTTTCGGCTGCTGAACATTACACCCAGAAGCCAAGGCAGCACCCAAAAGGGAAAACAGGCTAATTAAGATATTAAAGGTAGACAGAAGAATATTGTGAAGAACACTATTTAGTGTATGAAGCAAAAGTCTGTATTTTATACAATTGCATCAGACATGGTGATATTTTCTCTATATTATTGCCTTAGGAATACAGCTTAAGACCAGGAAACTGACATAGAGTAAACAGGGTAGCAGTAATTAGGTCTCACATAAAATACATGAATCAAGGTGTAAATTTTAAGACACAAAGACATTTAATGGATTGCAAGGCAGGAAAGCACCTGTTCCCTGGTAGCAATAGCTGAGCTCAGGTATAACGACTATTAGCACCCCATGAAAGGAAGTGTTGGTAGGTAACATGACACACAGAAGACAAGGCAGCACCCGCAATGGTAAACTGGCTACTTAAGATATTAAAGGTAGACAGGAGAATTTTGTGATGAACACTACTTAGTGTATGATGCATAAGTCTGTATTTTATACAATAACAGCAGACATGGTGCCTTTGTCTCTACATTGTGCATTGAAATACAGCTGAAGACCAGGATACTGACTAAGAGTAAGGAGGGTAACAGTAATTAGGTCTCACATAAAATATATATATCATGGTGTAATGTTTAAGACGCGAAGTTTATTATTGGAATGCATGGCAGAAAAGCACTTGTTGGTTGGACACAATAGCTGAGCACAGATATAATCACTATTAGGACCCCATGAGAGGAAGTTTAGGCAGATGAACATGACACACAGAAGCCAAGGCAGCACCCGCAATGGTAAAGAGGCGACTTAAGATATTAAACGAAGGCAGTAGAATATTGTAATGAACATTACTTAGTGTATGATGCAAAAGTCTGTATTTTATACAATAGCATCAGACATGGTGACAATTTCTCTACATTATGGCATAGAAATACTGCTTAAGACCAGGACACTGACTAATAGTATGGAGGGTAACAGTAATTAGGTCTCACATAAAACATATGAATCAAGGAGTAAAGTTTTAGACACAAAGTTATATAATGGAATGCAAAGCTGGAAAGCACCTGTTGGCTGGTCACAATAGATGAACTTATATGTAATCTAAATAAGGACCCCGTGAAAGGATGTTTGGGCAGCTGAACATTACACCCAGAAGCCAAGATAGCACCCACAAGGGAAAACAGGCTACTTCAGATATTAAAGGTAGACAGGAGAATACTGTGATGAACACTATTTGATGTAAGAAGCATAAGTCTGTATTTTATACAATAGCATCAGACATGGTGACATTTTCTCTACATTATGCCATAGAAATACAGCTTAACACCACAAAATTGACTAAGAGTAGGAAGGGTAACAGTAATTAGGCCTCACATAAAATATAAGAATCAAGGTGTAAAGTTTTAGATACAAAGTTTTATATTGGAATACATGGCAGGAAGGCACCTTTGGCTGGTCACAATAGCTGAGCTCAGATATAATAACTATTAGGACCCCATGAAAGGAGCTCTGGGCAGGAGAACATGAAACACAGAAGCCAAGGTAGCACCCACAATGGTAAACAGGTTACTTAATATATTAGGGATAGACAGGAGAATATTGTGATCAACACTATTTAGTGTATGAAGCAAAAGTCTGTATTAAATACAATAGCAACAGACATGGTGACATTTTCTCTACATTATGCTAAAGAAATAGAGCTAAAGACCAGGAATCTGACTAAGAGTAAGGAGGGTAACTGTAATTAAGTCCCACAAAAAAGACATGAATCTTGGTGTAATGTTTTAGACGCAAAGTTTATTATAGGAAGGCGTGGCAGGAAAGCACCTATTGGCTGGTCACAATAACTGTCCTCAGATACAATCACTATTAGGACCCAATGAAAGGATGTTTAGGCAGGTGAACTTAACAAACAGAAGCCAAGGCAGCACCCGCAATGGTAAACAGGCTACTTACGACATTAAAGGTAGACAGGAGAATATTGCGATGAACACTATTTAGTGTATAAAGCAAAAGTCGGTATTTTATGCAATGGCATCAGACATGGTGACATTTTCTCCTCATTAAGGCATAGAAATACAGCCTAAGACCAGGAAACTGACTATGAGTAAGGAGGTTAACTGTAATTTGGTCTCACATCAAATATATGAATCAAGGTGTAAAGTTTTAGACACAAAGTTTTATAATGGAATGCATGGCAGGAAAGCACCTGTTGGCTTGTCACAATAGCTAAGCTTAGATGTAATCTGAATAAGGACCCCAAGAAAGTAAGTTTGGGCAGGTGAACATGACATCCAGAAGCCAAGGCAGCACCCAAAAGGGAAAACAGGCTACTTAAGATATTAAAGGTAGACATGAGAATATTGTGATGAACACTATTTAGTGTATGAAGCAAAAATCTGTATTAAATACAATATCATCAGACATGGTGATATTTTCTCTACATTATTGCCTTAGAATACAGCTTAAGACCAGGAAACTGACTAAGCGTAAGGAGGGTAAGAGTAATTAGGTCTCACATAAAACATATGAATCAAGGAGTAAAGTTTTAGACACAAAGTTATATAATGGAACGCAAAGCTGGAAAGCACCTGTTGGCTGGTCACAATAGCTCAGCTTATATGTAATCTAAATAAGGACCCCATGAAAGGATGTTTGGGCAGCTGAACATTACACCCAGAAGCCAAGGTAGCACCCGCAATGGTAAACAGGCTACTTAAGATATTAAAGGTAGACAGGAGAATATAGTGACGAACACTATTTAGTGTATGAATAAAAGTCTGTACTTTATACAATAGCATCAGACATGGTGACTTTCTCTCTACGTTATGGCACTGAAATGCAGCTTAAGAAAAGGAAACTGACTAAGAGTAAGCAGGGTAACAGTAATTAGGTCTAACATAAAATATATGAATCATGGTGTAATGTTTTAGACATAAAGTTTTTTATTGGAATGCATGGCAGGAAGGCACCATGTTGGCTGGCACATTAGCTGAGCTGAGATATAATAACTATTAGGACCCCATGAAAGGAAGTTTAGGCAGATGAACATGACACACAGAAGCCAAGACAGCACCCGCAATTATAAACAGGCTACTTAAGATATTAAAGGTAGCCAGGAGAATAATGTGATGAACACTATTTAGTGTATGAAGCGAAAGTCTGTATTTTATACAATAGCATCAGACATGGTGACAGTTTCTCTACATTATGGCATAGAAATACAGCTTATGACCAGAAAACTGACTAAGAGTAAAGAGGGTAGCAGTAATAAGGCTTCACATAAAATTATTGAATCAAGGTGTGAAGTTTCAGACACAAAGTTATATAATGGAATGCATGGGAGGAAAGCACATGTTGGTTGGTCACAATAGCTGAGCTCAGATATAATCACTATTAGGACCACAAAAAAGGAAGTTTGGGAAGGTGAACATGACACACAGAAGCCAAGGCAGCACCCGCAATGGTAAACAGGCTACTTAAGATACTAAAGGTAGACAGGAGAATATAGCGATGAACACTATTTGGTGTATGAAGCAAAAGTCGGTATTTTATACAATAGCACCAGACAAGGTGACATTTTCTCCTCATTATGGCATAGAAATACAACTTAAGACCAGGAAACTGACTATGAGTAAGGAGGGTAACTGTAATTAGGTCTCACATAAAATATATGAATCAAGGGATACACTTTTATAAATACAAAGGTTTATAATGGAATACATGGTTGGAAAGCACCTGTTGGCTGGTCACAATTGCTAAGCTTATATGTAATCTGAATAAGGACCCCGTGAAAGGAAGTTTGGGCAGGTGAGCATGACACCCAGAAGCTAAGGAAGCACCCACAATGGTAAACAGTCTACTTAGGATATTAAAGGTAGACAGGAGAATATGGTGATAAACACTAATTAGTGTATGAAGCAAAAGCCTGTATTTTATACAATAACATCAGACATGGTGCCTTTTTCTCTACATTATGGCATAGAAATACAGCTGAAAACCAGGAAACTGACTGAGAGTAAGGTGGGTAACAGTAATTAGGTCTCACATAAAATATATGGATCAAGGTGTAATTTTTAAGACGCGACATTCATTATTGGAAAGCATGGCAGGAAAGCACCTGTTGGTTGGACAAAATAGATGAGCTCAGATATAATTACTATTTGGACGCCATGAAAGGACGTTTAGGCAGGTGAACATGACACACAAAAGCCAAGGCAGCACCCGCAATGGTAAACAGGCTACTTAAAATATTAAAGGTAGACAGGAGAATATAGCGATGAACACTATTTAGTGTATGAAGCAAAAGTTTGTATTTTTTACAATAGCATCAGACATGGTGACATTTTCTCTACATTATTCCATAGAAATACAGCTTAACACCACAAAATTGACTAAGAGTAGGGAGGGTAACAGTAACTAGGTCTCACATAAAATATAAGAATCAAGGTGTAAAGTTTTAGATACAAAGTTTTATATTGGAATACATGGCAGGAAAGCACCTGTTGGCTGGTTACAATAACTGAGCTCAGATATAATCACTATTAGGACCACATGAAATGAAGTTTGGGCAGGTGAACGTGACACACACGAGCCAAGGCAGCACCCGCAATGGTAAACAGGCTACTTAAGATATTAAAGGTAGACAGGAGAATATAGCGATGAACACTATTTAGTGTATGAAGCAAAGGTCTGTATTTTATACAATAGCATCAGACATGCTGACTTTTTCTCTACATTATGACATGGAAATACAGCTTAAGACCAGGAAACTGCCTAAGAGTAAGGAGGGTAATAGTAATTAGGTCTCACATAAAATATATGACTCATTATGTAATGTTTTAGACGCAAAGTTTATTAATGGAATGAATGGCAGGAAAGCACCTGTTGGCTGGTCACAATAGCTAAGCTTGGATGTAATCTGAAAGGAAGTTTGGGCAGGTGGACATGACACCCAGAAGCCAAGGCAGTACCCAAAAGGGAAAACAGGCTACTTAAGATATTAAATGTAGACAGGAGGATATTGCGATTAACACTATTTAGTGTATGAAGCAAAAGTCGCTATTTTATACAATAGCATTAGACATGGTGACATTTTCTTCTCATTATGGCATAGAAATACAGCTCAAGACCATGAAACTGACTATGAGTAAGGAGGGTAACAGTAATTAGTTCTCACAGAAAACATATGAATCAAGGAGTAAAGTTTTAGACACAAAGTTACATAATGGAATGCATGGCAGGAAAGCACCTGTTCGATGGTCACAGTAGCTGAGCTAAGATATAATCACTATTAGGACCCCATGAAAGGAAGTTTGGACAGATGAACATGACACCCAGAAGCCAAGGCAGCACCCAAAAGGGAAAACAGGCTACTTAAAATATTAAAGGTAGACAGGAGAATATAGTGATGAACACTACTTAGTGTATGAATAAAAGTCTGTATTTTATACAATAGCATCAGACATGGTGACATTTCCTCTACATTATGGCATAGAAATACAGCTTATGACAGGAAACAGACTAAGAGTAAGGAGGGTAATAGTCATTAGGTCTCACATAAAATATATGACTCATTATGAAATGTTTTAGACGCAAATTTTATTAATGGAATGCATGGCAGGAAAGCACCTGTTGGCTGGTCAAAATCGCTAAGCATAGATGTATTCTGAATAAGGACCCCGTGAAAGGAAGTTTCGGCTGCTGAACATTACACCCAGAAGCCAAGGCAGCACCCAAAAGAGAAAACAGGCTTCTTAAGATATTAAAGGTAGACAGAAGAATATTGTGAAGAACCCTATTTAGTGTATGAAGCAAAAGTCTGTATTTTATACAATTGCATCAGACATGGTGATATTTTCTCTACATTATTGCCTTAGAATACAGCTTAAGACCAGGAAACTGACTAAGAGTAAGGAGGGTAACAGTAATTAGGTCTCACATAAAACATATGAATCAAGGAGTAAAGTTTTAGACACAAAGTTATATAATGGAACGCAAAGCTGGAAAGCACCTGTTGGCTGGTCACAATAGCTGAGCTTATATGTAATCTAAATAAGGACCCCGTGAAAGGATGTTTGGGCAGCTGAACATTACACCCAGAAGCCAAGGTAGCACCCGCAATGGTAAACAGGCTACTTAAGATATTAAAGGTAGACAGGAGAATATAGTGACGAACACTATTTAGTGTATGAATAATAGTCTGTACTTTATACAATAGCATCAGACATGGTGACTTTCTCTCTACGTTATGGCATTGAAATGCAGCTTAAGAAAAGGAAACTGACTAAGAGAAAGCAGGGTAACAGTAATTAGGTCTAACATAAAATATATGAATCATGGTGTAATGTTTTAGACATAAAGTTTTTTATTGGAATGCATGGCAAGAAGGCACCATGTTGGCTGGCACAATAGCTGAGCTGAGATATAATCACTATTAGGACCCCATGAAAGGAAGTTTAGGCAGATGAACATGACACACAGAAGCCAAGGCAGCACCCGCAATTATAAACAGGCTACTTAAGATATTAAAGGTAGCCAGGAGAATAATGTGATGAACACTATTTAGTGTATGAAGCGAAAGTCTGTATTTTATACAATAGCATCAGACATGGTGACAGTTTCTCTACATTATGGCATAGAAATACAGCTTATGACCAGAAAACTGACTAAGAGTAAAGAGGGTAGCAGTAATAAGGCTTCACATAAAATTATTGAATCAAGGTGTGAAGTTTCAGACACAAAGTTATATAATGGAATGCATGGCAGGAAAGCACATAATGGTTGGTCACAATAGCTGAGCTCAGATATAATCACTATTAGGACCACAAGAAAGGAAGTTTGGGAAGGTGAACATGACACACAGAAGCCAAGGCAGCACCCGCAATGGTAAACAGGCTACTTCAGGTATTAAAGGCACGCTGGAAAATATTGTGATGAACACTATTTGGTGTATGAAGCAAAAGTCTGTATCTTATACAATACCATCAAACATGGTTACTTTTTCTGTACTTTATGGCATAGAAAAACAGGTTAAGAACAGGAAACTTACTAAGAGTAAGGTGGGTAACGGTAATAAGATCTCACATAAAACATATGTATCAGGGAGTAAAGTTTTAGACACAAAGTTAGATAATGGAATGCATGGCAGGAAAGCATGTGTTGGATGGTCACAATAGCTGAGCTAAGATATAATCTCTATTAGGGCCCCATCAAAGGAAGTTAGGGCAGATGAACATGACACCCAGAAGCCAAGGCAGCACCCGCAATGGTAAACAGGCTACTTAAAATATTAAAGGTAGACAGGAGAATATAGTGATGAACACTATTTAGTGAATGAAGCAAAAGTCTGTATTTCATACAATAGCATCAGGCATGGTGACATTTCATCTACATTATGTCATAGAAATACAGATTGAGACCAGGAAACTGAATAAGAGTAAGGAGGGTAACAGTAATTAGGTCTCACATAAAACATATGAATCAAGGTGTACACCTTTAAATACAAAGTGTTATAATGGAATACATGGTAGGAAACACCTGTTGGCTGGCCCAAATAGCTGAGCTTAGAAGTAATCTGAATAAGGACCCCATGAAAGGAAGTTTGGACAGGTGAACATGACACCCAGAAGCCAAGGCAGCACCCACAATGGAAAACAGGCTAATTTAGATATTAAAGGTAGACAGGATAATATTGTGATGAACACAATTTTGTGTATGAAGCAAAAATCTGTATTTTATACGATAGCATCAGACATGGTGATACTTTCTCTACATTATTGCCTTAGAAATACAGCTTAAGACCACGAAACTGACAAGAGTAAAGATGGGAGCAGTAATTAGGTCTCACATAAAATATATGAATCATGGTGTAATGTTTAAGACGCGAAATTCATTATTGGAATGCATGACAGGAATGCACCTGCTGGTTGGACACAATGGCTGAGCTCAGATAAAATCACTATTAGGACCCCATGACAGGATGTTTGGGCAGGTGAACATGACACAGAGAAGCCAAGGCAGCACCCGCAATGGTAAAGAGGCTACTTAAGATATTAAACGAAGACAGTAGAATATGGTAATGAACACTATTTAGTGTATGATGCAAAAGTCTGTATTTTATACAATAGCATCAGACATGGTGACATTTTCTCTACATTATGGCATAGAAATACTGCTTAAGACCAAGAGAGTGACAAAGAGTAAGGAGGGTAACTGTAATAAGGTCTCACATAAAATATATGATTCATGGTGTAATGTTTTAGACACAAAGTTTATTATTGGAAGGCAGGGCAGGAAAGCACCTGTTGGCTGGTCACAAGAGCTGAGCTCAGATACAATCACTATTAGGACCCCATGAAAGACAGTTTAGGAAGGTGAACATGACACACACAAGCCAAGGCAGTGGCCACAATGGTAAACAGGCTACTTAAGATATTAAAGATAGACAGGAGAATATTGTGATGAACACTATTTTAGGCATGAAGCAAATGTCTGTGTTTTATACAATAGCATCAGACATGGAGACATTTTCTCTACATTATTACCTTAGAAATACAGCTTAAGTGCAGGAAACTGACTAAGAGTAAAGAGGGTAGCAGTAATAAGGTGTCACATAATATATAAGAATCAAGGTGTAAAGTTTTAGACACAACGTTATATAATGGAATGCATGGCATGAAGGCACCTGTTGGCTGGTCACAATAGGAGAGCTCAGATATAATCGCTATTAGACCTCATGAAAGAAAGTTTTGGCGGGTGAAACTGACACACAGAAGCCAAGGCAGCACCCGCAATGGTAAACAGGCTACTTAAGATAATAAAGGTTGACAGGAGAATATTGTGATGAACACTACATAGGGTATGATGCAAAAGTCTGTGTTTTATACAATAGCATCAGACATTGTGACATTTTCTCTACATTATTGTATTAGAAATACATCTTAAGTCCAGGAAACTGACTAAGAGTAAAGAGGGTACCAGTAATAAGGTCCCACATAATATATATGAATCAAGGTGTAAAGCTTTAGACACATCGTTATATAATGGAATGCAAGGCAGGAAAGCACCTCTTGGATGGTCACAATAGCTGAACTCAGATATAATCACTATTAGGACCCCATGAAAGGAAGTTTGGGCAGGTGAACATGACATACAGAAGACAAGGCAGCACCCGCAATTTTAAACAGGCTACTTAAGATATTACAGGTAGACAGGAAAAAATTGTGATGAACACTATTTAGTGTATCAAGAAAAAGTCTGTACTTTATACAGTAGCATCAGACATGGTGACTTTTACTCTACAGTATGGCATTGAAATGCAGCTTAAGACCAGGAAACTGACTAAGAGTAAGGAGGGTAACAGTAATTAGGTCTCACATAATATTATTGAATCAAGGTGTGAAGTTTTAGACACAAAGTTATATAATGGAATGCATCGCAGGAAAGCACCTCTTGGCTGGTCACAATAGCTGAGCTCAGATATAATAACTATTAGGACCCCATGAAAGGAAGTTTGGGCATGTGAACATGACACACGGAAGCCAAGGCAGCACCTGCAATGGTAAAGAGGCTGTTTAAGAAATTAAAGGTAGACAGGGGAATATTGTGATGAACATTTTATAATGTATGAAACAAAAGTCTGTATTTTATACAATAGCATCAGACATGGTGACACTTTCTCTACATTATTGCCTTAGAATACAGCTAAAGACCAGGAAACTGACTAAGAGTAAGGAGGGCTACAGTAATTAGGTCTCACATAAAATGTATGACTCATTGTGTACTGTTTTAGATGCAAAGTTTATTAATGGAATGCATGGCAGGAAAGCACCTGTTGGCTTGTCACAATAGCTAAGCTTAGATGTAATCTGAATAAGGACCCCAAGAAAGTAAGTTTGGGCAGGTGAACATGACATCCAGAAGCCAAGGCAGCATCCAAAAGGGAAAACAGGCTTCTTAAGATATTAAAGGTAGACAGAAGAATATTGTGAAGAACACTATTTAGTGTATGAAGCAAAAGTCTGTATTTTATACAATTGCATCAGACATGGTGATATTTTCTCTACATTATTGCCTTAGAATACAGCTTAAGACCAGGAAACTGACTAAGAGTAAGGAGGGTAACAGTAATTAGGTCTCACATAAAACATATGAATCAAGGAGTAAAGTTTTAGACACAAAGTTATATAATGGAACGCAAAGCTGGAAAGCACCTGTTGGCTGGTCACAATAGCTGAGCTTATATGTAATCTAAATAAGGACCCCGTGAAAGGATGTTTGGGCAGCTGAACATTACACCCAGAAGCCAAGGTAGCACCCGCAATGGTAAACAGGCTACTTAAGATATTAAAGGTAGACAGGAGAATATAGTGACGAACACTATTTAGTGTATGAATAAAAGTCTGTTCTTTATACAATAGCATCAGACATGGTGACTTTCTCTCTACGTTATGGCATTGAAATGCAGCTTAAGAAAAGGAAACTGACTAAGAGTAAGCAGGGTAACAGTAATTAGGTCTAACATAAAATATATGAATCATGGTGTAATGTTTTAGACATAAAGTTTTTTATTGGAATGCATGGCAAGAAGGCACCATGTTGGCTGTCACAATAGCTGAGCTGAGATATAATCACTATTAGGACCCCATGAAAGGAAGTTTAGGCAGATGAACATGACACACAGAAGCCAAGGCAGCACCCACAATTATAAACAGGCTACTTAAGATATTAAAGGTAGCCAGGAGAATAATGTGATGAACACTATTTAGTGTATGAAGCGAAAGTCTGTATTTTATACAATAGCATCAGACATGGTGACAGTTTCTCTACATTATGGCATAGAAATACAGCTTATGACCAGAAAACTGACTAAGAGTAAAGTGGGTAGCAGTAATAAGGCTTCACATAAAATTATTGAATCAAGGTGTGAAGTTTCAGACACAAAGTTATATAATGGAATGCATGGCAGGAAAGCACATAATGGTTGGTCACAATAGCTGAGCTCAGATATAATCACTATTAGGACCACAAGAAAGGAAGTTTGGGAAGGTGAACATGACACACAGAAGCCAAGGCAGCACCCGCAATGGTAAACAGGCTACTTCAGGTATTAAAGGCACGCTGGAAAATATTGTGATGAACACTATTTGGTGTATGAAGCAAAAGTCTGTATCTTATACAATACCATCAAACATGGTTACTTTTTCTGTACTTTATGGCATAGAAAAACAGGTTAAGAACAGGAAACTTACTAAGAGTAAGGTGGGTAACGGTAATAAGATCTCACATAAAACATATGTATCAGGGAGTAAAGTTTTAGACACAAAGTTAGATAATGGAATGCATGGCAGGAAAGCATGTGTTGGATGGTCACAATAGCTGAGCTAAGATATAATCTCTATTAGGGCCCCATCAAAGGAAGTTAGGGCAGATGAACATGACACCCAGAAGCCAAGGCAGCACCCGCAATGGTAAACAGGCTACTTAAAATATTAAAGGTAGACAGGAGAATATAGTGATGAACACTATTTAGTGAATGAAGCAAAAGTCTGTATTTCATACAATAGCATCAGGCATGGTGACATTTCATCTACATTATGTCATAGAAATACAGATTGAGACCAGGAAACTGAATAAGAGTAAGGAGGGTAACAGTAATTAGGTCTCACATAAAACATATGAATCAAGGTGTACACCTTTAAATACAAAGTGTTATAATGGAATACATGGTAGGAAACACCTGTTGGCTGGCCCAAATAGCTGAGCTTAGAAGTAATCTGAATAAGGACCCCATGAAAGGAAGTTTGGACAGGTGAACATGACACCCAGAAGCCAAGGCAGCACCCACAATGGAAAACAGGCTACTTTAGATATTAAAGGTAGACAGGATAATATTGTGATGAACACAATTTTGTGTATGAAGCAAAAATCTGTATTTTATTCGATAGCATCAGACATGGTGATACTTTCTCTACATTATTGCCTTAGAAATACAGCTTAAGACCACGAAACTGACAAGAGTAAAGATGGGAGCAGTAATTAGGTCTCACATAAAATATATGAATCATGGTGTAATGTTTAAGACGCGAAATTCATTATTGGAATGCATGACAGGAATGCACCTGCTGGTTGGACACAATGGCTGAGCTCAGATAAAATCACTATTAGGACCCCATGACAGGATGTTTGGGCAGGTGAACATGACACAGAGAAGCCAAGGCAGTGGCCGCAATGGTAAACAGGCTACTTAAGATATTAAAGATAGACAGGAGAATATTGTGATGAACACTATTTTAGGCATGAAGCAAATGTCTGTGTTTTATACAATAGCATCAGACATGGAGACATTTTCTCTACATTATTACCTTAGAAATACAGCTTAAGTGCAGGAAACTGACTAAGAGTAAAGAGGGTAGCAGTAATAAGGTCTCACATAATATATAAGAATCAAGGTGTAAAGTTTTAGACACAACGTTATATAATGGAATGCATGGCATGAAGGCACCTGTTGGCTGGTCACAATAGGTGAGCTCAGATATAATCGCTATTAGGACCTCATGAAAGAAAGTTTTGGCGGGTGAAACTGACACACAGAAGCCAAGGCAGCACCCGCAATGGTAAACAGGATACTTAAGATAATAAAGGTTGACAGGAGAATATTGTGATGAACACTACATAGGGTATGATGCAAAAGTCTGTGTTTTATACAATAGCATCAGACATTGTGACATTTTCTCTACATTATTGTATTAGAAATACATCTTATGTCCAGGAAACTGACTAAGAGTAAAGAGGGTAACAGTAATTAGGTCTCACATAATATTATTGAATCAAGGTGTGAAGTTTTAGACACAAAGTTATATAATGGAATGCATGGCAGGAAAGCACCTCTTGGCTGGTCACAATAGCTGAGCTCAGATATAATAACTATTAGGACCCCATGAAAGGAAGTTTGGGCATGTGAACATGACACACGGAAGCCAAGGCAGCACCTGCAATGGTAAAGAGGCTGTTTAAGAAATTAAAGGTAGACAGGGGAATATTGTGATGAACATTTTATAATGTATGAAACAAAAGTCTGTATTTTATACAATAGCATCAGACATGGTGACATTTTCTCTACATTATGACATTGAAATACAGCTAAAGACCAGGAAACTGACTAAGAGTAAGGAGGATAACTGTAATTAGTTCTCACATAAAATATATGAATCATGGTGTAATGTCTTAGACACAAAGTTTATTATAGGAAGGCATGGCAGGGAAGCACCTGCTGGCTGGTCACAATAGGTGAGTTCAGATATAATCACTATTAGGACACCAAGAAAGAAAGTTTGGGTAGGTGGACATGACACACAGAAACCAAGGCAGCACCCGTAATGTTAAACAGGCGTCTTAAGATATTAAAGGTAGGCAGGAGAATATTGTGATGAGCACTATTTAGGGTATGAAGCAAAAGTCTGTATTTTATACAATAGCATCAGATATGGTGAAATTTTCTCTACATTATGGCATAGAAACACAGCTTCAGACCAGGAATCTAATTAAAAGGCAGGAGGATAACAGTAATTAAGTCTCACATAAAATGCATGAATCATGGTGGTATGTTTTTGACGCAAAGTTTTAGAATGGAATGCATGGCAGCCAGGCACCTGTTGGCTGGTCACAATAGCTGAGCTCAGATATTATCACTATTAGGACACCACGAAAGGAAGTTTGGGCAGGTGGACATGACACACAGAAGCCAAGGCAGCACCCGCAATGTTAAACAGGCAAACTTAAGATATTAAAGGTAGACAGGAGAATATTGCAATGTACATTATTTAGTGTATGAAGCAAAAGCTGGTATTTTATACAGTTGCATCCGACGTGGTGACATTTTCTCCACACTATGCAAAAGAAATACAGCTAAAGACCAGGAAACTGACTAACAGTAAGGAGGGTAACAGTAATTAGGTCTCACATAAAATTGGTGAATCATGGTGTAATGATTTAGACGCAAAGTTTATTATTGTGTGGTATGGCAGGGTAGCACCTTTTGGCTGGTCACAATAGCAGCGCTCAGATACAATCACTTTTAGAACCCCATAAATGTAATTTTAGACAGGTGAACTTGATACAAAAGAAGCTAAGGCAGCACCGGCAATGGTAAACAGGCTACTTAAGATATTAAAGGTAGACAGGAGAATATTGCGATAAACACTATTTAATGTATGAAGCAAAAGTCAGTATTTTATACAATAGCATCCGACATGGTGCCACTTTCTCTACATTATGGCACACAAATGCAGCTTAAGACCTGGGAACTGACTAAGAGCAAGGAGGGTAACAGTAATTAGGTATCATATAAAATTTATGAAACAAGAGATAAAGTTTCAGACACAAAGTTGTATAATCAAATGCATGGCAGGAAATCACCCGTTGGCTGGTCACAATAGCTGAGCTCAGATATAATCTCTATTAGGAGCCCGTGAATGGAAATTTGGGCAGCTGAATATGACACCCAGAAGCCAAGGCAGCACCCGCAATGGTAAACAGGCTACTTAAGGTATTAAAGTTAGACAGGAGAATATTGTGATGAACACTATTTAGTGTATGGAGCAAAAGTCTGTATTTTATACAATAGCATCCGACATGGTGACATTTTCTCTACAATATGGCACAGAAATACAGCTGAAGACCAGGAAACTGACTAAGAGTAAGGAGGGTAACAGTAATTAAATGTCACATAAAATATATGAATCAAGGCGTAATGTTTTAGACACAAAATTTTATATTGGAATGCATGGCAGGAAATCACCCGTTGGCTGGTCACAATAGCTGAGCTTCGATATAATCACTATTAGGACCCCATGAATGGAAGTTTGGGCAGGTGAACGTACACCCAGAAGCCAAGGCAGCTATCACAATGGTAAACACGCTACTTAAGGTATTAAGGGTAGACAGGAGAATATTGTGATCATCACCATTTAATGTATGGAGCAAAAGAGTGTAATTTATACAATAGCATTAAACATGATGACATTTTCTAAATATTATGCCATAGAAATACAGTTAAAGAACAGGAAACCGACTAAGAGTAAGGAGGGTAACAGTAATTGGGTCTTACATAAGGCATATGAATCAAGGTGTTTAGAGTTTTATAATGGATAACATGGCAGGAAAGCACCTGTTGGCTGGTCACAATAGCTGAGCTTGGATATAATCACTATTAGGACCCCATGAAAGGAAGTTTGGGCGGGAGAACATGACACACAGAAGCCAAGGCAGCACACGCAATGGTAAACAGGCTACTTAAGATATTAAAGATATACAGGAGAATACTGTGATGAACACTATTTAGTGTATGAAGATAAAATCGTTATTTTTTACAATAGCAACAAACTAGGTGACATTTTCTCTACATTATGGCATAGAAATAGAGCTTAAGACCAGGAAATTGACTAAGAGTAAGGAGGGTAACAGTAACTAGGTCTCACATAAAATATATGAATCAAGGTGGAAAGTTTTAGACACAAAGCTTTATAATGGAATGCATGGCAGGAAAGCACCTGTTGGCTGGTCACAACAGCTGAGCTCAGATATAATCACTATTAGGACCCCGTGAAAGAAGTTGGGGCAGGTGAACATGACACACTTAAGCCAAGGCAGCACTCGCAATGGAAAACAGGCTACTTAAGATATTAAACATAGTCAGGAGAATATTGTGATGAACACTAGTTAGTGTATGAAGCAAAAGTCAGTATTTTACACAATAGCATCAGACATGGTGACATTTTCTCTACATTATGTCAGAGAAATACAGCTTCAGACAAGGAATCTAACTACGAGTAAGGATGTTAACAGTAATTAGGTCTCTTATAAAATATATGAATCATGGTGTAATGTCTTTGACGCAAAGTATATTAATGGAATTCATGGCAGGAAAGCACCTGTAGGCTTGTCACAATAGCTGAGCTAAGATATAATCACTATTAGGACCCCATGAAAGTAAGTTTGGGCAGGTGAACATGACACACGGAAGCCAAGGCAGCACCCGCTATGGTAAACAGGCTGCATAAGATATTAAAGGTAGACAGGAAAATATTGTGATGAACACTATTCAGTGTATGAAGCAAAAGTCTGTATTTTATACATTAGTATCAGACATGGTGACATTTTCTCTACATTATGGCATAGAAATACAGCTTAAGACCACGAAACTGACTATGAGTAAGGAGGGTAACAGTAATTAGGTCTCACATAAAATATACAAACAATCACAATGAGGACTGCATGAAAGGAACTTTGGGCAGGTGAACATGACACACAGAGGCCAAGCCGGCACTCGCAATGGTAAACAGGCAACTTAAGGTATTAAAGGTAGACAGATGAATATTGGGATGATCACTATTTAGTGTATGGAGCAAAAGTCTGTAATTTAAACAATAGCATCAGACATGGTGACATTTTCCCTAATTTATGGCACAGAAATACAGCTTAAGACCAGGAAACTGGATAGGAGTAAGGAGGGTAACAGTAATTAGGTCTCACATAAAACATATGAAATAAGAGATAAAGTTTCAGACACAAAGTCTTATAATGAAACGCATGGCAGGATAGCAGCTGTTGGCTGGCCACAATAGCTGAGCTGAGATATAATCACTCTTAGCACCCCATGAAAGGAAGTTTGGTTAGGTGAACATGACACAGATTCCAAGGCAGAACCGCATTGGTAAACAAGCTACTTAAGATATTAAACATAGACAGGAGAATATTGTGATGAACACTATTTTGTGTATGAAGCAAAAGTCTATTTAATACAATAGCATCAGACATGGTGACATTTGCTCTACATTATTGCATAGAAATACAGCTTAAGACCATGAAACTGACTAAGTGTAAAGAGGGTAGCAGTAATTAGGTCTCACATAAATCATATGAGTCAAGTTGTAAAGTTTTAGACGCGAAGTTTATTATTGGAAGGCATGGCAAGAAAGCACCGTTTGGCTGGTCGTAATAACTGATCTCTGATATAATCACTATTAGGACCCCATGAAAGGAAGTTTGGGTAGGTGAACATGACACACGGAAGACAAGGTAGAACCTCCTATGGTAAACAAGCTACTTAAGATATTAAACATAGACAGGAGAATATATTGATGAACACTATTTAGTGTATGAAGCAAAAGGTGGTATTTTATACAATAGCATCAGACATCGTAACATTTTCTCTACATTATGGCATAGAAATACAGCTTAAGACCACGAAACTGACTAAGAGTAAAGAGGGTAGCAGTAATTAGGTCTCACATAAAATATATGAATCAAGGTGTTAAGTTTTATAGACACAAAGGTTTATAATGGCATGCACGGCAGGAAATCACCCGTTGGCTGGTCACAATAGCTGAGCTCAGATATAATCACTATTAGGACCCCATGAAAGGAAGTTTGGGCAGGTGAACATGACACACAGAAGCCAAAGCAGCACCCGCAATTTTAAACAGGCTACTTCAGATATCAAAGGTAGGCACGAGAATATTGTGATGAACACTATTTAGTGTAAGAAGCCAACGTCTCTATTTTATACAATAGCATCTGACATGGTGACATTTTCTCTACATTATCGCATAGAAATAGAGCTTAAGACCACGAAACCGACTAAGAGTAAAGAGGGTAGCAATAATTAGGTCTCACATAAAATACATGAATCAAGGTGTAAAGTCTTAGACACATAGTCATATAATGGAATGCATGGCAGGAAAGCTCTTTTGGCTGGTCACAATAGCAGAGCTCTGATATAATCACTATTACGACCCCCTGAAACGAAGTTTGTTAAGGCGAACTTGACACACAGAAGCCAAGGCAGCACCCGCAATGGTAAACAGCCTACTTAAGATATTAAAGGTAGACAGGAGAATATTGTGATGAACACTCTTTAGTGTATGATGCAAAAGTTTATTATGTACAATAGCATCAGACATGGTGACATTTTCTCTACCTTATCGCATAGAAATATAGCTTAAGACCACGAAACTGACTAAGAGTAAAGAGGGTAGCAATAATTAGGTCTCACATAAAATATATGAATCAAGGTGTAAAGTCTTAGACACAAAAACATATAATGGAATGCATGGCAGGAAACCACATGTTGGCTGGTCACAATAGCTGAGCTCTGATATAAACACTATTAGGACCACATGAAAGGAATTTTCGGCAGGTGAACATTATACACAGAAGCCAAGGCAGCACCCGCAATGGTAAACAGACTACTTAATGTATTAAAGGAAGACAGGAGAATATTGTGATGAACACTATGTATAGTATGAAGCCAAAGTCAGTGTTTTATACAATGTCATCCGACATGGTGACACTTTCTCTACATTATGGCATTAAAATACAACTTAAGTCCAGGAAACTGACTAAGAGAAAGGAGGGTAACAGTAATTAGGTGTTGTATAAAATATATGAATCAAGGTGTAAAGTTATAGACACAAAGTTATACATTGGAATTCATGGCAGGAATGCACCGGTTGGCTGGTCACAATAGCTGATCTCAGATATATTCACTATTAGGACCCCATGAAGGAAGTTTGGGCAGGTGAACATGACACACAGAAGCCATAGCAGCACCCGCAATGGTAAACAGGCTACTGAAGATATTAAAGGTAGACAGGGGAGTATTGTAAGGAACACTATTTAGTGTATGAAGCAAAAGTCTGTATGTTATACAAAAGAATCTGACATGGTGATATTTTCTCTACATTATGTTTTAGATATACAGCTTAAGACCAAGAAAATGACTTAGAGTAAGGAGGGTAACAGTAACTAGGTCTCACATAAAATATATGAGTGACTGTTTGAAGTTTTAGACACAAATTTAAATATTGGAATGCATGGCAGGAAAGCACCTCTTGACTGGTCACAATAGCTGAGCTCAGATATAATCACCATTAGGACCCCACGAAAGGAAGTTTGGGCAGGTGAACATGACACACAGAAGCCAAAGCAGCACCCGCAATGGTAAACAGGCCACTTAAGATATTAAAGGTAGACAGGGGACTATTGTAATGAACACTATTTAGTGTATGAAGCATAAGTCTCTATGTTATACAATAGAATCTGACATGGTGGTATTTTCTCTACATTATGGCATAGATATACAGCTTAAGACCATGAAACTGGCTTAGAGTAAGGAGGGTAACAGTAATTAGGTCTCACATAAAATATATGAGTGAATGTGTGAAGTTTTAGACACAATTTTAAATAAAGGAATTCATGGCAGGAAAGGACCTGTTGGCTGGACACAATAGCTGAGCTCAGATATAATTACTATTAGGACCCCATGAAAGGAAGTTTTGGCAGGTGAACATGATACCCAGAATCCAAGGCAGCACCTGCAATGGTTAACAGGCTACTTAAGATAATAATGGGAGACAGAGGAATATTGTGATGATCACTATTTAATGTATGAAGCTAAAGTCGGTATTTTATACAATGGCATCAGACGTGGTGACATGTTCTCTACATTATGCCATAAAAATACAGCTTAAGACCAGGAAACTGACTAAGAGTAATGAGGGTAACAGTAATTAGGTCTCACATAATATATATCAAACAAGGTGTAATGTTTTAGATACAAAGGTTTATAATGGAATACATGGCAGGAAAGCACCTGTAGGCTAGTCACAATAGCTGAGCTCAAACATAATCACTATTAGGACCCCATGAAAGGATGTTTGGGCCGGTGAACACAACACACAGAAGCCAAGGCAGCATCCGCAATGGTAAACAGGCTACTTCAGATATTAAAGGTAGACAGGATAATATTGTGATGAATACTATTCAGTGTATGAAGCAAAATTCTGTAAGTAATACAATAGAATCTGACATGGTGACATTTTCACTACATTATGGCATAGAAATACAGCTTAAGACCAAGAAAATTACTTAGAGTAAGGGGGGTAACAGTACTTAGGTCTCACATAAAATATATGAGTGAATGTGTGAAGTTTTAGACACAAATTTATATAAAGGAATGCATGGCAGGAAAGTACCTGTTCGCTGGTCACAATAGCTGAGCTCAGATATAATCATTATTAGGCCTACATGAAAGGAAGTTTAGGCAGGTGAACATGACACACAGAAGCCAAGGCAGCACCCGCAAAGGTAAACAGGCTACTTAAGATAATAAAGGTAGACAGGACAATATTGTGGTGAACACTATTTAGTGTATGAAGCAAAAAACTGTATTTTATACAATAGCATCAGACATGTTGTATTTTCCTCTAAGTTATATCATAGAAATACAGCTTAAGACATGGAATCTGACTAAGAGTAAGGAGTGTAACAGTAATTAGGTCTCACATAAAATACATGAATCAGCGTGTAATGTTTTAGACATAAAGTTATATAATGGAACGCATGGCGGGAAATCGACCGTTGGCTGGACACAATAGCTGAGCTCAAGTATAATCACTATTAGGTCCCCATGAAAGGAAGTTTGGGCAGGTGAACATGACACCCAGAAGCCAAGGCTGCACCCGCAATGGTGAACAGGCTACTTAAGATATTAAAGGTAGACAGGACAATATTGTGATGAACACTATTCAGTGTATGAAGCAAAAGTCTGTATTTAATACAATAGCATCAGACGTGGTGACATTTTCTCTACATTATGGCATAGAAATACAGCTTGAGACAAGGAAACTATCTAGGAGAAAGGAGGGCAACAGTAATTAAGTTTCACATAAAATATATAACTCATGGTGTAATGTTTTAGACACAAAGTTTATTAATGGAATGCATGGCAGGAAAGCACCTGTTGCCTTGTCGCAATAGCTGAGCTCAGATATAATCACTATTGGGACCCGACGAGAGCAAGTTTGGGTGGGTGGACATGACAACTAGAAGCTAAGGCAGCACCCGCATTGGTAAACAGGCTACTTAAGATATTAAAGGTAGACAGAAGAATATTGTGATAAACACTATTTAGCGTATGAGGCAAAAGTCTGTATCTTATACAACAGCATCTGACATGCTGACATTTTCTCTACATTATAGCATAGAAATACAGGTTAAGTACAGGAACCTGACTAAGAGTAAGGAGTGTAAAAGGAATTAGGTCACATATAAAATATATGAATCAAGGTGTGAAATTTTAGACACAAAGTTCTATAATGGAATTCATGGCAGGAAAGCACCTGTTGGCAGGTCAAAATAGCTGAGCTCAGATATAATCACTATTAGGACCCCATGAAAGGAAGTTTGGGCAGGTGAACGTGGCACGTAGAAGCCAAGGCTGCACCCGATATGGTAAACAGGCTACTTTAGATATTAAAGGTAGACAGGACAATATTGTGATGAACACTATTTAGTGTATGAAGCAAAAGTCTGTATTTTATACGATAGCGTCAGACATGGTGACATTTTCTCTACATTATGGCATAGAAATACAGCTTGAGACCACGAAAATGACTTAGAGTAAGGAGGGTAACAGTAATGAGGTCTCATATAAACTATATGAGTGAATGTGTGAAGTTTTAGACATGAAGTTATATAATGGAATGCATGGCAGGAAAGCACCTGTTGGCTGGTCACAATAGCTGAGCTCTGATATAATCACTGTTAGGACCCCATGAAAGGAAGTTTGGGCAGGTGAACATGACACACAGAAGCCAAAGCAGCACCCGCAATGGTAAACAGACTACTTAAGATATTAAAGGTAGACAGGGGAGTATTGTGATGAACAATAATTAGTGTCTGAAGAAAAAGTCTGTATGTTATACAATAGAATCTGACTTGGTGACATTTTCTCTACATTATGGCATAGAAATACAGCTAAAGACCACGAAATTGACTTAGTGTTAGGACGGTAACAGTAATTAGGTCTCACATAAAATATATGAGTGAATGTGTTAAGTTTTAGACACAAAGTTATATAATGAAATGCATGGCAGGGAAGCACCTGTTGGCTGGTCACAATAGCTGAGCTCAGTTATAATCACTATTAGGACCCCATGAAAGGAAGTTTGGGCAGGAGAACATGACACACAGAAGCTAGGCAGCAACCGCAATGGTAAACAGGCTACTTAAGATAACAAAGGTAGACAGGACAATATTGTGATGAACACTACTTAGTGTATGAAGCAAAAGTATCTATTTTATACAATAGCATCAGACATGTTGACTTTTTTCTATGTTATGGCATAGAAATACAGCTTAAGACCAGGAAACTGACTAAGAGTAAGGAGGGTAACAGTAATTAATTCTCACATAAAGTAGATGAATCAAGGTGTAATGTTTTAGACACAAAGCTATGTAATGGAATGCATGGGAGGAAATCAACTGTTGGCTGGACACATTAGCTGAGCTCAAGCATAAACACTATTAGGATGCCATGAAAGGAAGTTTGGGCGGGTGAACATGACACCCAGAAGCCAAGGCTGCACCTGCAATGGTAAACAGGCTACTTACGATATTAAAGGTAGACAGGACAATATTGTGAAGAACACTATTCAGTATATGATGCAAAAGTCTGTATTTTATACAATTGCATCAGACATGGTGACATTTTCTCTACATTATGGCATAGAAATACAGCTTAAGAGCACGAAACTGACTAAGTGTAAGCAGGATATCAGTAATTAGGTCTCACATAAAATATATGAATCAAGGTGTAAAGCTTTAGACACAAAGCTTTATAATGAATTGCATGGCAGGGCAGTACATGTTGGCTGGTTGCAATAGTTGAGCTCACATGTTATCACTATTGGGACCCCATGAGAGCAATTTTGTTCGGGTGAACATGACAACCAGAAGCCAAGGCAGCACCCGCATTGGTAAACAGGCTACTTAAGATATTAAAGGTAGACAGGACAATATTGTGATGAACACTATTTAGTGTATGAAGCAAAAGTCTGTATTTTTTACAATAGCGTGAGTCATGGTGACTTTTTCTCTACATTACGGCATAGATATACATCTTAAGACCAGGAACCTGACTGAGAGTAAGGAGGATAACAGTAATTAGGTCTCACATAAAATATATGAATCAAGGTGTAAAGTTTTATACAAGAAGTTCTATAATGGAATGCATGGCAGGACAGCACCAGTTGGCTGGTCGCAATAGCTGAGCTCAGATATAATCACAATTAGGGCCCCATGAAAGGAAGTTTGGGCGGGTGAACACGACAACCAGAAGCCAATGCAGCACCCGCAATGGTAGACAGACTACTTAAGATAAAAAGGTAGACAGGAGAATATTGTGATGAACACTATTTAGTGTATGAAACAAATGTCTGTACTTTATACTATAACATCAGACATGGTGACATTTTCTCTACATTATGTCATAAAAATACAGCTTATGGCCAAGAAACTGACTAAGAGTAAGGACGGTAACAGTAATTACTTCTCACATAAAATATATGAATCAAGGTGTAAAATTGAGACACAAAGTTATATAATGGAACGCATGGCAGGAAATCATCCATTGGCTGGACACAATAGCTGAGCTCAGATATAATCACAATTAGATCCCCATGAAAGGTAGTTTGGGCAGGTGAACTTTACACCCTGAAGCCAAGGCAGCTCCCACAATGGTTAACAGGCTACTTCAGTTATTAAAGGTTGACAGGAGAATATTGTGATGAACACTATTTAGTGTATGAAGCAAATGTCTGTATTTTATACAATAGCATCAGACATGGTGATATTTTCTCTGCATTATGACATAGAAATTTAGCTTAAGGCCAGGAACCTGACTGAGAGTAAGGAGGGTTACAGTAATTAGGTCCTACATAAAATGTAAGAAACAAGGTGTAAAGTTTTGGATACAAAGTTTTATAATGGAATACATGGCAGGAAAGCACCTGTTGGCTGGTCACAATAGCTGAGCTCTGATATAATCACTATTAGGAGCCCATGATAGGAAGTTTGGGCAGGTGAACATGACACCCAGAAGCCAAGGCAGCACCCACAATGGTAAACAGGCTACTTAAGATAATTAAGGGAGACAGGAGAATATTGTGATGAACACTATTTAGTGTATGAAACTAAAGTCTGTATTTTATACAATAGTATCTGATATGGTGATATTTTCTCTACATTATGTCACCGAAATACAGTTTAAGACCATGAAACTGTGTAGAGAAAGGAGGGTAACAGTAAATAGGTGTCACATAAAATATATGAATCGAGGTGTAAAGTTTTAGACACAAAGTTTTATTATGGCATGCATGGCAGGAAATCACCTGTTGGCTGGTCACAATAGCTGAGCTCAAATATAATCAGAATAAGGATCCCATGAAAGGAAGTTTGGGCAGGTGAACATGACACACAGATGACAATGCAGCACCCGCAGTGGTAAACAGACTACATAATATATTAAAGGTAGACAGGAAAATATTGTGATGAACACTATTTTGTGCAAAAAGTGAAGTCTGTATTTTATACAATAGAATCAGACATGGTGACATTTTCTCTACATTATGGCATAGAAATACATCTTAAGACCAGGAAACTGACCAAGAGTAAGGAGGGTAACTGTATTTACATCTCACATAAGATATATGAATCAAGGTGTAAAGTTTTAGACACAAAATTTTATAATGGAATGCATGGAAGGAAGCACCTGTTGGCTGGTCACAATAGCTGAGCTCAGATAGAATTTCCATTAGGACCCCATGAAAGTAAGTTTGGGCAGGTGAACATGACCCCAAGAAGCCAAGGCAGCACCCGCAATAGTAAACAGCATACTTCAGATATTAAAGGTAGACAGGAGAATATTCTGATGAACACTATTCAGTGTATGAAGCAAAAGTCTGTACTTTATACATTAGCATCTGACATGGTGACATTTTCTGTACAATATGGCATAGCATTTCATCTTAAGAACAGGAAACTGACTGAGTAAGGAGGGCAACAGTTATTAGGTCTCACATAAAATATATGACGCATGGTGTAATGTCTTACACGCAACGTTTATTAATGTAATGCATGGCAGGAAAGCACCTGTTGGCTGGTCACAATAGCTGAGCTCAGGTATAATCACTATTAGGAATCCATGAAACGAAGTTTGTGCAGGTGAACATGACACCCAGAAAGCAAGGCAGCACCTGCATTGGTAAACTGGCTACTTAAGATAATAAAGGGTGACAGGAGAATATTGTGATGAACACTATTTAGTGTATGAAGCAAAAGTCTTTATTTTATACAATAACATCAGACATGGTGACATTATCTCTACATTATGGCATAGAAATACAGCTTAAGACCACGAAACTGACTAAGAGTAAGGATGGTAACAGTAATTATGTCCAACATAAAATATAAGACTCAATGGGTTAAGTTTTGTATACAAAGTTTTATAATGGTATACATGGCAGGAAAGAACCTGTTGGCTGGTCACAATAGCTGAGTTCAGATATAATCACTATTAGGACCCCATGAAAGGAAGTTTGGGCAGGAGGACATGACACACAGAAGCCAAGGCAGCACCCGCAATGGTAAACAGGCTACTTAAGATGTTAAAGGTAGCAGGAGAATATTGTGATTAACACTATTTAGAGTATGAAACTAAAGTCTGTATTTTATACAATAGTATCTGATATGGTGATATTTTCTCTACACTATGTCATCGAAATACAGTTTAAGACCAGGAAACTATATAGAGTAAGGAGGGTAACAGTAATTAGGTGTCATATAAAATATATGAATCAATGTGTAAAGTTTTAGACACAAAGTTTTATAATGGAATTCATGGCAGGAAAGCACCTGTTGGCTGGTCACAATAGCTGACCTCAAATATAATCAGAATAAGGATCCCATGAAAGGAAGTTTGGGCAGGTGAACATGACACACAGAAGCCAATGCAGCACCCGCAGTGGTAAACAGACTACTTAAGATATTAAAGGTAGACAGGTGAATATTGTGATGAACACTATTTAGTGTAGAAGGAAAAGTCAGTATTTTATACAGTAGAATCAGAAATGGTGACATTTTCTCTACATTATGGCATAGAAATACACCTTAAGACCAGTAACTGACCAAGAGTAAGGGGGGTAACTGTATTTGCATCTCACATAAGATATATGAATCAAGGTGTAAAGTTTTAGACACAAAATTTTATAATGGAATGCATGGCAGGAAGCACCTGTTGGCTGGTCACAACAGCTGAGCTCAGATACAATTTCCATTAGGACCCCATGAAAGTAAGTTTGGGCAGGTGAACATGACCCCAAGAAGCCAAGGCAGCACCCCCAATGGTAAACAGCATACTTCAGATATTAAAGATAGACAGGAGAATATTGTGATGAACACTATTAAGTGTATGAAGCAAAAGTCTTTATTTTATACAATAGCATCAGACATGGTGACATTTTCTCTACATTATGGCATAGAAATACAGCTTAAGCCCAGGAAACTGACTAAGAGTAAGGAGGGTAACAGTAATTAGGTTCCACATAAAATATACGAATCAAGGTGTATCGTTTTGGATACAAAGTTTTGTAATGGATTACATGGCAGGAAGGTACCTGTTGTATGGTCACAATAACTGAGCTCAGATATACTCACTATTAGGACCCCATGAAAGGAAGTTTGGGCAGGTGAACATGGCACACAGAAGACAAGGCAGCACCCGCAATGGTAAACAGGTTACTTAAAATCTTAAAGGTAGACAGGAGAATATTGTGATGAACACTATTTAGTGTATGAAACAAAAGTCTGTATTTTATATAATAGCATCAGACATGGTGACATTTTCTCTACATTATGGCGTAGAAATACAACTTAAGACCAGGATACTGTCTAAGTGTAAGGAGGGTATCTGGAATTAGTTCTCACTTAAAATATATGAATCATGGTGTAATGTTCTATACACAAAGTTTTATAATGGAATGCATGGCAGGAAATCACCTGTTGACTGGACACAATAGCTGAGCTCAGATATAATCACAATTAGGACCCCATGAAAGGAAGTTTGGGCAGGTGAACATCTCATCCAGAAGCCAAGGCAGCACCTGCAATGCTAAAGAGGTTGCTTAAGATATTAAAGGTAGACAGGAGAATATTGTGATGAACGCTATTTAGTGTATGAATAAAAAGTCGGTATTTTATACAATAGCATCAGACAGGGTGACATTTTCTCCACATTATGGCATAGAAATGCAGCTTAAGACCACTAAACTGACTAAGAGTAAGGAGGGTAACAGTAATTAGGTCTCACATAAAATATATTAATCAAGGTGTAAAGTTTTAGACACAAAGTTTTGTAATGGAATGCATGGCAGGACATCACCCGTTGGCTGGTCACAATAGCTGAGCTCAGATATAATCACTATTAGGACCACATGAATGGAAGTTTGATCAGGTGAACATGACACCCAGAAGCCAAGGCAGCACCCGCAATGGAAAACAGGCTACTTAAGGTATTAAAGGTAAACAGGAGAATATTGTGATGATGACTATTTAGTGAATGAAGTAAAAGTCTGTATTTTATACAATAGCATCAGGCATGGTGAGATTTTCTCTACATTATGGCATAGAAATACAGCTTAAGCCTGGAAACTGACTAAGAGTAAGGATGGTAACAGTAATTAGGTCTCACATAAAATATATGAAACAAGGTGTAAAGTTTGAGACACAAAGTTTTATAATGGAATGCATGGCAGGAAAGCACATGTTAGCTGCTCACAATAGCTGAGCTCAGGTATAATCACTATTGGGACCCAATGAAAGGACATTTGGGCAGGTGAACATGGCACACAGAAGCCAAGGCAGCACCCGCAATGGTATACGGGCTACTTAAGATAAATGGAGGTAGACAGGAGAATATTGTGATGAACACTATTTAGAGTATGAAGCAAAAGTCTGTATTTTAAACAATAGCATCAGACATGGTGATATTTTCTCTACATTATGGCATTGAAATACTGCTTAGGACCAGGAAATTGACTAAGAGTAAGGAGGGTAACAGGAATTTGTTCTCACTTAAAATATATGAATCATGATGTAATGTTTTAGACACAAAGTTTTATAATGGAATGCATGGCAGGAAATCACCTGTTGGCTGGACACAATAGCTGAGCTCAGATATAATCACAATTAGGACCCCATGAAAGGAAGTTTGATCAGGTGAACATGACACCCAGAAGCCAAGGCAGCACCTGCAATGGTAAACAGGCTACTTAAGATATTAAAGGTAGACAGGAGAATATTGTGATGAACACTATTTAGTGTACGAAGCAAAAGTCTGTATTTTATGCAATAGCATCAGACATGGTGACATTTTCTCTACATAATGGCTTAGAAATACATCTTAAGACCAGGAAACTGACTAAGAGTAAGGAGGGTAACAGTAATTAGGTCTCACATAAAATATATGAATCAAGTTGTAAAGGTTTAGACACAAAGTTTTATAATGGAATGCATGGCAGGAAAGCACCTGTTGGCTGGTCACAATAGCTGAGCTCAGATATAATCAGAATAAGGACCCCTTGAAAGGAAGTTTGGGCAGGTGAATATGACACACAGAAGCCAAGGCAGCACCCGCTATGGTAAACAGGCTACTTAAGATATTAAAGGTAGACAGGAGAATATTGTGATGAACACTATTAATGTATGAAGCAAAAGTCTGTATTTTATACAATAGCATCAGACATCGTGACATTTTCTCTACATTATGGCATTGAAATACAGCTTAAGACCGGGAAACTGACTAAGAGTAAGGAGGGTAACTGTAATTAGGTCTCACATAAAATATATGAATAATGGTGTAATGTTTAGACGCTAAGTTTATTAATGGAATGCATGGCAGGAAAGCACTTGTTGGCTGGTCACTATAGCTGAGCTCAGGTATAATCACTATTGGGACCCCATGAAATTAAGTTTGGGCAAGTGAACATGACATACAGAAGTCAAGGCAGCTCCTGCAATGGTAAACAGGATACTTAAGATGTTAAAGGTAGCCGGAGAATATTGTGATGAACACTATTTAGTGTGTGAAGCAAAAGTCTGTATTTCATACAATAGCATCAGACAGGGTGACATTTTCTCTACATTATCGCATAGAAATACAGCTTTAGACCAGGAAATATAGACATCATTAACAAGAAAAAAAACGCCTGATGTGCCAACAGTCAATGACCTTTCATCAGTATTGGCAGTTCCTCAGTCTTCAACAGTGAAAGACTTTTCACCATCATCAGCAGTGTCAGAATCAAACAGAAGAAGCACAAGAACCAGGAAACTTACAACTCTGCAGGATTTTTGGTACCCGGCCTCAGTTACAAGTCTAACATAAGGCAGATACCTTCAGATACACCAACTTCCAAGTCAAACTGGCAACAGACTCACCTCCACTGTCATCAACAGAAGAATAACCATGCCACCAGCTCATCTAAAGAATTTTTTATCATCAGGTAAAGGGAAAGGCGCCACCAAGATAAGTGAAAACAAATGCCTAACAGTGTTTTACCAAAACATTCAAGCCATAAAGAACAAAGCACAACAGCTAGAAGTAGAATTGGAAAAATTTGATAGCCAAATTTTGTGTATCACTGAACACTGGTGCAAAGGGAAGCAAATTGAACACATTGCATTAGCCTCATTTGACCTCGAATGTTACTGTAGCAGAATCTCAATGAATGGTGGAGGTTCATGTATCTATGTAAAAAAAGGTATGTCATTTGAAGTAAGATATGGTCTTTTAGATCTAGGTGAGGAGAAACATTTCGATCTTTCTGCTGTTGAAATAATAGGACCTGGCATAGCAAAAATATTAGTCATTTTTTGTGTGTACTGCTCTCCCAGTGGAGACATTGATATATTCTTCTCAAAACTGAATCAAAGCTTAGACAAGGTTTCTGGACCAAAAGCAAATGTAATTATCTGTGGTGACTTAAAGATTAATATGATGAAGCCTGATAAGGGTAGCAACATATATGTGAATGTTCTAAGCTGTTATGGAACACCCTCCCTTGTTAATTGTCCAACTAGAATAACGAAAGAATCCTTCTCATCTATAGATCATGTAGCTACAGATATTGATAGTAAAAAATGTCATATTGTTGTCCAAAACCTGGGCCCAGCAGACCACCTCTGTCAGATCTTAAAAACAAACATTCATGTAGAAACTCCTCCTAAACTTTGTACATACAAAAGAATGTTTTCCAAATAAGCCCTGCATCAGTTTAAATCCCAGCTAGAATATGAAGATTGGAGGGAAGTCTATGCAGAAACCAACGCAAATCAGAAATTCATCAAGTTCATGTCAATTTTTAAACACAAATTTGAAGAGATGTTTCCCAAAACTCTTTATCGAATTAAAACTACAAAGAGAAATCAGTGGGTGACTACAGGTATCAAATAATCCTCAGAAACTCTTAGATATCTCAACTCCATAAAAAATAATCAATCTAACCCAGAAGTTCTGCAATCCTACAAAAAGTAAAGGAAAATTTACAGAAAGGTGTTGCTAGCCGCAAAAAAACTTTCAAACAACAAAATATTACTTGAAGCTGAAAACAAGAGCAAAGCAGCCTGGAACATCGTCAAACAGGAAACATCTAAATCTGCTAAAAAGGACCTCAATTCACATATTAAAAACAAAGATGCACCAGTAGATAACCCTAAAAAATTAGCTGATTTTGTAAACTCATATTTCAGTAGTATTGCAAAAAAATTACAGCAGAAATTTCCAGATACGTATGATTTACCTACTCAGAACCAGCCAACAAACTCAATGGTGCTCTTGCCAACTACAGAAAGGGAAGTGGCACTAGTAGTACACCAACTAAAAAATAAAACTTCAGCAGGACTTGATGAAATCCCAGTCTGCGTAATTAAAGATTGTATAGACTCCATAAAGGGCCCATTAACAGACATAATTAATGAATCTTTCGAATCTGGATACTTTCTGGAGTACCTAAAACAAGAAAAAGTTATACCTATCCTTAGAAACGGAGATGTGGAAAATGTAGAGAACTAAAGGCCGATCTCTATACTGTCTACCATTTCTAAAATAATAGAAATACTAGTCAAAAAGAGACTGCTAAATTACCTGAATAAATATAATCTTCTTTCCAATGACCAATTTGGTTTTAGGCCTGGGAAAGGCACACAATATGCTATAGCACAGTTCACTAAAGTAATTTTAGAAGCACTGGACAAAGGTGAAAATGTAAGTGGTATCTTTTTAGACTTGTCCAAGGCCTTTGATACAGTTGACCACAAAATCTTACTTCATAAATGAGGGCAAATAGGAATAAGAGGTGTGACAAAGAAGCGGTTCAAATCATACTTGGAAAACAGAGTTCAACGAGTTGAGATATCACAAGTTTCAAACAATTCCCTTATAAAACACCTGTCTGACCCAGAAAATGTGAATATAGGCGTCCCACAGGGAAGTGTATTAGGCCCAATATTGTTTCTTATATACATTAACGACTTCCCACAAAGTATCAGACATGGTGAAAATATACTTTTTGCTGATGACAGCAACATAGTAATAACAGGTGAAAATCCAACACAACTGTCAGAAAGAGCAAACGAGGCTCTCAATGATGTCCACAACTGGTCATTAAAAAATAAAGTAACCCTAAATGTAAAGAAAACTATATTAACTTCCAATTGAACAAAAAACACAATGCCACTAGAACAAAAGTTAATAATAATGAATTAGAATGTGTAACAAATACCAAATTCTTAGGGATGAATGTAGACAGCCAACTGAAATGGACAAAACATGTCAACATTTTGGCAAAGAAATTATCCACAGCATGCTATGCTCTTAGAATCCTTGCACCGGTATGCAATTATACCTGTCTTAAAATAACATATTACGGCTATCTACACTCAGTCCTCAGCTATGGGATCATGTTTTGGGAACAAGTGCCAGTAACATACAAACTTTGTCCAAAGTACAAATAAGAGCCATAAGGATAATAACAAAAAGCAACAACAGGGCCCACTGTGTAGAATTATTTAGAAAGCTAGGGATTCTAACTGTTTCTTGTGAGTAGATCTTTCAGAACATAATGTTGATTAAGAAAAATATCAACTTGTACAACACAAACAGCCTAATACATGACCATGAAACAGGAGCTTGTCACCGCCTCCATCTAGATAGAAAGAACAAGGCAAAGATGCAAAAAAGTATATTCTATAATGGGATAAAACTGTATAACAAATTACCACAAGAAATTAAAGAAATAAATAAGACCCTTACTTTCAGACAAAAGCTTAAAAACTTTTTAGTAAGTAAAAGTAGTTATACTGTAAAAGTATATTTAACATAGATGTACATTATTAGCAACATATGACATTATCACCAAAATATTATGTAATTACAAATAAGTGTATGACTAGTTATAAAAACTACACAAAATATGAGAAACCTGTTTAATTGTAAATGTATGTGTGCTCATGTGTTGTAATCTGACGAAATCCGTACGATATTTATTGTTCCACGGATGAAGAAATAAATAGATAAATAAAAATATAAAAGAAACTAACTAAGAGTAAGGAGGGTAACTGTAATTAGGTCTCACATAAAATATATGAATCAAGGAGTAAAGTATTAGACACAAAGTTTTATAATGGAATGCATGGCAGGAAAGCACCTGTTGGCTGGTCACAATAGCTAAACTCAGATATAATCACTATTAGGACCCCATGAACGGAAATTTGGTCAGGTGAACGTGACACACAAAAGGCAAGGCAGCACCTGCAATGGTAAACAGGCTACTTAAGATATTAAAGGTAGACAGTAGAATATTGTGATGAACACTATTTAGTGTATGAAGCAATGGTATGTATTTTATACAATACCATCAGACATGGTGACATTTTCTCTACATTATGGCATAGAAATACAGCTTAAGACCTGGAAACTGACTAAGAGTAAGGAGGGTAACAGTAATTAGGTCTCACATAAAATATATGAATCAAGGTGTAAAGTTTTAGATACAAGGTTCTATAATGGAATACATGGCAGGAAAGCACCTGTTGGCTGTTCACAATAGCTGAACTCAGATATAATCACTATTAGGACCCCATGAAAGGAAGTTTGGGCATGTGAACATGACACACAGAGGCCAAGGCAGCACCCGCAATGGTAAACAGGCTACTTAGGATATTAAAGGTAGACAGGTGAAAATTGTGATGATGACTATTTAGTGTATGAAGCTAAATTCTGTATTTTATACAATAGCTACAGACATGGTGACATTTTCTCTACATTATGGCATAGAAATACAGCTAAAGACCATCGAACTGACTAAGACTAAGGAGGGTAATGGTAGCTAGGTCTCACATAAAATAAATAAATCAAGGTGTAAAGTTTTATACACAAAGTTTTATAATGGAATGCATGCCAGGAAAGCAAATGTTGGCTGTTCACAATCGCTGAGCTCAGATATAAACACTATTAGGACCCCGTGACAGGAAGTTTGGGCAAGTGATCATGATACACAGAAGGCAAGGCAGCACCCACAATGGTAAACAGGCTACTTAAGATATTAAAGGTAGACAGGAGAATATTGTGATGAACACTATTTAGTGTATGAAGCAAAATTCTGTACTTAATACAATGGCATCGGACATGGTGACATTTCCTCTACATTATGGCTTAGAAATACAGCTTCAGACCAGGAAACTGACTAAGAGTAAGGGGGGTAGCAGTAATTAGGTCTCACATAAAATACATGAATCAAGGTGTAAAGTTTTAGACACAAAGTTTTATAATGGAATGCATGGCAGGAAAGCACCTGTTGGCTGGTCACAATAGCTGAGCTCAGATATAATCAAAATAAGGACCCCGTGAAAGGAGGTTTGGGCAGGTGAACATGACACCCAGAAGACAAGGCAGCACCCGCAATGGTAAACAGGCTACTTAAGATATTAAAGGTAGACAGGAGAATATTGTGATGCACACTATTTAGTGTATGAAGCACAATTCTGTACTTAATACAATGGCATCAGACATGGTGACATTTCCTCTACATTATGGCATAGAAATACAGCTTCAGACCAGGAAACTGACTAAGAGTAAGGAGGGTAACAGTAATTAGGTCTCACAAAAAATATATGAGGTAAGACGTAAAGTTTTAGACACAAAGTTATATAATGGATTGCATTGCAGGAAAGCACTTGTTGGCTAATCACAGTAGCTGAGCTCAGATATAATCAGAATAAGGACCACATGAAGGGAAGTTTGGGCAGATGAACATGACACACAGAAGCCAAGGCAGCCCCTGCAATGGAAAACAGGCTACGTAAGATATTAAAAGTAGAACGGAAAATATTGGGATGAACACTATTTAGTGTATGAAGCAAAAGTCTGTATTTTATACAATAGCATCAGACATGGTGACATTTTCTCTACATTATGGCATAGAAATACAGCTTAAGACCAGGAAACTGACGAAAAGTTAGGAGGGTAACAGTAATTAGGTCTCACATAAACTATATGAATCAGGGTGTAAAGTTTTAAACACAATGTTTTATAATGGAATGCATGGCAGGAAAGCACATTTTGGCTCGTTACAATAGCTGAGCTCTGATATAATCACTATTAGGACCCCATGAAGCGAAGTTTGGGCACGTGAACATGACACACAGAAGCAAAGGCAGCACCTGCGATGGTAGACAGGCTACTTAACATATTAAAGGTAGACAGGAGAATATTGTGATGAACATTACTTAGTGTATGAAGGAAAAGTCTGTATTTTATACAGTAGCATCAGACATGGTGACATTTTCCCTACATTATGGCATTGAATTCATCTTAAGACCAGGAAACTGACTAAGAGTAAGAAGGGGAACAGTAATTAGGTCTCACATAAAATATATAAATCAAGGTGTAAAGTTTTAGACACAAAGTTATATAATGGAATGCATGGCAGGAAAGCACCTGTTGGCTGGTCACAATAGCTGAGCTCAGGTACAATCACTATTAGGACCCCATGAAAGGAAGTTTGGGCATGTGAACATGACACACAGAGGCCAAGGCAGCACCCGCAATGGTAAACAGGCTACTTAGGATATTAAAGGTAGACAGGTGAAAATTGTGATGATGACTATTTAGTGTATGAAGCTAAATTCTGTATTTTATACAATAGCTACAGACATGGGGACATTTTCTCTACATTATGGCATAGAAATACAGCTAAAGACCATCGAACTGACTAAGACTAAGGAGGGTAATGGTAGCTAGGTCTCACATAAAATAAATGAATCAAGGTGTAAAGTTTTATACACAAAGTTTTATAATGGAATGCATGCCAGGAAAGCAAATGTTGGCTGTTCACAATCGCTGAGCTCAGATATAAACACTATTAGGACCCCATGAAAGGAAGTTTGGGCATGTGAACATGACACACTGAAGCCAAGGCAGCACCCGCAATGGTAAAGAGCCTACTTAAGATATTAAAGGTAGACAGGAGAATATTATGATGAACACTATTTAGTGTATGAAGCTAAAGTCCGTATTTTATACAATAGCATCAGACATGGTGACATTTTGTGTACATTGTGGCATAGAATACAGCTTCAGACCAGGATACTGACTAAGAGTAAGGAGGGTAACAGTAATTATTTATTTATTTATTTATTTATTTGATTAGCCATCCGTAGACATTTTGCAATGTATGGATGTTGTCAGTTTGGATACAGTGATTTTTGCAGATACATTGACACTTTTATATGCATTTACAGAGTATACAAATAAAATGACATTTATCACTTAAATTACATTCAAACAATTAAATATTCACTTATTGTTTAGAAACAGCGTTCCTGAAAATATAGTTTAAGGGTTTTCTGTAACAGTACATGTTGCTAATTTCTTTGATGTCCTGTGCAGCTTGTTATACATTTACAGAATATACAATACAATGTCATTATGTCACTTAAATTACATTCAAACATTTAAATATTCTCTTACTGTGTAAAAACAGTGTTCCTGAAAATACAGTTTAAGAGTTTTTCTGAAACAGTACATGCTGTTAATTTCTTTGATTTCCTGTGGCAGCTTGTTATACAATTTTACACCCTGATACAATAAACTTTTTTGGGTCTTATGCTTGTTTCTCCTATCTAGATGAAGGCAGTGGCTTGTTCTTGTGCTATAGCTGTGTAAAATGCTGTTTGTACTATAATTCACTATATTTTTCTTTATATATACTATAGTGTGGAACATAAATAAACAGGGAACAGTTAGAATACCAAGTATTTTGAATAGTTCTCTGCAGTGAGCCCACTTACTGCTTTTAGTTATAATTCTCACTGCTCTCTTCTGCACTTTAAAAACTGTTTGTAAGTTGAGTACATTATTTCCCCAGAAAATTATCCCATAGCTTATGACTGAATGTACATAGCTAAAATATACAGTTCTTAGACATTCATCGCTGCATACTGAGGAGAGAACTCTAAGTGCGTAACACGTTGTAGATATCTTTTTTGTGAGTTTTTTAACATGTTCACTCCACCTAAGCTGGCTGTCAATATGCAACCCTAGGAATTTTGTGGTGGGCACTTCGTCTACAGAGGTGTTATGTAGCTTTAACTTTAGGGGACTGTTTTTTCTGTTTATTCTAAAGCGTATGCTATTTGTTTTCTTAATGTTTAAGGTCACTTTATTCTCTGTAGACCATTTGCAGACATCTTTCAGTGATTCATTACAATTTTCCAACATTTGTGCTGATGTCTCACTGGTGATTATAATATTGCTGTCATCGGCAAACAATATCTTCTCTCCATGTCGGATATATTGTGGAAAGTCATTTATATAAATCAAGAACAACACCGGACCCAGCACACTTCCCTGAGGGACCCCAAAATTAATATGCTGTGGATCTGACAGGTGTTTTTCTATGAACTTTGATCTACTGGAGACATGCGAGATCTCTACCCACTGTACTCTATTTTTAAGGAATGAATGGAACCATTTGTTGATTACCCCTCTTACTCCTAGTGCTTCTAACTTAAGTAATAGATTCTGGTGGTCAACTGTATCAAAGGCCTCCCATAAAATATATGAATCAAGACGTAAAGTTTTAGACACGAAGTTATATAATAGAATGCATGGCAGGAAAGCACCTGTTGGCTGGTTTCAATAGCTGAGCTCAGATATAATCACTATTAGGACCCCATGAAGGGAAGTTTGGGCAGTTGAACATTACACACAGAGGATAAGGCATCACCTGCAATGGTAAAAAGGCTATGTAAGATATTAAATTTAGACAGAAGAATTTTGTGATGAACACTATATAGTGTATGAAGTGAAAGTCTGTATTTTATACAATAGTATCAGACATGGTGACTTTTTCTCTACATTATGGCATATAAATACAGCTTAAGACCTGGAAACTGACTAAGAGTAGGGAGGGTAAAAGTAATTAGGTCACACATAAAATATATGAATCATAGTGTAATGTTTTAGCCACAAAGTTTTAGAATGGAATGAATGGCAGGAAAGCACCCGTTGGCTTGTCACAACAGCTGAGCTCAGATATAATCAGAATAAGGACCCCACAAAAGGATGTTTGGTCAGTTGAACATGACACACAGAAGTCAGGGCAGCACCCGCAATGGTAACAGGCTACTAAGGGCATTAAAAGTAGACAGGTGAATATTGTGATGAACACTGTTTAGTGTATGAAGCTAATGTCTGTATTTAATACAATAGCATCTGACATGGTGACATTTTCTTTACATTATGGCATAGAAATACAGCTAAAGACCATCGAACTGACTAAGACTAAGGAGGGTAACAGTAACTAAGTCTCACATAAAATAAATGAATCAAGGTGTAAAGTTTTAGACACAAAGTTTTATAATTGAATATGTGTCAGGAAAGCACCTGTTGGATGGTCACAATACTTGAGCTCAGATATAATCACTATTAGGACCCCATGAAAGGACATTTGGGCAGGTGATCATGAAACACAGAAGCCAAGGCAGCACCCACAATGGTAAAAAGGCTACATAAGATATTAAATTTAGACAGGAGAATATTGTGATTAACACAACTTAGTGTATGAAGGAAAAGTCTGTATTTTATACAGTAGCATCAGACATGGTGACATTTTCTCTACATTACGGCATAGAAATACAGCTTAAGACCAGGAAAATGACTAAGAGAAAGAAGGGTAACAGTAATTAGGTCATGCATTAAAAATATGAAACAAGGTGTAAAGTTTTCGGCACAAAGTTTTATAATGGAATGCATGCCAGAAAAGCACCAGTTGGCTGGTCACAATCGCTGAGCTCAGATATAATCACCATTAGGACCCCATGAAAGGAAGTTTGTGCAGTTGAAGATGACACACGGAAGCCAAGGCATCACCCGCAATGGTAAAAAGGCTACGAAAGTTATTAAATTTAGACAGGAGAATATTGTGATGAACACTATTTAGTGTATGAAGCAAAAGTCTGTATTTCATACAATAACATCAGACATGGTCACATTTTCTCTACATTATGGCATATAAATACAGCTGAAGACCAGGAAACTGACTAACAGTAAGGAGTGTAACAGTAATTAGGTCACACATAAAACATATGAATGAAGGTGTAAAGATTTAGGCACAAAGTTTTATAATGGAGTGAATGGCAGGAAAGCACCTGTTGGCTGGTCACAAAAGCTGAGCTCAGATATAATCAGAATAAGTGCCCAATGAAAGGAAGTTTGTGCAGGCGAACATGAAACCCAGAAGAAAAGTAAGCACCCGCAGTGGGAAACAGGCTACTTAAGATATTAAAGGTAGACAGGTGAATTTTGTGATGAACACTATTTAGTGTATGAAGCAAATGTCTGTATATTATATAATAGCATCAGACATGGTGACATTTTCTCTACATTATGGCATAGATATACAACTTAAGATCAGGATACTTACAAAGAGTAAGGAAAGAAACAGTAATTAGGTCTCACATAAAATATATGAAGCAAGATGTGAAATTTTTGACACAAAGTTTTATCATGGAACGCATGGCAGGAAAGCACCTATATGGCTGTTCACAATAGGTGAGCTCAGATTTAATCACTACTAGGAGCCCATGAAAGGAAGTTTGGGCAGGTTACCATGACATGCAGAAGCCAAGGCAGCACCCACATTGGTAAAGGGGCTACTTAAGTTATTAAAGGTAGGCAGGAGAATATTGTGATGAACACTATTTAGTGTATGAAGCAAAATTGTGTAATTTATACAATAGCATCAGACATGGTGACATTTTCTATACATTATTGGAATCCAAGGTGGCCGCCGAGTAAGTGACGCCAGAAACCAATTTCAGAAAGTTAAGTGATTTAGACAGGAATATAATTTAATTTAACGCCGACAACAAATTAAATACGTGCATTAGTGTATCGTTTAGTCTTGCCGTTAAAGGTTTGACTTTTCTTTGCGTATTTTTTCAGAAAACATGAAAAGATCGTAACTTCGCGAAGTCGCGCTTAGGCTTAAATTTTGTAAACATGTTTGTTTCTTATTTCGCGGTAATTTAACTAGTTTCTCTGTAACAAATAAGTAAACTACCGTAAATAGCGTAAAACTTCATTGTTTTAATACAGATTTCAGAAAAACAGCGTAACTTTATATCAGAAACTTGCCTATATACATTTGTTTATAGGCCTAATTCTCGTAACGTTTTTGGAGAATCAAAGTTAAAGTATCTCGTTTAATTGTCCTTTTTTTCATTCCATCGAGTGAAATATATAATAAATAGCGTATACCTTCGTTGTTTTAATACAGATCTCAGAAAAACAGCGGAATTTTGAATCAGATACTTGCTTATATACAATTGTGATTAGGCTTAATTCTTGTAACGACTTTTTTGATTTTCGGTAATTTAATTGATTTATTCTAGCTAAAGTATTATTTTTGCCATGAGTGAGAAGTGCCTGACTTGCCGTAGAATTGTTAGTTCCGGAGTTTGGTGTGATGGATGCAGTAGTTTTTTTCACTGGGGGGACTGCAGTGGCGTGGGTATTGGGAAAGTGGATCAGGCTCATCAGTGGTTATGTAGGATTTGCAGCAGAGATAGGAAGATAGTGGAACAGGAGGGGAAAATTGCTGCCCTTCAGGCTGAGCTAGATCAGGCTAGGGAAGATCTGGACAGGTTAAGGAGGGAGAAGGGCAAAGAGAGGTGGGAAGTGGCAACAGGTAGCAGAAGGAACAGGCCTAGAACTAAGTCAGACAGTTTTGTGGTGAATGTCAAAAATAAGTTTGACCTGTTGCTTCAGTTAGAAACTGATGAGCCTGAAGCAGAGGTAGGTGTAGACAGGACACAACAAACTTTCAATAGGAAATCGAAAAAGAATGTAGGAAAGTCATCAAAAAGGAAGAAAGTTTTGTTGTTAGGCAGTTCTCATGCCAGAGGTGTAGGCCAACTTCTGCAGGAGGAATTAGGACCAGAATACCAGGTCACAAATTTTTTCAAACCAAGTGCTAGTCTGGATCAGGTGACAGAGGATTTAGGTTCACTTTGTAAAGGATTTACCAGGGAAGACACCGTGGTTATTGTGGGAGTGCCAGGGAACAGCATCGACAGAGATCCTGGGTACAGTATAGAGTGTGACCTGGTAAAGATTGCGTCGGCATCGAGACACACCAATGTTGAATTTGTATCTGTCCTGAGACGCCATGACCGGCCTCATTTGAACTCTTCTGTTTGGAGAGTTAATTTGGAGTTGGAACGGCTGCTTGGGTCGGGTGCGGGGGCTCATATTGGTGTGGTTCCTGTTGATCATCTCAGTAGGTGGGACTATACCAGGCACGGCCTACATCTCAACAGGAAAGGGAAGGGGAAACTGGCTGGGGTAATAGCAGGAAATTTAAGGGGGGGAGGCACTGCCATGAATGGTAAAATACCAGTGGTTACAGGTGTTGGAGCAGCACCTTTTTTAGGATAGGTAAGACAGAAAGATGTCAAGTTCTACGAGAGGTCAGGATTGAAACAAATCTTCAGTTTAGGAAAGAAATTAAACAGCACAATTATAGCGCATTGGATCACCAATCACAGCTATCAATTATAAATTTTCACCAATCACCAGAAATTTTATCTCCACCAAGTTGTATCTCAGTCCTAGGTAATTCCATTGATGAATTAAAGTCACCCAACCCAGTTGACATAATCTGCCTCTCTGAACACCATGTGACCACTGGTATAGGAACTAGGCCTAAGCACAATGAGAAACTCAGACAGGAGAGTACTGCAAATGTTAGAATAAGGAAAGGTTCTCATAAAAGTATAATTAAAAATAATGTAAGTATATTTCATCAAAATATTGGGAGTTTAAAGAATAAAGTAGATGAGCTTCTGGTTTGTTTAGAAGATTTAGAAGCTGAGAATGAAATAGATATACTATGCCTGTCTGAGCATCACATTGTTACTGATATGGATAAGGTAAATGTAAGTGGTTATAAGCTCTCTGCACATGTAATGAGAGAAAATATGGAGAAAGGAGGAGTTGCCATATATGTCAAAAGTTATCATTGTGCAAAAAGTATAGAAACAAAGAAGTTTTGTGTAGAGAAACATATAGAAGCATGTGCCTGTGAGCTTAAATTAAATAAAGGCACATTTATAATTGTAACTGTATATAGGTCCCCATCAGGAAATTTTCATCTATTTCTGAAAAATTTGGACTCCTTGTTGTGCTATCTGTCAGACAGGGGGAAGCAAATTATTATTTGTGGGGACTTCAATGTAGATTCTCTGAAAGAGGGTAATAGGAAAAATGACCTTGAAGTATTACTCGGTTCTTTCAATTTGACACCCGTCATTGATTTTCCTACTCGGGTGGTAAAGGATAGCAGCTCACTGATAACTTCTTTATAGACCAAGATAAGTTTAACCAGATAAATGCTCAGCCTGTTGAGAATGGTCTTTCTGATCATGGTGCACAGCTAGTTACAATATATGACATAGCTCCATTCAGCAATACTAAACAGTCCTCCAAAGTAGTACATTCAGTCAACGATTTAACAATTGCAAATTTCAGGGAAAGGCTACAGCAGTTAGACTGGGATGAGGTGTACCGTGAACCTGATGCCAAATTAAAATATAATTTATTTCATGACATTTTTGTAAATGCATTTGAAAACTGCTTCCCCAAGAAAATAGTTAAATATACTCGTAAGAAACCTTGTAACAAACCATGGCTTACTAAGGGTATAAAAATATCTTGTAACCGGAAAAGGGAAATGTATCTGACGACGAGAAAGAGTAGTGACCCAGAAACTATCAACAATTATAAAAACTACTGTGTTATATTAAGAAAAGTTATTAAAAAATCCAGGAGTTTGTGTATCATGTCTGAAATCAGCAACTCTGATAATAAAATTAAAACAATTTGGAATATTATTAAAAGAGAAACAGGTCAACCAAGAGCAGAGGAAGACAGTATTACCATCAAATTGAATGAAAACTTTACGAACAAAAAGTCAGAAGTAGAAAATATTTTTAATAATCATTTTCTAAATGTTGTGGATATAGTAGGATCCAGGTGTTCATTAGAAGATGCTAGGCTGTTAATGGAAGAGGCCATACCTATGCAATTTGATACAATTGAAATCTCACCCACTTCTCCCTCTGAAATTAGGAAAATAATAAACTTACTTAAAAGCAAAAACTCACATGGAATTGATGGCATTTCCAGCAAAATACTAAAAGCTTGTTCTCAACAGATAAGTAAGATTCTCAGCCACCTGTGTAATAGCTCTCTGGAACAGGTCATTTTCCCTGATAGACTGAAATATGCTATTGTTATACCTTTGCATAAAAAGGGGGATAGATCTGATGTCAACAATTACCGTCCAATCTCCCTTCTAACAGCTTTATCCAAAATTTTTGAGAAAGTAATGTATTCAAGAGTAGCTTCACATATCTGTAAAAATGAAGTACTAACAAAATGTCAGTTTGGTTTCCAGAAAGGTTTTTCAACAGAAAATGCCATATATGCTTTCACCAGTCAAATTTTGAATGATCTGAATAACCGAACACCACCCATTGGGATTTTTTGTGATCTCTCAAAGGCTTTTGATTGTGTAAATCATGAAATTCTGCTAGACAAGCTCAAGTATTGTGGCATGAGTGGGACAGTGCACAAATGGTTTAATTCATACCTAACTGGAAGAGTGCAGAAAGTTGAAATAAGTAGTTCTCGTAACACGCAAAGATCAGCACATTCCTCAAACTGGGGAACTATCAAGAATGGGGTTCCACAAGGGTCAGTCTTGGGTCCTTTGTTGTTCTTATTATATATTAATGACTTCCCATTCTATATTCATGAAGAGGCAAAGTTAGTTCTCTTTGCTGATGATACAAGTATAGTAATCACACCTGAGAAACAAGAATTAACTGATGTAATTGTCAATACTGTGTTTCAGAAAATTACTAAGTGGTTCCTTGTAAACGGACTCTCACTGAATTTTGATAAGACACAGTACATACAGTTCCGTACAGTGAATGGTATGATGCCATTAATAAATATAGACCTTAATCAGAAGCATATAGCTAAGGTAGAATATTCCAAATTTTTAGGTACACTCCTGGAAATGGAAAAAAGAACACATTGACACCGGTGTGTCAGACCCACCATACTTGCTCCGGACACTGCGAGAGGGCTGTACAAGCAATGATCACACGCACAGCACAGCGGACACACCAGGAACCGCGGTGTTGGCCGTCGAATGGCGCTAGCTGCGCAGCATTTGTGCACCGCCGCCGTCAGTGTCAGCCAGTTTGCCGTGGCATATGGAGCTCCATCGCAGTCTTTAACACTGGTAGCATGCCGCGACAGCGTGGACGTGAACCGTATGTGCAGTTGACGGACTTTGAGCGAGGGCTTATTGTGGGAATGCGGGAGGCCGGGTGGATGTACCGCCGAATTGCTCAACACGTGGGGCGTGAGGTCTCCACAGTACATCGATGTTGTCGCCAGTGGTCGGCGGAAGGTGCACGCGCCCGTCGACCTGGGACCGGACCGCAGCAACGCACGAATGCACGCCAAGACCGTAGGATCCTACGCAGTGCCGTAGGGGACCGCACCGCCACTTCCCAGCAAATTAGGGACACTGTTGCTCCTGGGGTATCGGCGAGGACCATTCGCTACCGTCTCCATGAAGCTGGGCTACGGTCCCGCACACCGTTAGGCCGTCTTCCGCTCACACCCCAACATCGTGCAGCCCGCCTCCAGTGGTGTCGCGACAGGTGTGAATGGAGGGACGAATGGAGACATGTCGCCTTCAGCGATGAGAGTCGCTTCTGCCTTGGTGCCAATGATGGTCGTATGCGTGTTTGGCGCCGTGCAGGTGAGCGCCACAATCGGGACTGCATATGACCGAGGCACACAGGGCCAACACCCGGCATCATGGTGTGGGGAGCGATCTCCTACACTGGCCGTACACCACTGGTGATCGTCGAGAGGACACTGAATAGTGCACGGTACATCCAAACTGTCATCGAACCCATCGTTCTACCATTCCTAGACCGGCAAGGGAACTTGCTGTTCCAACAGGACAATGCACGTCCGCATGTATCCTGTGCCACCCAACGTACTCTAGAAGGTGTAAGTCAACTACCCTGGCCAGCAAGATCTCCGGATCTGTCCCCCATTGAGCATGTTTGGGACTGGATGAAGCGTCATCTCACGCGCTCTGCACGTCCAGCACGAACGCTGGTCCAACTAAGGTGCCAGGTGGAAATGGCATGGCAAGCCGTTCCACAGGACTACATCCAGCATCTCTACGATCGTCTCCATGGGAGAATAGCAGCCTGCATTGCTGCGAAAGGTGGATATACACTGTACTAGTGCCGACATTGTGCATGCTCTGTTGCCTGTGTCTATGTGCCTGTGGTTCTGTCAGTGTGATCATGTGATGTATCTGACCCCAGGAATGTGTCAATAAAGTTTCCACTTCCTGGGACAATGAATTCACGGTGTTCTTATTTCAATTTCCAGGAGTGTATGTCCATTGACGAGAGATTAAATTGGAAGAAACACATTGATGATCTGCTGAAACGTTTGAGTTCAGCTACTTATGCAACAAGGGTCATTGCAAATTTTGGTGATAAACATCTTAGTAAATTAACTTACTATGCCTATTTTCACTCATTGCTTTCATATGGCATCATATTTTGGGGTAATTCATCACTGAGGAATAAAGTATTTATTGCACAAAAGCGTGTAATCAGAATAATAGCTGGAGTCCACCCAAGATCATCCTGCAGACATTTATTTAAGGATCTAGGGATATTCACAGTAGCTTCTCAGTATATATACTCTCTTATGAAATTTGTTATTAACAACCAAATTGTGACACATGGTGACACACGGAAGCCAAGGCATCACCCGCAATGGTAAAAAGGCTACGAAAGTTATTAAATGTAGACAGGAAAATATTGTGATGAACACTATTTAGTGTATGAAGCAAAAGTCTGTATTTCATACAATAGTATCATACATGGTGACATTTTCTCTACATTATGGCATCAAAAGTAATAGCAGTGTGCATAACTACAATACCAGGAGAAAGGATGATCTTCACTATTCAAGATTAAATCTAACTTTGGCACAGAAAGGGGTGAATCATACTGGCACTAAAGTCTTTGGTCACTTACCAAATAGTATCAAAAGTCTGACAGATAACCAACAAGTATTTAAGAAGAAATTAAAAGAATTTCTGAATGACAACTCCTTCTACTCCATCGAGGAATTTCTAGATATAAATTAAGAAAAAACAATATTAAAAAAAATTATAAAAAATAAAAATAAAAAATAAAGAAAAACAAAAAACACAAAAAATAAAGTTGTTATATTAACTTAAGTATGTTGTTAAATTAACCTAATTATGTCATGTATTGGAAAATTCGACTCATTCCACATCATTACGAAATATATGAATCAAGGTGTAAAGTTTTGGATACAAAGTTTTATAATCGAATACGTGGCAGGAAAGCACCTGTTGGCTGGTCACAATAGCTGAGCTCAGATATAATCACTATTGGGACCCCACGAAAGGAAGTTTGGGCAGGTGTACACGACACCAGGAGCCAAGGCAACACCCGCAATGGTAAACACGTTACGTACGATATTATAGGTAGACAGGAGAATATTGTGATGTACACTATTTAGTGTATGAAGCAAAAGTCTGTATTTTATACAATAGTATCAGACATGGTGACATTTTCTCTACATTATGGCATATAAATACAGCTTAAGACCAGGAAACTGACTAACAGTAAGGAGTGTAACAGTAATTAGGTCACACATAAAACATATGAATCAAGGTGTAAAGATTTAGGCTCAAAGTTTTATAATGCAATGAATGGCAGGAAAGCACCTGTTGGCTGCTCACAAAAGCTGAGCTCAGATATAATCTGAATAAGGACCCCATGAAAGGAAGTTTGTGCAGGCGAACATGAGACCCAGAAGACAAGGAAGCACCCGCAATGGTGAACAGACTTCTTAAGATATTGAAGGCAGACAGGAGAATATTGTGATGAACACTATTTAGTGTATGAAGCAAATGTCTGTGTTTAATACAATAGCAACAGACATGGTGACATTTTCTCTACATTATGGCATAGATATACAACTTAAGATCAGGATACTTACAAAGAGTAAGGAAAGAAGCAGTAATTAGGTCTCACATAAAATATATGAATCAAGATGTGAAATTTTTGATACAAAGTTTTATCATGGAACGCATGGCAGGAAAGCACCTATTGGCTGTTCACAATAGCTGAGCTCAGATTTAATCACTACTACGACCCCATGAAAGGAAATTTGGGCAGGTGACCATGACACACAGAAGCCAAGGCAGCACCCACATTTGTAAAGGGGTTACTTATGTTATTAAAGGTAGGCAGGAGAATATTGTGATGAACACTATTTAGTGTATGAAGCAAAAGTCTGTAATTTATACAATAGCATCAGACATGGTGACATTTTCTATACATTATGGCATAGAAATACAGCTTATGACCAGGAAGCTGACTAAGAGAAAGGAGGGTAACTGTAATTTGGTTTCACATAAAATATATGAATCAAGGTGTAACGTTTTAGATACAAGGTTCATTAATGGAATGCATGGCAGGAAAGCGCCTGTTGGATGGTCACAATAGCAGAGGTCAGATATAATCAGAATAAGGACCCCGTGAAAGGAAGTTTGGGCAGGCGAACATGACACCCAGAAGACAAGGAAGCACCCGCAATGGTGAACAGACTTCTTAAGATATTGAAGGCAGACAGGAGAATATTGTGATGAACACTATTTAGTGTATGAAGGAAAAGTCTGTGTTTTATACAATAGCATCAGACATGGTGACATTTTCTCTACATTATGGCATAGAAATACCAATTAAAACCAGGAAACTGACTAAGATTAAGGAGGGTAACAGAAATTAGGTCTCACGTAAAATATATGAGTCATGGTGTAATGCTTTAGACGCAAAGTTTATTCGTGGAATGCATGGCAGCAAAGCACCTGTTTCCTGGTCCCAAACGCTCAGCTCAGATATAATGTTAATAAGGACACTGTGAAAGGAAGTTTGGGCAGGTGAACATGACACACAGACGCCAAGGCAGCACCCGCAATGGTAAACTGTTTACTTAAGATATTACAGTTATACAGGAGAAGATTGTGATGAACTCTATTTAGTGTATGAAGCAAAGGTTTGTATTTTATACAATAGTATCAGCCATGGTGACATTTTCTCTACATTATGGCATAGAAGTAAAGCTTAAGACCAGGAAACTGACTAAGATTATGGAGGGCAACAGTAATTAGGTCTCACATAAAGAATATGAATCAAGGTGTAAAGTTTTAGATACAAAGTTTTATAATGGAATACATGGCAGGAAAGCACCTGTTGGCTGGTCACAATAGTTGAGTTCAGATATAATCACTATTAGGATCCCATGAAAGGAAGTTTGGGCAGGTGAACACAACACTCACAAGCCAAGGCAGCACCCACAATGGTAAACAGGCTTCTTAAGATATTGTAGGTAGACAGGAGAAAATTGTGAACAAACACTATGTACTGTATGAAGCAACAGTCAGTATTTTATACAATAGAATCAGACGTGGTGACATTTTCTCTACATTATGGCATAGAAATACAGTTTAAGACCAGGAATCTGACTAAGAGTAAGGAGGGTAACAGTAATTAGGTCTCACATAAAGAATATGAATCAAGGTGTAAAGTTTTAGATACAAAGTTTTATAATGTATTACATGGCAGGAAAGCACATGTTGGCTGGTCACAATAGCTGAGCTCAGATATAATCACTATTAGGACCCCATGAAAGGAAGTTTGGGCAGATGAACATGACACACAGAAGCCAAACAGCACCCGCAATGGTAAACAGGCTACTTAAGATATTAAAGGAACACAGGAGAATATTGTGATGAACGCCTTTTAGTGTATGAAGCAACAGTCTGTATTATATACAATTGCAATTGACATATTGACATTTTCTCTACATTATGGCATAGAAATACAGTTTAAGACCAGGAAACTGACTAAGAGTAAGGAGGGTAACAGAAATTAGGTCTCACATAAAATATATGAGTCATGGTGTAATGCTTTAGACGCAAAGTTTATTCATGGAATGCATGGCAGGAAAGCACCTGTTTTCTGGTCCCAAACGCTCAGCTCAGATATAATGTGTATAAGGACACCGTGAAAGGAAGTTTGGGCAGGTGAACATGACACACAGACGCCAAGGCAGCACCCGCAATGGTAAACTGTTTACTTAAGATATTACAGTTGTACAGGAGAATATTGTGATAAACTCTATTTAGTGTATGAAGCAAAGGTCTGTATTTATACAATAACATCAGCCATGGTGACATTTTCTCTACATTATGGCATAGAAATAAAGCTTAAGACCAGGAAACTGACTAAGAGTACGGAGGGCAACAGTAATTAGGTCTCTCATAAAATATATGTTTTGTGGCTGTGTTCGTAGCGACAAGCAATTCGCTGTAGAAACGGCTTACAAAGTCACCGCCACACTTTTAATAGCGTGCCGACCCGTCCGCTTGAACAGTGAACAGAAGATGAAAACCCAAACACTCTGATTAAATAAAAGTCGGTACTTATCTTTATTATCGAAGATACAGTAACACAGTAGTGAACTCGGTGTCTACAGAAATCTGTCTAGTTCGAGTCGGAGCGGCTAGGTCAGCGTCGGCTGACGACAAACAACAACTCTGCTGCGATGAACACACAACTGACTAGCAAGTACACAATTCGGTGGCGAGTATACAACTGAGCGGCGAATACAGAACTGTCCTAGCACTCGCGACTCCAGCGCTTAAGAAGCCAGAAGCCAGCGGTGGTGCGCACAGACGTGCGGCGATTTCCTGTCTCGCTGGCGCTGCTTATGCGGACGGCGTCCGGAATTTGATGCTGCCAACCTTTTGGCAGTGGGCTCGGGTGGCATTACTGGCTAGGATATAACACTCCTCCCCCCCAAATCGCCGCATCGTCGTTGAATAATGACGTGGCGAGCGTCGACGGCGGGGGAGGGATCTGGCCGCAGGCGTAGCAGAAGAGACCGGGGTGGAGACTGTTGTCCCCTGTCCGCACCCCAGCATTGGCTGCGCGGGGCCTCGGGAAACACCGACTGAAAACCGAGGTCAGGGTGCACGCCTGTGACCACGGGCGCAGCTTCTGGTACTGGACGCGACGGGGCGTCGGGACCCACGAAGAGAGGCAGCGTCTCCTGACGCTGCGTCGACGGCTGCTGAGTGGGCGCCGGACAAGGCACTGTGGTGTCAGACTCCTTGGGGGTGCCCACGGAAAGCGGCTGCAGGACAGGCTGCACAGCCACCACTTGGGAAGGCGGCCCGGCTGAGGCGTCGACGTCCATCAGCTCCGAAGGCGGTGGCGACTGAAGAGGGACCGTAGGCGCCGGAGCGACCACCTGGGGCACTCCCGGATGAAGCTGCGCGGGAGGCATCAACGGGATGGGCTGTCGGCGTGGTAGCGGCGACGGCTGCTGCTGCTGCCCTGGGGGCGGCAGCGAAGTCGGAAGGTGCGGCTGGAACCCGCCGCGGACCAAATCTGTGACAAAGAACGAGCGGCAGAATCCGGGCGGCCAGCGCGGCGCAACTGGTTCTGATGCCTCCTGTGCACCCCAGTAGCACCTTGAACAGTATAGAAACCGCGACCCTGGACACTTATCACGGTACCACGTTCCCAACGACGGCGACCGTGATAAACTCTGAAAAAAACGGCGTCGTTGCGCTGAAAACGCGTGCGATACTCAGAAGCGGCGGGTCGATCCGGGGGGTGCAACAACCGTAGTAGGGTGCGATGACGACGGCCGTGGAGAAGCTCTGCAGGCGAAGGGCCGTTGCGTGGCGTGGTCTGGTACGACGACAGGAACGTGATGAGGGCCTGCTGACGAGAGTGCGTAGCATGAAGGCGGTCCATATGATCCTTGAATGTGCGTACAAAACGTCCCGCTGCACCATTCGATTGAGGGTGGAACGGCGGAGTAAGAACATGGCGAATGCCATTGGCAGAACAAAAACTTTCAAATTCAGCAGAGGTAAATTGTGGACCATTGTCAGACACTAAAACTTCTGGAAGACCCTCAATACAAAAAATTGAAGTCAACGCCTGTATAGTTTGTGCAGACGTTGTAGACTGCATGGGCACAAATGGAAAATTACTAAATGCATCTATCACGATGAGCCAACGAGAATTCCAATATGGACCAGCGAAATCAATATGTACTCGCTGCCAGGGACCGGCAGGGCGTGCCCACTCAAAATAGCATTGAGGCGGAGCAGCTTGGTGTTCAGCACACGTCGAACAATCTGTAGACATCTGCGTAATCTGCTTATCAATGCCGATCCATGTACAATGACGGCGGGCAAGCTGCTTGGTGCGGACCACTCCCCAATGACCTTGATGCAACAAGTCGAGGACCTTGGATTGGAGCACTTGGGGAACCACTACACGAAGCTGGTCATTCTCGGTGCGTAACAGCAAAACTCCGTGCGAAACAGACAACAGATGACGTTGCGGATAATAGCGACGAACCACAGGATCCGATATGTCCTTTGCCTTGGACGGCCAACCACGTTGAACAAAACGTAATAGTAAACTCAGATGAGGATCCGTAGCTGTCTCACGGGCCACCTGACGATAATCAATCGGAAAATCCCGGAGGGATTGATGCTCATCGGCGTCAATCTGATGGCAAGAGTCGTCAGAGGAATCGAAGACATCATCCGCAGCAATCGGCAATCTAGAAAGCGCGTCAGCGTTTGCATGCTGAGCTGTAGGGCGATACAGTATCTCATACTGGTATTGTGATAACAAAAGAGCCCAACGTTGTAGTCTCTGAGCTGTCCGCTGAGGAACTGGTTTAGACGGATGAAACAGTGACGTCAGGGGCTTGTGATCTGTTACTAAATAGAATGGTCTACCATAGAGGTAGTGATGGAATTTTGTGACACCGAACACAATAGCCAACGCTTCCTTGTCCAATTGGCTATAATTACACTGAGCTTTGTTTAGCAATTTAGATGCGAACGCAATAGGACGTTCGGTGTTACCGACTCGGTGAGACAACACAGCACCAAGGCCGAAAGAAGAGGCATCACAAGCTAACACCAGAGGCTTGTTAGGGTCATAATGGACCAGACAACGATCATTCAATAAAGCCTCTTTAAGCTGCTGAAAGGCTGATTGGCAATCAGCTGACCATACAAATGGAACATTCTTACGGCGGAGACGATGCAACGGTGCAGCAATCTGTGATGAATTAAGTATAAACCTAATATAATATGTCAATTTGCCAAGAACTGCTTGCAATTCATGCAGATTGCGAGGGGCGGGCAAATCACGAATAGCTGCTAAATGTGACTGGGAGGGATGAATGCCTTGAGCATTAATAACATGTCCCAGATACTCCATCTCCGTAAGGAAAAATGAACACTTATCGATGTTGCAACGTAGGCCTGCCTGAGACAACACTTTAAACAAACACTCCAAATTACGGAAATTTTCAGCAGGCGTCCGACCAGACACAACAATATCGTCTAAATAGTTGCAACACGATGGCACATTAGCCAGAAGTTGTGACGAAAAACGCTGAAAAACAGCTGGAGCTGACGCACAACCAAAAGGCAAACAGAGAAAACTGAACAACCCCAAAGACGTGTTTATGACAAAATACTGTTGTGATTGCTCGTCGAGGGGCAATTGCAAATATGCTTCACGGAGATCAATTTTGGAAAAGAAACGAGCTTCCCCTAACTTATCCATCAGCTCGTCTGGTCTAGGCAAAGGAAAAGAATCAATGACAGTCTGAGGATTAACTGTCGACTTAAAATCAGCACACAAACGTAACTTGCCAGACGGTTTCTTTATAATAACTAAGGGAGAAGCCCACTGGCTCGCTGAAACGGGTTGAATAACACTGTTGTTTTGCCAACGACGAAGTTCATCTTTTGCAGGTGCCCGGAGGGCGTGAGGCACTGGACGAGCACGACAAAATCGAGGCTGAGCATTATCTTTTAACGTAATATGAGCGGCAAAGTTCGCAGCACAACCCAGTTCGTCTTTAAATATGTCACTGTATCGTTTACACAAATCGGTTATGCTGTCTTGAGGAACAACAACAGAATTAATTTGCAACACATTGTCTTGGATAGACAGGCCAAACAAGTCAAAACAGTCTAATCCGAAAATGTTTACATTGTCTGTAGCGCGGAGCACTGTGAATGAAACTGTTTTGGTATTGCCACGGAATGTGGCTGGCACGCTACATACACCTAACACAGGAATTTGTTCTCCACTATAAGTAGCCAAAGAATGTTTTGCCGCTGAAAGTTTAGGGCGGCCGATAGCCGCATACGTAGCACTATTTATGAGAGTCACAGACGCACCAGTGTCTAATTGAAAATTGAAGGTCTTATCCTGGATGTGTAGCTTCACAAATAGTTTATTACACTGTCTCTGGATCGGTGCAGTGGAGGCGGAAGACACAAAATCAGCGCGTTTAGCGCGTGTTCGCTGCTTACGACAACTCGTGGGTTGGGCGGGTGGAACAACAACTCCCGCTTCACTTGCAGTCTGTACATTACTTTTTACATCGTTTGAATTACGCTTGGGTCGCATAGCAGAGGGCTGGGTGGGTGGCTTATTGCGAACAAGTTTATTACCCACACGAACCGTGGAAGAGTCTTTAAACGCGACCTTCTGGGCGGGCTGGCTTTGAAGAACATGAATATCCATGGGCTGGGCAGCACTAGAATTGTTCTTGCGTTTACGCAAACAAACAGTCTGGATGTGTCCTTTCCTTTGACAAAAGTGACAAACCGCGTTTCTTAACGGGCAACGTCCACGAGGATGAGCAAGAACACACTTTGGGCAAGACTAAACTCTATCATTTTGCACACGTGGCTGACGAATGTGTTTAACATGACGCGGCCGGCTAGAGTTTACAGTCTGACTCTGCCGGTGGGGCCGCGGGCGTGACATAACTCGCTTAGCACAGGCAATTTGAGAAATATATGGCTGATCTAACTCACACTCAGCATAGTCAAAAGTATCTTGGGCTTCAATGATGTTCATCACAGTCTCTAATGACGGGTCAGGCAACTTTAAGATAGCAGCACGAATACGAGAATCTGCAATGTTTTGAGTAATAGCGTCTCGTAACATGACAGCACTGTAGGAAGCTCCACACACACAGTTAAATCGGCACTGACGGGTGAGGCCCCGTAAATCTGTTGACCACTGTTTATTAGATTGATGTGACGGTTTCTTTAATCTGAAGAACTTGAATCTGGCTGCTGCCACATGAACTCGCGACTCGAAATACTCAGCAAGCTTGTTAACAACAACGTCATAGTCTAAAGCTTCTGGCTGGGATGCCGGGAACAATTTACAAAGTAGTCGATAGACTTCCACGCCTGCAGTGGAAATTAAATAAAGCTGCCGCTCAGTACCTGTGATTTTGTAGACTGTCATGTGCGCCTGCAACTGCGCGAAATATTCTCGCCATTCTTCTCTTGATGCATCAAAAGCACGGAAAGGTGGTGCTGCCTGTGCTTGTTCCTTTTGTGTTGGAGGATTAGCCGCTTGTTTGGCGATTGCTTCCACCAGACTTTGTATTTGCTGACTCTGTAACAAGATCAACTGTTGTAAGTCGGCAGACATAGTGAACACAAATTAAACCAGCCCCCAAAATTTTATCGCTATAATTAGTATAACCAGAAACAAGTTGAACCAGCTCTGCACACGAGTTCGGCAGTCCTCGTCGCCAGTTTTGTGGCGGTGTTCGTAGCGACAAGCAATTCGCTTTAGAAACGGCTAACGAAGTCACCGCCACACTATTAATAGCGGGCCGACCGGTCCGCTGGAACAGTGAACAGAAGATGAAAACCCAAACACTCTGATTAAATAAAAGTCGGTACTTATCTTTATTAACGAAGATACAGTAACACAGTAGTGAACTCGGTGTCTACAGAAATCTGTCTAGTTCGAGTCGGAGCGGCTAGGTCAGCGTCGGCTGACGACAAACAACAACTCTGCTGCGATAAACACACAACTGACTAGCAAGTACACAATTCGGTGGCGAGTATACAACTGAGCGGGGAATACAGAACTGTCCTAGCGCTCGCGACTCCAGCGCTTAAGAAGCCAGAAGCCAGCGGTGGAGCGCGCAGACGTGCGGCGATTTCCTGTCTCGCTGGCGCAGCTTATGCGGATGGCGTCCGGACTTTGATGCTGCCAACCTTTCGGCAGCGGGCTCGGGTGGCATTACTAGCTAGGATATAACAATATGAATCAAGGTGTAAAGTTTTAGATACAAAGTTTTATAATGGAATACATGGCAGGAAAGCACCTGTTGGCTGGTCACAATAGCTGAGCTCAGATATAATCACCATTAGGACCCCAAGAAAGGAAGTTTGGGCAGGTGAACACGACACACAGAAGACAAGGCAGCACCCACAATGGTAAACAGACTTCTTAAGATATTAAAGGTAGACAGGAGAATACTGTGATGAATGCTATTTAGTGTAAGAAGCAACAGTCAATATTTTATACAATAGCATCAGACGTGGTGACATTTTCTTTACATTATGGCATAGAAATACATCTTAAGACCAGGAATTTGACTAAGAGTAAGGAGGGTCACAGCAATTAGGTCTCACATAAAATATATGAATCAAGGTGTAAAGTTTTAGATACAAAGTTTTATAATGGAATACATGGCAGGAAAGCACCTGTTGGCTGGTCACAGTAGCTGAGCTCAGATATAATCACCATTAGGACCCCAAGAAAGGAAGTTTGGGCAGGTGAACATGACACACAGAAGCCAAGGCAGCACCCGCAATGGTAAACAGGCTTCTTAAGAGGGTAAAGATAGACAGGCGAATATTGTGATGAACACTATTTAGTGTATGAAGCAAAAGTCTGTATTTTATACAATAGCATCAGACATGTTGACTATTTCTCTACATTAATGCATAGAAATACAGCTTAAGTACAGAAAACTAACTAAGAGTAAGGAGGGTAACAGTAATTAGGTCTTACATAAAGACTATGAATAAAGGTGTACAGTTTTAGATACAAAGTTTTATAATGGAGAACGTGACAGGAAAGGACCTGTTGGCTGGTCACAATAGCTGAGCTCAGATACAATCATTATTACGACCCCATGAATGGACGTTTGGGCAGGTGAACATGACACACAGAAGCCAAAACAGCACCCACAATGGTAAAGACGGTTCTAAAGATATTAAAGGTAGACAGGAAAATATTGTGATGAACACTATTTAGTGTATGAAGCAAAAGTCTGTATTTTATACAATAGCATCAGAAATGGTGACATTTTCTCTACATTATGGCATAGTAATACAGCTTAAGGCCAGGAAACTGACTAAGAGTATGTAGGGTAACAGTAATTAAGACTCACATAAAATATATGAAACAAGGTGTAAAGTTTTACATACAAAGTTTAATAATGGAATAGATGGCAAGAAAGCACCTTTTGGCTGGTCACAATAGCATAGCATAGACATAACCAGAATAAGGACCCCGTGAAATGAAGTTTGTTCAGGTGAACATGACACAGAGAAGCCAAGGCTGCACCCGTAATTTTAAACAGGCTACTTAAGGTATTAAAGCTAGACAAGAGAATATTGTGATGACCACTATTTAGTGTATGGAGCAACAGTCTGTATTTTATACAATAGCAACAGACGTATTGACATTTGCACTACATTATGGCATAGAAATACACTATAACACCAGGAAACTGACTAAGAGTAAGGAGGGTTACAGTAATTAGGTCTCACAAAAAATATATGAATCAAAGTATAAAGGTCTTGATACATGGTTTTTATAATGGAATAGATGGCAGGAAAGCACCTGTTTGCTGGTCACAACGGCTGAGCTCAGATATAATCACCATTAGGACCCCAAGAAAGGAAGTTTGGGCAGGTGAACATGACACACAGAAGCCGAGGCAGCACCCACAATGGTAAACAGGCTTCTTAAGATATTAAAGGTAGACAGAAGAATATTGTGATGAATGCTATGTAGTGTAAGAAGGAACAGTCTGTATTTTATACAATAGCATCAGACATGATGACATTTTCTCTACATTAATGCATAGAAATACAGCTTAAGACCAGGAATCTGACTAAGAGTAGGGAGGGTAACAGTAATTAGGTCTCACATAAAGAATATGAATCAAGGTGTAAAGTTTTAGATACAATTTTTATAATGGAATACGTGGCAGGAAAGCACCTGTTGGCTGGTCACAATAGCTGATCTCAGATATAATCACTATTTGGACCCCATGAAAGCAAGTTTGGGCAGATGAACATGACACACAGAAGCCAAAGCAGCACCCACAATGGTAAACTGGCTTCTTAAGATATTAAAGGTAGACAGGAGAAAATTGTGATGAACACTATTTAGTGTATGAAGCAAAAGTCTGTATTTTATACAATAGCAACAGACATGGTGGCATTTTCTCTACATTACGGATTAGAAATACAGCTTAAGACCAGGAAACTGACTAAGAGTAAGGAAGGTACAGTAATTAGGTCTCACATAAAATATATGAATCAAAGTGTAAAGGTTTTGATACATGGTTTTTATAATGGAATAGATGGCAGGAAAGCACCCGTTTTCTGGCCACAATGGCTGAGCTCAGATATAATCACCATTAGGACCCCAAGAAAGGAAGTTTGAGCAGGTGAACATGACACACAGAAGCCGAGGCAGCACCCACAATAATAAACAGGCTTCTTAAGATATTAAAGGTAGACAGAAGAATATTGTGATGAATGCTATTTAGTGTAAGAAGAACAGTCAGTATTTTATAGAATAGCATCAGACGTGGTGACATTTCCTCTACATTATGGCATAGAAATACATCTTAAGACCAGGAATTTGACTAAGAGTAAGGAGGGTAACAGTAATTAGGTTTCACATAAAATATATGAATCAAGGTGTAAAGTTTTAGATACAAAGTTTTATAATGGAATACATGGCAGGAAAGCACCTGTTGGCTGGTCACAACAGCTTAGCTCAAATATAATTACAACTAGGACCCCATGAAAGGAAGTTTGGGCAGGCAAAAATGACACACAGAAGCCAAGTCAGCACCCGCAATGGTTAGCAGGCTTCTTAAGATGTTAAAGATAGACAGGCGAATATTGTGATGAACACTATTTAGTGTATGAAGCAAAAGTCTGTATTCTATACAATAGCATCAGACATGTTGACTATTTCTCTACATTAATGCATAGAAATACAGCTTAAGTCCAGAAAAGTAACTAAGAGTAATGAGGTTAACAGTAATTATGTCTTACATGAAGAATATGAATGAAGGTGTATAGTTTTAGATACAAAGTTTTATAATGGAGAACATGACAGGAAAGGACCTGTTGGCTGGTCACAATAGCTGAGCTCAGATACAATCATTATTACGACCCCATGAATGGACGTTTGGGCAGGTGAACGTGACACACAGAAGACAAGGCAGCACCCGCAATTGTAAACAGGCTACTTAAGGTATTAAAGGCAGACAGGAGAATATTGTGATGAACACAACTTAGTGTATGAAGCAAAAGTCTGTATTTTATACAATAGCTTCAGACATGGTGATATTTTCTCTACATTATGGCATAGAAATACAGCTTAAAACCAGGAAACTGACTAAGAGTAAGGAGAGTAACAGTAATTAGGTCTTACATGAAGAATATGAATCAAGGTGTAAAGTTTTAGATACAAAGTTTTATAATGGGATACATGGCAGGAAAGCAACTGTTGGCTCGTCACAATAGCTGCACTATTAGGTCCCCATGAAAGGAAGTTTGGGCAGGTGAACATGACACACAGAAGCCAAAACAGCCCCATCAATGGTAAAGAGGGTTCTAAAGATATTAAAGGTAGACAGGAAAATATTGTGATGAACACTATTTAGTTTATGAAGCAAAAGTCTGTATTTTATACAATAGCATCAGAAATGGTGACATTTTCTTTACATTATGGCATAGAAATACAGCTTAAGACCAGGAAACTGACTAAGAGTAGGGAGGGTAACAGTAATTAGGTCTCACATAAAGAATATGAATCAAGGTGTAAAGTTTTAGATACAATTTTTATAATGGAATACATGGCAGGAAAGCACCTGTTGGCTGGTCACAATAGGTGATCTCAGATATAATCACTATTTGGACCCCATGAAAGGACGTTTGGGCAGATGAACATGACACACAGAAGCCAAAGCAGCACCCACAATGGTAAACTGGCTTCTTAAGATATTAAAGGTAACCAGGAGAATATTGTGATGAACACTCTTTAGTGTATGAAGCAAAAGTCTGTATTTTATACAATAGCAACAGACATGGTGACATTTTGTCTACATTACGGCATAGAAATACAGCTTAAGACCAGGAAACTGACTAAGAGTAAGGACGGTAACAGTAAGTAGGTCTCACATAAAATATATGAATCAAAGTGTAAAGGTTTTGATACAAGGTTTTTATAATGGAAAACATGGCAGGAAAGCACCTGTTGGCTGGTCACAATAGATGAGTTCAGATATAATCACTATTAGGACCCGATGAAAGGAAGTTTTGTCAGGTGAACATGACACACAGATGCCAAGAAGCACCCGCATTGGTAAACAGGCTACTTAAGAAATTAAAGGTAGACAGAAGAATATTATGTTGAATGCTATTTAGTGTATGAAGCAACAGTCTGTATTTTATACAATTGCATCAGACATGATGACATTTTCTCTACATTAATGCATAGAAATACAGCTTAAGACCAGGAAACTGACTAAGAGTAAGGAGGGTAACAGTAATTAGGTCTCAGATAAAGAATATGAATCAAGGTGTAAGGTTTTGGATACAAATTTTTATAATGGAATACATGGCAGGAAAGCACCTGTTGGCTGGTCACAATAGCTGCACTATTAGGTCCCCATGAAAGGAAGTTTGTGCAGGTGAACATGACACACAGAAGCTAAGGCAGCACCCACTATGGTAAACAGGCTTCTAAAGATATTAAAGGTAGACAGGGGAATATTGTGATGAACAATATTAGGTGTATGAAGCAAAAGTCTGTATTTTAAAAATAGCATCAGACATGGTGACATTTTCTCTACATTATGGCATAGAAAAACAGCTTAAGACCAGGAAACTGACTAAGAGTAAGGAGGGTAACAGTAATTAAGTCTCACATAAAATATATGAATCAAGGTGTAAAGTTTTAGATACAAAGTTTTATAATGGAATACATTGCAGGAAAGCACCTTTTGGCTGGTCATAATAGCTGAGCTTAGATATAATCAGAATAATGACCCCGTGAAATGAAGTTTGGTCAGGTGAACATGACACACAGAAGCCAAGGCAGCACCCTTAATGCTAAACAGGCTGGTTGTGTCTGTATATGTGTGGATGGGTATGTGTGTGTGTGCGAGTGTATACCCGTCCTTTTTTCCTGTTTTCCCCGCAAAGGTAAGTCTTTCCGCTCCCGGGAATGGAATGACTCCTTACCCTCTCCCTTAAAACCCACATCCTTCGTCTTCTGTCTCCTTCCCTCTTTCCTGATGAGGCAACAGTTTGTTGCGAAAGCTTGAATTTATGTGTATGTTTGTGTTTGTTTGTGTGTCTGTCGACCTGCCAGCACTTTCATGTGGTAAGTCACATCATCTTTGTTTTTAGATATATTTTTCTTACGTGGGATGTTTCCTTTTATTATAATCACAGTGTAAAGTTTTAGATACAATTTTTTGTAATGGGATACATGGCAGGAAAGCACCTGTTGGGTGGTCAAATTAGCTGAGCTCAGATATAATCACTATTAGGACCCCATGAAAGGGAGTTTGGGCAGGTGAACATGACACACAGAAGCCAAGGCAGCACCCGCATTGGTAAACAGGCTACTTAAGATATTAAAGGTAGACAGGTTAGATTAGATTAGATTAGATCTAATCTAATCTAACACACTTTTCCACCAGAAGAGTAAGAACAATCTTTTCAGTGAACCAGGCTCCATCTTAAATATATTGCTGCCTTTTATTTTATAGAAAATGTTTAACCTCATATACTCTGGTGTTTGGGCATAAAGTTGTAAAGAATGTGTTGGAAGTTTGAAATTATCTCTGTGGCGAGTGCTGTAGTTGTGGTCAAAATGGAAAGTGTCTAGTGTATGTTGATTTTTATATAAGAACACCACCACCTCACATATGTTAAGTGAGGGGATATACACTATTTTTAAACTTTTTAACAGTGAAAGTGGGAATTTAAAGAGATGGGACCTGGATAAATTGACTAAACCAGAGGTTGTACAGAGTTTCAGGGACAGCATAAGGGAACAAATGACAGGAATGGGTGAAAGAAATACAGTAGAAGACGAATGGGTAGCTCTGAGGGATGAAGTAGTGAAGGCAGCAGAGGATCAAATAAGTAAAAAGATGATAGCTGGTAGAAACCCTTGGGTAACAGAAGAAATATTGAGTTTAATTGATGAAAGGAGAAAATGTAAAAATGCAGTAAATGAAGCTGGCAAAAAGGAATACAAACGTCTCAAAAATGAGATCGACAAGAAGTACAAAATGGCTAAGCAGGCATGGCTAGAGGACAAATGTAAGGATGTAGAGGCTTATGTCACTAGGGGTAAGATAGATACAGCCTACAGGAAAATTAAAGAGACCATTGGAGAAAAGAGAGCCACTTGTATGATTATCAAGAGCTCAGATGGAAACCCAGTTCTAAGCAAAGAAGGGAAAGCAGAAAGGTGAAAAGAGTACATAGAGGGTCTATACAAGGGCGATGTACTTGAGGACAATATTATGGAAATAGAAGAGGATGTAGAGGAAGATGAAATGGGAGATACGATGCTGCGTGAAGACTTTGACAGAGCACTGAAAAACCTGAGTCGAAACAAGGCCCCGGGAGTAGACAACATTCCATTAGAAGTACTGAAGGCCTTGGGAGAGCCAGTCCTGACAAAACTCTACCATCTGGTGAGCAAGATGTACGAGACAGGCGAAATACCCTCAGACTTCAAGAAGAATATAATAATTCCAATCCCAAAGAAAGCAGGTGTTGACAGATGTGAAAATTACCGAACTATCAGTTTAATAAGTCACAGCAGCAAAATACTAATGCGAATTATTTACAGACAAATGGAAAAACTGGTAGAAGCTGACCTCGGGGAAGATCAGTTTGGATTCTGTAGAAATGTTGGAACACGTGCGGCAATACTGACCTTACGACTTATCTTAGAAGAAAAATTAAGGAAAGGCAAACCTACGTTTCTAGCATTTGTAGACTTAGAGAAAGCTTTTGACAATGTTGATTGGAATACTCTCTTTCAAATTCTAAAGGTGGCAGGGGTAAAACACTGTTAGCAAAAGGCTATTTACAATTTGTACAGAAACCAGATGGCAGTTACAAGAGTCGAGGGGTATGAAAGGGAAGCAGTGTTTGGGAAGGGAGTGAGACAGGGTTGTAGCCTCTCCCCGATGTTATTCAATCTGTATATTGAGCAAGCAGTAAAGGAAACAAAAGAAAAATTCGGAGTAGATTAGATTAGATTAGATTAATACTAGTTCCATGGATCATGAATACGATATTTCGTAATGATGTGGAACGAGTCGAATTTTCCAATACATGACATAATTAGGTTAATTTAACAACATACTTAAGTTAATATAACAACTTTATTTTTTGTGTTTTTTGGTTTTCTTTATTTTTTATTTTATTTTATTTTATTTTTTTGTTTTGTTTTTCTATTTTTCTTAATTTGTATCTAAAAATTCCTCTATGGAGTAGAAGGAGTTGTCATTCAGAAATTCTTTTAATTTCTTCTTAAATACTTGTTGGTTATCTGTCAGACTTTTGATACTATTTGGTAAGTGACCAAAGACTTTAGTGCCAGTATAATTCACCCCTTTCTGTGCCAAAGTTAGATTTAATCTTGAATAGTGAAGATCGTCCTTTCTCCTAGTATTGTAGTTATGCACACTGCTATTACTTTTGAATTGGGTTTGGTTGTTAATAACAAATTTCATAAGAGAGTATATATACTGAGAAGCCACTGTGAATATCCCTAGATCCTTAAATAAATGTCTGCAGGATGATCTTGTGTGGACTCCAGCTATTATTCTGATTACACGCTTTTGTGCAATAAATACTTTATTCCTCAGTGATGAATTCCCCCAAAATATGATGCCATATGAAAGCAATGAGTGAAAATAGGCATAGTAAGCTAATTTACTAAGATGTTTATCACCAAAATTTGCAATGACCCTTCTTGCATAAGTAGCTGAACTCAAACGTTTCAGCAGATCATCAATGTGTTTCTTCCAATTTAATCTCTCATCAATGGACATACCTAAAAATTTGGAATATTCTACCTTAGCTATATGCTTCTGATTAAGGTCTATATTTATTAGTGGCATCACACCATTCACTGTACGGAACTGTATGTACTGTGTCTTATCAAAATTCAGCGAGAGTCCGTTTACAAGGAACCACTTAGTAATTTTCTGAAACACAGTATTGACAATTTCATCAGTTAATTCTTGTTTCTCAGGTGTGATTACTATACTTGTATCATCAGCGAAGAGAGCTAACTTTGCCTCTTCATGAATATAGAATGGCAAGTCATTAATATATAATAAGAACAACAAAGAACCCAAGACTGACCCTTGTGGAACCCCATTCTTGATAGTTCCCCAGTTTGAGGAATGTGCTGATCTTTGCATGTTACGAGAACTACTTATTTCAACTTTCTGCACTCTTTCAGTTAGGTACAAATTAAACCATTTGTGCACTGTCCCACTCATGCCACAATACTTGAGCTTGTCTAGCAGAATTTCATGATTTACACAATCAAAAGCCTTTGGGAGATCACAAAAAATCCCAATGGGTGGTGTTCGGTTATTCAGATCATTCAAAATTTGATTGGTGAAAGCATATATGGCATTTCCTGTTGAAAAACCTTTCTGGAAACCAACCTGACATTTTGTTAGTACTTCATTTTTACAGATATGTGAAGCTACTCTTGAATACATTAAATTCTCAAAAATTTTGGATAAAGCTGGTAGAAGGGAGATTGGACCGTAATTGTTGACATCAGATCTATCCCCCTTTTTATGCAAAGGTATAACAATAGCATATTTCAGTCTATCAGGGAAAATGACCTGTTCCAGAGAGCTATTACACAGGTGGCTGAGAATCTTACTTATCTGTTGGCTAGACACAATAGCTGAGCTCAGATATAATCTGAATAAGGACCCCGTGAAAGGAAGTTTGGGCAGGTGAACATGACACACAGAAGACAAGGCAGCACCTGCAATGATAAAGAGATTACTTGAGATATTAAATGTAGACAGGAGCATATTGCGATGAACACTAATTAGTATATGAAGCAAAGGTCTGTAATTTATATGATAGCGTCAAACATGGTGACATATTTTCTAAATTATGGCATACAAGTACAGCTTAAGGCAAGGAAACTGACTATGAGTAAGGAGGGTAACAGTAATTAGGTCTCACATAAAATATATTAATCATGGAGCAAAGTTTTAGACACAACATTTTATAGTGGAATGCAAGGCAGGAAAGCACCTGTTGGTTGGTCGTAATTGCTGAGCTCATATATAAGTGGACTTAGGATCCCATGAAAGGAAGTTTGGGCAGGTGAACTTGACACCAAGAAGGTTTGGCAGCACCCACAATGATAAATAGGCTACTTAACATCTTAAATGTAGACAGGAGAATATTGTGATGAACGCTATTTAGTGTATGAAGCAACAGACTGTGTTTTATACAATAGCATCAGACATGGTGACATATTCTCTACATTATGGCATAGAAATACAGCTTAAGACCTGGAAACTGACTAAGAGTAAGGAGGGTAACAGTAATTAGGTCTCATATAAAATATATGAATCAAGGTGTAAAGTTTTAGATACTAAGTTTTATAATGGAATGCATGGCAGGAAAGCACATGTTGGCTGGTCACAATAACTGAGCTCGGATATAATCAGTATTAGGACCCCATGAAAGAGAGTTTGGGCATTTGGCCATGACACACAGAAGCCAAGGCAGCACCAGCAGTGGTAAACAGGCTACTTAAGATATTACAGGTATACAGGAGAATATTGTGATGAATGCTATTTAGTGTATGAAGCAACAGACTGTATTTTATACAATAGCATCAGACATGGTGACTTTTCTCTACATTAACGCATAGAAATACAGCTTAAGACCACGAGCTTACTAAGAGTAGGGAGGGTAACAGTAATTAGGTCTTACATAAGGAATATGAATCACAGCGTAAAGTTTTAGATACAAAATTTTGAAATGGGATACATGGCGGGAAAGCAATTGTTGGCTGGTCACAATAGCTGAGCTCAGATATAATCACTAATAGGACCCCACGAAAGGAAGTTTGGGTAGGTGAACGTGACACACAGAGTTAAAGACAGCACCCACAATGGTAAACAGGCTACTTAAGATATTACAGGTATACAGGAGAATATTGTGATGAATGCTATTTAGTGTATGAAGCAACAGTCTGTATTTTATATCATAGCATCGGACACGGTGACATTTTCTCTACATTAATGCATAGAAATTCAGCTTAGGACCAGGAAACTGACTAAGAGTAAGGAGGGTAACAGTAATTAGGTCTCACATAAAATATATGAATCAAGGTGTAAAGTTATAGATACAAAGTTTTATAATGGAATACAGGGAAGGAAAGCACCTGTTGGCTGGTCACAATAGCTGAGCTCAGATATAATCAGTATTGGGACCCCATGAAAAGAAGTTTGGGCAGTTGGCCATGACACACAGAAACCAAGGCAGCACCCGCAATGGTAAACAGGCTACTTAAGATATTAAAGGTAGACAGGAGAATATTGTGATGAATGCTATTTAGTGTATGAAGCACCAGGCTGTATTTTATACAATAGCATCAGAAATGGTGACTTGTCTCTACATTAATGCATAGAAATACAGCTTAAGACCAGGAAACTGACTAAGAGAAGGGAGGGTAACAGTAATTAGGTCTTACATAAGGAATATGAATCACAGTGTAAAGATTTAGATACAAAGTTTTGAAATGGGATACATGGCGGGAAAGCACCTGTTGGCTGGTCACAATAGCTGAGCTCAGATATAATCACTATTAGGAACTCTTGAAAGGAGGTTTGGGCAGGTGTACATGACACACAGAAGCCAAGGCAGCACCTGCATTGGTAAACAGGCTACTTAAGATATTAAAGATAGACAGGAGAATATTGTAATGAACACTATTTAGTGTATGAAGCAAAAGTCTGTCTTATACACAATAGCAACAGACATGGTGACATTTTCTCTACATTGTGGTATAGAAATGCAGCTTAAGACCAGGAAACTGACTAAGAGTAAGGAGGGTAACAGTAATTAGGTCTCACATAAATATTTGAATCAAGGTGTAAGGGTTTAGATACAAAGTTTTATAATGGAAAACATGGCAGGAAAGCACCTGTTGGCTGGTCACAATAGCTGAGCTCAGATATAATCATTATTACGACCACATGAAAGGAAGTTTGGGCAGGTGAACATGACACACAGAATCCAAGGCAGCACCAGGAATGGAAAACAGGCAACTTAAGATATTAAAGGTAGGCAGGAGAAAATTGTGATGAACACTATTTAGTGTATGAAGCAAAAGTCTGTATTTTATACAGTAGCATCAGACATGGTGACATTTTCTCTACATTATGGCATAGAAATACAGGTTAAGACCAGGAAACTGACTAGTAGTAAGGAGGGTAACAGTAATTAGGTCTCACATAAAATATATGAATCATGGCGTAATGTTTTAGATGCAAAGCTTATTAATGGATTGCATGGCAGAAAAGCACCTGTTGGCAGGTCACAATAGCTGATCTCAGATATAATCGGATTAAGGACCCCATGAAAGGAAGTTTGGGCAGGTGAACATGACACACAGAAGCCAAGGCAGCACCCGCAATGGTAAACAGTCTACTTAAGATTTTAAAGGTAGACAGGAGAATATTGTGATGAACACTATATAGTGTATGGAGCAAAATTCTGTATTTTATACAGTAGCATCAGACATGTTGACATTTTCTCTACATTATGGCATAGAGACACAGCTTAAGACCAGGAAACTGACTAAGAGTAAGGAGGGTAACAGTAATTAGGTCTCACATAAAATTTATCAATCACGGTGTAAAGTTTTAGATGCAAAGTTTTATAATGGAATGCATGGCAGGAAAGCACCTGTTGCTGGTTACAATAGCTGAGCTCAGATATAATCGGATTAAGGACCCCATGAAAGGAAGTTTGGGCAGGTGAACATGACACACAGAAGACAAGGCAGCACCCGCAATCGTAAACAGGCTACTTAAGATATTAAAGATAGACAGGAGAATATTTTGATGAACGCTATTTTGTGTATGATTCACAAGTCTGTATTTTATACAATAGCATCAGACATGGTGACATTTTCTCTACATTATGGCATACAAATACAGCTTAAGCCCAGGGAACTGACTAAGAGTATGGAGGGTAACAGGCTACTTAGCATCTCAAATGTAGACAGTAGAATATTGTAATGAGCACTATTTATTATATAAAGCAAATGTCTTCAATTTACACGATAGCAGCAAACATCATGAAATTTTTCAACATTATGGCACAGAAGTACTTCCAAAAGCCAAGAAACTGTCTAAGGGTAAGGAGGGTAACTGTAATTAGGTCTCATATAAATTGTAAGAAACAAGGTGTAAGGTTTTAGACACAAAGTTTTATAATGGAATGCAAGGCTGGAGAGCACCTGTTGGCTGGTCACAATTGCAGAGCTACAGATATCATCAGAAAGAAGACCCCTTGAAATAATTGTGGGATAATGAACATTACACCCAGAAGGCCATGCAGCACCCGCAATTATAAACAGTCTGCTTAATATCTTAAATATAGAGAGGAGAATATTCTGATGAACACTATTTATTATATAAAGCAAATGTCTTCAATTTATACAATAGCAGCAAACAAGGTGAAATGTTTTCAACATTTTGGCATAGAAGTACATGTTAATGCGAGGAAACTGACTGAGATTAATGAGGGTAACTGTAATTAGGTCTCACAGGAAATATAAGAAGTAAGGTGTAAAATTTTAGACACATAGTTATATAACGGAATGCATGACAGGAAAGCACCTGCTGGCTAGTCACAATTGCTGAGCTACAGATATCATCAGATAGAAGACCCTGTGAGAGGAAGGTTGGGCAAATGTACATGACCCCCAGAAGGCCATGCAGGACCCGCAGTGATAAAGGGGTTCTTAACATCTTAAATGTAGGCAGGAGAATATTGTGATGAACACTATTTATTATTAGAACCAAGTGTCTGTAATTTATACAATGGCAGCAAACATGGTGAAATCTTTTCTGCATTATGGCATTGAAGTTCATCTTAATGCCAGGAAACTGACTAAGTGTAAGATGGGTAACAGTAATTAGGTCTCACATAAAACAGAAGAATCAAGGAGTTATGTTTTAGACACAAAGTTTTATAATGTATTGCATCGATGGAAAGCACCTGTTGACTGGTCAAAATTACTGTGCTACTGAAGTCATCAGAAAGAAGCCCCCATCAGAGGAAGTGTGGACAGATGAGCAAGACACCCAGAAGGCCAGGCAGGTCCCACAGTGATAAACAGTCTACTTAACATCTTAAATGTAGGCAGGAGAATATTGTGATGAACACTATCTATTATATGAAGCAAGTGTCTGTAATTTATATGACAGCAACAAACATGGTGTAAACTTTTCAGCATTATGGCATCGAAGTATACCTTAATACCAGGAAACTCACTAAGAGTATGGCGGGAAACAGTAATTAGGTCTCACATAAAACAGAAGGATCAAGGTATATAGTTGCATGCAAGGCAGGAAAGAACCTGTTGACTGGTCACAATTGCTGAGCTACAGATATCATCAGAACTAAGACCCAGTGAGAAGAAGTGTGGGCAGATGAACATGACACCTAGAAGGCCAGGCAGCACGCGACTGATAAATCGTCTACTTATCATCTTAAATTTAGACAGGAGAATATTGTGATGAACACTATTTATTATATAAAGCAAATGTCTGTAATTTATATGATAGCAGCAAACATCATGAAATCTTTTCAACATTATGGCATAGAAGTACTTCTGAATATCAGGAAATGAACTAAGGGTATGGAGGGTAAATGCAGTTAGTTCGCACATAAAATATATGAATCAAGGTGTAAAGTTTTAGACACAAAGTTTTATAATGGAATGCATGGCATGAAAGCACCTGTTGGCTGGTCACAATTGCTGAGCTACAGATATCATCAGAAAGAAGAACCCGTGAAAGTTAGTGTGGGCAGATGAACAAGACACCCAGAAGGCCATGCAGCACCCTCACTGATAAACTGGCTACATAGCGTCTTAAATGTAAGCAGGAGAGTTTTGTATTCAACACTATTTATTATATGAAGCAAGTGTTTGTAATTCATATGATAGCAGCAAACATGGTGAAATCTTTTCAGCAATATGGCTTTGAAGTACATCTTAATGCCAGGGAACTGACTAAGTGTAAGGCAGGTAACAGTAATTTGGTCTCACATAAAACAGGAGAATCAGGGTGTAAAGTTTTAGACACAAATTTTTTAATGGAATGCATGGAAGGAAGCACCTGTTGGCTGGTCACAATTGCTGAGCTACATATATCATCAGAAAGAAGACCTCGTGAATGGAAGTGTGGGCTGATGAACAAGACTACCAGAAGAACAGCCAGCATCCACAGTGATAAACTGGCTACCTAACATCTCAAATGTAGACAGGAGAATATTGTGATGAACACTATTAATTATATGAAGCATGTGTCTGTAATTTATACGATAGCAGCAAACACCGTGAATTCTTTTTAGCATTATGGCATTGAAGTACATCTTAATGCCAGGAAACTGACTAAGAGTATGGCGGGTAGCAGTAATTAGGACTCACATAAAATATAAGAATCAAGGCGTAAAGTTTTAGACACAAAGTTTTTTAATGGAATGCATGGCAGGGAAGCACCTGTTGGCTGGTCACAATTGCTGAGCTACATATGTCATCAGAAAGAAGACCTCGTGAATGGAAGTGTGGGCTGATGAACAAGACTACCAGAAGAACAGCCAGCATCCACAGTGATAAACTGGCTACCTAACATCTCAAATGTAGACAGGAGAATATTGTGATGAACACTATTAATTTTGTGAATCAAATGTCGGTAATTTAACCGATAGCAGCAAACATCAAGAAATATTTTCAGCATTATGGCATTGAAGTACATCTCAATGCCAGGAAACTGTCTAAGTGTAAGGAGAGTAACTGTAATTAGGTCTCACATAATATATAAGAATCAAGGTGTAAAGTTTTAGACACAAAATTTTATAATGGAATGCATGGCAGGGAGGCACCTGTTGGCTGATCACAATTTCTGAGCTACAGATATCGTCAGAAAGAAGACCGTGTGAGAGGAAGTGTGGACAGATTAGGAAGACACTCAGAAGGCCAGGCAGCATCCGCATTGATAAACTGGCTACTTAACAATTTAAATGTGGGCAGGAGAATATTGTGAAGAACACTATTTATTATATGAAGCAAATGTCTGTAAGTTTTACGATAGCAGCAAACATTCTGAAATCCTTTCAACATTATGACATAGAAGTACTTCTGAAAGCCAGGAAATTGACTCAGGGTAATGAGGCAAACCGTAATTAGGTCTCACATAAAACATAAGAATCAAGGTGTAAAGTTAAAGACACAGGGTTTTATAATGGAATGCATGGCAGGAAAGCACCTGTTGGCTGGTCACCATTGCTGAGCTACAGATATCATCAGAAATGAGACCCAGTGAAAAGGAGTGTGGGCTGATGAACAAGACACCCAGAGGCCAGGCAGCATCCGCAGTGATAAACAGGCTACTTAACATCTCAAATGTAGGCAGGCGAATATTGTGATGAACACTATTTATTATATGAAGCATGTGTCTGTAATTTATACGATAGCAGCAAACACCGTGAATTCTTTTTAGCATTATGGCATTGAAGTACATCTTAATGCCAGGAAACTGACTAAGAGTATGGCGGGTAGCAGTAATTAGGACTCACATAAAACACAAGAATCAAGGTGTAAAGTTTTAGACACAGAGTTTTTTAATGGAAAGCATGGAAGGAAAGCACCTGTTGACTGGTCACAACTGCTGAGCTACAGATGTCATCAAAAAGAAGCCCCCGTGATAGGAAGCGTGGGCAGATGAAAAAGACACCCAGAAGGCCACTCAGGACCCACTGTGATAAATAGGCTACTTAACATCTTAAATGTAGACAGGAGAATATTGTGATGAACACTATTTATTATATGAAGCAAATGTCTGTAATTTATAGGATAGCAGCAAACAACATGAAATATTATCAAGATTATGGCATAGAAGTACACCTTAAAGCCAGGAAACTGACTAAGAGTAATTAGGGTAACTGTAATTAGATCTCACATAGAATATAAGAATCAAGGTGTAACGTTTAAGACACAATATTTTATAATGGAATGCATGGCAAGAAAGCACCTGTTGGCTGGTCACAATTGCTGAGCTACAAATATCATGAGAATGAAGACCCCATGAATGGAAGTGTGGGCAGGCAAATGTGACACGGAGGAGCAAGGCATCACCCGCAATTATAAACAGTCTACACTTTAAATGTAGACAGGTGAATATTGTAATGAACACTATTAATTTTATGAAGCAAATGTCTGTAATTTATACAATACCAGCAAACATGCTGAAATCTTTATCAAAATGCCCGCCCCCGGTAGCTGAGTTGTCAGCGTGACAGACTTTCAATCCAAAGGGCCCGGGTTCGATCCCCGGCTGGGTCAGAGATTTTCTCTGCTCAGGGCCTTGGTGTTGTGTTGTCCTAATATTCATCATTTCATCCCCATCGACGAGCAGGTCGCCACAGTGGCGTCAAATCGAAAGACCTTCACCAGGCGAACATTCTACCTGACGGGAGGCCTTAGCCACACAACACTTCATTTAATTTCGTTTCAAAATTATGGCATAAAAGTACATCTTAAAGCCAGGAAACTGACTAAGAGGAAGGAGGGTAACTGTTATTACATCTCACATAAAATATGAAAATCAAGGTGTACAGTCTTAGACATAAAGTTTTATAATGGAAAGAAAGGCAGGAAATCACCTGTTTGCTGGTCACAATTGCTGAGCTACAGATGTCATCAGAATGAAGACCCCATGAAATAAGTGTGGGCAGGTGAACATGACACCGAGAAGGCCAGGCACCAACTGCATTTGTAAACAGTCTACTTAACATTTTAAATGTTGACAGGAGGATATTCTGATGAACACTATTAATTATATGAAGCAAATGTCTTTAATTTATACTGTAACAGCAAACATGGTGACATCTTTTCAACATTATGTCATAGAAGTACATCATAAAGCCACGAAACTGACTAAGAGTAAGGAGAGTAACAGTAATTAGGTCTCCCGTAAAATATAAGAATCAAGGTGTAATGTTTTGGACACAAACTTTTAAAATGGAATGCATGGCAGGAAAGCAACTGTTGGCTGTTCACAAAAGTTGAGCTACAGATATGCTCAGAATGAAGTTGCCATGAAAGGAAGTGTGGGTAGGTGAACAAGACACCAAGTAAGCCAGGCCACATCTGCAATGTTAAACATGCTACTTAACATCTTCAATGTAGACAGTAGAATATTGTGATGAACACACTTTAGTATATGAAGCAAAAGTCTGTAATTTATGCATTAGCAGCAGACATGGTGACATCTTTTCAACATTATGGCATAAAAGTACATCTTGAAGCCAGAAAACTGCATTAGAGTAAGGAGGCTAACAGTAGTTAGGTCTCACATAAAGTATAAGAATCAATGTGTAACGTTATAGAAGCAAAGTTTTAAAATGGAATGCATGGCAACAAAGCACCTATTGGCTGGTCACAATTGCTGAGCTACAGATATCATCAGAAAGAAGTCCCCGTGAAAGTAAGTGTTGGCAGGTGAACAAGACACCCAGAAGGCCACGCAGCACCCGAATTGTAAACAGACTACTTAACATTTTAAATGTATATAGGAGAATATAGTGATGAACACTATTTAGTTTATGAAGCAAAAAGTTGGCTAGCTAATATTGTAGGAAAAATACCAGAAATGCAGTTGTATATATATTTACCAAACCAAGTCTCAGCTATAAAAGAAGGTGTGAAGCTAAATCATTGAGTGTGGAAAATCATTTTAAAGCAGCGGCTGTACAGTTAAATGAAATACAAGGAAAAGTCATAGTCATAGCAATATACAGACCACTTATTGGTGATGCAGACATGTTGTGTAACCAATTAGAAATATTGCTTAACACTCTGTTCACTGATAGAGCCACTGTAGTTGTGTGTGGTGACTTCAGTATTATTCTTATGAGTGAAAGTAGGCTAAAAAACCAGTTCCTAAATCTGTTATGTAGTTGCAACCTGCTTCCACACATACACACACCCACAAGAATAACAAATAATACAGTCAGTCATATTGACAATATATTTTCAAGTGTAGGACATAGAGAAGTTGAAGTAACAAATACTGATTTGGGATTATCAGGCCACAATGCTCTTGTCCTCAATATTCCTTCATGGCCACTGAAAGAGAAAAAAACATACTTCGTGTATAAAGGAAATTTTTCTACAGAAAACTGTGTAGAATTCATAAATATGCTAACTAATGAGGCTTGGGCAGAAGTACTATCCCTAGCAAATACAAATGATGCATATAACACATTTTCTTCCATTTTCATGGGATATTTTGAAATGCGTTTCCCAAAACATCTGTCAAAAATCAGGTCACATGGCAATACAAAGCCAAGTTCTTGAATCACAGCTGGCATGAAAACTTCCTGTGGAACTCTAAAGAGACTAATTTCTAAAATGAAAACATCCACAGACCCACAATTCATAGAATATGTCAGGAATTACAAGAGGGTATATAGAAAAGTAATTGCTAAAGCAAAATTCATGAGTAATGATAGTTTTATAAGACAGTCTGAAAACAAATCAAAAGCCATATGGGGTATTGTGAAGACTTAAATGGGGAAGAGTTGTGAAAACCAGTACATTAGCCTCAAAAATTTAAAAAATGTCAATATTAATAAACAAGATTTGCAAAATTATATTAACAATTATTTCATAAATGCAAAAACTTCATTAAGCTTAAAATTTACAAATGAAGAAAAACCTGAATATCCAAAAACAGCTTGTAGGACGAGGGTAGAGCCAACAATTGAGGGTGAAGTGTTGAAAGTGATACAAAGCTTGGAACCCAAAATGTCGGCTGGCATTGATGAGGTACCTGTGTCAATCACAACAAGGACAGCACCACAAATTGCAAAGCCCTTTGCACACATAGCCAATTTATCAATCAGTGGAGGATCTTTTCCAGAAATGCTGAAAATTTCAAAAGTGAAGCCATTACTTAAAAACGGCGACAAATATAATGTAAAAAACTATTGCCCAATATCTCTCCTCCCAGCATTTTCAAAAATATTAGAAAAATTGATGAAGCACCGAATAAACAAATATCTAAATGACCATAATTTACTAAGCAGAAATCAGCATGGCTTTAAAGCACGTAAAAATACCTAAACAGCAGTAATGTGCTACACTGAACAAATAATCAAAATTCTAGAAAAAGATTATAGTGTAGTAGGAGTAAATTTAGACCTCTCCAAAGCTTTTGACACTGTGAACCAGGACATTCTTTTAGAAAAATTGGAAGCGTTGGGTATACATGGGATAGGAAAAAAATGGTTAGAATCATACCTAAAAAAGAGAACACAGGTTGTAGGACTGACATCAACTTACTCCAACAACAAAATAAATTCAGTATCAGAGACAAAAACTGTAGAAATAGGAGTACCACAAGAAAGCATCCTAGGGCCCATATTGTTTTTTGTCTATATAAATGATTTTCACACCTCAGATGATGCAGCCAAAGCAATAATATTTGCAGATGATACTAGTGTGATAATAAGTGCACCAAAGCAGTTGCTACCAACAACTGCAGATAAAGTATTAAATTACATCCACTCTTGGTTCAGTGCAAACAGGTTGACATTGAATGTAAATAAAACAAATTATATGCAGTTTGGGAAAGATGTCAAAATGTAAATCTCAATCTGGTGTGTGGTGACAAAGCCCTAGACAGAGTGACATCCACAAAATTGCTGAGGATCCATGTGGATGAAAACTTAAATTTTAATGACCATGTAATAAAACTTGCACAGAAACTTTATTCAGCATGTTTTGCCCTCAGAATTATTGCAAACTTTTGTACCTTAGAGGGTGCCAGAATCGCATATTTCAGCTATTTTCAATCTCTTGCCCCATACGGAATAATATTTTGGGGTTCCACAACAGGGTGCCTAAAACAAATTTTTCTGTTGCAGAAGAGGGCCATCCAAATAATAACTCACAGTCATCCACAGACACACTGCAAACCCACATTCAAAAAGCTTAGAATACTTACTATACCATCATTATACATATACAAATGTGTATTGTATGTCTGGACCCACATTGCAGATTTTCAGACAAACGCTGACTTTCATAACTACAATACCTGTAATAGTGCAGCACTCCATACTCACTGAAAAAAAAGACCTAATACACAAAGGCATGTGACCCATATTGGTGCAAAACTGTACAATGCACTGCCAGTCAACATCTTGAAGGGCAACTGTTGCGTGATGTAAATATATACTTAGGCAGTGTTGTGTATATAAAAACTTACAGTTTAGGGAGGACAAAACTAAAGCCTTATGAAAAACAGACTATGCATTTAAAATATCAAGCAGGGATGTATATAGGTTATATTAATTTCATTGTATTATTATTGACTTCATTGTATTATTTTGAATTGTACTTTTTTATGTATGTATTGTTTATGTCCCATTTCTTTGAAATGGCTTACATGTACCCTTGACAACATCCATACAATATTAATTGTCAATGGATGGATAAATAAAATAAATAAATAAATAAATGCTGTACCAAACGAAAGTGCTGGCAGGTCAATAGACACACAAACACAAACATACACACAAAATTCAAGCTTTCACAACCAACGGTTGCTTCATCAGGAAAGAGGGAAGGAGAGGGAAAGACGAATTTTTCTTTTTTTTTTTCTTTATTGTAATTTTAAGCACCTCATACAGGCGGGCTGGGAAAGACGAAAGGATGTGGGTTTTAAGGGAGAGAGTAAGGAGTCATTCCAATCCCGGGAGTGGAAAGACTTACCTTAGGGGGAAAAAAGGACAGGTATACACTCTCACACACACACATATCCATCCGCACATACACAGCCACAGGCACAAGCCCGGGGGAAGAGGGAAGGAGGGAGGGGACGAAATTCGTAGCCTCGATCTGTTTATTTATGTCCGCGTGATATCGTACGTAGTTTAATTCCAGCGTAGTGACATCTATTGACATACTGCCTGAACTACTATTGGCCAGTTGGCCACATTCTGTGGTCGCTTGTCTAGGTTTATTTCTAGTTTTCTGTCCATTTAAGTTACCCTAAGTATTGATATCTTTTTAATTTTAATTTAAGCTGAACTTTCACTATCCATTCTGTCAAATAATTTACAGGTTTGTGCCGCGGGACGTTTTATGCTCACTTCACTCCTGTAAAACAATTAATACATATGTTTCTTTGTGTAAGTAGCCGCAAAAGGATACGGATCCTGTACACCTCCCATAAACTCGATCCTCCTCACCCGCTCGTCTCCCCGATCCTCTCCCACCCCCGCCCGCTGCCGCACCTGTATTCCCACGTCCCACCCGGTCTCCATCTCTCCACCCTCCTTACCCTCTCCCAAGGTGGTTTCCGCCAGCTCCCCCTCCCTGATGATGTCCTCCTCCCCTCCATCTACCCCTCCTACCAACTTTGATCCTCCCTCCCTCTCCTTGTATCTGTTCCTTTGGGCACCCTCCTCCCATTCTTCCCACTCCTCCCCCGTCCACTGTCCTTCTACTCCTCCTCCCATCTCCTCAGCCATTGGCATCTATGTTCTCCCCTCTCCACCCGCCCTCACCCTTCTTCCCCTCTTGGCAGGTCCCCGGACTCGCACACGTTACGTGCACTTTCGCGCGCCAGAGATCATCGCCATCTGTGTGTTGTGTGTGTGACGTCGTTTTGTGTTTTAAGTGTCCGCTGTCCCGCTTCTACGTTCACTTGTGCCATCAGATTCATCAGTGTTATGTGCGCCGTATCAACGTGATTTCAGTGTCGTTATCGGCGCGTGTGCATGGCTCCGTGTTTTTTGTGTATCTGTGACCACTATTTTTTGCCCATCACTCTATTCATTATAATTCTCCATTCTTGTACTGTTATTGTCACCACTATGGCTGAAGAGCGGCGTAGCATGCCGCTGCCAGCCTACCTGATTGTTCAGGTGTTAAAATAACAATAAAGTAAAAAAAAAAAAAAAAAAAAGTAGCCGCAAAATCAAAACTTTTCCTCCCACACAATGCAACGTATAACACTACTTTTCACAACTGTTATACCATAACCCTAAAGTTGGAGGCAGATCAAATAATCATAATGAAACTAGCTTGTTAAAGCAATTGTGTTATAAAGCAACAGTGCAGTGTTACTCTCTGAAAGGAATTTAGTTGTGTAGACCGCGATTTACCCAACGGAGGTGTGTTATTGGAACTGAAAGTCAGAATTAAGTAAATATTTAAACGATAACAAACAATAATTTACCTATCAACACTGTTCAAAGAATAATAGTTGTGTAGACCGCGATTTACCCAACGGAGGTGAGTTGTCGGAACTGAATGTCAGAATTAAGTAAATATTTAAACAACAACAAACAATAATTTACCTATCAACACTGTTCAAAGAATAAAGAAAATGGTCACCAGCCTAATTAGGCATGAGAATGATTAACATTCTAGTTTAAGAAAATAGATATGAGTAACTTTAATGGACAGTAGAAAAAGTTGTAAATGACATGCTTAACAGCCTAAAGGCACTAAACTGCTACTGTATAAATGAAAAACCTACTAGACTAGATACATGCCTTGGCAATGTAATTAGTAATGTAAATCAGGATCAACTAAAGCATGATGTGATTAAGTTAGAGTTATCTGATCATGACGGGATATGGGTCAGAATGGGCAGTATGAACCCAGAGAGAACTAAACAGTTAATCAGTTTCAGAATACTAAAAGAGAGCAATATTGTACAATTGTAACATGATGAATGTTTCTCTATGTTTTTATATATCATTAAAATGCAGTAGATAGTCACTGTCCACTTACCACAAAAGATGCACCCCTAAAAACAGAAAAAAAACCTCAGCACTCTAACAATAACAAGTGGTACATTCCAGAGCTCAAGCAAATGAGGACACTGCTACTTATACTAAAAAATAATAGTGATAAAAATGAGGAACCCTTAAGAAGTTGTAGAAATATGAAATAAAATCAGCTAAATGTAAAGTAAATGATGAATATACTGCAGGCTCAAAAAATGCCTGTCAAGCAGCTTGGAATATAACAAAAAGTGAAATCAATATGAGCAAACAGGAAGCCACAGTGCCTATAGATTGCAACACCCTTAACGAATATTTTATAAATTGTGCCAGCTCTCATTCTTAGTTGTCTTCTTGTTCTTTTGTTAAAAAAAAATTCTGATAATATTTCAGCCACTGTAACCCTTCTTAAACAACAAGTACCAGCAACCAAGACATTCTCTTGGTCAAAAATCACCCCCGGCCACATTATCAAATCTATAAAGAAACTCAAAAACTCAAAAACAGAGCACTATATTGGGATTAGTAACAGTATCATTTAACATATAGCCAGTGCAATGTTAATGCCACTAACATATCTGACAAATCGCATACTTGAAGAAGGAGTAGTCCCTGAAATTCTGAAAATGACAGTCACACTCCCAATCTATAAGAAAGGTGCCAGAAAAACGCCAAACAACTTATAGACCTATATTAATAGTTCCCATTATATCAAAAGTAATAGAAAACTGTATACATATCCAAATTTACAATTATTTTGAAAGTAATAAATTATTGAGTAGGAACCAGTTTCACTTTCGATCTGAACTATCGACAACCAAAGCAGTTGATTGCCTCCTTAGTAAAAAATGAAATAATGATAAAAAAAACTAGAACATTATGGTATATCTAAAAACGAAGATGATGTGACTTACGGAACGAAAGCACTGGCAGCTCGATAGACACACAAACAAACACAAACACACACACAAAATTCAAGCTTTCGCAACAAACTGTTGCCTCATCAGGACAGAGGGAAGGAGAGGGAAAGACAAAAGGATGTGGATTTTAAGGGAGAGGGTAAAGAGTCATTCCAATCCTGGGAGTGGAAAGACTTACCTTAGGGGGAAAAAAGGACAGGTATACACTCGCACACACACATATACCCATCCACACATATACAGACACAAGCAGACTAAAGACTCTTTGTCTTTCAATATGTCTGCTTGTGTCTGTATATGTGTGGATGGGTATGTGTGTGTGTGTGAGTGTATACCTGTCTTCTTTTCCCCCTAAGGTAAGTCTTTCCGCTCCCGGGATTGGAATGACTCCTTACCCTCTCCCTTAAAACCCACATCCTTTCGTCTTTCCCTCTCCTTCCCTCTTTCCTGATGAGGCAACAGTTTGTTGCGAAAGCTTGAAATTTGTGTGTGTGTTTGTGTTTGTTTGTGTGTCTATCGACTTGCCAGCGCTTTGGTTCGGTAAGTCACATCATCTTTGTTTTTAGATATATTTTTCCCATGCGGAATATTTCCCTCTATTATATTGAGAACATTATGGTATTGTAGATAAACCATTACAATTTTTTCAATCATACTTAAGCAATAGGGTACAATTAGTAAAAACAAACCATCAAAAGTCAACACCCATGAAAGTAAAGAGAAGAATTCCGCAAGGCTTAGGGCTTGGCCCTTTCCTGTTCATTGTTTACATCAATGACTTCTCAAATTACATGCCATGCAACAATGTACTGTATGCTGATGATATGACACTAATAACAGATGGAGAAAATCTGCAAGATGTCATAGAATACAACAAAGTAGTAACTGAAATGAGCATTGACTGGTGCAGAGCCAACCTTTTATCAATAAACAAATTGAAAACTGAAGAAATTACTTCACCCTGAAACAAATCGAACAGAATACAAAAAATTTCAAGTTACTAGGTTTACATATGGATCAAAAACTTACATGGGACAGACACACAAATTGTCTATGTGGCAAACTTGCTCGAACTCTCTTTCTATTACACAAGCTGAGACACATTATCAGTAAAGATCTGCTAATCTCCACGTACTTTGCTTTTTTCCATTCACCACTGCAATATGGGGTACTTCTTTGGGGCAACTCAGTGGGTTCAAGTACCATCTTCAAGTGGCAGAAAAAAGCAGTCAGGTGAATTTTAGGAATAGCACCAAGACAAAGTTGCAAAAATCATTTTAAAGAACTAAAGATAATGACACTACCTAGTATATACATTTATAATTGTTTAATACATGCTAAAGAGAACATAAAGAACTTTAATTGAAGATCTGAAGTGCATGTCCATAACGCTCAAAATAATAGTAACATACACCTACCATACACAAGGCTGACATTAACACAAAAGAGCCATAAACACCTTAGCTTGAAATTTTGTAACAAACTCCCAAAGGCTGTGAGCGAACTACCGATAAATAAGTTTAAGCAAACAATAGAAGTGTGGCTCAAATTTACTGATTTGATGAGTTTCAAAACAGTGACACAAAAGAGATATGCTACATGAAACAAAAAACAGCCATATGAATTATATCTATATGCATGTGACAGTAATGTATCAACAAAGGCTTTTTACATGGATACATAAGATGTACCATAAATATACTTTGATAGTATTGTACATTTAACTGTTATGATGTATTATTATTACTATGTCCACAGCTTGTGGTCTTGCGGTAGCATTTTTGCTTCCTGCACACGGGTTCCCAGGTTTGATTCTTGCCGGGGTCAGGAATTTCTCTGCCTCGAGATGACTGGGTGTTGTGTGTCTTTCATAATCATTTCATCCTCATTCACTCGCAAGTGGCATTAAAGAACTTGTAGAGCGGCGGCCAAACCGCCCCGCGGGTGGTCTTCTTTCCACCAATGCCATACACTCGTTATTATTACTATTGTGGATGAATAATTGTTGTATTATCAATATTACTTTAGCATGTGTATCTGCTTGCCCTGCACAGGCACAACTATGTACAATAATAATTATTGTAATTTAAAGAAATGTATTGAACACACTGACAATGCCAATTGTACGGAAAACATACTGAAAGGCAAATAAAGATTCTATTCTATTCCAACTCTGTCACTAGCAGATGTTACTGTTAAAGAAAGTGCTAACAGTTTTAGAAGGGCAAGGCTCTTAGCATAAGTACAACAGATAATGACATCCACTTTTTGCTTTCAAGGCTTGGTCAAACTGAGTGGTTTCAATAATATTACAATTATAGTGCACTGTAGAACCATAAATTGGACATAAATTTAGTATCACTTTTCAAACACTTTCCTATTTGACATGAGATGTGAATAAAGTTTATTGCAAAATAATTACTTTTCTGACTGACATAAAAAAAAATTCACTAGCAGACTATTTCTTACTGTCCTCTGAATAATAGAAGATACTGTTTTCATAGAAAGTGGTCTTTCTATTAATAGTTATTTAGCTTAGCACAATAGACAAACTATGGATCCTGTAACACTATTAATAAGCACTTTCAGTACGCAAAAGGAACCCAGTTCTGTACAGAACTTGACGGGAATAGCAGGAGTAAATGAAACTTACTATAATTAAGTAACTTTGTGCATCTGGACTACTTTCAATGTGGGGGGGTCATAGTCTTCAGCACTATAGTAGAGCAAAATAAAAGCACTTTCACTAGATTGGTGAAACAAGCACTTAGAAAACATGAACATGTGGCTCTCAACAGTTGCAGTTCAGAACTTTTACTGCAGTAAAACACAAAATAGAGATATTTGTAAGATACTTTTAACAAACAATATTAATTTTAGCACACTCTGTCGCCATACTAATTTTAATATGCTTTCAATAAATGACACTCTGCAAATACTTTAGCATGGAAGGGACCCTAAGTAGATATGTGACTGAGAAAAAATCATGGTAGGTACTAGAAGCCACCTGGTAGAGTTTTGCACAAAGCATAACTTAATCATAGCTAACACTTGGTTCAAGAATCATGAAAGGTTATATACATGGAAGAATCCTGGAGATACTAGAAGATATCAGTTGTTGTGGTCTTCAGTCCTGAGACTGGTTTGATGCAGCTCTCCATGCTACTCTATCCTGAGCAAGCTTCTTCATCTCCCAGTACCTACTGCAGCCTACATCCTTCTGAATCTGCTAAGTGTATTCATCTCTTGGTCTCCCTCTACAATATTTACCCTCCACACTGCCCTCCAATACTAAATTGGTGATCCCTTGATGCCTCAGAACATGTCCTACCAACCGATCCCTTCTTCTGGTCAAGTTGTGCCACAAACTTCTCTTCTCCCCAATCCTATTCAATACTTCCTCATTAGTTATTTGATCTACCCATCTAATCTTCAGCATTCTTCTGTAGCACCACATTTCGAAAGCTTCTATTCTCTTCTTGTCCAAACTATTTATCGTCCATGTTTCACTTCTATACATGGCTACACTCCATACAAATACTTTCAGAAATGACTTCCTGACCTTAAATCTATACTGGATGTTAACAAATTTCTCTTCTTCAGAAACGCTTTCCTTGCCATTGCCAGTCTACATTTTATATCCTCTCTATTTCAACCATCATCAGTTATTTTGCTCCCCAAATAGCAAAACTCCTTTACTACATTGAGTGTCTCATTTCCTAATCTAATTCCCTCAGCATCACCTGACTTAATTCGACTACATTCCATTATCCTCGTTTAGCTTTTGTTGATGTTCATCTTATATCCTCCTTTCAAGATGCTATCCATTCCATTCAACTGCTCTTCCAAGTCCTTTGCTGTCTCTGACAGAATTACAATGTCATCGGCAAACCTCAAAGTTTTTATTGCTTCTCCATGGATTTTAATACTTACTCCAAATTTTTCTTTTGTTTCCTTTACTGCTTGCTCAGTATACAGGTTGAATAACATCGGGGAGAGGCTACAACCCTGTTTTACTCCCTTCCCAACCACTGCTTCCCTTTCATGTCCCTCGACTCTTATAACTGCCATCTGGTTTCTGTACAAATTGTAAATAGCCTTTCGCTCCCTGTATTTTACCCCTGCCACCTTTAGAATTTGAAAGAGAGTATTCCAGTCAACATTGTCAAAAGCTTTCTCTAAGTCTACAAATGCTAGAAATGTAGGTTTGCCTTTTCTTAATCTTTCTTCTAAGATAAGTCGTAAGGTCAGTATTGCCTCACGTGTTCCAATATTTCTACGGAATCCAAACTGATCTTCCCCGAGATCAGCTTCTACTAGTTTTTCCATTTGTCTGTAAAGAATTCGTGTTAGTATTTTGCAGCTGTGGCTTATTAAACTGATTGTTCGGTAATTTTCACATCTGTCAACACCTGCTTTCTTTGGGATTGGAATTATTATATTCTTGTTGAAGTCTGAGGGTATTTTGCCTGTTTCATACATCTTGCTCACCAAATGGTAGAGTATTGTCAGGAGATTTAGGAACCAGGTTTTAAATTGTAAGACATTTCCAGGGGCAGATGTGGACTCTGACCACAATCTATTGGTTACGAACTGTAGATTAAAACTGAAGAAACTGCAAAAAGGTGGGAATTTAAGGAGATGGGACCTGGATAACTTGAAGAACCAGAGGTTGTACAGAGTTTCAGGGAGAGCATAAGGGAGCAATTGACAGGAATGGGAGAAAGAAGTACAGTAGAAGAAGAATGGGTAGCTCTGAGGGATGAAGTAGTGAAGGCAGCAGAGGATCAAGTAGGTAAAAAGACGAGGGCTAGTAGAACTCCTTGAGTAACAGAAAAAATATTAAACCTAACTGATGAAAGGAGAAAATATAAAAATGCAGTAAATGAAGCAGGCAAAAAGGAAAACAGATGTCTCAAAAATGAGATCGACAAGAAGTGCAAAATGGCTAAGCAGGGATGGCTAGAGGACAAATGTAAGGATATAGGGGCTTATCTCACTAGGGGTAAGATAGATACTGCCTACAGGAAAATTAAAGAGACCTTTGGAGAAAAAAGAACCACTTGTATGAATATAAAGAGCTCAGATGGAAACCCAGTTCTAAGCAAAGATGGGAAAGCAGAAAGGTGGAAGGAGTATATAGAGGGTCTATACAAGGGCGATGTACTTGAGGACGATATTATGGAAATGGAAGAGGATGTAGATGAAATAGGAGATACGATACTGTGTGAAGCATTTGACAGAGCACTGAAAGACTTGAGTCGAAACAAAGCCCCAGGAGTAGACAACATTCCATTAGAACTACTGATGGCCATGGGAGAGCCAGTCCTGACAAAAGTCTACCATCTGGTAGCAAGATGTATGAGACAGGCGAAGTATCCTCTGACTTAAAGAAGAATATAATAATTCCAATCCCAAAGAAAGCAGGTGTTGACAGATGTGAAAATTACCAATTTGTACAGAAACCAGATGGCAGTTATAAGCGTCGAGGGACATGAATGGGAAGCAGTGGTTGGGAAGGGAGTGAGACAGGGTTGTAGCCTCTCCCCAATGTTATTCAATCTGTATATTGAGCAAGCAGTAAAGGAAACAAAAGAAAGATTTGGAGTAGGTATTAAAATCCGTGGAGAAGAAATAAAAACTTTGAGGTTCGCCGATGACATTGTAATTCTGCCAGGGACAGCAAAGGACTTGGAAGAGCAGTTGAATGGAATGGAGAGTGTCTTGAAAGGAGGATATAAGATGAACATCAACAAAAGCAAAACAAGGATAATGGAATGTAGTCGAATTAAGTCGAGTGATGCTAAGGGAATTAGATTAGGAAATGAGACACTTAAAGTAGTAAAAGAGTTTTGCTATTTGGGGAGCAAAATAACTGATGATGCTTGAAGTAGAAAAGACAATAAATGTAGACTGGCAATGGCAGGGGAAACGTTTCTGAAGAAGAGAACTTTGTTAACATCGAGTATAGATTTGAGTGTCAGGAAGTCGTTTCTGAAAGTATTTGTATGGAGTGTACCCAGGTATGGAAGTGAAACGTGGACGATAAATAGTTTGGACGAGAAGAGAATAGAAGCTTTCGAAATGTGGTGCTACAGAAGAATGCTGAAGATTAGATGGGTAGATCACATTACTAATGATGAAGTATTGAATAGAATTGGGGAGAAGAGAAGTTTGTGGCACAACTTGACCAGAAGAAGGGATCGGTTGGTAGGACATGTTCTGAGGCATCAAGGGATCACCAATTTAGTATTGGAGGGCAGCGTGGAGGGTAAAAATCATAGAGGGAGAACAAGAGATGAATTCACTAAGTAGATTCAGAAGGATGTGGGTTGCAGTAAGTACTTGGAGATGAAGAAGCTGGCACAGGATAGAGTAGCATGGAGAGCTGCATCAAACCAGTCTCAGGACTGAGGACAACAACAACAACAACAACAACAAAAACTAGAGATCAGTTATAATTTACCTTATATTTGTGTACACTATAACATCCTATGAGCTGATCCTTCACTGTACGTTAATATAGTTCTTCTGTTCCATTACAGTGATTGTGCAATGTGGTGGCGAGGGCACGTAGGTGGATTTGCAAGTAAAATAGCTGGACTCTATAATTTCTTGGTGGCGATGAAAGATATCAATTCTGACATAATTGCAGCTCTTTATCCATCCATCTACGATATTGACACTAGAAAATGACATGAATAGCCTCTCTCGGCACCAGCACAATTCACAGCTTTAACATGAGCAGTCGCCAGTTTGGTAGCTTGTCCCCAACTGACTCTTTATCCATCTCTTCTATCTGTGCATTACTAAGTTCCATTCCAGAGGGAAACCATAACATCCTTTAAATACAAAATAAATAAGAACCCTAAGAGAAGGTCAGCAAATTACATGACAGTAAACAACCACTTTAAACAAAACACATTATTTGCACGCAATAGTAGTTCTACATAAAATTATTTATATAAAGTTATTCAATTATAAATGTAACCAAAGAGATTATATGAGAAAGACAAAACATATAATTTGCTCATATTGTACATATTACAGAGATTACACTACCTATAACCTAAAAGACTTCAAAGTATTTAACAGAGAAAAGAGTAAACACTCTCATGGTATCGATTCAATATAACAACATTTACAAAAACTCAAAATTATCACATTAAACAAAACAAAAGATGAAATAAATCAGTACGGCATTAAATCAATGACGTTACATGTTTCCTGCTTTTAAGCTCAACTTCTATGCACTCATGCAGACAAAATGTAATCATGTTTGCTGTTAACAGATAAAAAACTCCTTTTACTTCATATATTAAACAGTGTTCAACAAAATATTCTCGAGCCAACATTTATAATTTTAAGTAGCCTGTTTTTAACAGCGGGTGCTGGATGGACTACCTGATGACATCTTCATCTGCAGACACCTCCTTTCGCAGGATGCTCTGCCTGATTCTATCTGAAGCTCAGCAATTGGGACCATCCAATATTTGCTTTCCCTCCACGCATTCCATTAAAAAAAATTACATGACTAAAGCTTTATCCCTTGATTCTTATATTTCATGTGACATATAAGAACTCTTTATTTCCTTAGTGTTTGTCAGTTTCCTGCATTTAAGCTGCACTTTTATTCACTCAATTAGAAAAAATGTCATCATGTTTGCTGTTAATGGATAAAATAATTCATTTTACATTATATACTAAATAGTGTTCTTCACAATTTTCTCGTGTCTACATTTACAATGTTAAGTATCCTGTTTTTAAATGTGGGTGCTGGACGGCCTACTTGATGACATGTTCACCTACCCACACCACCATTCTCAGGGTCCTTTGTCTGATGCTATCTGAAGCTCTGGAATTGTGACCATCCATCATTTGCTTTCCTTCCATGCATTCCATTAAAAAAGTTTTGTGACTAAAGCTTTATCCCTTGATTCTTATATTTCGTGTCACACATAAGAACTGTCTAATCCCTTAGTGTTTGCCAGTTTCCTGCTTTTAAGCTGTACTTTTATGCACACATGTCGAAAGAATGCCATCATGTTTGCAGTTAATCGATAAAATAATGCATTTTACATTATATACTAAATAGTGTTCTTCAGAACATTCTCGTGTCTACATTTATAATGTTAAGTAGCCTGTTTTTAAGTGCAGCTGCTGGATGGCCTACTTGATGACATGTTCACCTGCCCACACCACAATTACAGGGTCCTCTGTCTGATGCTATCTGAAGCTCAGCATTTGGGAACATCCATCACTTGTCTTCCTTCCATGCATTCCATTAAAAAAAAATTATGTGACACAAACTTTATCCCTTTATTCTTATATATCATTTGACACATAAGAACTCTTAATTTCCTAAGTGTTTGTCAGTTTCCTGCATTTAATCTGCACTTTTATGCACTCATTTAGAGAGGAAGTCATCATAATTGCTGTTAATGTATGAAATAATGCATTTTTCATTATATACTAAATAGTGTTCTTCACATTATTCTCGTGTCTACATTTACAACTTTAAGTAGCTAGTTTTTAATTGTGGGTGTTGGATGGCCTTCTTGATGACATGCTGACCTAGCCACACCACCATTTACAGGGTCCTCTGTCTGATGCAATCTGGAGCTCTGCAATTGGGACCATTCATCATTTGCTTTCCTTACATGCATTCCATTAAAAAAATTTTTATTAGTAAAGTTTTATCCCTTGATTCTTACATTTCATGTGACACATAAGAACTGTTTATCTCCTTAGTGTTTGTCAGTTTCCTACCTTTAAGCTGTACTTTTATGCACTGATGTAGAAAGAATGTCATCATGTTGCTGTTAGAGGATAAAATAATGCATTATGTGACTAAATCTTCATCCCTTGGCTCTTATATTTCATGTGACACATAAGAACTGTTTTTTCATTAGTGTCTGTCAGTTTCCTGCTTTTTAGCTGTACTTTTACGCACCATGTAGAAAGAATGTAATCTTGTTTGCAGTTATTGGATAAAATAATTCATTTTACATTATACAGGTTGATTCAAAAGTTTAGGAATTTAAAACTCTGCAACGACAAAAGGTAGAAATAAGCACTCTCTGTCGGTGAATTAAGGGAGCTACAAAATTTCATTTAGTTGTACATTTGTTTGCTTGAGGTGCTGTTGGCTAGGCGTCAGTGTCAGTTGATGCTACGATGGGGACCGCTCAACAGAAAGCTTTTTCTGTTATTGAGTACGGCAGAAGTGAATCGACGACAGTTGTTCAGCGTGCATTTCGAACGAAGTATGGTGTTAAATCTCCTGATAGGTGGTGTATTAAACGTTGGTATAAATAGTTTACAGAGAATGGGTGTTTGTGCAAAGGAAAAAGTTCTGGACGGCCGAGAACGAGTGATGAAATTGTAGCAGGCATCCAGCAAGCATTTGTTCGCAGCCCAGGAAAATCGACTCGCAGAGCTAGCAGAGAGCTGCAAATTCCACAATCAACTGTGTGGAGAGTCCTACGAAAAAGGTTAGTTATGAAACCTGAACGTCAACTACTCGAGGCGATGGATCGGCCGCCAGGCAGCCCGTGACAGAGCACTTCATCACTGGCCTCCAAGAAGCCCTGATCTTACCCCCTGCAATTTTTTCTTATGGGGGTATGTTAAGGATATGGTGTTTCGGCCACCTCTCCCAGCCACCATTGATGATTTGAAACGAGAAATAACAGCAGCTATCCAAACTGTTACGCCTGATATGCAACAGAGAGTAATGAACGAGTTGGAGTATCGGGTTGATATTGCTCGTGTGTCTGGAGGGGGCCATATTGAACATCTCTGAACTTGTTTTTGAGTGAAAAAAAACCTTTTTAAATACTCTTTGTAATGATGTGTAACAGAAAGTTATATTATGTTTCTTTCATTAAATAAACATTTTTAAAGTTGTGGTATTCTTTTTGAATCACCCTGTATACTAAATAGTGTTCTTCACAAAATTCTCATGGCTTCATTTACAATTTTAAGTAGCTTGTTTTTAAATGCGGGTGCTGTATGGCCTACTTGATGACATTTTCACCTGCCCACACCACCTATCATAGGGTCATCTGTCTGATGCTATCAGAAGCTCAGCAATTGGGACCATCCATTATTTGCTATTCTTCCATGCATTCCATTAAAAAAATTATGTTACTAAAGCTTAATTCCTCGATTCTTGTATTTCACGTGACACAGAGGAAGTGTATATTTCCTTAGTGTTTGTCAGTTTCCTGCCTTTAAGCTGTACTTTTATGCCTCATGCGAGAAAGAATGTCATCATGTTTGCTGTTAGTGGATAAAATAAAGCATTTTCATTATATGGTAAATAATGTTGTTCACGATATTCTCGTATCTATATTTATAATGTTAAGTATCCTGTTTTTATTTGCGGGTCCCGGATGACCTTCTTGATGACATGTTCACCTGCCCGCACCACCATTCACAGGGTCCTCTGTCTGATGCTATCTGAAGCTCAGCAATTGGGACCATCCATCATTTGCTTTCCTTCCATTCAATTCATTAAAAAAATTATGTGACTAAAGTTGTATCCCTTGATTCTTATATTTCATGTGACACATAAGAACTGTTTATTTTCTTAGTGTTTGTCAGTTTCCTGCTTTTAAGCTGTACTTTTATGCACTCATGTAAGAAGATTGTCATTATGTTTGCATTTAGTGGATAAGATAATGCATTTTAAATTGTATATTTAATAGTTGTCTTCACAATATTCTTGTGGCTTCATTTACAATGTTAAGAAGCCTGTTTTTAAATGTGGGTGCTGGATGACGTTCTTGATGACATGTTCACCTGCCCGCACCACCATTCACAGGGTCCTCTGTCTGATGCTTCCTGAAGCTCTGCAATTGGGACCATTAATCATTTGCTTTCCTTCCATGCATTCCATTAACACTTAGGCGCTGGCGCCCGTAAAAATACGGGCATGTACGACCCGCCCGAAAGTCCGGCACCCGTAATTTTTCGGGCGCGTGTTCTTGTTCTTCCCCTTCCTTCATTTGTGTGTTATTACAGCTCCCACTTGTCTGGGAGGTGCGGCATGGACTGTAGTTCGACTATTGGTCACTAGATGGTGCGAGCATCCTGTGAAAGGGTGTGCTTCCCTTCTTTTTGTCAGGTTTTGTGAGCGGAGATTTTTTCCCGCACGGTCTCAGTAGCGTCAACATGACCACACAAAGAGCAAAATCGCATCTTCTATAAAATACAGTGAAATTACCTTTGACCAATTTTTCCTTTTTTTAAAAACAATGTTATAGTAATAATACTTGTCAATAGTAGGTATTAATTCAAGAGAAACGTATTATATATAGTTTTAAACAAGAAAATCTAGGTTTTTCAATAAGAGTAATTTTATTGCTATAACTGAAAAGTTTCATGAGTTGTAGCAGTTTAAAATATGTTAAAGTCAACCAGTCTTTATGGTAGACACCCAAGCACAATGGCTCAGGACATAAAGTGATAAAAAAATTATGTGACTAAAGCTTCATCCCTTGATTCTTATATTTCATGTGACACATAAGAACTGTTTATTTCCTTAGTGTTTGTCAGTTTCCTGCTTTTAAGCAGTACTTTTATGCACCCTGTAGAAAGAATGTAATCATGTTTGCAGTTAATGGATAAAATAATGCATTTTACATTATATACTAATTAGTGTTCTTCACAATATTCTCGTGGCATCATTTACAATGTTAAGTAGTTTGTTTTTAATTGCGGGTGCTGGATGGCGTACTTGATGACGTTTTCATTTGCCAACACCACCTATCACAGGGTCCTCTGTCTGATGCTATCAGAAGCTCAGCAATTGGGACCATCCATTATTTGCATTCCTTCCATGCAATCCATTAAAAAAAAATTTGTGACTAAAGCTCTATCCCATGATTCTTATATTTCATGTGACACTTAAGAACTGTTTATTTCCTTAGTGTTTGTCAGTTTTCTGCCTGTAAGCTGTACTTTTATGCACTCATGTAAAATGAATGCCATCATGTTTGCTGTTAATGGATAAAATAAGGAATTTACATTATATACTAAATAGTATTCTTCACAATATTCTCGTGTGTTCATTTATAATATTAAGTAGCCGGTTTTTATAGGCAGGTGCTGGATAGCCTACTTGAAGACATGTTCACCTGGCCACACCAACATTTGTGGGTCCTCTGTCTGAAGCTCAGCATTTGGGACCACCCATCACTTGTTTTCCTTCAATGCATTCCACTAAAGAAAAAGTGACTAAAGCTTTATCACTTGATTCTTATATTTCATGTGACACTTTAGAAATGTTTATTTTTCATAGTGTTTGTCAGTTTCCTGCCTTTAAGCTGTTCTTTTATGCATTCATGTAGAAACGATGTCATCATGTTTGCTGTTAATGAATAAAATAATGCATTTTACATTATATACTAAATAGTATACTGCACAATATTCTTCTGTCTATATTAACAATGTTAAGTAGCCTGTTTTTAATTGCGGGTGCTGGATGGCCTACTTGATAAAATGTTCACCAGCCCACACCACATATCATATGGTCCTCTGTCTGATGCTATCTGGGGCTCAGCAATTGGGACCATCACTCATTTGCTTTCATTCCATGCATTCCACTAAAAGAAATTTGTGACTAAAGATTTATCCTTTGATTCTTGTATTTCATGTGACACATTAGGACTGTTTATTTCAATAGTGTTTGTCAGATTCCTTCCTTTAAGCTGTACTTTTAGTATTCATGTAGAAAGGATGTTATTATGTTTACTGTTAATGGAAAAAAATTATGCATTTTACATTATATACTAAATAGTGTTCTTCACCACTTATTACGGGATCCTCTGTCTGACGCTATCTGAAGCTCAGCAATTGGGACAAACAATGATTTGCTTTACTTCCATGCATTCCATTAAAAAAAATTTGTGATTGAAGATTTATCCCTTGATTCCTATATTTCATGTAGTACATAAGAACTGTTTATTTTCTAAGTGTTTGTCAGTTTCCTGCCTTTAAGCTGTACTTTTACTCACTCATGTACAAATAATGTCATCATGTCTGCAGTTGATGGATAAAATAATGCATTTTACATTATATACTAAATAGTTTTCTTCTCAATATTTTCATGTCTACGTTTATAGTGATAAGTAGCCTGTTTTTAAATGCGGGTGCTGGATGGACCACTTGATGACGTGTTTACCTGCCCACACCACCTATCACAGGGTCCTCTGTCTGATGATGCCTGTAACTCAGCAATTGTGACCATCCAAAGTTTGCTTTCCTTCCATTCCTTCCATTAAATAAATTTTGTGACTAATGCCTTATCCCTCGATCTACACATTTTATGTATTGATTCATGTCGTTTGTTGTCGTATTTTTCCTGCATTTGACCTGTACTTTTATGCACTCAAGTAGAGAAAATGTCATCACGTTTGCACTTAATGGATAAAATAATGCATTTACATTATATCCTAAATAGTGGTCTTCACACTATTGTCGTCTCTACATATATAATACTAAGAAGCCTGTTTTTAATAGCCGGTGCTGGATGGCCTACTTGATGACTTGTTCAACAGCCCACACAATCATTCACAGGGTCTTGTGTCTGATGCTATCTGTAGTTCAGCAATTGTGACCATCCAACATTTTCTTTCATTCCATGCATTCCATTATAAAAATTTTGACTATAGATTTATCCCTGGATCCACATATTGTATGTGACACACAAGCACCAGTTTTTATCTTAGTGTTTGTCACTTTCCTGCTTTTAAGATGTACTTTTATGCACTCAAGTAGAAAAATGCCATCACGTTTGCTGTTAATAGATAAAATAATATATTTTACATTAAATACTAAATAGTTTTTTTGCACCATGTTCTCATGTCTGCACTTATAATGAGGAGAAGCCTGTTTTTAATTGCAGGTGCTGGGTGTCCTACATCATGACATGTTCACCTGCCCACACCACCTCTCACAGTGTCCTCTGTATTGTGCCATCTGAAGTTCAGCAATTGTGACCATCCAACACTTGTTTTCCTTCCATGCATTCCTTTGAATAATTTTTGTGACTAAAGCTTAATCCCTTGATACAAATATTTTATATGACTCACAAGCTCTGTATATTTCCTTTGTTGTTGTAATTTTTCTGCATTTAAGCTGTACTTTTATGCCCTCAAGTAGAAAATATGTCATCATGTGTACTGTTAATGGATAAAACAATGCATTCTACATTATATAATAAATAGTGTTATTCTAAATATTCTCGTGTCAATATTTATAATGTTAAGTAGCCTGTTTTCAATTGCAGATGCTGGATGGCATGCTTGATGACATTTTCACCTGTCCACACACACTTTCACAGGGTCCTCTGTCTGATGCCATCTGAAGCTCAGCAATTGTGACCATCCAACAATTGCTTTCCTTCCATGCATTGCAATAAAACATTTTTGTGACGGAAGCTTTATCCCATGAGCCACATATTTTATGTGACACACAAGCCGTGTTTATTTCCTTAGTGTGTGACTGTCTCATAAATTTAAGCTGTTGTTTTGTGCACTTCAGTAGAAAAATGTCAACTTATTTGCTGTTAATGTATCAAATTATGCAATTTACATTATATACTAAATAGTAATCTTCAAAATATTCTTGTGTCAACATTTATAGTGTTATGTAGCCTGTTTTCAATTGTGGTTGCTGCATGTCCTACTTGCAGACATGTTCAACTTTCTGCACCAACTTTCACAGTGTCTTCTGTCTGATGCTATCTGTATTTCGCAAAGTGTGATCATCCAACATTTGTTTTCCTCCCATGAATTCCATGAATTAATTTTTGTGACTAAAGCTTTATACCGCAATCCACATATTTTATGTGGCTCATAAGCACTGCTTATTCCCTTTGTTGATATAAGTTTCCTGCATTAAAGCTGTACTTTTATGCACTCAAGTAAAAAATATGTCATCATGTTTACTGTTAATGGATAAAATAATGCATTCTACATTATGTACTAAATAGTGATTTTCACAGCGTTCTTGTGTCCACATTTATAATGTTAAGCAGCCTGTTTTTAATTATGGGTGCTGGATGTCCTACTAGCTGACATGTTCACCAGGCCACACCACCTTTCACAGGGTCTTCTGTCTGATGCCATCTGAAGCTCAGCAATTGTGACCATCCAACATTTGCTTTCTATCCATGCGCTACATTAAAAAAATTTTGTGATCAAAGCGTTATACATTGATCCACATATTATATGTGACACAAAAGCACTGTTTATTTCCATTGTTGTCGTCATTTACCTGAATTTAAGCTGTACTTTTAGGCACTCAAGTAGAAAAAAAGGAAACATTTTTGCTGTCAATGAATAAAATAATTCTTTTACATTATATACTAAATCGTGTCCTTCACAATATTCTCATGTAAACATTTATAATGTTAAGTAGCTGTTTTTAATTGTGGGTGCTGGATGGCCTACTTGTCAACGTGTTCACCTGCCCACACTACCTTCCACAGGGTCCTCCGCCTGATGCTATCTGAAGCTCAGAACAACCAATATTTGCTTTGCTATCATGCATTCCATTCAAAAATTTTGTGACTAAATCTATATCCCTTGGTCCACATATTTTATGTGACACACAACCACTGTTTATTTCCTTACAGTCTGACTGTTTCCTGACTTTAAACTTTACTTTTATGCATCAAGTAGAAAAAATGTCATTTTGTTGGCTGTTAATGTATAAAATAATGCATTCTACATTATATACAAAATAGTGATTTTCACAACATTCTTGTGTTCACATTTTTAATGTTAAGCAGCCTGTTTTTAATTGCAGGTGCGTGATGGCGTACTTGATGACATGTTGACCGGTCCACACCACCTTTCACAGGTCCTCTTTCTGATGCCATCTGAAACTCAGCAATTGTGACCATCCAACATTTGCTTTCTATCCATGCATTCCATTAAAATAAATTTGTGAACGAAGCCTTATTCCTTGATCCAAATATTTTACGTGACACAAAAGCACTCTTTATTTCCATTGTTGTTGTCAGTTTCCTGAATTTAAGCTGTACTTTTAGGCACTCAAGAAGAATAAATGTAATCATTTGTACTGTTAATGAATAAAATAATGCATTTTACATTATACCTGAAAATGTGTTCTGTACAATATTCTCGTGTCTACATCTATAATCTTATGTAGCCTTTTATTAATCCCAGGTTGCTGGATGGCGTACTTGATGGCATGATCAACTGCCCACACCACCTTTCACAGGGTCCTCTGTCTGTTGCTATCTAAAGTTCAGCAATTGTGACAGTTAATGAGTAAAATAATTCATTTTACATTATATACTAAATAGTGTTCTTCACAATATTCTCATGTCAATATTTATAATGTTAAGCTGCCTGTTTTTAATTGTGGGTTTCTGTATGGCCTACATGATGACAAGTTCACCTGCCCACCCCACCTTTCACAGGATCCTTTGTCTGATGATACCTGAAGCTCAGCAATTGTGACCATCCAACATTTGCTTTCCTTCTATGCATTCCATTAGAAAAATTTTGTAACTAAAGCTTTACCTCTTAATCCACATATTTTCTGTGACACACAAGCACTGTTTATTTTCTTACTCTTTGTCAGTTACCTGCATTTAACCTGTGCTTTCATGTATTCAAGTAAAAAAAATTTCATCATGTTTGCTGTTAATGGATAAAAAAATGCATTTTCATTATATCCTAAATAGTGATCTTCATAATATTCTCGTGTCTACATATAAAATGTTAAGTAGCCAGATTTTAATAGCGGGTGCTGGATGCCCTACTTAATGACATGTTCATCTGCCTACACCAACCTTCACAGTTACTATCTGAAGTTCATCAATTATAGCCATCCAACATTTTCTTTCCTTCCATGCATTCCAGTAAAATATTTTTGTGACAAAAGCTTTTTCCCATGACATACATATTATATGTGACACACAAGCACTATTTATTTCCTTCGCTGTTGTCAGTTTCCCGCATTTAAGCTGTACTTTAATGCACTCAAGTATAAAAATGTCGTCATGTTTGTGGTTAAAGGATAAAATAATGCAATTTACATTATATGCTAAATATTGTTCTACACAATATTCTCGTGTCTGCATTTATAATGTTAAGTAGCCTGTTTTTTCCTTTCCTTCCATGCATTCCATTAAAACGTTTTTGTAACTAAAGCTTTACTGCTTGATCCACATATTTTATGTGACACACAAGCACTGTTTGTTTTCTTACTCTTTGTCAGTTACCTGCTTTTAAGCTGTACTTTTATGCCTTCAAGTAAAAAAAATGTCATCATGTTTGCTGTTAATGGATAAAAAATGCATTTTCATCATATCCTAAATAGTGTTCTTCATAATATTCTCGTGTCTACATTTAAAATGTTAAGTAGCCAGTTTTTAATAGCGGGTGCTGGATGCCCTACTTAATGACATGTTCATTTTCCCACACCAACTTTCACAGTTACTATATGAAGTTATTAATTGTAACCGTCCAACGTTTTCTATCCTTCCATGCATTCCAGTAAAATATTTTTGTCACTAAAGCTTTATCCCATGACCCACATATTATAAGTGACACACAAGCACTATTTTTCCTTTGTTTTTGTCAGTTTCCTTCATTTAAGCTGTATCTTTTATGCACTCATGTAGAAAAAATATCATCATGTTTGCTGTTAATTGATAATATAATGCATTTTACAATACATACTAAATATTATTCTTCACAATAGTCTCGTGTCTACATTTGTAATGTTAAGTAGCCTGTTTTTAATTGGGGTTGCTGAATGTCCTACTTGATGACATGTTCACCTGCCCACACCACCTTTCACAGGTTCCTCTGTCTGATGCTACCTAAAGCTCAGCAATTGTGACCATCCAACATTTGCTTTCCTTCCATGCATACCATTAAAAATTTTGTGACTAAGGATTTTCCCCTTGATCATTATATTTTATGTGACACATATGAACTGTTTATTTCTAAGGAAAGATATAAATCCAACAGATGAAGATTTAGATACAATTTTTTATAGTGAAATGCACAGGAAGAAAGCAACTGAGGATGGTTCCAATTGCTGAGCTTCAGATAGCATCAGGCAGAGGACCCTGTGAAAGGAGGTGTGGGCAGGTGAAGATGTCATCAAGTAACCATCCAGCACCCACAATTAAAAACAGGATACTTAACATTATAAATGTAAACACGAGAATATTGTGAAGAACAATATTTAGTATGTAGTGTAAAATGCATTATTTTTTCCATTAACAGCAATCATGATGACATTTTTTCTTCTTGAGGGAATAAAAGTGCACCTTAAATGCATAAAACTGACAAACACTAAGGAAATAAACTGTTCTTACTTGTTATATGAAATATAAGGATCAAGGTATAAAGATTTAGTCACAAAAATTTTGTAATGGAATGCATGGAAGGAATGCAAATGTTGGCTTGTCACAATTATTTAACTTCAGATAGCATCAGACAGAGGATCCATATATTTTATGTGACACATAAGCACTTTTTATTTCCTTAGCGTTTGTCAGTTTGCTGCATTTAAGCTGTACCTTGATGTGCTTATGGAGAAAAAATGTCAGCATCATATAATATGGTGCCCATCCATGTCCAGAAGAGTCTGAAATTGCAGGACTGCATTCTGCACAGCTGAATGAAACCTGTCTGCAGGTATGCTAGCTACCTCTCCTAATATGCTGCGCTTCAGATCAGCACATATGTGAATGTTCCCCCAGTAAACCTTGTCCTTCAGGTAGCCTCACAACCAGAAATCACAGGGAGTGAGATCAGGTGATCATGCAGGACCAAGCATTTGCAAATGATTGTCTGATAATTTGATCATTTCCAGATGTGTTTTGGAGGAGCAGGTGAACTTCACTAGAGATGTGCGGTGAGGCCCCATCTTGCATGAAAACTGTTGAGTTCACTGTGTCTCTCCTCTGTGGGGCGGGTATGACATGGTGGCGAAGCATATTGCAGTAATGTTGGCCTGTCACACTGCACGTCTTTGGTCCTTGAGCAGCAATCTGTTCAAAAACGAATTGGCTAATGAAGAATGTAGCCATGAAGCCACACCATGTGGTGACACGTTCACCATACAGAGGAACTTTATGCACAGTGACTGGAGGTGAAGATCCCCACACTCAGCAATTTTCTGTGTTCACCTCTCGCATCAGACGAAAATGAGCTTAGTCTGTTGATAGGATGGTCCCGCCCTCAGCAACTTGAGTCCTTGTGAGAAAGTGAAAAGCGAACATGCCGTTGTGGGTCCAGTGGTGCAAGCTGCTGTATGATATGGATCTTGTATGGATACCATCTGAGAATGGTTCGAAGCAGCTTCCATACAGCATGCCACTGGATGTTCAACTGTCATGATACAGCACTCACAGTGCCTGACGATTGGGATTTGCATGCAGCGTTGTCTGCCATAGCAACAGCGATTTCATCAACCACTTGTGGTGCAACTGGTCATCAGCCTCTTCCTGGAGTGATGGCCAGTTCTCCAGTTCATTCAAACTTCTTCATCATGCTCTGCACAAGAGGTGGAGAAAGAGGACCTTTCGGTAATCTTTTCAGCCAGCGATGTTCTTGAAGTGCAACTGCAGCATTACTCTTGTTTTGATAATAGAGCTTCACCAATAATAACCTGCTCCTTTTGCCTAAGCTCATTTTGACACACCAACCCTGCCCCGGGCATGGATGTGTGTGTTGTCCTTAGGTTAGTTGGTTTAAGTAATTCTAAGTTCTCGGGGACTGATGACCTCAGATGTTAAGTCCCATAGTGCTCACAAGGGAACCTCCCCATCGCTCCCCCCTCAGATTTAGTTATAAGTTGGCACAGTGGATAGGCCTTGATAAACTGAACACAGATCAATTGAGAAAACAGGAAGAAGTTGTGTGGAACTGTGAAAAGATAAGCAAAATATACAAACTGAGTAGTCCATGAGTCATATAAGCAATATCATGGACAATGTGAGCTCAGGAGCGCCGTGGTCTGGTGGTAGCGTGAGCAGGTGCAGAACAAGAGGTCCTTGGTTCAAGTCTTCCCTTGAGTTAAAATTTTACTTTCTTTATTTTTGCATAGTTATTATCTGTCCGTTCGTTCATTGACATCTCTGTTCACTGTAATAAGTTTAGTTTATGTGTTTTGCGGCCGCATGGCAAAACCGTGCGATTAGTAGACGAAAGGAGGTGCCTCTCCAGTGGGAACCGAAAACATTTGATCGCAAGGTCATACGTCAACCGATTCCTCCACAGGAAAACACATCTGATATATTCTATACGACACTGGTGACGGCATGTGCGTCACATGACAGGAATATGTTGTCGACCCACCAAACTTGTACACTTGGCGAATGGGTAAAAAGATTCTTCTACCTTGCCCGATTTAGGTTTTCTTGTGCATGTGATAATCACTCCCAAAAAAATGATGAAAACATAAGAGTTTGTCACATAAACTGAAAATAAAAAGTTAGACAGAGAAACGACAAAGTGCGGTGTGTACTCTGTTTACACTGTTGATTCTAGTGCCTGTCTAGCAGCCAAGGTGGTAACTCTGAGATGTTCTGTGAAACAAACACATGCCAAGCAAAGTGTGGTGGGTGGGAGAACTTAAGCAGCCAGTGCCACTGCCTTCACCCGTCCAATTTTAAACTGATACAGCAGGCTTTCGCCAGATTCGTCACTATGGTTAGGCCACCTACCCTTGGTGCAAAATACTGTCTTTCATAAAACATTTATTTTGCTACGATCTCTTCCCATGGTAGCTCTGTTCACTCAAATTCTTCCTCCTCTGGAGGTTGGTGGATGGCCGGGTTCTCAGAGCGACGCCTATTCTGTAACAACTGATGCGAAAAAAAAAAAGAAAGAACAACCAAATACGTCGAAGTAGCTGAGATGTGCTTGAATAGGAGTACAGCTTTCGCTGGCTGGAAATAAACCTTTCACCACCCTCCCCCAACCTGCCCCCTCAGCACTGTCCGCTCAGTGAGTGGCCTGAGATGGCAGTTTCCTTGCAAATTGTTGTCACTTCATTACCTGACTACAGTGTATTCATCATCTGTCACTGTGATCACCAGACTTATTTTTACTGTAACTCCAGCTGTGGCTATAGGTTTGTCACAGTGGCAGCACCGGTTCCCATCAGATCAGTGGAGTTGAGCGCTGCCAGGCTCATCTATTAACTCGGGTGGGCCTGCCGAGTGCAGCCGGCCAGTGGTGTGCACTCAGCACTTGTGAGGCTAGTTGAGGAGTTACTCGACTGACAACTGAAAATGGCTTGAAGAGCGCTGGGCTGCCTGCGGGACCCTCAGTGTCCGCATCCAGTGGTGGCACACCAGTCGGTGGTACCGGTGGGCCTTCCGAGATCTCTTCGGATGGAGCTGTGTTTACAAGTACGTTTACTGTTGAGTGGTGGGTAATAATTAAATGGTTATTACTTAGTTATGTCGTTATGGAAAAGTCACTTAAATTGTCTATGAGTTCTTTACACCTACCTTCACAACTGACAAGAGCCTGAAAACTATTTATTGCTGTCAACTGGAAAGTGAAGGAGAACACACTGACCACAATTTCCAGTCTGCAAGCTCACATTACTCTTTGTGCTCATGAAAGAAAATGTTGTTACTTACTATTTACTCGGCGTGGGTACAGGATGTAATTGTTCCTGGGCAAGCAGTTCAGATATATGTTGGCTGGATAGTTAACGCCTGTGTAATTTCAAAACATACTTCCGTTTAACCTGTGTACTGGAGTGGATTTCTTACCCTTAGTTAAAATTCCCTCCCCAGTTTGCTTCATCTAGTCGTACTCAACCCAACAAGCCACCTTCCTAGGCATTGACCTCCTCCTCAAAGATGGCTATATCAGTACCTCCGTAAATATCAAACCTACTAACCACCAGCAATACCTCCACTTCGAAAGGTGTCACATGTTCCATACAAAGAAGTCCCTTCCACACAGTCTAGCCACTCATGGTCATCGCATCTGGAGTGGCGAGTGGCACCTCTTGAAATATAACGAGGGTATCACTGAAGGCTTCACAGACCATAATTATTCATCCAGCCTCGTACAGTAACAAATGCCTCATCTTTCCAGTCTTTAAGTATTTTCAGTTTAGCCGAGATGAGAAGCTACTATTCAAATATTTTTGATTAATCTCAGGGTATGTGCAGCTTGCACAACGTGTTCCTCAACGATTGGTCTACTAGTCCTTCATGAGCTGCATAGGATTAGCTGAGCGGTCTGAGGCGCTGCAGTCATGGACTGTGCGGCTGATCCCGGCGGAGGTTCGAGTGCTCCCTCGGGCATGGGCGTGTGTGTTTGTCCTTAGGATAATTTAGGTTAAGTAGTGTGTAAGCTTAGGGACTGATGACCTTAGCAGTTAAGTCCCATAAGATTTCACACATATTTGAACATTTTTTGACAGACAACGCGGAAATCGTACCTGGGGCCCGCCGCAAAGTCGCGGTTGCAGATGAGTCCTTCATGGGATTTCCTTCCATTTCGTTTCCCTGTCATGATCAATACCTTTTCTTTCATCATTCCTACAAGCATCATTCCTAAGTGTTCTGATGAAAGTAGGTTCCTATACGTTGCTCCAGACACGTGAGCGCCCTGTGTAACCTCCCGTGCTTCCATATCGCGTCTGCAAGGTTTCCGAAATCATTCGCGCACTAAATCCTCATACCTTGATGGAAATGTATTTTTATTGCAAGACCAGGCCTTGCAAGAAAAGCGACAAACCATAGGATTCTGACTGTCCTTGTATTCCCCATAGTTTACAATTGGTACTGGGCGACTTGAGACCCCAAGCGCGTATGCAGTCATAATTACACGATTAGCACTTTTGCTGCCGAATCTGATAGGACGCCGTGTGGCATGCCGGATTGCGGGAACGAAAGGAATGAACTTTTTCTATCTTCTCTTCTTTCTCGTCTCTCTACATTCTCTTTCCCGAGCTATCATTCTTTTTCTATCCATGCCTTCAGAATTTCGTCCCCCCATTGGAGGTTCGAGTCCTCCCTCGGACAGGGGTGTGTGTTTTGTTCTTACCGTAAATAGGTTTAAGTTAGATTAAGTAGTGTGTAAGCCTAGGGACTGATGACCTCAGCAGTTTGGTCCCGTAGGAACTTATCTCAAATTTCCAAATTTTGGAAAATTTCGTAAGTGGAAGTTGCTAGACTGGTTAACTTAATGCACGAAGCTACAATGTATTACGTGATGTACCGTAATAAGAGTTATAATGATGAAAGAGGATTGACCTGTTGCACCTTTATAAGTTGACAAGAGAGGATATGACGACTTCCAGCTGTTAACCCCCAGAGGGGACTGTTGTTAATATGAATGTCAATGTTAATAAGAAGATACATGCGAGACTGTTTTATTGAGGTTATTTGTGAGCAAGCAAGAGGTCATGTCGTTCATATGGTTGAGGGTAATTATGTGCAAGAAAGAGTTCTTGTGTCGATTTCTTTAAGTGATATTACTTCTGTTGCGCAGATAATGTTACGTTGTAGAAGCTGAGGAGAATGCTCAGAGCAGAACCGTTAACCGTAATTCATTTTATCATGCAACGACTTTCTAGTTGAGACAATGTTCCTGGAGTCTTTAAATTCCAGGCTGTGTTACCAGTGAACGCTTACTGTAAGCAGAGCCTGCATGGTGCAAACACGTGACTGGCACAGCTGTCGCCTTGCGATAAACCACACACGCCCCCACAAACTACCACTTCTTTCCCTCTGCTTCGTCTTGTCTGTGGTAATTAAGTCTAAACTTCATATTTTATATGATTTATAAACCCTTTATTGCATAGCTCTTGAGTGACCATGTGATATATATCCAGGGTGGGTCATTGATCCTGACCGGGCCAAATATCTCACGCAATAAGCGTCAAACGAAAAAACTGCAAAGAACGAAACTTGTGTAGCTTGAAGGGGGAAACCAGATGGCGCTGTGGTTGGCCCACTAGATGGCGCTGCCATAGGTCAAACGGATATCAACTGCGTTTTTTTAAAACAGGGACCCCCATTTTTATTACATATTCGTGTAGCACGTAAAGAAATATGAATGTTTTAGTTGGACTACTTTTTTCGCTTTGTGATAGATGGCCCTGTAATAGTCACAAACATATGGCTCACAATTTTAGATGAACAGTCGGTAACAGGTAGGTTTTTTAAATTAAAATATAGAACGTAAGTACGTTTGAACACTTTTTTTTCGGTTGTTCCAATGTGATACATGTACCTTTGTGAACTTATCATTTCTGAGAACGCATGCTGTTACAGCGTGATTACCTGTAAATACTACATTAATGCAATAAATGCTCAAAATGATATCCGTCAACCTAAATGTATTTGGCAATACGTGTAACGACATTCCTCTGAACAGTGAGTAGATCGCATTCCGTAATGTTCGCACATTCACTGACAATGCACTGACGCATGTTATCAGGCGTTGTCGGTCGATCACGATAGCAAATATCCTTCAACTTTCCCCACAGAAAAAATCCGGGGACGTCACATCCGGTGAAAATGAGGGCCACGGTATGGTGCTTCGACGACCAACCCAACTGTCATGAAATATGCTATTCAATACCGCTTCAACCGCAAAGCTATGTGCCGGACATCCATTATGTTGGAAGTACATCACCATTCTGTCATGCAGTGAATCTTGTGATAACATCGGTAGAACATTACGTAGGAAACCAGCATACATTGCACCATTTAGATTGCCATCGATAAAATGGGGCTAGTTATCCTTTCTCCCATAATGCCGCACCATACATCAACCCGCCAAGAACGCTGATGCTTGACTTGTCGCAGCCATCGTGGATTTTCCGTTGCTCAGTAGTGCATATTATGCTGGTTTACATTACCGCTGTTGGTGAATGACGCTTCGTCGCTAAATAGAACGCGTGCAAAAAAATCTGTCATGGTCCCGTAATTTCTATTGTGCCCAGTGGCAGAACTGTACACGACGTTCAAAGTCGTCGTCATGCAATTCCTGGTGCACAGAAATATGGTACGGGTGCAATCGATGTTGATGTAGCATTCTGGACATCGACGTTTTTGAGATACCCGATTCTCGCATGATATGCCTGCTACTGATGTGCGGATTAGCCGCGACAGCAGCTAAAACACCTACTTGGGCATCGTCATTTGTTGCAGGTCGTGGTTGACGTTTCACATGTGGCTGAACACTCCCTGTTTCCTTAAATAACGTAACTATCCGGCGAACGGTCCGGACACTTGGATGATGTCGTCCAGGATACCGAGCAGCATACATAGCACATGTCCGTTGTGCATTTTGATCACAGTAGCCATACACCAACACGATATCGACCTTTTCCGCAATTGGCAAACGGTCCATTTTAACACGGGTAATGTATCACGAAGCAAATACCGTCCGCACGTTACGTGATACCTCGTACTTATACGTTTGTGACTATTACAGCGCCATCTATCACAAAGCGAAGAAAGTAGTCCAACTAAAACATTCATATTTCTTGATGTACTGCACGAATATGTAATGAAAAATGGGGGTTCCTACTTAAAAAAACGCAGTTGATATCCGTTTGACCTATGGCAGCGCCATCTAGCGGGCCAACCATAGCGCCATCTGGTTTCCCCCTTCAAGCTAGACGAGTTACGTTCTTTGTAGTTTTTCGTTTGATGCTTATTTCGTCAGCAATTTGGCCCAGTCGCTATCAATGGACCACCCTGTATATGGATGGATTGGCCAGGTGCGTGCCTATTTGTATTATGTGGAGAGTTTACATATTTCTAAAGATTTTAAGGTGTTTAGAGGCACCCTCCCCCAACTCCTGTATAGGTCTTTGTCATGTGATGATTTAAGCTATTTGCAATTTTCAGATTTGTTGTAGAATTTTTATGCTGTACAGTATTTCACTTGTAGATCTGTTTTATTCAGAAGGATTTTATTTTACCTGTCAATAGATTGCATTAAGTTTACGTTGCTAATTTTTTCGATAGTGCTACTTAGGTTTCATTTTGTTGACAAATGTAGAAATTGCAGCCCATCTTTGCGGCGTCTATTCTGTTCGTCTTTCAATGTTCAATTGATTGTGGTATTTCGAATTTTCATCTAACTTTTGTGATTAATGTACTCTGGTCGGCAGACGATCTAATTCGACTGTCTGTTTAGAAGTATTTATTCTCATATGCTCTTTCAAGGCACCGCTCATAAGGGTTCAAAATAATTCGGCGTTTTTAATTCCGATGTCCGTTGAACTACCGTTTCCGTTCAGTCTCTCTTTGTAAAACTTTCCTGACCTGTGTCCACTAAAATTAACATACACCTTTTCTTACCTAAGTGTTTTACATAGTATGTTAAGTCCTGTAGTACTCTATCACACTCCGGAATTTACGTATCGGAATTGTTGTCGTCTTGAGGCGCTATTGTACACCACTGGCCATTGAAATTGCTACACCACGAAGATGACGTGCTACAGACGGGAAATTTAACCGACAGGAAGAAGTTGCTGTGATATGCAAATGATTAGCTTTGCAGAGCATTCACTCAAGGTTGGCGCCGGTGGCGACACCTACAACGTGCTGACATGAGGAAAGTTTCCAACCCATTTCTCATACACGAACAGGAGCTGCCCGGCGTTGCCTGGTGAAACGTTGTTGTGATGCCTCGTGTAAGGAGGAGAAATGCGTACCATCACGTTTCCGACTTTGATAAAGGTCAGATTGTAGCCTTTCGCGATTGCGGTTTATCGTATCGCGAAATTGCTGCTCGCGTTGGTCGAGATCCAATGACTGTTAGCAGAATATGGAATCGGTGGGTTCAGGAAGGTAATACGGAACGCCGTGCTGGATCCCAACGGCCTCGTATCACTAGCAGTCGAGATGACAGGCATCTTGTCCGCACGGCTGTAACGGATAGTGCAGCCACGTCTCGATCCCTGAGTCAACAGGTGGGAACGTTTGTAAGACAACAACCATCTGTACGAACGGTTCGACGACGTTTGCAGCAGCATGGACTATCAGCTCGGAGACCGTGGCTGCGGTTACCCTTGACGCTGCATCACAGACAGGAGCGCCTGCAATGGTGTACTCAACGACGAACCTGGGTGCACGAATGGCAAAACGTCATATTTTCGGATGAATCCAGGTTGTATTTACAGCATCACGATGGTCGCATCCGTGTTTGTCGACATCACGGTGAACGCATATTGGAAGCGTGTATTCGTCATCGTCGTACTGGCGTATCACCAGGCGTGATGGTATGGGGTGCCATTGGTTACACGTCTCGGTCACCTCTTGTTCGCATTGACGGCACTTTGAACAGTGCACGTTACATTTCAGATGTGGTACGACCTGTGGCTCTACCCTTCATTCGATCGGTGTGAACCCTAAATTTCAGCAGGATAATGCACGACCGCATGTTGCAGGTCCTGTACGGGCCTTTCTGGATACAGAAAATGTTGGACTGCTGCTCTGGCCAGCAAATTCTCCAGATCTCTCACCAATTGAAAACGTATGGTCAATGGAGGCCGAGCAACTGGCTCGTCACAATACGCCAGTCACTACTCTTGATGAACTGTGGTATCGTGTTGAAGCTGCATGGGCAGCTGTACCTGTACACGCCATCCAAGCTCTGTTTGACTCAATGCCCAGGCGTATGAAGGCCGTTAAAGCGGCCAGAGGTGGTTGTTCTGGGTACTGATTTCTCAGGACCTATGCACCCAAATTGCGTGAAAATGTAATCACATGTCACTTCTATTATAACATAATTGTCCAATGTATTCCCGTTTATCATCTGCATTTCTTCTTGCTGTAGTAATTTTAATGGCCAGTAGTGTAGCTTTTATGCTGACAACAAATCTCTAAAGCGACTCGCCAGCGAATTCTGAATTTTGTGTTTGCTGGAATTCAACACAGAGATGCACTTTCTCCCCCTATTTCTGGTTTAAATTTAAAACAAGTACTGCACTAACTAACTATCCGAACTCTGCCTTCATAAAAGTTGTTGTCTATGTTACCTGGCATCTGGTTTTCTCCTACGAAGGTTAAGATCCCTTCATGTACAAATTTGGTGTCGCTCTGAACTTAGTGTTCAACTGTCTCTGTTTTTAAGCGTACTTAGCTTTATGCCGCCGGTACACTCCAGCAGCTGTGCTTCAAAAACAGTTGCCTTCAAGATCGCTGTAGCAAGCAAACGTGTACTGCGCCCAGTGCGCAAAGTACCACCTTCACCCCTCCCTCTCAGCTCTTTCCCATCAAGCAAGACGCTGAAAATCCCTCCCCCATCACGCTAGAGAGAACCGCCATTAAAGCTGTCGCCGTCGCACATGCGTCTCTCTTCTTCCCCGTCTGGCAAGCCACGTGCTCTTCTCCCCTCAGCCGGAAGTTTGTTTGCAAACCGTGCTTGCGCTTCTGTCACGCAGAATCACATTCCAACTGTGAATCTTTTCGTATCTTATAAACTGATTATAAACTCACTGCATGATTTCCCATCGTTTAAGTCATGTTTTATGAACAGGACGAGGATATTGCTAATTTTTTCTCACGGTGGACACATTTTAATTATCTTTTCTAGAATATTGTCTGTTATATCTTCATGCATATAACTTTGTCTTGCTAGCTTATGTTGCGGCAACGAAGGTCTCCTGATAATCGGAAAACTGTAAACTCTACGAGTAGTTGACAAGACCGATATTCTTCTTGAAGTTCGTCATTTTTTAGGAAAAAATAAGGCTTTAACCGATACTGGTTGTCAATTGATGATCAAACAAGTGCTTTTCTGGTCTTGTCCTTCAATATCTCTAGTTTTAGTTATGGAGAATAGTTTGTTAATTACTATTGTAACAGATTTGCAGAACATTGTGGCTGAGTGACACTATTGGGAATAACGTTAAATCTGTTTTATCCTGAACACTAGATCTTATACTGTCTTGGAGTATTTTCATATTTTTTCTTCTTAGATAATGGGAATCAGTAAATTTTCATGTCTTTCTTGTAAAAGAGACTAAGTGGAACCATGGTTATCGTGAGATAATGAGCAATATTCTTACGTAAGATAAAGCATATTAACGATTTACCACAGATCTTTTCAAAACTCCTTTTCTTTATGGTCTTTTTATAACTGTGAAGCAAGGACATGCTATATGTTGATGATTTTATTCTGTGGTTCTGGGTATTACATAAGATTTAAAGGAGTGTATGTTTTATACAATAATCATTATAAGTCAGAACTGTATTTTGACTAGGAAGTTCTTACACTAGGTGCATTTTCCTCGAAAATATAAGGTCATACCAGATTCTCTTTTTGAAATAGGACAGTATTATGTCAAAGCTTAAGCAGTAACTATATGGAACATATTGATTACAGTTATCTATTTATGAACCCTATATTAACTGTCGGACAAACCAGTAACCATTGAGACCACAATTTCATCATATTTCAAGCATGTTAATTTTCTTTTGCCTCTGTTATGACGAATTAATTTACATGAAAAATTAAGTGATGTGCGTAAGGACTATTACCCCATGAGGTATTGTAATTGGTTTTTAAATGAATAGGTATACCTTTTCTTTCGCTTTTCTGAGATCTTTCACTATAATTTGACTGCATTTGCCATTTCCCATTACGCACTCGAGTTGAGAGAGTGATGGTTTACTAGATACTGTGACTACTTTATATCATTGCTTTTCCAGTTGAAACTATTACGTAACTTTGATCCACGCGTAATATTTCACTGTCTCTTGCTGTGTAGTCCTCAGTATTTCAATATGTCATGTTTTGAAGGACTGTGAGTAACTAGAATTTTAATATTTGAAATTCATGGGTTGTGTTGTGTAGTCATTGCTATCCCTGATCTCATCCATAAATACAGTAACCTAGAAGCTAAATGTTACAACGATTGCTTTCATGAATTTAATTTCACTTACTTTTTCAATGCTTTAAGCAGCTAAACTTACCATTTCGAATAGTGTTTATCTTGGGAATTATTTTTTACACTCTCCTTATAATCTTAAAACCAGAACTAGCCCCTCAAATGGAAAGATCTACTCATATTCATGAGCTGTTTTTTTTATCATTACTTCACCACCATCTGGCACAGTATACATTCCTGGGACCCTAAGGAAGTCAACCACATGTCTGTATCCGGTAATTAGAAAATTTTCCCTTATTCTGAATGGGGATGCGCTATGTAATATAAGAAAAGATTTTGTACTTGTGTATTTTAACATGGGTTAATATAGATAATGTTTGTGTTATATGTTTTATGGACCCCATACCTTGGAATTAGTAACTGAATCCTACATTTTACTGACATGTATTAATATTTTGTAGCCTGTGGCACTTCGTGCAACTACTACCCACAAAAATAGTCAGATGACGCAGGAAGATTTTACCTAAATTATTACTCTTTTTCAAACGTACTTAACCTAGTTCTAACCCACGCCAGGTGTTTGTGTTCAGCAGCAGTCTGATTTATAATGTTTGTTACCCAAATACTTTGATATTACAGAATTAACTACTCTTTTATGTTCTCAATGCTTTTTATATTTTGATATTAGTTCCACTATGTAGCAACGAGATTAATATTTGCCAGATCACACAGCGCCGGCCGCTGTGTTCCAGTGGCTCCAGGCGCTTCAGTGCAGAACCACGCGGCTGCTACTGTCGCAAGTTCGAATCCTGCTTCGGGCATGGATGTGTATGATGTCATTAGGTTAGTTAGGTTTAAGTAGTTCTAAGTCTAGGGGAATGATGACCTCAGATGTTATTACGGTCGCAAGTTCGAATCCTGCCTCGGGCATAGATGTGTGTGATGTCCTTAGGTTAGTTAGGTTTAAGTAATTCTAAGTTATAGGGGACTGATGACCTCAGATGTTAAGTCCCATAGTGCTCAGAGTCATTTGAACCATTTGAACCTCAGATGTTAAGTCCCATAGTGCTTAGAGCCATTTGAACCATTTAGCCAGACAACACAAACAATTACACATTTCTGTGGGCGCCTGTAAATTATTAAGAGATCAGTGTTGATTCGGTACAGCCAGCATCCACTTTCCATGACCCTGAGTTTAGTACTGTATCACTAAATTAATAATAGACTGTTTTCCTCAACTGAGCAGGAACCATAATAGTTCATTCCCCTCTTGTGAAGCTTTCTGGCATGATTTTAATTCCGTTCATTTTAAGATCTGATTACGTGAACAATGGTGATTTCAATTATTACAGAACTACTGTATTTATGCACAAAATTTGGGCACTTAATATTTTACTCTTTTCTTAACACATGAAATCTGATAAACTTGATTACATGTAAGTGCCCTCCCACTTCCACTAAATGAAATGTGGGGACAGATCCCTGCCATACATTTTAAGGCCCTACCAGGGCATACAGTCTTTCCAAGGAGTGACTGACACCCTATTGTAAACAGTGTGAGTCTCCACTCCTCTGCGAGGGGGGAGGAATGTGCAGGGTGGCAGCCAGTTAATGGGCATTTAGAGAATTGGCTTATAATATTTATTTCAAAGGCCTCAGTCAATTCTTTACAAGTATCCTCCCAGAACAACTTGGCTGTGCGTACGTGACACAAGTTGCCTGTCTTTCAGAACCCAGGCAGTTCTGTCGAGCTAAAGCTGCTGTCAAGAGACGTCTCGAGTCCTCTGCTGAATCTGGTAGCGAATTCACGCCATCGGTTTTAGCCAATAGCGAGCGTGGGATACAGGTCATGTGGATGGTCGCTGGGGGATTCTGCGGTGCAGAACACAGCTGCTTCGGTCTCTTGTGATCCAGACCTCGTGCGAAAGAGACGTCTTTCTCGGAAGTCCTCTGCCTCTGCGTTCCGTGACCAGCCGCCAACGTATCTTAACACGAACCTTCTTTTGCTCAGTTATGTAGTTGTTCGTCCTCCTAGACAGGTCTACTCCTGGTAGTTTCCTCCTTAGGAGCGCACCTTGCATACTATACACAGAAATTATTTACTGTACCTGATCTTCTGTCGATTAACGGCAGCCCTGGATGCCCACTCACAAGTCCAGACCGCTCGACCTCCCGTACATTGTCGTCATAAGCTGGATACAACAACCTTCCGCCATTTCCCTGCCCACGTACACGGTATTAGGAACTATGGCTATAAGTAATAGTTTATAGTTTCAACTGATTGATATAGTCTCTGATGGTTCACCTACACAAAATGTAGTATCCCTAATAATAACAACAATGTCCATCGGAAACAGCACTGTTAACTGTTCAGAGATGACTTCTACAGGAAGTTCCAAGTAAAACGGTCTATCGTTCTGACCTCCAATCACCAAAATTAACTGCTCGCCTTAAAAGTGGAAAATACTCTCACCACTTGCCACGTGATGTTGTCAACATTGTGGGCGACATACAGACAGTTACTTCCGTGAAATCTAAGTGATTCAAGATGGTTACAGTTTTCGCGAGTTACGTTCCTACTTGTACCGGAAACAGATTTCAGTCTGCCCAGTTCTGACCTCATCCGAGGCACAACGCTCGCAGGCGTTTGATTGAAGTGAAGAGATTTGTACCACTGTGCGAAAAATTCCTTCCCCATCGGCTCTTGTTACCAATACCCTCAGACACAGGAAGCGATAACAGAGTACCCACCGTAATTCCGACACATATAATAAATACCTGTGTCATTCAACAGCATAACTCTATTTAGATAGCACCCCTCTCCGACTTCCACAACTAATACCTGAATTTTTTTAAAGATTTTCAATGCTCTTAAGCTTTATGTACTTACAGATGAATTTGATTTAGTTCCGAAGTATTTATTTCTTATCGGTCCTTTCGAAGCTCTTGCTGCCAACACACCCCGGGCATAGGAAGCAATAACAGGGTACCCACCGTAACTCCGACACATGTAATAAATACCTGTGTCATTCGACAGCATAATTGTATTTAGATAGCACTCCTCTCCTACATGCTTTATGTACATAGAGATGAATTTGATTTAGCTTCTGAAAATGTGTTTAGCTCGGCAGCTACAGGAAACCAACAGTAGAGCATGACTTCTGCTGTTCCACCTTAAGATTCCTTGTAATCATTGTTACTAGTGCTATAATTAGAAATTTCTATCACATGTACATCTACCTACATCAACAATATACTCTGCAAATCTCAGTTAAGTGCCTGGCAGAGCGTTCATCGAACCACCTTCGTAATAATTCTCTATTATTCCAATCTCGTACAGCGCGCGGAAAAAACGAACACCTATATCCTTCCGTGTGAGCTCTCATTTTCCCTATTTTATGATGATGATCGCTTCTCCCTATATAGGACGGCGTCAACAAAATATTTTGACATTCGGAGGAGAAAATTGGCGGTTGAAATTTCGTGAGAAGATTCTGCCGCAACGAATATTGCCTTTGTTTTAATGATGTCCGCTTCAAATCCTGTATCATTTCAGTGACACACTTTCGCCTACTTCGCGATAATGCGAAACGTTCTGCCTTTCTTCGAACTTTCTCGATGTATTCCGTCAGTCATATCTGGTAAGCATCCCACACCGCGCATCAGTATTGTGAAAGAGGACAAACGATACTTAATCTGCCGTGAATGACATTTTCATTTCAAATTTGGTGTTTGTAAATAACGTGAAAACTGATAGAGGTAACTTATCGGTATCACATATTTAATATTCTTACACAAAAAAAAGAAAGAAATGATCGTATGATATTGTTGGCCGGGGAAGTTCGGCCGCCACGTGCTGGTCTTATTACGTGACGCCACATTGGGCGACTCGCACGTCGGTGATGATGACATGATGGTGAGGACAAGACAACACCCAGTCCACGGGCGGAGAAAATCTCCAACTCCGCCGGGAATCGAAGCCGGACCCGCTGCATTGTAGGCAAGCACGTTACGAACCAGCTAAGCAGGCAGATTCTTACATGAAACCGAGGCTACATAAGAATTTCCAGGTTTCTGAGCCTAATATTTTGAGTCCTCAATTTTTGGCCAAAACGCCGATTTTAAGCAAAATACTGCTCTGATCAAGTTGAGACTTATAACTTTTAATTGTGATACACATTTCACATTTTGAAAATTTTTAGTTTCGTAGTTTTATTATTCAGCGTCACTTCTGTTTACCTTAAGATCGTACATTATGCCTAACATATTCATTTCATTATTCTAAGGCTTTATAGTGTTAACATTAATATACTTAAGCATACATTGAAGAAATTTGTAAATGTTATTTTAATTTTCGACGTTGATGAAATTGACCAAAAATGTCAACTTTCGATTTATTTTTTATTTGTTAGTACAACTCATGGACAATAAGTTCCTAAAGTTTCAATGTTGAAATCGCATCCGAAGTGCCTGAAAATAATCTAAAAGTGTGACGAGGCAGCATTAGCTGGTGTAAATATCTACACGCTCAGAGGGATAACAACCCCTACATGCACAAGGAGAGGCTTCCAAATTGTATCCTGGATCTTGTCAAGCCCACTTACAGGTTTCTGGCTGATCCTGCACTTTTCAAAAAGTGTGTTCATGGCAAAACCCAAAATCCAAATGAGTGTCTAAATTCACTCATATGCAAACGATGCCCTAAACACATTTGCATCTGCTACAGTGGTCAGAATTGCAACATAAGACGCAGTTATTGTATTTAATGATGGGATCGTAGGGGGGGATGAAGGTATTAGAAGGAATGGGCTTCAAGATAGGAAACTTTACTCAAGACATCCTCAGAAAAAATAGATTTACAGCGCGTCTCTGCAGCTGAAAAGTCACTTGAAGACCTGGTACAGGGAAGAAGACAGACAACAAGAAACCAGAAGAGAAGACTTGAAGGGAAAGACGACCCAGAGTACAAATGTGGTGTCTGCTGAAGAAGTGACATAGGGAAAAAGTTAGGTTGAACTTTAAATTGCGTTTCCTGAAAAGTTTGTTTCTTAAAAATTATGTGCCTTTTCCTCCGATTCTATGAATGCTAGAAGTATGAAATTTTGTACACATTTTTCTGCGAACCAAATAAATGTTGCCTCAAGAGCAAATTTTGAAATTCTGATTTCAAGCTGAGATATGGGATAAAGTGCTTGGAATTCTGCATGAATTTAAAATTGTATTTATGGAAGTAGGAAAATTCTCCTATTTGACCTTTTCTAAAAACCTCACGAGAGAAGCTTACAACATATAAAGAGAGGAAACAGAGAAATTTTTGTACAAATAACTTGAATTCTTTCTGGGAAAAAGGAACACACATTATTTTTTGAAAATAAAGCTTCAAATTTCATTAAAAAAGTTGAATATACAGGGTGAAAAATATTTAAACCGACAAACTGTGGGAGGTTGTAAGGGACATGAAAACAAATATTTTTCCCTAATGGAATTTTTTCCTATGAGGAATATTTAAACCGCAAGAGGAAGATTTCTTTGGTGGCAAATTAACTAAACCAACAAACACTTTTCCATTTTTTATGACTATGAGGCAACACATTAACACAACCCAATTTCAATTACAGTAGATTTCCAAAAATGTTTCCATTGGCATGTAAACAAAGGTTAAACCGTCGGATCATGTTCTGTCTGACACGGGCAAAAACCCCAGGAGTATCCTGCATTGTTCCTGCTGCTGCTACTATCCGGGTAACCAGATCCTCTTCTGATGCGACAGGAGTTGCGTAAACAAGGTTGTGCGTCTCTCCCCACACAAAAAAGTACAGAGGGGACATATCTGGGGATCGAGCAGGCCATGGTACAGGACCACCTTTGCCAATCCACGTTTCTGGGAACCGTCGCTCCAGGAATCGACGCACACGACGGCCGAAATGTGCCGGCGCCTCGTCATGTTGGAACCACATGCGTTGTCTTGTAGGGAGCGGGACGTCTTCCAGCAACTCTGGCAATGCTCTGGCGAGAAAATTGTAATAGTGCCTGCCATTTAATGGCCTAGGTAGCAGATACGGCCCATTTAAACAGTCCCCAACAACACCGACCCGCACGTTAACGAAGAATCGCACTTGATGAGCGCTAGTAACTGTGGCATGTGGGATATCCTCACTCCAAACATGCTAATTGTGGATGTTGAAGACTCCATCACGCCCGAACGTTGCTTCATCGGTAAATAGCACAGAGGATGGAAATGTAGGATACGTTTCACACTATTCCAGGTACCACCGCGAAAACTGTGCTGTGGGTGGATAATCAACTGGTTCCAGGTTGTGGACACGCTGTAAGTGAAATGGACGTAAAAATTTCTCTGTTCTTACATTCGTCTGATTCGTCCCCATGTTACGTGCAATTGCACGAGTGCCGATTGAAGGATCCCGCTCCACATGCCGCAGATCAGCTTCCTCAAATTGCAGCGTTCTTACCGTGAGACGGCGTCCCTGTCCAGGTAATCTGCTAAATGACCCGGTCTCACACAGACGTTGGTACACAGCAGCAAAGGTCGTATGATGCGGGATACGGCGATTAGCATATTGTTGTTGATAAACCCGCTGTGCAGCTCGTCCGTTGTGTTGCGCTACGTAGTACGCACCAACCATATCAGTGTACTCACTCCAGGTGTATCGCTCCATTAGTAAACACAGACAATCCACTACTACACTGGCGGACAGCAGTTTCCTACAACTGAAGAGCTTAATACGCCCTGTAACAACTGAAGAGCGTAATACGGACTCCACCGGTTTAAATAACCCTCATAGGAAAAAACGACATTAGGGAAAATATTTGTTTTGATGTCACCTCCAACATCCCAGAGTTTGTCGGTTTAAATACTTTTCACCCTGTATATACAGGGTGTTACAAAAAGGTACGGCCAAACTTTCAGGAACATTCGGCACACACAAATAAAGAAAAGATGTTATGTGGACATGTGTCCGGAAACGCTTACTTTCCATGCTAGAGCTCATGTTATTACTTCAAATCACATTAATCATGGAATGGAAACACACAGCAACAGAACCTACCAGCTTGACTTCAAACATTTTGTTACAGGAAAATGTTCAAAATGTCCTCCGTTAGCGAGGATACATGCATCCACCCTCCGTCACATGGAATCCCTGATGCGCTGATGCAGCCCTGAAGAATGGCATATTGTATCACAGCCGTCCACAATACGAGCACGAAGAGTCTCTACATTTGGTACCGGGTTTGTGTAGACAAGAGCTTTCAAATGCCCCCATAAATGAAAGAGGGTTGAGGTCAGGAGAGCGTGGAGGCCATGGAATTGGTCCGCCTCTACCAATCCATCGGTCACCGAATCTGTTGTTGAGAAGCGTACGAACACTTCGACTGATATGTGCGGGAGCTCCATCGTGTATGAGCCACATGTTGTGTCGTACTTGTAAAGACACATGTTCTAGCAGCACAGGTAGAGTCCTGTGATAACCTGCTCCATTGAGCGTAGGTGGATAACATGGGGCCCATCAAGACATCACCGACAATGCCTGCCCAAACGTTCACAGAAAATCTGTGTTGATGAGGTGATTGCACAATTGCGTGCGGATTCTCGTCAGCCCACACGTGTTGATTGTGAAAATTTACAATTTGATCAAGTTGGAATGAAGCCTCATCCGTAAAGAGAACATTTGCACTGAAATGAGGATCGACACATTGTTGGATGAACCATTCGCAGAAGTGTACCCGTGGAGGCCAATAAGCTGCTGATAGTGCCTGCACACGCTGTACATGGTACGGAAACAACTGGTTCTCCCGTAACACTCCATACAGTGACGTGGTCAACGTTACCTTGTAAAGCAGCAACTTCTCTGACGCTGACATTAGGGTTATCGTCAACTGCACGAAGCATTGCCTCGTCCACTGCAGGTGTCCTCGTCGTTCTAGGTCTTCCCCAGTCGCAAGTCATAGGCCGGAATGTTCCGTGCTCCCTAAGACGCCGATCAATTGCTTCGAACGTCTTCCTGTCGGGACACCTTCGTTTTGGAAATCGGTCTCGATACAAACGTACCGCGCCACGCCTATTGCTCGTGCTAATCCATACATCAAATGGGCATCTGCCAACTCCGCATTTGTAAACATTGCACTGACTGCAAAACCACGTTCGTGATGAACACTAACCTGTTGATGCTACGCACTGATGTGCTTGATGCTAGTACTGTAGAGCAATGAGTCGCATGTCATCACAAGGATCGAAGTCAACATTACCTTCCTTCAATTAGGCCAAATGGCGGTGAATCGAGGAAGTACAGTACATAGTGACGAAACTAAAATGAGCTCTAACATGGAAATTAAGCGTTTCCGGACACATGTCCACATAACATCTTTTCTTTATTTGTGTGTGAGGAATGTTTCCTGAAAGTTTGGCCGTATCTTTTCGTAACACCCTGTATAATCAAAGGATTTTATTTGTGAATGTGTTACTTTCATGTAAAGCGTGGTACAAAACTTCATTGCCATATCTCCGAAACTGTGGATTTGGTGCATTTTTGAAATAGTGTGTGTTTTTCATGAACGTCCCCCCCCCCCCCCCTTAATCCTATGGTGCAATCCGTTGTATTTTAAGCACTGGCGCGTTATGATCACGTGGCGCTGGCAGTAGTGAACTGGGTTGGGCCCCGGAGCAGTACCTTTTACAGTGTTTCGCCTCATTACGTGGAGTCTGTGTCAGTTGGCAACACAGTACTAAAGGAAGGCAGACCTCGAGTGTTCTTCTAGTGAACCAGCAGTTCAGCGTCTGTTAGGGACAGTCGCCCTCATGCTAAAAGCACGTTGCAGGCGCCTGTGCGTTGCCAGCTGCTGGTCACTCTCACGGGAAAGACAAAAATGTCCTGTGGTCGCGACGGGAGGCGCCAAACTTCCTGCGGTTTTCCCATCCTGCGGAAAGACCCCCGCCGCGCCTGTTATATTGGGCCGGCGCTGCCCGGTCTTGCCTACTACTACTACTGCTGCTGCTGCGAGTCTCAGCGGACGGCGATGGCTCTGGCTGGGGTAGCCACCTGGCTGCTGGCGCTGCTCGCGGCGAACGGCACTTCGGTGTTCGACTGCTTCTGCAACCACGTCATCAACAACGGCGGCGTAGCGGCACTCAGCGACAGCGAAGCGGTGATATGGCACTACTACTGCTCTTTTCACAGTAAGTACTGTCCCATACAACATGGATCCACACGACGCCTCCGGCTGGGCACTTTTGAGACACTGACAGCTGGCTTGGACGACACGCACTGCAGCCTGACAGTAACGCCGTCGGCACACGGGCCGTGCTGCCGAACGTTCACGTTGAGCGTGCCAAGGTCAACGTGCTGCTGAACGCTCAGGAACGATGCGACTTGTGCACACGGTACGTGGGACCCAACGTGGTATACCCGATCGCAACGCACTCCAGTGGCAGTTGAGGGACGTTTCTAGTTCGTAAACCACACTGTTTACTTAACGGACGCGGGTAAAATACCCACGTTAGACCTTTTAAAACGCAGATTTCCTTCATCGTCCACGAAAAGGAAAGTACCATGTCCAATCAATAAGGACACAGGCTTATAAAAGTTCCATTACAAACATAGCGGTACAAATTTGGAATACTTCTCCGCATAAGATAAACATTATTTCATCATTCCCATATTTTAGTAAAGCCCCAAGATCAGGGTCTTACTTGATCATTGTACCTACCCAGTAGCAGAATCTTTGCAATATGTGAATTGCGAAGCGTAAATAAAAAGGAACAAAATATCTTTATACAAGTAGCGCCAGCTGTCCTGTAGATTAAGCCAACTGAACAAAGTCACCCCTGAAAAAAAAGTGAACTTATATTTACATAACATCAAATATTACAGTCTATACTTATACTAAACTAATAATAAAGTACGAGAACCTAATAAAAACGCGAATCTTAGAAAAAAAAAACTTGGTAGTGTTGAGATGCGAACCACCGCCCCAACAAAATGCCATTTGGGAACTCTGCTACTCATTACGCTTCTTTTTTCTTCGCTTTAGTTCGTTGCATCTGCTCCGGGCGGACGTCGTAAGACACCCATTTTAGTTCGTTGTTGATCTGTTAACTCAGTTTTTTTATTACCCAGGGCACGTTACCATCTGACCGAACACGCTGAGCTACCGTGCCGGCGTCGATAAAGCAATAATTTCCTCCGCGTCTGTAACCAGATGTATTACGCCTGGCGAAAAACGTTAATGTAGATAATTGTGTTACTAATTGAAATTTAATTATAACAAATTGTACTAAGAACAATGCGTTTTGGTGGATCTTCAGTGTGTCGCCGCTTTCAAATAGCCTACTCTCATAACTCGCAAGTTACAATAATTCTTTTGCCACGACTATGATGTTCCTCATTATTTTATTGGAACGAATCACACAACTAACAACGGGTTTTCAGTGATTCTCAATTTGCTGGTGCTTACAAACAGCATATATACATATAGGCTTGAAATGAACGCCAATATGGCGCCTCACAACTCTGTACTGAAGGGAGGCGACGTGCGTGTGACGTAGCTGGCGTTGTGCCATCTCATTGGTCAACGCTCAGACGCACGCTCAGAATATCTGATATGCCAGATATTGCTCTGCACGTTCGGAAAGACTCCTGAACGTGCTATTCCACGCTATGACGTCAGAAACTCGGCACGCTCAACGCTCAACGATCGGATGCACGGTCCGTGTGCCGACGGGTTTACGTGGTCCCCAACGTGGTACACACGACCGCAACGCACTCCGGCAGCTGTTGCGGGAAGTTTCTAGTTCGTGAATCACTCTGTTTGCTGAACGGGCGCGCGTAAAATTCCCACGTTAGCTCTATTAAAACGCACATTTCCTCCATTGTCCACGAAAAGGAAAGTACCATGTCCAATCAATAAGGACACAGGCTTATAAAAATTCCATTACAAACAGTGCGATACAAATTTGCAATACTTCTTCACTTAAGATAAACATTATCTCATCATTCCCACATTTTAGTAAAACCCCAAGGTCAGTCTTACTTGATCACTGTTCCTACCCAGTAGCAGAATCTTTGCAAAACGTGAATTACGAAGCGTAAAAGAAAAAGGAGCAAAATAGCTTTACACAAGTAGCGCAAGCTGTCCTGTAGATCAAGCCAATCGAACACCAAAAGAAAGGTGAACTTGCATTTACATAACATCAAAAATTTACTATTTGCTTATGATAAATTAATAATAAAGTAAAAGAACCTAATAAAATCGCAAATGTTAGGAAAAAAAGTTTATGTACTGGCGAGTCGTCAACCACCGCCCAAAGAAAAAGATTTCACAATTCAGTGAGACTACTGACCACGCTACACCAGCATCATAAAATTATCCGCCGTTTATAGGATCTTACCAATGTTATCACTTGCTGAAACCTTTAATCGTAGCTATGTTACTAACTGAAATTTAATTATAACAAATTGTACCAAAACAATGCGTTTTGGGTGCATCCTCAGTGTATTGCTGCCTTCAAATAGCATACTCTCATAACACGCAAGTTACAATAATTCTTTTGCTACGAATATGATGTTTCTCATTATTTCATTGCAGCGGATCACACAGTTAACAAAGGGTTTTCCAGTGATTCTCAATTTGATGGTGCTCAGAAGCGGCATATATATGTATAGGCTTGAAATTAACGCCAATATGGCGCCTCACAACTTTGTGCTGGATGGCGTGCCTGTGACGTAGGTGGCGTTGTGCCATTTCATTGGTCAAAGCTCAAACGCACGCTCAGAATATCTGACATGCTAGATAACTGCTCTGCACGTTCGGAAAGACTCCCGAACGTGCTGTTCCACGCTATGACGTCACAAACTCGGCACGCTCAACGCTCAACGTTCGGATGCACGGTCCTTGTGCCGACGGCTTTAACGGTGAACGTGCCAAGGTCAACGTGCTGCTGATGGATCAGGAACGATGCGACTTGTGCATACGGTACGTGGGCCCCAACGAGGTATATACGATCGCAACGAACTCCACCGGCAGTTGTGGGACGTTTCTAGTTCTTAAACCACACTGTTTACTCAACAGGCTGTGTAATATTCCCACGTTAGCTCTATCAAAACACATATTTCCTCCACTGTTCATATCCTAGTCACGTTGTTCTACATGTACACTACCGGCCATTAAAATTGCTACACCACGAAGACGACGTGCTACAGACGCGAAATTTAACCGACAGGAAGAAGATGCTGTGATATGCCAATGATTAGGTTTTCAGAGCATTCACACAAGGTTGGCGCCGGTGGCGACACCTACAGCGTGCTGACATGAGGAAAGTTTCCAACCCATTTCTCGTACACAAACAGCAGTGGACCGGCGTTGCCTGGTGAAACGTTGTTGTGATGCCTCGTGTAACGAGGAGAAATGCGTACCATCACGTTTCCGACTTTGATAAAGGTCAGACTGTAGCCTATTGCGTTTGCGGTTTATCGTATCGCGATATTGCTGCTCGCGTCGGTCGAGATCCAATGACTGTTAGCAGAATATGGAATCGGTGGGTTCAGAAGGGTAATATGGAACGCCGTGCTGGAGACCGACGGCCTCGTATCACTAGCAGTCGAGATGACAGGCATCTTATCCGCATGGCTGTAACGGATCGTGCAGCCACGTCTCGATCCCTGAGTCAAGAGATGGAGACGTTTGCAAGACAACAACCATCTGCACGACGTTTGCAGCAGCATGGACTGTCAGCTCGAAGACCATGGCTGCAGTTACCCTTGACGCTGCATCAGAGACAGGAGCGCCTGCGATGGTGTATTCAACGACGAACCAGGGTGCACGAATGGCAAAACATTTTTTCGGATGAATCCAGGTTGTATTTACAGCATCACGATGGTCGCATCCGTGTTTGGCGACATCGCGGTGAACGTACGTTGGAATCGTGTATTCGTCATCGCCATACTGGCGAATCACCCGGCGTGATGGTACGGGGTGCCATTGGTTACACGTCTCGGTCACCTCTTGTTCGCATTGACGGCACTTTGAACAGTGGACGTTACATTTCAGATGTGTTACGACCCGTGGCTCTACCCTCCATTCGATCCCTGTGAAACCCTACATTTCAGAAAGATAATGCACGACCGCATGTTGTAAATTCTGTACGGGCATTTCTGGATACAGAAAATGTTCGACTGCTGCCCTGGACAGCACGTTCTCCAGATCTCTCATCAATTGAAAACGTCTGGTCAATGGTGGCCGAGAAACTGGCTCGTCACAATACGCCAGTCACTACTCTTGATGAACTGTGGTACCGTGTTGAAGCTGCATGGGCAGCTGTACCTGTACACGCCACCCAAGCTCTGTTTGTCTCAATGCCCAGGCGTATCGAGGCCACTATTACGGCCAGAGGTGGTCGTTCTGGATACTCATTTCTCACGATGTATGCACTCAAATTGCGTGAAAATGTAATCACATGTCAGTTGTAGTATATTATATTTGTCCAATGAATACCCGTTTATGATCTGCATTTCTTCGTGGTGTAGCAATTTTAATGGCCAGTAGTGTAATGCACACAAATAAAAACTTCAGTATCGATGTACATGTTTTAAGACAAGTAAAGTACCATGTCCAATCAATAAGGACACAGGCTTATAAAAGTTCCATTACAAACAGTGCGACACAAATTTGCAATAGTTCTCCACATAAGATACACACTATTTTATCTTCCCCACATTTTAGTAAAACCCTAAAGTCATTGTTAGTTGATCACTTTTCCTACCAAGCAGCAGGAACTTTACAACATGTAATCCACGAAACTCAAAAGAAAAAGGAACAAAATATGTTTATACAAGTAGCGCAAGCTGTCCTGTAGATTAAGCCAATCGAACAAACTCACTCCTCAAAAAATGGTGAACTTATATTTACATTACATCAAATAGTGTAGTATTACTTACATTAAACTAATAATAAAGCATCAGAACCTATTATATACGCGAATATTATGAAAAAAATATTCAGACTTTGCAATCTCATCTCATTTTGTTCGTTTCATCTGCTCTGGGCGGACGTCGAAAGACGCCCGTTTCAGTTCGCTGTTGATCCATTAACTGAGGTTTTTTTTTTTTTTTTTTTTTTTTTTTTTTTTTTTTTTTTTCAGAGGGCAGCTAGCACTCTGACCGAACACGCTGAGCTACCGTGCCGCCACGCTAAAGTGACAATTCCTCGATATTAACTTCCATAAGATCTTCCAGCTCTCTAAAAGCTTTAATCGGAGTTATGTTACTAACTGAAATTTAATTATAACAAATTTTACCAAAAGCAATGTGTTTCTCGTGGATCCCTAGTGTGTCGCTACCTTCAAATGATTCACTCTCATAATACATAAGTTACAATAATTCTTTTGTCACGAATATGATGTCTCTCATTATTTTATTGCAACGAATCACGCAGTTAACAACAGGTTTTCGAATGATTCTCAATTTGCCGGTGCTCAGAAACGACATATATACGAGTAGGCTTGAACTGAATGCCAATGTGACGCCTCACAGCTCAATGCTGAAGCGAGATGGCTTGCATGTGACGTAGGTGGCGTTGTACCATCTGATTGGTCAACGCTCAGACGCACGCTCAGGATATATGACATGCCAGATATTGCTCTGCACGTTCGGAAAGACTCCCGAACGCGCTATTCCACGCTATGACGTTAGAAACTCGGCACGCTTAACGTTCAGATGCACGGTCCGTGTGCCGACGGCTTAAGGCTAGGCGCAAATTGAGACGTACAGCACGTGTGACGTGACACGACACTACAGCGCGACACCCACGGGCCGCACGAGTCGCGTGGGTCCAGCCAACACCGACTCAAAGGAAGGCCTCGGCGCTTGTTCGTGACGTCACGTCAGCTAGGCACGGCGAACGCCAGGTCTGTTGCAGGCATACTCATAGTGGTGGTGTCTCCCTCTGTGACACAGGAAAATGTGAAACTATTGGCGGTAGTTGACCACCACACATTGTTCTGAGAGATTTCTGCAATCAATTAATTGTGCACTTCATTACACTTCTTAACAAATAGTGTACTCCTGAACTTAAATTTCCACCTGTTTTAAGGACTGACATACAAAGACATCTGAGGAAGTTACGTTTGTACTGGGTATCTTTTACAAGAAACTGTGAACATATTGGTGCTCTTCTTTAGGTACCTTGGTTGACTATGGTGTGAGGAGCACTGAATGTTAATGAAATATCTTGCGATTGTACACGTTGGGGGAGGGGGTGGGGGACAGAAGAAGCGGCAAAAGAGAGATACTTGTTTCATCAAATAAAATTTTTTTATCTTATAAAGTTTCTGCTTTCAGTTACATGAGGGGAATATTTATCTTTTCTAATGTGCGTGTTTAAAAAAGTTTAAGCTCAGCAGTGTTCTCGATGTATGAAGCTCTTTTGTTTGCTGTTTAGAATTCCTTTAGTTGAAAACGACTGTAATATAATGACTGGTAACTGTTGGGCATTTACACATGTAATTTAGTTCACATTTCCAGTGACGATGTCGAACGAAAATAAATAAATAAATAAAAGAAACGAGTTCATTGTAAGGGGGTTGGGGTAAGTTTCGATAACAAAATGGATCAAGTAAATATAGTTACTTGACTGTAAAATTTCCGAAGCTTGCAATGGGGCAAAGCATCTTCCCATATTGATCTACGTTCGTTTCGACAGGATTCAGTAATACAGAACTATCATCTTCATTTGTAGCTTTACGATAGTAAGAAAATCTTTCATCTAAATAAAACTGCAGAATCCAAAACAATACCAAACATTTTGTCCAAAATTAAGAGATTTATAGTGATAAGCACGCCCAGGCGTTTCTGCCTGCAACAGACCTGGCGTTCCCCGTGCCTAGCTGGCGTGACGTCACCAACAAGCGCCGACGCCTTCCTTTGAGTCAGTGCTGGTCCAGCGCATATTGCGATGCGTACACCGTACTTTGCACGCGCCGACTGGCGACGCTCTGCGCTGACTGAACCGAAGCGCGCGCAACCTGTTACCTTTCTCAAATGATTTTACAGAAACTATTCACTGAAAATATTTGATTTTTGCCTTACTTGTAGCGTTACATGTCAGCTTCGTGGCGAAGTGCCCGTCATCTCGCTAATGACCATTCTTATTGTGATGTACACATTTCAGTAAGACACTACGCAAAACTCAAAAAGTTTGCAACGAAAATTAGGGGTCGCTATGATTTAGCGTTTGGTGCGTATTACACCGTATGTTGCTGCGTATGAAATTTAGCTAACATGTTGAATTTTTGTTTAGTCTTGGGAGGAGGTCTCTACCTGCCTCCGATCTCGAGAAAATGGATCCCATGTAGCGCGCTCACTTCCAATCTCACGCCCGCGAGAATGAAATATTCGCAACATCCCTCATATCTCCTAAACCGCTCGAGACATCGAAACGAAAGTTTGGCGTACGATATCACACAAGGAGGAGAGTGTTTTGCCAATTCTTTCACACACGGTAATTTCTTGTCTATGGCGATATATCAGTACTTATACTTCCCTTTTAATTTATTTCACCCCAGCGACTGTAATTTTTTAAGAGTTATCGACAGCTAGCGAAACAAGAACTTCCCAGTATGCAAATAAACATGAAGTTTCTTCAAAATGGATCAAATGGCTCTGAGCACTATGGGACTTAAGATCTGTGGTCATCAGTCCCCTAGAACCTAGAACTAATTAAACCTAACTTACCTAAGGACATCACACACGTCCATGCCCGAGGCAGGAATCGAACCTGCAACCGTAGCGGTCGCGCGGTTCCAGACTGTAGCCCTTAGAACCGCTCGGCCACCACGGATGGCTTCAATTTCTTCTTTTATGTTACTGCAAAGCGACACTATGAGATTTTAGTAAGCTGTTGAGCTCTGTGATTGCCAATTACTTGTTTAATGAGGCCCTCCGTTTCGGAATTCTGTCGCAATAGCTGCTGTGAGATGAGTTTCGCAAATTACACTGTGACAAAGGAAGTACAATTAAACCAGTCACCAAGAGAAATGTGGCCGTTACTCACAAACGGATATGCTTCTTCGAATGAGAAAAGGATAACAACTCACACAAAAATTAATTGCCAATACTGTTGGAATTTTGCTGGAATCCCTGCAACCCATCGTATTTTTAACACTGAGCGACTGGAATGGAAACTTACCAAAGGATTTTATTCCTTCTCCTGGTCTGAGCAGTATTAAAATAATGACGAGCGTTCCTCCAGACGGAATGATAGGCACTTTCGTAATAATACTGACCATTTTCTTCATTTGTGTAGCCTGTTGTATAATTAGTTTATTAATGCTGATAATGCGCATACAACCATTGAAATGTTTTTTCTCATCACGGCAAACCAATTAAAACATTGTTATTTGTGACTGCTTTTCCACTGTTTCTAGCTTGCAGTGGAAATGTGATGTTCACATGCATGTAGTGCAGTGTGTCGTATTACATTATTACATCCATATCCAAGTAATGACCGTGGGAGTTCTATACTTCAGATATTGGACGCTTTTTACCAGGAGCACAAAGGGATCACACCTGTGAAGATTATCCGTTTCTAAATTTTTGTAACAGGTCGTACAGATACGACAGCATACTAGGCAGCGAGAAGACAACCTTGTTTGACTTTCCTACCTTGATTCTTAATCACATGATTTTTTAATATTCCTTGCTTCCTTATTCACTACCCACTGTCCCTTCTTGCGATCTGAAAACATCGCGGAAGCATATGATACAATTCCAGCGGCCAATATCTCACCAGTTACTGAAGTATGCATTTTTCTTGACAGCAGAAAAACAAAACAAAACTATAGAGATATAAATAACAGAAAAGTATAATGTACTAACGAAGAAAGCTGGAGCGTTTAAATGGCGAAAAACGAAACACTACCGAGAGGCAATAAAATTTAGTACACAGTGAGGCAAAATTTATCGTATGAGCAATACCACGACTGCTCATATGCGCCGTTCCGATGTGAGCATATGGCCGGGCTACTTTTCCGCTCCCCGCCTCAAATTTCCCACGGTGCTAGCGAGGCACGCGCGACGCGCGCCGCGAGAAACTGTGACTCGACCACAACGCCGCGCGAGTCGCGTCCCAGTCGCGTCGCGTCGCAGTTTGCGCGGCCCCATTTGACCCTGTGCAGTTACAAAAACGCGCGCTGCGCTGCGTCGCGCCACACGCGCTATACGCGTCTCAATTTGCGCCTAGCCTAAAGGACTACGTTTATTACGGGAGAACTACCCTTAATTTTGAAACTTTTAGGTCAATGGACTTCGTCCAGCCTTTAGCTAGTGAGAAGGTAATGTCATGTGCGCCCGGGAGAGACTGTAAACTAACCATCGACATCTGTTCGTGAACCACAAAACATTTACCAAATGCTTGAGAATAGCTGGAAGTCGTGGGTTGGAAAATGGGACGGATGGGTTCTACATTAGCAAAGAATGTTTTCTGTGAGTCTGTGAACTAGGTTCTCATAGTCATGCGCATCATGCAATTTCTTTGTTATATTTTTTACACAATGACCTTACATTGCAGAATAATCCAATACGACTGCTTCAATTAGAAATTGTTGTTACTGTTTATCGGCTCCCTTCTCTGCATTTAGCACTGGAATTTCCGTTCCATTCTCAATGTTGCTACTGTTTCTATTAATTTCACCGAAGGTTGTTGTGATATTCCTATATACTGAGTCCATCCATCCGACAGTGATTCCGTTTTCGATTTCTTGAGATTTTTAATCCAGCCATATCGCCTTAGCTTGCCTGCACTTCCTATTTGATTCGTTTCTAAATGAACTGTTCTTCTGTGTTCCAAAATTTCCCTGGCCGCTTTTGTACTTCGTCCTTTCGTCGATCAGCTGAAGTATTTCTTCTTTTATCCACGGTTTCTTCACAGTTCACCTATGGTTTTTCTTTCCAAATCTTGTGATTCTTCATCTTAGAGATGCCCATTCCTCTACAACTGAACTGCCTACTTAGTTATTTATTATTGCGGTATGTATAGGCTCAAAGAACTCCAAGCGTGTCTCTTCGTTCCTTAGCACTTCTATATCCCACTTCTTTGCGCATTTAATCTTCCTCACTAGTCTCTTAATCTTCAGCCCACTCTTCATCGTTAGTAAATTACGGTCAGAGTCTGTATCTGCTTTTGGGGAACGCCATAAAGTTAAATTCGAGACCGCCTGACCATGATGTAATCTGTAAAGGCAACAGTGATGAATCTAAATGGAAATTTTATATTTTATGAAGTTGCCAAGACCGTTGCCACGACCCAAAGCGCATGGCGATGGCAAAACAAGAATTTAAATTCATGTTAGACAATGGCATCGTTAGACCATCTAAATCTGCATGGGCAAGTCCTCTCCATATTGTACCTAAGAAGGATCGCTCAATACGCCCGTGTGGAGATTATAGACGGTTAAATGAAAGAACAATTCCAGACCGTTATCCTGTATCTAGAATAGAAGATTTCTATCGTATTCTTCAAGGCAAAAACATATTTTCTAAAATCGATCTCTGTAAGGCCTGTTGTCAAATACCTACTGCTGAAGAAGATAAGCACAAAACAGCTGTAATCAAACCATTTGGACTGTATGAATTTAATGTCATGAGCTTTGGCCTGCGGATTGCACCTTCAAAATTCCAGCGATTCACTAATGAAGCTATGTTTGGGCTAGATTTTGTGTTTCCTTACCTCGATGACATTTTAATCGCCTCATCCAGTATTGCAGAACACCGAACACACCTGAAACTAGTCCTGGAGGGACTGTCTAATTATGGACTTCGAATCAACATATCAGAATCAACCTTTGGAGTAAATGAAATTGAATTCCTGGGGTACTGGATAACATCAGAGGGATCCTGTCCACTACCTGAGAAAGTACCAGCAATTTTAGAGTATAAATTACCTGACTAACTGCATGAGCTCCGCAGATTTCTTGGCACTGCAAACTACAACTTGTACTGACCGTTTCACATCTTGGGTGGAAGTCATACCACTTGAAGATACTTCAGCTGAAAAACTGGCAACAGCCTTCTACCAGCACTGGATTGCAAGATTTGGTGTACCATCACAGGTAATCACTGACGAAGGAACACAGTTTAGATCGCAGTTGCTTAATAATTTGGGCTTAGTATCCGGAATGAAAATTCAGCACACAACGCCATATCATCCTCAATTCAATGGTAAAATTGAGTGAATACATAGAACTCTGAAGCCTGCAATCAAGGCCCATAACAGTTCTAATTGGACAGAAATTCTGCCTACTGTTCTATTAGGGTGCGCACTGCAGTCCGAGAAACATAAGACTTCCTGGTGAATTTTTTGAAGAGTCCACTACAAAGATGGATCTTGATTCATTTGCATCTAATTTGCAAAAGCAAATGCTTAATCTAAAACCTAGTAGGCCTACACAAAGCAAATCAATATCAGTATTTGTTCCAAAACATCTGCAAACCTGTTCCCATGTCTTCTTGAGATGTGACAGGGTTAGAAAACCATTAGAACCTACATATGATGATCCCTTTCCTGTCATTTCAAGACATGAAAAATATTTCACTATTCAAAGGAAGTGCAAACACATAAATGTGTCAGTGGACAGACTTAAACCAGCTTATCTCCTGCAAGAAAAATGGGAATCAGAGAAGGAACTTCCAAACTTTTCCAAGGACACTGAACCACAACATCCCACAGAGGAACCATCTCCAAATATCAGAGTGTCGAAGTCAGGACGGATTATAAGGTTCCCACCTCGATTCTTAGAGCAGTTGTCTCTGTGGAGAATTAATCAAATATCATACCAGACATTGTAAAAAGTTTTTGTAATTACTTTGTATCATATCTTTTGTCATTCCAATATGTTTTTTTAAGTGTTTTATGTTAATGTGCTGATTTTTTTAAAATTCGTAACCATGTTACTGGTGGGGGAGTAGTGTAAAGGAAACAGTGATGAATCTAAATGGAATTTTTATATTTTATAAAGTTGCCAAGACCGTTAATAGTTATAGTTCATTGCTGATAACATGATGTAATATTTTTAAAATTTCATTTATTTTTTTGTTTATTCTATGGTAGCAAAGAAGTGATGATTCCGAGATGGCTGCTAAGCAGAAATCAATAAAGAAGTCTTAAGCACGCCAAGTGGCGTATGTTCTTGGTGATTTAAAATTAGACTAAGTATCGTCAAGCAACATCTTTTGAGAACTGCCGCAAATATTACGTTACAGCAGTTATAAATCTAAGGGAAATCTTCCTGCATTCGCCGGCATTTTCCAAGTAGGTCACCTCCTGCTTTGATTCTTGAACAGAGTATTTCCTATTACCAAACGTTATTTACTGCAGAAATCGATTATTTTTTCTCGTGTCTCGTCTCTACTACCAAGCCCATTCTGTCACGTAAACCCTTCCTACTACACCCTCCCCTTTAACCTCTAGTTGACAGGAAAACGTTTCGCAGGAACGTACGGCCTGTACATACCGTGCAGTCCCACCACTCCGCACCCCGCCTGGTTGTCTGCCATGCTGCGCCTGGTGCCGTACGTCGTGAGCCTCGATGAGCCGCACTGGGTTGCTCGGATACGCCGGAGGGCGACAGGCGGGCAGCGCTGCCGCGGCGGCGTCCTGGCGGCGATTCGCCAACTCTCTGGCGAGGAGGCGCAGGAAGTCGGCGAGCGCCTCATCTGCAGCATCGCCGCAGACTGCATCGACTCCTGCTCTCTTCAGGGGTATGTACGTCACACGACGCCACAACCTCTTCTCCTAAAACCAGTTGTCTGTGCCGTCTCTTACACTACTGGCCATTAAAATTACTACACCAAGAAGAAGTGCAGATGATAAACGGGTATTCATTGGACAAACATATTATACTAGAACTGACATGTGATTACATTTCACGCAATTTGGCTGCATAGATCCTCAGACATCAGTACCCAGAAAAACCACCTCTGCCCGTAATAACGGCCTTGAAACGCCTGGGCATTGAGTCAAACAGAGCTCGGATGGCGTGCACAGGTACAGCCGCCGATGCAGCTTCAACACGATACCACAGTTCATCAAGAGTAGTGACTAGCGTGTTGTGACGAGCCAGTTACTCGGCCACCATTGACAAGACGTTTTCAATTGGTGAGAGATCTGGAGAATGTGCTGGCCAGGGCAGCAGTCGAATATTTTCTGTATCCAGAAAAGCCCGTACAGAGCCTGCAACATGCGGTTGTGCTTTATACTGCTGAAATTTATGGTTTACACCGATCGAATGGAGGGTAGAGCCACAGGTCGTAACACATCTGAAATGTAACGTCCACTGTTCAAAGTGCCGTCAATGCGAACAAGAGGTGACAGAGAACTGTAACCAGTGGGACCCCATACCATCACGCCGGATGATACACCCGTATGGCGATGACGAATACACGCTTCCTACGTGCGTTCACCGCGATGTCGCCAAACACGGATGCGACCATCGTGATGCTGTAAACACAACCTGGATTCATCCGAAAAAATGACGTTTTGCCATTCGTGCACCCAGGTTCGTCGTTGAGTACACCATCGGAGGCGCTCCTATCTGTGATGCAGCGTCGATGTTGCTGCAAACGTCGTCGAACTGTTCGTGCAGATGGTTGTTGTCTTGCAAACGTCCCCATCTGTTGACTCAGGCATCGAGACGTGGCTGCACGATCCGTTACAGCCATGCGGATAAGATGCCTGTCATCTCGACTGCTAGTGATACGAGGCCGTCGGGATCCAGCACGGCGTTCCGTATTACCCTCCTGAATCCACCGATTCCATATTCTGCTAACAGTCATTGGATCTCGACCGACGCGAGCAGCAATGTCACGATACGATGAACCGCAATCGCGATAGGCTACAATCTGACCTTTACCAAAGTCGGAAACGTGATGGTAAGCATTTCTCCTCCTTACACGAGGCATCACAACAACGTCTCACCAGGCAACGCCGGTCAGTTGCTGTTTGTGTATGAGAAATCGGTTGGAAACTTTCCTCATGTCAGCACCTTGTAGGTGTCGCCACCGGCGCCCACCTTGTGTGAATGCTCTTAAAAGCTAATCGTTTGCATATCACAGCATCTTCTTCCTGTCGGTTAAATTTCGCGTCCGTAGCACGTCGTTTTCTTGGTGTAGCAATTTTAATGGCCAGTAGTGTAACTCCTTCAACAGTCATGTGCTACTTCCCACAGAGTGCATCTGCCGTCTGGCCAAACACATGGAATGGGGAAGTGCGAGGACAAGGCTGTAGGTTGGATGAGGAAGGAAAGTGAGTGAAGTTTTCTGAGCTCCTCTCAGATGCATGGACTTACGTGAGACCTTGAGTTGTCGCCGGAAAGGTGAAATTCGTTTACATTTTTATGGGGACGATCACTCTTAAATCGTTTTTTTTGAGGATAGCAGACTGCACTGACGAGTTGGTAGTTGCACCATGTTGAAGGCCGTAAAACAGAATAACCCCTTCAGAGTCCCAGAAGTCTGGTTGAGGGTGGAGCTTTGAAATTTTTCTTTGGAGGAGACGTGTGGCGCCACTCAGTGTTTGCCGTTTTGTTTCCGGTCAGAACTGACGAACAGATTTTCGGTCGGCTGTGACGATGTTCGACAAAAAACTGTCACGATCAGCCTCGTAAATTGGAGTCAATGCGTTGCTCTTTCTCGCCTTCTGTTAAGTGTTGAGGAACACAAATGGCTCTGAGCACTGAGGTCATCAGTCGCCTGGAGCTTAGAACTACTTAAACCTAACTAACCTAAGGACGTCAACACATCCATACCCGAGGCAGGATTCGAACCTGCGACCGTAGCGGTCGCGCGGTTCCAGACTGTAGCGCCTAGAACCGCTCGGTCACTAAGGCCGGCGGTGAGAAACACGGCGAGCGCACATCTTTGAGCACCACAACAAGCAGAGACATCCAGTAGAGCAGCGAGATGTTTGATTGTGATCCATCAGTCACCTCGAATGAGAGTATCGACACGTTTCAACATTGCAACAGTCACAATTGCGTGTCAACGGTCAGCAAACGGGAGATCGAACAGGTCTGCGGCACCTTTTGCCATAATGAAGTCGCCTCTCCCAACGACTCAATACCATTTTGTTTACTGCCAGGCCTCGGCAAATAATCTGCATGCGCCTACGAATATCTGCTATGCTCTGGTTTTGCGCCGAAACAAACTCAATGACATCTCTCTGTTTGGACCCACACCTAATAACATTAAGAAAAAAAATGTTCAAATGTGTGTGAAATTTTATGGGACTGCTAAGGTCATCAGTCTCTAAGCTTACACACTACTTAAACTAAATTATCCTAAGGACAAACACACACCACCCATGCCCAAGGGAGGACTCGAACCTCCGCCGGGGCCAGCCGCACAGCCCATGACTGCAGCGCCTAAGACCGCTCGGCTAATCCCGCGCGGCGATAGCATTAAGAAGTTTACGCATTGCTCTGTCACCTATCGGGACTGCACGAAAGTATAGGGGCTGAAACGGGCTTATTCCACGATGTCTCACAACAAACTCCGAATCGTCTTTAACCGGTCCGCAGCTCGTGGTCGTGCGGTAGCGTTCTCGCTTCCCGCGCCCGGGTTCCCAGGTTCGATGCCCGGCAGGGTCAGGGATTTTCTCTGCCTCGTGATGACTGGGTGTTGTGTGATGTCCTTAGGTTAATTAGGTTTAAGTAGTTCTAAGGTCTAGGGGACTGATGACCATCGCTGTTGTCCCATAGTGCTCAGAGCCATTTGAACCATTTTGTCTTTAACCGAAATTGTCCGAGAAAAAAACGTGTTCCTTTATTTATTGGGCGCCCTTTGCATGTTCGTCATTTTCCCTTTTATGGTTGCAATAGTCGTTTCACAATGTCTCTGAGGCACTCATTGATGACTATCTCCCGTAGAGCTAACTATCTGTGGGGATTTTGATTACTACCTTCCAGCCACTGTTCCACATTACCACACTTTGTCTACAGTATTCATAATGACTGATATAGAGAGCCAATCGTGCTGCCACAGGGTGTTTGAGTGCTCGTGAAACTAGGAACGTATGTGTGTGAACGTGGCTGTTGTCATCTTGGAGAATGGGCGTGTCAATAGTATACACATCACAGAGATGTAGATAACAGGGCAACACTTAGTCACGAAAAATTTTGAAAGATGTAGATAGAGCGGTAAAAATTGACTCACATGCTTTTAATGACATGGGGTTTTATTAAAACCACCCCACATTGGTGGCGCGTGAAAGATCTCTTGCGCGCGTCGTTTGGTGATGATCGTGTGCTCAGCCACCAGTTTCGTCATGCTTAGCCTCCCAGGTATATATATATATATATATATATATATATATATATATATATATATAGGGAAACATTCCACGTGGGAAAAATATATCTAAAAACAAAGATGATGTGACTTACCAAACGAAAGCGCTGGTAGGTCGATAGACACACAAACAAACACAAACATACAAAATTCAAGCTTTCGCAACAAACTGTTGCCTCATCAGGAAAGAGGGAAGAGTGGGAAAGACGAAAGCTATACAGTGTGAGTCATAAAGTGCTTTGCGCAACATGTGACGCACCGTTGTTAATTTCGTCCTCCTCGGTGTACCGTGTACGTAAAATAAAAACACCTGTTAACCATTGAACGGTATACCGACGAGCCACACGATCACGACATGTCATTAACCCATAGATACAACACATGACACGCGAATGAGCTGATGTGTATCTGCCAGCGTTTGAAAGATACGAGAAAGAACAAATCCCGTCGTAATGTACACTCCTGGAAATTGAAATAAGAACACCGTGAATTCATTGTCCCAGGAAGGGGAAACTTTATTGACACATTCCTGGGGTCAGATACATCACATGATCACACTGACAGAACCACAGGCACATAGACACAGGCAACAGAGCATGCACAATGTCGGCACTAGTACAGTGTATATCCACCTTTCGCAGCAATGCAGGCTGCTATTCTCCCATGGAGACGATCGTAGAGATGCTGGATGTAGTCCTGTGGAACGGCTTGCCATGCCATTTCCACCTGGCGCCTCAGTTGGACCAGCGTTCGTGCTGGACGTGCAGACCGCGTGAGACGACGCTTCATCCAGTCCCAAACATGCTCAATGGGGGACAGATCCGGAGATCTTGCTGGCCAGGGTAGTTGACTTTCACCTTCTCGAGCACGTTGGGTGGCACGGGATACATGCGGACGTGCATTGTCCTGTTGGAACAGCAAGTTCCCTTGCCGGTCTAGGAATGGTAGAACGATGGGTTCGATGACGGTTTGGATGTACCGTGCACTATTCAGTGTCCCCTCGACGATCACCAGTGGTGTACGGCCAGTGTAGGAGATCGCTCCCCACACCATGATGCCGGGTGTTGGCCCTGTGTGCCTCGGTCGTATGCAGTCCTGATTGTGGCGCTCACCTGCACGGCGCCAAACACGCATACGACCATCATTGGCACCAAGGCAGAAGCGACTCTCATCGCTGAAGACGACACGTCTCCATTCGTCCCTCGGTTCACGCCTGTCGCGACACCACTGGAGGCGGGCTGCACGATGTTGGGGCGTGAGCGGAAGACGGCCTAACGGTGTGCGGGACCGTAGCCCAGCTTCATGGAGACGGTTGCGAATGGTCCTCGCCGATACCCCAGGAGCAACAGTGTCCCTATTTTGCTGGGAAGTGGCGGTGCGGTCCCCTACGGCACTGCGTAGGATCCTACGGTCTTGGTGTGCATCCGTGCGTCGCTGCGGTCCGGTCCCAGGTCGACGGGCACGTGCACCTTCCGCCGACCACTGGCGACAACATCGATGTACTGTGGAGACCTCACGCCCCACGTGTTGAGCATTTCGGCGGTACGTCCACCCGGCCTCCCGCATGCCCACTATACGCCCTCGCTCAAAGTCCGTCAGCTGCACATACGGTTCACGTCCACGCTGTCGCGGCATGCTACCAGTGTTAAAGACTGCGATGGAGGTCCGTATGCCACGGCAAACTGGCTGACACTGACGGCGGCGGTGCACAAATGCTGCGCAGCTAGCGCCATTCGACGGCCAACACCGCGGTTCCTGGTGTGTCCGCTGTGCCGTGCGTGTGATCATTGCTTGTACAGCCCTCCCGCAGTGTCCGGAGCAAGTATGGTGGGTCTGACACACCGGTGTCAATGTGTTCTTTTTTCCATTTCCAGGAGTGTATGTGAAATTGTATCAGAACTTGTGAATAACACGTTGCCGACGGTAATGGAGTGTACAGTCCCATGTTAGGGAATGTGTGTCCTGTAAGCGGTTCGAGCGGTCAACGGCGGAAGTAAAACCGCGGCGTGCATGACGTGTTTACAACACCTGTGCGCTGCTCACTCTGCCCGATACTCGCCGTGTCCACAGCTGCTGACGACCGCTTCGCAGTGTTACTACAGTACCGTCGCAAGTTTCACAAAGGAGGAATGCGCCGATATCCATCTCATCTGCGGGATTGCAGATGGAAGAGCTGACGTTGCAAGGCAACTGTATCACGAGAGGTTGCCTAGCCGGCGCCTTGCATCAGCAAAAACGTTTTACTCTGTGGACGGGCGCTTGTGGACAGGTGCATGTGTAGCACCTCCATGATTTAGCGGTCGTGGCCAACCTTCGACGTACAGTGTGGATGACGAAGAAAAAGTATTACAAACTGTTGCGGAGGACCGAACAATGTGTTGTGTTGGGGGGCTTCACCATTAATGGAGCAACTATCATTCTTTCATCATTATACTATGGTCGTATTATTATTAATTACAGTAATTGTAGGTTATGCCCTAAGTTATATATTATTTATTGCCTATAGAAACCGAAACATACTTCATGGACATTTAATTGAAACAATGTGAACAGAGCCAACACCGTGTTACTAGTAGAGGCCGAAATGCACGCGTTTTAGCTCACGCAGGCAGGCGTGAGGAGGGAAGGACTATACTGACGTGAGGTCTGGAACATGAGAAGGAATTAGAATTCAGAAAGCGGACGTAATTTGATACTTAACTTTAATCCATTAATGATGAACGTCGCTCTTGATGGTACATGATTCACGATATTATCTGTTCAGAGTAGTAACTGCATATGGCGCCTTGCTAGGTCGTAGCAACTGATCTAGCTGAAGGCTATGCTAAACAGTCGTCTCGGCAAATGAGAGCGTATGTAGACAGTGAACCATCGCTAACAAAGTCGGCTGTACAACTGGGGCGAGTGCTAGGGAGTCTCTCTAGACTAGACCTGCCGTGTGGCGGCGCTCGGTCTGCAATCACTGACAGTGGCGACACGCGGGTCCGACGTGTACTAACGGACCGCGGCCGATTTAAAGGCTACCACCTAGCAAGTGTGGTGTCTGGCGGTGACAGCACACAATGAGCACCAGGTATCTCGCCACAGCGGTCGGAATGTTATGCGAGTACCCCATAGAAACCATTACCATCCCTTTCGCATGCAGGAGGTACAGGCATCATTGTCGGGAGACTACCAGAGGAGGCTGGACTTCTGCAACTTTATCATACGGCATCAGACCCACAACCAGCATTTTTCACGAACAATACTGTTCTCCGACGAAGCCTATAGTATAGTGAATTCGCATAATTGGCACGAGTGGACGGAAGAAAACACTCACAGCACAGTGATACGAGGGTACCAACAGCGATGCGCTGTCAACATCTGTTGTGGTATTATTGATCACCATCTCATAGGGCCACATGTGCTACCACAAAGGCTTACAGGAAAGCGCTGTCTGTGATTCCTGGATGCTACATTACCGGAATTGTTAGAAGACGTTAGTCTGGCCTCTCGTATGAACCTGTGGTACATGCATGGTGGTGCCCCCGCTCACTTCAGCGGCACAGTGCGACGCCACCTGGACAATGCCTTCCCTTCGAAATGAATCGGTCGTGGAGGCCCTGTAGCATGGCCAGCAAAATCGCCAGACCTGAATCCACTGGATTTCTTTTTGTGGGTCCATCTGAAGTTCAAGTGGCTCTGAGCACTATGGGACTTAACATGTGAGGTCATCAGTTCCCTAGATTTAGAACTACTTAAACCTAACTACATCTACATCTACATACATACTCTGCAATCCACCATACGGTGCGTACCACAACTACCATCTTCTCTCCCTGTTACACTCCCAAACAGAACGAGGGAAAAATGACTGCCTATATGCCTCTGTACGAGCGCTAATGTCTCTTATCTTATCTTTGTGGTCTTTCCGCGAAATGTAAGTTGGCGGCAGTAAAATTGTATTGCACTCAGCCTAAAATGCTGGTTCTCTAAATTTCCTCAGTAGCGATTCACTAAAAGAACGCCTCCTTTCCTCTAGGGACTCCCACCCGAGTTCCTGAAGCATTTTCGTAACATTCGCGTGATGATCAAAGCTACCAGTAACAAATCTAGCAGCCCGCCTCTGAATTGCTTCTACGTCCTCCCTCAACCCGACCTCATAGGGATCCCAAACGCTAGAGCAGTACTCAAGAATAGGTCGTATTAGTGTTTTATAAGCGGTCTCCTTTACAGATGAACCACATCTTCCCAAAATTCTACCAATGAACCGAACACGACTATCTGCCTTCCCCACAACTGCCATTACATGCTTGTCCCACTTCATATCGCTCTGCAATGTGACGCCCAAATATTTAATCGACGTGACTGTGTCAAGCGCTACACTACTAATGGAATATTCAAACATTATGGCATTCTTTTTTCTATTCATCTGCATTAATTTACATTTGTCTATATTTAGAGTTAGCTGCCATTCTTTACACCAATCACAAATCCTGCCCAAGTCATCTTGTATCCTCCTACAGTCACTCAACGACGACACCTTCCCGTACACCACAGCATCATTAGCAAACACCCTATCCAAAATATCATTTATGTAGATAGAAGACAGTAGCGGACCTACCACACTTCCCTGGGGCAGTCCAACCGGCAGGACTGGCCGAGCGGTTCTGGGCGCTACAGTCTGGAACCGAGCGACCGCTACGGTCGCAGGTTCGAATCCTGCCTCGGGCATGGATGTGTGTAATGTCCTTAGGTTAGTTATGTTTAAGTAGTTCTAAGTTCTAGGGGACTGATGACCTCAGACGTTAAGTTCCACAGTGCTCAGAGCCATTTGAACCATTTTTTTGGGGCACTCCAGATGATACCCTCACCTCCGATGAACACCCACCATCGAGGACAACGTACTGGGTTCTATTACTTAAGAAAGAGCCACTCACATATTTGGGAACCAATTCCATATGCTCGTACCTTAGTTGGGAGTGTGCAGTGGGGCACCGAGTCAAACGCTTTCCAGAAATCAAGGAATATGGCATCCGTCTGATACCCTTCATCCATGGTTCGCAAGATATCATGTGAGAAAAGGGCGAGTTGCGTTTCGCAGGAGCGATGCTTTCTAAAGCCGTGCTCATGCATGGACAGCATCTTCTCTGTCTCAAGGAAATTCATTATATTCGAACTGAGAATATGTTCGAGAATCCTGCAACAAACCGATGTTAAGGATATTGGTCTGTAATTTTGAGGATCCGACCTTCTACCCTACTTATATACAGGCGTCACCTTCGCTAACCTAAGGACATCACACACATCCATGCCCGAGGCAGGATCTGAACCTGCGACCGTAGCGGCTGCGCGATTCTAGACTGAAGCGCCTAGAACTGCTCGGCCACAAAACGGCCTGCTTGGCCATCTGAAATCTGTAATTTATGAAGGAGAGGTTGTTGGTGTCAACACCCTTCAACGCAGAATACAACATGTCTGTGATATTACGGAAAGAGATACAGACATGTTGCATCATGTTCAGAAATTCTTCCTACGAAGAGTTCAACTTTGCCACACACATCTTGGCCGTCATTTCGAACAGTACTTATAAACCGCCACTGCAGCTTCTGGTCAAATGTTTCTATGTTAGTTCTACATCTACATCTACATTTATACTCCGCAAGCCACCCGACGGTGTGTGGCGGAGGGCACTTTACGTGCCACTGTCATTACCTCCCTTTCCTGTTTCAGTCGCGTATGGTTCGCGGGAAGAACGACTGCCGGAAATCCTCCGTGCGCGCTCGAATCTCTCTAATTTTACATTCGGGATCTCCTCGGGAGGTATAAGTAGGGGGAAGCAATATATTCGATACCTCATCCAGAAACGCACCCTCTTGAAACCTGGGCAGCAAGCTACACCGCGATGCAGAGCGCCTCTCTTGCAGAGTCTGCCACTTGAGTTTGCTAAACGTCTCCGTAACGCTATCACGCTTACGAAATAACCCTGTGACGAAACGCGCCGCTCTTCTTTGGATCTTCTCCATCCCCTCTGTCAACCGGACCTGGTGCGGATCCCACACTGATGAGCAATACTCAAGTATAGGTCGAACGAGTGTTTTGTAAGCCACCTCTTTGGACTACATTTTCTACGGACTCTCCCAATGAATCTCAACCTGGCACCCGCCTTACCAACGATTAATTTTATATGATCATTCCACTTCAACCACTAGTGGTTCATGGTGTGGGTTCCTGCAGTCATGTCCTAGTTCATGAACCACGGGCAACGTATGAGTGGCCAAGTAAGTGGTCCCGACAGTCGGGATACCAGTTACTTTGGAATAAGGCTGGGCATCTCGGACATATTCTGAGTCGTGGTCACCTTTGTGCTCATACGGCAAAGACTACCAAATCCACCGGTTGGTCCCTTAGCCGTTAGGGGTAAAACCCAATGGGACTCGGGGCAAGTAAGGCTAGCAACCTGCTTCCCTGGTACTTTAAATATGATGCTGGCAACAATCAGAGCAAAATGCCTCGGACCTTTGGAGGTGACGGAGTCCCACCTCTAACTGACAAACCAGGGACTCCTAAGATACGACTTGGCAAACAAATGGTAATGAGATGGGGAGCTATTAATATCAATGGGGGTTACTCTGGGAAGAAGGTAGAGCTGGCAGAGGCTGCAAGTAAGATGGGGCTGGACGTTTTAGCTGTTAGTAAAATGCGGGTAAGGGGTGAGAAAGAACAGGAAGTGGGAGAATACAAGGTCTACCTGTCAGGAGTCAAAGCAGGAATAGCACAAAGGGGTGTAGGGCTTTACATCAGGAAAGAAATGGAACCCAGCGTAGTTGCAATAAGGTATGTAAACGAACGACTGATGTGGATAGATTTGACAGTGTCTAGCAAGAAAATTAGGATTGTGTCAGTATATTCGCATTGTGAAGGTTCAAAAATGGCTCTGAGCACTATGGGACTCAACTGCTGTGGTCATAAGTCCCCTAGAAGTTAGAACTACTTAAACCTAACTAACCTAAGGACATCACACACATCCATGTCCGAGGCAGGATTCGAACCTGCGACCGTAGCGGTCGTGCGGTTCCAGACTGAAGCGCCTTTAACCGCGCGGCCACTCCGGCCGGCCGCATTGTGAAGGAACAGATCAAGATAAGATGGATAGTTTTTATGAGGCACTCAGTGATGTAGTTGCTAGAGTAAAGGACAAGGACAGTGTTCTGCTCATGGGTGATTTTAACGCCAGGATTGGAAATCGAACAGAAGGGTATGAAAAGGTTATGGGTAAATTTGGAGAGGATATAGAGGCCAACAGGAACGGGAAACAACTCTTGGATTTCTGTGCCAGTATGGGCTTAGTAATCACAAACTACTTTTTTAAACACAAAAACATTCACCGGTATACTTGGGAAGGCAGAGGAACCAGATCTGTCATTGACTATATAATAACAGATCAGGAAGGCTGTGAAGGACACACGTGAATTCAGGGGATTCTTTGATGACACTGATCATTATTTAATATGCAGTGAAATTGGGATTGTGAGGCCGAAAGTGCAGGAGGTCAGGTCCATGTGTAGGAGGATAAGAGTGGAGAAACTTCAGGATAAGGAAATCAGGCACAAGTACATAACAGCGATCTCAGAAGGGTACCAGTTAGTTGAATGTAGTCAATTAGAGTCACTGGAAAAGGAATGGACAAGGTACAGTGACGCAGTACTAGAAGTGGCTAAAGAATGTCTTGGAACAGTAGTGTGTAAAAGTAGGATGAAGCAAACAGCTTGGTGGAATGACACAGTCAAGGCAGCCTGTAAAAGGAAAAAGAAGGCGTATCAAAAATGGCTACATACTAGAACTCAGGTAGACAGAGAAAGTTATGTTGAAGAAAGAAACAAAGCCAAACAGATAATTGCAGCATCCAAGAAGAAATCTTGGGAAGACTTTGGAAACAGGTTGGAGACTATGAGTCAAGCTGCTGGAAAACCATTCTGGAGTGTAATTAGCAGTCTTCGAAAGGGAGGAAAGAAGGAAATGACAAGTATTTTGGACCGGTCAGGAAAACTGCTGGTGAATCCTGTGGATGCCTTGGGCAGATGGAGGGAATATTTTGAAGAGTTGTTGCTCAATGTAGGTGAAAATACGATCAGTAATGTTTCAGATTTCGAGGTAGAATGGGATAGGAATGATGATGGAAATAGGATCACATTTGAGGAAGTGGAGAAAATGGTCAATAGATTGCAGTGCAATAAAGCAGCTGGGGTGGACGAAATTAAGTCGGAACTCATCAAATACAGTGGAATGTCAGGTCTTAAATGGCTACACAGGATAATTGAATTGGCCTGGGAGTCGGGACAAGTTCCATCAGACTGGACAAAAGCAGTAATCACACCAATCTTTAAACATGGATACAGAAAAGATTGTAACAACTACAGAGGTATCTCTTTAATCAGCGGTGTGGGTAAAATCTTCTCAGGTATTGTTGAAAGGAAAGTGCGAGTATTAGTTGAGGACAAACTGGATGAAAATCAGTGTGGGTTTAGGCCTCCTAGAGGTTGTCAGGACCAGATCTTTAGCTTACGGCAAATAATGGAGAAGTGCTATGAGTGGAACAGGGAATTGTATCTATGCTTTATAGATCTAGAAAAGGCATATGACCGGGTTCCTAGGAGGAAGTTATTATCTGTTCTACGAGATTATGGAATAGGAGGCAAACTTTTGCAAGCAATTAAAGGTCTTTACATGGATAGTCAGGCAGCAGTTAGAGTTGACAGTAAATTGAGTTCATGGTTCAATGTAGTTTCAGGGGTAAGACAAGGCTGCAACCTGTCTCCACTGTTGTTCATATTATTTATGGATCATATGTTGAAAACAATAGACTGGCTGGGTGAGATTAAGATATGTGAACACAAAATAAGCAGTCTTGCATATGCGGATGACTTAGTTGTGATGGCAGATTCGATTGAATGTTTGCAAAGTAATATTTCAGAGCTAGATCAGAAATGTAAGGACTATGATATGAAGATTAGCATCTCCAAAACGAAAGTAATGTCAGTGGGAAAGAAGTATAAACGGATTGAGTGCCAAATAAGAGGAACAAAGTTAGAACAGGTGAACGGTTTCAAGTACTTAGGATGCATATTCTCACAGGATGACAACATAGTGAAAGAACTGGAAGCGAGGTGTAGCAAAGCTAATGCAGTGAGCTCTCAGCTACGATCTACTCTCTTCTGCAAGAAGGAAGTCAGTACCAAGACTAAGTTACCTGTGCACCGTTCAATCCTTCGACCAACTTTGTTGTATGGGAGCGAAAGCTGGTTGGATTCAGGTTACCTTATCAACAAGGTTGAGGTTACGAATATGAAAGTAGCTAGGATGATTGCAGGTACTAGTAGATGGGAACAATGGCAGGAGGGTGTCCACAATGAGGAAATCAAAGAAAAACTGGGAATGAACTCTATAGATGTAGCAGTCAGGGATGTTACACGCATGGGAGAAGCAAGGTTACCCAAGAGACTCATGGGTTTAGCAGTAGAGGGTAGGAGGAGTCGGGGCAGACCAAGGAGAAGGTACCTGGATTAGGTTAAGAATGATTTGGAAGTAGTAGGTTTAACATCAGAAGAGGCACCAATGTTAGCACAGAATAGGGGATCATGGAGGAATTTTATAAGGGGGCTATGCTCCAGACTGAACGCTGAAAGGCATAATCAGTCTTAAATGATGATGATGATGATGATGATGATGATTCCACTTCAAATCGTTGCGTACGCATACTTCCAGATATTTTACAGAAGTAACTGCCACCAGTGTTTGTTCCGCTATCATATAATCATACAATAAGAGATCCTTCTTTATATGTATTCGCAATACATTACATTTGTCTATGTTAAAGGTCAGTTGGCACTCCCTGCACCAACTGCCTATCCGCTGCAGATGTTCCTGCATGTCGCTACAATTTTCTAATGCTGCAACTTCTCTGTATACTACAGCATCATCTACATCTACATCTACATCTAGATCCATACTCCGCAAGCCACCTGACGGTGTGTGGCGGAGGGTATCTTAAGTACCTCTATCGGTTCTCCCTTCTACTCCAGTCTCGTTCGTGGAAAGAAGGATTGTCGGTATGCCTCTGTGTGGACTCTAATCTCTCTGATTTTATCCTCACGGTCTCCTCGCGAGATATACGTTGGAGGGAGCAATATACTGCTTGACTCCTCGGTGAAGGTATGTTCTAGAAACTTCAACAAAAGCCTGTACCGAGCTAGTGAGCGTCTCTCCTGCAGAGTCTTCCACTGGAGTTTATCTATCATCTCCGTAACGCTTTCGCGATTACTAAATGATCCTGTAACGAAGCGAGCTGCTCTCCGTTGAATCTTCTCCATCTCTTCTATCAACCCTATCTGGTACGGATCCCACACTGCTGAGCAGTATTCAAGCAGTGGGCGAACAAGCGTACTGTAACCTACTTCCTTTGTTTTCGGATTGCATTTCCTTCACCATCCACGAAAAGCCACATGGAACATTTGTACAGCTGTATTGTAGTCGTTTGTATTAACTGCCACACACCTGTGTATTTGTATGTAGTATTCTGCACCTACGACCTCATCTCTTGAAACTAAGTCTGAGACACAAAAACCAAATTATAATATATGCATGTACAGTCGTGCAGCCCCTCTTCACGTTCCTTTTTCCTATGCCAACTAGCCACGATACATAATACAGGCCAGCGTAACCGGTACGAGACAGACGTGCGCACTGTCATTGAATCCAGCGTCACGCAGACCGTCGCTTGACGCCGCACGCCTCGCCTTCTCGTGACCGGCTAGACTACCTGCAACACTCGCATGTTGTGCCGTGTTGCCGATCTGTCCCCTTGGCCAATCTCGACGCACAGTGACACCCAAAAGTCCACTTCATATTTCCAGATTTTTGCCACTCAACGAATTTATGTTTGTAACCGTGGTCCATTGATAGTGACCGGGCCAAATATCTCACGAAATAAACATCAAACGAAAAAACTACAAAGAACGAAACTCGTCTAGCTTGAAGGGGGAAACCAGATGGCGCTATGGTTGGCCCGCTAGATCGCGCTGCCATAGGTCAACTGCGTTTTTTTTAAAAGTAGGAACCCCCATTTTTTATTACATATTCGTGTAGTACGTAAAGAAATATGAATGTTTCAGTTGGACTACTTATTTCGCTTTGTGATGGATCGCGCTGCAGTAGTTACAAACGTATAAGTACGTTGTATCACGTAACAATCCTCCAGTGCGGACGGTATTTGCTTCGTGATACATTACCCATGTTAAATTGGACCGTTTACCAATTGCAGAAAAGGTCGATATGGTGTTAATGTATGGCTATTGTGATCAAAATGCCCAATGGGCGTGTGCTACGCATGCTGCTCGGTATCCTGGACGACATCATCCGACTGTCCGGACCGTTCGCCGGATAGTTACGTTATTTAAGGAAACAGGAAGTATTCAGCCACATGTGAAACGTCAACCACGACCTGCAACAAATGATGATGCCCAAGTAGGTGTTTCAGCTGCTGTCGCAGCTAATCCGCACATCAGTAGCAGACAAATTGCGCGAGAATCGGGAATCTCCAAAACGTCGGTGTTGAGAATGCTGCATCAACATCGATTGCACCCGTACCATATTTCTATGCACCAGGAATTGCATGGCGACGACTTTGAACGTCGTGTACAGTTCTGCCACTGGGCACAAGTGAAATTACGGGACGACGACAGATTTTTTGCACGCGTTCTATTTAGCGACAAAGCGTCATTCACCAACAGCGGTAACGTAAACCAGCATAATATGCACTATTGGACAACGGAAAATCCACGATGGCTGCGACAAGTGGAACATCAGCTACCTTGGCGGGTTAATGTATGGTGCGGCATTATGGGAAGAAGGATAATTGGTCCCAATTTTATCGATGGCAATCTAAATGGTGCAATGTATGCTGATTTCCTACGTAATGTTCTACCGATGTTACTGCAAGATGTTTCACTGCATGACAGAATGGCGATGTACTTCCAACATGATGGATGTCCGGCACATAACTCGCGTGCGGTCGAAGCGGTATTGTATAGCGTATTTCATGACAGGTGGATTGGTCGTCGAAGCAGCATACCGTGGCCCGCACGTTCACCGGATCTGACGTCCCCAGACTTCTTTCTGTGGGGAAAGTTGAAGGATATTTGCCATCGTCATCCACCGACAGCGACTGACCACATGCGTCAGCGCATTGTCAATGCATGTGCGAACATTACGGAAGGCGAACTACTTGCTGTTGAGAGAAATGTCGTTACACGTATTGCCAAATGCATTGAAGTTGATGGACATCATTTTGATCATTTACTACATTAATGTGGTATTTACAGGTACTCACGCTGCAACAACATGCGTTCCCAGATATGATAAGTTCACAAAGGTACATGTATCACATTGGAACAACCGAAATAAAATGTTCAAACGTACCTACGTTCTGTATTTTAATTTAAAAGACCTACCTGTTACCAACTGTTCGTCTAAAATTGTGAGCCATATGTTTGTGACTATTACAGCGCCATCTATCACAAAGCGAAAAAAGTGGTCCAACTAAAACATTCATATTTCTTTACGTACTACACGAATATGTAATAAGAAATTGGGGTTGCCGACCTGAGTGGCCGAGCTGTTCTAGGCGCTACAGTCTGGAACCGGTCGACTGCCATGGTCGGAGGATCGAATCCTGCCTCGGGCATGGATGTGTGTGATGTCCTTAGGTTAGTTAGGTTTAAGTATTTCTAAGTTCTAGGGGACTGATGACCTCACATGTTAAGTCCCATAGTGCTCAGAGCCATTTGAACCATTTGAAAAAATTGGGGGTTCCTACTTAAAAAAACGCAGTTGATGTCCGTTTGACCTATGGCAGCGCTATCTAGCGGGCCAACAATAGTGACATGTGGTTTCCCCTTTCGAGATAGACAAGTTTCGTTCTTTGTAGTTATTTCGTTTGATGCTTATTTAGTGAGATATTTGGCCCAGTCACGATCAATGGACCACCCTAAAAGCAAGCCACTACGGGCTGCTCGCTTATGTCGAGCTACAGGCGCCCGCGTTAACTACTACGGGCAGGCATCTAGTAGCCGCAAGAACAATCTGGCTACTTAACATTCAAATAAAGACAGACGAATATTATGATGAACATTATTCAGTACATGATATAAAAGGCAATATTTTGTTTCACAGCAGCAGATAAAGTAACATTTTGTTTACATCAGAGCTTAGAAGTGCAGTTGTTTAAAGTGTGAAAACACCTTTATAGAAAATACAAGAAGGGCTGAATGACACAGCCTGTAGAAAACGATATAACATGAAATACAGCCATTATAAAATAATGAGTTGACTTATATGGAAAAAAAACAGTTCGGTAACTGCACGAGGAAGCCAGAAATTAAATATATTGTAACGGCTTTATACCGTTGAAGAAATTTTTATTACGCAACTGCAGCTGCTCATAGAGAATAAGGCTATCATTTAGAAAAAGATGTTTAAAAATTTCTAATTCTTCAAGAACATCTAATCTATGCCCTTTCTTATCGATGTACAAAATGTTGATATCATGAATAGCTCTTTAAGTGCATGACCTGTAAGCAGAAGGTGGTCGTCAAAAGACGAATTTTGTGTTCTAGCGGCATTTTTTCTTAGAAGATGTTGTTTATATCTGGTTGTAAAGGCACGTCCCCTTTCCAAGGGGGAGCGAGTCGATTTTAAATTATGAACGAAATTTATTTCAAATCATTATTTGTAGAGAAGGCAACTCTACAGTTGTATTTATTATGAAGGAGGCGATGGATCCGATAGGAGATGGGCCCCAAGAAAGGAATAGAAAAATATTTTTTTGGGTTGGATTCAATTTTAGAGGTACAGAACGTAGAAAATCTTTTAATAGTTTTCTTTTTAAGGAGGTCATCCACTACGCCAGTTTCATATTCGTTATTAACTGCTATCGTTTTGAGTAACTGCATCATTGAATTTTTCTTTGTAGAGTGGAATAGAAGTAGCAGACTGAAAGAAAGCGTTTTTTATGAGATTGTGGATGTATAGAAGACGGAGGTACAATCTGATCAGTGTATGTTTCTTTACGAAAATCATTGAATGAGATTTTATTTTCTTCTACTGTAAGCGTCAAGTCAAGAAAGTTTAATTCGCGGGCATCGTTTCGAGTTAGATAGTGAGAGATATTATCTGATGGCGCTTATTGAAGAGATTGAGAATACGGTCAGTGCCGTCAGCAGGTCCCTTGTAGAAGACCAAAAGATCATCAGCGTGCCTGAAATAGGAGACAATGCCTAGTGCAGTGGCTGAAAAACAGTTGATGAAAATAGCTGCTAGAATACCAGCTAATGGATATCACATAGCGAGACTGTCTGATTGCTGGTACAATTGTTCATTAAATTCAAAATAGTTGTGTTTGACTAAGATTGTGATGAGATTCATGAAGTCAGTCATTTCTTCATTTGATAGATATTTTTTGAAATGATGTAAATTTTTTTCTACGATTGTAAGCGTTTTTGTACAGGACCGTTAGTATAAAGATTTTTAAAGTCTCTTGAAAACAGCTTGGTATTTGTACTGCATTCTAAATCTTTTATTTTATGGACTAATGCGTGATTATTGGGGATGGAATAACTGTTCTCCAAAAAGAATGATTTTTTATGTGTTTCATGCAGAAATTTGGCCAAATCATGTTACGCGCAATTCATACTATTAGATATGGCCGTATCGGATGGTTAGTTGCGTGAATTTTAAAATGGACCGAAGTTTTGGGGCTGGGGGTTCATGTTGACAAGTATTTTCTTCTGAAAAGGTTTGATCAGAAGTTTTGAGTTATTGATGTCTGACCGGACTTCTTTTTTTAATTCTGCAGTCGGATTCTCCTGCAGTACTAAAATATTATTTTCGTCAAAAAAATCTAAGATTTTGGAAATATATTCAGAATTATAAATGCGTTTTCCATGCATCCACAATCTCATAAAAACGCTTATATTCATTGTGATATTCACCGAGGTATTTCTATTCCATTCTCGAAAGAAAAATTCAGTGATTAAATTATTCTACTCAAAACGATAGCAGTTAATAACGAATATGAACTTGACGTAGTGGATGACATCCTTAAAAAGAAAACTGTTAAAAGAGTTACAACGCTCGGCACCTCTAAAACTGAATCCAACCCAAAAAAATACTTTTCTATTCTTATCTTGGAGCCCATCTCCTATCAGATCCAACGCCATCTTTGTAATACATACAACTGTAACTTTACCTTTTCTACCAATAATAATTTGAAAAAATAATTTCATTCATAATTTAAAATCGACTCGCTCCCCTTTGAAAAGTTTCGGCGTCTGTAAGATTTTCTGCAACACCTGCTCTTCTTACTATATAGGACAAACAGGACGAGCATTTACAACCAGATACAAACAAAATCTTCTAAGAAAAAATGCCGCTAGAACACAAAATTCGTCTTTTACCGCCCACCTTCTGATTACAGGTCACGCACCTAAAAAGCTATTCATGATATCAGCATTTTGCACATCGATAAGAAAGGGCATAGATTAGATGTTCTTGAAGAATTAGAAATTTTTAAACATCTTTTTCGAAATGATAGCCTCATTCTCAATGAGCAGCTGCAGTTGCGTAATAAAAATTTCTTCAACGGTATAACGCCGTTACAATATATTTAATTTCTGGTTTCCTCGTGCAGTTACCGAACTGTTTTTTCCATCTAGGTCAACTCATAATTTTTAATTTATTAAACGGTTTATACTGGCTGTATTTCACGTTATATCGTTTTCTACACGCTGTGTCATTCAGCCCTTCTTGTATTTTCTATAATGGTGTTTTCACACTTTAAACTGCACTTCAAAGCTCTGATGTAGACAAAATATCTGCTGCTGTGAAACAAAATATTGCCTTTTAGATCATGTACTGAATAATGTTCATCATAATATTCGTCTGTCTTTATTTGAATGTTAAGTAGCCAGATTGTGCTTGCGGCTACTAGATGGTACTCTCGGTGCAATTGTGGGGGACTGAAGGCTCCTACGCCATCTGTTGTGTTCTGTTATGTCTGTACATTGTGCTGCCCTCTGCAGCGTATTTATTTTAACATACTAAATGTAAAATGGACGTGTGAAAATAAAACGTGTGTGAGCAGAAGTTTTACTGTGTCCTTGATTTCACTAGTGTGTAGGTAGCAACATGTCATACTGACGGCGTCATAATAAATTCCAAGCACTACCGATCTCTAACCAAAGATAAGGTATAAGAAATACCACACCGTGATGCATAAACCACCCGCTAAGCCATCTCCATATTCTGAGGATTACAGGTTTACAATCAAAGATGCTATATGTGTGAGAAACGCCACAACAAGATAGATAAACCGTTGTGAAGACACCGCTACATTACTGGATTCTTTGACATGAAGGAAAATTCTGGTAGTTCCAACGACAGATGCCGTGTTTATGTGTAGCATGGCACCACAAAATAGACACCTAGATAGACGAGCAGTGTCTGAACTAGCCTGCTAGCACAGTCTTCAAAGTAATCCATTCTTTGAACTCTGACACATGATGTATAGCCTCAAACAGTGAGCCAACAATGGCCGAGAAAGTTGCATAATTATTGATGCTATGATCTCCGACCCAGTGGCTGGTGCAAAACAGGCTGCTACGAAGGTCAAGCATTCATAGTAGGACCATCCCTCCTAGCCAAACCACTCATGACTCGCAGACACCTTCACACTCACCAGAGGATACCTACAGATGCCTTTGCATATAAACTTTGCCAACAGTTTGTGGAATCGAGACATGTAACTATAACTCCGATATCTAAACCAGATATATCCCACTATATTATTGGTTTGTAGCGATGCTATAAGGCTTGTGAAAATAATCGTGTAAGAACACTGTCTGTGGAGAAGATCCTCCAGAACTTCTAAGCAGAAAAAAAGCACATATAATTCTCGCCATAATAGTATGTAATATTCCTACAAGACTTATGAATAGATGCATAAACAATCGATAGTATACATATTCTCACCTCACGTAATTGAGACTCAGCGATGGACGCAGTAGAGCAATAATATACAATTCTACAGGGTGAAAAGTATTTAAACCGAGAAACTCTGGGAGGTTGTAGGGGACATCAAACAAATATTTTTTCCTAATGTCATTTTTTCCTATGAGGATTATTTAAACCGGCGGAGGCCGTATTACGCTCTTCAGTTGTTAGAGAGCGTATTATGCTCTTCAGTTGTCGGCAACTGCTGTCCACCAGTGTAGTAGTGCATTGTCTCTTTTTACTAATGGAGCGATACACCTGGAGTAAGTACACTGATATGGTTGGTGCGTACTACGTAGCACACCACAACGGACGAGCTGCACAGCGGGTTTATCAACAGCAATATCCTAATCGCCGTATCCCGCATCATACGACCTTTGCTGCGGTGTACCAACGTCTGCGTGATACCGGGTCATTTAGCAGATTACCTGGACAGGGACGCCGTCGCACGGTAAGAACGCTACAATTTGAGGAAGCTGTCTTGTAGCATGTGGAGCGGGATCCTTCAGTCAACACTTGTGCAATTGCACGTAACATGGTGACGAATCAGACGAATAAAAGGACTGTCCTTCGAGAACAATCGTTACGTCCACTTCACTTACAGCGTGTCCACAACCTGGAACCAGTTGATTATCCACCCAGAGCACAGTTTTCGCGGTGGTACCTGCAACGGTGTGAAATGTATCCTACATTTCCATCCTCTGTGTTATTTACCGATGAAGCAACGTTCGGGCTTGATAGAGTCTTCAACATGCACAATTCGCACGTTGGAGTGAGGATAACCCACATGCCACAGTTACTAGCGTTCATCAAGTGCGGTTCTCCGTTAATGTGTGGGTCGGTGTTGTTGGGGACTGTTTAATTGCTACCTAGGCTATTAAATGGCAGGCACGATTACAATTTTTTCGCCAGAACATTGCCAGAATCGCTGGAAGACGTCCCGCTCCCTACAAGACAACGCATGTGGTTCCAACGTGACGGGGCGCCGGCACATTACAGCCGTCGTGTATGTCGATTCCTGGACCGACGATTCCCAGAAATGTGGATTGGCACAGGTTGTCCTGTACCATGGCCTGCTCGATCCCCAGATATTTCCCCTCTGGACTTTTTTGTGTGGGGAGCAATGCTCAACCTTGTTTACGCAAATCCTGTTGTATCAGAAGAGGATCTGATTGCCCAGATAGTAGCAGCAGCAGGAACAATTCAGGATACTCCTGGGGTTTTTGCCCGTGCCAGACAGAACATGATCCGACGTTGTAACCTTTGATTACGAGTCAATGGAGGCATTTTTGAAAATTTACTGTAATTGAAATGTATTGTCTCTTGATCATAAAAAAATGGAAAAGTGTTTGTTGGTGTAATTAATTTGCCGCCAGAGAAATCTTCCTCTACCGGTTTAAATACTCCTCATAGGAAAAAATGACATCTGGGAAAAATATTTGTTTTGATGTCCCCTACAGCCTCCCAGAGTTTGTCGGTTTAAATACTTTTCACCCTTTATATACGCCATCATAGGTCTGATAGGTTATAGTCCCTCTCACAGCTCCACAAGGCTCCCGGCAGCTGAGAGACGTGGTCGGAACATTAATCTTCATGCCAATGAAATGGCTGTTCTCTGAGCTTACACCCTTGAAGCGCAGACATTGGCTGACAGCAAGAGGGGGGATGGCTCGGGGGGGGGGGGGGGGGGGGAGAGAGGGAAGCGGCCTATACAAAGATGTTGAATGAAGGAAAGAGGCTGCAGCCACACCACAATCTGTAAAACCAAACAGAGGCCAGCTACTTCCAGACGCTACTGATGGACTCTCTAACTGCGTGATGCGGCTACCACCATGGCACCTGCCATGTGCGCTCTGCAGACAGAGGCAGCTGTTTGAAAATAAATATACTGAAACTGTTATCTTTACTATACATCTCTAAGACACTGGGTTTGTCCATATAGTCTCGTTAACTAAAACTGCATACCAAACTTCTGCACGGAAGCAGATTGCCAGGGAAACAGAAATGCGAATGTTGTTGTTGTGGCCTTCAGTCCTGAGACTGGTATCACGCAGCTCTCCATGCTACTCTATCCTGTGCAAGCATCTTCATCTCCCAGTACCTACTGCAGCCTACATCCTTCTGAATCTGCTTAGTGTATTCATCTCTTGGTCTCCATCTACGATTTTTACCCTCCACCCTGCCCTCCAGTACTAAATTGGTGATCCCTTGATGCCTCAGAACATGTCCTACCAACCGATCCCTTCTTCTAGTCAAGTTGTGCCACAAACTCCTCTTCTCCCCAATTCTATTCAATACCTCCTCATTAGTTATGTAATCTACCCATCTAAACTTCAGCATTCTTCTGTAGCACCACATTTCGAAAGCTTCTATTCTCTTCTTGTCTAAACTATTTATCGTCCATGTTTGACTTCCATACATGGCTACACTCTACACAAATACTTTCAGAAACGACTTCCTGACACTTAAATCAATACTCGATGGTAACAGATTTCTCTTCTTCAGAAACGTTTTCCTTGCCATTGCCAGTCTACATTTTATATCCTCTCTACTTCGACCATCATCAGTTATTTTGCTCCCCAAATAGCAAAACTCCTTTACTACTTTAAGTGTCTCATTTCCTAATCTAATTCCCACAACATCACCCGACTTAATTCTACTACATTCCATTATCCTCGTTTTGCTTTTGTTGATGTTCATGCGAATGTGGTTGACGGAGAAACAGTTGGAATAGACTGTTGGACGTGTGTGACTTTCAAATGTACATTAAAGATATCCAATGTATTTGTATGTAGCATCACAGTCCAAGTGTGAGAAAGTCATTGGAAGACGACTTTATAGATTTTGTGAAGCGTCCAGGCATGGGACTACAAGAAACCATTACGCCCTCCTTGACTAAAGAACATACTATTACCAGACTGGAGGCTATAGTATACAGCCACAAAATAGATGATATATCTGATCCTATATGTGGCTGTTTAAGTGTTTTAAACTCTAACAGCATTATCAATCTGTCCCACTGTACTCTGTACCAATCACATCCATGTGATGTCAGCTACCTAGTAACTCACAGAGCAGCTGTTGTCTGGTGTTCAATAGTCTTCTGCAGTTCATCTGATGGGTTAATGAGAATACCCAAAAATTCACTTGCATACGAATAACCGTTGCATACACTCAAGACTGAGAAAATGTTATGTATTATGTTCTGTATGGGTACAATTTTAATTATCTACCTGTAAAGTACGTGGAGATCCTTAACTCAGGTTTCAATTGAGCCGACATAAGTATTCTACCAAATTGCTTGTTTGAGTCAGTAGAAAAACGTCTGTCACAGTTCATGGCATTATTCTGCATGATACCATCAGATTTAGGTAATTCGAAACTGGTGATGGTTACAACGAGTGATGTTATGCCACAAGTATTAAGAAACAGGACCATTGTATCGAACAGACGTACACCAATCCCCATCAATGAAATTACTCTCTTAAGTTCTGTTAATGTATAATGTGTATGAAAAAGAGAACAGTAATAGAAGAAGTCGAAGCCACAATACAAGAACTGGAGTACATGGTGAAAACAGTTGCCATAAAGGAGGAACAGAAATTGGTACTGGTGAAAGAACAACCCGCTGCAGATGCACAGCCAAGGTTAACATATCACTTAAAACTATGTAAATATCTTGATAGAGGCAAAGAATATAAGATATCAGCATTCACTCTGAAACATCCTCTTTGAACATTTATACAGGACTGTGCTTAAGCTGACACAGAATATTTTTAGCGTAACGCAATCTGACTTTCAAAAATCCCTACAAAAGAATGGCCCTGACTAACATTAACCTATACCCAGAATGAGATTTTCACTCTGCAGCAGAGTGTTCGCAAGAGAACTTCTGTAAAGTTTGGAAGGTAGGAGACGAGATACTGGCAGAAGTGGAGCTGTGAGACCGGGCGTGAGTCATGCTTCGGTAGCTCAGATGGTAGAGCGCTTGCCTGCGAAAGGCAAAGGTCCCGAGTTCGAGTCTCGGTCAGGCACACAGTTTTAATCTGCCAGGAAGTTTCATTAACCTATACCATTCACAAATCACTTACCTCACAAAAATCTTGGTTACTCGAACTACTGCAATACAGCGAGCGCCACTACTGCCAGCTAAATAAAAGATTCAAACTACGGAAGGCACTAACTACTGATAGGCATAGTTAGCAAATGAAAGATTTTAATAGAGAACAAACAATGTATTTACCTTAATAGTCATCAAAACTCATAATATATATATTAGTTAATGACATCCAGTTTTACAAATTTCAAAACTCTGCCATCTCTCTCCCCACATCCACCACTGCTGGTGGCTCACCTCCAACTGCGCAACGCTACGCACTGTTCACATCCAGCTGCCGCTGCCCAACACTACAATGGCAGACAACAATGCAAACGAGCCACAGACTGCACACAGCACAGCCAGTGATTTTCATACAGAGCGCTACGTAACGTTGCCAATAAGAAAACATAAACAGCCTACTTACATAGCCCCCATGCTCCCCATAAAAAATTTTACAAATTGTTTTGGGCAGTGGCCAATAATGATTTGATAAAATTTTTCATAATTACAATAACAAAGGAATCAAAGGCACACACTTATTGATACAATGTTGGTCAAAAGCTAAAATTTTCTCACAGTCCATAAAGACAGTCCTGATCATTCATCACAGTAACATTGCAGTGTGTTTCTCAATGTCTGAGCAGTAAAAGAAAATGCACACGGAAGTAGTGGATTTCCATGCAATCTTGAAGAAGTAGTTTTGTCCTTCCAACGGAAAGACAGTGCTGATTCTTGACATGCAGAGAGGTAATGGTCCACAACAGAGCAAACCCACAGCAGAGTCAGTCGAAATTTTGAAGAGTACTGGTAGGTAGGTCATCACAGAGCAGACCGACTGTAGTCCTGGTAGAGATTACGTTACTGGTGGGCCACCAGAGGTGCAGACTCACTGCAGTCCTTGTAGAAATAATGGTATTGGTGGGCCATCAAAGATGCAGACCCACTGTAGTCCTTGTAGAGACGGCCAGCAGCCATCTGTTGTGACTGTGCGGGTGCACAATCACCATTGAAGAGTCTTGCGGATAATATAGCAAGTCCATAACCACCACTTGTGCACTCACAAAGTTTTTGGAATTGTCCTTAAAATCAGCAATGCTGTTAAGGAGTCCCTTGCTGAATTATTAACACACATGTAAACACTAACAGTCCCTACTTCTCACATATTGTCCATATACTATGACCAACAGAAACGTGTGCAGTGAAATGTAACTTACAAGTTACTTAATTTGATGAACTGGTGTCAATTACAATTTTATAACATAAGAATACAATAACAAAGGTACAAAATACATCATTAAAAACATAATAATACAGATAACATTTGTGGTAATGCAGGCTTTGCGGAAGAATCGAAATAACATATACATCAGTGTTACAGGAATTATAAGTACCTACATAAAAGATCAGAATAACTTTTGAAACATCAACTTCACACATGTGCAACAAAACAGAACAGATAAATAATGTCTAAACATCTTTACAAAGTAAATAACATATTATTAATGCAAATTATATTTGAGGATAACAGTATTCCTCATCATAGTGAATGTAGCTTAGTATTAGAAGAGAAAAAAATTCTATGAAACAGTACACAGAGACAGGAAGAAAACAAATACACAAGGGTACACAAACACATAGGGGGATAACACAAAAGGAAAGGACAGGGTTTGTTTTCAGTGTAACATTTGGTACTGCAGTCCAACCCAGAACTTCATTCCATAGATCATCCCTCTTATTTCAACATTTGTTCCAGCCAAAAAAAAATCCTATCCAAGCATGCTTTCTGTATTCTGTTCACATCCTCTTCCAAAAATAGTTTTTCTCCACTGTACACTACTTTTTTCGCAAAACAAATTTCTTATAGCTTCTCAATGCATTTCTTCCAATCCATCATAGCTAGTTTCTTATATAGTCTACCCCCTCTTAAGCTAACTTAAATCTACTGAGATCAGATGCTAAACTAAGGGACGAGGCAATGCAGCAGCACAAAACAATTAACACAAACATCAATGACAAAAAATTTAAATAGGCAAAGCAATTGCAATATTACAACTAATATAAGGCACTGTGCAGCAAGCAAGAAAAATAAATTCGTAGTAAAACTGGCTTAAAAGAGTAATACAAATTGAAATTTAGTAACACTATGCCTGGCAAGCAGCAGCAGAAAATGAAATAACTTATACCTAAGCATGGCAAAGATCAAGCAGAAAAAATATTACACTAAAGACAACAATGCAGATAAGGGAAATGTCTATTCACATCTTAATATCTATATCATTAAAGTGGTGCACTACAACTTATTCTACGAGATAAATTAACAAGTACTTGAAAAGTAAATTCTGTATGCAATTCCTGTGAAAAGTTTTTGTGCTCCTTTGTTTTTTTTTTTTTCAAATACATTATAAAGTGATTATTTACTGGATCTGTAGGCATAAAATATTTATATTAATACATCTATTAAATTTTATTTTAACCAATGCTGCTGCAGCTAGAAACTTGATATTAAACAAAATGAGGAAACACTCAACTAGAAAGACAATAGATGTAAAATGTTTCTCATCATTTCATTAGGCATTTTAGTAAATATCATAAATTAAGAGCTCCACTGTATAATCATATGTTTTCAAGTTTGAGCGTGTCGTATTTGCGATGCTTTCTACAAAGGAATGTCAATAGCGAGGACAATGGCCTCTTTCTTCTCCACCTAATGGTTTTTTCTCAAGGCGGCTGGCACACCTGGCCGCTCACAATGCATTACATCACTGTCACTTACCTTTCTTACCGAAAAATTTACGACAGCAGTTTCCGCTACAGTGACAGTCTCATATAAAAACCAGAGTCCCTAACCACTACTAATTATTCCTTACCTTATTCGTCGACACTTCTTCAATATTTCATCGTAACAGATACGTAGCCTATTCAAATAACTCATATAGCATCAGCTTATTGATCATAAACATACCACAACAGCATAATACACATAGTCATCGTAATAATAACATCATAACACCTCAGTCAAATCTCAAAAACGTCGTAGCTTTCTGCAATAATTTCAAACACTAAAAAAATATTCTCTGCTCATTTCAATAGTGTCATCTACCTCAAATGTACCTTAAAAATCATGATCTCATACCAAATACATCATTCAAAGCTCTCATAGTATCACAATGGTTCTGCAAAAATATGAACAGTTCACAAAGTACAGACAAAATACAATTTCATAAGTGTGAAGTTACCCAACTGTGTAATTACGTACATCTGTCACTGATGTAGTAAAATAAATATTTGTCTCTCTCAGTTAAATGATCAGATAGCTGTGTAATTCTGTGTTAGAGAAATATGGTACCGATGTGTAAAGTTGTATAAGCAAATACCATATTAGCTAGGGCTCCTTGTGCTTGCCAAACACATGGTACTCAAAGTAAGCATGTGCCCCCTGAGTATTAATGTAATTATACCCTCAGGTGTTACAGATTACAGCAATGGAATGAAATGTATCATGGAAAACTTTCTTTGTAATTCAAAAATCTTTAAAAATAAATGTTTTAAGTACAAAATTAATCACTCAAATGCTTGTCCTGTAGCGCTAAATGTGCGTCTTGTTGTAAGATAATTCTGTGGAAGTGTCGTAGTTATCGTCCTCTGTAAGCAAGGTTCTGCTGAAGTCAATGTACTTACCTCGTAATAAACGAAGTGAATTGCTTTGCGTATAGATATCTTAGTTATTAGGCTTATTGCCGTGATGAAGGAAGTACTGTGCTGTAACGTATTGTTGTGCTACGGAAAAGGCTGTCTCATTGTAGCTATACCACAAAAGTTACTACTAAAACATGTTTTACTTTCCAGAATAATTCAGAAAAACTGTGCAGATATAAGACAGATACACCGCAAAAGCAACATTGTAAATTGTCACTCATTAGTAGCGTCGTGATAAAATCGTGTAGCTGTCACATAAACTAACCACTGTGTCATCTGTTCACTATAACAATGCATTCGCAATTACTTTTCTAAGTTACCTGTGTTCTTGACTGGATAGTTAGTTAGCTTTAAAACATAGTTTCATGTTAACAGTTTGTAAGTGTGACAAAGAGTACTAGTAATGTGAAGTGAAAAATTTTATAGCAAAGACTAAGTTAACAAGCAGATTATCTCTCAATAAACGGTTTTACATGTGAAATGGGGTGTAACCCTTTGCTCTTCGTAGTACGGAGAGTTTCAACTTTAACGCAATTATCATATGGTATACGTCGGTAAAGAATACTGGAATTTTTCTCAAGGTTAGCGTCTATTTTATTTTTCTCTGAACCAGCCGGCGCACGAGGTTGCCTGCGGTGCGGGTCACTGTCTGTTTCTTTGTTGGCGTGCGTCGTTATTGGGATTAGGAGACCTAACTTCTACAAATTCACCTTGCCGAGAGGGCCCTGCCCTGTTTAAATCCTGCCAGTTCTGATGTAATTCAGGTCTGTCGTTACGAATATATCGTCTGTCGTCATGTCGGTAGATTCCGTAGTTTCTTCCTTGTCCGTCACATGGTGGAGAATTTCTCCCTGAATCATAACTGTGCGCCGAACTGTTGCGTCTGAAGTTATTCTGCCTCCCTTGATAATAATTGTTTTCGTTTCCATATTGCCTGTTTCTATGGTTATCTCTGTCATATTCATAATTACGGAAGTGCGATCTTTCTCTGTAACTATTACTCTGCCAGTGGTTGTCATATGGGTGGTGTCTGTTTTGTTCACGATTTGTGTTGTAAGAATAGCCTTGTCGTGTCCAGTTATTATTTCTTTCGTCGCGGAATTGCGACGGATGTGACCTGTAATTGTTGTGTTCCTGTTTTCGCGTTCCGCGATTGTCAGTGTCAATTTCTAATTCTTGTAAGAGTCCCTGAAAAGCTTCAATGTCGTCTTTGCAACGTCCTGCCAAAATAATGTGTCGTAAATGTTTAGGTAATTTGATTAAGCAAATGCTGATGAGTTCTGAGGGGCTGTATGGGTTTGACAGGTACTGATTCTTGTGCAGCATGTCTTTAAAATATTTCACAAGAATTCGGATTGTTCGAAATGTTTCATCATTATGATGCTATGTTTTACTCGGTCTTGTGTAGCTTGAGACCAATATGCTGAGAGGAAGGCATGACATAATTCTCCTTCGCTGTGACAGTCGTGAATGACCGATCGCATTCTTACAGCTGGTTCATTTTCTAAGTAGCCACACATAAATTCTAATCTGTGTCCCACGACCAGTTGGGAGGAAAACAATGAGAGAATTGATGCAGCCATGCTTGTGGATGAATGTCATTATCAGAATTCTTAAATGTTTTGAATTTGCGTGTAGTAATGAACAGCTTATAGTCAAAATCATCATGTCGGCGAGTCGCATGTCGGTCATTGTTGCGTCGTTTCGGCAGTTCCATTTCAAAATTTGGTGCACCTTGCCAATATCTTTCAAAATTTCCGAAATGTGTTATTATTTTGCGGCTTTTCCGTATTTCTAAGTCCCTCTTCCCGTATTGGAGCGCGAGTGGCCTCTGAAATACGTAATTCTTGTATTACCTGTGTCAGCTGATCTTGTACCTCCCGGATTTCTCTTTGGTGTTGTGTATTAATTTGATTCTGATTTTGTTTGAATTTCCTAATTTGTTCGTACTCTTCTGTGTCATTAAAGACTACCGGTCTTGTGTCATTCAGATTATCATCTACCTTCGTAGATAAGTTAGTGAACTGATCCGAAAGTTCGGCTACTTTCTCCGATAGTGTACTTATTTCCTCAGTGTGTTTTTCTGAACCAAGTTTCAGAGTGTCCATTTGTGTTGAAATCGTATCTACTGTGACCTTTAAGTTTTCTTGAGTTTTTGCAAGTTGCGTAACCGAATCGGTAGATGCAACTGAGTCAATTTTAGCTTGCAAGGTGTCGTGATTTTCATGAACAATAGTTTGCAGTTCTTTTATGGCTGCTTCGTGATTCTGTAATGCATTTTTATGACGCGAAAAAATAGGTTGGAAATGCTCACAAATTTGTGTTTTTACGTCATTACAGATTTTTTGACATTTCGATTCGATGTTATGTAACTCAGTAGTTAAATCTTCACGTGTTTGTTCAAGCGTGGTGTCTAACTTTTTAAGATTTTGTTCCACTGTGTCTAACTTTTGAAGATTTTGTTCCATTGTGTCTAACTGTTGCTGTGTTTGTCTCTGGTGTTGTTCCATTGTGTCTAACTTTTGAAGATTTTGTTCCATTATGTCTAACTTTTGAAGCTTTTATCCCATTTGTTGCATTAATTGTAATAACAATGCACTGGTGTCTGAAACATGTTCCTCAGTGCTATTCGGCAATGCATTTGAACCGGCAATATTCACAGTTTGAAAAGCAGAAAATGTGTCTTGACTTATTTGAGAAAACGGTGAGGACGCAAAACCTGAATCTACAGTATTTGCGAAATTGTGTCCTGTCATTTCGGATTCCTGAGGCGAGCTGTTGCCGACCGATCGATCGATAATGCTTCCCTGTTCACTACCTGTTTCACTGTCTACACCATTATTTGACGCCCGCTCCATTTCCCTATGCACAGTTACCAAATTACTACTTTGAATGTCTGTTAATTCATTACACAGTGGCACTGGTAAGCTACGCTCGTCTTCACTGTCATTTCTCAGTTTACTTTGGAGCCTAGTGTTACGTTTTTCACACGTCATTATTGTCACAATATTTCACACGACAACGCAGAAAAGCACAATTTGAAGAGCAAAATAAGAAAACACATTAACATAGCATTGAAAATAATATCTAGTTAATTGCAAGCGCAGGTGCGAAATAATTGGTGCAAATTTACATGCGTGCCACACCTGTTTTACTGTACAACAGTGAAAGACTGCGACTACAAAGGAGATACTCTCTACAATTACGCGCTGGCAATAAACAAAATCTACACTAATTACACAACTACAAGAAAAAATCAGAAGATTCCAGTGAGGTATCCTCGGCTAAGGGTTGACATATGAAACGTCGCCTTTGAACATTTATACAGGACTGTGCTTAAGCTGACACACAATATTTTTAGCGCAACGCAATCTGACTTTCAAAAATCCCTATAAAAGAATGGCCCTAACATTAACCTATACCTTTCACAAATCACTTACCTCACAAAAATCTTGGTTACTCGAACTACTGCAATACAGCGAGCGCCACTACTGCCAGCTAAATAAAAGATTCAAACTACGGAAGGCACTAACTACTGATAGGCATAGTTAGCAAATGAAAGATTTTAATAGAGAACAAACAATGTATTTACCTTAATAGTCATCAAAACTCATAATATATATATTAGTTAATGACATCCAGTTTTACAAATTTCAAAACTCTGCCATCTCTCTCCCCACATCCACCACTGCTGGCGGCTCACCTCCAACTGCGCAACGCTACGCACTGTTCACATCCAGCTGCCGCTGCCCAACACTACAATGGCAGACAACAATGCAAACGAGCCACAGACTGCACACAGCACAGCCAGTGATTTTCATACAGAGCGCTACGTAACGTTGCCAATAAGAAAACATAAACAGCCTACTTACAACTCTAATTAGTGGCGGTAAGCAGTCGCCTGTTGGAGTACTGGCTGAAAATGGACGAATCGAGAATGTTTATTACACTCAAGGACAAAAGAAAAATATGTTACATAGCTCTGCACTCATCGGGAACTGCTTAAAAGGGATGGTTACTTTGTTTCTAAAGGTTGCAGATCCGATGATGTGCATCTAGTAACAGAACAGCCGTTTGCTGTCTCCAGAGCATCATTTAATCGTACTTTCCTAAGCTGAGAATATTTGTTTTCGTATCTCTTACACAGAGCAAAACCCGTAATGTGGTTTTATAAGCTTGCTGGCAACACTTTGTGGCATTAAATCACTTGTTGCTGTAACCCCCTTTTTTTATTTATTTTTTCTGGGTAGAAGATTTCCCCCTCCATCCCCAACCCCCCAAAAAAGAACGATAACGTAATGCTGGACTTGGAAGCGGTAGGTTGAATCAATACACCAGCCTTATGTGAATTCATTGGATAAATAGTTTGGACAAGAAGAGAATAGAAGCTTTCGAAATGTGGTGCTACAGAAGAATGCTGAAGATTAGATGGGTAGATCACATAACTAATGAGGAAGTATTGAATAGGATTGGGGAGAAGAGAAGTTTGTGGCACAACTTGACCAGAAGAAGGGATCGGTTGGTAGGACATGTTCTGAGGCATCAAGGGATCACCAATTTAGTATTGGAGGGCAGCGTGGAGGGTAAAAATCGTAGAGGGAGACCAAGAGATGAATACACTAAGCAGATTCAGAAGGATGTAGGTTGCAGTAGGTACTGGGAGATGAAAAAGCTTGCACAGGATAGAGTAGCATGGAGAGCTGCATCAAACCAGTCTCAGGACTGAAGACCACAACAACAACATGTGAATTCATATTGCAGAATGCTATTTCCGCGAAAACACTATGTAGCAGTGGCATTGGTAGTCATCGTACGTTTCATGTAAGACAGGAGAAATTACAGATCGATAGATGTGTTCGTTTCTAGCAGTGGCACTGTGAGGGAAGTTAGGTACCATACTGATCCTGTATATAAGAAGAGAGAGACGTCAAGTTCACGTGATCCGTTTGTTGCCAGTAAGCCACACTTAGCCACTGAGAGTTTGGACAAGCATTAAAAAAAGCACGCGATGAAACTGTTTTAATATTTTACTTTTGAATACATTACAGGAAAGGCAGTGGTCAATGTCTTACAAATATTTATTATTAAAAACAGTCTTGACCACGATTTATTTATCAAGGTGACCGGTTTCGACGACTACTGTGGTCATCTTCAGACCATTGAGTGGGAACCTCTTTCTGTTGGGGAATCACTACTGTGATTCTCCAACAGAAAGAGGTTCCTACTCAATGGTCTGAAGATGACCACAGTAGTCGTCGAAACCGGTCACCTTGATAAATAAATCGTGATCAAGACTGTTTTTAATAATAAATGTTTTAATATTTGTTCGGCAGTATACATATGTTAGCGCTAGACTGTCAGTAAAATAGACTTCTATGAAAGTAGTGCTCGTGATAACTATAGTCCACAACAATTAATCCACAATGGCAAGTGCCTCAAATTGTTGATCAAGTCACGTATTTTGTCAGAGCACACCACGAAAATACGACACACGTTATATATGTGTTTATTATACAGGGGTACAATTATTGAACTATTTAAAATTAAATCTCCATAACTACTGAACGGTTTGATTTAGGAAGTTCAAATTGCATGGGATTGGGGGGATTAGATGGGAATTAGTATGCGTGTGGTTTAGCGACGCAACCCACTTTCATGTGGATAGGTTCGTCAATAAACAAAATTGTCACATTTGTGGGTCTGAGAATCCGAATTTCACGATCGAGAAGTCTCTTCGCGGTCACATTGGTAACTGTATGACGTGCAATGTCCACTCACGGAATAATCAGTGCGATATTCATTGATGTCACAGTGACTACCGAACGGCACGTGAAGGTTTTGGAAGGTGATTTTATCCTCATTATCCGAAGTGACCCTCATTTCGACAAGATGTGGTTCACGCAAGACGGATCTCTACATTATCGAATCAGGAGAGTGTTTGGTGTCCTGCAGGAGAACTTTGGGGGCCCCATTCTGGCTCTGGGGTTCCTAGGGGCCTCGATTGGTCCTCATATTCTCCGGACATGAAGACATGCGGCTCCATTTTTTGGCGCTATATTAAAGTCAAGGTGTACAGCAAAACCATTGCTGACCTGAAAACAGCCATTCAGGAGGTCATCGACAGCATCCATGTTTCGACACTTCTGCGGGTCATGCAGAATTTCGCTATTCGGCTGTGCCACATCATCGCCATTGATGGCAGGCATATCGAACATGTCATAAACTAAATCCGAATACCTAGTGTGACGTTTACATGATGAATAAAGTGTGCACAGGCCACAGTTTGTAACTAATTTACGTCTTTTTCATGTAGTTCAATAACTGTCGCCCTGTAGATTCGAAGGTCAATCGTAGTCATTTATTTATAACACCATAGCGACATTAGCACTGTGGGATGCGATCGTAACACATCTGCAGGAGAGACGCTCAGTAGCTCGGTACGGGCTTTTGTTGAAGTTTCGAGAACATACCTTCACCAAGGAGTCAAGCAGTATATTGCTCCCTCCTACGTATACCTCGCGAGGATACCATGAGGATCAAATCAGAGAGATTAGAGCCCACGCAGAGGCGTACCGACAATCCTTCTTTCCACGAACAATACGAGACTGGAATAGAAGGGAGAACCGATAGAGGTACTCAAGGTACCCTCCGCCACACACCGTCAGGTGGCTTGAGGAGTATGGATATAGATGTAGATGTAGGTCCGTAAAAATTATGTTTCCACCAATCATACTTGTCAGTGCACAATAAATCCTGGTCCTTAGTCTTGGTTCTATAGGAATGAGATTGTTCAAATTGCTCTAAGCACTATGGGACCTAACATCTGAAGTCATCAGTCCCCTAGACTTAGAACTACTTAAACCTAACTAACCTAAGGACATCACACACATCCATGCCCGAGGCAGGATTCGAACCTGCGACCGTATCAGCAGCGCGGTTCCGGACTGAAGCGCCTAGAACAGCTCGGTCACAGCGGCCGGCTTATAGGAATGAGTGGAGGAGAAGAAATGATTTCAATCATCTGGTGGAGTAGCTTCGAATTCCACCACTAAATAGGCTAAGAAATAGCTGCAGTAACGTAGTTTTTCCGTATAAACTGCTTCCACCTTAAAACTATAGGGATACAGCACATCGTCGTATTAACCATTATATATTGCCTAATTGTCTTTTCTTAAGTAAATTATCGAAGTATTGCGTCATGGCATTACCGAATAATCTATTGAAACTACAGTCTTGCATAATATGTACATATTCAGTTAAAAAATTTAATTCTTACGTGTTCTAATTTCAGGTCCTGTAACCAGAAAAGATGTCATGATCAACAAGCCAGTATTACTTACCCTAGTGCACAAATTGCACTACGAGCTGAGGGCAGCATATATGAAACCTTTAACATGTAACAGTTTAATACTGTTCGACACACAGTGCCTCTATTACTCATTAAGAAGGTATAATTTGTTTCGTATTTCTGCAAGCAAGACAGTCGGTCACTCTACAGATGCATGGTTGTTCCTTGCGTTCTCATATTTACTGTCGCTACAATTTTTTATATTCTTATCGCAATAAAAAAATTCTCCGGGACACATTGTATCCCAGCCTGGTGTCTTTAAGATGTGTAGACAGTCATCGAATCTATAGAGGGTCCCCACTGGAACTGTCGGCATCGTTGTTTGACACCCCGTGTAATCAATCTCCGGGTTAAATATTTGAAGCTATAGGCCTACAGAGTATAGTATTATAACCAACTATCTATCATGATTATATGGAATATACACACAGCCACACATGTCACCTGTATTTACTTTAATTCTCTGGAAGATTCCGGTTGAGGCAGTATGTCAGTCTGCCTTAGTATCCGCAAAAATTGTCTGACGAACACTGGAATGTGGCTTAGCGTAGGAACATGGCCATCAAGAGCAAACAAATTTTTACTTACGCAAATGGATCGCTTATTTGGCTCTGTCCAGAGGCCTATAAACAATGTTTACTACTGTACTCTGTTAGGTTTTGTCCTTACTCTGAACACAAGGAGAGAAAAACCACTGGAAAAGTGATGCTCTTTGCCAGCCTAAGCGACAGGAAAAAAACCATACGTTGGAGTATGAAAAAGTATGTAGGAATCGAGGCACTTTACTGCCTTGAGGGGTACACGAAAAAACAAAAAAGGAAAAATCTGTCCATCTAAATATGACTAAGTCTATGGTAGTCACTTACAAGTACTATAACTCAACAAAACAGCTACTGTGTTGTGGTTTTACAGAGTTTAGCAGTTAGCCTACTGAGGTAATAAACCCATATGCACGGTTAATGCGTCATGTATACGGAGAAATGAAAGACGACTTCAAACACAGGGCGATTCACTGTAAAATAGATATTGCAGGTAGCCATACGCCGGAATACTGGCAGAAAAAATACAGGACTCGAAATGACAGACAGACTGATTTGAACTGCGGTAATCACGCACGTTTTTGCGGGCAGATCCTCATTTGGGATGTATCTCTGGTGCACTGCCAACACCCTTACGCAGAGTACGGTACTAAACTCTGTTTGTTGATCTTTGCGCAGGGTCAAACACACGATCAGTTCCGCTTCCAGCTATGAGATTCTACTGCGCTGTAAGTAAACATGCGTTTGCTTCTCGTGGTCATATTCCCATGCTAAGGTGCCAGTATTCGTCCTACACTTTTTAGAATCTGAAGCGGACTGAAGCGCCTTAAACAGAAAACTTCCAGAGAGCTGATGTCGTGTGTGGCTGTGCATACATTCCATATAATCACGGTCGATAGTTGCTTATAATGTTATTCTCTGTATGTCTATAGCTTCAGTTATTTAAGTTGGAAATTGATTACCTGTGCTACCAAACAGAAATGCTGATAGTTCTACTGTTGACTGTCTGTCAGTTCAAAGACTGTCTGTACATCGCGAGCTTACTAGAATTGAATGCGATACGTTCCCACAGTTAGTTTTCTTTGATACTGTTAAGAATATTAAAAAAATTCTCTGGCCATAAATATGACAACGCAAAGAACAGCATGCATGTCTAGAGCGTCTGACTCACTTGCTTGCAGGGCTATGGAACACATTATACCTTCCTAATGCATAATGGATGAACTGTATGCTGAGTAGCATTAGACTGTTACATGTTAAAGATTTAGTACATGCAACCTAAGCTCGTTCTGAAATTTACCTGTTGAGTGAATACTGGCTTTGATGTTGCCGATCACGACATCTTTTCTGCTTACGATTTTACGATTCCTAAAATTAAAATACATAAGTACTACATTTTTTTTTCAGTGTGTACGTGTTGTGGAAGACTTTAGTTTTAATGGACTATCCGGTAATGGCTGGCTCTGAGCACTATGGGACTTAACTTCTGAGGTCATCAGTCCCCTAGAACTTAGAACTACTTAAACCTAACTAACCTAAGGACATCATACACATCCATGCCCGAGGCAGGATTCGAATCTGCGACCGTAGCGGTCACGCGGTTCCAGACTGAAGTGCCTAGAACCGCAGGACCACACCGGCCGGCAGGTAATGGCAGGAAACAATACCTCAATACTCTACTTAAAAAAAGAGAATGAAGCCTTATATAAGACTTTATAGATCCGGGTGCGGTATACTTATAGTTTACTCGGAAAAACAGCGATACAAGGAACTATTTTCTAGCCGATCTAATGGTGGAATTGAAAGCTACTCCATCGAATGACTGAAATAATTTCGTCTGTTCCAGTAGAACCAAGACTGTGGACCGTGTCTCGTTATGCACTCATACCCATGTCTGGTGGAAACACAGCTTTTTCATATGTGTCACGATCGCACCACCAAGTGCCAATGTTAGTATGGTATTGTAAATAAGTACCTACAATTGGCCTTCGAATCCATAAGAAAAAGATATACATAGTATGTTTCATATGTTAGTGGTATGACGTGACACAGTATGTGATTTGATCAACAGTCTCAGGTACTGATCTGTTTGGATTAACAGAAGTGGACAATAAGTATCGCGAGAAAGACTTCCATAGAAGTCTATTCTACTGACAGTCCAGTGCTCATATACATATATCACCAAACAAATATTGTACACAGTTTCATCACGTTTTCGATAAATGCTTGGCTGAACTCCGGGCCGCTTATTGCTTATAAGAGGATCATGCCAACATGACGTCTCTCTCTTGCTAAGACGCACACTCTGCCAGTCACAAAAGAATGCTACAATCTAACACTTCTGTCCATCTCTAATATGTATAATGTATTTGTGAAGCGAGCATTGTCTGATTTGAGTAGAGGATCGAACATGCTGGTACCAAGTTCAGCAACTGTTTTTTTTTTGTGGGAGGGGGGGGGGTGTAAGTCTTCTACTTAGTAAGGAGTGTGTTATAGCAACAAAAGCTTCACTGGCACGAAATGCTCCCAAAAATCCTATAAATCCACATTATAGGATTTTCTCTGTGTAGGGAATGTGAATGCAAGTATTCTCAGTCTATAACTTGCAAACGAATTACAATTAAATGACTTTACTCCACCACAGACACTTTAAACTGCTGTTCTGTTGCTAGATGTACATCATCAAGCCCACAAGCTTTACAAACAATGAATCATCCTTTTTAAGCAGATGCCGAAGGGCATGCCTCTTTGTAAACACATATTTCGTCTGTCCTTGAACGTAGTAAACATTTTCGGTTCCACAATTTTCAGCCCATATTCCGACAGGCGACTGCTATTCGCCACTGATTACAGTAGATGCTGATATCTCTCCACCTGGAGCCAGACTTATCTATACTCTGTGTTTAAGGAAATATGTTTGTCTTACTTGTCGATTTGCACAGGATTCTACTTTTTCCAGTAGCAATTTATATTCCTGCTGTAGCGCAATCGTTTTTAGCATGGATTCCAGTTTCGTAGTTTGGCATAGACCACTTCTATTTCTGTTTTCTTTTTCATATGCATTACACAATAACAGAACTTAAGAGAATAATTTCGATAATGGGGATTGGTGTACGTCTGTTTGATACAATCGTCCTTTTTCTTAACACTTGTGCCATAATGTTACTCGCGTATATCTGATGTTATCATGGAGAACAATGTAATGGATTGCGAGAGATATTTTTCTCTGCTTCAAACAAGCACTTTAGTGTAATACTTAAAAGTACGTCATCTCCGATGGAGCCTGAGCTAACTATCTCACGTAGTTTATTGGTAGGCAATTAAAACTATATGAAGACAGAACATAATTGGTAAAAGTTTTCCTCTGCCTTGAGTATCCAGAACGGTTATTTCTACGCCAGCGCATTTTTGGGTATTCTTATTACTCCAGTAGCAAACTGCAGAACGTTACTAAGCACAATGCAACAGCTGCTTTGTAAGTTAGTCGTTACCTGACACCACACGGATGTGATTGGCACAGAGCACATTGCAAATACTGTTAGAGTTTAAAACTCTTACAGAGCCTTGTACAGGGTCAAATATATGATCTTCTTTTCTGGATATATAGGGTGTTACAAAAAGCTACGGCCAAACTTTCAGGAAACATTCCTCACACACAAATAAAGAAAAGATGTTATGTGGACATGTGTCCGGAAACGCTTAATTTCCATGTTACAGCTCATTTTAGTTTCGTCAGTATGTACTGTACTTCCTGGATTCACCGCCAGTTGGCCCAATTGAAGGAAGGTAATGTTGACTTCGGTGCTTGTGTTGACATGCGACTCATTGCTCTACATTACTAGCATCAAGCACATCAGTACGTAGCATCAACAGGTTAGCGTTCATCACGAACGTGGTTTTGCAGTCAGTGCAATGTTTACAAATGCGGAGTTGGCAGATGCCCATTTCATGTACGGATTAGCACGGGGCAATAGCCGTGGCGCGGTACGTTTGCATCGAGACAGATTTCCAGAACGAAGGTGTCCCGACAGGAAGACGTTCGAAGCAATTGATCGGCGTCTTAGGGAGCACGGAACATTCCAGTCTACGACTCGCGACTGGGGAAGACCTAGAACGACGGGACACCTGCAATGGACGAGGCAATTCTTCGGGCAGTTGACGATAACCCTAATGTCAGCGTCAGAGAAGTTGCTGCTGTACAAGGTAACGTTGACCACGTCACTGTATGGAGAGTGCTACGGGAGAACCAGTTGTTTCCGTACCATGTACAGCGTGTGCAGGCACTATCAGCAGCTGATTGGCCTCCACAGGTACACTTCTGCGAATGGTTCATCCAACAATGTGTCAGTCTTCATTTCAGTGCAAATGTTCTCTTTACGGATGAGGCTTCATTCCAACGTGATCAAATTGTAAATTTTCACAATCAAAATGTGTGGGCTGACGAGAATCCGCACGCAATTGTGCAATCACGTCATCCACACAGATTTTCTGTGAAAGTTTGGGCAGGCATTGTTGGTGATGTCTTGATTGGGCCCCATGTTCTTCCACCTACGCTCAATGGAGCACGTTATCATGATTTCATACGGGATACTATACCTGTGCTGCTAGAACATGTGCCTTTACAAGTACGACACAACATGTCGTTCATGCTCCTGCACATTTCAGTCGAAGTGTTCGTACGCTTCTCAACAACAGATTCGGTGACCGATGGATTGGTAGAGGCGGACCAATTCCATGGCCTCCAAGCTCTCCTGACCTCAATCCTCTGACTTTCATTTATGGGGGCATTTGAAAGCTCTTGTCTACGCAACCCCGGTACCAAATGTAAAAACTCTTCGTGCTCGTATTGTGGACGGCTGTGATACAATACAACATTCTCCAGGGCTGCATCAGCGCACTAGGGATTCCGTGCGACGGAGGATGGATGCATGTATCCTCGCTAACGGAGGACATTTTGAACATTTCCTGTAACAAAGTGTTTGAAGTCGCGCTGGTACGCTCTATTGCTGTGTGCTTCCATTCCATGATTAATGTGATTTGAAGAGAAGTAATAAAATGAGCTCTAACATGGAAAGTAAGCGTTTCCGAACACATGTCCACATAACATATTTTCTTTCTTTGTGTGTGAGGAATGGTTCCTGAAAGTTTGGCCGTACCTTTTTGTAACACCCTGTATCTCTTAGCCTCCAGTCTGGTAATAGCATGTTCTTTTGCCAATAGGGACTTGCACGTTTCTCTTAGTCTCCTGTCCTGACACCTTTGAAAATCAATAATGTCGCCTACAATAAATTTGTTGAGGCTTTTGCTCGTGATATGGCATACAAATCCATTAGATATTTTTAATCTACGATTTTGGAGGTCTTCCATGTCCAATAGTCTACTCCAACTGTCTTATCTGTGGCCACAATCGCATTCTGTTTTCCTGGCAGTCTCTTTCTGTGCAGTAGTTATGGTATGTAGTTTCAGTTAATGAGGCTGTATGGGCAAATCCAGCGGCTCACAGACGTGTAATGAAGATAACAGTTTCAGTACATTTATATTCAAACAGCTCCCGATGGCTACAGAGCGTATGCGACGGGTGCCGTGCTGGTGGCTTTAACATGGGATTAGAGACTCCGTTACTGGGGTGTTGACGTTTACGGGCCTGCGTTTCGTTTCAACGAGTGCCGTGTCGCTGCAGTGTGTTCCTCTGTTTCATCAGCTTTGTGTAGGCCATTCCCCCAACCCCCACCCCCTCTTGCCTCCGGCCAATGTCAGCACTTCGAGGCCGTAAGCTCATTTACACAGAGAGTAGTGTTCCGACCACACATCTCAGCTGCCTGCAGCCTTGTGGAGGCGAGAGATGGGCTATGACCTGTGACAGTCTGCGATGGTGCATGTAGAAATTAATCAAAATATCCACGGGTATGCTGCCGGTCTATAGTGTCCAACGGGCACAATATTTCGGCGATCAAACATGTCGCCATCATCAGGTGAACTGACGGACTGAGCTCCTGTGAACGTGCCGGCACGGAGATCCGTACGCTATGGCTGCTCAGCGGGAACTGGGTTCGGTCGCGGCGGCGGCCGATTTAAATACCCTCCGCCCGCGGCGCGCTCCCTCCGCCGTCCGCGCCCAGCGCCACGGTCGCGCGGTGGAACAGATTGCGACGGCCTCTGAGATGACGTCGGTGTGATGGCTCTGTCCGCCGTGGTCGTCACAACTATACGTCTGCTCGATTTACTCTTGATTAACCCGATCACTGGTTCCCAAGCCTTGCTAAGATTATAGCCACAGTCACGGTTTATGAGGTCGTCATTGGTGCGAATTTCGATGGCCTCTCTAACAACGCTGTCCCAGTATCTCGACGTCTGTACCAGAATCCTCGTGCGGTCATACTCCATGGCGTGATTTTCCGACAAACAATGTTCAGCGACCGCCGACTTGCTCGGATACATCAGTCGAGTGTGCCTCTGGTGTTCACGGCATCGATCCTCGACGGTACGCATCGTCTGACCAATATACGACTTGCCGCACTGACACGGAATCTGGTACACGCCGGCCTTCCTCAAACCGAGGTCATCTTTGGCGCTCCCCACCAGTGCACGAGTTTTATTTGGAGGACAAAACACAGTTCCGACCCGGTGTTTCTTCAGAATGCGGGCGATTTTCCCCGAGAGTGCGCCTGTGTATGGAATAAATGCAGTGCCTACCTCCTCCCTCGTGACTTCATCCATCTCAACAGGTTGTGCTGCAGTGGTTGGGCGGAGAGCACGTTGAATCTGCCACTCTGAGTACCCATTTTTTCGAAATACAGTTCTCAGATGTTCCAATTCCTGGGGTAGACTCTCTGCATCAGAGATAGTGCGCGCCCTATGTACTAGAGTTTTAAGTACCCCATTCCTCTGTGAAGGGTGGTGGCAGCTGTCTGCATGCAAATACACTGATCTGTATTTGCATGCAGACAGCTGCCACCACCCTTCACAGAGGAATGGGGTACTTAAAACTCTAGTACATAGGGCGCGCACTATCTCTGATGCAGAGAGTCTACCCCAGGAATTGGAACATCTGAGAACTGTATTTCGAAAAAATGGGTACTCAGAGTGGCAGATTCAACGTGCTCTCCGCCCAACCACTGCAGCACAACCTGTTGAGATGGATGAAGTCACGAGGGAGGAGGTAGGCACTGCATTTATTCCATACACAGGCGCACTCTCGGGGAAAATCGCCCGCATTCTGAAGAAACACCGGGTCGGAACTGTGTTTTGTCCTCCAAATAAAACTCGTGCACTGGTGGGGAGCGCCAAAGATGACCTCGGTTTGAGGAAGGCCGGCGTGTACCAGATTCCGTGTCAGTGCGGCAAGTCGTATATTGGTCAGACGATGCGTACCGTCGAGGATCGATGCCGTGAACACCAGAGGCACACTCGACTGATGTATCCGAGCAAGTCGGCGGTCGCTGAACATTGTTTGTCGGAAAATCACGCCATGGAGTATGACCGCACGAGGATTCTGGTACAGACGTCGAGATACTGGGACAGCGTTGTTAGAGAGGCCATCGAAATTCGCACCAATGACGACCTCATAAACCGTGACTGTGGCTATAATCTTAGCAAGGCTTGGGAACCAGCGATCGGGTTAATCAAGAGTAAATCGAGCAGACGTATAGTTGTGACGACCACGGCGGACAGAGCCATCACACCGACGTCATCTCAGACGCCGTCGCAATCTGTTCCACCGCGCGACCGTGGCGCTGGGCGCGGACGGCGGAGGGAGCGCGCCGCGGGCGGAGGGTATTTAAATCGGCCACCGCCGCGACCGAACCCAGTTCCCGCTGAGCAGCCATAGCGTACGGATCTCCGTGCCGGCACGTTCACAGGAGCTCAGTCCGTCAGTTCACCTGATGATGGCGACATGTTTGATCGCCGAAATATTGTGCCCGTTGGACACTATAGACCGGCAGCATACCCGTGGATATTTTGATTATCAAATACGCCGGGAGAAACTCAAGAATCACATGTAGAAATTGTTTATATTTGCTCTGATGTGTCCATTGCTCACTCTCATTTGCGTATGGCGGTAATGTACGCACTACAGATTGTTTCAGCATCTATTCAAATGTCTTATAGTGTTGTCTCATACTACTACTGAGGGAATTACGCTTCTTTAAAATTTTTCCTAGAGCTTCTGGCGAGTATCATCTATAGTTAGCGTTCTTGCAGGATTGTTTTCACAATCCTTATAACATGGCCACAAACTACTAGTATTGTGAGAAATATTTGGTTTAGGTACTGTAGTTACAATTACAGATCTTCATTCCGCAAACTGTTAACAAAGGTTATCTGCAAAGGCAACTGCAGATATCCTCTGGTGGGTATGTAGGCGCCTGCGAGTTGCAGAATGTTTTGCCTAGGAGGGATGGTTCCCCTCTGAATGCTTGATTTTGTAGTAGCCTGTTTTGCTCCAGCCACTGGGTCGGAGATCATAACATCAATAATTGTGCAACTTTCTCGGCCGCTGCTACCTCAGGGTTTGAGGCTGTACCTCACACGTCGGAGATCGAAGTGCGACCTACGTTAAAGGTTTCTCGGACTGTTTGAAATTCTGCTCATCTCTCTAGATCTTAGTGCTGTGATTCACATGCACTACCTTCGGTTGGAAGCATTATTTGAGATCTTTATTCGATATTTCCAGCAATACGAGAAACTGAACCTAGTACTGTAGGGAAGAGCTCAGAATTCGATCAGGAGTATTTCTGCTAGGCGTTACCACCAGGAAAACCTCATTCGGGTGATGGATGCACACCATTGGGGTGATGGGTGAATAGACTAAGATCTTGGAAAAACGATTAATTACTTACAAGAATCAAATTAAAGCTACTAGATGTCTGTCTAGCCATGTATATTCTATAGCACATTAGACACAAACACAGCATCTTTCGTTGGAAACATCCGAATTTTCCTTGAAGTGCCACAATCTAATAATGTGGTGGTGGCTTAGCAGATGGTTTACCGATTACAGTGTGATATTTCTTATACCTTATATTTGGTTAGAAATCTGTAGTGCTTACTGAATTTGCTATGGTGGCATTAATATGCCATGACGCATTTATTTCTACCAATACATTCGTTTCTAACGCTATGACTTCACATGTGGTAGTGATGACGCAGTGGCTTAGCAATGATAAATAAATCAGAAGCATGCTGTATGATGACTGACTGACAAGATCATGACGTCGATGCAATGTAAAATACGAGAATTGCGGAAAATTTAATAAATACATAAAACCGAGGGAGTACTGGCATATATGCCTTAGTGTGGTCACTAATCGTGCACCAAATGGCGTAATATAAAGGTGTTGACAGATAGAACTCAAGTGATGTGACTTAACATAAATCATGTTGTGTCTCTTTGTCAGTAACAAATAGCCTGATCTTCTCCCTACGCTGTCCTCTTTCAGAGTGACCCACGCCCACTCAAGTGCAAATACGTATGCACAAACACACACACACACACACACACACACACAGCGCCCTTTTACGTAGAGTGTAACAGCTACTACTGCTAGTAACTCGTGGCTGCTGCCACAGTAATACTCGCATGAAACTGTAACATGCGAGGTGCGGCTAGAAAAAAAACCGGACTGATGCTGGAGAAAACATTTATTTACAATTATTTACAATTTCATGTTATCTCCTTCAATGTACTCTCCTCCTCGGTCTCTACACCGCTCCATACGAATTTTCCACTGTTCATAGCAATGCTGCAGATCATTTTCGGTAAGTCCATACATTACTTCCGTCGCTTTTTCTTTTACTGCTTCAACAGTCTCAAATCTAGTTCCTTTCAAAGCTGACTTGACTTTAGGGAAAAGAAAAAAGTCACAGGGGGCCAAATCAGGTGAGTAGGGTGGATGATCTAAGATGGGAATGTTGTGTTTTGCCAAAAACGTCTTCACTGACAACGTACTGTGAGCTGGGGCATTGTCTTGGTGAAGGATCCATGACTTTTTTCTCCACAAATCGTTCCGTTTTCTCCGTACTCGCTCACGTAGGGTAGCCAGGACGCTAATGTAGTAATGCTGATTCTCTGTTTGTCCCTCTGGTACCCAATCAATGTGCACAATCCCTTTGATGTCAAAAAAAAACAATCTTCATTGCCTTGAATTTCGATTTTGACATTCGTGCTTTTTTTTGTCGTGGAGAACCAGGAGTTTTCCAATGCATCGATTGGCGTTTAATTTCGGGATCGTAAGTAAAAAACCACGATTCATCGCAAGTAATAACATTTTGTAAGAAGGTGGGATCACTTTCAATGTTTTCCAGGATGTCAGAACAAATCATTCTTCAGCGTTCCTTCTGTTCAATTGTGAGACACTTTGGAATCATTTTTGAACACACTTTGTTCATGTTGAAACTTTCGTGAAGAATCTGCCTAACACTTTCCTTGTCAACTACTGTTAACTCAGACACTGCTCTGATTGTTAAACGGCGATCTTGTCGAACAAGTTTACCGATTTTTTCAATGTTTGCATCAATTTTTGCTGACAATGGTCTGCCAGTGCGAGTGTCATCACTGGTGTCTTCGCGGCCATCTTTAAATCGTTTAAACCACTCAAACACTTGTGTTCGCGATAAACAATCATCGCCGTACACTTGTTGTAATATTACAAACGTTTCACTTGCAGATTTTCCCAGTTTGAAACAAAATTTGATGTTAACACGCTGTTCTTTCTGTACACTCAACATTTTCCGACGCACAGACAAAACGTCAACTACTTAAAACAGACGCCACGGGCAGACTGAGTGCAGGAGGCAGATGAAACTCGAGCAGTAGGCGGAGCGAGAGTCACGTGACAGGCCACGCGACTTTCAGCCTTATTGCATTCGTTTTATTGTTTCACCAGTACTAGTCCGGTTTTTTTCTAGCCACACCTCGTATGCCTGGAGATCAGGAAATAATAATGCTGCTGCTGCACTTACATCGTGATATTAATCATGTAACTCATCTCACACTCACAAGTCTTTTCCAACTTCCGACCTATACCACTATGTACTGGACGCTGCTGCTACAGGTGTACACATCAAGTTAAACGGATCACGACAGACAGGACGACACACGGAAATGTTAATTTTCTTTTTTGCACCACTTTGTGCTGACACTACTGCTGACATCATAACGTGACAAATAGACCGATTTATGGAAATATTAATTTTTTTCTACATCCTCTGCACATCACAAAGTGTTGGCGCATAAGTTAACTTGCTGGAACTGGAAGTAGCTGGTGTGGCTATGATACTGCTGCTGCATGCTCTAACGTTGTGCTGCTCGAAGCAACATTGCGAATGGGTGCTGAAATACAGTATTAGTAGCAACAATATTCCTATCGTTTGTGACGAATACGTTTTGTTGCCAATATTAATATGTGACAGATACTAATAACTGCCCACACAGACGACGGCAGTCTCAGGCAACTGCAGTGTGGTTTCAGTTGCCTGAGACTGCTGTCGTGTGTGAGAGTTTCGTTTGCGCTAGTGTGTGTATGTGTGTCTATTGTTGAGGAAGACCAATGGCCGAAAGCTTTAACTGTGAAAGTCTTTTTGTTGTGCCTGTCTGCGACTCAGCATCTCCGCTACATGGTGCATGGCAACTTTCCTTCTCATAATATTGTCACTCTGAGGACAGAACGACGAGCTGCCTTCACAGACACGTGCCAGGCAAGTGTGCTCGGACCCTTACCGTTTGTGTCTTATAATAATGAGAAGCCAGACGAAATGAATACTAATTTTCAGACTTCATGCAAATGAAGCAGTTATGTGTAAAGAACTAGTACCTGAAAAAAAAAGCAGCACAAATATCTGGTCAGATCTGGAAAACATTTTGAACTACTGAGAAGATTGGCAACTTCCTCTAATTGTCCGTAAATGTAAGTGGTGCAGTCAAAGAAAGGCAGAAAACTGGTATCGTATGATCACTGGACTTCGTCAATTCGTAGAGATACCTGGATGTATGGCAGTCCCTTGGAGACAGAGGCCAAAATTTTCCACGAAATCCTACTTGCAAGTAAATGTTAACTGAAAATATTCTGCCTTGAGCGAAACACAGTTTCCCGTTTTTCATCCATCCTTATTTTGGTGATGTTTTTTCTTCATGGAGTAATTTTCCAAGAGGAAACTTATAATGTCAGCACTGTGGCATTTACCAGATTCAAAGTATTGTAAGAAGCATATACAGGGTGTTACAAAAAGGTACGGCCAAACTTTCAGGAAACATTCCTCACACACAAATAAAGAAAAGATGTTGTGTGGACATTTGTCCGGAAACGCTTAATTTCCATGTTAGAGCTCATTTTAGTTTCGTCAGTATGTACTGTACTTCCTCGATTCACCGCCAGTTGGCCCAATTGAAGGAAGGTAATGTTGACTTCGGTGCTTGTGTTGATATGCGACTCATTGCTCTACAGTACTAGCATCAAGCACATCGGTACGTAGCATCAACAGGTTAGTGTTGCATTTGTAAACATTGCACTGACTTCAAAACCACGTTCGTCATGAGGATTGACACATTGTTGGATGAACCATTCGCAGAACGACGAGGACACCTGCAATGGACGAGGCAATCCTTCGCGCAGTTGACGATAACCCTAATGTCAGCGTCAGAGAAGTTGCTGCTGTACAAGGTAACGTTGACCACGTCACTGTATGGAGAGTGCTACGGGAGAACCAGTTGTTTCCGTACCATGTACAGCGTGTGCAGGCACTATCTGCAGCCGATTGGCCTCGACGGGTACACTTCTGCGAATGGTTCATCCAACAATGTGTCAATCCTCATTTCAGTGCAATGTTCTCTTTACGGATGAGGCTTCATTCCAACGTGATCAAATTGTAAATTTTCACAATCAAAATGTGTGGGCTGACGAGAATCCGCACGCAATTGTGCAATCACGTCATCAACACAGATTTTCTGTGAAAGTTTGGGCAGGCATTGTTGGTGATGTCTTGATAGAGCCCCATGTTCTTCCACCTACGCTCAATGGAGCACGTTATCACGATTTCATACGGTATACTCTACCTGTGCTGCTAGAGCATGTGCCTTTACAACTACGACACAACATGTGGTTCATGCACGATGGAGGTCCTGCACATTTCAGTCGAAGTGTTCGTACGCTTCTCTTCAACAGATTCGGTGACCAGTAGATTGGTAGAGGCGGACCAATTCCGTGGCCTCCACGCTCTCCTGACTTCAACCCTCTTGACTTTCATTTATGGGGGCATTTGAAAGCTCTTGTCTACGCAACCCCGGTATCAAAGGTAGAGACTCTTCGTGCTCGTATTGTGGACGGCTGTGATACAATACGCCATTCTCCAGGGCTGCATCAGCGCAACAGGGATTCCATGCGACGGAGGGTGGATGCGTGTGTCCTCGCTAACGGAGGACATTTTGAGCATTTCCTGTAACAAAGTGTTTGAAGTCACGCTGGTACGTTCTGTTGCTGTGTGTTTCCATTCCATGATTAATGTGATTTGAAGAGAAGTAATAAAATGAGCTCTAACATGGAAAGTAAGCGTTTCCGGACGCATGTCCACATAACATATTTTCTTTCTTTGTGTGTGAGGAATGTTTCCTGAAAGTTTGGCCGTACCTTTTTGTAACACCCTGTATATGATAATGGCACATGGTGTTCTTGAAGTCGGTGTCTGCTATTTGCAGTTTATCTGGTATCTGGGTATTGAAAATGACAGGAAGCGACATGATTAACAGCATTTGCTATTAACTGTACTTATACACATATAACATTTTACTTATCGTTCGGCAGAGAAATAGAGAAACACACTTATGGGTGTGAAACATCGCCAAAGCATTTATTGGTAAGAAAAAAGAAATTGTGTTTTGTGTAAGATAAAATGATTTCAAATCGCAATTATCGTTGAAAAAAACAAAGACATGAATATTGAGTTTCCATGAAGAAAAGTCAGCTCATGCTGAATACCTATTTTAAAAGTTTCAAGACAAGTATTGGTAGAAGAATCTGAGACTATAGTACGGACCCTTAGCTGCTTCTCATATAGGGACAACAAAGAGAAGATGAGACTAATTGCAGCATGCACAGAGGCGAAATGAATTGGAAGACAGCCCATTATGAGGTACTATGGAAACTACCCTCTTCCACGCACTTCTAATTGCTTTACAGAGTACGGGTATAGAAGTAGATTTACATGTTATCGACATCTTTATCTTTCCCTTACAACAATTGGTCTCTCAAGTGAATATTTCCTTTTGTATAGGAAAAAACCTACGTCCGAAATTCGGTTACTGAAGCAACGAAATAACACGGGAAGTAGAATAATAAGCTACCCAAATGGGTGATAATCACAGGTGCATGCACCCCTATTCTCCAATAACTTAGCCGGCCGCGGTGGTCTCGCGGTTCTAGGCGCGCAGTCCGGAACCGTGCGACTGCTACGGTCGCAGGTTCGAATCCTGCCTCGGACATGGATGTTTGTGATGTCCTTAGGTTAGTTAGGTTTAAGTAGTTCTAAGTTCTAGGGGACTGGTGACCACAGCAGTTGAGTCCCATAGCGCTCAGAGCCATCCAATAACTTAATTATTGCTTCAGTTTGCTTACTATTTGTATCCATCAGCTTTTCCTTCAGTTGCACACTTTAAAAATGGTATTGTTAGAAATATAATTACTTGTGGGTGAGAGAACCAGTTTATATTATATTATAGCTGCATGGAGGAAAAGTAAATATCGCATTTTGTAATATTATTACGCTTATGTATGTACCCAAAAGTGAAGTTCGTATGATAAGGACAGCGTTCCACCTCCATAATGAAGGAGTACATAGGAAGTTACAAATGCTATCCAAAAGAACCCAAGACTCACACAACTACTTCCTTAAGTATCTAGATGTCTCCCTCTATCCATCACTGTTACCTAGGCAACACCTACGAACCTGTCAAAGAAGCTTGACTCAGTAACTAATCTATTGCACCAATCTTGCGGGAACAACTGGAAGGCAAATTCTGATACGCTGTGCAATGCTACAATTTCACAAATGTACTCAGATCCAGGTTGTTGTAGGCTTCATGCGAAAACAGCGCACATACACATGAGACAGAATGAGACTGAACAGCTCTCCCCAGGATCCACTAGCTGTATGCCTGAAGTCATACAGGCCACTTTGAGTTGATATTTAGGTTAGAGAAGTTTTCGACGTTACAGGGAATTGGAATGAACATCCACCGACAAAGGCCACGTAATTCAATAACGAACGAGAAAGGTGGCAGTAGTTTGATCTTCGTTTTTGGTAGTCATCAGGACTCTAGCACACCCAACTGTCACACGGAAGACATGGCCACATCCTGAGTAAGAGGGGTTGTAGTGAAAGTGCCTGCATACGACCTTGGTGTCAAAGAGCAGGCAGCGAGACTTACCGTGGAGAGCTGCCCTCAGCGTGTTTATAAAATCAATCTGAAAGGCTTACATGAAGTGACACCGAGTGTCACAATCTGGTTAAGAAATATATGCTCTGATCTCGGCATACTTTGTGTATCTACATCTATATCTACATGGATACTCTGCAAATAACATCTAAGTGCCTGGCAGAGGGTTCATCGAACCACCTTCACAATTCTCTATTATTCCAATCTCGTGTAGCGCGTGGCAAGAATGAACACCTACATCTTTCCGTACGAGCTCTGATTTCCCTTATTTTATCTTGGTGATCGTTCCTCCTTATGTGGGTCGGTGTCAACAAAATATTTTCGCATTCGTAGGAGGAAGTTGGTGTTGTGGCTTGGCAAGACAGCCAAGCCACTGAGGAAGCCGAAAGGCACGCCTTTAAGCTCACGCAGGATGGCGTGAGGTCTGGAACAGGTAAAGTAATTGAGACTAGCAAATAAAGTACGAAGCTGCTGGAATACTTAACTTTAATCCATAAGTGGTGAACATAGCTCTTGACGGTACATGCATCACAAGATAAATAGCAAATGATAATGGCGCCTTGCTAGGTCGTACAAATGACGTAGCTGAAGGCTATGCTAACTATCGTCTCGGCAAATGAGAGCTTAATTTGTCAGTGAACCATCGCTAGCAAAGTCGGCTGTATAACTGTGGCGAGTGCTAGGACGTCTCTCTAGACCTGCCGTGTGGCGGCGCTCGGTCTGCAATCACTGACAGTGGCGACACGCGGGTCCGACGTATACTAACGGACCGCGGCCGATTTAAAGGCTACCACCTAGCAAGTGTGGTGTCTGGCGGTGACACCACAGTTGGTGATTGGAATTTCGTGAGAAGATTCCGTCGCAACGAAAAACGCCTTTCTTTTAATGATGTCCAGCCCAAATCCTGTATCATTTCTGTGACACTCCCTCCCATATTTCGCGATAATACAAAACGTCTGCCTTTCTTTGAACTTTTTCGATGTACTCCATCAGTCCTATGTGGTAAAGATCCCACACCGCGCAGCAGTATTCTAAAAGAGGACGGACAACTGTAGTGTAGGCAGTCTCCTTAGTACGTCTGTAACATCTTTAAAGTGGCCTGCCAATAAAACGCAGTCTTTGGTTAGACTTCCCCTCAACATTTTCTATGTGTTTCTTCCAATTTAAGTTGTTCGTAATTGTAATACCTAGGTATTTAGTTGAATTTACGGCTTTTAGATTAGACTGATTTATCGTGTAACTGAAGTTTAACGAGTTCCTTTTAGCACTCATGTGGGTGACCTCAAACTTTTCGTTATTTAGGGTCAACTGCCACTTTTCACACTATTCAGATATCTTCTCTAAATCGTTTTGCAGTTTGTTTTGATCTACTGATGACTTTATTAGTCGATAAACGACGGCTTCATCTGCAAACAACCGAAGACGGCTGCTCAGATTGTCTTCCAAATCGTTTATATAGATAAGGAATAGCAAAGGGCCTATAACACTACCTTGGCGAACGCCAGAAATCACTTCTGTTTTACTCGATGACATTTCGTCAGTTACTACGAACTGTGACCTCTCTGACAGGAAATCACAAATCCAGTCACAAAACTGAGACGATATTCCATAAGCACGGAATTTCACTACGAGCCTTCCGGAAATCCAGGAATACGGAATCGATCTAAAATCCCTTGTCAATAGCACTGAACACTTCATGTTAATAAAGAGCTAGTCGTGTTTCACAGGAACGATGTTTTCTAAACCCATGTTGACTGTGTGTCAATAGACCGTTTTCTTCGAGGTAATTCATAATGTTCGAACACAATGTATGTTCCAAACTCCTGCTCCATAGTGACATTTAACGATATGGGCCTGTAATTTAGTGGATTACTCCTACCTTTCTTGAATATTGGTGTGACCTGTGCAACTTTCCAGTCCTTGGTACGGATCGTTCGTCGAGCGAACGGTTGTATATGATTGTTAAGTATGGAGCTAACGCATCAGCATACACCGAAAGGAACCTAATTGGCATAGAGTCTGGACAATAAGACTTGCTTTTATTAAGTGATTTAAGTTGCTTCACTACTCCGAGGATATTTACTTCTACGTTACTCATGTTGGCAGCTGTTCTCGGTTCGAGTTCTGGAATATTTACTTCGTCTTCTTTTGTGAGGGCATTTCGGAAGTCTGTGTTTAGTAACACTTCTTTGGCAGCACTCCCTTCGATAGTATCTCCATTGCTATCGCTCATAGAAGGCATCGATTGTTTCTTGCCGCTAACGTACTTCACATACGATCAGAATCTCTTTGGATTTTCTGCCAGGTTTCGAGAAAAAGTGTTTATGGTTGTGTATGTTCTGGAAAGGCACATGACAATGATGATCTTCCTATACTAGAACGTTTCTTTGTCATGTCATTGTTTTGGATGAATGTGTGCACAGGCCGGCCGAAGTGGCCGTGCGGTTCTAGGCGCTGCAGTCTGGAACCGCGAGACCGCTACGGTCGCAGGTTCGAATCCTGTCTCGGGCATGGATGTGTGTGATGTCCTTAGGTTAGTTAGGATTAACTAGTTCTAAGTTCTAGGGGACTAATGACCTCAGAAGTTGGGTCCCATAGTGCTCGGAGCCTTCTTTTTGTGTGCACAGGTATTGTTGTATTTTAACACAGACCACTCACTTTATCAAAATAATCAGGAGACTTGCGTAGCACTGACAGTCTACGCCAGAATAACTCAGCCTTGGCACATGCGTAATGACCTGCGCACCCCTATCGAAGAAAGACATAAAACTTTGGCAACTGAGAAACTGAGTTTAACTTTCACTATTCTGTTCTAGAAAATACAAAAATATTTCAGAACATCACTTGTTACGTCAAGTGATTCCATTTTATTTTGAAGGCTGAACGACACAGAGTGGGACGTGGAGTCGCTGACAGCAGGTCGCCTGGGGCATCGCACGCTCTCCCGGCTAGTACGCGCTGTTCGGCGCATTACAAAAGCTGTAGTCGCCAGGAGAACATGTGAGGAATACCGAGTCCTGCATCTTAACGAGGGGGTCGAGAACAGAACTGATGAGTATGTTATTTGGAAGTATGTTGATGTTACATAAAGTGCAATATGCTCATGAAGGGTATGCTTCTAAGAAACTCTTGTCTAATATAAGGCTCTGAGCACTGTGGGGCTTAACGTCTTAGGTCATCAGTCCCCTATAACTTAGAACTACTTAAACCTAACTAACCTAAGGACATCACACACATCCATGCCCGAGGCAGGATTCGAGCCTGCGACCGTAGCAGTCCCGCGGTTCCGGGCTGAAGCGCCTAGAACCGCACGGCCACCGCGACCGGCACTCTTGTCTAATACAGGGTGATTCAAAAAGAATACCACAACTTTAAAAATGTGTATTTAATGAAAGAAACATAATATAACCTTCTGTTATACATCATTACAAAGAGTATTTAAAAAGGTTTTTTTTTTCACTCAAAAACAAGTTCAGATATGTTCAATATGGTCCCCTCCAGACACTCGAGCAATATCAACCCGATACTCCAACTCGTTCCACACTCTCTGTAGCATATCAGGCGTAAGAGTTTGGATAGCTGCTGTTATTTCTCGTTTCAAATCATCAATGGTGGCTGGGAGAGGTAGCCGAAACACCATATCCTTAACATACTCCCATAAGAAAAAATCGCAGGGGGTAAGATCAGGGCTTCTTGGAGGCCAATGATGAAGTGCTCTGTCACGGGCTGCCTGGCGGCCGATCCATCGCCTCGGGTAGTTGACGTTCAGGTAGTTACGGACAGATAAGTGCCAATGTGGTGGTGCTCCATCCTGCTGAAATATGAATTGTTGTGCTTCTTGTTCGAGCTGAGGGAACAGCCAATTCTCTAACATCTCCAGATACTGTAGTCCAGTTACAGTAGCACCTTCGAAGAAAAAGGGACTAAAAACTTTATTGGCTGAAATGGCACAGAAAACGTTCACCTTAGGCGAGTCACGTTCATACTGAGTTGTTTCCCGCGGATGCACGCTGAACAACTGTCGTCGATTCACTTCTGCCGTACTCTCTCCCCCATTACGTGATAATACAAAACGAGCTGCCCTTTTTTGCACCCTTTCGATATCCTCTGTGAATCCCACCTGGTAAGGATCCCACACCGCGCAGCAATATTCTAACAGAGGACGAAAGAGTGTAGTGTAAGCTGTCTCTGTAGTGGACTTGTTGCATCTTCCAAGTGTCCTGCCATTTAAACGCAACCTTTGGCTCGCCTTCCCCACAATATTATCTATGTGGTCTTTCCAGCTGAAGTTGTTTGTAATTTTAACACCCAAGTACTTAGTTGAATTGACAGCCTTGAGAATTGTACTATTGATCGAGTAATCGAATTCCAACGGATTTCTTTTTGAACTCGAGTGGATCACCTCACACTTTTCGTTATTTAGCGTCAACTGTCACCTGCCACACCATACAGCAATCTTTTCTAAATCGCTTTGCAACTGATACTGGTCTTCGGATGACCTTACTAGATGGTAAATTACATCATCATCTGCTAACAACCTAAGAGAACTGCTCAGATTGTCACCCAGGTCATTTATATAGATCAGCAACAGCAGAGGTCCCAGGACGCTTCCCTGGGGAATACCTGATATCACTTCAGTTTTACTCGATGATTTGCCGTCTATTACTACGAACTGCGACCTTCCTGACAGGAAATCACGAATCCAGTCGCATAAGTGAGACGATACCCGTAGGCCCGCAGCTTGATTAGAAGTCGCTTGTGAGGAACGGTGTCAAAAGCTATCCGGAAATCTAGAAATACAGAATCAACTTGAGATCCCCTGTCGATAGCGGCCAGTACTTCGTGCGAATAAAGAGCTAGCTGCGTTGCACAAGAACGATGTTCTCTGAAGCCATGCTGATTACGTATCAAATAGATCGTTCCCTTCCAGGTGATTCATAATGCCAGTAGATGCTGATTCTTCATGAAGCTACCAACGCTTCTGACAAGTGCAGCATTCTCCTGAGTGTTTCATGTACCTCTAAAAGCACCACGATTTTTGATTTTTATCTGTAATCTGGCAATTTATTCAGGGGTTACGGGCTAAGAACAGTATTCAGTTGAAATCAGATACTAACATCAGTAAGGAAACTAATCACCTCTCCACGAGACCACGCTAAGAAACAGAACCTTAGACCGCCTCTAAGGTTGGTAAAGGCCTAGCTTTCGCAATGGAGTGAGGCCATATCCATCTGATATCACTCATTAAATCATGTAGAGTTACCAGATTGCGGGGATACCGACTGCTGTGTTTCAGAGGCTTCTGCCAGGTGTTTTCTGTAAGATTCAGATCGAGTGATCTAGTGGCCCAGGCGAAGAAACCTAAAAATTTTTATATATGATGTATAACATTTACCACTGGCGGCTGCTTAGGATGCCCAGCTTAGAGAGCAGCTAGATGCGCATCAGTTTTAAGATTTCTGTACACGATATATTACCATTAGTGGGGGCCCTTGTGGGTGCCAAAGTAAAGGGGGCACCAGACGCATCACAACTGTAAGATTTCTCTACATGATGTACTGGAATGAGTGGTGAACCCTAGGGGCCACAAAACGAGAGGTGCCCTAGGGGTGCAACAACACAACTATAAGGATTCTGCAAATCATGTAGGTATCAAAAATGGTTGTGTATGCCAGGAACACCAAGTTCAGTGGGGTGCCAGCTGCACCACTTGTAAGATATCTGTACATAAAGTTACACAAATAGTAGTGCCTACTGGTGGTCCATAGATACGAGAGCGACAGGGGTGCAAAAATTGTAAGATTTCTTTATATATGACATACCATCATTAGTAACTGTCATTATGGGCCCCAAGGTAACAGAATGTGCCAGGGGTGCCACAACTATAAGATTTCCAAACATCATCACTATTTATAGCTGTTGCTTGATGCCCCAAAACGAAATTAGCCAAAGGGGTGCCAAAACTCTAAGATTTCTATACATGAATTATCACAATTAGTAATTGCTGCATTTGGCACCAACCTAGAGGGGCGCAAGAAGTGCCATAACTGTAAGGTTTGAAAGTTAATGTCTTACATTAGTAGTGAATACCTTACGTACCAAGCTGAGAGCTGCGCTACATGGACCACAACCATAAGATATCTGTATGTGATATACAGGGTGTTACAAAAACGTACGCCCAAACTTTCAAGAAACATTCCTCATGCACAAATAAAGAAAAGATGTTATGTGGACATGTGTCCGGAAACGCTTAATTTCCATGTTAGAGCTCATTTCACTTTCGTCAGTATGTACTGTACTTCCTCGATTCACCTACATGATTTCATACGGGATACTCTACCTGTGCTGCTAGAACATGTGCCTTTACAAGTACGACACAACATGTGGTTCGTGCACGATGGAGATCCTGCACATTACAGTCGAAGCGTTCGTACGCTTCTCTTCAACAGATTCGGTGACCAATGGATTGGTAGAGGCGGACCAATTCCATGGCCTCCACGCTCTCCTGACCTCAACCCTCTCGACTTTCATTTATGGGGACGTTTGAAAGCTCTTGTCTACGCAACCCCGGTACCAAATGTAGAGACTCTTCGTGCTCGTATTGTGGACGGCTGTGATACAATATGCCATTCTCCAGGGCTGCATCAGCGCATCAGGGATTCCATGCGACGGAGGGTGGATGCTTGAATCCTCGCTAACAGAGGACATTTTGAACATTTCCTGTAACAAAGTGTTTGAAGTCACGCTGGTACGTTCTGTTGCTGTGTGTTCGCATTCCATGATTAATGTGATTCGAAGAGAAGTAATAAAATGAGCTCTAACATGGAAAGTAAGCATTTCCGGACACATGTCCACATAACATACACTCCTGGAAATTGAAATAAGAACACCGTGAATTCATTGTCCCAGGAAGGGGAAACTTTATTGACACATTCCTGGGGTCAGATACATCACATGATCACACTGACAGAACCACAGGCACATAGACACAGGCAACAGAGCATGCACAATGTCGGCACTAGTACAGTGTATATCCACCTTTCGCAGCAATGCAGGCTGCTATTCTCCCATGGAGACGATCGTAGAGATGCTGGATATAGTCCTGTGGAACGGCTTGCCATGCCATTTCCACCTGGCGTCTCAGTTGGACCAGCATTCGTGCTGGACGTGCAGACCGCGTGAGACGACGGTTCATCCAGTCCCAAACATGCTCAATGGGGGACAGATCCGGAGATCTTGCTGGCCAGGGTAGTTGACTTACACCTTCTAGAGCACGTTGGGTGGCACGGGATACATGCGGACGTGCATTGTCCTGTTGGAACAGCAAGTTCCCTTGCCGGTCTAGGAATGGTAGAATGATGGGTTCGATGACGGTTTGGACGTACCGTGCACTATTCAGTGTCCCCTCGACGATCACCAGTGGTGTACGGCCAGTGTAGGAGATCGCTCCCCACACCATGATGCCAGGTGTTGGCCCTGTGTGCCTCGGTCGTATGCAGTCCTGATTGTGGCGCTCACCTGCACGGCGCCAACACGCATACGACCATCATTGGCACCAAGGCAGAAGCGACTCTCATCGCTGAAGACGACACGTCTCCATTCGTCCCTCCATTCACGCCTGTCGCGACACCACTGGACGCGGGCTGCACGATGTTGGGGCGTGAGCGGAAGACGGCCTAATGGTGTGCGGGACCGTAGCCCAGCTTCATGGAGACGGTTGCGAATGGTCCTCGCCGATACCCCAGGAGCAACAGTGTCCCTAATTTGCTGGGAAGTGGCGGTGCGGTCCCCTACGGCACTGCGTAGGATCCTACGGTCTTGGCGTGCATCCGTGCGTCGCTGCGGTCCGGTCCCAGGTCGACGGGCACGTGCACCTTCCGCCGACCACTGGCGACAACATCGATGTACTGTGGAGACCTCACGCCCCACGTGTTGAGCAATTCGGCGGTACGTCTACCAGGCCTCCCGCATGCCCACTATACGCCCTCGCTCAGAGTCCGTCAACTGCACATACGGTTCACGTCCACGCTGTCGCGGCATGCTACCAGTGTTAAAGACTGCGATGGAGCTCCGTATGCCACGGCAAACTGGCTGACACTGACGGCGGCGGTGCACAAATGCTGCGTAGCTAGCGCCATTCGACGGCGAACACCGCGGTTCCTGGTGTGTCCGCTGTGCCGTGCGTGTGATCGTTGCTTGTACAGCCCTCTCGCAGTGTCCGGAGCAAGTATGGTGGGTCTGACACACCGGTGTCAATGTGTTCTTTTTTCTATTTCCAGGAGTGTATTTTCTTTCTTTGTGTGTAAGGAATGTTCCTGAAAGTTTGGCCATACCTTCTTCTAACACCCTGTATAACAATTAGTGGCAATTGCTATTGGAGCCAAAGTGAAAAGCCTCCCAGAAGTGTGCCAGCCGCGGTGGTCTCGCGGTTCTAGGCGTGCACTCAGGAACCGTGCGACTGCTACGGTCACAGGTTCGAATCCTGCCTCGGGCATGGATGTGTGTCATGTCCTTAGGTTAGTTAGGTTTAAGTAGTTCTAAGTTCTAGGGGACTGATGACCACAGCAGTTGAGTCCCATAGTGCTCAGAGCCATTTGAACCAACCTCCCAGAAGTGTGTAACCTCCCCCTCACTTATCGACCTTAGAGACAGTGAAAAATTGAACCGCGTGTACCTAATGGAAATTTGGGAATAGCAATCGTCACCGAAGGTAATCTGTCGGTAAAGAGGGAGGAAAGGGTTACATCTAAATGAAAGGAAAAATGCAAATGAAACTGGTGGAAATTAATTTTGAAAAGGTGTAAAGTTAATAAAGAAAGTAAATGTGCAGCCGTTACGTCAACAATTAAATAGCGGTAATTAGATATTTGAGATTTGGGGGAAATTACGGCCGCCAGTCCTAAGGACAATTACTATAGTAAGTGAAAAAAAAGAAAGGTTATTACACATATAATTAGCACTAGAAGCGTGGCAACTGAAGGTTGACACATGTAGTGTGAAAACTGAAAGTTTGGCGGAAGTAATTAATTTCGCTACACTCTGACTTAATTTAGCAAAAGAATTAATAAAACCGGAAAATTGAAAGTTATTTTAGTGACTGAAATTAATAGTGAGCTTTCTTTCTGAAGCACATTGAAATTCAGTAAAATACGGTTAGTCTTGGACTACCTCAAGAATCATTTCAAAAGTAACTTGAATCTACGCAATTTAGAAATAAGAGATTTAACTTTGAACTTGAATCAAATGATTCTGAACAATTAACAATAGTAAAATTTAGTACGTACCAAGCTGAGCTGCAGTCACAGGTAAGCTAAAATACGGTAACAAAACTCGCACTCTTAATTTGTGCTTGTGTAATCTAAATATTGTAGCCAGCTATGAATACTTAAAGTGAACTTTGAAATTTAAGCAGTGAAATGGAATTATGCTGGCGTTTGAATTTCAACGACACTCGGGTTCATTTCGGAAAAGGAAGGGACCCTGCTTGGCAATGCAATTGGGACAATGAGCAACAAAGGTTCATGCTAAGTTGCTGTAATTTTGCGAGGCAAATGGAACAATTTGAAAAGCTGAGGTCTGCCATACAGTTCTGAAACTTTACGTGCTTCCAGTCTTCCTTGTTGGTTGATTGAAGGTTTGAAGCCGTCGATCGAGGAGGTGGCGACAGTCACTCATTGTCGGCCGTCGCTGTTGCAGAAGCTGGATGTTGGCGCGCCTTCTTCTCGACACGGTCACCAGACGAAACGGGCTCTTGATGTGCGCCAGCTAATGCTTCCCGTCCGCGACACCATGTCAGAAACTATCATCGCAAGTCGAGCGCAATTACATGCTGCCAAACCCCGAAAGCGCGGCAACTCGCGGGAGCTTCACACAACACACCTGCTCCACTCGCTACTCCAGCCAGACTCCCTCGCTGCCCGCGCTCCACGCGGCAGAGTTAACACTACCAAAGATCCTACACACCTGTATTCTTCACACGACCTATCGATGTAATCGTTCGATAGCAGTTTTCCCTAGGCAAGACCCAGCGTAAAAATACAAATAATATTTACGAGACAAACCAATTATACATTGACATAAATGCATAAATATATATATATATATATACAAATAGTAAAACAATTACAATATGTAAAGACACAGAAATGTTATATCTTCAGGTAACAAAATTAAGGAAAACAAATTTATAGTACAATAGATGGAAATAGGAGGATATCCATTTCCGGCGTTACAAGTGCCGTAACTATAAGATTCCTATACGCAACATATCACAATAAGTATCAGCTGCAAAGAACCCATTGGTGAGAGGAGCCGCATTTCTGCTACAGCTATAAGAATTCTAGGCATGATATATCACAATTATTAGTATTCTCCACTAGGGATCCAAAGATGTGATTGGCCCCAGGGGGCACTGATTTTTATACAAATGTAAACAATTATTAGTGGTTGCTTGCACTGTTAATCCGAGAGGGGCGCTAGATGCACCTTAACTATAAAGTGACAGGGGCCCCTGCGATATTGCAATCATAGTACTTCTATTCAAGAGGTACTACAGTCGTTAATATCAAACGCTGAAGTATCCAATAGGGGCCCAAAGGTGACTGAGGTCCATAACTGTAAGACATCCAGGGGCCCCAAGGTGAGTGGGGCCAGAGAGGTGCCGCAGCCATTAGGGTTCTATACATGAGGTTTCACAGTAAGTGGTGTCCGTACAGTGAGCCATGCTGAGAGGGGCGCCAGATACACTACAATTCTAAGATTTCCATACACAATGTGAAATAATTTTTTGTTGCTGCTTACAGTGCCAAACTAACAGGGCCCCTAAATGCATAACTGTAAGGTTTCTTTACATGATGTAACAGAGTTAGTAAGGATGACAGGAGTGCCAAAGTAATGTGGGGCTCAGGGGTGCCACAACTGTGAGATTTCTATAGAAGATTTATCACAGTTAGTAGTGGCTGATTGGGTTGCAAAGCTGTTAGGTGCCCAAGATGCTTCACAACTGTAAGATGTAACACAATTAGTAGCGGCTGCTAAGTGTCCCATGTGATGGGGACCTCAGCAGTGCCATGTTTATAACATTTCCGTAAATCATGTATCAGAATTAGTAGTGGCCAACTGTGAGCCCCAAATGTAAGGGTCTCAGAGGTGCCACAGCTGAGAGATTTCCTTCTCTACACGATGTATTACAGTAAGTTGTAGCTGTTTAGTCCACCAGTATGAGAGGTTCACCACAAACGCCAAAAGATTTCTACAGACGATGTATCACAATTAGTAGTGACTGCTTGTGGCGACAAGCTGACGGGGGCTGTAGATCAAAACATCAACAGACCCCTGTTACTTTATGTATCACAGTTAGCGTCCACTGCGAGGTGTCGCAAAGTGACAGAGGAGTGTCACAATTGTGAGTTATCTATACTCAGTGTATCACTTACATAAGCAGCCACCAGGGCCCCAAGATGAGTGAGAATCAGGCCGAGATTCCATAACTTTAAGACTTTAGTAGCGGCTGATAGTGTCATCAATGTGAGAGGTGCCCCAGGGGTGCTGCAGCTGTAAGATTTTTATACACTCCTGGAAATTGAAATAAGAACACCGTGAATTCATTGTACCAGGAAGGGGAAATTTTATTGACACATTCCTGGGGTCAGATACATCACATGATCACACTGACAGAACCACAGGTACATAGACACAGGCAACAGAGCATGCACAATGTCGGCACTAGTACAGTGTATATCCACCTTTCGCAGCAATGCAGGCTGCTATTCTCCCATGGAGACGATCGTAGAGATGCTGGATGTAGTCCTGTGGAACGGCTTGCCATGCCATTTCCACCTGGCGCCTCAGTTGGACCAGCGTTCGTGCTGGACGTGCAGACCGCGTGAGACGACGCTTCATCCAGTCCCAAACATGCTCAATGGGGGACAGATCCGGAGATCTTGCTGGCCAGGGTAGTTGACTTACACCTTCTAGAGCACGTTGGGTGGCACGGGATACATGCGGACGTGCATTGTCCTGTTGGAACAGCACGTTCCCTTGCCGGTCTAGGAATGGTAGAACGATGGGTTCGATGACGGTTTGGATGTACCGTGCACTATTCAGTGTCCCCTCGACGATCACCAGTGGTGTACGGCCAGTGTAGGAGATCGCTCCCCACACCATGACGCCGGGTGTTGGCCCTGTGTGCCTCGGTCGTATGCAGTCCTGATTGTGGCGCTCACCTGCACGGCGCCAACACGCATACGACCATCATTGGCACCAAGGCAGAAGCGACTCTCATCGCTGAAGACGACACGTCTCCATTCGTCCCTCCATTCACGCCTGTCGCGACACCACTGGAGGCGGGCTGCACGATGTTGGGGAGTGAGCGGAAGACGGCCTAACGGTGTGCGGGACCGTAGCCCAGCTTCATGGAGACGGTTGCGAATGGTCCTCGCCGATACCCCAGGAGCAACAGTGTCCCTAATTTGCTGGGAAGTGGCGGTGCGGTCCCCTACGGCACTGCGTAGGATCCTACGGTCTTGGCGTGCATCCGTGCGTCGCTGCGGTCCGGTCCCAGGTCGACGGGCACGTGCACCTTCCGCCGACCACTGGCGACAACATCGATGTACTGTGGAGACCTCACGCCCCACGTGTTGAGCAATTCGGCGGTACGTCCACCCGGCCTCCCGCATGCCCACTATAAGCCCTCGCTCAAAGTCCGTCAACTGCACATACGGTTCACGTCCACGCTGTCGCGGCATGCTACCAGTGTTAAAGACTGCGATGGAGCTCCGTATGCCACGGCAAACTGGCTGACACTGACGGCGGCGGTGCACAAATGCTGCGCAGCTAGCGCCATTCGACGGCCAACACCGCGGTTCCTGGTGTGTCCGCTGTGCCGTGCGTGTGATCATTGCTTGTACAGCCCTCTCGCAGTGTCCGGAGCAAGTATGGTGGGTCTGACACGCCAGTGTCAATGTGTTCTTTTTTCCATTTCCAGGAGTGTATATAATTTTTCACAACTAGTAATGGCTGCATGGGGCGCCAAGCTGAAAGGGGTACCAGCTTGCTAGCCATAAGATATTAATGGACAAGGTATCACAGCTAGTAAGTAACCAGAGGTGAGAGCAGTGTCATAGCTGTAGGATTTCTATACATGTTGTATCAGACCTGCTTGTTGATGCATGGCGAGCTAAGTGAAGGGATGTATCACGTGCACCACAACTGTAAGATTTCTGTTCATGATTTATGATAATTAGTACTAACTACGTGGGGTGCCAATCTGAGGCCGGCACCAGATGTCCTACAACTGTAACTTTTCTATACTCAATGTATCACAGTTAGTAGCAGCTGCTAGGGGAGTCAAGGTGAGAGGGTGCACAGCGATTGTCAGACCATAGAATATCTTTGCATGTTTTATCACAATTACTAGCCTCCGCAAGGCGAGTCAAGTTTTGAGGGGTGCCAGATGGATTACAACTGAAAGATTTCAGTACACAATGTATCAAAAATATAAGTATCTGCTATGGGCACCATGGCAAGAAGAACCAAAGGTTTGCCACAACTGTAAGATTACTGTATAAGATGTCTCACAATTAGTAGCAGCTTTTTGGTGCATCAAAGCGAGAGTGGTGACGGCAGCTTGCGGTGCCAAAGTGCGATGGGCCCTTGGGTGCCACAGCTTTAAGGTTTCTGTACATGATGTGTCTCATTAGGTAGCAGCTGCTAGGAGCCCCAAGGCGAGAGTGACCCCAGGGGTGCCACAACTGTACGATGTCTATATGCAGTGTACCACAACGAGTACTGGCTGCTAGAGAGCCCAGAGTGTGTGTGAGTCCAGGATTCCACAACTGTAAGATCTCTGAACATGATGTATCACATTTATTGGCGCCCACAATGGGCCCCATGTGAGAGGGCCCCCATGGGTGTCACAACTGTAAGACTTCTGTGCGTATTTTTTCTCGATTAGTGGCAGCTACTTGGAGAGCCAACCTGAGAGTGGCTATAGATGCAGCAAACTGTAAGGTTTTTACCTACAATGTATCACAAGTAGTAGCAGTCGCTCATAACTGGTGGCAACTGCTAGAGGTACGAATTTCAGAGTGGGCCTGGATTTCAACAACTGTAGGTTTTCTATACATGATGTACCACAGATAAAGGCATCCTCTAGAACCTCAAAGTAACAGGGGCCCATGTGTGTGGAAATTGTAAGACTTCTGTACCTAATGTATCGCAATTAGTAGTGGCTGCTTGGAGTGCCAAACTGAGAGAGGCGCCAGAAGCACCACATCTGTAAGATTTATATACATGATTAATCACAATTAGCATTCACTGCTTGTGATGCACTACATCTGTAATATTTCTATACACAAAATAACCCAATTAATATTGGCTGCTAGAGGACCTCAGATGAGAGGGGTCCTAGGGGCACCATTTTGGTACGTGATGTATCACAGGAAGTAGTGGCCACTTGATGCACCAACGTGGGAGGACCCCAGGAGTGTCGCAAACATAGCTTTTGTATACATGATGTATCACAATTATTAGCAGCCATTTGGAGCTCCAAGGTGAGAGTGGCCCCGAGTGTGCCACAACAGCAGGAGTTCTATACATGCAGTTGTACAATTAGCAGTTGCTCCTTAGAGTCTCCAATGTGAGAAGGCCCAAATGGTGACACATACGTAAGTTTTCTGTACGTGTTGAATTACAGTTACTAGTGTCTGAATAGCGACCCAAACAGAGAGAGGCGCCAATTGAACCACAGCTGTGTAACATCTACACAAGAAATTTCACAACTAGATGCTGCCACTAGGGCTAACAAGGCGAGAGTGGACCGCGGTTTCGACAACTGTACAATATCTTTACATAATGGATCACCGCTAGTAGCGGCTGCTGTGGTATTCGACGTTAGATGGGCCCCAGGGGTGCCACAACTAAGATTTCGATACACAATGTATCACAGTTAGTGTTGACTATCTGAGCTGCCTAGCTGAGAACGGAACCTGATGCACCTAAACTGTAACATTTCTGTAGACGGTGTAGCCCAATTGTTAGCGGCTGCTAAAGGACTCTAGATGAAAGATGACCAGGTGTGTCACAGCTGTATAATTTCTCTTCATGTTGTATCATCAGTAGCAGTGGCAACTAGGTGACTCAAGGTGAGAGTGGCCCGAGAAATACCAAAACTGTGCAATTTCTATACACAATTTATTACATTTAGTAGCAACTGCAAGGAACCTCAAGATGAACGGCCGCAAGGTGAGCACTGTCTGAGTAAGTACTGGCTACTTGGAGCACCAAGCTCAAGTTGGCGCCAGATGCGCGACGATTGTTAGATTTGTATATGTGATCTATCACAATTAGTAGTGGCCCCTAGTCGCCCCATTGTGAGAGCAACCCAAGGTGTGCTACAATTGTAAGACATCTGTACTCAATGTATCACAACTCTTAGCAACTGTTAGGGCACGCCAGGCTCAGAGTTGGCCCAGGTTTCCAATACTGTAAGATGTTTGTCAATCACGTAGCAAAAATTTTAACAGCCACTTGGGGCCAGGAGTGGGCTTGGACCAGGAGTGCTATAACTGTTAGATACCTGCACATGATGCATTGCAACAAATATTGCCTGCTTGGAGTGCAAACCTGAAAGGGGCGCCAGGAGTGCCTCAGCTGTTATATTTGTATACATGATGTGTTACAATGAGCAGTGACTCCTAGGGTCCCCACCGTGAGACAGATGCCAGGGCTGTCACTAATAAAATACTTCTATCCCTGATTTATCACAGTTAGTGTTGGCTACTTTCGTTTCCTAGCTAAGAAGTGCACCAATTGCACTACAACAGTAGAATATCTATACATAATGTATCTTAATTAATGGTGGTCCAAGGTATGCCACAACTGTATGATTTCTATGTATGAAGTATCACAATTAGTACTGGCCGCTAGCAACCCCAAAGTGAGAGGGGCCCCATTGTAGCCACGTATGTAAAGTTTCTGTATACGAGCTATCACGATTAGTAATGGCCACTTGGACCACAATATGATAGAGGCCCTAGGAGGGACATAACAGTATCATTTCTGTACATGATGTGTCACAGTTAGTAATGGCTGCTTAAAGTGCCAAGCTGAAAGGGACGCCAGGTGGGCTACAATTTCAAGATGTCATTACACAATATATTGCAGCTACCAATAGATGCTAGGAACCCCAGTGTGGGAGGTGCCTCAGGGGTGCCACAAGTCTAAGATTTCTGTGTACAATGTACCTCAATTTGTAGTGACCACTAGGGGTCCCATAGTGAGAGGGGCCTCAGGGTATATGGCAATGCCATTCAAATTTTAGATTTTTATGATGGTTTCTATGTTTACGTGGTTCTATATATTTCATTTTACATCACTTGAGCCCATAAGGTCACCCACATATGTGTACAGTTTATCTTACCATTTATTTTTATAACAGCTTTTACTGTTGAGTCCTATGTCCATTCATTTGACCTATATACCATTTTTTGTTGCCTATTATGGCGTGTAGTTTTACAAGTCGGTTGGGTTCCGGCCTATTTTTCTCTGGTTCGTTTAGCTCTCTTTCAACATCATTATTGCTATGTACAATGTAGGGCGCTCAGCCTTATCACTTTCGTTTGTTATTTCGCTTTTTACACTCCCAATTTAAATTGTGATGGTTATTATATAATTTACTTCGTGCCACTGAAGCCCATAATGCATCGTACATGTGACGATTAAAGTACAACAGTCTATGTTACCATCAATCTTTATCACTCTTGTCCTTTTTCTATCCTTTGCTCATCTAGTTTACTTGTGAAACGTTGTCTTGTTGCATAAAAATGTCAGAGGTTGTCGCACATCTTAGAATTTTTCTAGTGTAACAGCATACCACAGCTCGCTCATATTCTATTATGTTTTTAAGCAAGGTATTGCAAGTGCTTGGATTATTCAGTCTAGATTTTTTATATCTTCGCTAGTAACGTAAGTTTACCGTTGACACCTGCCCCACACCGCGCCTCCAGAACTCCAGAGTGGCTCTCTACTCAGTTATGGTTGCCATTTATACTGTGTGTCTACCTGACAGTGGACAGTATGGATATAAAGTTTGTTCTCCGTCATTGCTTGCTTCGTCCCACCCGTTTGGACGTTACGTTTTTAAGTTAGTTTGATTATTACGCCCTCTCCTTCTCACTAGTTCCGCCAAGACGCAGTGATTTGGAACTTTTGCAGTGACTGGCCTGACCACACATTATGCATTTCCAAATACAACAAGTGAGTCACCTTGCTTCGGTAATCTGCTCTGCTGATATTTACAGGTATGTTACAATGTATGACTTCTCTCCTCTCCTTCGTATGTCACAGCTGCATACAACTTAAGATTGGATCTTAAACTCCAGAAACAGGTCGTTCTTTCAATACTTAATGAGTATAACTGAAGTGAATCTCTGTCAAGTAATGATCATGCCTCTCATTTGCTGTTGTCCTTCATACCAAACCTTGTATCACAATTAGTACCGACTGCATGTGGAGTCAAGGTGAGAGGAGTCCCAGGAATGCCCCAACTCTAAGTTATCTATACACAATATATCACAATTAGCAGTGGCCACTACAGGTTATAATGTGAGAGAAGGTGCACGGGTGCTGCAACTTTAATATTTCAGTACATGATGCATCTCAATTAGTAATGACTTCGTGTGCCACAGCTGAGAGGAGAGCCAGATGCGCCACAGCTATAAGATTTCTACTCGATGGTCCACAATTAGTAGCAGCTGATAGAGGCCTGAAGGTAAGAGGGCCCCTGGATAGCAGCCACTAGGTGCCGCAATGTAAGAGGGGACCAAGGTGTCTAGAACCATAAGATTTCTACATACGATGCATCACAATTAGTGGTACCTGTCTACTGAAGCTGAGAGGGTGCCCAGATGCATGACAACAGCAGGAAGTCTATATGCAATGTATCACAGTTGGTACATTGTATGTAGAGTTCCTACTGTTGTCATGCATCTGGACACCCTCTCAGCTCTGGGGCCCCAAGTTGAGGTAGAACTAGTAACAGCTGATAGGAGCTCAAGGTGAGAGAGGATAGAGGGCTGCCACGGCTGTAAGATACCAGTACATCATGTGTCACAATTAGTAGTATCTGCTTTGGGTGCAAGAAGTGTCACAACAATATGATTTCTACACATGATGTATCATGATTAGTAGAGACTGCTTAAACTGCCAAGCTGAAAATAGCGCCAGATGGGCTACAGCTCTAAGATTTCAGTACATGATGTATCACCATTGCTAGAAACTACTAGAACAATCAAGGTGATAGGGTCCTCAGGGCTGCCACAGTTCTAAAATTTCTATGCATGATGTATCACAATCAGTAGTGGCTGCATGTGACGCCATGGTGAGATGGGTGATAGATTTTCCCAAGTGTAAAATCTCTATCTAGAATGTCCAGGGGTGCAAGACTTACAGTTTCTGTACATGATGTATCACAATTAGGAGTAGCCAGTGGGGGCTCCAAATTGAGAGGGGGGGGGGGGGGAGGGCAGCAGTGGCAGAGCCCTAAGATTTCTTAACTCTGTGTATTAAAACTAATAGCGAATGCTAGAGATCCCAAGGTAAAAGGTGTAAGAATTCTATACATAGTGTACCACAATTAATAGTGACTGCTGCATGCCCGAAGCTGAGAGGATCCAAAAGGTGAAGCAACTTCAAGATATCTGTAGATGATGTATCACTGTTGGTATTGGCAGACTGGAGTGCCAAGCTGAGAGGGACGCCAGATGGGCCACAAATCTAAGACTTCTATACATGAGGTATCACAGGTAGTAGTTGATGCTGGGAGCCCTATTGTGAGAGAGGCGTAAGGGTGCCTCAATTGTAAGGTTTCTAAGCAGATGTATCACAATTAGTAGCAACTGAAAGGGGTCCCAAGAGGAATATGGACCCAACTGTGCAACTACCTTAAGATTTCTATACACAATGTATTGCAATTAGTAGCTACTCCTACGGTCCCTAAGTTGAGCGGAACATTGGGGTGCCACAATTGTAAGTTTTCAATACATTTTTATCACAATTAGAAAGGACTGCTTGAAAAATCAGAGTTAACTTCCTGGCAGATTAAAACTGAGCGCAGAACCGAGACTCGAACTCGGGACCTTTGTCTTTTGCGGGCAAGTGCTCTATCAGGCTATGGCTAAGCCATGTCTACGCAATATCCTTTATTTCAGGACTGCTAGTTCTGCAAAGTTCGCTGGAGAGCTTCTGTAAAGTTTGGAGGGTAGGAGACGAGGTACTTGCAGAAATCAAGTTGTGAGGACGGGGCGTGAGTCGTGCTTGGGTAGCTCAGTTGGTAGAGCGCATGCCCGCGAATGTCAAAGGTCCCAAGTTCGAGTCTCGGTCTGGCACAGAGTTTTAATCTGTCAGGAAGTTTCATATCTGCGCACACTCCACTGCAGAGTGAAAATCTCATTCTGGAACCACAGTTAAGGTGGTTTTCAGATGTGCTGGGATGGTAAGATCTCTGAAGACTATTTATCACAATTAGTGACCTTCACATACAGGGATCGTGGATTTGCGCCAGCTGGCTCCCGCCTCCTTCCTCTCCACCCTGGCCAGACTATATAATGTTGTCTCGTCCACCAGCTTCTATCCCAACCTGTGGAAAACCTCCCGGATTCTGATGTTCCTCAAACCCGACACACCGCAATCTGCTGTCTCCTCCTACCGTCCCATGAGCCTTGCCTCGGCCTTCAGCAAGGTCCTGGAATCCATCCTCACCCGACGCATTCACCAGCACGGCCCCTCTACCCAATGTGGCTTATGGCCGTCCTTCTCTACCGACGACCTTCTCCTTCACCTCACTCACCTCCTATCTGAAGTTAAATTCTCGTCTTCCCGCCATCTTTCTCTCTCCCGACCTTCAGCGCGCCTACGACCGTGTGTGGCATTCCGGTCTCCTCTTCCAGTTCCAAACCTTTGCCCTTCCTATTAACTACGTCTGTCTCACCATCCTTCCTATGTCACCAACCACAACACGGAGTCCTATACCTTCCACCCCTCTGCCGATGTGCCCCAAAGTTCTGTCCTCTCCCCTCTTCTCTACCTTCTTGACCCAGCAGACATGCCACCGCCTTCACCCACCGTAGACCTTCCCCAATACTCTGATGACACCGCTTTTCTTGCCCTGAAATGCTCCCAGCACTTTTTCCAATCGCATCTTGACTGGTTCACCACTTGGTGTAACCAGTGGCTGCTCAAGGTCAATCCTTTCAAAACCCAAGAGATCATTGTAGGCAAAACCACCCCGTCCTTTCCCCTCCTTGATTTTTATCTCATCATCTATGGCCATCTTATTAACCTCACCCCCACCCTCAAGTACCTTGGCGTTACCTGGGCGCACCATCTCCGGATGATCCAAACCAAGGCACACTCCTGCCTCCGCCTCCTCAAGCTCCGTTCTGGCCGCACATGGGGTCTGGACCCCTCCTTAATCCTCCACACCTACAAATCCCACATCCGCTCCATCCTCTGTTATGCCCATCCTGCCTGGATCTCCATCCCTCCTACCTTCTAAAAGTCCCTACAAATCCTGGAACGCCATGTATTCCACCTTGCCTATCGCATCCACCTCCCTTCCCCCATACGGATCCTCTATAACTTAATTCCTTTCCCACACCTCCTCCTCTTCCTTGAATGGATGTGGATCCTTTACACCTTCCGTAAACTTGATCCCCCTCACCCGCTTCCCATTCTTTCCCACCCCTGTCAGCTGCCACACCTGTACCCCTGCATCCCACCTGCTCTCCATCTTACCACACTCCATACCCTTGCCCTAGGTGGCTTCTACCAACTCCCCCTACCTGATAATGTCCTTGTCCCTTCCATCTACCCCTCCTACCAGCTTTGATCCTCCCTTTCCTCCACCTGTGTTTTTCCTCCAGGGTACCCTCTTTCCCTTCTCTCCCTCCTCTCGTCATCCCCCCTCCTCCCTCCCTCCCCTCCCCCGTTCCTGGGCTTCTCCACACACCCCCTCCCCTCACCCCTCCCCCTCCCTTCTTCTCTAACTGGCTCCACCCCCTCCTCCCTGCCCTCCTACCTCTCCCTTCCACCTGGAGGCAGGCCCTCCTGCCTTTCATCAGTGTGTCTGTGTGTGCTTCGCCAATGATCGTCACCAGTGTTTCTGTGTGATCTACAGTGTTTTCATCACTGTTCTCCTACGTTTGCGTCTCCAACTGGATGTCTTCGTCTGTTCACGTGGTGACGCCCTTTATGTACAGTGCCTTCTGTCGAACGACTTCTAATATATTGTGAATATGTTCATAATGTATTATCATGCTTTTTATATGTTTCTCTGTCTTCTATGTCTACCTTTTGTGTCTCTTGGCTGAAGAGCGGCGATCAGATAGGTATCCAGTCTTAAGGAATGCACACAGAATCATATTGGTGTAATGGGGTGATGAGAAATGACCGAATGTGATGGCATGCAACTGAATGTGGAAGAGTCGGAGTTGAAAACAAACTTCTTACTGAACGATGGGATAAGTTTGTTTATCTCATCTACAAATTGTTGGGGCGAATTCTCAGTTTGTTTCTTATCGTTGAGTTCACACTTTTTTTTTTTTAAATTTCTTTACCTTACGTCTCCCAATTCTGTAGCACTGTTCGAAGCTATACAACCATCCACTACTTCTCTTGAAATCACTGCAATTTGTGATGCGTTCAACTTCATGTGTATAACGTTGTATGTCACTATTGTACACATCCTGTAGATTGTATGAAGGATCCTGGAAGTGCGCAAACACCAGTTTTTGTAACAAGTGGGTCTTGTCTTCCCCTGCATATCGATAATTCTTCTTATGCACTAAATGTCATATTGCTGGGGAGTTATTCGGAATGAAACTAAGTACCCACTGCTTGTGCAACGATTCTCAAAAGGTACGTTTCACTGGAGATGGGATTTGTGGCCCCATGCACGACAAGGATGATGAGCTATATGGCTCTGCACCTATTCAGTATCACTTTCACTTGTTAAGCACACATCATTATCATTGTACTCCTCATGTACACTGTCTGCACAGTCGTGCGTACAAGACTCCACACATTCCACTAATCCAGCTTTCTGATGAAATGCCAACTTTTGCAGCTGTTGTTTTGTATTTTAGTTACACTCTGCAGACCCATGCTGTGTTCACCATTCGATACCTGGAGTCCCACCCTATGATGCCATTAGCAGCCAATGTTATGGTTGCATGGCAGGTAATATTTGAGAAACCAAACACTGAAACATTATTTGCCTTTTGCAACCACACGCTCAGGGGATTCCTTGTGATTGGGTAGTCACATTCTCCCTCGTTCTTTCTTTTATCTCGCAACACAGTTGCCAGCAATCGAAAGCTCTTGCTACTCCACAGGATATATGCTCAGAAATGGCCAAAGGCATTGACTCATATCACAAATTTAAGGTGATGAAGGGTAGGCAGAAGAGAGTAGGCCAAAAGAATCAATAAAGAAAGAAGTGGGATGCTGAAGTACCAAGCTATCTTGTTGTGTGTTTGATTTTCTCTGAGGCTGTTGATACTACAATCATGTAATCCACACCAAGCTGTTGAGTTAAAGAGGGAGAGATATTTCTAAAATGTTATGAAATGCATTCACAGTTTGTGAATACAGTACCAAACAGCTACACAAATCACTTCAAATATATGAAAATTTAAAATTATCCATGTTATATGGATGCTGTTTGAGTGCTGCGACTGAATGAAGTAGTATATATTCCAAAAGTCACTTATAGTAATATTTTATTAGCAGGATGCATTTAGCAGCATGCTGACGTCATCAGGTGCATTTACAGATATTTTTACATTGTAATTAAAATGAAGTGAAATTAGTTTGCTTTTCCATGTGTGCCAGTGAGATTATTGTCGGAAAAGACGCCTGTTGAGGAATACAAATATGCTATACTATACACATTGAGAGATAGGCATGATTGTCTCATTTTGTTGGCGCATTTACTTACATTTTTGTTGGTAATTTTGTTGTCTGGCATTGTCTGGCACACAGAGAAAATTCACGAACACATTGTCCTTAACACTTTCACAGTCACTTGTCCGCATCAACACAAAGACTCTTTGAAGCTAAGATAAGCTAGTTTCTATTGCTAGAACACTGTTATGCAGTAAATGAGACATATTTATATATAGACATATTTATGTCATGGCACATATAATAGTTTGTACTTGGTAAAGACAGATCGTTTTTCTCACTAGTGCAAGAGGCATTCTGCATTGGAGAAGTTTTAAAGAAGTTGATATTATTGCTTTCAGTTTTGTCATTTAGTAACATGTCTCCAGGTACTGTGTCAGGAATGAATATTTACATATCTTCCTAGAAGTCCATCTCATGTCCCTTGTCATTTTATGTAATATATGAAGATCATGCACAAAATAATGAAATGGTGTGGCCTGTGTCGCCTATGTGGGTGGCTATTGTTGATTTCTTATGGTTGTTAGTGTGGTAAGCATTTATATGTTGATTGTACCTTTTTTCGAAGTCCCATCCAGTTTCGCCTACATAGAGAGCTTTGCAGGTACTACATACTATTTCACAAATGCCTGATTGTGGATATTTACCTGTAGACGTATTAATGTGGTGTCTCAGTGTGTTTTGTTAAGGCAGTGTTAATGTTGTGAGGTCTGGAAATGTCTGCAATTTTGTAGGAGAGTTTTCCTATGAAAGGAATGCGAGTAATCAGTTTCTTTTTCATTTTTTGCATAGAAGTTGGTTTAAAATTGTTTTTTGTATGAGACTGTCAATTAGTGTGTCATTTTAGGCATTTGCTGTAACTATTTATTTTACTCTCTGAGCTCATCAAACTTTGTGTATTTATCCATTGGTCTATAGATAGTTCTGTTAACGAATGCTTCTATGTTGTGGGATGGAAAGATGAATTGTGTACGCTAGTATTTATTGCCATTGTCTTTCCATAAGTTTTAACGTGTGTGAATTGTTTTCTTTACTGATGTTAAAGTCTAGGGAATCCGTGCTGCCACTATTTTCTTATTCCACCACGAATTTTATGTTTCTATACTGTTTATTGAACGTATTAAGTATGTTGCTAATATTGTTTGCGTCACCATCTAAATAATGTACTATCAACATAACGTTTATGGTAAATAATGTCATCCATAGAGTTTGATTTTATAGCAGGAGTTCCTTCCTTGAGGTGGTTAATATATATGTTGGTAATTGTGCCTGCTACACCTGAACCCACTGTAAATCTTTATGTTGCATGTACATTTTATTATTAAACCTAAAATAGTTTTATTTAGTACCAGTTCAAGGAGGTCCATGAACTCAATAATTTCTGGCATTTGCTGTCAGGTTTGACCTCATGACTGAGTTTCTGGATGGATACATTCACTTACAGGTTTGTGGTGTCAAATGATATTAAATAGGCTGAATAGAGGATGTTGATGTTTTTGATTTCTTCTGTCAGCTGCTGACTGCTTTTCATTGTGTATGTGTTAGTGTATGTTCATTGTCTTTGTGAGAATCAGGTTAAGTTTCTGTGTTATTTTGTAACGTGGGCTGTTTCTGTAGTTCACATCAGGGTGAACAGGACGATATTCCTTGTGTATCTGTGGCTGCGATCCTAGCTTTGGTGCCAGAGGATTCATAATTGTGCTATGTTTCCTTTTGAAGTCAGTTATTAGGAAACTGTATGTTTTTCAATAGCGATTTGAGTTGTGCCTCAAATGATTTTGCAGGGCCTTGTTGTATACCAATAATGCCACTTTCTGTAAGAAAATCCTATGTTTTCCTAATTTATTGTTCTTATTTCATTATACAGAAAATGTTGCCTTTGTCTAGCTGAGTGCTTATGGAATTATAGCTACTCAGCTTTTTTCTTATATCTTGGAGTGGTTTCCTGTCTTCTTCATGAGCGTTATAAACTTGCTCCTTGTTTGTAGAGCTATATTTTTATGGCTGTCATTTTCTTCTGAAGTATAACTGTCTTTTCTTTACTGCCTAACTTTGGTATATCTGCAGCATTTCTTGTTGCACCAATGATATCTTTCATAATGTGGGCCTTAGTTCAAGTTGTAGATTGTACTGGAGCTCTTTGTTTAGTAGGTTGTTTTCTCTGTCTGTGAATACGATTTCTGTCTGATTGCTGAGTCTATTATAAAATTTGCGTCTGTGTAATGAATCATTGTCATTCTTTTGACTGTTTCTCAATTTGTTGATTTAATGGTTGTGATTGCAAATGATATTAATATATTAATTAATTATAGAAATAGTGATTTTGTTTACAATACTAAGTAAGATATTAAACTTCCTGGCAGATTAAAACTGTGTGCCAGACTGAGACTCAAACCAGGTCCCAAGTTCGAGTCTCTGTCTGGCGCACTTTTTTAATGTGCCAGGAAGTTCATATCAGTGCACACTCCACTGCAGAGTGAAAATCTCATTCTGGAAACATCCCCCAAGCTGCAGCTAAGCCATGTCTCCGCAATATCCTTTCTTCCAGAAGTGCTAGTTCTGCAATGTTTGCAGAAGAGCTTAGGTAAAGTTTGGGAGGTAGAAGACGAGGTACTGGCAGAATTGAAGCTGTGAGGGCGCGTTGTGAGTCGTGCTTGGGTAGCTCTGTTGTTAGAGTACTTGCCCACAAAAGAAAATGGTCCCGAGTTCGAGTCTCAGTCTGGTACACAGTTTTAATCTGCCAGGAAGTTTAATATCAGCGCTCACTCCGCTGCAGAGTGAAAATCTCATTCTGTAAGTAACAGATCATTGTTGAAATAATTAGCTAAATGTAGGTGTATGATCATAAATTTCCTGTTTAGCAAGTCCAGCTTTTTGTGAAGAAGACTGATTTCAGATTCCAGCCAGTACTTCTCAGCTCTTCAGTTACTTTTTTGGCCTGATGTGAAAGTGTTACTGCTGATAATAATGTATGTAAGAGTGATGTTCACATGCTTGCGTTTCTTTTTGAGCTATAGGTTAGCTACATTTTCCACAAACTGTATTTTAACGTCTTACTAACGGTGTATTAACCTCTTTACCTCACTTCCAGCATTAAACTTAAATTTATCCATGTTATATGGATGTTGTTTGAGGGTTGCGACTACATTGTGAGATTTTTGTGAAATAATATACACTTCGGTGCCTCACCCCCCCCCCCCCCACTGTTAAACCCACCAACTCACTTCTTACTAATACTTTATTAGCATGCTGCATTTCAGCAGCATGTTGCCATCATCAGATGCATTTACTGTTGTTTTTACATTGCAATTAAAATTAAATGTGGTTAGTTTCTTTTGCTATGTGTTCCAATGAGGTATGTGTCTGTTCAGGAATATAAATATGTTATAGTGTGTATATTAAGTGATAGCCATGATTAGTTGATTTTGTTAGAGTGTTTACTTACATTTTTGTTTGTAATTTCGTTGCCTGCCAAACAGAGCACAGTAACAAGCATATCACAACTTAACACTTTCACAATCATTTGTTTACATCAATACAAAGTGTCTTAGAAACTATGGAACACAAATTTTTTGATAAAACAGTAGTATGCAGTGAGTATGGAACATTTATATCTAAATATGGAAATTTACAGAAAGACAACAGCAACAGGTACCATCAGACACAGCTCATCTTGCCGCCCAATGACACAAAAGCAAGCTGTATACAGAGCATTAGTTCACAGAGCCAGCAGTACACCAGTGGATAAATATGCAAAGGTTGGTGAGCTCGGCAGAATGAGACAATTCACTACAGCAAATATCTGCAATTACATACTAACTGACAGCCTCACACAAAACAGAAAAATACTATGTTAAACAAACTTCCAGGCAAAAAATGGAAAAGAAACTCACTGCTTGCATTCATTTCACATGCAAACGTAGCTACAAAATCGTAAACATTTTCAAACCACACAAAATCAGTAATACCTTCACAACACATATCAAACTGCAACACTCATTGAGATACAATATTAACAGATATGCAGATACATGTGAGGCTTTTATAAAATATTATGTGGTCACTGCAAAGCCCTCTATGCAAGCCAAAAAAGACACAACCAACATACAAATGCCTACCACACTAAGAAATATGATTAATATGCATTAGCCACCCACATGAAAACACAGATGCACCATTGCCTGATACAGTGCATGATCTTCAGATATTACATAAAGTGGGCAAGTTACACCAAATGGATTTATATGAAGATTTAGAAATATTCATTAATGGCACAGTGCATAGAGACATGTTACTAAATGACAAAATTAATAATATGAACTTCTTTGAAACTTCTTCAATGTAGAATGCCTATTTCACTGAGAAAAACAAACTGTCTTTACCAAGTAATCAATTAGCGATGACATAAATGTGTCTACATATAAATATGTCACAGCTACTGCATACTACTGTTTTAACAATAGAAACTAGTTCATCTTAGCATCTAAGACTTTCTGTATTGATGAAAACAAATGATTGTGAAAGTATTAAGGCAAGCTAATCATGTCTATCACTTAATATACACTGTAACATATTTATATTCCTAAACAGCGCCTTTTCCGACACATAACCTCAAATGCACACACAGGAAAGGAAATTAACCACATTTCATTTTAATCTCTACATACAAGTGACTGTAAATGCACCTGATGTTGACAGAATGTTGCCAAAACGCGTTGTGCTAATAAAATGATAGTATCAAGTGGCTGAAGTAGTATATATTATTACACAAAACTATGAAAATTTGTTAGACCAGGCGTCAAACCTGGATCTCTCACTTGTTATGAGCCGTCTTCTTAACCACTTCGCCTATCTGTACATGTCTGCAGGGAAAACTCAAATCTCCATCTGTACCCACAGTAAATACACAATTATGTGAGTCCTACCTGGGAGAGACATTTATTTTTCTCATCAGCCTACTTTGCCTTTGGGGTTAAATACATCAGTGCAATGTCTGTGTTTCAGTCTATTTAATTCGGTGCAATGTACTTTTAGACATGCATGCACGTCTGAAGGCACAGATGCTGCTGGCCACTGATAGTTGCATGAAATCATGAAATATATTCGAAATGTGTGAATGTGATTCCGCAAGAGATATACCAATTACATAAATGTATGAAAATTTTCGCCAGAAACAGGATTTTTTTCTGCAAGCGATCGTCTTAACCACTCCAGGAATCAGAGCGCGCTCTTAGGACCGACCCAAATCTCCACATGTTCCAGTGTCTGCCATCCATTGTGCTTGCACAGTTACCTGGTTCCCATTTGGGGTAAGATTTATTATCGTCAGGTTGCCTTGACTTTGGCATGTAATACGTTGACGCAGGGTCTGCGTTTGACAGAGTACTGTAGATAACAGACAGTGCAACATATGGAGATTCTTGTCGGTCCTACAAGTGTGATCAGGTAACCAAAGTCGTTAAGGTGATGGCTGGCGACAAACTAAAAATCTGTGTCGAGTCCTGGTCAGGTACAAACTCTCAAATTGCGAATATTTTTCGTCATTTAAGACAGCTTTCAACGGCCACCAGTGACTGTGGCTTCGGACCTCCATGCATGCTCAAAAGAAAGTTACGTCGAAATATACAGACACTGTCAAACACAAACACTGCACTAATGCATCTCTAAAAAGTGAAGCAACACATAATTGGATATATAAATTTAAGTATAATGGAGAAAACTGCCCAGAAACCTTGGCTAACAGAAGAAATACTTCAGTCGATCGACAGAAGAAGATAATATTGTACACAAATGTTCCAGAACTGAATGGTATACACTAGTGTCCGCCAATTAAGAATAACGTAAAAGGGAAGTTCAGGGAAGCCATAGCGAGATGGTTGCTGGAAAAATGTAAGGGAATAGAAGAAGTGATTGTGGTAAAGACTAATACAGCATATAGAAAAGTTAAAAGAAGAGCTGTTGAAATGAAAAGAAATTGCAGTAATATCAAGAATGTAATCAGAATTACACTGTTAAACTGAGAGGAGAGAGTGAATAAGCTGAAAGAACACAGTGAAGGCCTGTATGAGGGGTAAGACCTGTCTGATGGCGTGAAAGAACAAGGAATAGGAGTCGCAATGGAAGAGATATGCGAGAGTCACAGTTAAGCAGAACTTTGAATGGCCTGTGATCAAATAGAGATACCAGGGACAGATAACATTCCTTCGGAATTTCTGAAATTATTGGTTGAAGTTGCAACCAAAAAAATTCAATTTGGTGTGTAGAATATACGCTGTATAGACTGGAGAGATACCATCAAACTTACCGAAAAATATCATTCATGTAATCCTGAAAATAGCAGCGGAAGATAATTGCGAGTACTATCACACAAATTTCCTAATGGCTCATGAGTCAAGTAGGTGATCACAATAATAGAAAGCAGAATGGAAAAGAAAATTAAGGATATGTTAACTGACGATCAGTTTGCCATTTCAAAGGATAAAAGTAGTACAGAATCAATTCCCGAAGTTGCGATTGATAATGGAAGCTATACTGAAGAGAAAACTGACATGTTTATGGAATCTGTCGTTCTAGCAAATGCATTTATGAATTTAAAATGGTGTAATATGTTCGAAATTCTGAGATAAATAAGATATAGGGAAAGGCAGGGTACACACAATATGTACAAGAGCCAAGGGGGAACAATAAGTAAAGAAGACCAAGAACAAAGTGCTGTTACTTCACGTGATCAGTGTTTTCCATATATTTCTTTCTTTATCGATTCTCCATGGAACTTCCTCATTCCCAACATTATCTCACCTCCTAGTTTGCAACATCCTTCTGTAGCGTCACATCTCAAATATGTCGATTCCTTTCTTTTCCAGGTTTACCATAGACCATAACTCACTTTCATACAATCCTGATCTCTAAACTTATATTCTCACAACTTATGCCCTCAAGTTAAGCCCAATGTTTGATACTAGTACACTTATTTTAGCCACGAATGCCCTCGCCACCAGTTGTAGGCTGGTTTTTATGTTTTGCTTCGCCTCTTAAGAGTTTGTTTGCTTCCGCTGTAGCAAGTTTCTTTCTCTTCAGCTTGTTTCCTCATTACCAGTTTTGGTGTTAACTTCGTCACTAACTTCATTTCTGCTACGAATCATTTTTTCGACATTCTTTGGTTTACTCTTAGTTCATAGTGTGTGTTCATTAAACAGTTCATTCGATTCAACAGGCCCTTCTGTTCTTCCTCTCTATCTCTGAGGGCATCAGTGTCATATGCGAATATTGTTATTGATATCATTCCAACATAATCTTAATTCTACACTCAACTTTCCTAATAATTCCTTTATTGCTCCCTCGATGTACGTAGTAGAGGTGAAAGGCTACACCACTGTCTTATAGTTTTCTTATCCAAGCCCTTCGTTGTTCGTCTTCCATTCCTACTTTTTTCTTGGTTCTTGTAAGTGATGTACAACCATCTTTCCCTATAGCTTACACCTAATCTGCGGAGAATTTCAATCATTTTGCACCAATTTACATTTTCGTTTGAATTTTCTACGTCAACCAAACGTCTTGTTTTTTTTAGTCTTGCTTTAATTTTCAGTCAAAGCCTCATAACTGCCTGTTTGGCGCATTTACATTCCCTAAAACCAAAGAACGTTATCTAGCACTTCCCAAATTTTGTTTTTCTTCTTCTGTGTATCATTGGTGTCAGCAGCTGTTAAGGTGATTGCGCGTAAATGCTCACACTTAATTTCCGTTGCTATATTCAAGACTGTGTGGACGAAATTATCCCAGATGTCTAATGCTATAACTCCAGAACCAGAGATTCTACAAAACAACTTCAATAGCAGTTTTGTTTCCACTTCCTCCAATGATTTTAGAAATTCCTAGTGAATGTTCTCGGTGAGTCCTACTTAATTTGACCACAACATTTGCAAAACTCTGTTGACTTTGATAATTGATATCCTTCAATGATGGCCTTCAATGTACTCTTGACACCTATTCACACATTTGCGCTTAACCGTGGAATTCTTCTTATACTCATAATAAAGACAGCTTTTGTTTTTATTTTGTAGAAGATGTTTTGACTTCTTGTACACAGGGTGTTTCAAATGGAATATACATACTTCAAACGCATCTATTTATTGAACTGTAAAACATACAACGATGAAATTTGGGGTACTTATTTAGGGGTATCTCAACTTCAGATTACTGATTTCAGTAACCACAGCATTATCCGAATTCCTCCCACACTCTGGTAAGCATGACCATTGTCACTGATGTTATGGTAGTACAGGTCCAGTCCTTCGGCCCTTCTAGGTTCAGTGGTAAGGCTGGTGCATAAACGTTGTCCCTGACAAAAGCCCACAGGAAAAGGGCACAGGGCGTCAAATCCGGTGACTGTGGAGACCGGCTGAAAAGTGCTAAGTTGCCAGCTGTCTGGCGACCAATCCAGTGGCTCGATATTGATTCAGAAAAACAAGAACTTGGCGACTCCAGTGAGCAGTATTGTTGAAAAAAAGTTGTTCTCATTCAGGCTCGGCTGCAGCTAGTTATGTAACGTAGAAAAATACTCCTGCCCTTTAATCCTGTTTCCATCAAAGAACAATGGTCTGTAAATGGGATATCGCACAAATCACGTTGAGTTTGGGTGAATCTCGTACACATTCAATATGTGCATGTTGGTACTGTAGGTCCCAAACTCAAACACTGTGTCTTTTTACTATGTTACTGATGTGAAACATCGCCTCATCACTAAACACGATAAGGTGTCCAAAAGTGTTATCGTTGTCAATAGCATTCTGAAGCTGGTCAGAAAAAGCCAAACGTTTCCGTTTGTCATCATGACGTAGTGCCTGTAAGATCTGTAATTTCTATGGCTTCATAACCAACTGATGTCTCAAAACATGCCAAATTGTTGTCGTAGGCAATTACATCTCCCGACTGGCACGACGACTTGATTTTTGTTGGAGTATGCTCGAAAGTGGTTCGGATTCGTGCCACTTTTCGTTGGAAACATTGGGGTGAACAGAACTCTTTCCATTGCGCACACAAGCTTTGTCTAGAAACTGTCGATACTCTCTGCGAACAGTCCATCCATTCGGAGGATCACTTTTGTATCTCATCCTGAGGCATCTTTTCGCTGTAATTACACTTCGCAATCTCGGGAGCACAAAGTGATTTCTGTTGCAGAGCAGTCACTTTACTACGTGTGACGATAACGAGACAGACAGAAGACAAGGGACATCTACCAGCAACGATTATAAATTAAAGACTGTATTCGTCCCTGAAATAACAGATCCGCGGTACAGCGATTGATAGTTGTTACAATACAATTCATCGTAACACATATATTTTTTTGAAGCACCCTGTGTTGCCGAGGCCTTCCAGCGATCATTTCTATTTCGATATCTTCACATTTTTCTGCATCCTTTTCACTTAGTCTTTCCTGCACTTCATGTTTATTTAATTGTTATGTAAAGGATGCTTATTTATACCCCTCTTTTTCCGAATGTTTGTATACTTCCTTCCCCCATCTATTAGTCGATATCTTTCTTCTGTTATCCATGATTTTTTCGCAGTTACTGTCCTGGATTTATGAGCAACAACAGAAATTATTACAATAATTCTATCCTACAGAACCGATGGATATCAACTTAGTATATGAATAAATACATTGTGTTCCATATTCCAGGAGCGGTGGGGGGAGCAATGACTCTGTTGGACTCCCACTGTCCCCATTGCGACCGCCTAGAACTGTTCGTATTTTTGTCTGCACAATTTCTGTGATCACCCTATTTAAATACGTCTGTCCCTCTTCGACTAAAATGAAATTCACTATCACAGGATCCATAGCATTAGGGAACTTCAAATGTAACTCGTCATTCCTCAGTACCTAAGTATCCCACTTGTTTTTGGAGGATCCCCTCAAGCCTCAACCGACTCTCCATCTTTACTAAATTGTACTCTGACCCTGTGTCTACTTCTTTGTGCTCGCTACGATCCAATATGTTCCTGTATCTCCAGGTCTTTTCCGAGTGTGTCTCCTCCTCCTACGATTTCTTGTTATTATCTGAAATTTATTGTACAACTCAATAAGTCTTTCTCCTGTAGTATACATACTCTTTTATGCGTCATTAGTCTTGTGACTGGATTTATGTGGCTTGCCTCGACTCCCTCTTCTGTTCCGCCTTCTACATGCCAGAGCAGCGCTTGTACTCGATTATTTGCTGGACGTATTCCAAAATCTGTTTTCTTCTACAGTTTATACTCTCTACAGCTGCCTCAGTTGCAACTAAAGCTATTCCCTGATGTCTTGACACATGGCCTATCATCTTGTCCCTTCTTCTTGTCAGCGTCTTCTATAAGTTTCTTTCTTCGCCGAATATACAGAGAACTCATTTCTTATCTTAGCAGTCAGCCTAATTTTCAACATTCTTCTGTAACTCATCTCAAACGCTTCCATTCCTTTCTGTTCTGGTTTTCCCACTGTCCATGTTCACTACCACACAATGCTACACTCGTAACGTATGTTCTGAGAAATTTCTTCCTGAAATTGAGGCTTATATTTCACACTTCTACGGGTATTTGATTTTTTACCCTCCTTGCTTTATCCATAATGGGTTATTTGGCTTCCGAGCTGACAGAATTGTTTACTCTCATCCACTTCATGATCATCAATTTTGATGTTTAGTTTCTCGCTATTGTCTTTTGTACTGCTTCTCATTACTTTTGTCTCTCCAGCGTTTACTCCAAGTCCATACTTTTTATTCATTCAACGTCTATTTTACTTAAGTTTTTGTTATTCTACTTCATCCTCATTGTAGACAACAACATCATCAGCGAATCTAATCATTCATATCCTTTCACCCTAAATTTTAATCCCATCCATGAACCTTTCTTTGATTGAACAGTAGATGTGAAAGACTGCATCACTACCTTACACCCTTTTTAATTGGAGCACTTGATTCATTGTCTTCCAGTCTTACTTTTTCATCTTGGTTCTTGTATATATTGTATATCATCCCTTTCCTCCTATAGCGTACTCCCATTCTAATCAGAATTTCGAATTTTGTGCACCATTGTACATTTCCAGGTATCAACGTCTCTTGATTTTTCTTCAGTCTCACTTCCATTATCAAGCTGCAACGTCAGAAGTGTTTCTCCGGTACCTTTGCCTTTTCTAAAGCCAAACTAATTGTCGTCTAAGAGATCCTCAAGTTTCTTTTCCATTCTTTTGTATATTATTTTTGTCAGCAACTTGGAGGCATGAGCAGTTAACCTTATTACGTGACCCTTCTCGCACTTCTGAGCTCCTGCCATCTTAGACTTATGTGTATGATATACTGTATTTCCGAAACTCTGATGGGTTGTCGCCTGTCTCATAGGTACTACACACGAATTTGAATGGTCATGTGATTGTCACTTATCCTAATGATTTTAGAAATTCCCATAAAATGTTACCTATCGCCGGACGCTGTGGTCGAGTGGTTCTAGGCGCTTCAGTTCGGAACGACGCGGCTGCTACGGTCGCAGGTTCGAATCCTGCCTCGGTCATGAATGTGTGTGATGTCCTTAGGTTAGTTAGGTTTAAGTAGTTCTAAGTATAGGGGACTGATGGCCTCAGATGTTAAGTCCCATAGTGCTTAGAGCCTTTTGAACCATTTTTTTTACCTATCCCTCTTGTCTTATTTGATGTGAAGTCTTCCAGAACTCTGCTAAATTCTGATCCTAATACAGACTCACCTATCCCTTCCGTATCGACACTAATTTCTTCTTCCAGCACACCATCAGAGAGTTCCTCCCTCTCATAGAAGCCTACAATGTACTCTTTCCATTCCATACACCCACTCTATCCTCTGTTTCTAACAGTGGACTTTCCATTGCATTTTTAATGTTATCACCCTTACTTTTAACTTCATGTAGGTTGCTTTGATTTTCGTCTATGCTGAGTCAATCCTTCCAACGACCATTTACTTTCAGATTTTTCCTGCAGCCATTTAGCCTTGGCTTCCCTGCATTTCCATTTATTTCATTCATAAATGGCTTATATTTCCGTACAGGTGTCTCATCACGAACGTTTCTGCACTTCTCACTTTCGTTGGTCAATTGAATTATGTCTTCTATTACTGAAGGTTTCCTCTGTGTGGCCTTCCTTTTACCTAAGTATGTGTGACCAACATTTGTGATGTCCACTTCTTTTCAACTGAAGTGTCTATTGTGGTATTCCTGACCGTACTATCCTCACCTTTACCGAATTTTAAACGCATGTTGTCATTTCTCAGTACTTGTCGGTACTGATGAGAATAATCACTGAAGTGTTTGCAGAAACTCAGTCTCAGCTCGTCTTTCTTATACATACTGAATCGTAGACGTATGACATTACTTTCTGCAGTTATTGATGTTACCTTATGTTATGCTGACCTGAAACCTTTATTTTAAATCCATTTTTCTTCGTCGCCCGCCCTTCCCCCCCTCTCCCCCCCCCCTTTCCCATCCACTACTATACCTAGACTTCCTTTTTCAAATTTTCTAGCTCCCCTATCACTTTCAGAGTTCTGCAGTTCTAATAAGCTCTGACTCGTTTAATTGGTTATTCAGTCTTTCTTCAACAATCACCTGTCCATTGGGGGGGGGGGGGGGGCTTTCCCAGAGATATGAATGAGGGACAATTTTCGAATCTTTTACGAATGCAGAGATTATAATGACACTTTTTTTTCATTACAGGCCACATGTTACATCTGCATCCTTCTCTCATTCGTCATTGCTTATTCTTCCGCCTTTTAGGGGAAGTTTTTCTCTCCAAGGGCAGGAGGATGCCCCAAATATCTGTCCTCTCCTGCACGCTCTTTAATAAAGACGCTGGTGGAATGAGTGTGCCTGCTTGGACTCGGAAATTTTCGTTTTTTTTTTTTCATGATTATTATAGTTTTATGGGGACAATATCGAGCGGATTCTGCTGAACATGGCACACCTGAAGAATCTTATGGACTCTCTTCCTCTTCAAATTGTGACCATCGTCAACAGAGGCTAGAGGCAGTGTCATATGGTATTGCATGACATCTCCTAAGAATAACTAATACTCTGTCCAGTGTCCTTACATTTAACTACCAAGGTGAGGGTTTTGTGACCCTGTCTTACATCTAACATAGTGTGCACATAATGATAATGATAATCATAACATAAACGTGAACTCTGTCGGAAAGGGCCTGGCTGGCCCATTGGTAAAGACCAATCACCATGTAATCCTCTCATGTGGTATAGAAGAGAGGATGGTTGGCACTCTGCTCTTCTGGCTGTTGTCAGTTTCCGTGAGCTGGCGCCACTGCTACTTGGTCAAGTAGTTCCTCAGCTGGCATCAAGAGGGTGAATCCAACCTATTTCTTTGCTCCCACCAGGGAGAAACCCTTTCAGTGCAGGGATTTGGATGTGGGTCCTACGTGTGGCAGTCCATCAGACTAACCTCTCAGCTGCTGGGGAGGGACATTAATAACACCAACAATAATATAAAAAATAGTAATAATAATAGTAATTATAAAAACAACAATGATAATAATAATAATGACAGAAGATTGTGATAACAAGCATTTCTGTCTACTTAACTCCCCCCATGAACCATGGACCTTGCCATTGGTGGAGAGGCATGCGTGCCTCAGCGATACAGATAGCCGTACCGTAGCTACAACCACAACGGAGGGGTATCTGTTGAGAGGCCAGACAAACGTGTGGTACCTGAAGAGGGGCAGCAGCCTTTTCAGTAGTTGCAAGGGCAACAGTCTGGATGATTGACTGATCTGGCCTTGTAACAATAACCAAAACAGCCTTGCTGTGCTGGTACTGTGAACGGCTGAAAGCAAGGGGAAACTACGGCCGTAATTTTTCCCGAGGGCATGCAGCTTTACTGTATGATTAAATGATGATGGTGTCCTCTTGGGTAAAATATTCCGGAGGTAAAATAGTCCCCCAATCGGATCTCCGGGTGGGGACTACTCAAGAGGATGTCGTTATCAGGAGAAAGAAAACTGGCGTTCTACGGATTGGAGCGTGGAATGTCAGGTCCCCTAATTGGGCAGTTAGGTTAGAAAATTTAAAAAGGGAAATGGATAGGTTAAAGTTACATATAGTGAGAATTAGTGAAGTTCGGTGGCAGGAGGAACAAGACTTCTGGTCAGGTGACTACAGGGTTATAAACACAAAATCAAATAGGGGTAATGCAGGAGTAGGTTTAATAATGAATAGGAAAATAGGAATGCGGGTAAGCTACTACAAACAGCATAGTGAACGCATTATTGTGACCAAGATAGATACGAAGCCCACACCTACTACAGTAGTACAAGTTTATATGCCAACTAGCTCTGCAGACGACGAAGAAATTGATGAAATGTATGATGAAATAAAAGAAATTATTCAGATAGTGAAGGGAGATGAAAATTTAATAGTCATGGGTGACTGGAATTCGAGTGTAGGAAAAGGAAGAGAAGGAAACGTAGTAGGTGAATATGGATTGGGGGTAAGAAATGAAAGAGGAAGCTGCCTGGTAGAATTTTGCACAGAGCACAACTCAATCATAGCTAACACTTGGTTTAAGAATCATGAAAGAAGGTTGTATACATGGAAGAACCCTGGAGATACTAAAAGGTATCATATAGATTATATAATGGTAAGACAGAGATTTAGGAACCAGGTTTTAAATTGTAAGACATTTCCAGGGGCAGATGTGGACTCTGACCACAATCTATTGGTTATAACTGAAGAAATTGCAAAAAGGTGGGAATTTAAGGAGATGGGACCTGGATAAACTGAAAGAACCAGAGGTTGTACAGAGTTTCAGGGAGAGCATAAGGGAACAATTGACAGGAATGGGGGGAAGAAATACAGTAGAAGAAGAATGGGTAGTTTTGAGGGATGAAGTAGTGAAGGAAGCAGAGGATCAAGTAGGTAAAAAGACGAGGGCTAGCAGAAATCGTTGGGTAACAGAAGAAATATTGAATTTAATTGATGAAAGGAGAAAATATAAAAATGCAATAAATGAAGCAGGCAAAAAGGAATATAAACGTCTCAAAAATGAGATTGACAGGAAGTGCAAAATGGCTAAGCAGGGATGGATAGAGGACAAATGTAAGGATGTAGAGGCTTATCTCACTAGGGGCCTGATAGATACTGCCTACAGGAAAATGAAAGAGACCTTTGGAGATAGGAGAACCACTTGTATGAACATCAAGAGCTCAGATGGAAACCCAGTTCTAAGCAAAGAAGGGAAAGCAGAAAGATGGAAGGAGTATATAGAGGGTCTATACAAGGGCGATGTACTTGAGGACAATATTATGGAAATGGAAGAGGATGTAGATGAAGATGAAATGGGAGATACGATACTGCGTGAAGAGTTTGACAGATCACTGAAAGACCTGAGTCGAAACAAGGCCCCCGGATTAGACAACATTCCATTGGAACTACTGACGGCCTTGGGAGAGCCAGTCCTGACAAAACTCTACCATCTGGTGGGTAAGATGTATGAAACAGGCGAAATACCCTCAGAGTTCAAGAAGAATATAATAATTCAAATCCCAAAGAAAGCAGGTGTTGACAGATGTGAAAATTACCGAACAATCAGTTTAATAAGCCACAGCTACAAAATACTAACACAAATTCTTTATAGACGAATGGAAAAGCTAGTAGAAGCCGACCTCGGGGAAGATCAGTTTGGATTCTGTAGAAATACTGGAACACGTGAGGCAATACTGACCATACGACTTATCTTAGTAGAAAGATTAAGGAAAGGCAAACCTACGTTTCTAGCATTTGTAGACTTAGAGAAAGCTTTTGACAATGTCGACTGGAATACTCTCTTCCAAATTCTGAAGGTGGGAGGGGTAAAATACAGGGAGCGAAGGGCTATTTACAATTTGTACAGAAACCAGATGGCAGTTATAAGAGTCGAGGGACATGAAAGGGAAGCAGTGGTTGGGAAGGGAGTAACACAGGGTTGTAGCCTCTCCCCAATGTTATTCAATCTGTACATTGAGCAAGCAGTAAAGGAAACAAAAGAAAAATTCGGAGTAGGTATTAAAATCCATGGAGAAGAAATAAAAACTTTAAGGTTCGCCGATGACATTGTAATTCTGTCAGAGACAGCAAAGGACTTGGAAGAGCAGTTGAATGGAATGGACAGTGTCTTGAGAGGAGTATATAAGATGAACATCAACAAAAGCAAAACGAGGATAATGGAATGTAGTCGAATTAAGTCGGGTGATGCTGAGGGAATTAGATTAGGAAATGAGACACTTAAAGTAGTAAAGGAGTTTTGCTATTTGGGGAGCAAAATAACTGATGATGGTCGAAGTAGAGAGGGTATGAAATGTAGACTGGCAATGGCAAGGAAAGCATTTCTGAAGAAGAGAAATTTGTTAACATCGAGTATAGATTTAAGTGTCACGAAGTCTTTTCTGAAAGTATTTGTATGGAGTGTAGCCATGTATGGAAGTGAAACATGGACGATAAGTAGTTTAGACAAGAAGAGAATAGAAGTTTTCCAAATGTGGTGCTACAGAAGAATGCTGAAGATTAGATGGGTAGATCACATAACTAATGAGGAAGTATTGAATAGGATCGGGGAGAAGAGAAGTTTGTGGCACAACTTGACCAGAAGAAGGGATCGGTTGGTAGGACATGTTCTGAGGCATCAAGGGATCACCAATTTAGTATTGGAGGGTAAAAATTGTAGAGGGAGACCAAGAGATGAATACACTAAGCAGATTGAGAAGGATGTAGGTTGCAGTAGGTACTGGGAGATGAAGAAGCTTGGACAGGATAGAGTAGTATGGAGAGCTGCATCAAACCAGTCTCAGGACTGAAGACCACAACAACAACAACAACAACAACTTCATATGATGTACATGATTCTAGATAACGGATTTACTATACACTATTAGAACGGCATAGTAGCAATACTGAGAGGGCTTAATCTAGAGAAGGGTCCACTGGTCAGCGGAAGGATGAACCACATAGACCACGTTTCTTTGGGTTTATGGTCACATACTGATGGTAATGGACAGTATGAAAATGGAGCACCAGTCTGAGTTACTAGACTTTGTAGAGGTGTTCCTTATATGAAGTATTAAGAAGAAATCTTTAATTCGAAGCTAATGTCCATCATTACATGCGCTTCCAGAGTGCCGTCTTGAAGAATTCATTGCCATACTTGAAACCTGTGATGTGTCAGGTCATTGACATTTCTGGCTGGAGGTAGGTATGAAAGCGTATGGTTTCCTATGACATAATTTACAAATGGCAAGTCATGGGATTGGCTGGACCACTCATGGATTCATAATTTCCTCGATTTGTTCATGACACATGGTCATGCATTTATCTGCTGCAGTACGCCATTCAATTACATGCACATCAACAATATGACAACAGGGTTTCCCATTCTTGCCATATTCTGGAAAAACATTCAGACTCCCTTCAACCACTCTGAATACAGTCCAGCTGACATATCCAAAATATCTCCATGATTCCAGGCATGGATTGGTATGCATCTCGAGAACCACTGCTTCCAGAGACTTTTCACCAGGTCATTGAAGGAAAACGCAATGTCAATGTGACTGCCTCACACAGTAGTGAAATCCATCCCTGAACACTCAATAACCCCTCTGTCCCAGCTGTCTCTGTCCCTACACCATATTTGTCTGCTTTTTTTGTGGCATGGTCTCAGTGACAAACGACACATGGCAACCTCCGCTCACAACCCAACTTTGATTAATCTATTCCCTACGATTAGTGGTCTTCTTGCCACACTCTTGTCTGGGCCCAGCCTTTCGTCACGTGTTCTGTAGTCACTGCACTGCAACCAATTGTTTGTACGATCTGTTCTCCAGTGGCTCATCCCAAAGGTTCGAATGTTCTCAAAGTCAGAAAGCTGGCAATATAATGCATGTGCACATCCTCCTGATATTCTGTACTGTAATCTTCTCTTGAACAGTTCCAGCAGCGCTTGGCACACACAGCAGTCATCATGTACTCAGACTATTCTTCATTTGTAGGAATCTGTTTCTCTGTATTGAAAACAATGAAAATAAGCTCGTATAAGGATGAACCTTCAATGAGTATATCCAACAGGCATAAAAATACTGGGGTGTGACCTTTGGTAAAGTTCTGTCAAGATGCCCATGCTGAAACTCGTAGCACTTTGAATAGTGCACAACGATCTGGTTTCAAAAACTAAATTCTACTTCCATACACTCTGTAACACGGTGGAGGCAAAAGAAAAAATTGTGTTTCTATAAGAACTCTGGTCCATTGAGTCATCACTCGTATAACGTCTGTTTTCTTTTACAGCACTGAAGGCAAATATATGGACTTACCTGGGAAACTTCTCCAACTACTGGCGAGATAACGCAGTGCTGGTCTCACTTGGTGCGAAGTACATCTCCAAAATGTTCATTCCACTAGCATTCAAACACATGGTAAGTGGAGCTTTCCCCCCCCCCCTCTTTTGAGCTGTGTTATATGTACGAGAAATGAGAAAATTACAGACACAGAATCACGAAACTGGTCACTCATCAGAATCTGTTTTCTAATTTATCTGGCTCATATTGTCGTTATCTCTGCCTCTCTGAGGTTAATTTTAGATCTCTACAAGAGTTCTGAATGCACCTCCATGTCTGTGAACCTTTTGGAATTGTTAGACAAAGAACTAAAGCACAGAGGAGACAAGGTTAGGGAGGGAAGTCATACATTCCCTTTTTCGTACTTTTTCGGAACTTACTTAAAAACAGTGGGGAACTTTGTTTTAGATCCTAGCCTAAGCCTCTTAACTACAGGTAGTGCATTAATGTAATGATGTTTTTTTATTTTATATGTTCTCGACTTTTGTGTTACCATTTGTAACAACTTTACAGATCCCATTATATTTAATATACATTCTTTATATTTATTATTAAAAATTGTTTGTAGTAAATTGAAGGAATTAAGTCGAAAATGCGTAAAAATTGTGGGATGGAAAAGTCGCTTGATGTCTTTCATTCACGTGGTTATTCAGAGTATAAACGTCAACATATATGCAAAGAATGTGTTAAAATTTATCGAAAAATTAGGCATAGTGGAGTTCTTCGTGTATGTGGATAACGTATCACATTGGAACGTTATAAGGATCATTTAGAATTAGTTGACAGCAATGAGCATGCTAAACTGTTGCCGTATGTGAAAAATGATGTGCCTGTTATTTGTGAAAACACACCTTCAAAAAAATCTATGAATTACCAAAATGTTAATTTTTTTCTTCTTACTTAAATCCTACATCTAGGGACAAGTATTAAAGTATATGTCTGGTTTATCTCTGTAAAGAAGGAAATACGTTAAAGCAGTGTTTAAGTGTGGAGAAAAAAATTACAAAAACTCATATCAGATGACATTTGCTAAAAGTCAAACACATAAAATAAACAGACCACAGGTTGGACTGTACTGATTCTGAAGTAATATGAAAAAGTGGAAATTTTACATAAGCCTCCCAGTCAAAAGATTCTTCTTAAATTTATCTATTTTTCTCATATTTTTCATCTTCTTTTTAAAATTCTTATTAAAATTTTCCCATTATTAAATGCCTAACAAATTAAATCAGCTCATATTAGCCAAACTTTGAGATAATTGTAGAAGAAATAGCTTAACTGGATACAGTAAATTAGGGAAAGCTAGTTTAGTTAATTTATGTCACATAATTTAGCATCACAAACTATTCCTATTTTGAGTACAAATAATCTCAATATCATGAAAGTGACTGAACTACGAGTTGTAGGTAGAAATCTTGGTATCAAAAGCCACAGAATGTTAAATAAATCAGTACTAGGTAATTTATTTACTTTACATGAGTTCCCTCTTCATAAAGAAGTATTTGATAGAGAAGCATCAAGACAAAACTGGGTACTTTTGCAGAGTTGACGATGTCTTTGAGAAAAAATCAACCCCAATGAAGAGAAAAAATTGTGAGGCTTGATGAAGTTTATCCATTTGGCAGTAAACTATTTGAGCAAGTAGAAGAGGGTAAGCCATCGAAAAAGATTTGTTTGAAGTTAAAGACATAAGATAAAACATTTATTGGAAAATTTAATTATGGTCTATCAACAGTAAAACTTTTTTTAAATAATGATGATATTAATAAACTCAATAACATGATTAAAAAAAAACACTTTATCTAATGAAACCACTTAATTATTTGTTTATGAATTCTTCACTAAAATGTAGAAGGAACTTAAGACCACACATGAAACAGAGCATTCTTTTTTGAAAATGAAAATGAAACTGTAATACTAATGGCATCTCAATAAGATAACGAAGGAAACGAGGCACAGGAAACATTTAATACCTTAACTCTAAACTCCTACACAAAGAGCATAAAATTTTTCCTCTCTAACGCCATAATAAATAAAACACAATCAATGGTATATACCATAAGCCTAAAAGCGATAGCAAAAGGAAATATAACGCGTGTTTAGTCTTCAGTTTTACTAGCTAGGGAGACATAAGGATGTGTAAGTATTGTAAAGTAGAAAGATAAATATTTTATTTGTAGATGATAAACATTTGAAGATAAACAGTACTTGTGGTGATAAGTCTGGTGGGAGGAAAGAATGCTCTAGCACATGCATAATTTGCGTTTTTCTTTGTCACACAGCGCTTCAGACCACGTGCACACATGCTGACAAATGCAACTGGTTGATGCTCTATGTGTTGTTGTGGACACGCCATAATGGTATAGCAACCACCTCCCAGCTGAAGCTGGCTCTGTTATTGTAGTCAACTGTGCAGACGATAACATTGACTTCCCAGGTGCTCTGAAGAATGCTTTAAAGTTAAAACACTATGACTTTTTTGCCATTGATCTTCGTCCATCTGCCAGGGACGGGCACATTGCGATTTAGCCTCAACTGCAACACTGCAGCCTTCCATGTCAGTGATTGTTGTAATGTGGAGGGAAGACTGCACTGTGACATAATCTTCACTATTCTGTTGCAACCGACATTCAGTAATCATATAAACAACATAGTGTCTCAGCATCCGTATGCATGACAAAAAAAGGAAATGTGTGCAATGTAGTAACACTCCTACAATCTCCATTATTACCTTCATGAAAGTGGCAATGTCAACTAATTCACAACTAAAGCTGTCCACTTTGCTGCTCTCATCATACATAAAACAGAATGACACAGACAGTGAAGACACCATGTTAATCATTGTTAAAAGTATTTGTCGGTTCTTATCGTTTTCAGGCTACATTCATTCTCCTTGCTCCCTTCTCGATATTCCATTGCTTCCTGATTGACATCCTCCATGTGCTTTCCTTCCCCATTCCACCATCATACAAAATTTATGGGCATTTTTGACATGTACTCTTCCATATATGGTGTCAGTTCTTACATTTTTCGGTTCCAGGATATTCTGTTCAGTTTCAACACTTTTATAAAGACCTTGTTATATACGATAGAATTTCTTAATTTCGTGAGCAGCCATCTTGAACCGAACTTGTGTCCCAAGCCAAACATGGTCTCCCTTCCCATTCACTATTGGATACACTAAAAGTTTATAGTGCTTGCTATCAGCTTTCTTCATTATCGTTTCTTGCATCTTACTGATCCTCTCCTCCAATAATTTTAATCATGATGCACGTTCCTTAGGATTTCTCTGATCAGATTATGTATTGAACTTCTACCAGCCTGAAATCTGTAGACATATGTGGCACATTATTGATTATGTCCTGTATCTTGTCAATTAACTGACCCCATTTCCCATGTTTGTTAAGACAGTAAAACTGACAGATGAAGTTTATCACTGCCATAGCTATCTCCACAGGGTATGTGGTGCGTTTGTAGTGTAAAGTAAACACTTGCTCTACATAATGCTCCTTATCAAATCAGGCTACATGTTTCATTCAAACTAGGTTCAGTTACCACTATTAACTCGTTTCGACAAAGATACATCTATCTATATCCAGATCTGGTCCAGCTACTCCTGGTTCTGGGTTTTACTATGGATTTTGGCAATGTTTGTTTCATGGGGGAGGGTGGGGGGGGGGGGGGCTGGATGCCCTTCCTGTCTCCACCCTGTACCCGCTGGGATGGAAGTAGTGCACCCCAGCTGTCTGTGTCTAGTGTAAACCGTGAAAGAGTGCAAACATTTTGCAAATGTCTGCGAGTCGTGTAACTGAGGCGGAACATGGGGATCAGCTCGATATTCACCTTGTGGGATGTGGAAAACCACCTAAAAACCACATCCAGACTTGTTAGCACACCAGCCCTTCGTCTTTAATCCGCCGGCGTATTCGATCTGGGGCTGGCGCACCTACCAGAGTCCAGGAAGCAGCACGTTAGCACTCTCGGCTAATCTGGCGGGTCTGTTCAGAATTGTGGTTCGTTATTCTCATAGGGTCAAGTTGCGCAAGTCTGCTCTCAAGCGTAGCATCTACTCACTGCAAAAGTGCAGTCATAACCTATGACTCATAGCAATGTTTATGATTGTTAAGAATCGTTTCCTACAGCAGTTCATTTAAACGTGAAACAAAATGATAGTAATTTTCCAGTACAGTTGTGTGTGTGTGAATTTGTAATTAGAATGGCAGCATCTCCCCAAATGCTATCTGAGCATCACGTGAAAGGCAGAGTCATTCTGTTACTTAAGCACAACCTGAGGGCCAATTCATAAATCTCAAGTCCACTTACAGCAGCCAAAACATTAGAATCCTGAATTTGCAAGATCACTTGAGTCCCTAGTGGGAAATTTGTAAAACTGTCATTAAAACCATAACATTTTACCCTCTTCCTGTTGAAATTTTGTTTTACAGCAGGAGAAGTTAAGTCGGGTTTCAAATGAATCTGGAATTTCAAATGAAATTCAGTTGTCCTTCATATGTAACGAAATTCTAGTATATAAAGACATAACATGTATTTTGTTTATTGAAAAAAATTCAGAATACATACAACAGTAAATCATCAAGAGAAATAAAATAATAGAACAAACCTTCCAAAATTGAATTACACTTCTCATTTTTCTTTGTTTCCAAGGAGCAATTTTTTCATAAAATACTTTGGATTCATCATTGTCAGAAATGTTTATAAGCACCTTTTTTCTTTAATTTCGTTTTCGCTGATTGGACACACACAGTTTTGACCATCTTGACTTGGTTGTTCTGAGATATGAGGACATGTTGGCCAAGAGATGAAAAAAATATTGAATTGTTCCTGCTATGAATGATTTTGCCACAACTATTCCGGTGTGTTCTGCAGAAAAGCAGAATTCCATAAAAGATGAAACAGTGAACGATACCTTGTTATCTCTAGGGATGTACCTAACAGAAGTCTCTGTGGAATTAACGTTTATTTTGTAATAATATGGCCTCTGATGAAACTGTGGTTATTATTCTGACCTGAAGAGTCATCACAATACAACAAAAGTTCTCATACATTTAATGATACTCCAGGATTGAAGTAATGGGGAGGAAACTACATACCAAATCTGGAATTATTAATGTTTTCCACCAATGGTAGATAAAGAAATACTGAATTGGTTAACATGTCATGCAAAGACAAATCTTGGATAGGCAGCTAACGACAACAGTATATGTCTTGAACTGGTGTCTCAGGCAAGCGTGCATTTTGTATTTAATCATACATGAAAGCGAGAAAATCACCACTTTTAACGAATAACTGGCTGCATATTCCACTGTTTTCTAGAAAGTTTTCTGAGACGTTTGTGAACTGGAAGTTCTGCAGCAACTTCATGTTTCTTCATTTTCAACACCACCTGCCATTAATCGACAATTTCAACCAAACCAATCGCATGTCTACCACATGAACAAAAGTAATATACAGTCTCGAACATGGCTGACATTCAGCAACCGCTTTTAAGTTTTAATGAAGGATAAAAAAACAGCCAACCGGTTTCTCAAACTTTTTCACATTGACCTGGTTTGAATACTGACCACACACATTTTCAACAAAATAAGTAAAATTAATTATAAGTATATTTAACCATCATAGGAGAATAACAAACGTTTCAAATGCTGTTAGTAGCGAAAGATGTGCTAGGAACATGACATGTATTGCTTACATGGGTTCTCACTGGACTCAGAGATAATAAAAGCATATGAGCCGAGGTGATCAAGTCAGTTAGTAAACGTTATCTTGTTACAGCCAACATTAAAACTATAGGCATAATAGGTCACTAATACAGGCATCAGACAAAAAGGTTTGTCACCTTATTACACCACTATGTGGGAAATCGCAGTCCATGTCAATTGTCAGGTGCAAATATAGTAGAGCAGCACAAATTAAGAAAACCGCTTCATTATACAGGGTGTTACAAAAAGGTACGGCCAGACTTTCAGGAAACATTCCTCACACACAAATAAAGAAAATATGTTATGTGGACATGCGTCCGGAAACGCTTAATTTCCATGTTAGAGCTCATTTTAGTTTCGTCAGTATGTACTGTACTTCCTTGATACACCGCCAGTTGGCCCAATTGAAGGAAGGTAATGTTGACTTTGGTGCTTGTGTTGACATGCGACTCATTGCTCTACAGTACTAGCATCAAGCACATCAGTACGTAGCATCAACAGGTTAGTGTTCATCACGAACGTGGTTTTGCAGTCAGTGCAATGTTTACAAATGCAGAGTTGGTAGATGCCCATTTGATGTATGGATTAGCAAGGGGCAATAGGCGTGGCGCGGTACGTTTGTATCGAGAGAGATTTCCAGAACGAAGGTGTCCCGACAGGAAGACGTTCGAAGCAATCGATCGGCGCCTTAGGGAGCACGGAATATTCCAGCCTATGACTCGCGACTGGGGAAGACCTAGAACGACGAGGACACCTACAATGGAGGAGGCAATTCTTCGTGCAGTTGACGATAACCCTAATGTCAGCGACAGAGAAGTTGCTGCTGTACAAGGTAACGTTGACCACGCCACTGTATGGAGAGTGCTACGGAAGAACCAGTTGCTTCCGTACCGTGTACAGCGTGTGCAGGCACTATCAGCAGCTGATTGGCCTCCACGGGTACACTTCTGCGAATGGTTCATCCAACAATGTGTCAATCCTCATTTCAGTGCAAATGTCCTCTTTACAGATGAGGCTTTATTCCAATGTGATCAAATTGTAAATTTTTACAATCAACATTTGTGGGCTGACTAGAATCTGCACGCAATTGTGCAATCACGTCATCAACACAGATTGTCTGTGAACGTTTGGGCAGGCATTGTTTCTGATGTCTTGATTGGGCCCCACGTTCTTCCACCTATGCTCAATGGAACAAAAAAATGTTCAAATAGCTCTGAGCACTATGGGACTTAAGTCCTCAGTCTCCTAGAACTTAGAACTACTTAAACCTAACTAACCTAAGCACATCACACACATCCATGCCCGAGACAGGATTCGAACCTGCGACCGTAGCAGTCACGCTGTTCCGGACTGAAGCGCCTAGAACCGCACGGCCACTGCGGCCGGCTCTCAATTGAGCACATTATCATGATTTCATACGGGATACTCTACCTGTGCTGCTAGAAAATGTGTCTTTACAAGTACGACACAACATGTGGTTCATGCATGATGGAGCTCACGCACATTTCAGTCGAAGTGTTCGTATGGTTCTCAACAACAGATTCGGTGACCGATGGATTGGTAGAGGCGGACCAATTCCGTGGCCTCCGCGCTCCCCTGACCTCAACCCTCATGACTTTCATTTATGGGGGCATTTGAAAGCTCTTGTCTACGCAACCCCGGTGCCAAACGTAGAAACTCTTCGTGCTCGTATTGTGGACAGCTGTGATACAATACGCCATTCTCCAGGGCTGCATCAGCGCATGAGGGATTCCATGCAACAGAGGGTGGATGCATGTATCCTCGCTAACGGAGGACATTTTGAACGTTTCCTGTAACAAAGTGTTTGAAGTCACGTTAGTACGTTCTGTTGCTGTGTGATCCATTCCATGATTAATGTGGTTTGAAGAGAAGTAATAAAATGAGCTCGAACATGGAAAGTAAACGTTTCTGGACACATGTCCACATAACATATTTTCTTTCTTTGTGTGTGAGGAATGTTTCCTGAAAGAATGGCCATACCTTTTTGTAACACCCTGTATATGAAAATAGTTATAACAAGAGATCAGGATAATAACAGATGTATAGAAACGGACAATATATGAAATGTGCAGGAAGTGTTGCAAATGCAAACAGCAGTTGATACACGCCATCGTAAAAACAACCAAAAGAGAATATTTAAGAGCTGTGTGTAAATCACCTTCCGTCATATAACGGCGGTAGGTCAAAACGTCGCTAATAGCGGCTCGAAGTTATTAAGGATATACATATTTCGCACTTCTAGCAATTCGCTAAGAGAGACACCATCTCTACTGGACACATGCTTAAAAATTTTCAGTTCATCATGTATATCTAGTCTATAACTTTTCTTTTCCTGGTGAAGGATAGTAACTACATGGACTCCTTCAGGGTGTGGCCTGTAATAAGCGAAATATCTTCAAAGGCCTAATTATGGACATTATACCCTCCCATCCTAATAAATGCTATTTGTATCTGATGCTGACGGCCCTTCTGGTCCTGTGGAATAAATTGGAAAGGCGTCAAAAATCATTTTATACAGCCCTGAAATAGGCACTGGGGTTTTAGATGACATAAAATTGTGACTTAGATTTTTCTGTAAACTTTAATAGTAGAAACAGCTACTTTGCATACATATTGTTTTTCTAACAGATGACGAACTCTTTAGGATATGGTCACTAAGTATGATAGCGAGGAAAATTTTTTGCTTCTGGCACTGTCACTATTAACAGTGTTGCCTGAAGTATTAACACAGCTATCAGTTTAGCTTTGAAAATATTATCGAATTAGGAAGGTTCATAACCATTATTAACTGCTGTAATTTTTATTAAATTCGTTTCAGATTTAGTATTTTTGGAATATAAAGATGTTGAAACAGCCCTACGAAAGGCTAAATGGATAAAGGCTTTTTTACAAGATTTTTGGTGTGTCGAGCTTCAGGGTGAAATTTTGTCTGTGCTAGTTTCTTCGAAAAATATCAAAATACATCTTATCGTTAACTGTAATTAGAGTGAAACCTAAGTAATTAAGCTGATGTTTCTCGTTTTCTAGTTCATAGATGAGATTAACTTTTTTGTGAAGGTCATTACAAATCTCAAATAAACTATCAGAATGTCATCTATGTGCTTACCTAGATAAGCTTCTGAACAATTTTTGAAACATTTTTCCTCCAGTGAATTAACGAAGATGTCTGCTAGAATACCTACATATCGGTTACCCATTGCAAGACTATAAATTTGTTTCAATTTTGACATTAAATTCAAAGTAATTATATTACACTGCTATTTGAAACATACAAATAAAATCAGTAAGTTTTCTGTCAGATTTTTTAGAGGTATTTAAGTTTTATTTATCATCCTGATAGTTGAAATGGTAGTTTGTTGCATGAGTTGGTAAAATCTAATTAAAACAAGTTTGTATCTTGATCACATTCTAAGCACTTAATTTTAGTTATTGGGTTCTTACTGCAAGGGACAGAGTAATTATTTTGAAAAAGGAATAATTTTTTAAAATTGATCTTCAACAATTTAGCAAAATTTCATAAACACAGTTCATACTATACACAACTGGACGAATTGGATGAAGTAGTTTATGTACCTTGAACTATGAGCACACTTTTGAGGTCTGTGGGTGTGTATAAAGTATTTACTTCCTGCAACAGTCTGAACAAGAGATATGTGTCATCTTTAGCAAATTTAATTTCTTCTTGCAGTGTGGGGGTTGAATCTTGACTCAGTGTTGAAACATTGTTATCCCTAAAAAGTTTGAAATTTTTGTTCAATATTCGTGCTTACTGCTAATAACTAAAGCATTACCCTAGTCTGATTTCATTGTCTTCAATTTTGATATTGTAATATTTTTAATCCACTTATTATCGTTATTAATGAGACCTGGACGCCATGGCGTGTAGTGTTTAACAGTATTTTGAAAATAAATAGCTCAGAAACTTTAATAGGTACTGGAATGAAACTATAGCCATGTAACTAGTATATCATGAACTCTCTGTGAAGCAATTTAAAAACTGTGGAATACATAGTGGAGTTAATTTCAGTGTTATCTTCCATACTGACTTTCATGTAATTTTTATTTAATTTAGGTACACGGTGCTTGCATGCAACTCCAGATAAAAGATAAAAACAAATTTCGTTCATTTAACTATTATTTAGTTGGAACAGTAAACAAGTAGTATTTACCAAAATTGCTGTTCTATGTATTTCAACAAATATTTTTTAGAAGCCAATATATTCTCCTTACAATTTAAGAACATATGTCATTCCCAGCTTAAAATATTTAATGAGGTATTGAAAAATGTCTTTCACTATGTCAACAACCACTATAATATTATTCTTGCAACATAGAAGTTTTTACAGCTTTAATGTTGGATGCGATAATGATACCTAAGAATGCAAAAAACGTTGATTACGGTAAAATAAGGATTTACATGTCATTTTCTTCTCAGTGATAACATGTCAAAACATTCCAACTCCATAATCTTGTTGGTTCTGAGTGTACGTTTCAACTTCTTAGGTTTTCTTTCATTCATTTGTTATTCTGGCCTCCTTTACCAGGCTTTCAGCAGTTATCTTAGCTTCAGGAACACATTGCCTATCCACTTGTAGCAGCCCACTTTTCATATTGTCCCAGCTTTGATGCCTATTCTGCTCATGGGTTTTAATCTGCTTTTTACTCCATCGTTAAAACATATTGTAGTGCCCAACCTACGTTACATACGTCATGGACAACCATTATTTGATGAGTATTTTCAATTTTAATACTGTCAAGATCAATCATAACATTTAGAATCACATTTTTATCAACATTTTCGTCTGAAACATTTGGCATTACATTACATTTAACTGTATTTATAAAAAAGGTGTTTTTTCTAGCACCAAATGTATTTACTCCCAGGTAAAATTATATTAAAATGTACTATTTGACTTTTGAAATCTATTTGTAGCTATAGGTCTTTTCATAGGTAAAACCCATTTAAGTTTACCAATTTTTTAATTCTTATGATAAATAAGAATTTAATAACTATCTTACTCTAAAACATGTCATTGTGATAGTTAAAATGAACATAGAAATTTTTTTGTAGGCTCGAAGTATAAATATTAAGCTTACTCATTTAGTCTGCCTTTCTTTTTGTAAGGATCACAGATTTTTTGGAAAACTGTTTTTGCATGAAGCACATATAAGTTTTCGATTTTTTCATACACAGTCTGACACTGAAGAAGGCTTTAACTTAACATTTCTTCACAATGACTGTCATAGTTAATTGCCACACTTATGTTTAGTAATTTTCTTCTTGCAACTTGATACTTTGTCACACCTTTGGATACTTAGTCTGGTAAAAATCTGACAATCATAAATATGTCTGACTTTCATCAACTGTATTTAAATTTTAATGAAGGATAAAAGCAGCCAACTGGTTGCACAGAGTTTATTGCTTTGATTTGGTTTAATCAGAACAAGCATAGTTACCTTCAATCTTTTATCAATATAGGACAAGAACAAACATTTCAAAATTCAGAAGTATAACATGACATACTAAAGTGGGAATAGATGTTACTTACATATGTTCACATTGCAGGCAGAGATAATGAAGCTATGTGAGCTGAGGTGCTAAAGTCAAATAAATAAAAGTTATACTGAAAAGCCAACATTAAAAGCACAAATATAGCAAGCCACTGTGACTGACATGACTTGAAAAGTTTGTCAGCTGATATGCTTCTGCGTAGAAACACTACAGTGCAAGTCATATATGGGGTGGGTACCATACAGTGCCACAAATTATGGTATAAGTGAACATAATTATAACAAGTAACAATGCTTAGTGACAAGTATAAACATAGGTAATTAATTAAAATTACAGGAACTGCTGCAAAGTGAAGCATCGGTTTACATACACCATCAGTCCAGTGCACAAACCATTAAAGTGTTCAGAGCGAGCAAAATTAAGGTAGTAGGACGAATAATTACTTGGTCATTAACAGTCACAATGTATTGAATGAAAATAGGAGCTTAGAATGCGATCAGGATACAAAATTACTTTCATTGGAAGTTACCAACTTATAAACCAAGCTACCAGTTCAAACAACCATCAGTATCATAGAAAATATCCTACGTGCCTTTAGAAAAAGATATTTCTGACGAACAAAGTACTGATTTCTTTGGGTTACTTGACAATAGTGAAAGACCACTACTCTGAATTTAATGGGTTAAACGTACCAACAACCTTACAATCTTGCAGTGGGTACCCCACTGGCAGGAATTCTTCATTAATTCGACGGAGGAAAAATTTTCTAACTTCATGCAGCTACTTATCTTTGTATTCAGTCGTATTCTATGTACCTAGATGACGTTCGGACCTAATAACGGAACTGATCATTTATTTACAACCGATAATGAACTTCCTGAAAAAGCTAATCTCACCAGTGAACCAGGAAACGAGAATCGTCAACTTCATTAATTAGCTCTCACTCGAACATGATCAACAATAAGATCTCTTTTGACATTTTTCAAAGAAACTAGTTCAGATAAATTTTTACCCTAAAGTTCAACACGTCCCCAACCTCATTAAAGAGACTCCTTTTTGCATTTAGCTTCTTTCTGAAAAATTTGAATTTGAAAGGAATTACAAAGTTCACAATAGTTAATAATGATTACGAATCTTATTCGATAACATTCTCCAAGCTGAAACTAATATGAGAGCCACTACTTCAGGCAATGCTGCTAATAGTGGCAGTAACAGAAGCAAAAAACTTTCCTCAATAACTTAAGTAGTGAACATTTTCTAAAAAAAATCGTCATCTGCTGGAAGAAAGATGTGTATGCAAAGCCACTTTTTTCGCTATCAACAGTTTTTAGAAAACTCTAATTCACAATATGAAATCCTCGATTATCCCTAATTCAGGGATCTATAAAAGAACCTATGATACTTGTCCTGTTTATTGCTCAGGAAAGATTGGGAGAACCATCAGTATCAGATAGAGATAACATTTATAAGCAAGAGAGGGTACTAATGTGCATAACTGATCCTTTGAAGATCATTCGGTTATTACAGGCCACTAACTGAACGGAGTCCATATAGCTACTATGCTTCATAAAGAAAAGAAAGATTATTGACTAGATATACTTGAAGAACTTGAAATTTAGAAGTATATGTTCAGGAATGATATTCTCATTCTTAATGAACGAATACAACTGTTAAACAAAAGTTTATTTAACGGCTGCCTCCCACTATTCCAACTTCCTGACGTAGTATCGTTCTTAGGCTTTACACACAGATCTCAAACATCATTTTCCTACTGTTTTAATTGTTTATGTAGTATTCCACAACTGTTGTTATTACTGTGATAGTTCTGCTAATTTTGAACACTTTTATGCTATCTGTAGTGGGCAGATGGCGTGTATTAACCACTGCTTCAATCCACAGCATTTCTGTGTATTTCATCTGTTATCTATTTCTATGCTTTTTTTATTAAGCTTTGCCTCTTGTTACAGCTTTGTTTACTTATAATATAAGTGTGTTTTTGATTTCTTGTCACTCTACGTTATTTACATCCCACAGTTGGTGCATACTGCGCGGTTTCCGTGTAGTGGCGTAATTAGATTTCTAAACATTCAGTTTAATTTCAGTTCTAGAAGCTAGGTGTACTTGCCATTTAAATGATAGCTTCAGAGGGTAACTTTCACTTATTTGACTTGAGCACTTCGTTTTTTTTTATTAGCTTTATGTGTAATACAAACTTATATAAATAGTTCCTGTTCGATGTTCAGCACGTCTTGTGCTAGTTACGCTTTTTGAAATGTCTGTTATTCTCCTACATTGTTTAAAAAATATTCGTGGGTAACTATACTCATTTTGATGAAGATAGCTTTACCCAGTATCGAAACCAGGTCAATGCAGTAAAATGTGTACAACAGTTTGGCCGTTTTTACCCTTCACTACGGTTGCTGAATGTCAGGCTTGTTCAAAATTTTAAAATTTTTACCAGCCCAAGTATCCAAGGCTGTGACAAATTATATAGACGTAAGAAGCAAATAATTAAACAGAATTATGACAATTAATTATAATACTCACTGCGAAGAAATGGGTTCCTTACCTTGTTTTGTAAAAGATTTCCACAACGTTGATCAGCGTCTGAAACAACCAAAAACTTTCATGTGACTGATGGTACATACTGATTTCCAACAAAATCTATACTTTTGACGAAAGGTAGACAGACTAAATGAACAAGCTAACTATTTGTGCTATGAGCATACACATATATTCTGTTTTTTAATTATAAGATGGATATATTTTGGGAGTTTATTAATGACAGATTATGTAACTATTTTTTTTATCATAGACATAATAAGAAACTGGTTAAGCTAATCTGTTTTTCAAGTGTGAAAAACCTTTTGTTACTGTAGGTCTCAAAAGTCAAGTGTGTGAGACCAAAATGTCATTGAAAGTATGATTGTGCATCTTACGATTGGTCTTGATAGTATAAAAGTGAAAACTCTCGTCAAATAACATTTTCAGAAAAAATTTAGTTAACAGTCAGTTTTCAGTTAATGACCATAAGAAATTGATTAAAATCAATGTCATATTTAAAGAAAATGGAGCCCTCATAAAGAAATTAAATAAGGGCAATATCTTAGTTATTGCCAGTAGAAACGAATATGTAACAAAAACATTACATATATTTTAGGAAAGCAGTGTTTCAGAACTGAGCGAAGACCCACCACATGCATTCAAGAAGAGATTAAACCTCACATTGATGACGATAAGCAGATAATGAGTGTGTTCCATAAGAAAAGCTAGTTAATATGAAGTCATTGGCCATGAAATTGCGTTCACAGAACAAGGTTTATAAATTATTTATGAAATTAAATGAATTAAATTGCTAATGCGGTTCTACGCTGGCTATATGATTTGCTAGTAACATTTGAAAATTTGTGCTCGACCAGGATACGAACCCGGATTTCCTGCCTTACGTGAGCAGTCGTCTTAACCACTTTGGCAATCAGTGAATGGCTCACAGGCATGCATATTTTTAAAATAATTACTCATTCACAATTAGAATCTGGTAATTAAAGTTAAGGGCCTTGTACGCAATCAAGATACAAAATTATTTATAGTCGATATTATGAACTTTCACAGCAATGTACTAGTTCAAACATTCATCAACGTCATATAAAGTAGCGTACGCGTCTTTAAGGAAGATATTTCTGATGAACAAGTTACTGATCCCATTTCTTTGTTACACATAGTAGTGAAAGACAACTACTTTGAATTAAAGGGTAAAATGTACCAGCAGGCTGACAGTGTTGTAATGGGCAACCTATTTGCAGGCATTGTAGCAGACATCTTCATTAATTCACTAGAGGAAAAATTTTTCAAAAATTATTCAACTGCTAGTCTAGGTATTTAATTGAATTATTGATTCGTAAATGACAAACTGATCGTTTACAGACGACCTAATAACGGAACTGATCGTTTATTTAAGATTTTTAATGAATTTAATGAGATAATTAACCTTAAATGTGAAACAGGAAACGAGAATCGTCACCTGAATTATCTAGAACTAACTGTAACTGTAATTAACGATGAGGTATCTTTTGACATTTTCCGGAAAGAAACCATTACGGTCCGAATTTTACCCTACAACTCAACGTATCCTTAGTCTCAGAAAAAAGCCTTTCATTGGTTTGTGTCAACATATTTCATTGTTAAGTACCTGTGTTGAGTACGAGAGTTGATCGGTAATAATGTTGTGAAGTACGCCTCGTTGGTTGATTGGTTAGTTGATTCAGGGGGAGGGGATCAAGTAGCGACATAATCGGTCCCATTGGATTTGGGAAGGCTTGGGAAGAAAGTCGGCCGTGTGCTTTCACAGGAATCATCCCGGCAATCACCTGAAACGATTTAGGGAAATCACAGAAAACCTAAATCAGGATGAAATGATAATTAAATGAAGACCCTAAGCTGCCGACAGGCGTTGATATACGCCAACGGGGACAGTTGAAAATGCGTGCCCCGACCGGGATCTCCTGCTTATATGGCAGTCGCTCTATCCATCTGAGCTACCGAGGACACAAAGAATAGTGTGACTGCAGGCATTTATCCCATGCACGCTGCCTGTGAGACCCAGATTCCCAACTTAACGTCCACACACTACATTCGTAGTGCCCATGCCCGTTACACTCATTACTCACGGCAGACCATCTTACCGAGTGCCATAAGAGCTCGGGCAATGCGTGTGCACCCGCACAGAAGGAGGTCAATAGCCGGTTACCCTTAACTACATCAAGATGGTATCTGTTCTTTCAGACATGTCCGAAAGAACAGATACCATCTTCATATAAATCAGGACGGGTGGAAGGGTTTGAACCGTCGTACTCCCGACTGCGAGTCCAATGCGCCAACCACTGCGTCACCTTGCTTGGTATATGCGTTTCGATGTGGTCTTTTTATCTACAGGTGGGATACAAGAGTGTTAGGGTGTGGCGGTATGAAGAAGATTGAGATTGGCGCTGAATATAAATGAATGGCATTATTGTACCTAATAGGCGAAAACAATATTACTGTTAAATTACAGGTTTAAACACATATCACTAGCTACAGTAGCGATCTTCAAAATTCTTGGATGTAGGTATTTAGAGCGATCTAAATTGTAATGACAACATACAGCAAAAAATGTAGGACAAGCAGATCCATATTGAGGTGAATCTTGACTACGAATGTACTGGACAACAAAACAAAACACTCGTTCAGGCTATTTTTAAGTTTTACTCGTCAGTCCGGGAACCGTACTGCGTCAAATTAATAGAAGACACAATGAGGGGAAACGCTAGCACACTTGGCATAAAAGTTTTCTGGATATGGTACCGCGTCATAAAGTAAAGACTACTGCTGCTTGAGAAAAACCAACGTTTCGGCCACAATTGCCAACGGCTACAGTCATAAGTAGATAAACACAGCCTTGTCGACGAACAGAAGCAAGAGACAGACAAACTGCAGCCAACAGTGCGCTTGCCTTGCGTGAAAATGTCACTGACCGAATAGGCAAACACCATCGCCGCGTTGGGGTGCCGCCTGTCTTCTGTAGTGGTCTAAGGATCCAGGGCGTGCTAGGCTCCACTAAGGACAAGGTGGATGCATTACACACTGCAGGCGTTTACAAGGTGGAATGCGAATGTGGAGAGGCATTCATCGGCGAGACTGGTAGGCCAATAGCAACGCGCGTTCGGGAACACGAGCGCTATATTCGTTTAGGGCAACACAACAAATCTGCAGTGGCAGAGCATCACCAAGACTGCGGAAAAGAAATAAAATTCGGCGAAGCCTGTGTGTTGGCCAAACAGCCAATTACGAGCAAACGCAAAATCAGAGGGACCGTCGAAATACTCAAACACCCTAACAACATGAACAGGGAGGATGCACTCAGGCTTGCCCCATCTTGGCTGCCAGCGATCAGAGCCCATCAGACCGCACTGGTAACACGAGGTACGAGCACCACCGGCGAGAAACTGCCGCCGCGCGGCTGACGTCCAGCAGTTGGTGAACAGAAGCAAACTTCTCATTCGACGGTGACCACCAATCATGGCACGTAACACGAGAGCCAGTAGACAACAAAGGTCACGTTCTCCCTCCACCGCAATAACCTATTAAAATAAAGTTCCCTCACCTTCTTCCTTAAGTGACCAACGAAACTAACTATCTTTTTAAAATTATGACGTAACGGCATGCGCAGTGAACACTAACAACAAAACATAAAGGACACTGCATAGCTAGAACGCACCATTAGACCCAGGAGAACGCCGCTGCAATCTTGGCCGAAACGTTGGTTTTACTCCAGCAGCAGTAGTTTTTACATTATGACGCGGTACCAAACCCAGAAAACTTTTATGTCGACTGACTCTGGCCGCGGAAGCCTACGCAATTATGCTAGCACACTTGTTTAGTCGGTGTTACTTCTGTTGTGTATGCTCCCAGAGAGAGACTTTGTGCATCACGGGGTGCTTTTACTGTAAAAACTCCAGAATACATCATTCCTGACAATATACACTGACGGAAGCATGTTGTTAGTGGATGGCGCTGGAGTAATCGTCCTATGATGTTCCGTACGCGTTCGATTGAAGACAGGTATGGTGATCGAGCAGGCCAAGGCAACTAGTCGACACACTGTAGAGCTGACAATAGCGGTGTGTGGGCGAGCGCTATCTTGTTGGAAAACACCCTCTGGATTGCTGTTAATGAAAGCCGGCACAACGGGCTATAACCACCAGACTGAAGTACAGACTTGTAATCGAGTTGCGAGGGATAACCACGAGAGTGCTCTTGGTGTTATTCCAAATTGCTCCCCTGACGATAACTTCAGCGGTAGGTCCAGTGCGTCTAGCACGTGGAAAAATTGTCTGCAGAACCTCAGCTGGCATCCCAACCAACATACGGCCGTCACCGGCACCGAGGCAGAAACAGCTTTCATCGGAAAACAGAACAGACCTCCACCCTCCTCTCCAGTGAGCTCCCGCTTGACACCACTCAAGTCGCAGAGTTAGTGGAATGCACGTTAGAGGGCGCCTGTCTCGAAAACAGTCGATCTGTAACAGTTCGTTGTGTCACTGTGGTGCCAACTGCCGCAGAGGTTGCTGCTGCAGATGCAGTATGGTGGTCCACACCTACAGGCCGAACACAATGGTGTTCTCTCTTGGTAGTACAACGTGGCCGTCCCGTCGCCGGTCCTCTTGCCACTGTACATTCCCGTGATCACCGCTGCCAGTAATCATGTTCACTGGTTGCGTCCGTGCCAAGTCTTTCTGCAGTACTGCAGAAGGAACACTCAGCTTCTCGTAGCCCTATCACACGACCTCGACCAAACCCACTAAAGTGTTGATAATGGCGTCTTTGTCGCCTTAAAGGCAATCTTGACTAACATCAACTCACCACGGGAGAAAATCGTCGACCCAGCCAGGAGTCGAAACCAGGCCCTAAGGATTGAGATACTGTCGCGCTGACCAGTCAGCTACCGGGGGCGGACTGCAGAGGGCTGACTTAGACTGACATACGAACCAATTAGTATAAAAACCCAGTTAGTCACAATTTTTGACAGTTCCGTTTCATGTGACAATATGAATGTTGAATAATTGTGTAGAATCCCGAAAGTACGCTGTATACAATAGCCATCAATGCATCATAAATACTTGCCTTTGATTTTGAAACTCCATAAGTCACTGAATTACGTGGTTTCTCAATGCAACAGTGGTTCACCGCTTGTGTTTATTGTCGACATCAGCTACTGGTAACGCGAATTTCACTTGTCAAAGACAATTCTGTAAATCAATAGTTCCCACTGGGAGGTCAATCCTTCCTTTCTTTTGACAGAGACTTTTATCCCATTAAGAGAAAGGTAAGGAAATGTAACAGGACATATACATTGATGGCGTATGTGTCACTGATTACTAACGCAGCCAAGAATAAAATATTTACAGTTAGCGTTGTAGCAGGTAGTGATGTTGCTGCTTACACAACATTGTGGCTTCTCTTATTCGAGAAAACTGCCCTATCCATTGAAGCCCACGGTAGAGCACTATCTCGAGGTGAGGAAGTATCATTTCAGGTCTCACAATGTAACCATTTAGCTTACTCGAGAGATCTTTTAGCAGTAATTAAGGCTATCTGATGGATTAATGGCCTTGTACTTTGTACATTTAGAATTCTAAATGGTGGTCTCAGGACGATTATGTTGCCAGAAAAATAAGAAGGTACTCTAGTAACCTTTTCGGTTGCTGTAAACAAAATAAAGGATGGAAGCTACATTGATACCTGCCTAATGAGGAGGAAATTACTTCTAAGATATTCAGAAATAGTAAGTGTAGCTCTGGCACTGTAAACAATAGTGCATTGGGGATTTCTATATCATTGTTACTTAAAAAGATGTTTCACATACCATTATGTATCACAATATTATTCTTGTGAAAGTTGGGAGCAAATTACTGGTGCCGTAAGTCTTTATTACGTTTTATAGTCAAATAAATGTTAAGAAATCCAACGAGTATGAATTTTGTTTTTTTCTTTAAGACATCAGCAAAATGTCGCTCAGTTAGTTTTAAAATCCCATCTATTATCTGATGTTATAAGTACGAGGGTCGTTCAATAAGTATTGACCCACATTTTTTTTAAAAACATCCATTAATATACAAAGACAAACGTCCTTGTTAGTGGTTCACATTTGATGTGTGTGCGCTGGTGAAGTTTCGAACCGTTCTGGCAGATGCCAGAGGCGCAGAACAGAGTGAAAATGGCGACTGCATACCACTCACGTTACAAGCAGCGTGTTGTTATTGAATTCCTGTGTGCAGAAAAAGACACCGTGTTGAACATCGATAAACGTTTGTGTGCAGTGTATGGCGATGCTGCAGTTGACAGGAGTACAGTTGGACGATGGATCTACAGTTATCGATCAGCATTGGAAGTGCGTCTGCAATGATCGAGGCTCTCGGATATTCAAAGAGGTGCTCAAGATGGGTACCACGAATGCTCACAGTGGACCACAAGATTCAATGAAAGGCCATTTCATATGAAATGTTGGAACGTTTTGAGACCGACGGAGACGCCTTTCTGCCACGGACCGTTACGGGAGACAAAAGCTGGGTGCACAAATTTGCGCTGGAAACAAAAAGCTTTTACCAGCAGGGAATACATGCTCTTCGAGAACGTTGGCGTACGGCCATAGAATGTCATGAAGACATGTTGATTTATCCAGAATGAGATTTTCACTCTGCAGCGGAGTGTGCACTGAGGTGAAACTTAGTGGCAGATTGAAACTGTGTGCCGGACCGAGACTCGAACTCGGGACCTTCGTCTTTCGGGGTCAAGTGCTCTACCATCTGAGCTACCCACGCCTGACTCACGCCGCCTCTGCACAGCTTTACTTCTGACAGTACCACGTAGCTGAGCTTCTGTGTATCTTGGAAGTAGAAGACGAAGTACTGGCAGAACTATGTGGTGGTAGCTCAGATGCTAGAGCACTTGCCCCCGAAAAGCAAAGGTCCCGAGTTCGAGTCTCGGTCTGGTACACAGTTTTAATCTGCCAGAAGTTTCACATATTGATGTATATTGTTACCAAATTCTAACTCTTAACAATAAATACTTTCTGAGAAAAAACAGTGTGGGACGTTACGTACTGCACGACCCTCGTAGAGAATTCCGTGTGTTTCATAAGACATGGCTAGACACACACTTTTCATTAATTTTGTTAATGGCTGTACTGACATTAATTTAAATGTTTTGTAATTGTGGGACCTGTAAGCATAAATTAAAGTTAGCTTCTTCTTGTGAATGTTATGCAAGTAATTTCAACAATTTCTGTCTGTCTCAGGGTAACCACTCGAATGAAGAGCGACTCCATGGATGGATTAAGAATATGAAACATTTGGGAAACATTCTCGACGCAAAATTAAGGGGTTGGGTACAAGATGTACAATACATCAGCGAGGTGATAGTGAACTACACCATAGAAGAAAACAAGGACTGGCCTGGGGTTTATATAATAAGGTACAAGACAGTGTACATTCAAACCCTTTTCAAACACACTTTGACAGGTGAACATTTATTTCCCGTTACTCCCTGGCAAGTATTCATTAGTGTTTTATCAATTACTGATGTCTTTTAATTAAGGAAGGAATGAAAGTGTCATAGGCAGACTATAGTGTAGGACATGGGTACAGTAATTAGTCGCTTTCAATGTTTTCGCATTCTATTTAATCTTTAGTTTTCATTTTTGACTTTGTTCTTAAAATTAGTCGAATTTTACCCATCAGATGAGCAGAACTAACCCCTCAAATGAACAGTGTTACTACTTTCACTAAAAGTATTTACTATTGCTGCCAGATACTAAGTTTCCACAATTTTTGGAAACACTGATAACGTGGAGAAACCTGTGCTATCTGACACTGAATATGTCGTCAACATAGTTCTACCATTCGAAACTAAGCTCTCGTGAGGAAATAAGTTAGTCTCCTCCAGCAGAAATCACGCTTATACCGCTTAATCCCACCTCTGGCCTAGACATTGACAGGAGTTCGACGATAAAGAAAATGCACAGTCTTGTCAGTTCCTATAAATGAAGGAAAAAGATAAGCAGTGATCAAGATTAAACAAAAGATTTGGAGAGTTCGGTAGAAGGGATTGTGGTTTCCATGCCTTTTATACCTTGTGCTGTGATTTGCGTGTTTAAATACGTTCACAGCACAAAACGTAAATACCTAAAATTGAGAGCGAGATGTCAAACTATATGTCTCTGTAAAAGTGGACATTTCGGGAGTTCGAGTGGTCAAGTTGGGAACGTGGACGACTATGAGTGTATCTTCGAGGTAGGAGGCGATATGTTTGACTTTACTTATATCGTCAGAGTGAGACTCACTGTTGAGAAGTGGGTACTGGCAGGATTGTCGCTGATTAGTCGGTGAAAAGTTTGCCAGTATTCACCTGAGTTGACATATGGTGTTGTGTTTAATTCAGAGCATGTCTGTCACCAGTCTAGGCTCCTTTTTGCATTAAAGATATTGTGAACGAATGTCTGTATTTGCCATCAGTGTGTTAATGTGTCCCAATCATGGGTATGGAGCAAGGAACAGTAGTGCCTGCGAGATTCTTTGTAGGTTTCAAGAGCTCACATGGTGAGGAGAGGATCAGTTGGGTAGGTGAGAGGAATGTGTGTAGTAAAATGGCTGAATACATTCCACTCACAATTCAAGGAGCCGCCGCTAGTCGGCGCTGCAGTCCAGTATGGTGGTGGTGTAAAATTAAAGAAACAAACATGGTGATGGTGGAAAATTAAAAATTGCAAGAATGCTCGGGAAGAAAATTTTCAAGAAAGTGCAAGGTGATGAGGGTGAATAATTTGAAAAAAGTATAAAATGGTATTGGTAGGAAATATCAATAAATTAATCAAGATGATAGAACTGTTCCAGTTACATTTGGCAACCCAACTGACATCATAATGTAAGATGACACCAGGATAAAAAAATATCCAAATGATCAGAAATTAGTGTCATATTCAAAAGTATCAGAATAGTGTGAATTAATAATCAAAAATATGTAGGGATATTATAAACAATAGTTCAGGATTTCCATTTGGAAAATAAATAAACTTCACTTGAAATATGTAATTATTTCAACAATAAATGTACCATATGTGGTGCAAGGCACAATGTGTGCTCAAATATTTCCATGTCTAAAATGTCTGTATTATTTATCAAAATGCACACAACAATGTTACTAACACAACTCATGGGCCTAAGGTGCAGTTGTAAACAAGCTTAGTTTGATCTCTGTCCCATACTCGGTGTAAGACACAATGGACATGAAAGCTAAAAATATCGACATATAAATTGTCTGTGTTATTTATCAAAAAGTATTTTTGCACACATAGTTATTTCTTGCAACTTTGACTGTTTCTATATCTAACAGGTTATTTCACTAAAGTCTAACTATAACTAGTTATTTCACTAATATTTGGCTGTTCCTCTTAGGCCAAATGAGATTATGTTACTGGCAGTACAAAAATGATGTTTTACTTATCACAAATATCTATGGTCGCATGCAGTGGTTACATTAGTGTTACTACTACGATGAAAATACCTGTCAAAACACATAAGGGCGCAAATTACAGGGTTACCACGTCTAAACTTGTTTCGAAAAATATAACAGCAACACACACTGTTTATGTCAAGTGACAGAACTTACAGTATTTTCATGACTAAAATGTACAATAAGTGAAAAGTTTTTCAGCAGCAAACACAATATTTATGTGAAGCTTGGCATTATTAATACCTCATCTAAAATTATGCTATGTGAAAAAATTAATCTAACCATAGCTATAGAAAAAAAATGCTTGCTAAAATAATTTGCTACCCAGATAAGTAGTGACAGTTGGAATGAGCGCATGCAGAATCTGAATTAATCTATTGTATCAGCAATGGAAGGCTGTAAGTAATGTATAACTTACACTTGGCATCCAAAATATGACTATTCCCACAGTGCTATTTCCATGTCTAAAATTATATGTGTTATTGATGTATAACAGAACAACACATATGGATAAAATAACATGCTTGGCAGGAAGGTGACACTTCATTTGGATCCTAGATATGACTATATACACAAATGAACTTGACAGGCCTGTAACTGTACCGAACAATATGTTGGCTCAAATATTATGTTATGTATACAAGCAGTGACAGTTGATGCAAATGAGCAGGCAGTCTGAATTCTGTTGTGCAGCTGTCAAATACTGGAAGACAGCAGTTAATCTGTAACTTACCCTTGACGACTAATATGTGACTATGGGCCCTAAAATCAATTGCCATAATGACATTTCCTCAGCTGAATTGTTCTATGACAATAGAAAACATATATAGAATACAGTCTATTAATAGTGAATAGTTTCTTCTAGTCCTGAAAGAGAATATGTTACCGATAATAGAAAAACGAAATGCCCAAGCAACATTTTCACGCTAGAAAAACGTAATTGACCTTATTGATTGGTTAATACTGTCTTTGTTACGTTTTGTCCTGGATGTAGCTGCGCTTACACAATGGTACATATTCAGAAGATGTTTATTGCACTGTATAATTTATACTCGGCATGCAAGTATAATTTTGTAATGTTCCCAATTTGAAATGTACAAACAACATGGCCAAAGACAATGATAGAACATGGTTCCACACTGCGATGAAGGTTCAGTATCTCAAAAATACAATCTTTGCCACAAAATAAAGTTTTTCACAGAAATATGTACACAACTTTCGCAGGTCACTCACTGTAATACACAACAGTAACTACAGATTCCCTATCATGATCAAAAACTCCCATGTTCACACCAATTAGAGGTTAGGCTGCACTTATGAATGAGCATAGTTCGATCGTTGTGCAATACATCAAAGAATCTAAAACTGGTTTCTATTTGTGAAAAGATCTAAAAATTAGTTTTATAACAACACAAAACATGTATGGCTCTACTGCTGATCTTACTAAACAGGTTAAAGTGAACTTCTCATTAAGAATAGTTTCAACTTTGTACCAAAGTATATTATGTTAATATTACATCTAAATTTTCTGTTTTATTTGTCGAAAGCTAGTCATAGTTGATTAAAAACAATATCACAGTCAGCCATAGATTGTAGTCAGCCCCATGCAAGTCTGATAACATCATTATGAAGTACAAATGATTGTCATCCTCTGCTGATAATGCTCTTGCACTGTGAACACTGCATAACAATTCGCCGCACACATCACCATTTTAAAACAAAATTGAAACAAATTGCTCCATACATCGCCATTTTGCAACAAAATTGTAACGAATTGCACCATGAATCACCATGTAATAGCAAAATTGTAGCACAATACCCCTTACATCGCTAGGTTACAGCATAATTTTAACTAATTACCTCATACATCACATCCTTAGAAGAAACTGTAACAGTAGCCGATATACATAGCAAATACATTCTGTATACTTTTGGTGGAATGGTAGGCTGTTGACATACCAACTACCATTACCCCTAAAATTATTAGGGCAAATATAGTTACTTAACAAAGCGACTGTCAATACCCCAGACACTACTGGGAGGCAGTGGTGGTCATTGACATTCTGAATGCCATTATGTCAGATGTTATTGTGGGCCAGTGATACACTGATCATGCTAAGTACAATTTCCCTGAATGCATTGGGGACAATCATGGTAAGTTAATGTAAAATGACTGTCATTCCCCAGTCATAGCGATTGCCATTACTCTGAACAAATGGTGGATACTATTGTAAGACAATGATGGTTAGTTTAAATGGTGATTGCCATTACCCAGACTACAATGATTGCCATTATGCCAAATGCATGATGGTATCATATGTACAATAAACTCGGAGTCTATGTCATCTACTGGACCTTGGAAACAAGTAGTGACACCAGAAGCTTAAAGTATGTTCTCTGTACATTAGTACTGTTACACAAAATTGTAGCAAATTGCTTCATACACCTCCTACTAAACAAGCTGAGCCTTTCAGAATGAGATTTTCACTCTGCAGCGGAGTGTGCGCTGATATGAAACTTCCTGGCAGATTAAAACTGTGTGGCCGACCGAGACTCAAACTCGGGACCTTTCCCTTTCGCGACCGAGTCTCGGTCGGGCACACAGTTTTAATCTGCCAGGAAGTTTCATATCAGGGCACTCTCCGCTGCAGAGTGAAAATCTCGTTCTGGAAGCATCCCCCAGGCTGTGGCTACGCCATGTCTCCGCAGTATCCTTGCTTTCAGGAGTGCTAGTTCTGCAAGGTTCGCAGGGGAGCTTCTGTAAAGTTTGGAAGATAGGAGACGAGATACTGGCAGAAGTAAAGCTGTGAGGACCGGGCATGAGTCATGCTTCGGTAGCTCAGATGGTAGAGCACTTGCCCGTGAACGGCAAAGGTCCCGAGTTCGAGTCTCGGTCGGACGCACAGTTTTAATCTGCCAGGAAGTTTCAAGCTGAGCCTTTTTTTGACATTTTTTGAGTTATTCAAACAAGCAATGCAACAAGTCAGGAAGCTCACAACAAATTTCGATGCCAGCAAGTAAAGATTGGTTCTAACAAGCAAAATGTTTAGTCATCCATTAAGACTGCTGACTAATCATATATATATTTATACATCGCAGCATGAATGCCATGATTAGGGAAGGGTACACAATTAAAGTGTTTGGTGTAATGATAGAAATGGTGTCAACTGACTATCATTGCCCAAATCACATCTTAAATAATGACAGTCACCATGTCAGCTGAACATCATTGCACCAAACATGTTCAGGTAATGGTAGACACCATGTCAACTCATCATCCATTCACAATGTGTGAGGTAACATGTTGCCATTTCGTATAAAAATGGTGATATATATGGTAACTTCTCTATTGTAACTATGTATGGAGCTATTCTGCTGAAGCTTGTCGATGTGTGGAGCCATTTGTTACAATTTTGCTGTAACATTGTGATGTATGGAGCAGTTTGTTCCTATTTTGTTCTAACATACTGTGTGGGTGGTGTTTCGTTACAGTTTTGTTGTTACATGGCAATGTATGGGGGAATCTCATACAATTTTTCTGTAACATAGTTATGTATAGAACAATTTGTTTCTATTTTTGCTATATTGTGGTGATGTATGGGGCAGTGTGTTACTAATTTGCTGTGCAATAGTAATCTATGTGACGAAGTGTTATGTAGTCTAAACTGTGTTATAGCACAAGTAAGCATTACCAGAAAAAGATGACACTCGTTTGTAATGCAAGGAAAGGGACCACATTAATGTTAGAATTGACAACCACAATGTATTCATTGGTACAAAGGTCAAACTATTTTCGATGACAAATGAACCTTAACTAGCAAGCTAGACCAGCAGTACTGCCATGTGTATGATGAAATGTATCTATTTTCATAGATTATAGAGATAAATTTCGGATTCTTTAATGTGTGATACAAAGACAGAAGTATATTCATAAATAACTGCAGCTTAACCTGTAAGTTGGTGCGAAGTCGGAATTCTCATGGGTGGTCGCAGGTCCCTACCTATATTTGTGTATTACAATAAGTGGTCTGTGCATGCTTCATACATACTTTAACAAATAATTTTGTTTTGGTGTAAAGATCCTATTTTCAAGTTATCAAACATGACTCAGTGTTGAACCTTGTTCCATTATTGTCTGTGGCCATGTTGTATGTTTACATTTCTTATTTCAAGCATTACAAAGTTACACATCTCTAATATGAAAATATGCATTTACATATGCAGAGAACGAAATTTTTTACCAAGGCTACGATTCAAACCGAAGGCTCCTGCAGGAAACTCAGTTTTTAAACCTGTACTTTGTACAAATTACCATTTGTGGCTATAGTCTGCATTCATAAATGATAGATGGTAGAGACTTGAAAAGGACTCTGAAACCATACCGTGTTAATCAAAATGTGCAGTTTAGGTGATACTATGCGTTAAACGTTCCTTGAAAGCATACACTTTTTAGAATGGTTGGTTGAGCTAAAGTGCGAGAAAATGTGACTGGTGGATAGAACACAAGTGGAACACAACTGCAGATACGTCGAGAATCAATCGAAACTGAAAAAGCTACATTATCAAGTTAATAATACCAGTTATATTTTATTACTGTTGAAAATTCCCCCTAAAATGATATTTGTTCAGTTCAGTTTTGGACCTTTAATAACATAGTCTCATTAAGATCTTGGAGGCATAGGTCAAACTTTGCTGCATTGCCTGATACATGTGTTTTGCACTGTTATAGAACAATTCAGGCATGTAAACATCATGGTGGCAATCAATTTACAAGTTCACAGTCACGTTTTAGGTGTTAAGTGAAGTTACAGATTAATTGCACTCTTCCTGTAGCTGACACTTACAGAATAATAATTAAGACTACCTGTTTATATCTATGCTTTGTCACTGCTTCCGTTCCACAACATATTATTTCAGTCAAAGTGTTTACTGTGGAGCTATAGGCTTTTTTAAGTTTGTTTTAGTATATATCATCATTTCTGATATGTTAATAATATAGCTACTCCTCACATATAGCTTGCATGTTTACCGACATATTTTGACATACATTTTAGATGTGGAAATACTGTAAGTTACGCATTTGAGTATTTTAGATATGAGAATAACACTGTAAGACATCACATAATAATTGTGTGTATTTCTGTTGTATTTTTACACTTTCATTTTCAACATGGATATGCTTCAATTTAGACAGCCTTTGAGATATATTTTCATATGGTAATAACATTGACATAATCATGATATATGTGAATACCTGTTTTTGATAAGAAATATATGGTTTTTCAAGATTGCTTCAGTTATGCCTGGGAGGAACTGCCAGATATTACTGTTTAAGTATGGTAAAAAATTTGAAATCAGTATTGTGCATGGTTATACATGCTTCATCAAATAGAATCACCCAATTTGACAGGTCTATATTACTGACACTAGTAAACATACACAATGAATTTTGTTTTTTGATGAATGGGAAACTCAAAAATGTTTTTTCATACCTTTTCATAGGTGCTCAATATGCCCCCCCTTCGAGATGCACAACATAAGTCAATACAGTATTCAAATTGTTCCCACACTGCAGCGAGAATGTCTACAGTTAGAGCTTCCACAGCTACTGTTATGCTGTGTCTCAGTTCACTAATTGTTGTTAGTAATGGAGGTATATAAGCAGAATCTTTTACAAACCTCCACGAGGAATAATCACATAGCCAGGTCCAGTGGCCAATAATGAAAGGCTGAGTTATTTGGTCCAGTGCAAGCAACCCTTCATTCAGTGATCCTTTGATTTAAAAATTCCTGCACTTCCAGATGCCAGTGTGGCAGTGACCCATCCTTTTGGTAAATGAAGTTGTTCGAATCAGTCTCCAACTGTGGAGATAGAAGGTTCTCAAGCATATCGAGACATATGCTTCCTGTAACATTGTTCTTGGCAAAGAAAAATGGACCATACACCTTTTCCCATGAAACTGCACAAAACACATTACATTTTGGAGAGGCCCTCTCATGTTGTATAACTTAATGTGGTTGTTCTGTATCCCACATTGTCACATTATAACTGTTCACTTTTCCATTTAATTGGAAAGTTGCCCCGTCAGTAGACACTAAGCCTGGAAGAAAACTGTCACCTTCCGTTTTGCCAAGCATGAAATTATAGAACTCCACATGCTGCAGTTTGTCACATGAAGAACTTGCAGTAGCTGAATTTTGTATGGTTTCATGTGTAAATGTTGATGCAACACACATCAGACGGACATCTGGGGCATGCTGAGCTGTCGTGCTGCACAGTGAATGGATTTCTATGGACTCTTTGTGACACTATGGCCAATGCGTTCAACATCTGTGTCAGACACTCGCTTACAGTCCAGCGATTTGCCTTTACACAAACAACCTGTACCTCGAAATTCCTTATGCCATCGTCTAATGCTCTGTGCGGTAGAAGGATCCATACCATACCTAGTACAAAAGTCATGCTGAACAATTATTACTGACCCACACTGCACAAAATGTAGAACACAAACGCTTTCTGTTGTCCTGACAACATTTTTACTAGAACTAAAGTGGGTGCACGCTGCTGCTACCTAGTGGGAACCATGTAAAACTGAGAGTTTGGTCTTTCCAACAGCATGTTTTTCACATACATATCTCTAATAACGTAATAGTTATGATTTTTTTTATCAGATTATTCTTTTTGATACATCCTGTATATTTTCTTGAGAAGTAATTCATGTCCTAAAGATACTTTTGAAAGGTGCACAAAATTACACCATTCAGTGAAGGTTTTAGATTTTTGCCTTCTATATAATCTGTTGTAGTCAATATCAGGAGGTTTGGATAAATTTGAACATTGCACAAATTTAGATCGTTTCTACTCTTTTGAACTGGCGTCACCTTGTATTGAAATGTCAGTAGCACTGGAAAGCATAACTGTAGTAGTTGTGATGTCTTTGATTTCTTTTCAAATTTCTAACAACCACCATCTTTCACTTATTTTACATTTGCCAGCACCCTCCTCTCGCACTTTCTTTCAAATTTCTCACCACGGCGCTATTAAATTTTTCAGTGTTCTGCCACTGCTCTCTTTCATTTTTGAATTCTCGCAAGTCTCATCTAGTTTTTGAATCTACCACCATCGCAGACCTGAATTTCAGCAACTGCTGTGCTGGCTAGATCCATCTCAACTGTGAGCTGGAATACCTACAACCATTTTACCATGTATGTCCCTGCATGTGTGTGTGTGTGTGTGTGTGTGTGTGTGTGTGTGTGTGTGTGTGTGGATGGGTGGGTGGGTGAGTGGGTGAGTTGGTTGGTGGATGGATGATAGCAGCTTCATCGTAGGAAGTATATATTTTTGTTATGTGGAGGATGACTAGGTGGCTGCCTATTTGGGTGTGGATAAGACACTCATTGTCATCCCAGATTTTGCAGCGGTGTTCTCAGATTATCTTAGGTCGGTTACTTGAAGTAGATATGAAGGTGGGGAGTGTGGATTAGGATCGACAGTTGTTGTAGGACGCTTCCAAAGTGATAAAAGAATGTCACTCGATTCACTTTCAGGATGGTTGTATTGAGATAGTGTACAAGGTCTCCTGAAAGGAAGGTTATAAGTGAAGCCCCCAGTTAAGTTCACGCTGAGAAATTCTTTGAATACACAGATCTGTAACATTAACATTAGCGGAATAGAATTCGTCAGTGCGAGCGACGAGCTTGTATGGGCCAGGATGAATCGTATATATATATATATATATATATATATATATATATATATATATATATATATATATATATATATATATGGTAACACAGGTATCTTTTAGGTCCTAGATACGTGCTGAGGATAAAGCATTCAGCTCAATGATTGACCAGGGTATGTGGCCAATTGGAGGTGGTTTGGAGGAATCCAATTTCTACTCTGCATAAGGCTACTGCATCAAAGTTATTGGTTCGCTACTTCACATTGGGCATTATTACAGGGAGTAGTTTATTGATCCCCTGTTGGTGGTATGGAGACCTTCAGCCAGTGTTTTGGGGAAAGGGAAATATTTTTCTGTTGGTAAAGCATGTTAATGAGTTGGGCATTTTCGAAACATATGTTGGAGTGAATGACAATTGTCTGCTATTGCAGCATTTGGGTATAGGCAAGTAATGTAGGGACTATGGGTAGCTCTAAGGTTTATAAACTGTCAAACATGCATGGGGTTGTGGGAGTAGGTGACGGTCCCATTCAAGTTCATTACAGCCTGAATAGCTAGGAATAATTGTTGTAAGGTGTAGGTACATTCAATAAAATGGATGCTTTTGAGGACTATAAGAGCAAATTTAACTTTATACATATCTGTAAGTTAGGGAGTCTTTGTGGACATGGTGAGATCTGCAGTAGCTACAGGCTGTCAGGTTTTTACACTGATATGTGTAGTGCACATTTTACCTGAGGCACATAATGGATGGCAATAGTGCGGTAAGGAGAGAATGGTGCTGAAGTGTGTCACCAATGATGCCGATTATTACATCATCGATGATAGCATAGCGTTTCTGCCTACCAGCTCCTCTTCTGCTGTCTGATAAAGATCGATTGCCATACCTATAAAATGGCAGGAAATCCAAATTTTGGTGTGCAATTCAAATTTTGGTAGGATATTCAAAAAAGTAGTCCAGAGTGTTTCCTATGGAAGGAGCATTGTTGTTCTAAGTATAAATTGTTGGAAAGTTCAAAAATGTAAGATAGTGCATTGCCATGCTGGCTGACCCGGAATACTGGTTCTGGCTCTGTGACGTCAAAATCTGAGACTTGGAATACTGGTGCTGCCTTAGTACGATGTGAAAATCCATGATAACTGACTCGTAATCAAAATGACGATCAACGATAGCAACCAGGTTATACTCGCACAGCTCGATGACAACAGAAACCAAGACATGGAATACTGGAACAAGCTCTGTGACATCAACTCCGAGACCTGGAATACTGGCACTGTGACATCATATTTCCTGAGCCAAAGGTTATTTGTGCAGGTACAGGTCTATCTGCTGGAAAAATGATGTCTAACTTGATTCATCCCACAAAGCCACTATTCACTCAGAGGTAAACGCTCATTGCTTCTTATAACTTTAAGTTTCAATCTCTCCAGCTGGGTCTCTATTTAAACAAATTCCTTTCAGAGTTCCTTATTTTGTAGTCACAAATTTCTTGATCACCGGACAGGTATAGAAGTCCACCACCACTGCACCTACAGTAACCCTGCTAAGAGGCAAGTCACCCTATAGTCGCACCACCATGTACTCTTGACAGCTCCCTTCAGAGAGAAACCACACACATACTACCGATTCGATAACCTAAGATGACACTGAGTATAGAAGTCGGATTCCCAAAGCTAGAATGCTGTTGAGACAATACTGCAGCCACAGCTTCTATGACTCCAGTTAAAACAACGGGAAACATGAAAAATACAGTAATCACACTTGAATTTTAACCCAAATGACAGGGGTCAAATTTTACGTGAGTTACACGAACCTATAGTCCACATGAACAATACACACAAAAATTGCACGTTCGTCCATCCTGGACATTTGTGCAGAAAACTGTGAAGCCAAAGAAAAATCTATTGTGCTATGCTTTTAAAATCCACCGCAAAAAAGTTGTGGAGGCTGTATGGTGACATTTACTGACAGTAATACAACCAACTATCAAAGAGCTGTCAAACATAAAATATTTTATGTACTAGAGGATAGCAACAACATCTAAGAATGAAACACACCTATACTCTTTTACAAGTCGATCTGAAGCCTTAAAAATACAGGAAATAGATATGGTGAGAAAGTATGACATATCCTAATAGAATATTTGCCAATAACATACCTGTAGAGGACATTTCAAGACGAAAAACTGAACTGCAATCACCAGCAGAGTACTGCATCATCTAGTGAGTGTGATATGCAGTAAGTAACCTCCAGAATTGTGTCCCAGTACGAGGTGACCACTTTATGTTCCCACAGACAGGCAATAGATAGTTACATGAATCTCGCACGATTTAGCATGCAGGCGGCTGACAGCCAGGGGCTGGCGTCACACTGATACACAAACCTACCTCATATTGGTATGTAGGATATGTGTGAATCCTGTGCACGGTGAACTACTCTCTTAAACTTGAGTTACAGTTCTTCTGCATGCTTCTGTCCATAGGTAGATGTTTCCATTTTCTCCTTGGGGGATCTGTCTCGTTTGTCTCTTCATTGAGATTGCTGAATATATTAAGAATTTTCTTTTGGTGCAAATGGCTCTGAGCACTATGGGACTTAACTTCTGAGGTCATCAGTCCCCTAGAACTTAGAATTACTTACACCTAACTAACCTAAGGACATCACACACATCCATGCCCGAGGCAGGATTAGAACCTGCGACCATAGCGGTCGCGCGGTTCCAGACTGTAGCGCCTAGAACCAGTCGGCCACAATGGCCGGCAATTTTGTTTTCATTACTAGTTTAATCATACAAACTACGCATTTCATTCAACATATTCGAGGTTTTTTGATATAATGAAACACAGTTTAGAGAGATAAATAGTCATTTGTTTTCATTCTTTAAAAATTTTGTGTATCGCAGTAGTGTACAGAAATAAATATAAACATTAAAATAATGCTCTGGTGACATCAGATAGTGACAATGCAGATGTGTCGTACATTATGCATACCGAAGCACAGCTTGCGTCGAAATTTGTACCAAATGCCTCCTCTGAAGTGTTTTGACACGTAAGATCTGTGAGCACATGCCAAACATTTCCAAAAAATCCATATACGTATCGACACCATCCGCCACACTCGTAGACTGCACTTTGGCTAGCTGAACTAGCGCACATCAAGTTTCTGAACCTAGATTCCTGAAAGTGTGATATTCTCGTTGTCATATATTTCCACTGTTCTTGGATATTGCCCCACACATATTGTATGACAACCTAGTAACATTACAGGTGTTTATGTGTTGAACATTGGTTTTTGACATAATTGATACCATTCATAGTCTGAAAGGATTACTTTCTTTTCAACGTTTTTGAAGGTGACTATCAACAGCTGATGGTTCAAACATGCGTTTTATACACTTTCTTTTGAGTAAATCATGGATTTTCAAAACTTCAGTCATGATCTGAGGATATGACTACAACTACACATTTACTGTGACATTCAACTTGATATTGCATCAAATAATACCACTTTGATATTTGCAATAGACCATGGTAGCACTTCAACAAGTGGTTCAGACCATTATGATTGTGGAAACTGGAAGTCGGGAAACATTTCTGCATGCCAACTTGATTTATGCTACAATGCACCAGGTGCACTATGTATGTTGGCAGCTCGATGATTGGTGTGTATTTTGGGTGCATTCGAAACTCAATGTCTGGAAACAACTTTGTGTCCTGCTTCAATAGATCAGGCACTGCAGCTTGGAGTCAGTACACATGCTGACCCAGTGGTGCAGGTGATGAATGTAATTCTGCATGCTGACTTGATTTTCACTTAAGCGTGTCAGGAGCAGCATTAGGGAATGTATGTGGGTGCTGTCATGAGATATGCTGCCACTGATGCTTAAGGTTATCAGTCACTGCACTGAATATGTCAGGGAGCTGTTGAACTGACGGAAAAGTAAAAGAAAATAATGAAAACACATACATTCACATATACACATAACGAAAAACAAACACAGAGAAGTGTGGTTTAATACTTATCATTGAGTGTGTGGGTCAATTTTTTTCTCCCTGGAGATGATAGTTCTGTGAATGCAGTGCTGTCACAAGAGCATAGTATTGTTGAGAATCAGAACATCTATGCTCCATTTTGCATCAATCGGTAGTATGTGTGTGGTTTCTCTCTGAAAGGAGCTGTCACTGGTGGATGTTGGGGTGGGGGTGGATGTTGGGTGACTATAGGCGACTAGGCCCTTTGCAGTGATGCAGATCAGGTGGTGGTGTACTTCTCGTCTGTTCTGGTTATCATGTACTTCACGAATGTGGAATAGGGATCTCACTATGGAAAGGATTTTGTTTAAAGACACAAGCGTTACGACTACATAGCATAAAGTATTCACTTTAACTTCAGGTAATAGTTCGATACAGCAGCACGAGGATGAGTCAGCATGGCACCTCCCCTCCTGGTATTTATTTAAATAAAGATTCAAGCGTAGAGATTCAAAGTTACAGTCAGGAGAAGCAGTGACTGTACACGTCTGAGTGAGCAGTAGCTTGGGAAAACATGTCCTGCAGGTCAGCAACGAGACTTGAACTTGGAAAAATTCCCTTTCCCCAGATGTCATAGCGCCAGTATTATAGAACATGGAGTAGACACCACAGATCCAGTGCCAGTATTTCCACAGCTGCACCTGTGTACCTAAATTCTACACTGTTCTAAATACCTCAACAGGTCTGAGCTGGATTGTGACACCATAACTGACTGTCCACAATTCCAGCTCTGGAACAGTGTGCCAGAATTATATATGGTTACACAATGACCATACACCTCTTGGTCAGTAGTAGCTTAGTGGAACTTGTCAAGTAGCATATCTTTTGTCCAGCACACAGGACTGAATCTGTATAAACATCCTTTGCCTTAGGAAATCTGATGTCACAGTGCCAGTATTCCAGGCCTTGAATTTGACATTACAGAGCCTGTTCTAGTGCTTCACATCTTGCATTCTGAGGTTGCACAGCTCTGGCAGTGTGCCCTGTCCGCCATGTTTGATCGCCATCTCGATTCCAAGTCAGCTATTATGGATCCTGACGTCATACTGAGACAGCAGTAGTATTCCTAGTCTCGGATTCTGTATTCCATGTCAGCCAAAATGACAAAGCACCTCACTTTTTTATAAAATTTCCCACAAATTTTTATTTAGAACAACAACTATGGCTCCACAGGAAACACACTAGCGCACTTGGGCTAGTTTTGATTATCCTGCCAAATTGTTTATTTTCTGGCATTTTATAATAAGACAATTGACCTTAGACAGTCAGAGAAGGAGGGGGGATGGGAATCCCTAGGACATCATTACTGACACACTTTGGGTAAATTCTCTCCTTACCCTGCTACTGATAGCTTGTGGCTAGTCCTTGGATAGTTGAATATTAAGGCAATGACTCAGGTTATGAAAAGTTGGTCAATGTTGCTGGATAATTCTGAGGAAAGATTGAGAAAAGATTGTTGTGGATGTGGATTGTGATTTGGATTTGTGAGTTGGGGTTCTTCATGACCTTCACCAGTGTGATCTCAAGGTTGATACCCCAATCGTGATGGTAAGTATCAACATATGGTGTGGAATATGTTGTAATCTGGATTGGTGTAAGTTGGGGCCGGTTTTTTTATTTAATTTACTGTCCTGGCTGTGTAAATGAGGTTTGCCAGGTAGTAAGTGGGATTATTTGGGTGTTGGTAGGGATATTAACAGGAGCTTATGATGGAGCTTAAGTCAGTGTAATGGTGGCTGATGTGATCAGAACTGATAGGAGTGGCAGTGGCACTGGTTATGGAGCTGGTTGCGGTGCTGGAAGGTGATGATGGTTTTGGTGATGGACATGTCGATGTCACTGATAATGCAGCTGGCAACGGTCAAGGTGATGGTGTAGGTATTGGTGATGGTGCTGGAGCATGATGTTGGTGAAGCTGAGAAACTGATAAAATGCTGGTGAAGAAACGGAAGGTTGACGATTCATTGCCAAAGGACTTTTAGGTGAAGGAGTTAAGCTGGTGGCGTAAGTAAGCATGTTTATTGTCAGTTCAATGTTGCTGCCAAATCGAAGACTGGAAGTCTACCAGGGATGGTAACAGATCATTGATACCATTCTTATAGGTCATACAGTGCAGAATTACACGATAATCTATAGATTCATGTCACCATGTACAGTAGATAATCAGAAAATTCCAACAGACCACTTAATTACCGTAATTGGACGTCTCTACTGGTGGCTCCAGCGCTGCAACCCAAAAGTATGAGCTGCACAGTGACAGCTGTGGACAGCCTTCCTCTTCAATTGATGATGACTGTCTACCATGGTAGCAATCTCCCAGCGATTCGTACAGACCCTCGAATTCTCTTTGGTGAGTAAAGGACCACCAGAATTTCTCTACAGCAGTGATTGTCAAACTGTTGGACCAGTTCTTGGGGGGGATAATACTAAATGAGTGTTGTGAGCCTCTTGAAAAAAAAAATGAATTAAAACCAGATTAATGCACTAAAAGAGAAATAAAGGAAACATAAGAAAAAATTGAATTCACACTTACATTGATATAGCACACTTATAAATAGGATTCTGTTCATTAAAGAAGTACCAAATTAAAAATACGTTTTATACTTAGCCATTCCTTGGACCTGGTTTGCAGAACACGGTATTTTGGAGGATGCTTTAATGTGAGAAACAGAAACTCTTTCTATATTCCGATAAGGTCTATATTTTGTCTTCAAAACAGTCAATGGGGAAAAATCTGTTGTTGCAAAGGTAGAATGTTGATAATGCTAGTGGTATACGAAAAGCTTTTGTTTTCAGTTCAGGGAACTCACAATCCACTACTGCCCAAAATTCAACTACTCACTTATTACAAATTTTCCTTTTGATTTCGCCATTTGGTGTGAAGCGTACGAAGACTTCATCTTGTGCTGTTGCAAGACTTTCGAGAGTATCTCCACGTGCTACCCGCAACATAGACAGCTATAGAGCGTCATCCATTTTTATTTCATCAATGTAGCGGACTGGTGTTGAATAATAGCAATAAATTTACCAATAATTGGTAATTTTAATGGAACTTTATAGCTTTAGCGCCAAAAGACTCCCTCCATTCCACCCCCTCCTCTCTCTCTCTGTTTATATACGAGGGTTGTCTGTAAAATAAGGTTCCCATGGTGCTACAGTCCTGAAAAGCACTGATACGGTGGATCCCGCGATTCTATAGTGTACCTTGGTTCCTCCACTTCAAATCCTCTTCCTAGTGAGCTGCCTGCGGAGCTCAGTCTTAGCTTGGCAGCCGTAGGTGATTGGTCTCCCCCTCGCTTCGTCCGCCAGGTGTGAGCCGCACTCGGTGATCCGTTTCCTGTCTGCAAAAAACATTGCGCCGGTAGAAATCCATTCCCAGCTATGCGAAATCGATGGAGACAAGTGTATGAGCGTACAACACGTGCACAAATGGTGGAGAGAGTTAAAGAACGGGCGTACTGGCGTCCATGATGAGGAGCGTTCAGGACGGCCATCTGTTTCTGACGAAACAATCGCAAAATTGGAGGCAGCGGTGCTCTCCGATCGAAGAGTGACGGTTCGTGAGCTCTCCGAAACGATCCTTGTCAGCAAAATACCTGTTGACAAGATTTTGAAGGAGCACCTAGAGTATGGTTTGCGCAAGATGGGTGCTAAGAATGTTCACCGAAGACCACAAACGTCAACGCGTTGAAGCGACCCAAGAACTTCTTCACGTTCACGAAAATCATGGCGAGGAATACCTCGACTCCATCGTCACTGGAGACGAGACTTGGTTGCACTACCGCACACCCGAAACCAAAGAACAGTTCCAACAATGGAAGCACCCAGAGTCGCCGAGATCGCGAAAATTCAAACAAACGCAAAGTGTCGGCAAAGTGATGGCAACAGTGCTTTGGGACAGGGAGGGGGTATTGTTGTGCGAACTCTTGCCCACCGGTACAACAATCAACGCTGCTGGGTACTGCGAGACACTGGAAAAATTGCGCCGTGCAATTCAAAACAAGAGGAGTGGTATGCTGTCCAAGGGGGTGCGTTTGCATCAGGATGACGCTCGACCGCACACTGCAAAAGCCACCAACGAGCTCATCGCAAAATTTGGATGGGGTATTGTGAAACACTCACCCTGCAGCCCACACTTAGCTCCGAGTGACTACCATCTCTTCCCTGACATGAAGAAACATCTGGGTGGAACGCATTTTGGCGACCGAGAAGACCTGGAAGAAGCAGTTCTCAGGTATCTGCATGGCTTGGCGGCAGACTTTTTTGACTCGGGCATTCAAAAGCTCGTACATCGCATGCAAAAATGTATTGACCTCAGTGGGACTATGTAGAAAAATAGGTTAGAGTCTGAACTTTCCAAAAATGTACGCATTCATGAAATAAACATGTCTTACACTGTGGAAAAAAAATTTGGAACCTTATTTTACGGACACCCCTCGTAGTTACCGTATGAGCCAAATGTGAGGGGGGAGGCAGTGTCTTGAAAATTATGGTTGAAAACTGGGTCGCGAATACTGGAAGGTTGGAAAACGCTGGTATAAGGAATTCGTCACGACATTAATCAACAAACTTGCATTACTTACTGTCTCCCCTGTTGACTTTCCATGCTGTGCATCCATGAAAGTGCTACTGTGCTACTGAATTGACTATGGTAGTCAATATTCTCTCATGATTTATATGTAGTACGCTATCAAATTGTTCATAGGATTCAAGGCTCTTCCTCCAACTCTGTTTTAGTGGATGCTATATGCTCACCTCCATTATCTGCGTGTTAAAGGCATCCTTTCGTTGATTTACTGAAGGAATCCGTTGGATCACGTTAAATATATCTCTCTCCCGAAATCCATCCTTAACTAAACCCCAGTACAGTGTTTAACGAGACCATAGTAAGCATCCACTTACTTTCGTCTCTGCCATGCAAAAAGATTAGTTTACTCATGGCATGGATTCTAAGTACCTACCTTGTTAGAGGAGTAGGAATGGCACTGCAAGTCCAGGCACAATGGCCTGCAATCGGAATACATAACAAGGTGTGGATCTGAGAGAATCAGACCCATCACATCACACATTTCGTAAACGATTGCTTTCTGGTCAATTAGGGGACCCAGAAATGAGAAGGCATTCGTTAACATACACCTCCATTTTTTAACTGACATAACAATTAGGAAAACAATGAAAACTTTAATTAGGAAAACAAGAAATTGTGTCAGACTGCAATTAAATCCTCTTCACTTTATTATACCATGAGCTGGTTTCAGGCTGATGATGTACATGCCACATGTACATAAAACAGATATGTGGTTCACCCATCTTAGGACCATGTACTACAGGCATCAATTGCGCTTTGATAATTTGCACTGTCGAATGAGACACCCACAGCACCACTCACGAAGCGACAACCATAGCAGCAGGTTGTGTATAATGCAAACGAACGTGTGTCCAATAGAGCTGCGTGTTTTGTCTGGAAACTTGTAGTGTTGCACATTATGGAGGCCCAAACTTCCAATGTCAATCACAGGAGTACCTGACAAGTAGTGATACAGATGATGATGCCATATTTATGGGGTATCTGTCGAGAGGGAAATCAAACATGGCGTTCTTGAAGAGAGGCAGCAGCTTTTTAGTAGTTGCAGGGACTGATGCAGCCTTGTTATATCAACCAAAATGGCTTTGCTGTGCTGATACTGCAAACAGCTGAAAGCAAGAGGGAAACTACAGCCTTAATTTTTACCACGGGCATGCAGCGCTACTATGGAGTTAAATGATGACACCATCCTCTTTTATAAAACAAAGGTAAAATAGGTCCCCATTTGGATCTCAAGGAGGATGTCTTCATCAAACAGAATTGCCGTTCTATGGATCGGGGTGTGGAATGTTAGATCCCTTAACTGGGCAGGTAGGTCAGAAAATTTAAAACGGAAAATTACTAGGTTAAAGTTAGGTAAAGAGAGAATTAGTGTAGTTCAGTGGCTTAAGGCACAATACTTTTTGTCAGGTGAATATGAGGTTATAAATACAAAAGCAAATAGGTGTAATGCAGCAGTAGGTTTAACAATCAATAAGAAAACAGGAATGCAGGTAGGCTACTATGAACATCATGGTGAACATACTATTGTAGCCAAGATAGACATGAAGGCCACACTCACCACAGCAGCACAAGTTTATATGCCTGTTAGCTCCATAGCTGAAAAAGATATTAAGGAATTGCATGGTGTGATAAAAGTAATTATTCAGATACTTAAGGGAGAGGAAAATTTAACAGTGATGAGGAATTGTAATTCGATAGTCGGAAAAGAAAGAGAAGGAAAATCAGTAGGTGGATCTGGACTAGGGGAAAGGAACGGAAGAGGAAGCCAACTGGTAGAATTTTGCACAGAGCATAATTTAATCATCGCTAACACTTGGTTTAAGAATCATGAACGGAGGTTGTATATGTGGAAGGGACCTGGGGACAGTGGAAGGTTTCAGATTGATTATAACGGTAAGACAGAGGTTTCTGAACCAGGTTTTAAGTTGTACATTATTTCCAGGAGCAGATGTAGACTCTGACCACAATTTACTGCTTATGGACTATAGATTAAAACTGATAAACTGCAGAAAGGTAGCAATTGAGGAGGTGAGACATGGATAATCTGCAAGAACCAGAGGTTGTTGAGAGTTTCAGAGGGAGCTCTAGGCAACGATTGGAAAGAACAAGGGAGAGAAATACAGCAGAAGACGAATAGGCAGCTTTGATAGATGAAATAATGAGGGAATTAGAGGATCAAATAGCTAAAAAGACAAGGCCTGGTAGAACTCCTTGAATAACATAGAATGTATTGAATATAGTTGACGGAAAGAAAACATATAAAAATGCATTAAGTGAAGTACTCGAGAGGAAATGCAAACGTCGAAAAACTGACACTAATAGGAAGCGCAAAACGGCTAAACAGAAATGGCTAGAAGACAAGGGAGAAAGACAGATACCGCCTACAAGAAAATTAAAGTGGTGTTTGGGGGAGCGAGAATCAGCTGTTTGAATATCAAGAGCTCAGAGAGAAGCCAGTCCTAAGCAAAAAAAGAGAAAGCCGAAACGTGGAAGGAGTATACAGAGGATCTATGCAAGGGAGACGTACTCGAGGCCTATATTATTGAAATAGAAGCGGACGTAAATGAAGGTGAGATGGGAGATAAGGTATTGCGAGTAGAATATAACAGAGCACTGAAAGTCCTATTTTAAAACAAGCTCCGGGAGCAGACGACATTCCATAAAAAGTAATGAGCCTTCGGTGTGCCAGCCTTCACAAAACTCTTCCATCAGATGCAAGATGTAGGAGACAGGCAGAATACCCACAGGCTTCAAGAAGGATGTAATAATTCCAATTCCAAAGAACGCAGGTGTGAATACTACCGAATTAACCCGCTTAGTAAATCATGGTTGCCAATTGCTAAGACGAATTATTTACATAAGACGAGAAGAATTGATACAAATCGAACTTGGTGAAAATAAGTTTCGATTCCGGAGAAATGTAGGAACATGCAAGGCAATGCTGACCTTACGACTTCTTCAGTAGATGGGTTAAGGAAAGGCAAATCTAAGTCTGTAGCACATGTAGACAGAGAAAGCTTTTGACAATACGACTGGAATACTCTCTTTGAAATTCTCAAGGTATCATAGGTTAAATTCAGGGAGTGGCAGTTGTTGACCCCTTGTACAGAAACGACGAGCATGAAAGGGAAACAGTGGTAGAGAAGGTAACGGGAAAAATTCCAGCCTATCTCCAGTGTTATCAGTATGTACATTGAACAAGCAGCGAAGGAAACCAAAGGAAAATTTGATGCTGGAATGAATGTCCAGAGATAAGAAAGAAGAATTTTGACGTTTGGCGATGGCACTGTGATTCTGTTGGAGACAGCAAAGCAACTGTAAGAGCAGTTGAACGCATTGGATAGTGCGCTGCAATGAGGGTATAAGGTGAACATCAACAAAAGTAAAACAACAATAATGGAAGGATAATCAGGTGATGGCGACGGAAATAGTCTAGGAAACAAGACACAGAAGGAGCTGAGTTTTGCTATTTTGGCAGCAAAATTACTAATGATGGCTGAAACAAACAGTACATAAAATGTAGACTGGCAATGGCAAGAAAACCGTTTCTGAAGAATAGAAATGCAGAATTGCAGATTTGGTGCCAGGAAGTCTTTTCTGAAAGTATTTGAGTGGAAACATGGATGATAAACAGTTTAGAAAAGAAGGAAACAGAATATTTTGCTCTTTCATTTCTCTAATTAACATCTAAGATTAATTCAGACTATATAACAGTACATAACAGATCCAATATTTTGCAAGAAATAGTTAAAAATGACATATATATTGCAGACACAAAATATACACTAGTACTGTCACCTTTTTTAAAAATCTGTGTACTATATAACTAATATATATTATGTGTTTATAATGGTGAAACTTTGCATCAACAATTGTATAAAGTTGCAGTTAATTGTAATTCATTACAATAAAAGGTTTTTAGTTGAAAAAGGCAAAGGTTCCATGTTCGAGTGCCTGTCCAGTACACATTTTTCAGCAAGTTTCAGATCAGCGACTCTTCACTGCTGAGTGAAGACTCATTCTGGATATTTTTACATTTGTACATGCACTGCACGTGATTTGGCATCATGAATTTATTTATTTTTTACATTTAATCTCGCATCTTGTTTTTCACAGGCGACCACTATTGAATGATGGCCTACTGGACTACCATGAACAACACCCATTCTTACTTGACAACTTCAGCGCAATATGTAAGGATCAAGAGCCAAAAGCATCAGAAATGTTTGGTCTCGCTGACGCTCTGTACTCGCTCTATGGTTCCTTCAAATTCAACAGTCTACCACATTTTCCTTTTCACGAAGTTAATACATCAGGTAAGTTTAATACTACAACTTACGCACACCATGTTTATTTATGCATTAATGACTGTCGACTGTATTTTAGTTCGAGAAATGGGATTCAAGAACCGTTGTGGGTATCCTGATTTACATCTGCTATTTCCAATTTCGTGCTAGATAATTCCTACTGTTCCTTTCAACGTCTGGTTCTTGATCAGTTGGCAGTTCTCCAACTGTTCTATTCAAAGCTAACTACCTCAGTTCGACGTATTTTGGACTCCAGCATCACACGGGATGTAAAATCTTATGTATACCAAATTTTAGAGTGTTTAGAGAAGATAAAAATAAACATTCTTTTATGTGACTAAGATATCACAGTTGCATCGTATCCTTGCCAAGAATGGTATTCTAAGTGCCGCGTAGTGAATGTCGTTTTAGAGACACTGCTGAAAATTTCGCCTGTTTACGTTAACGCACATCTGCCATCTGCGTGCTAATGATTGCCTAACACGCTCGAAGCAACCAAGTGTGAAAATATCAGAAACGCCGTTAGGACCTGGCATAACTATTCCAATGAATACTATAGTCGGGATAAATGCGAAGAGATGATAGACCTCTTTCAGATGGAGCTCGATATTGACAAATGAAGAGCGAAAGAAAGACCTGCTTTGTGTTAAGGGAAAGAAGGCTATCGAAAATTCGAGTTAGGACTATAGAAGACACAAAGACAGGGAAGCTTGCATAACCTACAGTAAGTGAAAACTGGGAGGAAAACAACAAAGAGAACACACAGGGGATACCAGTCATAATAAGACAGATCTGCAACCACAATATGTTCGTAAATAAATTGATTAAAAATAATCGATAATGAAGTCTTATATTGTTAATGTGGCTGCTATTCACAAGAACCATGTAAAAATATAACTTACAAAAAGGTTTACGGCAAACCAATAAATACAGCCAAATGTTTTCAAAGCAAATAATTGCGATGTTTATATTCCCAAACATATAGAGAAAAATCAAACTGGTGAATAATGCAAAAAAGTTTTCGAAGAAAATAATTGACTAGTGTATATTCCCAAATATGTAGAGAACAAGTGAGCAGTAATTACAGGTGCTGATACCTCATTAAGTGAATATGAGATACTGAATGCAATTTTTAGTGTATGTAAAGTTAGAAAAGAACACAGGTTCTCAAAACGAATTATGCAAAATGGAGTTGAGATGCTCTGGAAACACCAAACTTGTTTATTATATTATATAGAATCTGATTGACACCTGCTGCAAGGCGTTTCAAATGTCTAAGCTACGGCCGTACTAGCAGCACGAAAGCCATATGAGGTGTAGAAGTTGCGATGCACAACACACATCACAGACATACCTGTCTTCAGACACTCTATGTATTTGCTGACAAGAAGATCCTTTAGACAAAGTCATAACATCCTGTGAATACATAATTAATACAATAAGTTGCTAAGTACAACCTATGGTATAATGAAACAAGTAATTTCAAATTTCTTTAGGTGTGTCCATGCAGTATACCGTTCATTAGCACAGAATGGACCCAAATAATACAGCTGTGAAGGTTATGGGTGAAGCACACCAGCTAGTAAACGTAAGCCAACAACTACATCTCAGTTCACGACTCTACATGAAACTTAACATTGACAGTCCATAACGGCATAACACCAGCAACTGTAGTGTTTATTGCTCACAACATGTATCAACTCAGCGTCAAAATACAGCCAATAATGCCAAACGTGAAGACACATTCACCTTGCAGGGTAAACGTCGCTAAGAGGCGAACCTTAGACGACAACAGAGTAGTGGGCAGAATCTTCAGCTTAATAACGACTGCAGTGGAGCATCTAAAGTCAGTGGGAGATGAAAATATACAACTACAAGAAATATGGAAAAGCGTCAAACGCCTTATAAAATAATTTATGCTTAAAATTTACAGAAGCCTGGAAAAACTAAAGTAAAGATAGCTTTCGAAAACAGATACACCAAAACTAAGCAAATTTCACAGCACTCGTGAAAACTTTGTTTAAGCGTACTTGATGTATAGTCTCTTCTGATGATGATGCTGATGATGATTATGTTTGGTTTGTGGGGTGAACTGCGCGGTTATCAGTGCCTGTACGAAGTCCCAATCTTTAAACAGTCCAGTCTCGCCACATCAGTCCCTAGGCAGAGAAAATCCCCAACCCGGCCGGGAACTGGACCCAGGATATCATGATCCAGAAGCAGAAACCCTAGTCACTAGACCTTGAGCTGGCGAATATTCCTTTCTGGGTGCTATGTCATAAGAAAGGACATAATGGATGAGAGGGTATGAGCAGCTGCTCATATCAAGAGGAATATTTCATACACAACTTTTCCTGTACGCTATCATTTGACGAAGGGGTTCAAGTTCTTGCAGTTAAAGTTCATCCACACATAAACAGTTTCTCACTAATTCCTAGTTACTGTCCACCCATATCCAGAATCCAGGATAGAACGTGGAGAAACTGTAATGACTGCTTTGCCCAACCACTGTGATGGGTGATGGCGACAGGAAAGTCGAGGTCAGCATAAAGGTCAGTCACCACCCTAATGTGTAGGTGGTCAGTGCAGTGGTGAGTGGGCATTCCAAAGACACCTCTTCATGCGTCAAAGAAACAGTATTGACAAACAAAATATTTCTTATCCAGAATAAATCAGCAAATGTGTCATTGTTCCAGACAGCTGGTGCTCAAGGGGTGTTGTTGGCACACACTCACTGACGTTGGCACTGTCCAGGATGTGGACTGCAGCTGCTCTTGCCAGTGAAAGGCAAAGATCCCAAGCTCGAGTCTTGCTCCAGCACACAGTTTTAATGCACCAAGATGTTTCATATCAGCACACACTCCGCATTAAAATGAAGATTTGATCCTAGAAACATACCCCATGTGGTGTCAAACCGATGTCTCTGCAATATATTTTCTTCCTGGAGTGCTAGTTGTGCTGGTTTTGCAGGAGACCTTCTGTGAAGTTTGTAATGTAGGAGACGAGGTACTGGTGGAAATAAAGCTATGAGGATAGGTCGTGGGTTGCGGTTGGGTAGCTCATTTGACAGAGCACTTCTCCACAAGGGGCAATGGTCCTGAGTTCGAGTCTCAGCCCAACACACATTTCTAATCTGCCAGGAAGTTTTATATCAGTGCACATTCCACTGCAGAGTGAAAATTCTGGAATTACGTACGATTTTTAAAGTATCTAAAGGTTGTATTGATTTTAAAGGTAGAAGATCCTGTAAATGGCTATGATGCAGTTACCAAACAATATTTGCAAGATGAATTAGCTAATCTTGTTACAAATCCTGAACTCACTAAAGCTGTCATAGATTTTAAGCAAAGAAATAGAATTATGGAGACAGTATGGAATGTCATAACAAAGAAATACATAACATGAAAACACGCCTCCATCATACATTACATAAGACAGATTTACTATAAAGTCATCTTAAGTCATTAGATTCTTTAATTAATAGGAATTTCAACATGAGAGTTAGTAATGCACTGAAGAATTTGTAATCAAAAAATTAAAATTTAATATATAATAAATTTAATCTTATAAATATGAATAATCTTTCAGACAGTCGTAATTGGTGTCTAAAATATAAAAAACTTACTTACATGCATCATCCCAGAAGAACGATAACAAAAAATGAAAGACAAAGAATTGAATGGATTTGTGGAATATCAAAAACTAAAGAGAGCAAATTCGTTAAAAGTATTTTGTAGGTGATGTTTAGAATATTGAAGAACAAATAATTAATGAATTACCCAAACTGATGAGAAAATAATTTAAAAGAAGGAATGTAATCTCTCTAGATATAGAAGATTTATGGCAAACTGCTGCAGTACAAATGAATTGTGGAAAATTGAAAGGAATTTGTAAAATAAATAAAGGTCATAAATAATTATCAACTGTAATCAATGTTTTTTTCAGAGTATGCTTGATCAATTCCAGTTAAAGATAAAACTAGTACAAATATTCCAGGAGCACTTGAAAATATTTTATAGTAAGGATCTCCAAGGAATTTACAAACAAAGAATTCTGTAATAAAGATTATCAAGGGCTTATGAAAAAATATAATATTAAATGTTATTGAACTTTTACTGAATTGAAAGTCCCTGTTCTAGAAAGATTTAATGGAATCTACAAAGAAAAGATGTGGACAAAATTCGCTCTTCAAGGTAATTATAATTTGGATTGCACTATTTGAAAATTTGACTGATAAATATAATAATACAAAACATACAACAATGAAAATAAACCCAACAGAGGTTCAAGACAAAAATTATAATCCAACTGTCACTGTTGCTAATGATAAGCCTAAATATAAAGTTCACAGTAAAGTTAGCATTAGAAAATTTAAGACCATGTTTGAAAAGACTAATTGGTCAACATAATTTTTTGGAACTGAAGATGCTATTCATTGTAATCAAATCAAATATAAATTAATGGCATCGGATGGAGAAAAACTATAAGGAAATTTTTGTGAATCCAAACTACAGAAGGCAATATATCCAGATGTGTATCTAATGCAGAAAGTTAAAGAAGGAAAGGCAATCTAGTAAACGTTGAATGGTTGAGATTTCATAATTCATACAGTAGTAGGGTTAGTAGGGATAATGTTATTTTAATAATTCATTGGTTTTCTATGATAACATAAAAAAAGTAGGGCAGACAAATGTATAAAAAATTGTGTGTGTGTGTGTGTTTGTGTATCATACAATACAAATGAGATAATAAGCACTTACATATTTTCTATCTGTACACTATCCTGATCATGATGTGTCTGCATTCATAGGTCAATTACCTGACCTGAATATGAATTATTTATACCATGTAGATGAAGAAGAAATATGTGTTGTTTATAAATACTTGGTTAATTAGAACTAAAATTTGTATTCTGTTCTATTTATAAATATTAATTTTGTGAAATTAAATGTCTGTTTATCACTAGTAATCAATACATTTTTCAAAAATAATAAATACAGACTTATACTTTTTTGATACATAATATTGTTATAAAGAAACAGCTGAAAAGTAAACAAATTAATAGCTAGAGTAAAACAATCGGGAATAAGAGGTTATTACAACTTGGGAAATGAAACCTTATTCTTTTTATTAACAACAGTCCAGAGGCTGCTTGCAGTGTGAAAACTGCTTTTAATATAAAGGAACTAAACAGTGAAACTAAAGAAACAGGAATTAACAAATATTCTAAAGAAGGGTAGGAAGAACGTATTGCACTCATCAATAATAATTTAGAAAATTTGTGTTTTGTAGGATTGTGAAAATTATATATAAGAACAACTGGAATCTACAAATAAAATTGTTGATTACATTAAAAAGAATAATGTATTTAGTAATACAGAATAGAAATATATATCAGGAGATTTTGCATTAACTGAAGATTTCATGAGATAATTTCAAAACAATTTAGATTTTAATTTACTATCATATCGAAACATAACAAAAATTTCATAAGGGAAATTCAAGATAAGTTACATAGGAATATTATATAAACAGCAAAAATTATCTGTAGAATTTATAAGAGAATTTCAGGATAAAATTAAATTGGACGTTATATCAAATAAAGAAAAATTATCTGTTGATCTTATTTGGGAATTTCAAGATAGAATAAACTGGATTAATGTAACGCAACGCAAATTAACTAAAAGCTTCATAAAAGAGTTTTAACATAAATTAGATTTGTCTTACAAATCGTGGAAACTAATATTATCTGAAAAAATTATGAGTCCATCAGTTACTAGTAGACTTAAGTAATGCAACATATCATGGATTATCCAAACACTTTATGTTAGAATTTCAAGATAAACTAAATTGGGAAAATTTTTAGATGATGAGGAATTATCTGAAGTCTTTGTGCAAAAATTTCAAGTTAAATTCAATTTGGATTATATATCATAAACACAAAATTATATGAAGATAAGATTAGAATTTCAACATTAAAGTAACTAAAAAAATATTTTAAGCTGTAAAAATTTATCTGAATCAATCATACAAAATAATAAAATCTTATGAAATATTAGCTACTACAGAAGAAAATTGTTCTATATGCTTAATTTATCACGATCATCAGCTTTAAAAACTAAATGTAATCATACTTTTCATAAAGAATGTATTAATAAATGGTTAGATGACCAATTAGGTTTCTTTCAGAATATGCTGTTCCATACTGAACATTCATATACAACCGCTCACTCAATGAAAGAGCTGGGAAGTAGCATGGGTTACACCAGTATTCAAGAAAAGTAGTAGAAGTAATATATTAAATTACAGACCCATATCATTAATGTTGATATGCAGCAGGATCTTGCAACATATATTTGTGTGTCTTCGACTCTATACAATTACTTTCGTAAATTTTTTTGTTGTACTCTAATGATATAATAATTCAATTAAAATTTTTCAGCAAATAAATTTAAAAGGACAAAAGCTGGTCATAACCTGAGCTTGAATGTTTGAGGAAGACCCTAATGTCTTATTTCTCTGTTTCCTTCTTGTGTTATCCTGTAGTATCACCAACTATTCCATTTAAATTTCTTGTATGTTCATCCTCAATTTTGTATATATTTTCCAAGTAAGTCATTTGATCTTGTTAGAACTCTTTCATTTTATATTCTCCATTTCTATGAATTTCCAGTAAAATTTATTGATGAACCCAATTTTGGAAGTTTTCCACAAAAGTCATATTGAATGTCATGAGTAAAGAAAACAGACCAGGCTCATTGAAATTTTTTTTTTTTTAATATATAAATTTTTCTAATGTTGTAATAATGTGGTAATAATTATAAAGTTTCCGTTTTTTCTAAACATTGAGTTTAAAATGTAACAGTTCATTAATTTTATTCATGAACTTAATAAATTCTAGAGTTTCATACACCTGCAGGTATGGCTTGTAAGCTGTGCGAAATTCATTGAAGATACTTTTTTACTCATAAAGAAAAATGTACCTATAGCAACAAAAGCAAACAATAGTAAGTGAAAAATGATGGAATTTTACATGCAAAAAATATTTGAACTTCCTGGTATGAGTGTGAAACCTGAATCCTTTCTCATCATGCTGACAAAGTATTATGAACTTATTTGTAAAAGTACAGACAGTGGAAATTAAATGTTCTGCAGTGCCTCTCCTGCTCCAAGTTTGACATCCTACCCCCCTTAAATGTAGTTTTACAGCAGCTTGAGAATGGGCATATCATAAAAGACCAGTAACTTGATTTGTGTATAATCATGGGTTACTCTTTCCATCAGTAATCGTAAACACTTGCTTCTTAAAAGACATCATAGTCGCCATTGACTGTATAAAATATTTATTGTTACTATTGCAATTTCGGTCTTATGGCCATTTTCAAGTAACACTGCAAAGTTACATTCTTTCAGAATATAAAACTATCTGACATGAGTACATGTTGTCATCAAAATGCAGCCTTTTGACTGTGAGAGTCCCACAAGATTCGATGAGTACAACACTTATTACATTGTAGTATGTTATTAAACATATACTGAACTGTTGATGTTACCATCGTTCTAATAATCTATCACACATACAAGTTCAGGTGCACTGACAACATGTGGACTTAGCTTCTAGTTGATGAGATCTACAACTGAGTTCATTTGATAAAAATAGTTGTTAATACAATTTTTCATAATTCAGGTAGTAAGTAATGGGGTCATAGCTAAAACTAGAAAATTTTACTTTTTCCTATTAAAATTCTGTTCCTGTAGAAATAGAAACTACCAAATCTAAACTGTATAAATATCGTGAAACTGAGAAGTCAATTGATAATTTTACTTCACAGAAATATACAGTAGATAGTTATAAGACAATGTGTTGACAATGTATAAATGAATATCATATAAGAGTACATAATAGTAAACAAATGTTTCTATATGTATTATAAAAATCTTTTAGAATTAATTTCAAGTACAGAACATTTGAAGACACTGTTGTGAAGGAAACATGATGAACAACAGACTTACACAGATAACACAAAAAAGTGTGTTGTTTGTCACGAGATTAAAGAAATAGAATGTTTTTACATAAATCCATCGTGTAAAGACAATCATAAAAGTAGATGCAAGAAACGTACTCAAGAATAATAAGAAATGAGAAACTGGGATAACATTTTTCTAAATTGCTAATAAAAATATTTTGTACTAAATAAGAGACTAAAATGGTGCATTTCACAAGGGCCCAATTTTGTGATTATTGTAGAAGAAACAATATAACTAAATACAACAGATTAAGAAAAGATTAATTAATTACCATAATTTAATTGTCATAAATAATTTGTCATATTTGTACACGGACTCTCAATAATGTAAGAGTATCTGAACTTAAAACTAGATCTAAAAGTCTTCGTATTAAAGGTTACAGTAAATTAAAGAAATCAAAATTAATTAATTCAGTTACTTTACACGATTTCCCATTTCAGAAAGAATTATTCCAGGAGACTAAAAGAACATGTGTATATACTGCAAATAATTTTTCATATTTAATGATGATGTTTTTGAAAGAAACACAAACACCAAATCAAGAGAAAGTAGTGAGATTTGATCAAATTTATCCATCCAGCAGTGAACTATTTGTGCAAGAAAAAGAGAATAAACTGTCAAAAACGAGTTATTTGAGGTTAAAGAAATAAAATCTAAATTTAATGGAAAACTTAAAGCTTGGACAGTCGATTGTAAAATTGTGTTTAACGTTGTTAATATTAGTAAATTCGATACTACACTTCAGTCTATGGTCGACGTACTAGAAAGAGACTAATTTTAGGAAGAGAGATAAGTGGAATATAACTACAGCAAATCCAAAAATATTTTATCCAATTTCTACAGCATAATAAAGCATGAATTAATTCTAAAGAATCTGTTTAAGTTTTGTGCAATAAAATCAGGCAATAAAATAATAAATTTTGCTAATAATAGAAAGACCAAAAGATACATTACTACACTTAATAACAGTGATAACCTGTGTTGTCCTAGAGAAAAAATAATTGCTTTAACTTACCGCACAGATTTTATCTTAGACAGAGAACTAACAATTGGTGAAATTAAGGAAGTTAGAGAAAGAGATAAATACAAATCATGAAAAGCTTATTCAGTATATTATGTAATCAATTATGTGAACACCACAAAGAATGATTTACTCTACATGGCATTGAAAATGCTGAGCAACTATTGGATATTCAGTTAAATGTAGTAGGTGCTGAAAATTTCAATTCAGTTATCTATCATCATCCTCAGTGCTATATAAAAATCACAGCCATCTTAATTTAATTATTAAGTAGTGGTACAGAACACAATACTGTGGAAAATAAGAATTATTGTAAAAATGTAATAGGTACTGTTATAATGAAGAATGGTTAACAATCAACAAGAAGTTTGTCATATAGCTTGAAAATGTGAAGAATATAAAAGTATTTGTTCGATATCTCTGGAACATATACCTTGCTTTGAAAAATATAGAATCTGTATCCTAAAAGTAGAAGTTAGAAACCATGAATGTTACATACAATACAAAATACAAGAAGGTGGTGTATATGAAAGAAAATTTAATGATGAATATATAGTCCATCGATGTCAAAAATGTATTAAAATGGTTGTTATATTAATGAAGAATTCAAAGATTACTATGTTTTCTGATGCTTCCCATGAAATAAAATAGTAACAGGTAAAGAGTTTAAATAAGGTGAAAAAGAATTCTCAAAGAGAATTCATTGAATGTATTCAAAGGTACATGTGGTTTGATTATGTAGCTCAACAAGAAACAGGAATACATATTCCAAATCTCATAATAGCTCACTAATTTAATGGAGATACCATTTATAGGTGAAGAAAACAAATTATACATTTACGCTAAAAGATATGATTCACAATTTTATTTGAAATATTGTGTACAAAATACGATAAAACTGTGAATGATATACACAGGTACTAAATTATGGTTGTAGGAGATAAATCAATTTTACGCCCTATTTTCTACATTTATTCAACACAAAGGAAAATGAATATTTCATGGGACCAATTCCTGGTATCAGATATCATTGTCCTGATACTATGAAACCAAACGATAGGGAAACATTCCTTAAATCACATAGCCAAAAAGTTAAGAACTTTATGTGTTCAGTAAGAGGGAAGAAAGTAATGAGTACCGTAATTATGGTCTAGATATACTGACTAAATATGTTCCCGAAGTAAGAATATCTGTATTGGGTAGAAAACAAAAGTAAAATTATAGTAAAGAATTATAGCTTGGCTATACAGTGTATACAATAATAATATTCAGTGTCCTCATATTGGTAGTGAAGTAAATAAAGCTGCAGCTAATCTACATGGATTCGATAAAGAAAACAATACAGTTTATCAATACCATAGCTGTTTTCTGCTTGATTGTAAGAAACGTTTTAAAACTGAAACGATTAACAACAAAAATCGCAAATTGAAGAAAAGAGGAAGTGATGGACAGAGATAGAGGAAGGAGGAAGAGGTGGATAGAGAGAGGAATGGGGACAAGGTGGATAAAGAGAGAGGAGGAGCAGAGGGACAGAGAGGGAGGGTGTGACAGAGGGAAAGTGAATGAGGAAATAGAGTAATAGATGATTGGAATTTATACGTACTCATTCACTGCTGGAAATTCAGTTAGTATACAGTATACAGTATTTTCAAATAATAAGAAACATAGAATTTCATACTAGAATGAGATTTTCACTCTGCAGCGTAGTGTGGACTGATATGAAACTTTCTGGAAGATTAAAACTGTATGCTGAACTGAGACTCGAACTCAAGACCCTTGCCTTTCACGGGCAAGTGCTCTACCAACTGAGCTACCCAAGCATGACATGCGACTCCTAGCTTGTGTATCTGAGTTCACGTTTCGCTCTGGCACACAGTTTAAATCTACCAGGAAGTTTCATATCAATGCTTATTCCGCTAAAGAGTGAAAATCTCATTCTGGAAACATCCCCCAGGCTGTGGCTAAGACACGTCTCTGCAGCATCCTTTTTTCCAGGAGTGCTAGTCAAAACTGAAATCTAAGAGACATTATTTAAGTTGATCTAACAGTTAATATTAAGATATTCATTTATAGATTAGAAGGAGTTTCCTGTCATAAAGTCTTTCAAAATCTGTTTAAATTGTGCTTTAACTGAAACCAAGATTTTAGTGGTTGCTGGCAATTTATTGAAAATGTGTGTCCCTTAATATTTTATCTCTTTTTGGATCAAGGTAAGTGATTTTAAGTCTTTGTGTAGTTTACTGTTATTTCTAGTATTGATACCATGTATCGGTTTATTGGTTGGAAACGAGTCATATTACTTACAACAAATTTCATTAAAGGGTAAATATACTGGTAAGCTGTGGTTATAATACAAAGTTCCCCTTAAAAGGTTTCTACATGATGTTCTTGAATTAACGCCACAAATGAGTCTCATTCACTCTTTTGCTCACTAAAACCTTCTGCGTGGTTTGACAAGTTGCCCCAGCATATAATCTCATATGACATAATAGAGTGAAAGGAAGAAAAGTATGCAAGTCTTTTATATTTATACATTCCACATGTGACATCATTCTCACTGGAAATACTGAACTGTCTAGGTGCTCCAGCAATTCCGTGGTATTCCCTTCCCAACTGAATTTATTATCACGTTGTAATCTCAGGTATTTAACAGGATCAACGTCTTCAATCTGCATGGCTTCATATGTTATACACATGCTGGAAGGAAATCTCTTAAGGTTCTGAGCTGCATATGGTGGGTCTCTTTAAAGTTTCATGACAGTGAATTAGCTTTAAACCATTTTTTTGAATGTCAGTGAAAATTTAATTAGCAGCCATTTCTATATCTGTACTTGAGTTGCTATATATTTCAATGTTTGTATCATCTGCAAACAAAACAAACTTAGCATCTGGCAATGTAACAGATGAGAGGTCATTAATTTACAAGAGAAAAGTAATGGACCCAAGATGGAACCTTGAGGAAAACCACAAGTAATTAATTCCCAATCAGATGAAGACTGCCTGCTTATGCCACAGGTATATCATAATACCCTTGTTTCCTGCTAGCTGGTTGAGATTCAAGCCATTTTGCAGCACTGCTTGTGACAACATAATATTCTAAGACAACATAATATTCTAATTCTTCTTTCCCAAACCAGTCCTGAAAACTTGCAACTTATCTGATATTAATGAGCATAGACAATTCATCACAGTCTCCAATGGCATTACAGCTGAGTCCATACTGTGCTGGTGGTGATTGTGCATTAAACATTTTGCAGAACTTACCTCAACTCATGGTATGGCGTTTTCAAATCCAGAATAAGACCATCAGAAACAGTCACTCTACTTCAAGTGTCATCCAACACAAGAAATTTCCGTTTTTTTATTTTACAACTTGATTGTCTATAATGTGGAATTCTTGGCAATACATGGATCTACTTGTGACTTCAACTTTAAGACTAATACTGACATACTTGCTGTCAGTGCTCAGACTAAGGCTCATGTTATGTATATACATATATATGTAAAACTGAATAGTTCTATATCCTATAGAATCCGAAGTTCTTGCTGCCTACTGAATAATAAAATGGGTGGGGTCTATCTCCCTTACTACCATCTGTGAACTGTTAGGTGTTAATAAAAAGGAATAGTATTCTAGCAAAAACATAAATTTACATACCATTCTACAATTACCACCTCATATAGCACAAACACGGCTTGTATCTGTTTAACACTTATGTAGGTGACAGTAGCGATACCATCTAATTCAATCAATACAATCTAACAATGCATCTCTAAATTACAATAACTTTATTTACTCTGTTCCAGTCACCTGTATATGGTAGGGTAAAGTATCATGCCGACTCCAACATAGATGATTAGAAGCACAGATAGCAGACATGTCAGCACTTCAATAATAGCAGCGTTGAAGCTACACACAGTGGTTGTTAAAATTGTAAGCATGTATGTCTTACTACCAATACCTCAGAACTTAATTAGTTAACTGCTGGTTCAGTTAAACATTGGTAAGCAGCAAAGCTGGATAAGACATAGTTTTGAGGAAATAACAGTAGTTTATTTGCAACCATATCATTGGTGCACATTATTTCACTAAACAGCTGTCTTTTATAAGACTTAAATTTAGTTTCCATTGCATTGAGTCCAAAACGGTCATACACATTCATTGGAATACTGTTAGTAAACTCAGCCCCATGGACTTGAGAACCTAAACACTTACACACTTTGGCACAGTCGGCACCCTGCATTTGATAATGAACACATTCCTGCAGCTGCAGTAGCTGTGTTACTGCTCAGATCAGTAAGATATCCCATACATAGCGACTTCTGCTGTGATGTGTGCAACACCTGCGTGTCCTCATCTGTAACAATAATATCAAATCCATAAGTACAAATACATAATGCATAAAAATAATCACAATAATAATAATAATAATAATAATAATTATTATTATTATTATTATTATTAGAGATGCATTGAAAAAATAAATACGGACTGCCTTCTTATTCCGAGCCGATATATGCTGCTGCTGCCAGTGCTCCATGCTGAACAGCTAATGACAACACCTATACAATTGATTTCTTATAAAAAAATGTTAAAATGTGGTGGAGGGGGGGGGGCGGAATTGAACTTGGATGCAGTTGACTGGCAGTATGTGATGGCATCAATGAGTAGGGGCATGGGGCCATGGAAGCACATCTCCTACACCTTCAAAATATTCATAATGTCTCCTCTCACAAGGGTCTGTGGCACTGTTGATAGTGTCCCTCCTGTGGATGTGGACAGTAGGCTACTCACACATACTTTACAGTCGCTTACCTGCAATAGATACTTTCAAATAACATACAAGCAGAAAGATCAGGATTTCCTGGGTCTACCAGGAAACACTAATAGACAAATCTTAACTTTCTTTCTCATGTCTCGAACTAACCTGGTGCCTCTTGCCTAACAGTCAAACGAAGAAAACCATAAACTGGCCAGACACAGGGACTTCAATTTTCAACCATCCTCTGTACTTATAAAGGCTACTGTGCAAGGTGGTGGTTCAAAGCCAGATTTGACTAGAAATGTTTAGTTTTTGTATGATTTTTTTTTAAAAAACAGCTCAAGGCGAATGCCAGGACTTTTCGTTTTCAGGCACCAAGCTGACTATCTTTCGGGTATTTTTCAGTGATAGCTTGTGCTCTCTCTTGAACGTCTACAGAACATTAATTTCCAGTATTATGGTTTTTACATAAAATTCATCTTCCCCATCCTTGCCTGCGCCAACATACCTTGGATATCTGCAGTCCTAAAATTTTTCTATTCCTAACAACGCCTCGAATGGCATGCGCTCTCAACCTTCTCCCATATCCATCTTCCACCCCATCACCCCACCCCCCCTCACACAGAATCTACATAAGCTGATTACACTGCCTTCTCTTCTGAAGTACCACGAACTTTCTTACAAACTCTATACACCCTGGAAATTTGAGGTTCGAAAGTATGTTCCCCCGACTGCATTCATCTGAAATCGTTAGTTCCTACTACGCCTGTGCCGCCATATCACAGCGTCCCTACAATTCCACACCTGCCTTATCCTGTTCGAAGGGAACTTCAACAGAGTGATTCTCTCATCCCACAACTGCATCCTGAACTTTACCAATCCTACCACCAATACTCCCAGCGTATGGACCTTCTCCTCATAACAGGGTTGCAATACTTATTATCCAAACATCCCAATCAACAAAATCGCTCCCTCACTCCTCCCTCACTCTCTCCCTTCTAGCTCCAACATGTCAATCTTACTTCTCAGCACAACATCATTTCTTGTGCCCACGCAGTCTTATCACTCCACTCGTCCTTCTTGGCTAACACCACCATCCTACAATATCAGGCTTACAGCGCTTCCTCAGAGCTGATCTCGAAGGGTTTTCCAGATGTTGTAGCCTTATTGTCAACTAGCACCAACGTCATCATCTCTACCTGTGCTTATTTGGATATACTATATCTTTTATTGTATTTTAATAGAAAATTTCATTCTTTTTAACTTCAGTGTCAATAGGCTGAAGAGCAAGATTATTTGTTCAGCCTCTCTACCATCATCCCATCATGTGGTGGGAGTGAAATAAATAATAAAGCAATAAAGGTAGCATCAATGTTATGTGCTACGTCTTTCGTGGAAACTGTCTGTGCATAACAACGTTTTGGAACATATTCGTCTTACTGCATGTAAATTTTCATTCAACAAACCACTGTGCTACGTGAGATAGATCAAGTATAGCATATCACTATCTTTCTCTTAGTTTTGTATACCGAATGTGAGTGGCTATCTAGAAAAAGGGCTATCGGTACATCACAGAACGTGATAGGTAAAGCTGTCCACAACCTTAAGGTTGGTTTGGACTTTGCAATGCTTCCATAGCCACAGTCCTGCTGCAGGTGGTGGATGTAGGCCATCTTCAAACTTTTCACCTAAGTTACCCAGTTAACTATTGTGGTCTTCCAACCATGGGGCAGTTCAACAAGGTCAACAATTCGTGGTGAGCATTTGATTGGGGCTGTAGATGTTGCTGAAACACGCCCAATCCAGGGAGACATTGTTCATTAAGGAAATTACGTAGTTGACATGCAAAGTGTGCTAGAGCTGCGTGCTATTGTAACCAAAAACGATCCATGAGAGCCTTGTCTTCGATCCAACATCATACACAAGTTTGCAATACGGCCAAGTTCCCACTGAAGTACCATTCAAAAGAATGTTGTATATTTAGGAACCACGATGACACCTAAGCCCATGTAATGTTAGGGAGGTTCTTTTCCAACTCTTGCATATAATCAGGATTTTTCTTATATGAGGAAAAACTATTCCTCCTGTATGAACTGCGATATATCGCACATTAATTAGAAAACTCTCCAGATTTGCACACATACCATCGAGTAGCTATGGCTGGATGACTTGTAAATTATACACAAAAAACTTTATAGTGAGTTGGTCTCTCTATTGGAGGAAACAGTACCGAAATCCCTAAAGTAGTTACTGAGACTAGCCTTGACAAACAGAAAGAAAATCACAGCAGTGGTCTTTGATCTATATCGTGTATCGATAACACTTTTCAGCAGATGTGGCAGAAAATGTGGCAACAATGCACGGCCTGTGCTTGAAGTTCAGCAGCCCTGTTGCAAATGTATTTCACTGGAGATTATTTATTTGACTGAGAGAGGGCGGCACACGTTTCCTCTTGCATTTTATTACGTGGATTACGCAGCCTGTACTGATGCTGCATCCCAGTCTGACAGACTGCTAGCTGTGGACTGCAGGAGGTGCTCTCGTTGCATCTGTCATTGTTTGCCCTGCTGTGGACGTTCAGGCAGCCACGCACTCGCCTCTAATACCCCCTTTATAGAGTGGTTGGTCGCCATGGATTCACAACTCAAACATTCCAGTCCTGAAGCAAAACAATGCAAAGTGGCAACAATCGAAAATCAAGAATATCACCAAAACCTGTATCTCTCCTCAACTGTACAAAGTCACATGAGAGATGGGGATTTCCCAGACGCACTGTAGATCAAACAGACTTGCGTGTATTTATTCAGTGGATGCACTTGCATATATTTCATTGAATTCCTAATGTATGTCATTCTGAGTACTAAAATTTATGTTGACATTCCACCTTACATCATTCTGCGAACTTACTTCTGGATATTTGTTGGTTGTGACCTATTCTAACCATTGAACACTGATGATTTAGTAAAACAATGCCTAGTCGTATCGTTGAGAGGCGACTCTTACGTTCAGCTACACTGGGTGTGCAAGGATAACCACTGTCATCTACTTTCTGTCATTTTTTTCCAGATGAAGAGTGGCAGCTGGAGGACAAAAGCAACGCTATACTCAACGTAGACACTGACTGCATGCAGTTGTTGGCGAACGCCCTGGACCACCCAACATGTCCACTGGAAGACATGCCTCCAGAAACCATCAAGCAGCGCGAGCAGTGCCGTGTGCAACTGTGGGAAGACATGCTGCAGAGATCTCCCCACATACCCGTGACCAGCTACCTGGCCTACACACAGAGGGTGAACGTCAACCTCTGTCTACTGGCCTGGATGGTGTCCAACTCGTTCAGCATTTGTCAGGACATCCCATTTAGTATCACACAGTCAGTGCGTGATGCTCGCTGCTATTTCGATACTTCTGAAGACCAATCGTGTCTGGAATCGAGCGTTGCAGATGCCATATGCTCTGTTTCCAGAGCTATTCTATTGATGAAGTGTCAGTATTTTTATTCTTCTCAGTCTCTCTCTGGATGTAATCCAGGCATAATAATTGACACAAAAAATAAGTTATTGTTTTCCGTATATAACCCTCACGCTCGAACAGGTAGAAGGCCAACAGGAAGAACATTGAACTACAAAGACAGTCTAAACAGCGCCACCTTGAAATACAAGGATTTTAAAATCGAAAGCTTAAAGCCTTTAGAAATCTCATTCATATCACTAAATATTGTTTTCCGCTTTTTGACTGCCGCAGTATACATGTACCTTCCCCTTTTACGTAATTTGCCTGGAAAAATATTTTTATCCTATCAGATTACGGGTATAATCCAGATCTTGAGTTCAGAGGTCTTGTATCGTATGACAAGTGTCCCTGACTTACCTACAATGGTTCTGATCGATAGCGCCCTCACACTTCTAAGCTGTATGTGGCTAAACGCATTCTGTTACCAAATGTACGCATGCGTTCGTCATCTCAGGCTTCCTAACGACCTCTTACCTGCTGAAGCAAGCACGGTCTTCTATAGACAGTTGCGGTATGCACTAATACCTTGGATTATAGTATGTGCAGTATGTACTGCATTGGAAAAATCGAGCAAATTTTTCCTGCTTCAGAGTAGAATTATATTCATAGTGTGTCTTTCATCTTCCGTAGCTTTTAATTTAGTTTGTCTTGGACTGGTGGGATGCATGTATCTACGTACTCGGAACTCTTTGCAGCAGCTCAAAATACGTAGTAATAATAAATTTGCCTCGAAGAAACAACTAGTTTTTATATCAGTTAAGGCAGTTATTTTAAGTGGTATAGGTATAATTATTAGGACTGGGTTCCACCAGGCACAAGGCATAGCACAGCTTGTGTACTATGTACATATAGCTACAATGGTGCAGGGACCACTGCTCTTCGTTTTTTTCATATGCAACGAATCAGCGCTCCCTCTGCTCAAGATCAGATTACTGGCAAGATGGAATCCGGACATAATCGTTCCAGAACAAGAACTTTGTTCATCAGCAGAGAGAAACCTGGCAAAGAAAAACAATGTACAGCCTCCGATTGCAGAATCCGCATTGTAACCTCCACGATTGAAGGACTGTCTTCATTATAGATGGTGCTAAACCCAGTGGATCAGTTGTTAAGGCTGAACATAGTTGATGTGACAAAATTAACTGGGAGCGATGTCGTACAACCTGCGTCTCAGTTTTATCATTCATTGTTTATATCTAATCACATACTTATCTTTACATGCCTCCAAATTTTAATGCACTGAGGTTAAGTACCCACTAAATTTGAATCTGCATGAAAATAAGAGGAAAGATCTTGTCCAACTTCCTATACCCAAACAAATGACGAAACATTGACTCGAATTTCTCCTGTCTCGCTGCACATGGAACAGCTCGAGATTCGATCTTCGGTTGGTTCAAGGCGTCAGATTTGCTGGAACTTTCACATGACTTTCGCCTCTGGAAATTTTTCGTTATCGTACCACGTGAAACTCAATGTTGAAAGCGTATTTTTCATTGTGTGTTTACCTATTTATAAGTCTTGTTAATTAAAATTATTGATGTTATGTGTGTGTGTGTGTGTGTGTGTGTGTGTGTGTGTGTGTGTGTGTGTGTGTGTGTTTGTGTGTGATCTAAGCTTTTGTATCTATACGACTATACGACTTGTAATTTGCGTATTATGGTAAGACAAATTAATATCAATGTAAAATCAGGGGAACAAAGAGAGGTAACGACATAAGAAGGGCAATAGTGTGGCGATGGACTTGAAAAGGCACTTGTTGGACTGATTAGTTGCTTTCTCTGTCGAGAGGGTGGCACAGGAAATTATGTTACAGGATACTTGCATATAATCATCTCTGCAAAATGTGGGTTGAACTGAAACCGAAATGTTAAAGGACAGAAATTGGAGCAAGGGCGTTTTTGGGACGGGATGATGATTTGATGAGCGGGAGATACGTAAATTTATTATAGAAAATGGCAAAAATTAAAGTGTATCCTCTGAACTACTCTTAAACAATGAAGAACGCAATTTAAAAGAGCATTTACATAAACAGCATTATGGAAACAAACACATTTACTACAAGTAAACAGTAAGGACAGATGTTTTCCAAGAGTAAAACTATAAGAACGTAATGTGTTGAAATTGTTGTTTTTTCGTAATCAATAATTGATCACCCATGTATAAAAACAAAAACTAATTGGACGACCTATGCAAACGAAATCCACGTTTTCGTGAATTTAACATCTAGCCCAACTGCACCACCTGCCATAAACGTTACTACATACCTTTTGGCTTTCAGAAAACGTATAATTACAACCATCACCACTCATTTACCAGCCGTCCATAATGTCAGCAGTGGATGTTGTGATGTTTAAGAAGAAGGAGTTGGCATACTGGATACATCGGAACCACAGGTTGCAGCCTCACTCACCATCTTCGTACGTCATGAAGTATGTGCCATGGAGGCCAATGAGAGGAGATGGCGACAACTATCATGTCACATGCACCAAAACATTATCAGACTACTGTTTACAATTGCTTCTTATTCTTAATTTCTGAGATGTGACACTTGCTTTAAGTAATTAGGTTAAAGTGGTTTCGTGATTAACTCAATGCCAGGAAGGCGTTTTCAGATATTTTTGTCGCCTTACATGAATATTTGACCCTTGAATACGAAGTTAATGTCTGATTTTCTTATACGTTTACAGTAACCACCAAGAGAAGTTGTGAAAAGGCTTCATTCGAAATTCAGCATTTTCCTTAATACACACTGCCAAAACTGATAATTAGTCCATGTCCTCTTTCCGAAAATTCAGACAACATATTTTGCTACGTTTGGTCGATTTCCATCTTTCTTTCTCATACAGTTCACCCACAGAGATTTTCGAGTTTGACTGAAAAGAAAGCCATCTCAGTAAAAGTAAACAGCGGCAAAAAAATACATGTTTATAGAAGAAAATATCGGTTGAACAGGACCACTTACGAGTGAAATGAGATTTCTTTTATACTGTAGATGTAGTGCACCTGTAAATGACACAAGGTGGCATTTTTCATCAAAACATTTCCACCATATGCTTACAATTGAGACAGCCGACACAACAGACATCGGTTTCATGCATATGACGTCATGAGAACACCCTGTATTACATATCGACTACTTACTTGCATAAATATTTCCTCACAGAAGAATATTGACAGCAGAAGAGAACCAAACTACGTCAAGTGTGCGTCCAGAGTGTAGCAAACAAGTCTTTTGTTTTCAGGAGAACGAAGTGATATGCGAACCGCCACGATCATTTAAAGACTCTAAAAAAAATGTTGGAACATTTCTATAGAGTCCAGCAAATATAACTTCCGACTCATCGATCTCCTGGCGTCAACACACCGTTCACAACAGCTGGAGAAGATTTCAAGTAATATTCGATTTAAATCGACTTATCGAATCAGTTTCTCTAGGTCTGCAAAATCGGCACATCGCAGCACAATCGTATTATTATCTGCTCCACTAAAGATTTGTGCGTAATTAATGGAGTATTTGAAGAAAGGTTAGACGTTCGGGCAAAAATAATTATTGTAGTGCCGTATGTTGACCGTATAGTTAAAGCAGATACTTCCCATCACTGGCTTTTATCTGATGTTACACCGGTGCCTTTCCGTTTTCCTGAGTATGTGATTTTTTGGTGTGTTTTGCATTGAAAACTGGTGTGTCTTTCGGGATTTGATTTTGAATTTGTGAAAGACGTTCGTAGTTTTAAAGAAGGCAAGGAAAGTATTAGAATGTGTTGGTAATATGTACCCATTATAGAAACGATTTGACTGTACATCCTCTAACAAGCATGAAAAAGGAGTTTCCATTTTTGGCTCTAGCAATCATGCGGAAGGATTTTCTGTTCTTATGGGCATATGGGCCGCTGTTGGGCGGCGATTTACGTTTGCTGTTTTCTGCGTGTGGTAAAATTTGAAGGATGTAAAACGTAACTAGTTTAGTCCACCCAAGCATTGAAAAAGCTGGAAATTATTGATTTCAAAAGTAAATTATGGCAGAGAAAAGCCGACAATGTAGTGGTAAGGAATAGACCTGTAATAACTGTACAGGAATATTTCAAGTTATACATTTATTTCCGATCGCACAATACAAAAGGCTTCTTCTTTCTCTGCCAATGATCTTGCTGCAGTGGTAACACCAGTTCCAGTCAGATCACCGAAGTTAAGTGCTGTCGGGCTGGGATGGGTGACCATTCGGTCAGCCAAGCGCTTTTGGCAAGCGGGGTGCATTTAGCCCTTATGAGGCAAACTGAGGAGCTACTTGAGTGAGAAGTAGCGGCTCTCGTCTCGGAAACTGTCTTACGGCCGGGAGAACGGTGTACTGACCACATGCCCCTCCATATCCACATCGAGTGACGCCTATGGGCTGAGGATGACACGACGGCCGGACGGTAACGATGTATCTTCATGGCTACTTTGGGAGTAATTTTAGTTCTTCTTTCTCTCATCGCTCATCACGAACAGCCTGTCCAAAGCACAGAGCTTCATATCTCCTCTTGGTTGCGTTGGTCAGCAATCTTCTATGCCTCGATGTCCCTACAGAGCAACCCTCCTCCCCCCTGTTAGTGTGGAGCACTAAAGAGTGTGGTGTGAAGTTGGCGTCTGTAGGCATGGAGATTGTCAGTTGGCCTTGGTGACTTGCACAGATGTTGCGTGTATTTGGTATGGGCTGAATAGAGGTGGAAGGAAGTGTGGATGACTTTAGCAGGAGGGCAGAAGGTTAGCATTGGTTCTTCTGCTGTTGGCAACAGAGCTGAATCATTTGGAGCTGATGGCTGGTTGGAATACGTAGCCTGGGCTAGATAGCTGCTTGAAGTGGTATATTCAGGAGAAGACACGACCGCAAAATCCGTTGTTATAGGAAAGCAGAAGGTCCTTATGAGGCTACTGGCGATCATCTTGGTCGTGGTGTCCAGTGCTGCATGAATTGCTTCCACCTACAGGCTGTTATCCACTAGTTTAACCACGACTACACTTGTCAGAAGGCCTTGTACATCGACTGTGAGCATTTCTGCACCAGTGGGTCGCGATCTGGTCCTATGAGGGGCGTCCAGATCGCAGTCGTCCTTGTTGTTCTTCTTCAGCGATGAGAGTCAACGCCAGTTTCAGTATGTTAAAGAAGACCATCATAGCGTTGCTAATCTCATCAACACGGAATGTGTGGCTACCACGTTTTACCAATTGAAATGGCCTATTGTAGAGAGAGTGTAAGACGACAGGTGTAGTCACAGACCATCATGTATATGCAATCCATGAGCCTCTTATCTATGAACAGTGTTGGAGCCGAGGGTGCTGACGGAGCAGGCAGTTAAGAATTGCAAATGTGGGCTTTGACTCGACGTTCCACTGTAGGAAGATCCGATGGGTCACGTGTAGGGATCAGTAACACAAACTTGGCTGGCAGTTTGAGCATCTCGCCACAAAGCGAGGGTTGTAGGTCTCCTTTAAATGCCTCGTGGATGCCAAGAAGCAACTGCAGAAGAGTTTCACTCCAGCTCCCTCTATGACACATGAGAGTCTTCATCGCTGGTACCATGATTCCGTGAGGCCAATATTCTGGGGATGGTAATCCATCATAAGATAGTGGGGGATATCACAGATGTTAAAGAGGATTATGAGTAGTGACGATTCGAATTGGATGACATCTCAGCCATTATGAAACCCTTGGTCGCGGATTCCATGGTGATATCTGCCAGGGGTGCCGCTTCTGCCCAATACATAACTCAGTCAACTCTGGACTGAATGTATTTGCAGCTCCTGACTATGGCAGGGGTCTCATGAGTTCTAAATGTACATAGCAGAAGCACCCATGTGGTATGTATCCATGAGTAAAGCTCGAATTGTTTCGTCCCACTCTACCAGAGACATCTCCTGTACTCGCCTACACAAACTACTGATAGCACAGAGTAGTTGCTGTGAATCTACACAGGTCTGGTAGAGTAGCTCTTGGATTGTGTTGATGATTTGTATGGTCATAACACACTGTTGAAGAAGCAGACCACAGCCGGCCAAGGCTGTGATGTATGTTGCAGATGGGAGTAAGCACTTGTCAACACACTGAGGTGCAGCTGGGGCAGAAAGACTTGGGGTGGATTCTCATGTGGAATAAAGCACCATGGTAAAGGTCAGCTGAGAGGTTGAACTTCACAGGTTCAGTGAAGCTGGCTATGTAAAAGGTCCGAGTTCAGTGTTACTCACCTGTAAGTTGTACAGCTAGCTGCACAGTGCCATGTACATGGTTTCTGGCTCTGTTAGTGCTGGATAGTTGGAGTCTGAGGGTTTCAGCATGTGGTTAAAACATTAGACGAGGCACTGTGCATACATTTGACTCTCTGTCGATAGGAAAATACATGTCTATGGAATGGTCCTGGTTATATAGACGTCCTTCAGGAGAGGTCACTGTGGTAGAAGAGAGGCGACTTTGTGTTGTGGTGCAAGCTCGTGCATGTACTGAAGCCTTCAATATTTGTTCCACTACAAGTAAGACAGTTGACAGCTGTTTGCAGCTGCCTCGTACTGCACATGATACCAGCGATGTTGTAGCCCGGGGAAGTCGAAATAAATTGGCTTGGCGTTTGCTGTGGATGATGTGATGCCGTTTACAGTCCATTATTCGGCACATGTACATGGGCCTGTGACGTCAGTTTTACGTGAGGTCAGGGGACATTGAGGTTCTTCAGACTGCAAGCTGGCCACCCGGGCGGTGGCGGTATGGGTGGTCAGGTTGATGTACTGCCTTGTGCTGTACCACTGAATACAATGCGTTCACCAGGGCAAGCTTTCATCTAATGGCTCCTCCTCCCACGCAATCACTGCAAGCGTTAGTTGAGGCAGATGTTTGATGATCTATTATGTCCAGAGGATCGGGTCAGGTATGGACGTGTGGTCTGCTAGTGAACATAAACGGCGCCGTAATTGCGAAATCGAAGGAGATACTTCGATGGGGTATTTACCTCTGGCATTTCCTGCTCAGAGATAAATTCGCTGTGGCAACGTTGATTTTGCTGCATCGTACTTATTGTGTGCCAGCAGGGATAGGCTATTTTTGCGTTTCCGCGAGATGGTGGATCATTACAAATTTTGAGTTGTCACGTAAAATACGGTACTTAACGAGGCGAATACACAGTCGGTTGTAGCAGACTTTAACGTCACTTGATCAGGAGGGAAAGGTGGGGGATTTCAATGTAGTGCAGCGCTTCATTGTCCTGTGAAGGCTGAGAACGGTTGTACAGCCAGAGCCGAGGGGCAATGCACAGCTGGTGCTGTAGCGACCATCTGTGGCGTAGACGAAGCTCAGAACATGGCGTCAGTGTTTCAGAGAAAATAAGCGATGCCTATAAAGAATTTAAGATTCCAGTTGGTTTTCGAATTGATAACAAACTAGAGAAGCTACTACGTTATAGTCTAGATGTGAGTCTGGACCCACAGCATTGGACAGGAGTCCACGAAATAAAATGTGGATCTTGCAAGAACTTGTACATTTGGCAAACTGGGACGAAGTTTAAGATAAGATTCAGAGAACACATGTATGCGAGTAATAGTAGTACATTGGGTTGTCATTTGAAAGAATGGAGTCACAACCTCAGGACAATTGGAAATGGCCTATCTGTACTACACTCGAAAAAAAGCATTATTTTACATATTCTCAAGGAACTTGAAACCTTTACCACAGTAGGCCAGGTCCCAACCTTATAATCAATGAGTAAGCCTTATTAGTCAATAGAGGTCTTTTAGGGTATCTGCCAAATTGCATGTGAATAAAAGGGAAACAGATAAATAAGCTACATTAATGAATATTAATTTTCTAAGTCTCTATGTACTGCTCTGTTAAAAATTAATATATATATATATATATATATATATATATATATATATATATATATATATATATATATATATGTATGTATGTATGTATGTATCTGACTTACATATTCTACCTTTTTGTTCTTATAGGAATTATAGAGGAATACAAGTCCCGTTGTTTTAAATGAGTCTCATTATGTGTAGTTTTCTTCTGTCATAAATTTTATAAGAAAATTAAGCTGTATAATTTCCTTTTAGATACAGTTTTTTGCTTAATATCTTAGCAAGAACAGCTCTTAAAATTTATAAATACATACTTTAGTTCATACGTCATTTTTAGCAGTAACTTTTATTATGGACCAATATGTAAGTAATGATAACAACGAGCCACGCCACTGTAGTAACGTGACTTGTTGACAAATTGTTTACCAATCAGGTACAGGAGGCCATTCCTGTCATTCCACTTTGTCTGTCTCAGGTCATCAAGTCTCCTTACTATTGTGATTTTGTTTAGATTCATGGTTTCCTGACGATTTTTGACGTATTTGTAAAAGTTTTTTTAACACTTGTTGAAAGTAAAATGTGTCTCAAATATATTTGTTGTGGAAATATATTGCATCTACATAGCTTATTTAGGACAACTGTTTTATTTGTGCATCATCTAACTATATACACACTACTGGCCTTCAAATTGCTACACCAAGAAGAAATGCAGATGATAAAACGGGTATTCATTGGACAAATATATTATACTAGAACTGACATGTGATTGCTTTTTCACGCAATTTGGGTGCATAGATCCTGAGAAATCAGTACCCAGAACAACCTCCTCTGTTCGTAATAACGGCCTTGATACGCCTGGGCATTGAGTCAAACAGAGCTTGGATGGCGTGTAGAGATACAGCTGCCCATGCAGCTTCAACACGGTACCACAGTTCATCAAGAGTAGTGAATGACGTATTGTGACAAGCCAGTTGCTCGGCTACCATTGACCAGACGTTTTAAATTGGTGAGAGATCTGGAGAATATCGTGGCCAGACCAGCAGTTGAACATTTTCTGTATCCAGAAAGGCCTGTACAGAACCTGCAACATGAGGTCGTGCATTATCGTGCTGAAATGTAGGGTACCGCAGGGATCGAATGAAGGGCAGAGCCATGGGTCATAACACATCTGAAATGTAATATCCACTGTTCTAAGTGACGTCAATGCAAACAAGAGGTGACCGAGACGTGTAATCAATGGCACCCCATACCATCACGCCAGGTGATATGCCAGTATGGCGATGGCGAATACACGGTTCCAATGTGCATTCACCGCGATGTCGCCAAACATGGATGTGACCATCACGATGCTGTAAACAGAACCTGGATTCATCCGAAAAAATGACGTTTTGCCAGTCGTGCAGCCAGGTTCGTCATCGGGTATACCATTGCAGGCTCTCCTGCCTGCGATGCAGCGTCAAGGGTAACCACAGCCATGGTATCCGAGCTTATAGACCATGCTGCTGTAAACGTCGTCGAACTGTTCATGCAGATGGTTGTTGTCTTGCAAACATCCCCATCTGTTGACTCAGGGATCCAGACATGGTTGCGCGATCCGTTACAACCATGAGGATAAGATGCCTGTCATCTCGACTGCTAGTGATACGAGGCCGTTGGGATCCAGCATGGCATTCCGTATTATAATCATGAAACCCACCGATTCCATATTCTGCTAACAGTCATTGGATCTCGACCGACGCGAGCAGCAATGTCGCGATACGATAAACCGCAATCGCGATAGGCTACAATCCGACCTTTATCAAAGTCGGAAACGTGATGGTACGCATTTCTCCTCCTTACACAAGGCATCACTACAGCGTTTCACCAGGCAACGCCGGTCAACTGCTGTTTGTGTATGAGAAGTCGGTTGGAAACTTTCCTCATGTCAGCACGTTGTAGGTGTCGCCACTGGCGCCAACTTTGCGTGAATGCTCTGAAAAGCTAATCATTTGCATATCACAGCATCTCCTTCCTGTCGGTTAAATTTTGCGTCTGTAGCACGTCTTCGTGGTGTAGTAATTTTAATGGCCAGTAGTGTACATGTATATGTATGTGTTTGTGTGTGTGTGTGTGTGTGTGTGTGTGTGTGTGTGTGTGTGTGTGTTCTACATTTCCTCCTAAACTGTTGAATCAATTTCAACCAAACTTGATGCACATATACTTTACCATAAGGCGACAATCGGTGTGCCGGTAAAAACCACCCGCATATCAGAGGGGAAGAGGTGAGGACGAAAAAGAAGCGGTCACGCGTCGCGTCAATTCTGCGACTTTATTCATCCAGTATCTGAGAATGAGAGCACTTAGCGACTTGCAACAAACTTTACACATAATTTCAAACCTTTACGAAATTTTTATCTCGTTCACAGCACCCACAAAATGATCTAAGGGCAAATGTTTATCGCATACCATTTTCTCGCTGTTCACACAGTAAAAGCATCGCATCAGGCATATACAGTTCCACACAGTAAATGGAATGACACCATTGATAAATATAGACTTCGATCAGAAATCTGTAGCTAAGGTAGAATATTCAAAATTTCTAGGTGTATGCATTGACGAGGGGTAAAAACACAATGAGGATCTGCTGAAACGTTTGAGTTCAGCTACTTATGCTATTAGGGTCATTGCAAATCTTGGCGATATACATCTGAGTAAATTAGCTTACCATACTTATTTTCATTCTCTGCTTTCCTATGGCATCATATTCTGGGGTAACTCATCATTGAGTAAAAGAGTGTTCATTGCACAAAAGCGTGTAATCAGAATAATTGCTGCAGTTCATCCGAGATCATCCTGCAGAAACTTATCTAAAGAGCTAGAGATCTTCACTGTAGCCGTACAATATATATATATATATATATATATATATGATCTCTAGCTCTTTAGATAAGTGTCTGCAGGAGCTAGAGATCTTCACTGTAGCCGTACAATATATATATATATATATATATATATATGATCTCTAGCTCTTTAGATAAGTGACTGCAGGATGATCTCGGATGAGCTACAGCAATTATTCTGATTACACGCTTTTGTGCAATGAACACTCTTTTACTCAATGATGAGTTACCCCAGAATATGATGCCATAGGAAAGCAGAGAATGAAAATAAGTATGGTAAGATAATTTACTCAGATGTATATCGCCAAAATTTGCAATGACCCTAATAGCATAAGTAGCTGAACTCAAACGTTTCAGCTGATCCTCAGTGTGTTTTTTCCAGTTCAACCCCTCGTCAATGCATACACCTAGAAATTTTGAATATTCTATCTTAGCTACAGGTTTCTGATCGAAGTCTATATTTATCAATGGTGTCATTCCATTTACTGTGTGGAACTGTATATACTGTGTTTTGTAAAAGTTTAATGAGAGCCCATTTGCAGAGAACCACTTAATGATTTGCCCAAGAGAGCAGGTGAGGAGGGCGCCTGATCGGTTTGGAAGCTGCCAGCAGAAGAGGGCGAACGGCGTGTCAGCTCCCGGCAGCCGGCCGCGGGTTTCACCCCCACTTGACCACCCCCAAGCCTCCCTATTGGTTGGTCAGATCGTAACACGCGTAGTTGGGTAGCGTTACCTCGTCAGCAACATGTGAATTTAGTTGCTGATGGTTCAACACGTGAGTTTCAGGGTGGTTCTATCCAGTTCTGGGCCACGTGACTGAGACGCTGCAGCATACCGCCAGGCAGAAGGCACTGACGAACATAAAGTGAAAAATAAAAATCAAACTTTATACTAATAAATCCATTCAGTATCGGCCCTCGTTGTACACTAGTAAGTCAGATAAACAAATGGCCAATGAGATAGTAAACAGCAACATATGTGACACTTCCTGGCGGATTAAAACTGTGTGCCGGACCGAGACTCGAACTCGGGACCTTTGCCTTTCGCGGACAAGTGCTCTACCAACTGAGCTTCCCAAGCACGACTCACGCCTCGTCCCCACAGCTTTAATTCCGTCAGTACCTCGTCTCCTACTTTCCAAAGGTCCCGAGTGCGAGTCTCGGTCCAGCACACAGTTTTAATCCGCCAGGGAGTTTCATATCAGCGCACACTCCGCTGCAGAGTGAAAATATCATTCTGGAAACATCCCTCAGGCTGTGGCTAAGCCATGTCTCCGCAATATCCATTCTTCCAGGAGAGGCTAGTTCTGCAATGTTCGCAGGACAGCTTTTGTCAAATTTGGAAGGTAGGAGACGAGGTACTGGTGGAATTAAAGCTGTGGTGACGGGGCGTGAGTCGTGCTTGCGTAGCTCAGTTGGTAGAGCACTTCCGCCAGGAAGTTTCATATCAGCGCTGTAGAGTGAAAATTTCATTCTAGAGGCAAGATACGTCTCTCACCAACACGTACTGTAAATGAACTAGGTTCAACAGTTTATAAAACCAATTACCGACACACATGAAACTAGTAGCAATACTGAACAGGCAACAGCTTGAAATGATTCTGAATTTAAATCAGGGGGTCTGCTAACGATCGTAATCTATAACTTTGTCACTTAGTACAGGATCTCTATGCCTGTGCATTTACCTACGTGCAATAGTGTAGATAACACAGTAAATAGTTCTTTCTTAAACCCAGTTTGAAGCGACTAAACAGAATGCAGATCTAACTACACTGGCTCTGAAGGAGCCTTTGCTTTTGCTTCATTAACTAACTACAGTAGTACATGAGGACCCTTAAACCTTTATGGTTTGAAGAACCATGCTCCTTAACAAAACTACTCCACTATCTATGCGAAATGGTAAGTATTCTTATAATTAATTATTAATTAAGTAAAGCACAGCAAACTATAACTCTTTAAATAACAAATGTTCTTTCATAGGCAGTCTTTATAACTAATCAAATAATCAAAAACATATTTGACTGTGCAACTGACAACACAATATGAAATTCAAGTTCAACCATTTTCTCATAATAAATAAGGAAACTCGGAATTAAATTCACTAGGATAGGATTCCTGTCCAGGTTTGTGATTTGGGATAATCGTGGGTGTAAGAGTTTTACCAGCACCACGATTATTATTCAAATCAATCAAACTCCACAAATACGTGGCCCATTTACAGAGTGCCAAATGTAAAAAAAATTGGTGGAAGGCTGGTGGCAGTAGTGGCGTAATTTGCAGTGGCGATGCAATCATAGCAATACTGTTGGCCTCACCCTGTTACATATCGTCTTGGCTTCGAAATTATATTTGTATTGAGGCCAAAAACCATACCATGATAATGGTAACACCAAATGCAGCATCCGAGGTCCATAAATACTGCCCGTAAGTTCTCCTGGCCGAAAAACTCCAGGATTATGAGCCACAATGATCCGCTACTGCTAGCGAGGTGTTAACCACAGTACTGTTGAGCGCAGACTCCTTACCTGTCACAAAGGACGAGTTGCCACTTGCGCGCCAACCACACCTTTTCCACTCTGCCAGGCCACTTCCGTAGCTGTGGGGCTTCCCCACATCTTTCACATTTAACCATACGTTCCCTAATTATGGAGCAACTCATTTATAGTACATTATATAACAGTGATTCCATTAGTTATTTAAATTCACAACCATAATTTAAACAATGTCGTTCAAAAGTTTCACATAACTGAAAATTGTATACATAGTCAAAGAATTTCCATGATAGACACAACATTATACATAAGCAACACTACAAATTTTTATATAAATATCGGTACAGATACAAAATGGGTCAAAAACAGGTGTTACAAGTTGTAAATAAATATCTTGGCAACGCCGGTCTTCTCTGCTAGTTCGTGAATAACAACAGTACATGAATGTTACAAGTTTAAGATTTATTTGTGATTGCACAATAGAGAAGGCCTTCTCTTTGTGTCTCTCATCACTCGACACTGATTGCGTGTACACAACACACATGCCTCCGATCGGCTGTAGTTTCCAGCGATCTTCTTTGGCTTGATGACCCTGCAGCGTGATGCAAAGAAAGGTAAGAACAAAGAGCTTCCAACTGCGTGTAGCAGTTGGTAGGAAAGCATCCTCCAATGTTAGGCTTTGGAGAAAAATCAGAAACTTTACAGAAAGTACAAACAGCAATGGTAAAAAATAAAAGAAGATCTCGCTGCAAAATTTGTGAATGAGTTGGCCATTTGGAAACTACAAGTACATCACGAGCTGAAAATAAATCTCAGCACATGGTCTCTACCTGCAGGAATCTATGTAAACATAGAAGAATTGACCTCATCTAGCTATGGTTGAAACACTAAAATCCACAAAATAGAAAAGTTTGGAAACTGCTTAGACTAAGTTTTTCGAAATAGAAAAGGAAATATTGGCCAAAGAATTTTGAACAGCACAGAAAGTAGTTAACAAAAATCAAGCCTTTCGCCATTTAGAAACTGAAACTGACGGGCAGTAGTTGGATGGCGTTAATGTGAGCCGCATTCTTCATTCAACTAACGCATACGTAAATATTGGTTCTCAATCGCAAAAGATAGTGCATAAAAACAGTTAAATTGCGCTATTTATAGACGATAGTACTACACTCAGTTGTCGTCACTGATGGTGTACTTGGGGACAACGCTTACAAATATGGATCACCCAGACAACATTTATTGGGCATTCTTGAATTCCAGCACGTCACTGATGACTTATTTGTGAGTACTGGAGTTCAATGACGAGTTTCTGAAACAGAATCTTGTTTTTGTCTCGAGTGATGGCCCTGCAGTAAAACCATGAAAGAATATGTGTGTCATTGCTTCAATGGGCCCACAGTTCCTTACCGTTTTGTTCTGACATGGTGCCAATCAAAGGCTGGAACTTTCCATAGCAGATGTTGTGAGTAATGACTTTCTCTCAAATGTAAGCTACTTAGAATATTTCCTTCATAATCTGTTTTCAGTTTACCACCAGTCACCTAAAAATGCCAAGGAACCGAAAGTCCATCCAGAGGAACTTGAAACCGTAACACTGTAAGGATACTAGACGTGGAAAATTTTTAAAGTTTTCGTGCCACATTTCAAAAGTGCCGAATATTATCCCAAAAGAGGCTAAACAGAGCAAGTACTGTATGGAAGAGTACTTAAACGCATAACTTCAGGAGTTGGCAGTTACATGCAAGCTCAAGACAGTACAGTTTGTTAGTCCCATAAGAAGACATGCCAGAAGATGAAGAAGTTTTCTGAAAGAAAAATAAGACATGGCCCGTATTACACTGCAATCTTCGAAGCAGAAGGACTGTGAACGTTTGAAGGCGTGCCTGTGTAGGTGTATGGAGGAGCGCAGTTGAACATCAGGAGACGATGAAATGCTGGAGATGGCCACTGTTTTGGTCAGTACACACGGCCGGAAAATTCTAATGTAACTTGCGAACAAGAAGCAATAATAAACTTATGCATACGTTAACAGCTCCGTGAAAGATAGATCTCAAGACGATTTCGTGAATATGTTGCCTAGAAGAAATGGCCAGTGTGTCTCCTGCCTCGTATTAACACCATAAACACCATCTGAATATCGACAAATGAATGTGAAAGAGGTTTCTCAAAAATAAACTTGATCCTGACTTCAACAGAAGCGTCGTTGCATCTGTATACCAGCAGCAAACTTTATGTTTATTGAGTTGTTTGGAACTCCACTAAGAAATTTCGAACCTATGGATTATGTGAATTCGTGTTCGTAAAAGGGAGGCATCCGGTGGCCGACAGAAGGAAAGAGGGGAGGCAGTGTGAGAGGGGCAGTGACCTGCGTATTTTAAGGGATGCTCTCACGTCAGTCGTAGTCGACAAAACATCACAGTCTTACAATTTTCGGCAGTTACGCAGAGCCTATCTATGCTTCAGAAGAAAATAAACTCTCGATTTCAGCCTATTCGTTCAGTATCAGTATCGCCACTTTTTCTGTAGTTTATTGTAAATCATAGCCGGTGTCTGCATAATTTTCGAAATCTGTAAGATGGTGATGATTTGTAGGCCACAACTGAGAGTAACTCTTGAAAATATTTTAAGGAAAAAAAGGTCTTGGAAGGAAGCATTAATATTGTGCGCCAATATACTGGATGACAAATACTGAACTACATGAAAGAAAACCGTAAATTAGTTACAAACTACGGGGTGCACACACACTTTATTCAACATGTAAACGTCACTATAGGTATTCGGATTTAGGTTATGGCATATTCGATATGCCCGCCATCATTGGTGAAGATGTTGCGCAGACGAATAGCGAAATTCTGTATGACCCGCTTAAGTGTCGGAACATCAATGCTGTCGATGACCTGCTGAATGGCTTTCTTCAACTCAGCAATGGTTTTGCGGGTTCTTGCTGTACACTTTGTCCTTAATGCAGCCCGCCAAAAAGGAGTCAAATATATATTCAGATCCGGAGAATACGGCGGCCAATCGAGGCCCATGCCAGTGGCTTCTGGGTACCGCAGAACCAGAAAGCGGTCCCCAAAGTGCTCCTCCAGAACATCAAACACTCTCCTGCTTCGATGGGGTCGAGCTGCGTCTTGCATGAACCACATCTTGTCGAGATCAGGGTCACTTTGGATAATGCGTATGACATCAGCTTCCAACATCAAAGAATATCGCACAGATTATTCCGTGACTGGACACTGCACACCGCATAGTCGTCTGTTGAGGGTGAAGAGACTTCTCGATAGCGATATGCGGATTTTCAGTCCCCCAAATGCGCCGATTTTGCTTAGTGACGAACCCATCCAAATGAAAGTGGGCTTCGTCGCTAAAGCAAACCATGCGACCATCGTGTCCCGCGACCAACTGTGGAGTTTGTACGTCCTAACGCAAACCGTTCAGAACTTACGATAATTTTATTTCATAGAGAATAATTGTCACCCCGTACAGCTTAAGCACTCGCCTCTCATTTTCGTGGAACAGTTCACTGTAGAAGCATTCCCAGAGGCCAAATTACCTGAACTATTCTTGTGGTTACTTAATAGTTCTGTAGCCTAGGTATTACGCACAGAGACTTGCCGCGAACCGCAACGTGTGTGGCACGCACCGCTGCCGTTTAAGGCGAGACCGTCGCGCGCAGCGGTGTCAGCGCTGTTCGGATCCAGGGTCAGTGGTCTGGACAGCCAGACTGAGGGACAGATGGCTAGTGGAGAGCAGCCAGCGTGGGCTGACGCTGAGGCGCAGACCTCAGTGCCGGGTGCGGGAACGGGCGAGTAGGCCGTGCAGGGTGTGGGCCACGCTGTGCCCTACACGCAAACATGAAACCTGGAAAAACAGCTATAAATTATCATATTATAAATTCAAAACAATCACATTGACCTATCCACATCCTATCCGAATGTCTAAGCAAACTACTTTCCAATACTGGAACCTCTGACTCTCACAATGAAGAAAGTTTTCCGGGGGTTAGATCCCGATGCAATTCCAACACATATAATGCACCTGGCGACACTTTAACGAAACTTACAATAAATATGAAACAAAGAGAACTCATTATAGAAAACTTCGATTTGAAAAAAGCCGGTAAATCACTGTACACTTGTAACGGGACATCCTCTTCTACCATTACTTTCCCTCAACACTAGCTGTCGATAGCAGTATTATTTTTCGAATTTGGACAGGTTCAGGCGTGGCACTTTATATCGCTCCTGTCTACAGCATGTGTATCGGAAGAATGACTCATGTTTGCACAGTGACAGATGGTTTGAAGCAGGTTCAGTCGAGTACGTAGTTCTAATTTGCGTCAGCTAGAGGACAGCACTGCACAGAGACATTCAAGAAACAGGTCAGCAGGACGTTTTTGTGAATTGTTCTGTTTGTTCCTTGAAGGCTTATTTCGTTATTTATGTTAGTAGTGTGAATGATGGGTGAATGTGGTCTAAAGCAAATATGTAGATCATAGTTCTACTGATAAATGTTGTACAACAGGGAATTTTGTATCATAATATATTAAGTAAGTTTATGGTAAAAGGAAAGCTAATTCGAGTGCAAATGAAAATAGTTAATAACGCAAAGTATAAACAAAATATAAGAATGTTAAATATTTATTTCGAGAAAAAGTGCAGTTCGAAAGTATGTTATTTCTTGATTGGTTAGTCATAAAAAGCGCGGGCTAACACGAGAGAATAATGTTTTTCTATTAGCATTAAATAAAACCGACCAATCAGTATTCTTCGCGAGTCTCTTCTCTTGGAGACAGAGAATGCCTACAGCAGTCGGAGCCTTCCCTTTCAGTGGTACGGTCGTGTGTAGTATGAGCACCGAAAGAAGTTATAGTCTGCCAGTTTTAGTTGTGCTACATGTTTCAAAAGTGTTTTAAAGAAAACGTATATTTATTCTGGTGTGCTTTTTACAAACTACGGATTTAATTTAAGTAATTTTGTGTATAAGAAAAGACAGTAGTTCCACGTGGCACATTGAGCAGATTGGTGCCTAAAAACCTGAGTGCATTTAGACACCGATAAAATTAATAGTATGGCGAGCATTCTCATTTAAGTGCAGTCTGTGCTTAGTAGCTGTTCAGATTTCGGGAAATACGTTAACATAAACTTGCTAACGTGAATGAAAGGGTCTGCGCATGGCTGTGTTAGGATTAGCACAAGCTTGGCAGTGATCGTGTATATTATCAAGGTTCAGAATATACCGAAGTTCTGCCAGTATTTCCACCTCCATTCAAAATTAAGACCTTTTCCCGATTCCTGGAGTTGTTACGTTGTATGCAGCCTGGTGCGAGTTGCAGAACGCCAGGTTTCCACTCGGCTTTCCTACCGGGAATCTGCTGCAACGAGTTCACATATAGGAGCAGGAACAGGATGAAAGGGAACCGCGCCGCCGCAAGGTCAGTATTACCTCAGCTGCTTTTCTGAAAACTTTCATAAATTTTATACACAATATGTTATATTTCAAGGTAAAATTTATGAAACGTAAGTAATTCATTTTCGATGTTACAATCGATGAGTACTAGCTCTAAATGTAGAGTTAAAATTATTTTTTTTTACAATCGTTTGAAATTACGAACTATTTGGCACACTTAACATTTCTATTATTGATTACGCAATCTAGCACTGTTTACTATGTTTATTCTTGGATTCATTTATGAAATAATAATCGAAACTAATAGAAATTCATTTGCCAAGAAAGCTTGTAAACTATTTGGAATATTGTTATTTCCGCTGAGTGAGATAGCACTAAACATGACTCTGATGTGATCGGACATATTTTTGTACTTTGGGTGAACAGCGTGATTTCGGCTTTGTTAATGTGAAAATTCAACAGATTGTATGATATACTAAAATGTGACAAAATATGTTAACGTAACAACAAAAATTGTGCAACAACAATCTTCCAATTTATTTAGATCATTTCAACCGAGAGGACCTAAACCGTGAGATTTTCAGGTTCAAGAATCAGACCCCTAGACAAGAAGAGCTGGAGCCAACTCTACACAAAAAACTAGGTAAACTAGAAAGTTTAGTGCAATCTTCGCTCCTGTCAAATTTTTCACAAAAGACTTTACTTATTGTAGTCAATAACTGGAATTAGGAAGGAAGGGTGAGGTTACGCACAGCACTGAATCAGTTCAGTCAAGAACTCCAATTTGTGGACCTAAAACTCTGATAGAACTGAGACACATCACCACACACCGATCAGGCTTCTAATCACAAAGAGACGGTTGCTACTAGATACCGTTCTGAAGCAACCACAAGAGTAACCCAGTCGTGCTGCAAACTGCAGGCAGGGTAAACAGCTACCCATAGCCTCTCTCTGCATTGTGATAACCTACGTCGACCGCCACATCACAAATTAAGGGATGGAAGAGGAACTAAAAGCACAGGGTTGCCATATGGAAGAGGCATTGCTTATCTATTCGCGAATCATCCATAGGCCAGATACTAGTTACCTCGGATTACAAACAAACAACTGAAGAGGTAGTTTTGTTCACTGTTTCAAAAATACACTGTCCGCTTCACAAGACAAGCCTGCGTACAATACTGTCTATTCAACTAACGAATTTGTGGGAGGTGCAACAGGTTAACAACACATCTCGGGAAACGGTCCAAATGGACCCGAATCTGGAAAAACCGATGGACCACGCCTAATTTTTAATTGCAAAATATATTAGAAAAAAGAAGAAACCCAGAATGCAGATACTACAATGATGATCACTTTGTTACTGATCTAACTGCAAAGAAACACCAAACCAACCCATAACAATCGACAAAACTCAAAACATTAAGTGTTTTGACGGAAGCATCACGCCTTGCTACCCAGAGCAGCGAGAATGCAAACGAACGAAAAAGTTTTTGAGCACCTTCACCGCATCTGTCGTTAACGTTGCACTTGGTTTTGTTTTTTTCATAGAGTTACCTGCGCTGATCAATAAATAGCGCTGTCCTGCTGAGCACACCCTCACTGCCACAAGAAAGTCGCTTCTCATTCTTCCATACGTAGAACGATTTCTACAACTTAGCCTGGTGAAAATCTCGAAGTTTAGATTAATTTTATTAAAACTGTTGCGGCCAGTAACAGATACGAACCAACCATAGTAGACAATATATTAAAAACCAATAACAGAATTAACATTCTTGACAAGTTTTCCTTCCTTTTTTTCTTTAGTCAGGAGCTGTATCTTACAGCATTCAATGTCTCCCACAAAACCGATATGACTGTAAAACAGGTTTTCTGCTAACAACCACTCATAAATTAATCTTGTGCTTAAGTTGATCATAGCGCTTTCTCCCTTACAAAACTCAGGCTTCTAGCAAATTAGCTGTGACGTTTGTGCAGCCTACCATGTCAGACAAATAGGACGAGGAATTTCCGTTGGATACAAAGAACATCTCTCAGGAAAAGAATTCGTCCTTTGGAAATCATTTATTAACTACAGGTCATAAGCCTGGCATCAGTATTATGCACACAGAGATGAAAGTCTTCAGATTTAATATTGCTGAAAAGTTAGAAATTTTCAAATACCCTTCTTTCAATGACGGTATCATACTTGATGAATAGTTGCAGTTACGAAATTAATTTTTTTGTGATATTAAGCCATTTCTTAGAAATGACTGAAGTTCACTCGTCCTTCGCTTACTGTAGAGTCAAAAATATCGTTGTCCACTCTCTTCTTCATTTATTTGATTGTAATCGTTCATATATCAATATATCTAATATTTGCTGTTGCATTTTTCTAAACAATTTTGCATTTTGCATAGTACTGGCTACTAAAATGTGAGATGAACACTGATATCCTATTTGAACTATTTTTCGTAAATTAAGCGGCTAGTATCTTCGATTGTTACTACATGGTCCGATTTGTCTCGCGTCCTAGCTGTGGCAACTTCGGCACGTGAGCCTCTTAGTCCGATGCCGCCTCCAGCGGCTGCCAGCTCTAGCTGCGTCATGGAGTCATAGTTTTACTTGCAGTTACCGGGTTACATCAGTTTCAGTGCCTTTCAGTTCTATGAGGTATTCATTTTAACGTGTTGGTGAAGTATTGTATGTGACGAGAGCATTATTGCTCTTAAATTACTTCGTCAGTGAATACATGTGACTCCTTACAAATCTCTTCGGAATTAAAACAGTTCATTCCTTAGTTTTTTTAGTATGTTAATGTTTAATTATGATATTTTTAAGTAATTATGAATTTTCTGATGGAGATATACTTAGTCGGTATCTTAGCATAGTGAAAGTAATTTTTTGTTGCGACCGGTTCGCTGTTTTATACCTGTTACACGCATCTGTCTCGGGAAGCCGACGGATGGGGGAAACAAGATAGTCCTCACGTTCACACCTGAATAAGATTTTGCCGTAATCTTTGTTGTCGACGCTAAGCATTCCTATCCGAAAAAGCAATTCCTTGAAGGCGTAACAACAGATAAACGAATTATCATCATGGGCATCGCAGAACCGGGCGACACAGGCAGAGAGATCAATCTCCACAGCTATATCTGCCATCTACCTGATCAGACCCATTCCAAACTCTTATAAAAACACCCACCTGTAACACGACTCATTCTGCCGGAAAATGTATAGATTCACATCGCAGTTGTGTTAAAAATAACAGCACAACATAAGCGACACAACCATGTATGTACTGCTAATTGATCTCATTAATTACGTGTCTCCAACTGGTGCAGATAAAATCACTGGAGACTCGATGCTAGATCCACAATATTTGGACGTAAGTCAAACGACAAAAATTGTTGAACTTCTTGTGGCCGTTTTGAATCTCGTCAGAGTGAGAAATGACTCGCTGACCTTAATTAAACACTACGAAACTTGTATCCAGATCACAAAACATGTACAACACAGGTACCCAGACACCGCAGCGAGACTCAGTCTGGCGACCTCCTGCCGATTATTACACGAACTGCAGTTATCAAACAGTAAAAAACTCGAACAAAAATTTTGAACAATCGTAGATTCACGAAATCTGATCGTCAAAAAATTCTATACCATATACGGAAGATAAACATCCCAGTTATCATGGTTTCCATTAACATAAAAACTTAGCATTTTTGAAATTGTCTTATGTACTCTGTAATATTAGTAATTTTCGCCTCACAAACATTAATATACTCTCAATAGTAAACGCCTGATGGCCTAGAGTTATCGAACAATTGTAAAGTAAAAGAAATGAACCATCGCATAGCAGTGACAGAATCTATTATTCTTTATCTTTGCCGTTCTTGCGCGGTGCCAGTAAAATCTCTATGTACATGTATCGATTAATTGTGTAAAAAAGAATTCTGTTGTTTGAAGACAAATGAGGCTTTTGGCGCCTCACCTTTTACTGTTTGTATTCCATGAGAGGCGGACGCGGACTTGCTGCGTTCCACAACTGTATTTTATATTTGATGTGAAAATATTGAGTGAATATGGTAATTGTTATTTTTTCCAATCAGAAAACATGTAGTTTCTTGTAACTGATATCGAACAGACAGCATCAAGAGGACATTTTGACTGTTATGTATAAAGTATCTAACCACAATGGTCATCTATTGTAATTTAATATGAAAAGGTACGTAGCATTAAAAAAACATGTGTTAAAGATAAGTGTGCTTATTTTCGTAAATTAACCTTGATGAGTCCATCTCATTATTTACTTAACTGTTAATTATTTTGTGTTACTTCATCATCAGAAATTACGATCACGCTGATGGGCCGAACGCAGCATGAGGCAGAAGGAACATTATCGTTTTCCTATTATTTCTGAACCAATTTTTTTTAAATTGTGTAGTGTTGCATTTCTTTTAAAGTCTATAAATCTTCTGGTCCCTTAGTGTTGATCCGGGTATGACTACATCGCGACTATAAAAATGCACAGAAATGATAATGTTTCTTCCGAACGATCTCAAATATATATATCAATATGCTGCTCTTATTCAGGTATTTAATGGTCAACGTATGTTATTATAATAGCGTAATAAATCCCTGATTCTGTTGCCAAGTGGCCCACCAAAATATTCACTTTTTCGACATTAAAAAAAAGTAACAGTTCTTTTTATTTTCGTCCCCCAAGAGCAACGCTACAACTCGCTCCGTTCTCCCATTCGCCTGCAGATGAAATGGACTGGTCCATAATTCCTAATTCTCAATAACCGACACAACAGCGTCATTAATTCGGACATGAAGTTCGTTCCATAATCCGTAATTATGGTATCGTGCACCACAAACTTCAATCACCAGTTACTCACTAAAGCTTGTGCTACCATACTTGCCTGTTGGTCTGGTATTGCGACCATGGCTAGAAAACGTGAAAACTGATCAATTGTAGTTGAAACGTAACGATCCCCTGCCGGTGTTTTGTTATATGGCCCGCAGATATCTCGCCTAATAAACTCGAAAGGTTTTGAATTGCAATGGAATTCTTGTGCACACCACGTCTGCTCGCTGCGCACACGGTACACAATTTGCTATATATTGTTCCACATCCCTTGTGTGAGTGCGCCGCCAAAATCGTTCTGCTACTCGTCTTTCCATTCCTCGATGACTCGGATGCCCTGAAAGGACATGATCATGGGCCTGCTTTAAGGCTTCCTCTCTCAAACTCTTTGGTACCACTACACGTGGTCCACACCTGGTGACTCTACACAACAAATTTCCCTCCACAATGAAATGTGGTTGGGTTCTAAAACCCTGGCACTCCTCATCCTCTGCTTATGCCCTCTTCCATCCCGTGACACTCTCACCCATTACTTCTAATGTGTCTAACTTGCGACTTAATGTGTCTGCATTCCCGTGTTTTTTCCCTGGCTTATGAATTACTTCAAAGTCAAACTCACTCAATTTTAGAGCCCACCGTGTTAACCAACTACAAGGATCCTTAAGAGCCAGTAACCATCTCAACGCCGCATGATCTGTCACGACCTTAAGCTTCATACCATAAAGATAACAATGATAATAAATTACTCCATATATTACAGCCAACATCTCCTTTTCCATTGTGGAATGATTCCGCTCTGCCATATTTAAGTGTCTGGAAGTATACACCACTGGATGCTCCTGTTCCCTTACCATTTGCCCCAGAACACAGTATACTGCGCCATTTAAAGCGTCACATGATAAGATGAAGTCTGCTTCAAAATTCGGAAACACCAACACCACACCAGAAACTAATCTCATTTTTAATTCATCGAAAGCTTGCTGGCATTCCTGCGTCCATTGAAATTTAACCCCTTTCTTTAAAAGTTTTGTTAATGGCTCGGCTATTGTAGTAAAATCCTTTACAAATTTACAATAATATGAACATAACCCATATACGATTGTAATTGCTTCGTTTTACATTGTGTCGCAAAATTTTGAACTGCCTCTGTTAACTGAGGATTGGCTGGAACCCCTTGTTCATTGATTAGATGACCTAAATATTTGACCTGCATCTGCGCAAAATTACATTTTTCTAAACTTAATGTTAACCATGCCGACCGCAACCTTCTAAGGACTTCTCTTAAATGCGATACATATTCTGGTATATCCTTCGAAAATACTATAATGTCAGCTAGGTAAACCATACATGTCTTTGGTTCCAGTCCCCTTAAAACCCCATCTAATAATCGCTGAAAAGTGGCCGGTGCTTTCTTCAATCCAAACGGCATATGTATATACTGATAATGTCCCCCACGGACAGATAAAGCTGTCTTTGCCCTATCTTCCAGCGCTACTTCCAACTGGTGGTATCCACTCCGTAAATCCATCGTCATAAAATACTTCCCTATATGGTTTCCTAAACACTGGTGTATTATCCACCGTTGGTATGTGATGCTTTGTAATTGGTGTTGCCGGTAACCTACCCTCCGTTCCAAATTACTTGCTAAATGTCAATAAAATTCCTCCAACATGATCCTGTCGCCTCCCTGCAAATGCTGAAATTTTCCCATCAATTGCGCGGCATCGACATTTTGCTTATGGCTCGCCTCTAAATCCTCCATATCGAGGTCATCTTCATCAAAACTCCCCAATGTGAACAATAACAACCTTTTTGACAAACTAAAATCCGATCTGCCGAAATTATCCATAGTTACAGGAACTCTATAATCTCCTTCCACATAACTTGCATGAGCTAAACTCTTTTGCACAAAGCAGTGTGCATTATCCAACTCCTCATTACTCGAGAGTGGCCCCACCATGTACAACGCCTCCTTTGGTAAGTCGGTATCTATTGAAACTCAGACTACCTTCCCTGTACCTGCCGGTATGTTATGCTGGTGATCGGCCTCTAATGAATCCGTTCGCAGTTTAGCAGGTGTCACCTTCACGTTATGTGCACCTCGTGACATTCGTCCATTTGCAACCATTTCCCCCATGCAACACATTGTCCCACTGTTTGTTGCCCAAGATCTATCCTCGCATGACGTTTGTCAAGGAAGTCCACTACGAGAATCACTGAATACCTCTCACCCACACATGAAACACCTCTACCTGCTCACTAAACTTAGTTCCGGCAATCAGAAATTGAAGTACCATCGTACCCAATGACTCCACATTATTATCCCCCACCCCATGTAACCCATAACGTGGTGGCTCAAGACTTCTCCTGCTAACCAGGTCTAGATTAATAACAGACATGTGTGCCACTGCGCCAACCAGAACCCTCTGTTCCCTCCCATTAACGAAGCCTAATAAGCAGCATTTGATGTGTGCACCTACAAGCGCATTACTTAATTTCACTGGGACTGCCCTCCGACAGTTGAAGCAGTCCCATTCCTGTTTAACGGCTGCTGTTACCGAGGTTCCCCATACTTTTACACATGGGGTTCACTGCCTGGTGACCCATTTTCCCACATGAGTAACACCGCAACTGACGCTGACATTGCCTCCTAATGCGCCCTACCTGGTCACAACCAAAACACTTAATTTTTGCTGCCAGGACTCTATGCTCCACCCTTTGCTTCGTTGCATAATCTGCCTCCTTTAAGTATGTGGCAATCCTTACAGCCGCCACAACATCACTGGGATTCTCCATTCTCACCCAACGTGATATCTCAAGCGGTACTCCCCACAGAAACACATCTAACACCCTCTTCTCGGCCTCCTCTAACAGCACTCTATTCGTCTCCCCATTAAGTGACAGTTCGAATGTTTGTACATTCAGCTTTCGAATCCTGTCTGAGAAAACCTCCACAGTCTCATTTCTTCTAATAACTAATGCACTCAATTTTCCCTGAAAAAACATGGTACTATTCTCGTTTTGGTACCTCTGGCGTAACCCAGCGTCAAACTCTGCAAACGTCCCCACCTTGTTCAAAGTCTCATGGTACAATACATATGACTTGACATTCCCTATCAAGCGTAACTTCACCACTCTCAGCACTACAACATCTAAACGCCCATTGGCCTCAGGCCTTGTGATAATATCATTAAGGAATACCGACACATCCTCCATTGTTTTACCCAAAAACGTGTTAATCAATGCCGCGATTGCTGGGCCAAATGGTCTACAACACTCCCTGAACTGCAATTTACTTTCACCCAACGTCCCCTCCCCTGCTTGCAATGCCTCAAATCTCCCCGCTAGTTCTTCATTTTTTTTTTCCTTGCCTCTGACAATACCCGAATTTGCTCAGTTAGAGCAGCTACAACTTCCGCTGTAGTCATTGCCACAGCCTCTGCTTCTTGCCATGTTTCCACCATTCTTGCGTATAGATCTACTGTTAGTATTAATTCCACTCTGCTACTACTAAAACTTAGTTCCTGTGGCGAATCATCACCCACCTACTTCTGAACAATTGCGCGCCGAATGTCCAAATCTGTTACAAATAAAACAACTCTTTGGCACCCACTTTGTATATGGTAATCCGTGACCTGACAGATTACAAAAATTACATCGCATAGGCGCTATGTCGTCATGTCCCCATTAATACTGATAAATCTGTAGGGTCCTCCGGCCAACAAAAGACACCCTCAAAAAGTCCATCCTAATTGACACTTAACCCCATAAAACACAAAAGAATGACACATAAACAATAAACCAAACATCACTCACCCATCCCCAACGTGCTCGCGCGCAGGTGACAGTCCTGCTTTCTTCCCTGTACTGGATGAACATTTTCCGAATGACAAGACGTAACAAGAAGTGTACAACCACCCATCACGAATGCAGTACCTCAACTATCCCTCTACACAGGCACATCTCAACTCAACTTGCCCAACATAAGATGTGGAAGCGGAAATCCAGTACCAGCGCTGTAACCAGCACCACTTCTGACACCACTATTGCAGGGGGTCGATGGTCGAACCCGGGACTCCAGATGGCCAAGCTGCAGCCAGGACTCACCGTCCCACATTTCATCAGGGGGCAGAGCAAGTTCAATAGCGTCAAGGGGCAGTGCAGAGTGATACAGCAGTATTCAGAAGTATTCCTTTACTCATATAATTTACAGTACTTCAATGAGTGCAGCATAGTGTTGGTGTGCCACCCACAGCGTTGTTCTGCGAGTCCAGCCGGCTCAGCAACTTCTGGTATGCCGATGCCGCTTCTCTGTCATCAGCGCCGCTCAGCTGGAAGACGGCCACACTCTGCCCGGTCACAGCCCAGTGATGCGTCGCATGATTTCGGAGACTGCTACAGTCCCTGGTCCTCACCTCCCTTGCCCTGTTGGGCCTGCTCTGTCTGACCATGGGACAAAGGTGGATGTACTGGTCACCCATGGTCCTCGGGCCGCATTGCTCCCAGGACAGGACTCTGGATGTGGTGCTGCAGCTTGCCGCTAGTGGTGCTTGCCAGATGGCAACACTCGGCGCCGTCTCTGCTGCTGCTGCAGCCCAGCCATGCCTCCTGCAGTGCATGCCTCGCCCAGACCCTGGTACACCATGTGGGAAATGAATGTGGCCCATCCTGGACCGGCTGCAGACCAGTGTGACTGCCCTCCTTCAGGCAGAGCGTGCAGTCTCCAAGTACCCGGCTGCCATTTCGTCCCACCCCGGTGATGTGTCCCCAGAGGCGGAATACAGCATGAACAAGCACATAGAAGTAAAGTACAGGTTACATGGAATATTTACAACATCGCTGCCAGACTAGTCCCTATAAGTGTAGACCAGAACAGGTACGATCTGACTCTCAATTGACATGGAACACCTCCTAAAGCTAAAAGTGCCTAACTATTTACACTGCTTTCCCCCTCACGTGTGATGTAGGGTCAGAAGGAGACAGAAACTACGGCAGGGGTAAATTCCCATATGTCAACCACTTACACATCACCACTCCCAGCTCTGGCATACTGCCTCGCCTCATACATCGCAATAACTGAAAGCAACGCTGCAGTTCCCTGTCTCGCTGTTGCTCCATGCCATGTCTACTCTTCCTGGCCTACTGGCTGCTGACCATTACCACACACTGCCAGTGGCGCCAGACTTCATTGCCCAACCACACCTCCACTGAATTTTTAACAAAATTCACTATGACTGAGACTAATGCTAGCACAGCATTCAGTTGTTACAGGTATGATGGGACATACTAAACCACTTTCACCAATAACAAATAGGTAGGAAATCAAAAATAAAAATAATCATTCTGAAATTAAAATTTTGGCATAAGCACAGAACACCAAACACATCATGTTCATTTACAGAAATTAAGAAATATATCCACAATGGAAACATCTTTGAAATATAACACAACACACAATCAAAGAGAATGCTCATTTGATCTATTTATGCAGTACAATAAAAAATATTCATTCAGATAAAATTCATGTATTGAGTAATCACATTCTGAGCTCCAAGTGTTGTTCTTATGTATATAAATAAATGGAATCAAAATACAACACCTAATGTTTATGTATTTCATTCTGTGTAGTGCTTACACAGTATTAAATGCTGAATACATAATTAAGAGCTTTAGTGCATAACACTAATAAACCTTACCTCTGAATCATGTACAGAGCTTTATGAAACAAATCAATTTCACAAAAAATATACATATTGTGCACTGGTAAAACGGCAACCAAGCACAATGTGTATCTTACGTTAAACATATTCGCATCTGACCTGTTTATGTGAAGATGCATTGATGAGCAAAAACACGATGTAAATTGTGCATCAGAAGAGTGAATGTCGCTTGTTGTAGGCACGTGATGCAGTAATGAGAGTACAAGTATATGAACAGACCAGAGATCAACAAAGATTTTTTCTACCAATGAGATAGGTTGCAAACATGTAAATCCAATGACATAAGTGACAAAGTAACAAAGCGCAAGTTGTTCTGGCATGACAGCTGGGGACTAGCATCATAAAAGTGGTGAATGTTGTTGGCTGGTTGTATGCTACTGTTGTGAACATCTGTGGAAAGTGGCTGAAGTGTGATAAATCCATAACCTGATTGCAAGGTATAGCACATTCACCCTTCATCACAAATCATGAAGGTCAGAGGCTCTAAAATGTGTGAACGAGTCGTTAAGTCCAGATCATGCAGAATTGTTGATGTATTGTGTTCCAAAGGTTGACAAACAAGCTATTATGCAGGTGATCATAATATTTTGGCCTATTAGCATATGTATGTTATTATAACATACTTATTAATGAAGGATTAGTAGTAACAGAACGTGGATGTACACACTATTAATTACATACAAAGCAATACCTAAGTAAAATAACTGCTATAGTCATTGTTCTCCAGTATTGTGCTTACTAGACCGAGTGAAGGATGTGCCATGACTATATTTTTGCTGTCACTGCACCTATAATACAGAGCTGCAAGTATCACATGATGACTATCTTTAGAATAATAAGCAGAAAATCATCAAATTTCCTTGGCCATACACTGAATACCGCATAGTACTTATGATTACTGATACAGGCGAAGGTTTAACACAATTCACAAACTTCTTGTCTCACGTTCGATAAGAAAAATAGTGTTAATAATAATAACATATTTGATTAATTTTTCTGCAATATTTGACACCACAATTTCTTGACATCTAAAGATGCAGATTCGATTGTTATATAATCACATTATGTGTTACCACTCTGTTGTACACATTATTGCACTATTCCATTATTCTAGCATATTTTAATGTTATTTCCTAGGCATCACAATTTTATTGTCTCCCTGCTACATAATTATTTTATAGGCCTTGTGGAAACCAACCAGGGAAACCGATTTGATTAAACTAACACTTTCTTGTAGCTTCTTTATGACGAGAAGTAATAATGTGTCTTGGGAGTACCCATTTGAGTGAAGCTTCGGTCAAAGATATCACATTTGTGAGGTCTCCTTCAGGTATGTACTAAAGTTTGTGTCGTGTGATCACATTTGTGGGATCACTTTCTCGTGTGTATTAACGTTTGTTGAATGAGATTACATGACCTAGCAAAACATCTGCCACAAATATCGCATTTTAAGGGTTTCTTTTCAGTGTGAATTAATGTATGTTTCTTGAGGGCGCTCCACACAGGAAAAGATTTGCCACAAATACCACACTTGTGGGGCCTGTTTGCACCGTGTATTAATACATGTTTGTTGAAATAACCTGATGTGGCAAAAGATTTGCCACAAATCTCACATTTGTGAGGTTTCTTTCCAGTGTGAATTAATGTTTGTGTCTTGAGAGCCCACTACACAGCAAAGGACTTGCCACAAAAATCGCATTTGTGAAGTTTCTTTCCTGTGTGAATTAATACATGGCTCTTGAGAGCACCCAATAAAGCAAAGGATCTGCCACACACATCGCATTTGTGAGGTTTCTTTCTAGTGTGAATTAAGGCGTGTATCTTGAGAGCACCAAACACAGCAAAGGATTTGCCACAAATGTCACATTTGCGAGGTTTCTTTCCATTGTGAATTAACGTGTGTTTCTTGAGGGTGCTCCACACAGCAAAAGATTTGCCACAGATACCTCACTTGTGGGGCCTGTTTGCAGCATGTATTTAAACATGTTTGTTGAAATAACCAGATGTAGCAAAAGATTTGCCGCAAATATCACATTTGTGAGGTTTCTTTCCGGTATGAATTAATGAGTATGTCTTGAGAGCCCACAACACAGCAAAGGACTTGCCACAAATATCGCATTTGTGAGGTCTCCTTCCAGTGTGCACTAATTTGTGTCTCTTGAGAATACCCAACAAAACAAACGATTTGCCACAAATATCACACTTGTGAGATTTCTTTCCAGTGTGAAATAGCATATGTATCTTGAGATAACGCGAGGTGGCAAATGATTTGCCACAAATATCACATTTGTGGGTTCTGTTTGCACTAAGTACAACAAAGTCGGCACTGACATTAACAGCTGTAGGTAAAGTTCCATAACCACTTGTTTTCTCTGCATCGTTTGCCGTATGTGTGTTATATATATCATTAGGGGACTTCTTTGAAGCTTTCCAAGTTTCCTTATATGAATTATGCTCATTGTGTTCTCTGACAGAAACATCTGGCTCACCATCCAAGAAGATACTGCTATGATGCTTATCACTACAACCATAATTTTCATGGTTGCCAGCAGTTAAGACTTGATAATTCTCACTCGTTCTCAAATGTTTTTTCAAGCTAACATTACTGTAAAATACCTCACCACACCATTTACAAACATACAAAGGAGGTTGCACACCATCAATATGCATAAACACATGCATTATGAGTCTGTATTTTGAAGGAAAGCTTTGTAGGCAGAAATTAGAAACATATATATGAAATTCCTTTTCCCCCAAACCACAATGATACCTGCTGCCAAATGAGTTATCCTCGTTCACAGTTGATTTTTCTGCATGAATACCACACTCTTGTGTTGACTTCTCCCTACCTACCTCCATCTCATTCTTCACCAGTCCATGGTGAATCAAGCTGAAGAGCAAGAAGGATAATGTTAAATACTGATACATATACATATACATACACATATATATATATATATATATATATATATATATATATGAGACATAGAGACATAGAAAAGATATTTGAGTGTCCAGAAATCCAGGACTGTAGAATACAAGCGTGCACAAGAAATTACATATTCAGCAAATGTTAGTGATTTAAAATCATAATGTTCTACCGGAAGGAAAGAACTGATGAGATTGATGTTGTTTGGTTTGTGGAGCGCTCAACTGCACGGTTATCAGTGCCTGTATAAATTCCCAACCTTGCTCAGACCAATCTCGCCACTTTCAAGAGTGATGATGAAATTATGATGAAGACAGCACAATGATGATGAAGACAACACAAACACCCAGTCATCTCCAGGCAGGTGAAATTCTCTGACCCCACTGGGAATTGAACCCGGGACCCCATGCTCAGGAAGCGAGAACATGGCTGTGAGACCACAAGCTGCGGACAACTGATGAAGTAAAAGAGGTTTAAAAATAAAGTAACCAGAGGAAATTTAATGCAGATTAATATGAGTCACTGCTGATTTCATTTGGAATTTTTACATAAGAATTAAAATAATTCACTTTGAAGGGTTACAACATTTTTAAAATTCAGTGCTTCAAGTTAATAGTCTACACCAATTTTTTAAATGTATCAAAAATGTATCAGTTACATATTTAATTCAACATTCTTAAGTTCAAGGTATTTTAGATTTAATTAAGAGAAATAATGAGTATGCATAATATTCCATCTTTTTAGTGTTCATCTTCTATCATAATAGCTCTGTAAGTGCTTTTTCTTTATTTTGGGCGCACTTTCACCTTTAGAAAGAAAGTGTTACAATTACCAAAGATAAATTTATTTCACAGTGTAAAAAAGAATTTTTTTTATTCCTACTGAGTCAAGAATTAGTGCAAGCTCCAATACTTTTATTGGGTATCTAGTCTGGTTATCCATGACTGTTCATAAATCAGAATCAATGTCACATCAACAAATGCAACAAAATATTTAAAAAAAAGGATTTTGCATACTGATGACTGAATGTGAATGACACAAACTTACAGATGGTTTCAACCTAACTGTATTTTTCGCACTGCAACTTACATGAAGCCTTGCACAAACAGAAATACTGTCTGAAAAGATGGAAATGGTTGTACGTTTTCCAGTACATTTTGCGGTGATCCTTTTTGAAAATTTTTAATCTTCTCAACATCTGGTCACCTGGCATTCCTGAACAGCCTTGACAAAGACATGAGTATAAATAGCCACAGCATCACACATCAGACACAGAGCAAGCTGACATACTGAGTTCCAGCGATAGCAGCTGGTATATGAGCTACCCCATAGTATCTGGGTCCCATCATTTCACCTGCAGTTAAACCCTTTTCACATAACAGAAATGTGATGCCTTTCAAGTTCCCAGTATGTGCACTATGTTGGACGTGAAAGATTAAACTAGTGATGGTGTGCATGCTCCAGTGTTTTCCTCCTATCCGGTTAGCAACTTTTGAAGTTTTTGCATTGTGTTGGATATATACCTTTGTTTTGTATGGTACCTGGCAAATTTGGAGTGTTTTTTAACTCTTAACTGTGATCATACGATTTTTCAGCGTCAATGATATTATGGCGTACGCCAGTTTCCAGAAGTTAACAACTGAATCACTAAATATTGTGGTAACATTTGAACCATTGTTTTGGAAATGCTGTCGTCACATGTTGCATAACAAGGTCCTTCAGATGTCACTGTTCACTTAATATGCCCAAAAGGTGTAATCATCTCGAAGGAACACTGAGAATGAGGGCACATGTGATACCAGAGCACATGGTCACATAAGCTGAGTGCAGGGGATGTTCCTGATTAACATTTGGGAGACAAATCCATATAGGACTGCTCTGGGCATTCACACGTCCATGAGGAGTAAAATATGCCTTATCCATCGAAAGAATATTCCCCAGCCAAACGTCATTTATTTCCACACATGACAAAAAATGAGGAGCAAAGTCACAATGTTGTAGCCTATCTTGGGGCTTCTTTTGGAGCACATTTTCAGTCTTATGGAGGTACTAATGTAGAATGTGCCACAAAATCTTTTGAACTGTTGACCAGGGGGTGGGGAGAGAGAAAGTGAGCAAAAGGGAGGGGGAGGGGGAGAGGGACAGGGAGGGAGAGCTCCTCTGACAACTCTAGCACTTACTGAAGAATTTTAGGCGTCTGCAGCATGATTGGCTGTGCCTAAGAGCAATTCCCAGCACCACCCAATTCACCTCTTTCTTCAAATACCTTGATCACATTCTTCAACACATTTGTTGACATCGTGCCTCCTCTGTCATTTATTTCAGTGATATTCCTGCAATGTAGTGCTGCTATTGCTGATGTTCTGATAAAACAGCAGTACCACCAGCGTGTAGGGAAGCAGCCTACTCACGCTGTAGTAAATTCACATCAGTTTCCATTGTGTGCCAGCCAGTCTGCTGTAACTAGCTCTGACGTCATAAATGTTGCACAATACCTTAAAAATCAAGCAAATGACCTAAAACTTTTCTAGCATGTCAGGAATAATACTGAATTAATGTGTGTTAAATATCAGTTCGATAACTTCAGTCATTTTCGAAATTTGGACGTTTTTCTAAAAAAATCATTGGCGCAACAGAAAAGAGCTAGAGACTTCAAAATTTATATTTAGATTCGTTTTTCATAATGATTTAATAAAAACAGTACTTTCGATTTCACAAATTAAGACTTTAGTGGAAATTCATGATTTTCTGGTTTTCGTCTCAAAACTGAAGGAACCAAGGTAGATTAAGTAGACTAATAAATAAGGCTAGGATGTTTAGATTTAAATAGGTTGGAGGTCCGCTATGACTATGAAGATGTGAAAAGTTTCTTTTGAATACCTATAAAATTATAGCGATAGCGGATCTCAAAAGGGACAGTTCAGAGCTCATCTGCTGCGTGCAGTGTAATTTAATTAATTCTCTCGCCCAAAATATTTAACTTAGCCACGTCAAAATTTTATTATCAATACTTACCTGCGTGCTGAATGCACGTTTAAATTAAGAGCTTCCTCGGCCATCAGCAAAAGAAGCTATAAATTATTATGTTACTTGAAGTGGTGCGTTACTAGCCCAGCGGCTAGTCGAGAGAGCCGAAAAGATCAGGCGTTCCCTTCGCCGTCCGCACCGCGGGTTTATATATAAGAACGCTGCGCGAGGAAGCAAGGCCCCAGTTCTCTCCAGACGCTGAATGACATGCCATCTGTGTCGGTAGTCGCGTCGCATCAGTGTATCTGCTACAAACAGCTTCGGGTGCCGTATTAAGTTACTAGAGATATGCGGAACCATGAAAACATTTCATGTGAAGTGTTAATTCTGGAATGATTTTCATTATCTAGCTTCAGTTTGCGTATTGTCGTATTTTCACGTGCCGTCGCGGGACAGACATTCTACCAAATATTTAGCGTGGCGTTTGATGAAGTATTTTCATCAAATTATGGCGAGCATTCTTTTTAACATTTAATTCGGACATTTATAGTTGCATCAGCGCATTAGACTCTGAACTGCTCTGTTAGTTAGGTTGTAGGGATACTTGTGTTTTTTATCAGTGAATTTCAGAATATACTCAACTATTTTGGAAAACCGTTTTTGATTAGAAATCCCGGACAATCTCCTAATTCCTCAGAGCTATAAGCTGCAGCTATAATAACATTCTCAATTGAAGTGGGCACTAGGATCTCTAATTACTGGCTCCATGTTTTATTAAATCACTTTCTGGGTGCCAAGAAGTAAATAGAGAGCCAGTGTTGAGAACGGCGAAAGACAGCATTAACAACATTCTAAAAGCCAGAAACTGATTCTACATGCAAGCGTTTATCCAGCAAATAATTAAATTAATTTTGGTTTACAAACCCATCCGCCGCCCCACATATGGTGCATCGGCCGGGAAATCAATTAAGTGAAAGTGATTTTTAACTATTCGGATTCGCGAGTGGAATGCGACACGCAGCTGAGTAATAGAACAGTGAATGTGTTACGTGTGCATGTGGACGACGCAATTGGATTAACAACACATCTGGATTGACGGAGCTGGCACTGAGTCTAGCGGTGCTGCCGGCATCGCGAGAAGCCAGTCTCGCCGCACCGCAGTCGTTCGCTGGAGCAGTTGGCGCAGCGCCTGCAATTGCGGGCCACGCAAACACACAACAGCCGTCGGAGAGCCGTCTGCAGTTCAACGTACAACGTCGCATCAGGAATCCTGGTACGCCGCGGCGGCAACGCCATACGTCGTGCAGAAGGAACTAAGTTAAGTGAAAAGCTGTTAAAAATTTTATTAACCTGCACTAAAAGACTGTCGGCGATGGAACCGCCAAAAGAAACTGAGGTTAAACTTAAATCAGAACCTATGTCTGTTGAGGGAACTGTAAATCCAGACAACGGTTCGAGTGTAAATATGCATGAAAGTAGTAATGTTAAAGTGAAATATGAAGTATTGTCTCCTGACAGTAGTGTGGGAAGGGGCAATGATTCAATAATAGAGACTCCTGTAGTAAAGCGGAAAGTAGAAATGGTAAATTTATTGGATGATAGTTTCTCTGATGAATTAAAAATGAAACAGTCATCAGAGATGGTAGAGTTTAAGAAGGAGCAGTTAGATATGACTAATCAATCAGAAGTTTCAGGTAGTTGTGATGATTCTGGTATTGGAGCTAGTTTTTCGTCACCTGAGTGTGATAAAAAGCCAGCTCGTGAGCAACCCAAAGATGCTGGGACTGTTGATCTAAATGTTATATTACAAGCAACAGCTGCCAGTCAAACAAATTTTAATATGCGGTTTGAGGCAATGGACAATAAGTTAGAATCCAATAATGCTGAATTAAAGGCTGAAATAAGTGAACAGGTCAAAAGCAGTAATGCTGAAATGTCAGCCAGTAATGCTAGAATGAATGCTGAATTAAAGGCTGAAATAAGTGAACAGGTCAAAAGCAGTAATGCTGAAATGTCAGCCAGTAATGCTAGAATGAATGCTGAATTAAAGGCTGAAATAAGTGAACAGGTCAAAAGCAGTAATGCTGAAATGTCAGCCAGTAATGCTAGAATGAACGCTGAATTAAAGTCTGAAATTTTGGCCAGCCAAACAAATTTTAATAAACGATTGGAGGTAATGGACGATACCTTCAAGGCTGGTTGCAATAAGTTGAAAGAGGATCTAGACAGTTTGAATTATAAAATTGATTACAACCATGAGGATATTAAGAAAAAGGTTGCTCAACAGTTTTCTGAAATGTATAAAACAGTTAAATCCGAAGTTGCTGAGGTTCGCAAAGACTTCCAAATGGAAGATGCGAAGCTGGAGCACAAGTTAACAGAAAAGATCGAGGCGGAATCTGAACTGTGCTCAGATAGATTTAAAGATATTAATATTAAAGTAAACATATGTCAAGCAGATGTAGATGCAATTAAAACTGACACTACTCATATTGCGCAAAGAGTAGATAATGTTGAAATGAAAGTAGAAAATATCAGTACTAACATTGCCAACATTGAGAGTAAAGTAGCTTCAGTAACTTCTGGTAGTGGTAATGTACAACAAGTTGTAGCTGCAAACGCCGCTTTTATCGGGTGTCGGCAGTTCTTGCGGTTCGATCCAGATAAAAATATCCATCCGCTAGATTTCTGGAACGATTTTGAAGATGTGATTCCACCAACTTGGTCTGAACGAGAGAAAATCTCGTTTGTTAAAAGCCATTTAACAGGTGACGCCATGCGTTGGTCAGCTGATGTTATGTTGAAATGTAAAACATTAGCGGAATTTAAAACAGCTTTTATTAATGAGTATTGGTCTAGCAATAAGCAAAGTGAAGTGTTGAGAGAATTTTGGAGTGGGAAACGCTTCAATGCAGGCAAGGAATCACTTAAAGAGTTTGCTAGGTCATGGATTTCACGTTTGTCACATTTGGCGGAAAAGCTGAAACCTGAAATGATTATACTAGGTCTTGAAGCCAAACTGCCATGGTATTGGCAAACTAGAATTATATCTGCCCCTAGAGACAATCTGGATCGTTTCATTGAGTATTTGGAACGTGTAGAACGTGTTGCTGCCAATGAGGAGCAAGCACGTAATAACAGAAATGCCAATAACAATAATAGTAATTTTAGGAACGAGCAAAATGGCAATGTAAACATCAGAACAGTAGGTGTTCACCATCCTAAGAGAGGTAGGAATTGGGGAAATAATTATCAGAACCAACAATGGCGTCCAAGGGATAATAATTTTGTTCCAAACAGAAATATGCATGTAAACAACAGTACGGAAAGTAAGGCTATGCCAGCTAACTATAATGAAACTAAAGGAAACAGTAGTATGCCGAGGCAGGAAAACTAGTTCCCGTCTATGAGGACACTGGCGCTCACCAGGCGGTTACTTTTCCTATGCCAGTAGTTAAGGGAATTGGTAAGACAGATCAGAATACTCAAGCTGAACATGTGGATGAAGAGTCGGTAGCAACTAAGGATACAACAGAAATATTAGATCACTCACAGTATTTGATAGATACCGTGTTAGAGACGCTTTCTAAGTGGGAAGAGAAAGAGAAGGCTCAGCAGTGTAACGATAGGGAGGAGCAACAAGATATTGAATTATCAGGTGAAGAAGCAGAAGAAATTCATGCTTTTATTTACGATGAAGATGATGTGCTCTTATCTAAAGTGCCTGTGCAGGATGTTGATAATGTACTAATAGATTTAGGACAGGAGATAAGTGGGAATGTACAGGGTAGGCTGTTTGGGGTCGATGAACCCAGTAGCTGTGACCAGTTGTCACTTGAGAAGGAAACCTACGATAATGGTGAAAGCGGTTTAGCTGTAACTAATGTTATGCCCGGTCTGGAGGCGCAGAATAGCTCAGACTACAGTAATTTGGGTCATGTTCAGCAAACTAAATGTAATGAAGTCGTGCGGTGTTTCGATTTAAAATTAATAGACCGACTGGAAAAGGCAGCTGAAAATGTAATTCAGGAAACCCCTACACACTGTGACCTAAATGTAATGAAGACAGATGTCGATCACTTTAGTTGGAGACAAATCCAAAAGGAACTACTAGATGAATTTGAGGAACCACCTGTACAACCTAGAATAAGCCACCCTATAATAATAGTGAATATGTTGGGTATCAATGTACGTTGTCTCTTAGACAGTGGAAGTGAGGTGAGTGCAATATCTCAGTCCTTCTTTGATGCATTACCTGGTAAAGACAAGCTTACAGTAATGAGAGTATCAGGACTAAGAATAATTGGTGCTACTGGCAAGGTGTCAAAAATGGTAAAGCAAGAAGCTTTACTCCCCTTTAACATAAATGGTAATTTAATTGATCATCCATGTTTAATTGTAAACAATCTCAGTATTGAGGTTTTAATTGGCATAGATTTCTTGTCAAAATATCAGAGTGTTGTTGACTTTGAAAGAAGCCAGTTAAAAATGGTCTTGCCAATAACCGGAGTAATTATAGTACCTTTTAGTGATAAACATGTAGTAACTGATCATGAAACTTGGGAGCTGCCTATACGAGTTCTGAAAAATAGGAGGTATTGGGACGAAGGTGTTAATCTTAGTAACAGTAAGCTGAACACAGAAGAAGAAGAAGCAATTATTTTGGACAAAATAGAAGCTAAATTGCAGGAAATCGATAAGATTTCAGACAATCAAAACGAAGAACTGAGACAGGTTCTAAAAAGGCATCATAAGGTATTTTCAGAGCGACCTGGCATAGTCAAAGGTTATGAATGTCAATTAAAGGTGAAACCTGGCCAAGTGTTTTTCAGGAAGCCATACCAAATACATGTAGCTAGGAAGGAGGCAGTTCGAAAGGAAATACAGAGAATGCTAGAATGGGGTGTGATTGAAAAAGCGGTCAGTGAGTACAATAATCCTCTTGTTGTTGTACCAAAAAGAGACGGGAGTGTCAGATTGGTCTTGGACGCTCGTTGGTTGAATGAAATAGTGGTTAGGGAAAGTGATAGACCGCAGAACATGGACGAGTTATTGCAAAAGTTCAGGGGAGTAAAATTCTTAACTTCTATGGACATCACGTGTGGGTATTGGAATTTGCCACTGGCGGAAAGTTCAAGGAAGTACACAGCTTTCTTGTACAAAGGAGTTTGTTACCAATACCGTGTGGTACCTTTCGGACTTAATATCTCTGTTTGTGCCTTCGTACGTGTGATGTGCCATGTTTTAGGACCAGCTTTAAGTAATAAAATAACAGTCTACGTAGATGATCTGTTAATAGCAACTCCTACCTGGGAAGAACACATAGCTTTATTAGAGGAAGTGTTAGAGGCTATTGAGAAAGGTGGCATGAAACTAAAGATTGAAAAGACAGAGTGCGTTAAAGAGGAAATAGGTTTCTTGGGATATAGGATAAGTGGAAAAGGTATTCTGCCTGACCCAGGCAAGCTAGCAGTCATTGAAAAATTTGAGGCTCCCAGAAACAAGAAGCAGTTGAGATCAATGCTCGGTCTTTTCGGCTTCTATAGGCGTTTTGTTAGTGATCAGGCTTTTAATGCTCCCTGTCTTCACCTCCTGCTGAAAAAGAATACCCCTTGGGTTTGGACAGCAGAATGTCAACAGGCGTTTGAGGTGCTTAAACAATCTTTAATTAATAGTCCAATTTTGCATCATCCTGATTTTGAAAAACCATTCTGCATGTCTGTTGATGCTAGTGGCTATGGTATAGCTGTGGAGGTATTCCAAGTAGAAATAGAGAACGAACAAGAAGTGCACAAGACTATAGCTTTCGCCAGTCGATCTTTACAGGCAGCAGAGAGAAATTACGGCATCTCAGAACTGGAAGCATTAGCAATTGTATTTGGGGTACAGAAGTTTGAGCAGTATTTATTAGGTCACAAGATAATTGTTTACAGTGACCATAAGGCGTTGACCTTTTTAAAGACCTGTAAATTGAGGAATGCTCGTTTGGTAAGATGGTCATTGTATCTCCAGCAGTTTGACCTTGAAGTTAAATATATTCAAGGGAAAGACAATCTGGTAGCTGATGGGTTATCTAGAAGTGCAGAGCTCTGTGATGACGCGGGAATTACAGCCACCGACCTAAATGAAGTTCGAATGTTTGCATTGCACGAAGTAAAGGAAGAAAGTGCATTAAAGAGGGTGATTAAGAACTTGAGACGTGAGCAGAATGCAGATGACCAACTGAAATTAGTGAAGAGCTATTTAGGAAATGCGAGCTATCCTAAGGTTTCGCAATACTATTGTCTGCATAAAGGTATTCTGTTTAGGAGGAAAAAGGTAGGTGTTTCTGATTGGAAGCTGTGCTTTCCCTCACAACATGTAGACTTACTAATCGACTATGTACACCTGAGGTATGGGCACTACGGTGCAAAGAAGTGCATTGCAAAATTACAAGAGAAGGTTGTGTTTGACAACATGTACCGCCGTGTGGCCAAGCGTCAAGCATCGTGTGTAGTGTGCCAGAAAGTCCGTGCTGCCAACACCAGAATACAAGGGGATATGCATTCAGTAGAGCCAACTGAAACCCTAGAATTACTGGCTTGTGATTTGTTTGGCCCTCTTCCTGTTTCGAGGGGTGGTTGTACCCATGTTTTTGTTGTGGTGGATGGATTCAGTAAATATGTTAAACTATACCCAATTAAAAGAGCAAATGCAAAAACATTGGTTGAAAAGTTGGAAAAAGATTTCTTCGTGAACGTTGGCATTCCGAGGAATTTGCTGTCAGACAATGGACCTCAATTTACTTCTGATAGATTTAAGGAATGTCTAGATAAGGCCGGTGTGAAACATCTGAAAATATCTGCGTATTTCCCCCAAGGAAATATGAGTGAACGTATTATGAGGGAATTGAATAGGCTTTGCAGAACTTATTGTGCTCGGAAACACTCAAGTTGGTCAGAGCACATTAAGTATTTTGAGAATGTAATTAACAACCTAAGACATGATGCAACTGGTTTTGCACCTTGCGAATTGATGTTTGGCCAAGAACCGCACAATGTGATTGCAGATATGGTAGAATTCCCTATTCTAACGCAAATATCCACAGACGAGAAGAAACTAAAAGCTAGGGCTAATATGAGGAAAAGAGCGTTGGAAAGGAAGAAGCGTCATGACGCAAAAGCTGTACCTACTAGCTTTGAAATAGGTCAATTAGTCCTTGTCAAAACCAAAGAAAAATCAAAGAAAGTAAATGCAGAAACAAAGAAATTCATGTTCGTATACCAAGGACCTTTCAGGATAATAGGAAAACCACATGCCAATGCATATAGGCTGGAGTACCCAAAAAGTAAGAAGCTATTAGGTCTCAGGAACGTGATTGACCTAAAGAAATTCATAGGTAGTGAATGAATGCTGTAGGGAGGAGGTTGTTCTGTAACCTCTACACAGTGTGGCAGCTGTGCAGTCCCAGCTGTGTGAGATCTTCTTTCCCTTTCAGGTCTCACTCATTCTTCCTCTTTCCTGTCCTCAAAAATTTCGACCTTTTCTTTCCAAATACTAAAATTTTCCGTTATGACTATCAAGCCAGCATTAAGCTAATGAATGCTGTAGGGAGGAGGTTGTTCTGTAACCTCTACACAGTGTGGCAGCTGTGCAGTCCCAGCTGTGTGAGATCTTCTTTCCTTTTCAGGTCTCACTCATTCTTCCTCTTTCCTGTCCTCAAAAATTTCGACCTCTTCTTTCCAGACATGAAAATTTTCTGTCATGGCTATCAAGCCATGAGTTATGTAACCATTCTATCTACCGATTAGTGAAGAAAAATACCTAATGTGACAAACCTAATAGTGACAAACAATAGAGAGGTATGACGTAATTAAGATAAAATGTATTGGAGTAACAAGTATGTATAGAATCCAGGTAATATAGTAACTACAAAGTGTTGTTTTATTGGAAATGGTCCACCAACAGTAATTTAAAAAGAAATATGAATTCATGTACAAGCAGGATCTGAAGTGGTAGTGAAATCTAGTGTATGCATTAGAGCTAACTAAGAAATAGTAAAAGAGATTGCTTAGTGTTATGAAAAATATGCAGATAAGTTGTAAGGATAAACTCACCTGGTGTAGCAAGGAAAGGCAGTGTAATAGAATTGAGCAGTGTTTGTGGTTGAGACGTGAAGGACACGTCCCTGAAGTATTTATAAGGTTGGAGCTGGCCATTATTTTAGTGTAGTGTGTGACAGGATACACCTACACGTATTGAGGTTATGAGTTGGAGGCGTGAATGCAACCATAGGTACCCTTATGTTAGATGAGACAGAGCAGCTCATGGTGTCCTATAGGTTTAAGGAATTTAGCATTACGCTCGTCCATAATTACTTGATGCACTTTAGTGGTATGTCTGAGAGAGACTACCTGAGGTTTCAGCGTCCGATCGAGTGGAAATGGATTGCCACGTGAGCAAACTAATCAGCTGCAATACACTATGGATATGAAACAAATGTGCTATCCTGTGCTTTAAATGTTAATACAGTGAGTGTTAAATAGGTTCATACACTAGCAAAGTAAATAAATAACATACTGACAGACGTGAAACATTATTTTAGCTCAGCATAAATACACTTCAAAGTAAGTAAGTACCTAATTGCAGATGTGGAACTGACAACAGCAGAGGACCAATAAGTGGATTTAGTAGTCAACTAAACGTAGTGTGTTTTGAACACTCACAACTGTACTATTACCAAAAGTTACTCACATGTACAAAGAAGCTGAGAAAACAACCACTAATCATACTCATACTATCTCTAAGAATAAGGTAATCAAAGATGAGTCAGTTAAGTGCTTAAAATACAAATGTATCAGGAATGTACCGAGCATTGGTTCAGTGTTCCGGACCAGAAATAACAAATTCAGATTAAATATGATTTATGATTGTATGCCTTAGGAACATAGATTTTCTCTGGTACGTGACTAACGGCGTTTTGAGCCATTTGTTTACCGATTTTATGACAGTTAAGTAACCGTAAGAGTAAAATTGAGAAAGGTTCTGTTAACTTTGTTCCAGCAACATACTGAAGGATAAAATGTATATATCCCCATTTCATTGTGACCCACCCTTAGATATTAAGTGAACAGAGTCTGAGGCACTCTTTTTGTTTGTTCTACAGGACAAACCAGATAATGGCAGCCTGGTAGCTGCTTGAAAGCGTGGAGTGACTTGGACACAACTCACAATGACCCCTCCCCTTTCCCCCATGTAATTTCGAGAGAACGTGAAGGACGCACACCATAGCAACTTCGCCTCCTCTACCCTTGTGAATGGAACTGTAGGACGCCAGCCAAAGCGGCTACAACCACGTGTGTAAAAATTATTTGTGAACTTTTCTTTCAGGTTTGGAAAAGACTGCTAAAAGATAATCATCTGTTTATGTATCATGTTATTTTCTTTGAATTTGTGTATGTAAAAATGTATTTAATGGATCTAAGATTTTCATAATTTTTCAATTTGTATGTGTTTGTTTGTCTAAGGCAATATGTATGCCAAAATATTTCATTGACTTTGCTTAAAATTTTGAGTAATGACATTGTTTAAAAGGCAGTGAACATGCCTACAATTTAAATAATTAATGTAGGTAATCAGTTTTCTTTAACGTTTCTACAGGTTTATATTTCAATTTTGAATTTTCATAGGGAGTTAAACTGTACTCTTGCTTCCCTTTTTCTAATTAAATTTTTTTTTCATTCATTAACATTCATAAACAAAATTTAAGTAGAGGGTGATGTAGGGAAGCAGCCTACTCACGCTGTAGTAAATTCACATCAGTTTCCATTGTGTGCCAGCCAGTCTGCTGTAACTAGCCCTGACGTCATAAATGTTGCACAATACCTTAAAAATCAAGCAAATGACCTAAAACTTTTCTAGCATGTCAGGAATAATACTGAATTAATGTGTGTTAAATATCAGTTCGATAACTTCAGTCATTTTCGAAATTTGGACGTTTTTCTAAAAAAATCATTGGCGCAACAGAAAAGAGCTAGAGACTTCAAAATTTATATTTAGATTCATCATTCATAATGATTTAATAAAAACAGTACTTTGGATTTCACAAATTAAGACTTTAGTGGAAATTCATGATTTTCTGGTTTTCGTCTCAAAACTGAAGGAACCAAGGTAGATTAAGTAGACTAATAAATAAGGCTAGGATGTTTAGATTTAAATAGGTTGGAGGTCCGCTATGACTATGAAGATGTGAAAAGTTTCTTTTGAATACCTATAAAATTATAGCGATAGCGGATCTCAAAAGGGACAGTTCAGAGCTCATCTACTGCGTACAGTGTAATTTAATTAATTCTCTCGCCCAGAATATTTAACTTAGCCACGTCAAAATTTTATTATCAATACTTACCTGTGTGCTGAATGCACGTTTAAATTAAGAGCTTCTTCGGCCATCAGCAAAAGAAGCTATAAATTATTATGTAACTTAAAGTGGTGCGTTACTAGCCCAGCGGCTATTCGGAAGAGCCGATTTGATCAGGCGTTCCCTTAGTCGTCTGCACCGCGGCTTTATATATAAGAACGCTGCGCGAGGAAGCAAGGCCCCAGTTCTCTCCAGACGCTGAATGACATGCCATCTGTGTCGGTAGTCGCGTCGCATCAGTGTATCTGCTACAAACAGCCTCGGGTGCCGTATTAAGTTACTAGAGATATGCGGAACCATGAAAACATTTCATGTGAAGTGTTAATTCTGGAATGATTTTCATTATCTAGCTTCAGTTTGCGTATTGTCGTATTTTCACGTGCCGTCGCGGGACAGACATTCTACCAAATATTTAGCGTGGCGTTTGATGAAGTATTTTCATCAAATTATGGCGAGCATTCTTTTTAACATTTAATTCGGACATTTATAGTTGCATCAGCGCATTAGACTCTGAACTGCTCTGTTAGTTAGGTTGTAGGGATACTTGTGTTTTTTATCAGTGAATTTCAGAATATACTCAACTATTTTGGAAAACCGTTTTTGATTAGAAATCCCGGACAATCTCCTAATTCCTCAGAGCTATAAGCTGCAGCTATAATAACATTCTCAATTGAAGTGGGCACTAGGATCTCTAATTACTGGCTCCATGTTTTATTAAATCACTTTCTGGGTGCCAAGAAGTAAATAGAGAGCCAGTGTTGAGAACGGCAAAAGACAGCATTAACAACATTCTAAAAGCCAGAAACTGATTCTACATGCAAGCGTTTATCCAGCAAATAATTAAATTAATTTTGGTTTACAAACCCATCCGCCGCCCCACATATGGTGCATCGGCCGGGAAATCAATTAAGTGAAAGTGATTTTTAACTATTCGGATTCGCGAGTGGAATGCGACACGCAGCTGAGTAATAGAACAGTGAATGTGTTACGTGTGCATGTGGACGACGCAATTGGATTAACAACACATCTGGATTGACGGAGCTGGCACTGAGTCTAACGGTGCTGCCGGCATCGCGAGAAGCCAGTCTCGCCGCACCGCAGTCGTTCGCTGGAGCAGTTGGCGCAGCGCCTGCAATTGTGGGCCACGCAAACACACAACAGCCGTCGGAGAGCCGTCTGCAGTTCAACGTACAACGTCGCATCAGGAATCCTGGTACGCCGCGGCGGCAACGCCATACGTCGTGCAGAAGGAACTAAGTTAAGTGAAAAGCTGTTAAAAATTTTATTAACCTGCACTAAAAGACTGTCGGCGATGGAACCGCCAAAAGAAACTGAGGTTAAACTTAAATCAGAACCTATGTCTGTTGAGGGAACTGTAAATCCAGACAACGGTTCGAGTGTAAATATGCATGAAAGTAGTAATGTTAAAGTGAAATATGAAGTATTGTCTCCTGACAGTAGTGTGGGAAGGGGCAATGATTCAATAATAGAGACTCCTGTAGTAAAGCGGAAAGTAGAAATGGTAAATTTATTGGATGATAGTTTCTCTGATGAATTAAAAATGAAACAGTCATCAGAGATGGTAGAGTTTAAGAAGGAGCAGTTAGATATGACTAATCAATCAGAAGTTTCAGGTAGTTGTGATGATTCTGGTATTGGAGCTAGTTTTTCGTCACCTGAGTGTGATAAAAAGCCAGCTCGTGAGCAACCCAAAGATGCTGGGGCTGTTGATCTAAATGTTATATTACAAGCAACAGCTGCCAGTCAAACAAATTTTAATATGCGGTTTGAGGCAATGGACAATAAGTTAGAATCCAATAATGCTGAATTAAAGGCTGAAATAAGTGAACAGGTCAAAAGCAGTAATGCTGAAATGTCAGCCAGTAATGCTAGAATGAATGCTGAATTAAAGGCTGAAATAAGTGAACAGGTCAAAAGCAGTAATGCTGAAATGTCAGCCAGTAATGCTAGAATGAATGCTGAATTAAAGGCTGAAATAAGTGAACAGGTCAAAAGCAGTAATGCTGAAATGTCAGCCAGTAATGCTAGAATGAACGCTGAATTAAAGTCTGAAATTTTGGCCAGCCAAACAAATTTTAATAAACGATTGGAGGTAATGGACGATACCTTCAAGGCTGGTTGCAATAAGTTGAAAGAGGATCTAGACAGTTTGAATTATAAAATTGATTACAACCATGAGGATATTAAGAAAAAGGTTGCTCAACAGTTTTCTGAAATGTATAAAACAGTTAAATCCGAAGTTGCTGAGGTTCGCAAAGACTTCCAAATGGAAGATGCGAAGCTGGAGCACAAGTTAACAGAAAAGATCGAGGCGGAATCTGAACTGTGCTCAGATAGATTTAAAGATATTAATATTAAAGTAAACATATGTCAAGCAGATGTAGATGCAATTAAAACTGACACTACTCATATTGCGCAAAGAGTAGATAATGTTGAAATGAAAGTAGAAAATATCAGTACTAACATTGCCAACATTGAGAGTAAAGTAGCTTCAGTAACTTCTGGTAGTGGTAATGTACAACAAGTTGTAGCTGCAAACGCCGCTTTTATCGGGTGTCGGCAGTTCTTGCGGTTCGATCCAGATAAAAATATCCATCCGCTAGATTTCTGGAACGATTTTGAAGATGTGATTCCACCAACTTGGTCTGAACGAGAGAAAATCTCGTTTGTTAAAAGCCATTTAACAGGTGACGCCATGCGTTGGTCAGCTGATGTTATGTTGAAATGTAAAACATTAGCGGAATTTAAAACAGCTTTTATTAATGAGTATTGGTCTAGCAATAAGCAAAGTGAAGTGTTGAGAGAATTTTGGAGTGGGAAACGCTTCAATGCAGGCAAGGAATCACTTAAAGAGTTTGCTAGGTCATGGATTTCACGTTTGTCACATTTGGCGGAAAAGCTGAAACCTGAAATGATTATACTAGGTCTTGAAGCCAAACTGCCATGGTATTGGCAAACTAGAATTATATCTGCCCCTAGAGACAATCTGGATCGTTTCATTGAGTATTTGGAACGTGTAGAACGTGTTGCTGCCAATGAGGAGCAAGCACGTAATAACAGAAATGCCAATAACAATAATAGTAATTTTAGGAACGAGCAAAATGGCAATGTAAACATCAGAACAGTAGGTGTTCACCATCCTAAGAGAGGTAGGAATTGGGGAAATAATTATCAGAACCAACAATGGCGTCCAAGGGATAATAATTTTGTTCCAAACAGAAATATGCATGTAAACAACAGTACGGAAAGTAAGGCTATGCCAGCTAACTATAATGAAACTAAAGGAAACAGTAGTATGCCGAGGCAGGAAAACTAGTTCCCGTCTATGAGGACACTGGCGCTCACCAGGCGGTTACTTTTCCTATGCCAGTAGTTAAGGGAATTGGTAAGACAGATCAGAATACTCAAACTGAACATGTGGATGAAGAGTCGGTAGCAACTAAGGATACAACAGAAATATTAGATCACTCACAGTATTTGATAGATACCGTGTTAGAGACGCTTTCTAAGTGGGAAGAGAAAGAGAAGGCTCAGCAGTGTAACGATAGGGAGGAGCAACAAGATATTGAATTGTCAGGTGAAGAAGCAGAAGAAATTCATGCTTTTATTTACGATGAAGATGATGTGCTCTTATCTAAAGTGCCTGTGCAGGATGTTGATAATGTACTAATAGATTTAGGACAGGAGATAAGTGGGAATGTAGAGGGTAGGCTGTTTGGGGTCGATGAACCCAGTAGCTGTGACCAGTTGTCACTTGAGAAGGAAACCTACGATAATGGTGAAAGCGGTTTAGCTGTAACTAATGTTATGCCCGGTCTGGAGGCGCAGAATAGCTCAGACTACAGTAATTTGGGTCATGTTCAGCAAACTAAATGTAATGAAGTCGTGCGGTGTTTCGATTTAAAATTAATAGACCGACTGGAAAAGGCAGCTGAAAATGTAATTCAGGAAACCCCTACACACTGTGACCTAAATGTAATGAAGACAGATGTCGATCACTTTAGTTGGAGACAAATCCAAAAGGAACTACTAGATGAATTTGAGGAACCACCTGTACAACCTAGAATAAGCCACCCTATAATAATAGTGAATATGTTGGGTATCAATGTACGTTGTCTCTTAGACAGTGGAAGTGAGGTGAGTGCAATATCTCAGTCCTTCTTTGATGCATTACCTGGTAAAGACAAGCTTACAGTAATGAGAGTATCAGGACTAAGAATAATTGGTGCTACTGGCAAGGTGTCAAAAACGGTAAAGCAAGAAGCTTTACTCCCCTTTAACATAAATGGTAATTTAATTGATCATCCATGTTAAATTGTAAACAATCTCAGTATTGAGGTTTTAATTGGCATAGATTTCTTGTCAAAATATCAGAGTGTTGTTGACTTTGAAAGAAGCCAGTTAAAAATGGTCTTGCCAATAACCGGAGTAATTATAGTACCTTTTAGTGATAAACATGTAGTAACTGATCATGAAACTTGGGAGCTGCCTATACGAGTTCTGAAAAATAGGAGGTATTGGGACGAAGGTGTTAATCTTAGTAACAGTAAGCTGAACACAGAAGAAGAAGAAGCAATTATTTTGGACAAAATAGAAGCTAAATTGCAGGAAATCGATAAGATTTCAGACAATCAAAACGAAGAACTGAGACAGGTTCTAAAAAGGCATCATAAGGTATTTTCAGAGCGACCTGGCATAGTCAAAGGTTATGAATGTCAATTAAAGGTGAAACCTGGCCAAGTGTTTTTCAGGAAGCCATACCAAATACATGTAGCTAGGAAGGAGGCAGTTCGAAAGGAAATACAGAGAATGCTAGAATGGGGTGTGATTGAAAAAGCGGTCAGTGAGTACAATAATCCTCTTGTTGTTGTACCAAAAAGAGACGGGAGTGTCAGATTGGTCTTGGACGCTCGTTGGTTGAATGAAATAGTGGTTAGGGAAAGTGATAGACCGCAGAACATGGACGAGTTATTGCAAAAGTTCAGGGGAGTAAAATTCTTAACTTCTATGGACATCACGTGTGGGTATTGGAATTTGCCACTGGCGGAAAGTTCAAGGAAGTACACAGCTTTCTTGTACAATGGAGTTTGTTACCAATACCGTGTGGTACCTTTCGGACTTAATATCTCTGTTTGTGCCTTCGTACGTGTGATGTGCCATGTTTTAGGACCAGCTTTAAGTAATAAAATAACAGTCTACGTAGATGATCTGTTAATAGCAACTCCTACCTGGGAAGAACACATAGCTTTATTAGAGGAAGTGTTAGAGGCTATTGAGAAAGGTGGCATGAAACTAAAGATTGAAAAGACAGAGTGCGTTAAAGAGGAAATAGGTTTCTTGGGATATAGGATAAGTGGAAAAGGTATTCTGCCTGACCCAGGCAAGCTAGCAGTCATTGAAAAATTTGAGGCTCCCAGAAACAAGAAGCAGTTGAGATCAATGCTCGGTCTTTTCGGCTTCTATAGGCGTTTTGTTAGTGATCAGGCTTTTAATGCTCCCTGTCTTCACCTCCTGCTGAAAAAGAATACCCCTTGGGTTTGGACAGCAGAATGTCAACAGGCGTTTGAGGTGCTTAAACAATCTTTAATTAATAGTCCAATTTTGCATCATCCTGATTTTGAAAAACCATTCTGCATGTCTGTTGATGCTAGTGGCTATGGTATAGCTGTGGAGGTATTCCAAGTAGAAATAGAGAACGAACAAGAAGTGCACAAGACTATAGCTTTCGCCAGTCGATCTTTACAGGCAGCAGAGAGAAATTACGGCATCTCAGAACTGGAAGCATTAGCAATTGTATTTGGGGTACAGAAGTTTGAGCAGTATTTATTAGGTCACAAGATAATTGTTTACAGTGACCATAAGGCGTTGACCTTTTTAAAGACCTGTAAATTGAGGAATGCTCGTTTGGTAAGATGGTCATTGTATCTCCAGCAGTTTGACCTTGAAGTTAAATATATTCAAGGGAAAGACAATCTGGTAGCTGATGGGTTATCTAGAAGTGCAGAGCTCTGTGATGACGCGGGAATTACAGCCACCGACCTAAATGAAGTTCGAATGTTTGCATTGCACGAAGTAAAGGAAGAAAGTGCATTAAAGAGGGTGATTAAGAACTTGAGACGTGAGCAGAATGCAGATGACCAACTGAAATTAGTGAAGAGCTATTTAGGAAATGCGAGCTATCCTAAGGTTTCGCAATACTATTGTCTGCATAAAGGTATTCTGTTTAGGAGGAAAAAGGTAGGTGTTTCTGATTGGAAGCTGTGCTTTCCCTCACAACATGTAGACTTACTAATCGACTATGTACACCTGAGGTATGGGCACTACGGTGCAAAGAAGTGCATTGCAAAATTACAAGAGAAGGTTGTGTTTGACAACATGTACCGCCGTGTGGCCAAGCGTCAAGCATCGTGTGTAGTGTGCCAGAAAGTCCGTGCTGCCAACACCAGAATACAAGGGGATATGCATTCAGTAGAGCCAACTGAAACCCTAGAATTACTGGCTTGTGATTTGTTTGGCCCTCTTCCTGTTTCGAGGGGTGGTTGTACCCATGTTTTTGTTGTGGTGGATGGATTCAGTAAATATGTTAAACTATACCCAATTAAAAGAGCAAATGCAAAAACATTGGTTGAAAAGTTGGAAAAAGATTTCTTCGTGAACGTTGGCATTCCGAGGAATTTGCTGTCAGACAATGGACCTCAATTTACTTCTGATAGATTTAAGGAATGTCTAGATAAGGCCGGTGTGAAACATCTGAAAATATCTGCGTATTTCCCCCAAGGAAATATGAGTGAACGTATTATGAGGGAATTGAATAGGCTTTGCAGAACTTATTGTGCTCGGAAACACTCAAGTTGGTCAGAGCACATTAAGTATTTTGAGAATGTAATTAACAACCTAAGACATGATGCAACTGGTTTTGCACCTTGCGAATTGATGTTTGGCCAAGAACCGCACAATGTGATTGCAGATATGGTAGAATTCCCTATTCTAACGCAAATATCCACAGACGAGAAGAAACTAAAAGCTAGGGCTAATATGAGGAAAAGAGCGTTGGAAAGGAAGAAGCGTCATGACGCAAAAGCTGTACCTACTAGCTTTGAAATAGGTCAATTAGTCCTTGTCAAAACCAAAGAAAAATCAAAGAAAGTAAATGCAGAAACAAAGAAATTCATGTTCGTATACCAAGGACCTTTCAGGATAATAGGAAAACCACATGCCAATGCATATAGGCTGGAGTACCCAAAAAGTAAGAAGCTATTAGGTCTCAGGAACGTGATTGACCTAAAGAAATTCATAGGTAGTGAATGAATGCTGTAGGGAGGAGGTTGTTCTGTAACCTCTACACAGTGTGGCAGCTGTGCAGTCCCAGCTGTGTGAGATCTTCTTTCCCTTTCAGGTCTCACTCATTCTTCCTCTTTCCTGTCCTCAAAAATTTCGACCTTTTCTTTCCAAATACTAAAATTTTCCGTTATGACTATCAAGCCAGCATTAAGCTAATGAATGCTGTAGGGAGGAGGTTGTTCTGTAACCTCTACACAGTGTGGCAGCTGTGCAGTCCCAGCTGTGTGAGATCTTCTTTCCTTTTCAGGTCTCACTCATTCTTCCTCTTTCCTGTCCTCAAAAATTTCGACCTCTTCTTTCCAGACATGAAAATTTTCTGTCATGGCTATCAAGCCATGAGTTATGTAACCATTCTATCTACCGATTAGTGAAGAAAAATACCTAATGTGACAAACCTAATAGTGACAAACAATAGAGAGGTATGACGTAATTAAGATAAAATGTATTGGAGTAACAAGTATGTATAGAATCCAGGTAATATAGTAACTACAAAGTGTTGTTTTATTGGAAATGGTCCACCAACAGTAATTTAAAAAGAAATATGAATTCATGTACAAGCAGGATCTGAAGTGGTAGTGAAATCTAGTGTATGCATTAGAGCTAACTAAGAAATAGTAAAAGAGATTGCTTAGTGTTATGAAAAATATGCAGATAAGTTGTAAGGATAAACTCACCTGGTGTAGCAAGGAAAGGCAGTGTAATAGAATTGAGCAGTGTTTGTGGTTGAGACGTGAAGGACACGTCCCTGAAGTATTTATAAGGTTGGAGCTGGCCATTATTTTAGTGTAGTGTGTGACAGGATACACCTACACGTATTGAGGTTATGAGTTGGAGGCGTGAATGCAACCATAGGTACCCTTATGTTAGATGAGACAGAGCAGCTCATGGTGTCCTATAGGTTTAAGGAATTTAGCATTACGCTCGTCCATAATTACTTGATGCACTTTAGTGGTATGTCTGAGAGAGACTACCTGAGGTTTCAGCGTCCGATCGAGTGGAAATGGATTGCCACGTGAGCAAACTAATCAGCTGCAATACACTATGGATATGAAACAAATGTGCTATCCTGTGCTTTAAATGTTAATACAGTGAGTGTTAAATAGGTTCATACACTAGCAAAGTAAATAAATAACATACTGACAGACGTGAAACATTATTTTAGCTCAGCATAAATACACTTCAAAGTAAGTAAGTACCTAATTGCAGATGTGGAACTGACAACAGCAGAGGACCAATAAGTGGATTTAGTAGTCAACTAAACGTAGTGTGTTTTGAACACTCACAACTGTACTATTACCAAAAGTTACTCACATGTACAAAGAAGCTGAGAAAACAACCACTAATCATACTCATACTATCTCTAAGAATAAGGTAATCAAAGATGAGTCAGTTAAGTGCTTAAAATACAAATGTATCAGGAATGTACCGAGCATTGGTTCAGTGTTCCGGACCAGAAATAACAAATTCAGATTAAATATGATTTATGATTGTATGCCTTAGGAACATAGATTTTCTCTGGTACGTGACTAACGGCGTTTTGAGCCATTTGTTTACCGATTTTATGACAGTTAAGTAACCGTAAGAGTAAAATTGAGAAAGGTTCTGTTAACTTTGTTCCAGCAACATACTGAAGGATAAAATGTATATATCCCCATTTCATTGTGACCCACCCTTAGATATTAAGTGAACAGAGTCTGAGGCACTCTTTTTGTTTGTTCTACAGGACAAACCAGATAATGGCAGCCTGGTAGCTGCTTGAAAGCGTGGAGTGACTTGGACACAACTCACAATGACCCCTCCCCTTTCCCCCATGTAATTTCGAGAGAACGTGAAGGACGCACACCATAGCAACTTCGCCTCCTCTACCCTTGTGAATGGAACTGTAGGACGCCAGCCAAAGCGGCTACAACCACGTGTGTAAAAATTATTTGTGAACTTTTCTTTCAGGTTTGGAAAAGACTGCTAAAAGATAATCATCTGTTTATGTATCATGTTATTTTCTTTGAATTTGTGTATGTAAAAATGTATTTAATGGATCTAAGATTTTCATAATTTTTCAATTTGTATGTGTTTGTTTGTCTAAGGCAATATGTATGCCAAAATATTTCATTGACTTTGCTTAAAATTTTGAGTAATGACATTGTTTAAAAGGCAGTGAACATGCCTACAATTTAAATAATTAATGTAGGTAATCAGTTTTCTTTAACGTTTCTACAGGTTTATGTTTCAATTTTGAATTTTCATAGGGAGTTAAACTGTACTCTTGCTTCCCTTTTTCTAATTAAATTTTTTTTTCATTCATTAACATTCATAAACAAAATTTAAGTAGAGGGTGATGTAGGGAAGCAGCCTACTCACGCTGTAGTAAATTCACATCAGTTTCCATTGTGTGCCAGCCAGTCTGCTGTAACTAGCCCTGACGTCATAAATGTTGCACAATACCTTAAAAATCAAGCAAATGACCTAAAACTTTTCTAGCATGTCAGGAATAATACTGAATTAATGTGTGTTAAATATCAGTTCGATAACTTCAGTCATTTTCGAAATTTGGACGTTTTTCTAAAAAAATCATTGGCGCAACAGAAAAGAGCTAGAGACTTCAAAATTTATATTTAGATTCATCATTCATAATGATTTAATAAAAACAGTACTTTGGATTTCACAAATTAAGACTTTAGTGGAAATTCATGATTTTCTGGTTTTCGTCTCAAAACTGAAGGAACCAAGGTAGATTAAGTAGACTAATAAATAAGGCTAGGATGTTTAGATTTAAATAGGTTGGAGGTCCGCTATGACTATGAAGATGTGAAAAGTTTCTTTTGAATACCTATAAAATTATAGCGATAGCGGATCTCAAAAGGGACAGTTCAGAGCTCATCTACTGCGTACAGTGTAATTTAATTAATTCTCTCGCCCAGAATATTTAACTTAGCCACGTCAAAATTTTATTATCAATACTTACCTGTGTGCTGAATGCACGTTTAAATTAAGAGCTTCTTCGGCCATCAGCAAAAGAAGCTATAAATTATTATGTAACTTAAAGTGGTGCGTTACTAGCCCAGCGGCTATTCGGAAGAGCCGATTTGATCAGGCGTTCCCTTAGTCGTCTGCACCGCGGCTTTATATATAAGAACGCTGCGCGAGGAAGCAAGGCCCCAGTTCTCTCCAGACGCTGAATGACATGCCATCTGTGTCGGTAGTCGCGTCGCATCAGTGTATCTGCTACAAACAGCCTCGGGTGCCGTATTAAGTTACTAGAGATATGCGGAACCATGAAAACATTTCATGTGAAGTGTTAATTCTGGAATGATTTTCATTATCTAGCTTCAGTTTGCGTATTGTCGTATTTTCACGTGCCGTCGCGGGACAGACATTCTACCAAATATTTAGCGTGGCGTTTGATGAAGTATTTTCATCAAATTATGGCGAGCATTCTTTTTAACATTTAATTCGGACATTTATAGTTGCATCAGCGCATTAGACTCTGAACTGCTCTGTTAGTTAGGTTGTAGGGATACTTGTGTTTTTTATCAGTGAATTTCAGAATATACTCAACTATTTTGGAAAACCGTTTTTGATTAGAAATCCCGGACAATCTCCTAATTCCTCAGAGCTATAAGCTGCAGCTATAATAACATTCTCAATTGAAGTGGGCACTAGGATCTCTAATTACTGGCTCCATGTTTTATTAAATCACTTTCTGGGTGCCAAGAAGTAAATAGAGAGCCAGTGTTGAGAACGGCAAAAGACAGCATTAACAACATTCTAAAAGCCAGAAACTGATTCTACATGCAAGCGTTTATCCAGCAAATAATTAAATTAATTTTGGTTTACAAACCCATCCGCCGCCCCACATATGGTGCATCGGCCGGGAAATCAATTAAGTGAAAGTGATTTTTAACTATTCGGATTCGCGAGTGGAATGCGACACGCAGCTGAGTAATAGAACAGTGAATGTGTTACGTGTGCATGTGGACGACGCAATTGGATTAACAACACATCTGGATTGACGGAGCTGGCACTGAGTCTAACGGTGCTGCCGGCATCGCGAGAAGCCAGTCTCGCCGCACCGCAGTCGTTCGCTGGAGCAGTTGGCGCAGCGCCTGCAATTGTGGGCCACGCAAACACACAACAGCCGTCGGAGAGCCGTCTGCAGTTCAACGTACAACGTCGCATCAGGAATCCTGGTACGCCGCGGCGGCAACGCCATACGTCGTGCAGAAGGAACTAAGTTAAGTGAAAAGCTGTTAAAAATTTTATTAACCTGCACTAAAAGACTGTCGGCGATGGAACCGCCAAAAGAAACTGAGGTTAAACTTAAATCAGAACCTATGTCTGTTGAGGGAACTGTAAATCCAGACAACGGTTCGAGTGTAAATATGCATGAAAGTAGTAATGTTAAAGTGAAATATGAAGTATTGTCTCCTGACAGTAGTGTGGGAAGGGGCAATGATTCAATAATAGAGACTCCTGTAGTAAAGCGGAAAGTAGAAATGGTAAATTTATTGGATGATAGTTTCTCTGATGAATTAAAAATGAAACAGTCATCAGAGATGGTAGAGTTTAAGAAGGAGCAGTTAGATATGACTAATCAATCAGAAGTTTCAGGTAGTTGTGATGATTCTGGTATTGGAGCTAGTTTTTCGTCACCTGAGTGTGATAAAAAGCCAGCTCGTGAGCAACCCAAAGATGCTGGGGCTGTTGATCTAAATGTTATATTACAAGCAACAGCTGCCAGTCAAACAAATTTTAATATGCGGTTTGAGGCAATGGACAATAAGTTAGAATCCAATAATGCTGAATTAAAGGCTGAAATAAGTGAACAGGTCAAAAGCAGTAATGCTGAAATGTCAGCCAGTAATGCTAGAATGAATGCTGAATTAAAGGCTGAAATAAGTGAACAGGTCAAAAGCAGTAATGCTGAAATGTCAGCCAGTAATGCTAGAATGAATGCTGAATTAAAGGCTGAAATAAGTGAACAGGTCAAAAGCAGTAATGCTGAAATGTCAGCCAGTAATGCTAGAATGAACGCTGAATTAAAGTCTGAAATTTTGGCCAGCCAAACAAATTTTAATAAACGATTGGAGGTAATGGACGATACCTTCAAGGCTGGTTGCAATAAGTTGAAAGAGGATCTAGACAGTTTGAATTATAAAATTGATTACAACCATGAGGATATTAAGAAAAAGGTTGCTCAACAGTTTTCTGAAATGTATAAAACAGTTAAATCCGAAGTTGCTGAGGTTCGCAAAGACTTCCAAATGGAAGATGCGAAGCTGGAGCACAAGTTAACAGAAAAGATCGAGGCGGAATCTGAACTGTGCTCAGATAGATTTAAAGATATTAATATTAAAGTAAACATATGTCAAGCAGATGTAGATGCAATTAAAACTGACACTACTCATATTGCGCAAAGAGTAGATAATGTTGAAATGAAAGTAGAAAATATCAGTACTAACATTGCCAACATTGAGAGTAAAGTAGCTTCAGTAACTTCTGGTAGTGGTAATGTACAACAAGTTGTAGCTGCAAACGCCGCTTTTATCGGGTGTCGGCAGTTCTTGCGGTTCGATCCAGATAAAAATATCCATCCGCTAGATTTCTGGAACGATTTTGAAGATGTGATTCCACCAACTTGGTCTGAACGAGAGAAAATCTCGTTTGTTAAAAGCCATTTAACAGGTGACGCCATGCGTTGGTCAGCTGATGTTATGTTGAAATGTAAAACATTAGCGGAATTTAAAACAGCTTTTATTAATGAGTATTGGTCTAGCAATAAGCAAAGTGAAGTGTTGAGAGAATTTTGGAGTGGGAAACGCTTCAATGCAGGCAAGGAATCACTTAAAGAGTTTGCTAGGTCATGGATTTCACGTTTGTCACATTTGGCGGAAAAGCTGAAACCTGAAATGATTATACTAGGTCTTGAAGCCAAACTGCCATGGTATTGGCAAACTAGAATTATATCTGCCCCTAGAGACAATCTGGATCGTTTCATTGAGTATTTGGAACGTGTAGAACGTGTTGCTGCCAATGAGGAGCAAGCACGTAATAACAGAAATGCCAATAACAATAATAGTAATTTTAGGAACGAGCAAAATGGCAATGTAAACATCAGAACAGTAGGTGTTCACCATCCTAAGAGAGGTAGGAATTGGGGAAATAATTATCAGAACCAACAATGGCGTCCAAGGGATAATAATTTTGTTCCAAACAGAAATATGCATGTAAACAACAGTACGGAAAGTAAGGCTATGCCAGCTAACTATAATGAAACTAAAGGAAACAGTAGTATGCCGAGGCAGGAAAACTAGTTCCCGTCTATGAGGACACTGGCGCTCACCAGGCGGTTACTTTTCCTATGCCAGTAGTTAAGGGAATTGGTAAGACAGATCAGAATACTCAAACTGAACATGTGGATGAAGAGTCGGTAGCAACTAAGGATACAACAGAAATATTAGATCACTCACAGTATTTGATAGATACCGTGTTAGAGACGCTTTCTAAGTGGGAAGAGAAAGAGAAGGCTCAGCAGTGTAACGATAGGGAGGAGCAACAAGATATTGAATTGTCAGGTGAAGAAGCAGAAGAAATTCATGCTTTTATTTACGATGAAGATGATGTGCTCTTATCTAAAGTGCCTGTGCAGGATGTTGATAATGTACTAATAGATTTAGGACAGGAGATAAGTGGGAATGTAGAGGGTAGGCTGTTTGGGGTCGATGAACCCAGTAGCTGTGACCAGTTGTCACTTGAGAAGGAAACCTACGATAATGGTGAAAGCGGTTTAGCTGTAACTAATGTTATGCCCGGTCTGGAGGCGCAGAATAGCTCAGACTACAGTAATTTGGGTCATGTTCAGCAAACTAAATGTAATGAAGTCGTGCGGTGTTTCGATTTAAAATTAATAGACCGACTGGAAAAGGCAGCTGAAAATGTAATTCAGGAAACCCCTACACACTGTGACCTAAATGTAATGAAGACAGATGTCGATCACTTTAGTTGGAGACAAATCCAAAAGGAACTACTAGATGAATTTGAGGAACCACCTGTACAACCTAGAATAAGCCACCCTATAATAATAGTGAATATGTTGGGTATCAATGTACGTTGTCTCTTAGACAGTGGAAGTGAGGTGAGTGCAATATCTCAGTCCTTCTTTGATGCATTACCTGGTAAAGACAAGCTTACAGTAATGAGAGTATCAGGACTAAGAATAATTGGTGCTACTGGCAAGGTGTCAAAAACGGTAAAGCAAGAAGCTTTACTCCCCTTTAACATAAACGGTAATTTAATTGATCATCCATGTTTAATTGTAAACAATCTCAGTATTGAGGTTTTAATTGGCATAGATTTCTTGTCAAAATATCAGAGTGTTGTTGACTTTGAAAGAAGCCAGTTAAAAATGGTCTTGCCAATAACCGGAGTAATTATAGTACCTTTTAGTGATAAACATGTAGTAACTGATCATGAAACTTGGGAGCTGCCTATACGAGTTCTGAAAAATAGGAGGTATTGGGACGAAGGTGTTAATCTTAGTAACAGTAAGCTGAACACAGAAGAAGAAGAAGCAATTATTTTGGACAAAATAGAAGCTAAATTGCAGGAAATCGATAAGATTTCAGACAATCAAAACGAAGAACTGAGACAGGTTCTAAAAAGGCATCATAAGGTATTTTCAGAGCGACCTGGCATAGTCAAAGGTTATGAATGTCAATTAAAGGTGAAACCTGGCCAAGTGTTTTTCAGGAAGCCATACCAAATACATGTAGCTAGGAAGGAGGCAGTTCGAAAGGAAATACAGAGAATGCTAGAATGGGGTGTGATTGAAAAAGCGGTCAGTGAGTACAATAATCCTCTTGTTGTTGTACCAAAAAGAGACGGGAGTGTCAGATTGGTCTTGGACGCTCGTTGGTTGAATGAAATAGTGGTTAGGGAAAGTGATAGACCGCAGAACATGGACGAGTTATTGCAAAAGTTCAGGGGAGTAAAATTCTTAACTTCTATGGACATCACGTGTGGGTATTGGAATTTGCCACTGGCGGAAAGTTCAAGGAAGTACACAGCTTTCTTGTACAATGGAGTTTGTTACCAATACCGTGTGGTACCTTTCGGACTTAATATCTCTGTTTGTGCCTTCGTACGTGTGATGTGCCATGTTTTAGGACCAGCTTTAAGTAATAAAATAACAGTCTACGTAGATGATCTGTTAATAGCAACTCCTACCTGGGAAGAACACATAGCTTTATTAGAGGAAGTGTTAGAGGCTATTGAGAAAGGTGGCATGAAACTAAAGATTGAAAAGACAGAGTGCGTTAAAGAGGAAATAGGTTTCTTGGGATATAGGATAAGTGGAAAAGGTATTCTGCCTGACCCAGGCAAGCTAGCAGTCATTGAAAAATTTGAGGCTCCCAGAAACAAGAAGCAGTTGAGATCAATGCTCGGTCTTTTCGGCTTCTATAGGCGTTTTGTTAGTGATCAGGCTTTTAATGCTCCCTGTCTTCACCTCCTGCTGAAAAAGAATACCCCTTGGGTTTGGACAGCAGAATGTCAACAGGCGTTTGAGGTGCTTAAACAATCTTTAATTAATAGTCCAATTTTGCATCATCCTGATTTTGAAAAACCATTCTGCATGTCTGTTGATGCTAGTGGCTATGGTATAGCTGTGGAGGTATTCCAAGTAGAAATAGAGAACGAACAAGAAGTGCACAAGACTATAGCTTTCGCCAGTCGATCTTTACAGGCAGCAGAGAGAAATTACGGCATCTCAGAACTGGAAGCATTAGCAATTGTATTTGGGGTACAGAAGTTTGAGCAGTATTTATTAGGTCACAAGATAATTGTTTACAGTGACCATAAGGCGTTGACCTTTTTAAAGACCTGTAAATTGAGGAATGCTCGTTTGGTAAGATGGTCATTGTATCTCCAGCAGTTTGACCTTGAAGTTAAATATATTCAAGGGAAAGACAATCTGGTAGCTGATGGGTTATCTAGAAGTGCAGAGCTCTGTGATGACGCGGGAATTACAGCCACCGACCTAAATGAAGTTCGAATGTTTGCATTGCACGAAGTAAAGGAAGAAAGTGCATTAAAGAGGGTGATTAAGAACTTGAGACGTGAGCAGAATGCAGATGACCAACTGAAATTAGTGAAGAGCTATTTAGGAAATGCGAGCTATCCTAAGGTTTCGCAATACTATTGTCTGCATAAAGGTATTCTGTTTAGGAGGAAAAAGGTAGGTGTTTCTGATTGGAAGCTGTGCTTTCCCTCACAACATGTAGACTTACTAATCGACTATGTACACCTGAGGTATGGGCACTACGGTGCAAAGAAGTGCATTGCAAAATTACAAGAGAAGGTTGTGTTTGACAACATGTACCGCCGTGTGGCCAAGCGTCAAGCATCGTGTGTAGTGTGCCAGAAAGTCCGTGCTGCCAACACCAGAATACAAGGGGATATGCATTCAGTAGAGCCAACTGAAACCCTAGAATTACTGGCTTGTGATTTGTTTGGCCCTCTTCCTGTTTCGAGGGGTGGTTGTACCCATGTTTTTGTTGTGGTGGATGGATTCAGTAAATATGTTAAACTATACCCAATTAAAAGAGCAAATGCAAAAACATTGGTTGAAAAGTTGGAAAAAGATTTCTTCGTGAACGTTGGCATTCCGAGGAATTTGCTGTCAGACAATGGACCTCAATTTACTTCTGATAGATTTAAGGAATGTCTAGATAAGGCCGGTGTGAAACATCTGAAAATATCTGCGTATTTCCCCCAAGGAAATATGAGTGAACGTATTATGAGGGAATTGAATAGGCTTTGCAGAACTTATTGTGCTCGGAAACACTCAAGTTGGTCAGAGCACATTAAGTATTTTGAGAATGTAATTAACAACCTAAGACATGATGCAACTGGTTTTGCACCTTGCGAATTGATGTTTGGCCAAGAACCGCACAATGTGATTGCAGATATGGTAGAATTCCCTATTCTAACGCAAATATCCACAGACGAGAAGAAACTAAAAGCTAGGGCTAATATGAGGAAAAGAGCGTTGGAAAGGAAGAAGCGTCATGACGCAAAAGCTGTACCTACTAGCTTTGAAATAGGTCAATTAGTCCTTGTCAAAACCAAAGAAAAATCAAAGAAAGTAAATGCAGAAACAAAGAAATTCATGTTCGTATACCAAGGACCTTTCAGGATAATAGGAAAACCACATGCCAATGCATATAGGCTGGAGTACCCAAAAAGTAAGAAGCTATTAGGTCTCAGGAACGTGATTGACCTAAAGAAATTCATAGGTAGTGAATGAATGCTGTAGGGAGGAGGTTGTTCTGTAACCTCTACACAGTGTGGCAGCTGTGCAGTCCCAGCTGTGTGAGATCTTCTTTCCCTTTCAGGTCTCACTCATTCTTCCTCTTTCCTGTCCTCAAAAATTTCGACCTTTTCTTTCCAAATACTAAAATTTTCCATTATGACTATCAAGCCAGCATTAAGCTAATGAATGCTGTAGGGAGGAGGTTGTTCTGTAACCTCTACACAGTGTGGCAGCTGTGCAGTCCCAGCTGTGTGAGATCTTCTTTCCTTTTCAGGTCTCACTCATTCTTCCTCTTTCCTGTCCTCAAAAATTTCGACCTCTTCTTTCCAGACATGAAAATTTTCTGTCATGGCTATCAAGCCATGAGTTCTGTAACCATTCTATCTACCGATTAGTGAAGAAAAATACCTAATGTGACAAACCTAATAGTGACAAACAACAGAGAAGTATGACGTAATTAAGATAAAATGTATTGGAGTAACAAGTATGTATAGAATCCAGGTAATATAGTAACTACAAAGTGTTGTTTTATTGGAAATGGTCCACCAACAGTAATTTAAAAAGAAATATGAATTCATGTACAAGCAGGATCTGAAGTGGTAGTGAAACCTAGTGTATGCATTAGAGCTAACTAAGAAATAGTAAAAGAGATTGCTTAGTGTTATGAAAAATATGCAGATAAGTTGTAAGGATAAACTCACCTGGTGTAGCAAGGAAAGGCAGTGTAATAGAATTGAGCAGTGTTTGTGGTTGAGACGTGAAGGACACGTCCCTGAAGTATTTATAAGGTTGGAGCTGGCCATTATTTTAGTGTAGTGTGTGACAAGATACACCTACACGTATTGAGGTTATGAGTTGGAGGCGTGAATGCAACCATAGGTACCCTTATGTTAGATGAGACAGAGCAGCTCATGGTGTCCTATAGGTTTAAGGAATTTAGCATTACGCTCGTCCATAATTACTTGATGCACTTTAGTGGTATGTCTGAGAGAGACTACCTGAGGTTTCAGCGTCCGATCGAGTGGAAATGGATTGCCACGTGAGCAAACTAATCAGCTGCAATACACTATGGATATGAAACAAATGTGCTATCCTGTGCTTTAAATGTTAATACAGTGAGTGTTAAATAAGTTCATACACTAGCAAAGTAAATAAATAACATACTGACAGACGTGAAACATTATTTTAGCTCAGCATAAATACACTTCAAAGTAAGTAAGTACCTAATTGCAGATGTGGAACTGACAACAGCAGAGGACCAATAAGTGGATTTAGTAGTCAACTAAACGTAGTGTGTTTTGAACACTCACAACTGTACTATTACCAAAAGTTACTCACATGTACAAAGAAGCTGAGAAAACAACCACTAATCATACTCATACTATCTCTAAGAATAAGGTAATCAAAGATGAGTCAGTTAAGTGCTTAAAATACAAATGTATCAGGAATGTACCGAGCATTGGTTCAGTGTTCCGGACCAGAAATAACAAATTCAGATTAAATATGATTTATGATTGTATGCCTTAGGAGCATAGATTTTCTCTGGTACGTGACTAACGGCGTTTTGAGCCATTTGTTTACCGATTTTATGACAGTTAAGTAACCGTAAGAGTAAAATTGAGAAAGGTTCTGTTAACTTTGTTCCAGCAACATACTGAAGGATAAAATGTATATATCCCCATTTCATTGTGACCCACCCTTAGATATTAAGTGAACAGAGTCTGAGGCACTCTTTTTGTTTGTTCTACAGGACAAACCAGATAATGGCAGCCTGGTAGCTGCTTGAAAGCGTGGAGTGACTTGGACACAACTCACAATGACCCCTCCCCTTTCCCCCATGTAATTTAGAGAGAACGTGAAGGACGCACACCATAGCAACTTCGCCTCCTCTACCCTTGTGAATGGAACTGTAGGACGCCAGCCAAAGCGGCTACAACCACGTGTGTAAAAATTATTTGTGAACTTTTCTTTCAGGTTTAGAAAAGACTGCTAAAAGATAATCATCTGTTTATGTATCATGTTATTTTCTTTGAATTTGTGTATGTAAAAATGTATTTAATGGATCTAAGATTTTCATAATTTTTCAATTTGTATGTGTTTGTTTGTCTAAGGCAATATGTATGCCAAAATATTTCATTGACTTTGCTTAAAATTTTGAGTAATGACATTGTTTAAAAGGCAGTGAACATGCCTACAATTTAAATAATTAATGTAGGTAATCAGTTTTCTTTAACGTTTCTACAGGTTTATATTTCAATTTTGAATTTTCATAGGGAGTTAAACTGTACTCTTGCTTCCCTTTTTCTAAATAAATTTTTTTTTCATTCATTAACATTCATAAACAAAATTTAAGTAGAGGGTGATGTAGGGAAGCAGCCTACTCACGCTGTAGTAAATTCACATCAGTTTCCATTGTGTGCCAGCCAGTCTGCTGTAACTAGCCCTGACGTCATAAATGTTGCACAATACCTTAAAAATCAAGCAAATGACCTAAAACTTTTCTAGCATGTCAGGAATAATACTGAATTAATGTGTGTTAAATATCAGTTCGATAACTTCAGTCATTTTCGAAATTTGGACGTTTTTCTAAAAAAATCATTGGCGCAACAGAAAAGAGCTAGAGACTTCAAAATTTATATTTAGATTCATCTTTCATAATGATTTAATAAAAACAGTACTTTGGATTTCACAAATTAAGACTTTAGTGGAAATTCATGATTTTCTGGTTTTTGTCTCAAAACTGAAGGAACCAAGGTAGATTAAGTAGACTAATAAATAAGGCTAGGATGTTTAGATTTAAATAGGTTGGAGGTGCGCTATGACTATGAAGATGTGAAAAGTTTCTTTTGAATACCTATAAAATTATAGCGATAGCGGATCTCAAAAGGGCCAGTTCAGAGCTCATCTACTGCGTACAGTGTAATTTAATTAATTCTCTCGCCCAGAATATTTAACTTAGCCACGTCAAAATTTTATTATCAATACTTACCTGTGTGCTGAATGCACGTTTAAATTAAGAGCTTCTTCGGCCATCAGCAAAAGAAGCTATAAATTATTATGTAACTTAAAGTGGTGCGTTACTAGCCCAGCGGCTAGTCGGAAGAGCCGATTTGATCAGGCGTTCCCTTAGTCGTCCGCACCGCGGCTTTATATATAAGAACGCTGCGCGAGGAAGCAAGGCCCCAGTTCTCTCCAGACACTGAATGACACGCCATCTGTGTCGGTAGTCGCGTCGCATCAGTGTATCTGCTACAAACAGCCTCGGGTGCCGTATTAAATTACTAGAGATATGCGGAACCATGAAAACATTTCATGTGAAGTGTTAATTCTGGAATGATTTTCATTATCTAGCTTCAGTTTGCGTATTGTCGTATTTTCACGTGCCGTCGCGGGACAGACATTCTACCAAATATTTAGCGTGGCGTTTGATGAAGTATTTTCATCAAATTATGGCGAGCATTCTTTTTAACATTTAATTCGGACATTTATAGTTGCATCAGCGCATTAGACTCTGAACTGCTCTGTTAGTTAGGTTGTAGGGATACTTGTGTTTTTTATCAGTGAATTTCAGAATATACTCAACTATTTTGGAAAACCGTTTTTGATTAGAAATCCCGGACAATCTCCTAATTCCTCAGAGCTATAAGCTGCAGCTATAATAACATTCTCAATTGAAGTGGGCACTAGGATCTCTATTTACTGGCTCCATGTTTTATTAAATCACTTTCTGGGTGCCAAGAAGTAAATAGAGAGCCAGTGTTGAGAACGGCGAAAGACAGCATTAACAACATTCTAAAAGCCAGAAACTGATTCTACATGCAAGCGTTTATCCAGCAAATAATTAAATTAATTTTGGTTTACAAACCCATCCGCCGCCCCACATATGGTGCATCGGCCGGGAAATCAATTAAGTGAAAGTGATTTTTAACTATTCGGATTCGCGAGTGGAATGCGACACACAGCTGAGTAATAGAACAGTGAATGTGTTACGTGTGCATGTGGACGACGCAATTGGATTAACAACACATCTGGATTGACGGAGCTGGCACTGAGTCTAACGGTGCTGCCGGCATCGCGAGAAGCCAGTCTCGCCGCACCGCAGTCGTTCGCTGGAGCAGTTGGCGCAGCGCCTGCAATTGCGGGCCACGCAAACACACAACAGCCGTCGGAGAGCCGTCTGCAGTTCAACGTACAACGTCGCATCAGGAATCCTGGTACGCCGCGGCGGCAACGCCATACGTCGTGCAGAAGGAACTAAGTTAAGTGAAAAGCTGTTAAAAATTTTATTAACCTGCACTAAAAGACTGTCGGCGATGGAACCGCCAAAAGAAACTGAGGTTAAACTTAAATCAGAACCTATGTCTGTTGAGGGAACTGTAAATCCAGACAACGGTTCGAGTGTAAATATGCATGAAAGTAGTAATGTTAAAGTGAAATATGAAGTATTGTCTCCTGACAGTAGTGTGGGAAGGGGCAATGATTCAATAATAGAGACTCCTGTAGTAAAGCGGAAAGTAGAAATGGTAAATTTATTGGATGATAGTTTCTCTGATGAATTAAAAATGAAACAGTCATCAGAGATGGTAGAGTTTAAGAAGGAGCAGTTAGATATGACTAATCAATCAGAAGTTTCAGGTAGTTGTGATGATTCTGGTATTGGAGCTAGTTTTTCGTCACCTGAGTGTGATAAAAAGCCAGCTCGTGAGCAACCCAAAGATGCTGGGGCTGTTGATCTAAATGTTATATTACAAGCAACAGCTGCCAGTCAAACAAATTTTAATATGCGGTTTGAGGCAATGGACAATAAGTTAGAATCCAATAATGCTGAATTAAAGGCTGAAATAAGTGAACAGGTCAAAAGCAGTAATGCTGAAATGTCAGCCAGTAATGCTAGAATGAATGCTGAATTAAAGGCTGAAATAAGTGAACAGGTCAAAAGCAGTAATGCTGAAATGTCAGCCAGTAATGCTAGAATGAATGCTGAATTAAAGGCTGAAATAAGTGAACAGGTCAAAAGCAGTAATGCTGAAATGTCAGCCAGTAATGCTAGAATGAACGCTGAATTAAAGTCTGAAATTTTGGCCAGCCAAACAAATTTTAATAAACGATTGGAGGTAATGGACGATACCTTCAAGGCTGGTTGCAATAAGTTGAAAGAGGATCTAGACAGTTTGAATTATAAAATTGATTACAACCATGAGGATATTAAGAAAAAGGTTGCTCAACAGTTTTCTGAAATGTATAAAACAGTTAAATCCGAAGTTGCTGAGGTTCGCAAAGACTTCCAAATGGAAGATGCGAAGCTGGAGCACAAGTTAACAGAAAAGATCGAGGCGGAATCTGAACTGTGCTCAGATAGATTTAAAGATATTAATATTAAAGTAAACATATGTCAAGCAGATGTAGATGCAATTAAAACTGACACTACTCATATTGCGCAAAGAGTAGATAATGTTGAAATGAAAGTAGAAAATATCAGTACTAACATTGCTAACATTGAGAGTAAAGTAGCTTCAGTAACTTCTGGTAGTGGTAATGTACAACAAGTTGTAGCTGCAAACGCCGCTTTTATCGGGTGTCGGCAGTTCTTGCGGTTCGATCCAGATAAAAATATCCATCCGCTAGATTTCTGGAACGATTTTGAAGATGTGATTCCACCAACTTGGTCTGAACGAGAGAAAATCTCGTTTGTTAAAAGCCATTTAACAGGTGACGCCATGCGTTGGTCAGCTGATGTTATGTTGAAATGTAAAACATTAGCGGAATTTAAAACAGCTTTTATTAATGAGTATTGGTCTAGCAATAAGCAAAGTGAAGTGTTGAGAGAATTTTGGAGTGGGAAACGCTTCAATGCAGGCAAGGAATCACTTAAAGAGTTTGCTAGGTCATGGATTTCACGTTTGTCACATTTGGCGGAAAAGCTGAAACCTGAAATGATTATACTAGGTCTTGAAGCCAAACTGCCGTGGTATTGGCAAACTAGAATTATATCTGCCCCTAGAGACAATCTGGATCGTTTCATTGAGTATTTGGAACGTGTAGAACGTGTTGCTGCCAATGAGGAGCAAGCACGTAATAACAGAAATGCCAATAACAATAATAGTAATTTTAGGAACGAGCAAAATGGCAATGTAAACATCAGAACAGTAGGTGTTCACCATCCTAAGAGAGGTAGGAATTGGGGAAATAATTATCAGAACCAACAATGGCGTCCAAGGGATAATAATTTTGTTCCAAACAGAAATATGCATGTAAACAACAGTACGGAAAGTAAGGCTATGCCAGCTAACTATAATGAAACTAAAGGAAACAGTAGTATGCCGAGGCAGGAAAACTAGTTCCCGTCTATGAGGACACTGGCGCTCACCAGGCGGTTACTTTTCCTATGCCAGTAGTTAAGGGAATTGGTAAGACAGATCAGAATACTCAAACTGAACATGTGGATGAAGAGTCGGTAGCAACTAAGGATACAACAGAAATATTAGATCACTCACAGTATTTGATAGATACCGTGTTAGAGACGCTTTCTAAGTGGGAAGAGAAAGAGAAGGCTCAGCAGTGTAACGATAGGGAGGAGCAACAAGATATTGAATTGTCAGGTGAAGAAGCAGAAGAAATTCATGCTTTTATTTACGATGAAGATGATGTGCTCTTATCTAAAGTGCCTGTGCAGGATGTTGATAATGTACTAATAGATTTAGGACAGGAGATAAGTGGGAATGTAGAGGGTAGGCTGTTTGGGGTCGATGAACCCAGTAGCTGTGACCAGTTGTCACTTGAGAAGGAAACCTACGATAATGGTGAAAGCGGTTTAGCTGTAACTAATGTTATGCCCGGTCTGGAGGCGCAGAATAGCTCAGACTACAGTAATTTGGGTCATGTTCAGCAAACTAAATGTAATGAAGTCGTGCGGTGTTTCGATTTAAAATTAATAGACCGACTGGAAAAGGCAGCTGAAAATGTAATTCAGGAAACCCCTACACACTGTGACCTAAATGTAATGAAGACAGATGTCGATCACTTTAGTTGGAGACAAATCCAAAAGGAACTACTAGATGAATTTGAGGAACCACCTGTACAACCTAGAATAAGCCACCCTATAATAATAGTGAATATGTTGGGTATCAATGTACGTTGTCTCTTAGACAGTGGAAGTGAGGTGAGTGCAATATCTCAGTCCTTCTTTGATGCATTACCTGGTAAAGACAAGCTTACAGTAATGAGAGTATCAGGACTAAGAATAATTGGTGCTACTGGCAAGGTGTCAAAAACGGTAAAGCAAGAAGCTTTACTCCCCTTTAACATAAATGGTAATTTAATTGATCATCCATGTTTAATTGTAAACAATCTCAGTATTGAGGTTTTAATTGGCATAGATTTCTTGTCAAAATATCAGAGTGTTGTTGACTTTGAAAGAAGCCAGTTAAAAATGGTCTTGCCAATAACCGGAGTAATTATAGTACCTTTTAGTGATAAACATGTAGTAACTGATCATGAAACTTGGGAGCTGCCTATACGAGTTCTGAAAAATAGGAGGTATTGGGACGAAGGTGTTAATCTTAGTAACAGTAAGCTGAACACAGAAGAAGAAGAAGCAATTATTTTGGACAAAATAGAAGCTAAATTGCAGGAAATCGATAAGATTTCAGACAATCAAAACGAAGAACTGAGACAGGTTCTAAAAAGGCATCATAAGGTATTTTCAGAGCGACCTGGCATAGTCAAAGGTTATGAATGTCAATTAAAGGTGAAACCTGGCCAAGTGTTTTTCAGGAAGCCATACCAAATACATGTAGCTAGGAAGGAGGCAGTTCGAAAGGAAATACAGAGAATGCTAGAATGGGGTGTGATTGAAAAAGCGGTCAGTGAGTACAATAATCCTCTTGTTGTTGTACCAAAAAGAGACGGGAGTGTCAGATTGGTCTTGGACGCTCGTTGGTTGAATGAAATAGTGGTTAGGGAAAGTGATAGACCGCAGAACATGGACGAGTTATTGCAAAAGTTCAGGGGAGTAAAATTCTTAACTTCTATGGACATCACGTGTGGGTATTGGAATTTGCCACTGGCGGAAAGTTCAAGGAAGTACACAGCTTTCTTGTATAAAGGAGTTTGTTACCAATACCGTGTGGTACCTTTCGGACTTAATATCTCTGTTTGTGCCTTCGTACGTGTGATGTGCCATGTTTTAGGACCAGCTTTAAGTAATAAAATAACAGTCTACGTAGATGATCTGTTAATAGCAACTCCTACCTGGGAAGAACACATAGCTTTATTAGAGGAAGTGTTAGAGGCTATTGAGAAAGGTGGCATGAAACTAAAGATTGAAAAGACAGAGTGCGTTAAAGAGGAAATAGGTTTCTTGGGATATAGGATAAGTGGAAAAGGTATTCTGCCTGACCCAGGCAAGCTAGCAGTCATTGAAAAATTTGAGGCTCCCAGAAACAAGAAGCAGTTGAGATCAATGCTCGGTCTTTTCGGCTTCTATAGGCGTTTTGTTAGTGATCAGGCTTTTAATGCTCCCTGTCTTCACCTCCTGCTGAAAAAGAATACCCCTTGGGTTTGGACAGCAGAATGTCAACAGGCGTTTGAGGTGCTTAAACAATCTTTAATTAATAGTCCAATTTTGCATCATCCTGATTTTGAAAAACCATTCTGCATGTCTGTTGATGCTAGTGGCTATGGTATAGCTGTGGAGGTATTCCAAGTAGAAATAGAGAACGAACAAGAAGTGCACAAGACTATAGCTTTCGCCAGTCGATCTTTACAGGCAGCAGAGAGAAATTACGGCATCTCAGAACTGGAAGCATTAGCAATTGTATTTGGGGTACAGAAGTTTGAGCAGTATTTATTAGGTCACAAGATAATTGTTTACAGTGACCATAAGGCGTTGACCTTTTTAAAGACCTGTAAATTGAGGAATGCTCGTTTGGTAAGATGGTCATTGTATCTCCAGCAGTTTGACCTTGAAGTTAAATATATTCAAGGGAAAGACAATCTGGTAGCTGATGGGTTATCTAGAAGTGCAGAGCTCTGTGATGACGCGGGAATTACAGCCACCGACCTAAATGAAGTTCGAATGTTTGCATTGCACGAAGTAAAGGAAGAAAGTGCATTAAAGAGGGTGATTAAGAACTTGAGACGTGAGCAGAATGCAGATGACCAACTGAAATTAGTGAAGAGCTATTTAGGAAATGCGAGCTATCCTAAGGTTTCGCAATACTATTGTCTGCATAAAGGTATTCTGTTTAGGAGGAAAAAGGTAGGTGTTTCTGATTGGAAGCTGTGCTTTCCCTCACAACATGTAGACTTACTAATCGACTATGTACACCTGAGGTATGGGCACTACGGTGCAAAGAAGTGCATTGCAAAATTACAAGAGAAGGTTGTGTTTGACAACATGTACCGCCGTGTGGCCAAGCGTCAAGCATCGTGTGTAGTGTGCCAGAAAGTCCGTGCTGCCAACACCAGAATACAAGGGGATATGCATTCAGTAGAGCCAACTGAAACCCTAGAATTACTGGCTTGTGATTTGTTTGGCCCTCTTCCTGTTTCGAGGGGTGGTTGTACCCATGTTTTTGTTGTGGTGGATGGATTCAGTAAATATGTTAAACTATACCCAATTAAAAGAGCAAATGCAAAAACATTGGTTGAAAAGTTGGAAAAAGATTTCTTCGTGAACGTTGGCATTCCGAGGAATTTGCTGTCAGACAATGGACCTCAATTTACTTCTGATAGATTTAAGGAATGTCTAGATAAGGCCGGTGTGAAACATCTGAAAATATCTGCGTATTTCCCCCAAGGAAATATGAGTGAACGTATTATGAGGGAATTGAATAGGCTTTGCAGAACTTATTGTGCTCGGAAACACTCAAGTTGGTCAGAGCACATTAAGTATTTTGAGAATGTAATTAACAACCTAAGACATGATGCAACTGGTTTTGCACCTTGCGAATTGATGTTTGGCCAAGAACCGCACAATGTGATTGCAGATATGGTAGAATTCCCTATTCTAACGCAAATATCCACAGACGAGAAGAAACTAAAAGCTAGGGCTAATATGAGGAAAAGAGCGTTGGAAAGGAAGAAGCGTCATGACGCAAAAGCTGTACCTACTAGCTTTGAAATAGGTCAATTAGTCCTTGTCAAAACCAAAGAAAAATCAAAGAAAGTAAATGCAGAAACAAAGAAATTCATGTTCGTATACCAAGGACCTTTCAGGATAATAGGAAAACCACATGCCAATGCATATAGGCTGGAGTACCCAAAAAGTAAGAAGCTATTAGGTCTCAGGAACGTGATTGACCTAAAGAAATTCATAGGTAGTGAATGAATGCTGTAGGGAGGAGGTTGTTCTGTAACCTCTACACAGTGTGGCAGCTGTGCAGTCCCAGCTGTGTGAGATCTTCTTTCCCTTTCAGGTCTCACTCATTCTTCCTCTTTCCTGTCCTCAAAAATTTCGACCTTTTCTTTCCAAATACTAAAATTTTCCGTTATGACTATCAAGCCAGCATTAAGCTAATGAATGCTGTAGGGAGGAGGTTGTTCTGTAACCTCTACACAGTGTGGCAGCTGTGCAGTCCCAGCTGTGTGAGATCTTCTTTCCTTTTCAGGTCTCACTCATTCTTCCTCTTTCCTGTCCTCAAAAATTTCGACCTCTTCTTTCCAGACATGAAAATTTTCTGTCATGGCTATCAAGCCATGAGTTATGTAACCATTCTATCTACCGATTAGTGAAGAAAAATACCTAATGTGACAAACCTAATAGTGACAAACAATAGAGAAGTATGACGTAATTAAGATAAAATGTATTGGAGTAACAAGTATGTATAGAATCCAGGTAATATAGTAACTACAAAGTGTTGTTTTATTGGAAATGGTCCACCAACAGTAATTTAAAAAGAAATATGAATTCATGTACAAGCAGGATCTGAAGTGGTAGTGAAACTAGTGTATGCATTAGAGCTAACTAAGAAATAGTAAAAGAGATTGCTTAGTGTTATGAAAAATATGCAGATAAGTTGTAAGGATAAACTCACCTGGTGTAGCAAGGAAAGGCAGTGTAATAGAATTGAGCAGTGTTTGTGGTTGAGACGTGAAGGACACGTCCCTGAAGTATTTATAAGGTTGGAGCTGGCCATTATTTTAGTGTAGTGTGTGACAGGATACACCTACACGTATTGAGGTTATGAGTTGGAGGCGTGAATGCAACCATAGGTACCCTTATGTTAGATGAGACAGAGCAGCTCATGGTGTCCTATAGGTTTAAGGAATTTAGCATTACGCTCGTCCATAATTACTTGATGCACTTTAGTGGTATGTCTGAGAGAGACTACCTGAGGTTTCAGCGTCCGATCGAGTGGAAATGGATTGCCACGTGAGCAAACTAATCAGCTGCAATACACTATGGATATGAAACAAATGTGCTATCCTGTGCTTTAAATGTTAATACAGTGAGTGTTAAATAAGTTCATACACTAGCAAAGTAAATAAATAACATACTGACAGACGTGAAACATTATTTTAGCTCAGCATAAATACACTTCAAAGTAAGTAAGTACCTAATTGCAGATGTGGAACTGACAACAGCAGAGGACCAATAAGTGGATTTAGTAGTCAACTAAACGTAGTGTGTTTTGAACACTCACAACTGTACTATTACCAAAAGTTACTCACATGTACAAAGAAGCTGAGAAAACAACCACTAATCATACTCATACTATCTCTAAGAATAAGGTAATCAAAGATGAGTCAGTTAAGTGCTTAAAATACAAATGTATCAGGAATGTACCGAGCATTGGTTCAGTGTTCCGGACCAGAAATAACAAATTCAGATTAAATATGATTTATGATTGTATGCCTTAGGAGCATAGATTTTCTCTGGTACGTGACTAACGGCGTTTTGAGCCATTTGTTTACCGATTTTATGACAGTTAAGTAACCGTAAGAGTAAAATTGAGAAAGGTTCTGTTAACTTTGTTCCAGCAACATACTGAAGGATAAAATGTATATATCCCCATTTCATTGTGACCCACCCTTAGATATTAAGTGAACAGAGTCTGAGGCACTCTTTTTGTTTGTTCTACAGGACAAACCAGATAATGGCAGCCTGGTAGCTGCTTGAAAGCGTGGAGTGACTTGGACACAACTCACAATGACCCCTCCCCTTTCCCCCATGTAATTTAGAGAGAACGTGAAGGACGCACACCATAGCAACTTCGCCTCCTCTACCCTTGTGAATGGAACTGTAGGACGCCAGCCAAAGCGGCTACAACCACGTGTGTAAAAATTATTTGTGAACTTTTCTTTCAGGTTTAGAAAAGACTGCTAAAAGATAATCATCTGTTTATGTATCATGTTATTTTCTTTGAATTTGTGTATGTAAAAATGTATTTAATGGATCTAAGATTTTCATAATTTTTCAATTTGTATGTGTTTGTTTGTCTAAGGCAATATGTATGCCAAAATATTTCATTGACTTTGCTTAAAATTTTGAGTAATGACATTGTTTAAAAGGCAGTGAACATGCCTACAATTTAAATAATTAATGTAGGTAATCAGTTTTCTTTAACGTTTCTACAGGTTTATATTTCAATTTTGAATTTTCATAGGGAGTTAAACTGTACTCTTGCTTCCCTTTTTCTAATTAAATTTTTTTTTCATTCATTAACATTCATAAACAAAATTTAAGTAGAGGGTGATGTAGGGAAGCAGCCTACTCACGCTGTAGTAAATTCACATCAGTTTCCATTGTGTGCCAGCCAGTCTGCTGTAACTAGCCCTGACGTCATAAATGTTGCACAATACCTTAAAAATCAAGCAAATGACCTAAAACTTTTCTAGCATGTCAGGAATAATACTGAATTAATGTGTGTTAAATATCAGTTCGATAACTTCAGTCATTTTCGAAATTTGGACGTTTTTCTAAAAAAATCATTGGCGCAACAGAAAAGAGCTAGAGACTTCAAAATTTATATTTAGATTCATCTTTCATAATGATTTAATAAAAACAGTACTTTGGATTTCACAAATTAAGACTTTAGTGGAAATTCATGATTTTCTGGTTTCCGTCTCAAAACTGAAGGAACCAAGGTAGATTAAGTAGACTAATAAATAAGGCTAGGATGTTTAGATTTAAATAGGTTGGAGGTCCGCTATGACTATGAAGATGTGAAAAGTTTCTTTTGAATACCTATAAAATTATAGCGATAGCGGATCTCAAAAGGGCCAGTTCAGAGCTCATCTACTGCGTACAGTGTAATTTAATTAATTCTCTCGCCCAGAATATTTAACTTAGCCACGTCAAAATTTTATTATCAATACTTACCTGTGTGCTGAATGCACATTTAAATTAAGAGCTTCTTCGGCCATCAGCAAAAGAAGCTATAAATTATTATGTAACTTAAAGTGGTGCGTTACTAGCCCAGCGGCTAGTCGGAAGAGCCGATTTGATCAGGCGTTCCCTTAGTCGTTCGCACCGCGGCTTTATATATAAGAACGCTGCGCGAGGAAGCAAGGCCCCAGTTCTCTCCAGACGCTGAATGACACGCCATCTGTGTTGGTAGTCGCGTCGCATCAGTGTATCTGCTACAAACAGCCTCGGGTGCCGTATTAAGTTACTAGAGATATGCGGAACCATGAAAACATTTCATGTGAAGTGTTAATTCTGGAATGATTTTCATTATCTAGCTTCAGTTTGCGTATTGTCGTATTTTCACGTGCCGTCGCGGGACAGACATTCTACCAAATATTTAGCGTGGCGTTTGATGAAGTATTTTCATCAAATTATGGCGAGCATTCTTTTTAACATTTAATTCGGACATTTATAGTTGCATCAGCGCATTAGACTCTGAACTGCTCTGTTAGTTAGGTTGTAGGGATACTTGTGTTTTTTATCAGTGAATTTCAGAATATACTCAACTATTTTGGAAAACCGTTTTTGATTAGAAATCCCGGACAATCTCCTAATTCCTCAGAGCTATAAGCTGCAGCTATAATAACATTCTCAATTGAAGTGGGCACTAGGATCTCTAATTACTGGCTCCATGTTTTATTAAATCACTTTCTGGGTGCCAAGAAGTAAATAGAGAGCCAGTGTTGAGAACGGCGAAAGACAGCATTAACAACATTCTAAAAGCCAGAAACTGATTCTACATACAAGCGTTTATCCAGCAAATAATTAAATTAATTTTGGTTTACAAACCCATCCGCCGCCCCACAAGCGCACAGAGTTTCTTCTCAACAGCTACTGCTTTCATACAGAAGACATAAACCCTAACTAAGGTGTATACCTGGGCAAGAAAACAATTCCCGGATTCCCTGTTAAAAACACACTTTCTAGGGTGAAAAAATTTTCCCAGCTCGAAGTATATTTTCCCATGTTAAAAGATAGTACTGTTTTCCTCGGAGCCGGCCACTGTGGTCGAGAGTTTCTAGGCGCTTCAGTCCGGAACCGCGCTGCTGCTTTAGTCGTAGGTTCGAATCCTGCCTCAGGCATGGATGTGTGTGATGTTCTTAGGTTAGTTTGGTTTACGTAGTTCTATGTATAGAGGACTGATGACCTCAGATGTTATGTCCCATAGTGCTTAGAGCCATTTCAACCATTTTTCCCTTGTAGCTGTAAACCTTATCAATCCTTTGAATGGTGATGGATTTATAAACCAGTGTAGAACTTTCTGGCACTTTAGGAATCTCAAGCTAGCTGAAAGATCTTTGATGCATGGAAACATGTGCACTACATATTTTCGTATCACGAAAGTATGAATACGAATTCCACCAATCACAACACGGTAGCTTACAAAGCACTGAAATCAAAATTGTGAGATGCTTTTGTCGGTCAGGTATAGCTCTTGACACATGATCTCGCCAGCCAATGACAGCAGATATTCAGAGCATAGGACATGTTACACAGTCACCCAATAGCAACATGAATGTTAAACCGCACAAACACACAAATAGGAAATGTTAATGGTTTAAATTAACATACACACGGTACAACCACAAGAAAAGCTAAGGTTTCACATATAATATTGACTCTCACAAATAATTTACTGTTTTTCCGAGTGTGTGGTTAGGTACAACACTAAGAGCACCAGCTTCAATTGCAGCAGCTGAATATTTCCCACAAGTATGTTCATAAGTTTCGCTGCTGTGCACCTGACACTTTGTGGGTTACATGGCTGAATCCATGTTCTGTAGAGTGCTTCCACTTTTCCCATAGTAAAGGCAGTTACATGGGACATTGCTGAAGAGCTTCGCACTTTTCCTTGAAAGACAACTATACTTTCTGCCAGCATTATGGCATAATCTGTGATCAATGAAAGAACTGAAATAAATATGACAGACTAAAATCGAAACTTGGACTTTTTTGCGAGTTACCTTTTTATGATATATCCAACAATTGTGGCATAAAAATTTTAAGTCATGGCATAAATGGCTGGTCTTCTGGCCTCAAAATTTTTCTGCGTGGCTGGTCCTCAGTGTTAAATTTTGAAGGAGAGTCTGATGCTTTGTAATTTAAGGAAGTCATGGATCATTCTCACAAGTAACATCACCTAGCGCAGAAGGAAACTTACTTTGAAAGTAATGCTTCTGAAACCAATATTCACAATATTTTCCCATGCCCTGTTAGAAATGTAAGCAGTTGTGACGTCCACTCATCAAACCGAGTCCCAGGAATGAAACATATTGAAAGCAGTTTGTTGTTACAAAGCATTGTCGTCTTTAACATTGCCGTCGGCAGATGCTTGTGTGTGTAAAGTGTTTCGTTGTTCTAAATGGCGCTTTTTCTTTGCAACTAAACTTCTATTTTGGTGTTATTCTCTCGTTTATGTTTTATTGCTGCAGTATTATTCTGCAATGGCGAACTAAAGCAAAAAATTTTTGTTGGCATATCAGTTTTTACCGATCAAAATAAAAAAAATTAAACTGAAAAATAAAATAATCAAGAATTCCTGAAATACTGAAAAATCCCTGGGCTTTTCCTAAATCTCTCCCAGATGAAAAAATTCCTGGGTTTTGCGTCGTTTTCCCAGTTGTTCAGGGGCGTGTACACCCTGTTAACCCCTTACACCAACAATCACTTCATAAAAGGAATCAACACGTCACCAAGACGCAAACAGCATGCTGATGTCAAAACAGCAAACATTTCACCTCCTGATTGCTTACGATATTTCCACCTGGTGTCAGAATGTGGAACTATATTTTTTTCAGCTTACTCCATGATAAATGAGCATATCTACTTCGTTTCAGCACCGTGTGATGTTTACAGACCACACTGCAGCACTTGGAACACTGTCAGTTTCATTATAACCAGCCGGTACAATACCAGTTAATGGGTAAATATGTTTAGTTCACCATACCTCATTTTAATTTTTCTCTGAGTTTGTCCCTTGTATTGGCTTTTGCAGCTATGTTCTTGTACAGATAATGTTATTCAATCTGTGTTTACCTGTTTAAAAGGAATTTAATAATATAAATGCTTGTGTACTGTTTTCTTTTGGCATTATTTAATTTTAGTACTATTGGCATATCTTTGCCACTGATCCACAACATTTATTTCTGATACATACAGGGTGACAATTACTGAACTACATGAAATAAAATCGTCATAACTTCCGAACAGATTATATCTGGACGTTCGAACTGCATGGTTGGCTGCAGGACATGATGGGAATTAGTATGTGCATTGTTGTTTATTTTAGCAATGAGCCCACTTTCATTAGGATGGTTCGTCGATAAGCAAAGCTGATGCACTGGGGGACTGCAAATACACATCTCACTATCGAGAAATCTCTTCGCCCACCAGTGGATGGGTGTGTGGTATGGTGTGCAATGCCCAGTCGTGGAATAGTCGGTGTTATATTCCTTGATGGCATGGAGACTACCAAATGGTACATGAAGGTTTTGGAAGACGATTCTATCCGCTTATCCAAAGTGAACCAAGATCTGGTTCATACAACACAGACCTCGACCCCACTGAAGCAGGTGTGTTTGATGTCCTGGAGAAGCACTTTGGGGACTGCATTATGGCTCTGGGGTACCCAGAGGCCACTGGTATGGGCCTTGATTGGCCATCACATTCTCCTAAACTGAACACATCTGACTCTTTTTTGTAGGGCTATATTAAAGAAAAGGTTTACAGCAATAATCCCAAAACCATTGTCAACCTGAAAACAGACACTGAGGAGCTCACCGACAACACTGATGTTCTGACACTTCAGTGGGTCATGCAGAATTTAGCTATTTGTCTGTGCTGCATCATCGCCAATGATGGCAGGCGTAACAAACATGTCATAACCTTAATCTGTATGTATAGTAAAGTTTACATGTTGAATAATGTGTGTGAATGCCGTTGTTTTTAACTAGTTTATGATTTGTTTTCATGTAGATCAGTTTGAGAGAGAGCATTAGGGAATGATTGACAGGAACAGGGGAAATAAATACAGTAGAAGCAGAATGGGTAGCTTTGAGAGATGAAATAGTGAAGGCAGAAAAGGATCAAATAGGTAAAAAGACGAGGGCTAGAAGACATCCTTGGGTAACAGAAGAGATACTGAATTTAATTGATTAAAGGAGAAAAGATAAAAATGCAGTAAATGAAGCAGGCAAAAATTAATACAAACGTCTCAAAAATGATATCGACAGGAAGTGCAAAATGGCTAAGCAGGGGTGGCTAGAGGACAAATGTAAGGATGTAGAAGCATATACCACTTGGAGTAAGAAAGATGCTGCTTACAGGAAAATTAAAGAGATCTTTGGAGAAAAGAGAACCACTTGTATGAATGTCAGGAGCTCAGATGTAAAACCAATTCTAAGCAACGAAGGGAAGGCAGAAAGGTGGAAGGAACATATAGAGAGTCTATACAAGGGCGTTGTAACTGATTGCAATATTATGGAAATGGAAGAGGGTGTAGATGAAGATGAAATGGCAGATGTGATACTGCATGAAGAATTTGACAGATCACCGAAAGACGTTAAGTCGAAACAAGGCCCTGGAAGTGGACAACATTCCATTAGAACTATTGATAGCCTTGGGAGAGCCAGCCCTGAGACACACGAAATACCCTCAGATTTCAAGAAGAATATAATAATTCCAATCCCAAAGACAGCAGGTATTGAAAGGTGTGTAAATTACCGAATTATCAAGTCAATAACTCACAGCTGCAAAATACTAACATGAATTCTTTACAGACAACTGGTAGAAGCCAACCTCTGGAAAATCATTTGGCTTCTGTAGAAATGTTGGAAAATGTGAGGCAGTATTGACCCTATGACTTATCTTAGAAAATAGATCAGGAAAGGCCAACCTACGTTTCTAGCAATTGTAGACTTAGATAAAGCTTTTGACAATGTTGACTGGAATAATCTCTTTCAAATTCTGAAGGTAGCAGGGGTCAAATTCAAGTAGCGAAAGGTTATTTACAATTTGTGCAGAAACTAGATGGGGTCATTCCTTGTCAAATCAACACACTTTAAATAAAAATTTGACCTCACCCTCTTAGATTTTGCTGAAAGTTGCTATACTTATGCTGGATGCTGTAACTAAGAAAAATAACAAATTTCAATATTTCACCTCAAACCATTCCTGAAATATGGTCATGTGAGCTTTTCAAAAACTGGCCAAAAATAAGTTAAAATTGCCCTAGGAGCTGTCCTAACTGAGCTAGAGACCTGAGAAAGGTGTCATTTTGCAGCATTTTTCATGCTCTTTCCAGTGATATACAACAAAACATAGCTTCTAATTAATAACCTTTTTCAAAATACCCAATTAATATTTTGATTTAATTTTTTTACAGGATGTAAATAATAGAAAATTTTACAAATATTTCCATAACTTCTTCATAATGTAAATCACATGGCAAAATATATATGTGGGATGATGATGGGTTCATTGTCAAAAAAATTATTCTGGACTCTTGTTAACTAACAGCCATAGTTTGACCAAACTGACCTTTAACAAACAGGAATTTCATTAAAATATATTGAAACGTAAGTAAAAAAAAAGTATTAGAAGTATCAAAATATCACCTTCTTCAAACAAAACTGAACAACATTTTCTACAATTGATTGCTTATCTTTTAGTTTCTTACAGTTTAAACTGATAGTCTATTAATAGGCAAAACGAAATGTTGAGTGTGGGACCTATAGCTAAGATTTAAATAAGGTGTGAAAAACTTGTAAGAAGATTATTGATGTAATACTTCTGGTCCCACAGACTTACACAATACTTAAGTGTATCTATAAGAATTTCATGATTAACATAGTCACAAACCTTTGAGAGATAGCAGACAATCCTAATGGGTGATGTTCCAGTACTCAGACCATTTATTTTTCTGTTGAAGTGCCATTCTGACGATGAAATTGACTTTGTTAGTATTACATTTTTCAAACAGGTGAAGCTAGTCCTGAATACATTACTTTTTCAAGAATTTCGGATGAAGATGCTGAGTGGTCGTTATCAGCATCCAACCGATGCAATGGTTTGAAAACAGCATATTTCATTCTATCCAGAAAAATGCCCTATTCAAGTGAACTACTTCATGTGTGGCTACGAATCCTACTTATCTGTTGCCAACAAGCTTTTAGTACTATGTTGGAAATGCCATAAATCCCATGTGAGCTTTTGCTTTGAGTGCATTTATTATTTTCCTAATTTCAGTTGGAGAGGTGGGATGAAATTCATTTTTATCAACTTGCATAGGTACTGCCTTTTCAATATACTGCCTTGTAATTTCTAATGAACAGCTGGGTCCTATTTCCTCTATAACACTTAAAAAAATCATTATCAAATTATTTTCAAATTCTGACTTGTCACTAACTTTTCATTGAGTTTGACAGAGATAGAGTCTTCCTGCACTCTCAGTTTTCTTGTTTCCCTTTTAACAATGTAATAAGTTATTTTAATTTTGTTTCCAGAGGTAATAATCTCAGACATAATGCGCATACTTCTAGACTTTTTAATAACTTTTCTTCATACAGTGCAACAGTTTCTGTTATGTTGGACTGTTTCTGGATCATTACTTCTTCTAGTGGTAACATACAGTTCCCTTTTCTGTTTACAACAAATATATCTCTTTTGTAGGCTACAGATTTTTTAGATGGTTTCTTATAATTATGTTTCCCCATTTTCTTAGGGATACTATTTTTATCAAATATTTCCACATAGTTATCATGAAATAGGTTAAATTATAAACTAGCACAAGGTTCCACGTAAACCTCATCCCCACACTGTTGCAAGCTTTCCCTAAAATTTCCAGTTGTTAAGCTGAATGCACTATTGTGCAGGACTGTTTTGCAATACTTCTATGGGGCTATGTCATATACTGTAACTAGCTGTGCATCGTGATCAGAAATACCATTGTAAACAGGAAAAGTTTTTATTTGATTGTATTTGTCTTTGTAGTAAAATCAAAAACTGATGTCAAACTAAAACAACCAAGTAATACATCAAGGTCCTCCTTTCTATCAGCCTATTTCTGAAAATCGACATTGAATTCCCCATAAACATAATTTGCCTCTCTGAAAAAGATACCATAACAAAAAAAAACAAGTTTTTTTTCAGAAATAGCTTAAAATTTTCCAGTTGGGATCTATACACAGCTACAAATATAAAAGTGCAATTATTTAGTTTCAGCGCACAGGCACATGCTTCTCCATGTTGCTCTACACAATTTTTTTTTCGTTTTTAAATTTTTCATACTGTATTAATTTTAACGTATGAAGTCTGTTCAAAAAATTCCAGAACTTTATCAACTAAGTTTTTCTATGCTTACGTTTCACTTATTGTGCACGGTCTCTTTCGAAGTAATCTCCTCCATAATTGATCCACCGTTCCCAATGCAGTTTCAACTTCTGGAAGCAGTCTTCGTATGCCTCTTGCTGGACTGGGCACCGTGCTGTCTATGAATATTCTTCAACCTCGTCTATCATTGCAAATCTTCGCCCTTTCAATGGTGTTCTCAGCTTTCGAAATAAAAAAAAAAAAAAAGTCTACATGAGCCACGCCTGAAAAGTATGGAGGATGAGGCAGCACAGTGATTTCGGTTTTTTTGCAACAGTCATGCACCAACATGGATGAATGTGTGGCTGCACTAACGTCATGCAAGAGCCATGAATTGTCTCACCACATTTCAGGCCGTTTCTTTCTTACATTTTCTTCCAAGTGTTGCAACACCTATCGTTAGAAACATCAATGCACAATTCGTCCCTGTAGCACAATTTCATCATGAACTAATCCTTCAAAGTCAAAGGAAACTATCAGCACAGCTTTCACATCTGACCTGACCTGGTGAGCTTTATTTGGTCTTCGAGAACCTTTCCCTAACGTCTCATCACGAGTTATGATTCTCTTAAACGTCATCTCATTCTCATTTGTACAATCCGAAAGCTCTTCACAGATTACGAGGTGAAGGTCTTGACTCGAATTATGGGATGAATTTGACAGCAACATGATGAATTCCAAAATGTAGCATCAGGATTCCATAAAATTATCCACCAGAAATGTTACATTCTTCTGAAATTTCTCGGACAGTCATTCTCTGATTGGCATGCGCAATTTCGTTCATGTTCCAGACAAGCATCGTTGTTAGATGTCAAAGGCCATCATGAATGAGGTTCGTCTGTAACATCCATCCGGCCACATGTAAACTATGTGAAATATTCCTTACACCGAGTATGGCTTAAGCACTCACAATGTTCCTGCATCATTTGGTGTGTCTCTGTAAAGATTTTCTCGAGTTTCGTGCAGCATTTAATGCAGAATAATTGACCCTCTAACACTGTCATTTCAAAATTCGCAAACTGTGCCACACATTCTACTCAATACAGCGCTATACAAAAACTAACGGACACAAAACAATAAAACTTCCGGCAAACACACATTAAAAACAAGTGTGTGCAGGGATGCCAACTGCACTCCGCTCCAAGACACCATTGACGTGAAATTACGAATGTTCTGGAATTTTTTGAACAGACTTTGTATATGGCAGCTCCTCCTCTTTCCATAATGTGTAGACTTACATATGCTGAAGGCTTATACTCACCAACATTTTCCTTTTTCACATCTTTGATATGATGTTTGCACAGGTGTAGTACATTTTTCCACCCTCAGTTCTAAATCTTCTAGATGCATAAGCAGCTCATCTATTTTAATTTTTTTACTCCCCTGACGGTATGATGTGATAGACTAACACTATTTTTCACTGTACTTTTATGAGAATTTCTGTAGTACCCATCTGTCTGAGATTCTCATTAAAATTAATTTCATTCAATGTTGAATCATTGGACACTGATCTTAGCCTAAAAAAAAGAGGTACAGTCTTGAGTTTCAGTACTCCCTTAAAGATTTTTCTATTTTCATGACCAATTTACTCTGCTCTTTCCTACTGAGATGAAGGCCGTGCCTCGTGCAGTCCCGCCTATCAATAGTAACAGAAACCAAATTCATGCCTGACAAAGTAGCTCCCCAAAGCCGCTGGTCTAACTCAATATTGACCTTCCTTACAAAGCTGTTAGATTGGTGCAAACTTAACACCACGACAGCAGGAAACGAGCCCACATGTGTACGGTTCATTGCAGATGCTATTTTTAGCAGGCCATACTCAATGTTGTACACCTGATCTATATCAATGCTCTTTCCTGTTCTACCCATTACCACATCATCCTTCTTTGTTAAGCCTTTGCACATTGTTCCTACATCCTGTATCACTTGGCTAGGACATGCTCTGGGCTTGCAAAAACTTGTGACCTGTAACTTGTGACAAGAAACAAGACTGCTTCTTTTCAGAAAATTTGTGCTTCACTACATTAGGGAGCAACAAGTGATGGTTGGGAGGGTTATGACAGTTTTCACAACCTTCATCTTCCCTCAATTTTTAGAATGCCAACGAGAAGCCTTTGGCCGATTCTGGCTTGGTCCATGGCTCTGAGCTACTACTTTTGCCATAGCACGTCATGTATTAATGCTGTGCTCCATTCATGCTGCTGTTGCCACAGCTTTGCATCTTTTTTTATACTGACTATCCAACATTCACTTGTGCATGCTAGACGGAAGCATATGTTTGATAAGACAGAACTGATTTTCATTGGTTAGTATTGCAATTTTTATTTCCAACTTAAAATGACTCGGTTCGAAAACACACAGAGCCAGCAAGCAGTGTTATGTACAAGGTAAACGAATTTCTTCGTGACCTTAAAGACAATGCCAAATGAGACAAAATATTATCAGCACTGCAGACTTCAGCACCATAGGCATATGGTGTTCTGAACACAAACTGTACCGAGAATATTTGCAGATGTGCAGTCGATGGAAACCTGTGTTCAAGATATGGACTTTCAGTCTCAAATCAAAGACATTAGTAGAAAAACTGTCACTGATTTAAAAGATTACCACAAAGACATTCTTCATTGTACTATGTTGTAATTTTATGACATGGTAAAATGTAGAAGATGTTTTAAATTATAAGATAGCTATCATAAGGGCCATCAACTGAGAGGGACAATTCTGAAACATTTGGGGTATATGTACAGCAAATGCAGTGATGAAAGATGCACTCCAATGGAGGATCCGTTACTGCAGAACTACATCTACTTCTCTGAGAAAAATACACAGCTTCAGGAAAGGAAGTAATCATTGCCCTATTATTTGTTTCAAAGAGATGTGGCTCATTCATAATCACGCAATAAACCAAATGTGACAGGGTTAGAAAGGCAATGGCTCATTCAAAATCATGCAATAAACCGAATGTGACAGGGTTAGAAAGGCAATGATGGGTTGAAAGCACTATTTAGCAAAGGAAAGTCACTCGCTGTGTCATGCAGGATGATCTGGATATGGTTTTACCAAATGCTTTTATTTACACCCCAAAAATCCAATGATTATCATGAAGAACACAACAGTGATATATTTGAATGCTTGTTTTTATCTTTATTGTCTATTCAAAGAGCGCTGTCTGATTATCATGCATAATGCCAGTTATAATTTAAGAATAAAGGAGGTATTGTCTAGTTCGAGAACAAGGGAGAAATTCCACACTAGCTGGGAAAGTAACTGTATTTAATGCTGCTATACCAAAGTGGAGATAGTGGAGGATGTCAGGTGTCTTTACCATCTTTATAATCGATAGGAACTTGACAGCTTAGCAGCAGAAATGGACCACAAGGTTGTGAGACTGCCCCCTTACCACTGCCAATACAACTCCTAACAAAATGTGTATGCCCTATTAAATGTTAACGGCGTTTCCAGGAGCTGTACATACAGAATCAACAATGTGCAGAATTTACTTGAGAAAGAAACTGATATCATGATGGAAGACTGGATTAAATGTGTATGCCACACTGAAAATCTGCAAGAAAATGACGTTCTGAAGAAAGCTCTCTGAGAAAAGTTTCTAGATGCATTGCATTTGCTTCAAATGCCTCTACAGATAGGTTTCGAACCAGGACAATTAAAGAGAACTAAATTGCGTAAAGTGTTCTTCTGTCTCCAGTTCCTTTCCTTCACAAAGATTTAGATGCTCCTTTTCTTGTCATTTCCCCTTTACTTTTGCCTCGCAAAAATTTATCAGTATGAGGCAGGACAGCCTCTGCCTCTGCTGGTATGTTTGTTGGTGTAACTTGTGGCGAGCATAATATCCACATTTTATGCTTTGTGCTGAGATTAAGACTAATATGTTGCAATGGGCATATCACCTAAACTGAAAAAGCTTCGGAATTAAACACATTAACAGTAATGTATTTATCTGTATTATACCTTCTAAAACACACAAGAATATGTTATGAAAAGGTTGCTATTTCACTACAGTACCTTCTAGCATTTTCTTGTCTGAAGTAAATCATTACCTGCTTCTAATTATAGTATCCTTCTCGTAACATGCTATCTGCCAGTTTTCGGTATTACAGCTTTCAAATGAGCGCCATGTAATGCTTAGAGCATCATGTGTCAGACAGCACTGTCTGATTTGTTTTGTTTCAGGGAGCAAAAAGCAACTGGGGTCATACATGCCCAAGTCAAAACTACAGCACACAAACACATAGCCAAGGGAAACGACTATATGTCAGTCCCAATGGACAATGGGAAATAGTTGAAACAAGGCACATGGAAAAAGGGCTACAAAACAGCATACCAAAAGGGAGGGCGAAAATTAAAAATTAAATGGCCTTTGTCATATTGCTTTGGCAGACAAAAAGTAAACCATGATCAACCACCCATGCATCATTTGCTAAAACGGCTGTACAGCACACAGAGACTATGGAGGGTGCTGAGTGCATGTGAGCAGAGCTCACAATTGGGAAGTCTGTGTAGCCAGATGTACTCTGTGGCCTGATACAAGGCGAAAAGCTCAGCTGTCAATACTGAGAAATGTGCCAGAAGCCTATATCGAACGATATCGAAAGACAAGGGTGCTAATGACAATGGCACACCCGACGCCACGGTCAGTCTGAGAGCCATCAGTGCCTACAAAGGTACTAGCGCGAAGTTCCATGCAAAGTTTGTGAAACTGAAGATGATAGACCGAGGCTGGAGTAGTGTCCTTACAAAGCAAATGAAAGCCAAGGTTAACATGGGCCACTCCACGAAGCCAAACTGATGAAGGGTTCACACAAACTTGGAAAGGTGCAGGTGGCGTGAAGTTAAGTCACCATAGCAAGTAGCGAAAGAGACCACGTAACGCCGGAAATGCACATCCTCCTATTTCCATCTATTGTACTATAAATGTTTTTCCTTATTTTGTTACCTGAACATATGACATTTCTGTGTCTTTATACAGTATATTGTAATTGTTTTACAATTTGTATGTATGTATATTTATGCAATTATGTCGATGTATAATTAGTTTGTTTTGCAACTATTATCTGTATTTTTTCGCTGTGTCTTGCCTACGAAAAACTATGCTATCGAACGCTTACTTCGATAGGTCATGTGGAGAACCAAAGTGTTTACGATCTTTGGTAGAGTTAACTCTGCCGCATGGAGTGCGGGCAGAGAGAGTCTGGCTGGGGTAGGGCGGAGGAGCAGGTGTGTTGTGTGACGCTCCCGCGAGTTGATGAGCTTTCGGGGTTTGGCAGCATGTAATTGTGCTCGACTTGCTACAATAGTTACTGACACGATGTCGTGGACGGGAAGCATTAGCTGGTGCACAACAAGAGCCCGTTTCGCCTCGTGACCGTGTCGAGAAGAAGGAGCGCCAACATCCAGCTTCTGCAACAGCGATGGCCGACAAAGAATGACTGTCGCCACCTCCTCGATTGATGACTTCAAACCTTCAATCAACCAACAAGGAAGACTGGAAGCACATAAAGTTTTAGAACTGTATGGCAGTCCATTGTTCCATTTTCCTCACAAACTTACAGCAACTTAGCATGAACCTTTGTTACTCATTGTCCCAATTGCATTACCAAGCAGGGTCCTTTCCTTTTCCGGAATGAACCCGAGTGACATTCAAATTCAAACGCCAGCATTAAAGTAATATCATTCGATTTCACTGCTTTAATTTCAAAGTTCAGTTAAGGTATTCATAGCTGGCTACAATATTTAGATTACACAAGCACAAGCACAAGCACAAGCTCTTTACCGACGAATTAACTTCAGTGACGATTGCTTTTCCCAAATTTCCATTAGGTGCACATGGTTTAATTTTTCACTGTCATTAAGGTCGATAAGTGAGGGGGAGGCTACACGTGGCGACCGTGACAGGACAATCTTCGGATTTGAGGTTGTTCTCGACACGAATTTTGCATTGTGCAAATCTCGTAACAGAGTACTGGTTACGAACAGGTCATTATGTCAGCGAGAATAAGTAGTGGGAGGAATCATAATTAGATTTGAGATTTGTCATTTATATTGAAAATTTGTATAATTAGTGAAGGCAACAATTACCAAAATTTGGTAGACTTGTGTACGGAACAATCGGTCGAATAGTGGGAAACGCGCTCCGCGGAACCAATTGTTCAAGGGCAGGCGGCTAGCATGAAAGACGCGACCGCCGAAACGCAACAAAGAGCAGAAATGGAATTCCAAACTTTAGAAAATGTTTCGCAATCGGAAGTGAAAATCAAATCTGAACCCCTTGATGACGAATACGGGGGAACAATTAAAGAAGCACCCGCTACGGATGTAAAACCGCTGGTTTCCGGGAATTTAACTGATTTATTGAATGTTTTGATTAACGAAATCAAGGCTCAGTCTAGCAAGATAGAAACTCAATCGGCAGAAATTAAAGCTCAGTCTGCAAAGCAAGAAGCCCAGTCTGAAAAAATTGACAGGAAGCTAGACAATCAGAACAAAGCTATTAATGTTGTTAACAACAATGTTGGAGTTGTTAACACAAAAACTGATAAAATCAAAGAAGATATTGTTATAATTAATACCGAAATCGGTAATCTTAAACAGGAAATGATAGGCGTTCAGGCTGATATTGCGAGCATAAATACTCGTTTTGATTCCGAAATTAGCAGAATCGAGAAAAGTGTAGAAGAAGCAGTTGCTCCGATCATCGAGAATAAGGTGACGGAACAAATTCAATTAATGAAAAAAGAGGATCAACAGAAGGTGGAAACTTTAAAGGCTTTAGTGTCCGAAGTAGATACTAAAGTGAGGAAGCAGGCTAATACCTGCGAAGAGAAAAAGAGGGAAGTGGAAACGCTTGCTACAACCACTTGCCAAGTAATTACGTGAGTGTCGGAATTAGAAAAGAAACTTGACGAAAAACAGAGCTATATGCCAATCTGTGCACATAGTTCGGAATTGTTGACGAAAGAGGAGCGGTTCGACCCATTGAAAAAAGGCATTATACACGTGACGGATTTCATTAAAAATTGTGAAAGAGTTTTGCCCAGAACATGGACTAATGAGAGAAAAATTAATGCGGTTATTGACGTGTTGGCTGGTAATGCCAAGCGTTGGGGCTTAAACCTCAACATCACGAACCTGACTTTTGACGAGTTTAAAAATTTGTTTCTGGTTGAATACTGGTCAGAGCAAAAACAACAAAGTGTCTGGCGCGAAATTGTCGTATCGAGGCCTTTCGATGCGATTTCGCGTGGCTCGATGAAGGAGTTTTGTGAGGGCTGGATCCGCAAGTTGGAATATTTGCGTGATCGCCGCACGGAATCTGAAATAGTCTGGGAACTCTACAAGAAGCTTCCAGATGATACAAAACGCTACGTAGGAAGCAATTACAAGACAGTCAATGATTTCCTGGAAAGAGTTGAGGACGAGGACAATTGGCGCAATAATCGCGTCAGTGGTAGATGCCGTGGTAACAACAATGGGTACCACAACAACGATAACCATGGGAATAATGCATACCGCAACCATGGTAGCAATAACAATAATGGTTCGGACCGTAATAACAATTCGTACAATGCAAATAATAACAGGAATGACGGAAACCAGTATCATACTAACGTGATACGGGCTTCACAGAATAGTAATAACGCCAGAGGGTGTGATAAGCCGCCTCAGCAGCATCCGGGGAGCAGATCTGCTGGGACGAGACAGGGAAACCATTAGCTGCGCCGGAGAAATTTTGGCGGCCCAATTACAGGAGAAAACCCAGGTGTCGTCGTTATGAAAATTCCGTATGGAATAATCAACGGCGGGAGTGTGTGTCAGTGTTAAGAGAAAGGAGTGCGCCCACAAGTAGTAGATCAGCTGTAGACACGGCAGTAGAAAATACATTCACTGCCAGTGAGAACAATTCAAAAAGTGTTCCGGAAATCGATTATAAAGTGGCAGCTGTAACACCCACAGCGGAACTGGAGTGAGTGTAAGAATGATTCGCAATTGTTGAGAGATCAGATGTCAGATAACACGTCCGTCATTGAGCGAGGGGATGCAGAGCGATGAGGTCTGGTTAAGGCAGTTCGGTCGCTTATACGACGAACTAAGAGATTATAGGGGCCTGTACGGGAGAAGTGTTTACGGGGAGCGCGGGCAGGATTTGCCGCGTCTCGTCCCGCAGGAAGATAGTGTTTGTGAAGTGATAGAAAGTTCTGGCCCTAACCGGCAGACTTTACCAGAAATAGTTGATGTTAATGGGGAGCGTGAGCAAGATTCGTCGTGTTTCGCGCCGCAGAAGTCGGATGTTGAAGTAGTAACGGACAGTCCTGGCTCTAACAGGCAGACCTTACCGAAAGTTATAGTGGTAGAAGTAGCCGACCAATCCGACGCAAAACTCCAGTTTAAACATTGAGAAAGTATTAAGGAGAAAGATAACGAGAATTTTAGTGATAGCCGGACATGATTGGTAGAAAAGCACGTAGATTAGGGCGTGTATGAGGTTAGAGCTGACATTATACGGTCAGACGGTAGCAGTGTGGGTTGCGCATATCCAGAGGAAGTAATTGCAGATACTACTGGGCACATTCCTCCAGGTAGATTGGCAGATGAGATCAATCTGACCAAAGAGGAATCAACGAAGATGACAATTAGTGAACTGATAGCAAAGCAAACACTCACTAGTTGACGAGTTACAGGAAAAGGTTTCGGTATTGGAGGCGAAGCTACAGACTAAGCCTCAGGACAAACGTGTTGAAATTAAAATTGTATGTGAACAGAGGCTGAAAAAGCCGCCAGATAAGCCGGATTTAGGGTCAAAGCCGGATGGTTTTTTCTGGAATGACCTGGATATAGACGAGGATTTATTGTGGGAAAATATACAAACAGTCAAGGATAAGTGTAGACAGATAGTAGTGTCTGTTAATATGCACGACCTATAACTAAACGTGTTGATTGACACCGGTGCAGAATTGAGTGCTGTATCTGGGAAAATTTTTGAGTTACTGAAGGGCAGACCTGGTATCATAGCTATGCCAGTAGCGGGAGTGAAAATTATCGGTGCTATTGTGAAGGCCAGTAAACCGGTCACACAACAGATTTTTGTCAACTTCGAGATATGTGGGGCACGATTTGAACATGAGTTTGTCGTCGTGCCAGACTTAACTACGGAAGTAATTATCGGGTTAGATTGGCTATTAAAGTACCGTGCAGTGATTAACTGCGAAAACAAAACTTTGACATGTACGTCACAAGATAAAACAATAGTAGTTAGTTTAGACGAGGGAGGAGACGGTGTGCACAGGCAATACCAGCCTATACACATTGTTAACTGGCCGGATGCCATTGACGTAGGTATGAATTTGTACTACTGTAACCTGAGGAATCTCGGAATTGACAATAGTGTAGAAAGTGAATTGGAAAGTATTGTAGACGGTGTGTCAAACGTAACACGAACAAAGACGAGGCTTGTATGAAGCAATAATGAGGAATATGGGTGTGTTTTCAGACAAACCGGGATTGTGGAAGAGATAATCAAATTCCCTCCACGGATTGACTTTAGTATTGGTGTGAAAAAAGATCGTTTGCGAGAAATAATGAAGCTAAAAGCCGATGCTCGCATAGGTCGTCATGACGCTAAAGCGCGTTTTGCTAAGTTTGCAATCGGAGACTTAGTACTTGTAAAAGCTCATGAGAAATCGAGCGAGATAGACAATGAAATCTCTAAATTTAAGTTTGTTTATAATGGACCAAATAAAGTCATTGGTATACCTCACATGAATGCTCATTGTTTAGAGTATCCAAACTCTGTAAAACTATTAGGTATACAGAACATTGTAGACTTAAAATTGTACCAACCTAGGATTGATTAATACCACAGAATGGGTAATTTGTACAGTAAGTAAATATTGGGTGTAAGATTTAACGATTTGCTAGATTGCCATGCTTTTGCCTGACCAAGAGGACATTAAAGAAGCTGCAATTAATAAGTAATTAATTTTGACTAAATGATTTAAGAGTAACTGATTATTAATCAATTGAAAAATCCAAGCTGCTAGTTTAAGTTTTCAGCTGAGTCACAGTAGATTAAGGAATGTAAATATGATTTTGTAACTAGCTGTAAGATTTCATAAATATATGATTTACTAGTCATTGCCGATGTACTTAGACACTGTTTTAAGTTTCAGGTGAGTGAGAACAAGCGTGCCGCACAGGCGGGCGCAACAATACTGGCGAGGCGGAGCCGCTGTCGGCTCTTGTGCCGCTCTCGGCATTCTTTGTACTGGCGGGTAGGGAAGGCGGAGTTGTTTTTCTTCCCGGACAGCTGTAGTGAAAGAATTCTGCTGTCAATATTTATGTTTTTTTCGATCTGCTGTGTATCATTTTCTTGCTTAGCGTTAAGTGGACTCTCATGACAAGAATATTAATTATGAAAAGGTTATATAAAAATGTGTATTCTATGTAATTAATTATTAATTTGTGTATTTTGATCTACCTGTTTTTATGACCATGTACTCTGATTAATTTTGTGAATAGTATTCCATTTCTTGATACTGTTAGGAATTTTGCTGAGTTTAGAATAGCTAAATCATTTTCTATGTTTTCTATGAATTTTAATATGTCAATCTGTTTTCTTTTGTGTAAGATGACAGAGTGGAATAAGGTTAGGAGTGTCTCCACTCAACTATTATGGTCTAAAAATTGGTTTATGGTTAATTAGCCTAATGCTAAATTTCCGTGATGTTTTGAGCATATGCATTTCCGGTTTTTTTTCCTTTTTTGGGTAATTTTCTGAGTCTGTTTAGGTTACACAAACATCCTCAGACAATGTGGGGCACGTGTAATGCCGGAAATGCATATCCTCCTATTTCCATCTATCGTACTATAATATTTTCTCCTTATTTTGTTACCTGAAGATATGACATTTCTGTGTCTTTATATATTGTAATTGTTTTACAATTTGTATATATGTATATTTATGCATTTATGTCGATGTATAACTAGTTTGTTTTGTAATTATTATTTGTATTTTTTCGCTGGGTCTTGCCTACGGAAAACTATGCTATCGAACGATTACTTCGATAGGTCATGTGGAGAGCCAAAGTGTTTAGGATCTTTGGTAGTGTTAACTCTGCCGCATGGAGCGCAGGCAGAGAGTCTGGCTGGAGTAGGGCGGTGGAGCAGGTGTGTTGTGTGACGCTCCCGCGAGTTGCCGTGCTTTAGGGATTTGGCAGCATGAAATTGCGCTCGACTTGTTACGATAGTTTCTGACACGATGTCGCAGACGGGAAGCATTAGCTGGTGCACATCAAGGGCCCGTTTCGCCTGGTGCCCGTGTCGAGAAGAAGGCGCGCCAACATCCAGCTTCTGCAACAGCGATGGCCGACAAAGAGTGACTGTCGCCACCTCCTCGATCGACGACATCAAACCTTCAATCAACCAACAAGGAAGACTGGAAGCACATAAAGTTTTAGAACTGTATGGCAGTCCATTGTTCCATTTTCCTCAGAAACTTACAGCAACTTAGCTTGAACCTTTGGTACTCATTGTCCCAATTGCATTACCAAGCAGGGTCCCTTCCTTTTCCGGAATGAACCCGAGTGACATTGAAATTCAAACGCCAGCATTAAAGTAATATCATTCGATATCACTGCTTTAATTTCAAAGTTCAGTTAAGGCATTCATAGCTGGCTACAATATTTAGATTACACAAGCACAAATTAAGAGTGCAAGTTTCGTTACCATATTTTAGCTTACCTGTGCCTGCAGCTCAGCTTGGTACATACTAAATTTTACTAATGTTAAATCTCTTGTTTCTAAATTGCGTAGATTCAAGTAGCTTTTGAAATGATTGTTGAGGTAGCCCAAGACTAACCTTATTTTACTGAATTTCATAGTGCTTCAGAAACAAAGCTCACTATTAATTTCAGTCACTAAATTAACTTTCAATTTTCGGGTTTTATTAATTCTTTTGCTAAATTAAGTCAGAGTGACAAACATTCAGTTTTCACACAACACGTGTCAACCTTCAGTTGCCACGCTTTTAGTGCTAATTATGTGTGCATTAATTTTTCATTTTCAGTTATTATAGTAGTTGTGCATAGGACTGGCGACCGTAACTTTCCCCATGTCTCAAGTATGTAATTAACGCCAATTATTTGTTAATGTAACGACCGCACATTTACTTTCTTTATTAATTTTACCCGTTTCTCAAAATTAATTTCCACCAATTTCATTTGCATTTTTCCTTTCATTTAGATGTAACCGCTTCCTCCCTGTTTACCAACAAATTAACTTCGGTGAAGATTGCTTTTCCCAAATTTCCATTAGGTGCACGCGGTTTAATTTTTCACTATCATTAAGGTCGATAAGTGAGGGGGAGGTTACAAACTCCAGGAGGTAAAAGAGAAGAGGGACGAGCCCCATACTGACGATCAAAGGAATCATCGAAGAAGGAAGCATAGGAGGGGCGGGCACGCATGGCAGACAAACGGCATGCATACCTGCTGAGGAGAAAGTCATGGCATTAGGACAGTGGTAGCTCAGCAGCTTCAGCATACCGGCTGTCAACTGGTATGGTGTAAAAGACGCTTGTTACTATTACATCAGAAGTAGTGTTTTTTATGTATGCACAGCACACTCAAAGCATTTGCGCCTTGACAATGACTCATGATGACATGGGCTGTAAGTATCAGACACAGAAAAGAAATATCTGCGTACTTTTATGTCACTGCTAAACATTAGATTTCTATAATGAATCAACTCTTTGTCCACACCACGATATAATGGGAGTGCTGATGAAGATATTGAAGCAATTTAATGAGAATACTGTTGGCAATTATATAAACAGCAACTGTCCTGCCACCTCTGGCTCTGAGATAATTATCAGTCACCCCATCTAAACGTCCTAAGCCAACTAGCACAGACATTTGTAAGATGATGGTGATGGTGACGACGACGACGCCGCCGCCGCCAACGACTACGACCTTTATCTACACGATTACTTGGTAATTTGCAACTAAGGACCTGGCAGAGGGTCATCACACAACTATCTTTAGTGGATTTCCCTACCATTCCACTCTAACTGTGCGTGTGTGTGTCTGTATGTGGAAAACAAACACATCTCTAATTTCTCGTCTTTTATTATGATGATAATATCTCCCTACATAGATGAGCGCCAAAAAATATTTTCATACTGACGATAAAATTCGTAACTGAAATTTAACAAGAAAGTCTTGCCGTAGTGAACAAGGCGTTTGTTTTAATTACCACCATCCCAGTTCATATATCTTATCCATACCAGTCTCTCCCTTATTTCGCAATAATAAAAAACGAGCTGTCTTTCTTTGCAGAGCATTATCTATATGAACGTTATAGTTTCATTTATTCATAAGTGTAATCCCTATGTATTTAACTGAGTTTACAGCTTTTAGGTTTGTGTGCTTTACCATGTAAACAAAATTAAGCGCATTTCTTTTACTACTGATGTGGATGACTTCACACTTTCCACTACTTACAGTCAATTGCTAATTTTCAGACCATACAGATATCTTGTCTATCACTTCCCAATTCGTTTTGACCACCTGATGACTTTACAATAAGGTAAATGACAGCATAACCGGCAAACAATCGAAAAGAGCTGCTCAGAGAGTCTCGTAAATCGTGTATGTAGATCAGAAACAACAGAAGACCTATAACACTTCCTCGGGAAATGTCAGATATTACTTCAGTTTTGCTCGATGACTTTCTGTCGGTTATTAGCAACTGTGACCTTTCTGGTAGAAAATCACGAATCAATTAGCACAACTCTGATGATACTCCATGGGCACACAATGTAATCGGAAGTGGAGTCGAAAGCCTTCTGAAAATCTAAAAATATGGGATCAATGTAATGTCATCTGTCCATATGACTCATTACTTTGTGAGAATAAAGAGCTTGTTGTGCTTCACAAGAATTTGTGAATGTGTGTTTGATATTTGTCAATAAATCATGTCTTCAAGGTAATTCATAATGTTCAAACAGATTATATTTTCCAAAATCCTATTGGAAAGCGACGTTAGTGGAATGGGTCAGTATTTCAATGAATTACTCCCATTTCCTTTCTTGGGTGCTGGTGTGACTTGTGCAACTTTCCAGTCTTTGGGTATGAATCGTTCTACAGCTGAAGAATTGTAAATAGCTGCTAAGTATGAAGCTATTGCATCAGCATATTCTGAAAGGAATCTGAATGGTGTAATCTGAATGGTGTACAGTCTGGACCAGAGACACTGCCTTTCTTAAGTGTGCACCTCTACATTTAGGATATACACTTCTAAATTACTAGTGCAGGCAGTTATTCTTGATTAGAATCCTGGAATACTTACTTTTCATTTTTTGTGAAGGAATTTAGGAAAACCGTCTTCAGTAACTCTGCTTTAATAGTACTGTCGTCAATAACATTACTATTGTTATCGGGCAGTGAAGGTATTAATGCATCTTCTCAATGGTATACTTTACACACAACCAGAATTTCTTTGGGTTTTCTACCGGATTTTGAGACAGTGTATAGTTCTGGAAACCATTAAAAGCATCTCTCATTGAAGTTTGCGATTAATTTCGAGCTTCTGTAAACCTTCCCCAATCTTGTGGATTTTGCATTCTTTTAAATTTGGCATGTGGTTTTCATTGCTTCTGACCAGTTTAGTATACCATGGAGGATTAATAGCACCTCTTATTAATTGACACATGTCTTTCAGTTACCCTTGTTGTTATATCTTTGACTTTAAACTACATATGATCTACATTTAGAAAGACGTACATGAAGGAGTGGAGACTGTCTCTTAGCAAGATGTCAAGCGAATTTTTATATGTTTTTTAAGTGCATTGTTGCATTTATTTTGCAGAGTTTGGATGTTACAGTATTCAGTCTTGTGGACTCTTGATGGCTCAGCAATCTTGTGGTCACTAATCTCTCTGTCTGTTATTATGCTCTCTGTTTGGTCAAGATTATTGAGACATCAAATACGTTTTTGGTACCATTTACTTTGAGTCGGAATCTGAACTCATTGCTCAAAATAATTTTCTGAGACAGCATTCAGTACAGTTTCAGACGATGTTTTATGCCTACCACTGACATTAAACATGTATTTTCCATAATATATAAAGGATAGATTGAAGTCCCCACCAACTATAATAATATGAGTGGCATACCTATTTGAAATGACACTCAAGTTTTCCTTGAACTGTTTAGCAACCATATCATCCGAATCAGAGCATCGGTAAAAGGAACTGATTATTAATTTATTCTGGTTGTCAGGTCCAACCTCCACCCATACTAAGTCGCAGGAAGCATCTACTTAAATTTCACTACAAGGTAAAGCACTTCTAACAGCAACGAACACTACACCATGAACTGTATTTCATCTATACTCTGTGAACATGGTTAGGTCTTCTGAAAAAGTTTCACCTGAACTATTTAGCAGAACCCATAAACCCACCACCTTTGGTGCTAATCAAGGAATCTGCAATCTACACAGCTGCAAAACTGTCTGGGACTCTAATTCAGACCTTCACTCCACTCAGTACTGAAGGACCATTGTCTGTTCTGCCCATGATGCTGCATATGGTGAGATCCACCTCCATCTCTGCAAGAAAGAGTGGGACACACTATTTCTGGCAGTCACCTGAAACCAGAGAGAATCTCTTCTGATTGAATGTGGCACATATTGTTAGCACCTATGTGAGCCACCACCTGCAGCTGGCTACACCATGCTCTTCATGGCATCGAGAAGCACCCATTCCTCATCTGTGAAGACCCCTCCCAGTAACCACACAGAATGCACATTGGATTCTTTCCTGTCCTATGCAGTCATATCTCTAAGGGGTAATATTACACAAGTAACATTGGGGCTCCCAATTACCAGTAAAACTACCCTCTGTGAATGCCCAGTCTTGCATGCAGGGACACTTCCTCTGGAACATGGCAAGTGACTTCATCTGGCTCATGGACTTTGTGAGCCCTAGACAGCACCCAAAAACCTGTTCCTCAGATGAATGTTCAGGTTCTCCAACTGGCCCCTCAGAAAGTTATTCACTGCCACTCACAAACGGGAATAACTTTCCAATCAACAACAAGTGAGGGATCAATCTCAGTGTCAACAGTACCCAAGGTATCTGCAGCAGTGGACAAATTGGTGGAAAACACTACCTGGAGCCACAAGTGAAGAATCACCAACTTGGTTCACATCTGAACACAGCAATTATTATTTCTGTCCATACCAGAGTTGGTATGGTAAATACACACACACACACACACACACACACACACACACACACAATATAGGAGTTGGAGGTAAGGAACATTGACAAAATTTAAAGTATGTTGCTTATTATGAAAACATGTCAGCTCACAGTACTCTGATGTGCTACTGCTGTTGCTATGAGAGTTACCGCTTGACTGGAGAATGTAACTACTACAAGTGGCTCTTGGAACACAAGGAAAAAAAAAAAATGCGTAGCACAATGCAAACGCTGTTTCTATGCACTAAACAGTGAATAAAGTGTAGAAATGTACCTAATAAATACACAAATGTGCACAAAATATGGGGTTAGAAGCTAAATAATGTTATTACTGTTAAAATTGTAATCATAATAGTAGATGTTATGAAAATATATTTACAGCAACTGATGAATAGTTCACTCACTTGTGAAAAAAACATCAACTGGTAAAGATGTCAAGCCATATATCAATGATCCCTGCTGCGAGACAGTTCCAGTATTAATGATGATGCTCATCAACAGAGGAAAAAAGGAAATAAACTTAATTAACACTGTGTGCTTTCCCTTTCCTTGCAAGAAAGGTGAAGTCACTGCAGCAGCAGGAATCTGGTGTCAACATGATCGTGTTTAAACAAATCTATTAATTGAATACCAGTGGGTGTAAGCATGTAAGTGTAATATCAAACAGGGAGTTCTACTACATGGCACTATTTGTAAACCATTAATATGACAAGGTAATATTATCCTTGGATGAATGACATTGACCATACAAAGTGTCAATGCAGATTTCAGCCTTGTTCCACAGAAATGTTTGCTCTCCCACAATGTTACCTGGTGACCATATCTTCTCTGTAGGGGACTTAGGTGGTACAGTTAAAATATTTAACAATGGAGAGAGTACTGATCTACAAGAGCAGACTTTTGAAGAGTTTAATGAAATGCAATACAGAATGAGCTAAAGTGTTGGCAAATGTGGCAGTCACATATCCACTGAAATTATGACACACTGTGCAGTAATCTACTGTCGATAGCTCACTGAACTCTCCACCCACTGGAAACCACTGTAGCTCAACACCATGATGCGTTCTGTGCATTGATGGAAGTGGAAGTGTATGATTCAACATTACCAGATGTGGGCACTGAATTATGATCTTCTTAAGTTTGTTTATATACCCAGTTATAAGTAACAGTTAATAAAACACCCTCAACTTCAATGTAAATGAACAGTTACCACCATAACCAAGAGAGCGAAAGTCTCACCACAATTGTCTTGTAAGTGATTGTTCCTGCAATGATGGTGGAAACCAGAAGAACAAGATGAATGAGTGATTACTTCCTGATATTACAGGTGCTTTGGTTATTTTGGCTTCGTGCTGGGGGAAAATAGTCCAGATTTCACACTGTTGAGATATCCTGAGAGAGTCCACTTCGTACATGTGTACCTTCTTTTGAAAATTTTGTCAGTCAGAATATCAGCTACTGCAAGAGATTTTGCATGGAATTAAAGGAGTAACATACCAGACAGTCAGCAAAAGCAGTGATATTCTAACATTTAAAAAAGTAAAGCCAAATAGCATATTCATATTTACCATCTCAGTGGAAAATCAGAATATCAGCAAATATTTCAGCTTTGCTCACCATATGCAAGTCAATATATTTTATTTCAGTGAGATTCAGGATCCCACAGCATATGGCCTAGGACAACAGAAACATTATCACTTTCAAACAGGGTAATCTGAATTTAAAGCATATTTACCAAGCACATGTAGGAACCGACATGTTACTCAATGAATTTGTTAGATGTGAGGATTGCTGAAGCAAACTAACAGTATGGCTTACTGGTTAATGATAAAACTAGCAAATTGAATGAGGGTCAATAGAAATCAAACTTCAACAAGATTCTTCAAAAACGCAATGTACCAAAAGTTAACTGTATCAGTATATTGAACACTACACAAAAATTTGCACATGTGCTACATATTCAGAGGACGCAAAACATGCACATTTATTAATGTTGAGGTGTTGAATTCTTGAATGCAGCAATGCGAACTGTGTGTCAACGAGAAAATTGAAGAAGTCAATGTAAAACTAACATATGTGTGGAACATCACTGTGATAGCTAAGGCACTTCACTCCCATCACCACCAGTAGTCTCAAGGCACATCTAAGTTGTAAACTGTCTCAAAAATGGCTTAGTATACAGCAGCATGTTGCCAAAATGTGTAATATTACTGAGGTGTGGAAGGCTATTTGACAGAAGTTACTTTTGTTAAAGTTAGAGCAATTGTATCGAGAACAACATCTCTTGGAAAAATTTAAACCAGTAACTGACAGGCTAAAAGAGCTGTCATGCACAATGAATAGGAGCAGAAATGACGGAGAATGAGGAGGAGGAGGAGGAGGAGGAGGAGGAGGAGGAGGAGTAGTAAAGGGTATTACTTACAGTAATGCTGAGTTAAGACAGAACATATGGGGCCAACATGACAAAATCATATTTGTTAGGTAAGCACTCAATATGTTTAACCGAGAATCCAATAACAATTGGGTGCAAGAAATCTGCGCTATTACAGTTAATGTTCTCAAAAATATCAAACGTCAAAAATATACACTGAAAATATAAAAACATATGGTCAAATATTATGAATGACCAATGAACTTAAGACCTCAAAAGTACAAAAAAGTCTTGGAGTGATAAATACAAGATTGTAACTAAACCAGCATTAGCAGCACCACATAGCACACATAAAAGGGGTGAAGTTCGACATAAAAGACTGAACAATCTACCTCTACAGTATATATATTATGATAACTGAATGAAATCATAGATCAATTACAACTGCTTATGGCTTCAGCCAGTCACATGAACAAAATATTATCAAACATATCTGAGCTTAAAAAAAATGCATCATTGAATAATTATGGAGAGCGTTGTTCATGAGCTTTACAGACCTGCATGCAGAATATTTCCGCGCAGATGTGATAATACATGGAATGACAGGCTGATCTCTTAGATATGCAAGACTAATTACAATCAAATAATGGTTTCATAGACATTCTAATGGTGAGATACTCATTCCAAATTCAGTTGGGCCTTACCTTTGAAGGTAAAGACAGAGAATGAGGTTTCAAAGGTTTTTGAACAATTGTTGCAGACTGGAACAAACTGATTGCCCAACAACCTTGAGGCTGGTCAAGGAAGTGAATTTTAGAAGAGGCATTTCAAAGCAGAAATGGAATGATACGGGATAAATCACTATTCAACATTGTCCCATTTGAAAACTACTTTTGTCAAATGGTTGAGCTAGACAATCAAAATCCAAATATGGAGGCAATTTGATATTCAAAATATGTACAAATATCTGAACATACGACAAATCATTGACAATTATCATCACAGTACTCACCATACAATTAAGAACAAACCTACTGATGTCACGGAGGAACACAAAGGAATTACAGAAAGTCTCTGAACTGAGTATGTTCTCATAGAGCAGGTCATGAGACATTGAGGGAATAGGGCATTGGTGAAATGGATCAGTTTCTCATCAAAGCTCAACAGTTGCGTGAAAATTCGCAATTTGCTATGTAATATGAAAAGCAAATCTCAAACTATGAATTAGTGTGTCATGAGAGCTAGGAAACACATCAACAACGTTGGAGGTGGTATTCTGAAGAATCTGCCATTAGAACATTGTATCCCTGGATAAAATTTCTGTGGATCTGGAACAAAATTGAAATAGCACATAGCTTATGGTGATAAGGGCTTTAATGGATTGGACAGTGTATGCAAAGAGCTCATCATCTACATTACAAATAAAGATCACCATGTTGTTGTAGTTGTGGTCTTCAGTCCTGAGACTGGTTTGATGCAGCTCTCCATGCTACTCTATCCTGTGCAAGCCTCTCACTGCAGTACTCACTGCAACCTACATCCTTCTGAATCTGCTTAGTGTATTCATCTCTTGGTCTCCCTCTACGATTCTTACCCTCCACGCTGCCCTCCAATGCTAAATTTGTGATCCCTTGATGCCTTCTTGTCAAGTTGTGCCACAAACTCCTCTTCTCCCCTATTCTATTCAATACCTCCTCATTAGTTATGTGATCTACCCATCTAATCTTCAGCATTCTTCTGTACCACCGCATTTCGAAAGCTTCTATTCTCTTCTTGTCCAAACTATATATCATCCATGTTTCACTTCAATACATGGCTATACTCCATACAAATACTTTCAGAAACGACTTCCTGGCACTTAAATCTATACTAGATGTTAACAAATTTCTCTTCTTCAAAAACGCTCTCCTTGCCACTGCCAGTCTACAATTTATATCACCATACTGCACACAAAATATTCATTAATACGGCTGCACAGGGATGTCAAAGAAAGGACATTCATGTAGGACAACCTATTGCTGTATTTGTGGTAGATAACACAATGTGTACCCAAACAAATATTGGGTACTGGACTAACCTTCAAGCAATAATGAATGCAGCTCAGCACACACCAAAGAAGAAAAACCTATGTTTAAAAAATTGCATCAAATCAGTGGTGACAGTGGCAAAAGTGGAAAGAAGGAAGAAAACTATGTGGTAAAGTGCTCAGGGTACTAACAATAACAAAGACATCTGGTGGAATATTCTGTTTCTAGTACCTCTGCTTGCTGGGCAGTCAGCCACTGGTTTCATTAGCTAGGGGAGCTGCTATCATATTTCAAGCAGTACAGAATGCTCAAAAAAGCGAAAAGCAATTAGAAGCAGCTAAAATGCATAATATGATCATGGAGGCCTTTGCTATCAGAAAAGGCCTATATCTGAAATACAGGAAAGGGCTTGGGTTGTACATTAAAATTAGGCCCATAGCAATGGCACAGGAGAGAGGGATTACAAACATAGATCTGCTTAAACTCATCAGAAAACTTAAAATCACGTGATGTTACAATGTGTTTATTTACCATACATTACCCGAGACAATGTGGAAATCCAAGAAACGTGGAACTGTCAATTTAGATATTGTCGGGGGTATAGAGCTCTTGGTGATTTGAGGCCACATGAAGAACTGTGTTGTCACTTTACTAATAGGAAAGAGGTGTTGTACAATTTTTGATGCTACCAAAACTTCAATTCATACCTCTGACGATATTTCTGCCTGATATTTTTTCTGAGAATTGCATAAAAACAAGCAGTATGCAAGTCTCTGCATCACTTGAAGTTGCGATGTAATGACATTCACACTAGTCCTAAAAGAAAGTTGGTCTAAATTAACAGCGAACTACTTCCCTTCAATACATGAGCAGGGGATAGTGGTGTACAGAACTGAGTGGTCTGGAAACACACATAAGCACAGCTAACATCACTGAATGAATAAAGAATTCTATCTATGGAATGGGGAAGTTGTGGCAATACCTCCTGGCTTTTGTGACGTTGACGACTGATATGTATACTTAAAACAATTTGAAAAAGGATCTCAGGTATATACAAATATGTTTAAATCAGAGATAAAAAACAAAAGACACTGTGGACATCAGTCATAAATATTCAATTGCATGGCTACTAGGTTTCTTGAAGGGACAAGTGATGGCACACAACACTGATAAAATTTTTGAGTAATCAACCAGTGGATATACTGCCAGCCAATATAGTTTGTGTAGAGTGTAATTTTGTGACGAAATTTGTACCTTGATGACAATTAGTCCATACTATTTACGCATTCTTTCCTACAGTGGGTCCTGCTTATAAAATTGAAGGAAATGAAATCCATGATGAACATGGGCTGCCACATAAAACCAAGGTGGTGAAGGGTTGGCACCCATGAGCAAAGTAGCAGGTGGTGAAGGGTTGACACCCATGAGCAAAGTAGCAGGTACCATGAAATTAAGCTGGCGAAGCAGCAGCCAAACGTGAACTCCAGAAGGTAACAGAGAAGAAGGGCATGTCCCATACTACCAGGCAAGGGAGTCATCGAAAAAGAGGAAATAGGACAAGTCGATGGGCATGATGGAGAAATGGCATCCCTATCCACGGAGGGGGACATCATGCCAATATTTCATGATGGTGGATAGTGTTAGACAGCATATAATGAACAGAGGTGCAGAGGAATAAACGCAACACCCACAGTAAAGTCTTGAATGGCTAAGGGATCACAACAAACAGAGGGTGGTGGTCTGATCTGTTCCCCAGGAAGTACTGCTTAGGGCACATAGAACACTGAGAAACTAGGCACAATGTACAGGCAGGTAAGTCACATCAGAGGACCAAGGAAGGTTCCTACCAAGCATGAGCCCCAAGAATTTCATTGTTTCAACGAACATAATAGCAACAGGCATAATGTGTAAAGATAATGTAACAAACTCATTGCACTGCCAAATATTTATACAAAAGGATTTGTCAGTGGAAAAGTGAAATCCACTGTCCATACTCCACAAGTAAAGACAATAGAGATGGTTTTGGAGATGCCACTCAAGGAGGCAAGTTTATGGAACTGCAACAGATTGTAAAATCATTGACGAAAAGGGAGATAGAAATGCCTGGTGGGAGACAGCCCCTAATAGGATAAAGAGGACTACAATCAGGACAGAGCCTTCGGGCACCCCATTTTCCTGGATAAAGGTGTCTCACAAGGCTGAACCTACTTATACCTTGAGAAAACTTTGTCTTTCAAAACTTCTCTAGTAAATGGGGTAGATGGACTTGTAGCCCCAGACGTATAGAATACAGGGGATACCAGACCGCCAGCAGGTGTCTCAGGCTTTCCTGAAATCAGAAAACATGGTCAGTCTTGCATTTTCACAGGAAAAATTCATGATATGGTTGACAAAGTGACAAGACATTCAAATGCAGAAGAGTGTGCTCGAAATCCACTTTGTGCAGTCCTTAGTAGTTTGTGAGACTCAAGGCACCAAACCAACCACTTATGAATCACACATTCAATCACTCTGCAAACACAGCTGGTAAGAGAAATGGGGCAGTAACTAGAAGGAAGGTATTTGTCCTTACTGGGCTTAGCTACGAGTATAACAGTAGCTTCATGCCAGGATCTATGAAACATGCCACCTGCCCAAATATGATTGTACTTACAAAGGAGAAGGTGCTTACCTGCAAGAGAACCCTGCAACATCTGAATGTAACATCATTTGGCTCTTGGGCAGATGATTTGGATGAAATGAGAACATGCTCTAGCTCCCTGATGGTAACAGCGACATTGTAATATTCATTATTCTGAGGATATCATCCATGCCGCCTGCCGCCTCCACTTGTTTCCAAGGGAGGAAGGCAAGGTGATAGTGAGTGGAGCTTGAAATGTCTGCAAAATATTGGCCCAAGGTGTTGGAGATAGCAGTAGGGTCCACAGTGACATTACGACCATACCAGAAACTAAGGATTCAAGCTTAGTACCAGAGAGACGAAGAGTACTGCCCCACACAATGGAAGTGGGAGTGAAACTTTTAAAAGAACTAATAAATTAAATCCATCTTGCTTTTTTTGGTATCCCAAATAATGTGACAACACTGCACACATGACTGTGCACAACGTATACATTGTATCATTGTAGGATGATGGTTAAAAATGTGAACAGCACACCTCCATAAGCAAATTGCATCGTTGCACGTCTCAATCTACCAGGGATTGCAACATGCCACAGCAAACATGAAGTGCATGGTATGTAACATTCTGCATCAGTAAGGATAACATTTGGAAGATACTTTAGCTGGTCATCACAACTGTGGAACTGATGTCTGTTGAAGGTCGCCAGGGAGGAGTGAGGCCTCCAGTTGCCTTTAGAAAGCTGCCAAATATGTATGCACTCAGGTGGGGTAGAAGTCAGTGAATGGATAGCACACAGGAAATGTTCACTTGAGTACATGTTGGAGGGAACAGGCCATTTGAGACGCTGGGCAAGGTGGGCATTGGAGAACAAGAGGTTCAAATAGTAACAAATGTGCATTGAGTCTAAAATGAATCTCGGTGCTCCAGTGTTAATAAAGATGAGAAGGTCAGCTACGAGGGAACCTCTTTGACAGGTTCTCGAAGAGCTTCAAAGTGGATGGTGGGCATTAAAGTGGCCAAGCAGCAAAAAAAGGATGAGGGAGCTAACCAATGAGGTCGAATTAGGCTGCCCAGGTGGCAGCAAATGACAGAGGGATGTAGACGTTACAAAGAGAAAACACGAAATGAGGAAGGAATATGTATAATGTAACAGTTTGCACCCAAGTGTCCAATGAGATAGATGACCAGCATGGCTCCCCCCATGATGTGGAATGCTGTACTCTGGGAGAAGGTTTTGGTGGACCAGAAGGAAACATGAGCCATTGAAGCTGTTACAAGGTCATTTTTTTTCCTTGGAGGCAGTAAACAAGCAGGCACTGCGATGCCAAGAGCAGCTGTAATTCCTCCTTGTTGGATGTAACACCATGATTGTTCCATCGGAGAAGTGTCATAACAGGGTTTGGGGAGGAGGGAGGAGGAAACAAATTAAGGTTTGTCATCTTGGTGGATGCCGAGTGCCTGTCTTCCAAGACTCACTGCTACAGGGGGGCTGAGGCTGGAGAACCCTGTTCCATGAGATCTACAGAGGCACTGACATTCTCCCTGGGTAAACCTGTGGATTCCAAGGCAAAAAAAAAGAAAAGAAAAAAATGGCAAGCAGTGCACATTGGCGAAATGGGGTCCGCCAGGTGAGGTTATCATGTGGCAACACCACTGAAGAGCATCTACTAGTCAGGGAAAGAGGAGATCATTTACTTTTGTTTCATTTCTTAAGAGCTTTCCAGCTGGCTGACGACAACACCTATGTTTGTTGGTTGGAGGCACATAGAAAGTCTTCGTGTAGCAGGTCATTTCACAGCCAGAGCAAAGATTTGGTTGCCTGTTGCACAACTGCGGGGGATGAGGATGATACTGAGATACTGGGCAATTTCACTACTGCAGCACTGAATTGGATGTTGCAAGTCTGCATGGGCATGTCCTTTGTGAAGCAAGGCACAGCAAGAATGGTACTGTAAATGCCAGATGGTAAAATTCAGGGCTTTTGACTAGCCAACAACTTGTGAGTGACAAGATGGAGTACTTTTCCCTTCATCCAAATCTCCTGAATGGCTCGCTCATCAAGATACATGGGACATTCATGGGATTACAACAGATACAGTAGAGAGGAAGAGGCAGGCAACTGTCCTGTTGAACATATCTGCCACAAGTAACGCATTTGGCCATGTTTTGATAAGACACATGAGTGTTGTTACAGTGTTGACGCTGGTAGGACCTCATGTGATTTGGAACTTACAGTTGGACCGTGATGAGTTCATAGCCTGCCTTAATCTTTGAGGGAAACAGTGCACAAGCAAATGATAGAAATAGAAAGCGTGTTTGCACTAAGTTTGCATCAACATTTTTCAATATGCAAATGACTGCAGTGAAGCAATGTTTTTCAATACCCAATGGACTGTAGTGAAGCAACGTTTTTCAATACCCAATGGACTGTAGTGAAGCCCTTATCAGAGAGATGATTGTGTATTTCTCCCTCAGTGAGACCATTAAGCAGCCGAATGTAAGGAGCACCATGTGCAGAACTCAAGTGTACAATGGTCCTCAACATGAACAGGGTGGCTATGGAGGAGTGATGCTATAAGCAGTTGTTGGGATTGAGGATCACAATTGGTCTTCAGAAGCAAAGTTGCATTTCACTGGGCCTGCAATTGTAACAACACCCTCCTGAATAATGCACTCATTAAATGTAGCAAAGGACTGACCATCTCCAGTATGTGATGTGATGAGGAACTGAGGTGTGGCTGGAATAAGTCATAAAATCTTTAGCCTTGTTCCATTTATGTTTAGTAGACATAGACTAGGATGGTGATTGGCTCATTAAAAAAAAGAAAAGAAAAAAAACCCACAAGATTGCCAACATTTCCAATGGCATGCTCCGTGCTACTGGGGGGGTCCTCGCCCACCATAAGTGACTGTTCAGATCTCGGGTCACACCTCCAGAACTCCTGACAGAGGACCCAATTAGCATTTGGGAAGGTAACAACTCTGGCAGTCACCCCTCTCTGGGCCTGCCCTGTACCAGACGGTGTGTGTGAACCCTATCCCTTGACCTGGGGCTCAGAATTGTGTGTTACATAGTCACGTGTTATGTGTATAATGCATGGGCCAGCCTTCAGCAACACACTGGGAGGAAGAACAAACAAAGAGACCTAAAATGCCAAAGCAGAGGAAGAGGAGGAGATAGAGAACAAAGAAAGAAAGAAAAAAAAAACAAATGATGAACTGTTCCAATGCCAGCCTATCGAAACTTCAGAATGCATTCCCAAAACTATCAAAAACATGTTCCTTAAGGAAGGGGAGAAAGAATAGGAGGATGATAGACACGCACACAGTAAGGAAAGACGTGCTGCATGCTGCAAAGGCTGAGGTCCTGTGGTAGCAGAGCACAAAGAGTTGTGAGCCCTATGGGTTAGTATAAATTTGATTAGCATGGTCAAGTGAAACACTGGGCTTTCGTTTTGCTAATGCTATGCTGATGATCACTGGGTCTCAAAATAAATAGGCAATTGCTCTTGCACTAAGTCCTTTTAGACAATTTTTCTGTTGCAGATTTTTAAAAGCAGACATCATGGTTTCCAGGTGTCCTCAGTTAGGACTATGTGACAGAAACATAATATTGTCTCTACAATCAATGAAGATTCTCTAGTTAAGCCTTCCCAACCTTACTGAAACTGGCACCAGCTACTTAAGATCCTTCATGATGGTGGCCTATTAACTGTCACCACTATAAGCTTGTGTGTTTCCTGAGCACTGCTGTGGCACAGCTTTGAAAGAGCTGTTCAACACTATATTCATTAATCTGAAATCCTGGAAATTGGTTCCAAGTTTTGGATATATAGCCAACCACCCTTTCTTCTTAACTGTTCTACTGCAGTATGACATTAGCTTGTGCCCATGAAAATGGACCTGTTGAATTTCAGTGATTTTCATGTGACATTCTGCATTAAGCACGATACAGATGCTGACATTCTACCTAAACTTTTATTTTACTGTATGGATATTAGAAGTTCACTATTTATTTTGGAACAGTCACATAATGGCTGTTGTAGAGAATAGCATTACTGACCATAATGCCTTGTAACGTTGTTTCTTATTGGTAATACTGAATAATTAGCTAAGTGCATTTTATATCTGAAGTACTTTATCATTTAGTAAATAAAAATTTATATTTCGCAAAAAGTTCTGCAGTGAATTATGAAAACTTACCTTCCACTATTGCATGCATATCTTGTTGAGTTTGCCATCTGAAATATTTCAAGAAATGGTCAATGATTTACAACTGATGACACAGTAAATAAAATTCTATTAACACCCACCAACATCTAATTGGTCTATAAAATACTGTATGTGAGGCTTGAAAATATCATTAAATAGGACATGATAAACTGTTGCAGTTACTGAAGCAGAATGTTAGTAAGAACCCACACTTTGTCTTCAGTACTGTAAATAACTATACAAGCCATTGATTTGGTTGTAACCACACTTCCTACTAGACACAAAGAAAAGTGACCAAAAACATCTTTCATCTGTCATGCACTTATGCATCATGTAAAATTTTCTCTGACTTTTATTATTATGAAAAATGCCACTCACTGAGAGATGAACCCATCACTAGTGACACATTTGGGCCTTTATGCACCGGAAGCCCAAACTAATTTGCAGAGGCGAGGAGCGTCCTCTAAACCCAACTGTAAAATTCGCATCCAAAATTAAGTCAAGGCTTGGAACATTCAATATACAAACATTAATAAATATTGGAAAACTCAAAATACTGTCAGACATTGTAAACTGACAACAAAATTGGCATCACAAAAGAGCAGATTCACAGATGAAGAAATACCACATTCAGAGAACTGTAGATTCTTCACAGCTCAGGGAAGAAATTCTCATACTACTACAGAAGTAGGCTCTGCATTCATAAATGGCAAATCTATATTGCAGTTGGTACCAAAGTTTTCATTACATTCAGAAAGACACTCTCCCTGCAATAATTCAATGCATAAATGAGAGGTACACAGTAATTAATGCACATGCACCAATAAATCAGGGCAACAAGAGCAATGCAGGCAAGGTAAAACTGTCCTGAGAACAATGTTGAGAAACATCTGATGAAGTGCCTGAGAAAACCATAAAAATGTTATTACATTTTTATCCTCAAACTGATGCAGACTGGAGATTAAAACATTTTCTGCCTGAACTGCTGTTAACCGTATTTATTCATAACTGTTATGCCATTCTCAAGTGACAGCTTACTATGAAGTAATTTGAAGTTATTAAGTGTCACACCTGGTGCATTGGGAGTGGAAATTAAGATGTGCAGTATGACATGACTGACAATTATTACATGAAGTACTACCATTGTGTAGGCATACAGATCACAAAGACTTGTAATGAATATAGAATTTGTAAACATGGTTAACACTAGTAAAGTGTTGTCTCGAAAGGAATTATAAAGCATTCAGACATCACAGTGAGCTATCATTTGAGAATAGTACAACTGTCAAATTAACAATTTTTAGTAAATACACTCCGTAGCACTCCAGGGAGAAAATGTTTTAATTATTAAATTTATGCCCGACTGTGGATGTAAGAAAAAATGAAAAATGGTAAGAAAAAGACATTTACAAAAATTGTTGGCAGCGAACAACCCACATCCTCCCCCCCACCCCTTACACACACAGCACTAAAAAGGCACAAGATCAACAATAATATGATCTGAGAATATCAGATAGCTCATGTGCCAAAAACAAAGCACAGTTCCAAAAAGATACCTGTTGGTATTTACCATTACCACTGAATAATAAAAGTAAGATTCCTGGCCTAAGGTAAATGATAATCATATACTCATAGGATTCAAAGAAATTCCATGAAAGTCCAAGGACAAAACAATAGCAAACATTATATATTACTAGAGATATTAGGGATGGCTTACAAAAGGTAGGTCTAGTGAAGGCCAAATTGATAAGAAGGGATTAAAGAGCAAAATACTATAGGATTACATTTGTAAAATTTTGAAAGGCTTATGACTAAAAAGCAAGACTGCTTTTATTCCAATTTCTTAAAGAAGCTGAAGTACAGAAGCTCTGTAAGCTCTGTTGAAAGAACATCAGCCTCATTTGAGATAAGAAAAGATGATAGCCATGGCAATGGACGAACTGCATTCTTGTTTCAGACAATACTAGAAAAGTTATCTTTGAATAGATGGAGCAGCTGTCAGAATCTAATATCAGAAGTTGAATACCACTTGGTTAGAAAATGCATAATGTCAATATCAACTGTTTGACTTTTGTAGATAATTTAGCAATACTGAATACAGAAGAAGCACAAAAACAGAGAGAAAGAAAAACAATTGGAAAAGCATGACTACATGTCTCTCCTGTTAAACAGAGCTGCTACATCCAAACCAAAAATGAAGTATGGGAGTATCACAGGAAGACAAACTGAAGGACAAATGAGAAGTCACATAGCCAAATGGTGGGGAAAAAGAAGCCACAAGATCAAGACTATGAAAGATGGATTTCACATTTCACTTAACAAAAGATGTTTATAGTACAAATTCATTCTCCAAAACTGGAGAACCTCTGACTTGCAAGGCACTCATTTGGTAAGAATACACATTTGTATCACAAACACTAATTTTAGAACCATTAAAAGATAGTGAAAATTCCCAAAAAAGAAAGCTATTGGGAAATAGGACAACAGCACAAACATTTAAATTAAGAAACAATACATAAGAATACAAAAGCATGTAGGAAAAAACTGCAGACAAAATTTGGAAAAGAAGACAAATGAGTCTTAGCATTCTGAGAAGAAAAACTATGCAGCAGTAGTAAACCTTAAAAAAAAACTCATTGGCTTATGGAAGCGCACATAGACCTAGCAACTGGTATAAATAAGCAAGAAATTTGAAATCAAACTAAATACAGAAACAGAATTGAAATGATAAATTCTCCACAACAAAATAGTTCTAAATCTACAAGGTAGAAATTGGACAACAGGTGAGTGGAAAGAAAAAAGAAACGTTAAACCTTAGCTGCCCTGTAATTGTGGATGACAAAAAAAATTTGTTCCACATCTGTAATACCTTCTCAGTAAAGCATAGTGATGGTATATGTACTGCAAACAAATTACAGCAAGGAAGTCAAAGAGTCTATGCAAATATGCAGATGACAGTATTTGGATTGGATTAGATGTACTTTCATTCCAATTGATCTATAGTGAGGAGGTCCTCCAGGATGTAGAACATATCAGAAAAACAATAATACATGACAAATATTTACAACAGAAACAAATAAGCTAATGTACCTTCCACACGTCCCAAGTGGAATGATCGTCATTTTGTTTTTTAATGAACACTACATGAAAGAATAATTTTAGAAAACTCATTTACTAAGATTGCATTAATGCACTGAATTTAAAATTTAACAAAATGTCTGTTTATTTATAAGGGAAAATGTGTTCCTGAATAATGCATTCTTTTTCGTACAAGAGTAAGTGATGTTAAATCCTTGTGAGGTTTATACTTATTTCTAGTACTGATTCCATGAATTTAGCTATTGGTTTGAAAAAGTGGTACATTTTTAATGACAAATTTCATCAAACAATAAATATATTTGGAAGCAATTGTTAGTATCCCCCAGTTCCCTAAACAGGCTTCTGCAGGATGTTCTTGAGTTCACACCACATATCTCTTTATTGCACATTTTTGTGCCCAGAAAACTTTAGATTGGCTTGTTGAATTACCCCAAAAAATAATCCCATTTGAGTGTTTTGCTAGGCTACAGCAATGCTCAGAAGTATTTTGGTGTTGTGTTGTTATGCTATCAGCACTGCTTGCATGCAGTCACATATTTAGTGAACGAGCAAGATCATACAACAATGATGTAAGTATATATTCCTTTAACTCAAAAGTATGTAACTTGTCTTGATGGTATGGTATTAATTAACTACTGTTACTCAGGCACTCACTAGGTAATTGTTTACTTGTAGAGAATTGGAACTATACCAAAACAGAAATGACACTTTTTTGATGTGAGACAAGTTGTTTTGCATATCTTGAAGATTGGGAGGTAGCAGTCTAACACTGCTAGAGACTACAGCATAATCATAACAACTAACATGTGCACACAGTCAATGGCAAAAACAGGAAATAACAGTAGCCAATAAGCCATGGTCAAGTCATCCTTGAAAAAGAGAAAGGACAGAACGGTTTGTAAGCAATCAGCTGCTGTTCCAAGAGAAACATCACAACAAATTAGGGATGATCCGAAGCAACATCATGGACTGAGCTGACATGTCTACTGTAAAATATCACTTAGTGGCAGGTGATTTACATGATTAATAAGCATCACATAAACCCTGCATATGAATTTAAAAAATAAGGACATGATAGAATTCACAAGGAAACACCAAACTTGGAATGCCACAGATCGGTCTAATGTTTTTTTTTAAGGAGTGACGAAAGTAAACTTAACGTTTTTTTTCCTGATGGTGTGCAGTATAACCATAACAAAAATTCAAAAGGCACAAAAAGCATCAAGCACTCAGCATTAACTACAGTCGGGGTGTCATGGAGTGGGTATGTTTCCTGTACCGCCACATTTTAGAAAAGAATATGATTCCATGTAAGAGAAAGAGTATGGCAAATAATTGGATATTCCAGCAAGTCAATTATTTGAAACACACCTCTTTGTACTTAAAAAAAATCCTTTTGAGACCAAAAAAGGAAACTTTTGGAGTGCCTAACCCAGAGCCTGGATCTAAATCCAACTGAACACCTCTGGTATGCACTGAATTGGCATGTTCATGGCAGAAGTTACTCAAACAATGATCAATTTGCTGGTATCTTATTGGATCCATGGTCAGAAACCCCATTTTACCCATTACAAAAGCTTGTGGATTCAATGCCAAATTGACATGCAGTTGTGATTGAAGCCTTGGTTACGCAACGAAATACTGAGTTATTCTTCAGATTCCAAAATGCTTACATGCTTTGACCTACAACCTAGTTCTGAGTAGAAAGAATTACTTCTCTTTTGATGGAAGGTAATCTTGTTTAAACTACGTGTAGACTTGTACTAAATAGATCAAATGTACATACTTTTCAAATATCCAATGGCAGTTTTTTCTATTACACATTTATGTTTTTGTAATTATAATTTATGCTTTCTACAAAATACTTTTGTGTACTACTGTAATAGGACTGCATTTGACCCATGGTGAGATGAAAGGAACAGATAATAAATAAGAGTGGCCAAATAGAACTACTGTTTTGTTCTGCAGGTCACTATCGGAAATCTGGTAAATCCTTAAGTACAGCGAGTGATGTGAGCTCATCAGAACAAATCAAAATACATTCAAAGAAAACAACCACCAAATTTAACAGACTGAAAGATGCTATGGACTGTAAATTGCTCCTTAATTTTTAAGCAATTTTTTTAAATACATTTTTACCATTTTTATTGTTACGACTGCAAAGTCAGACTAGAAAATTTCTTAGTTTATAAAACGTCTTCCTCAGAATCATTGTCTTCTTTGTATATAAGATCTTCACTGCCATCAAGAGCAATCTTGAAAGACTGAACAAAGATATATTCTCTCACTCTAGACCAGACCACCTCTATTCACTGACATACTTGTTCTATTGTAGGTCATTTTAGAGCCCCCTTTAGCATGAATTCATGTTTGTTTAATCACTCATCCATTTGTTGCATTCTTTACCCATACACATTAAATAGTTTACTTGTCAAGACATCAATAACTTGCAATTGTGAAGTAGGTCCTCCCAAAATAACAGGAAACTCTGTATTTCCCTGTCACAATTCCTCTTCCACAGAATTTTCCAAATGATTACTAAAATGATCTAGCACAAGACGGGAACTCTTCCTCAATGAAGTGCCATTCCTTGGCTTCAACACTGTTAATCCATCATTTCGTACCAGCCTTGTCCATGCAACCCTAGTCACCTATGTGAACACCACCTGGTCGTATTTCAGAAGGTTTAGCACTTGAAAATGGTCATTGCATTAAGTTTAGTAGTGTCAGCACAACACTAAAGGAAAACAGTGTAGTGCATTTTTTCATGTTCACTTTATTTTAGTTACTGTTTTAGCACCTTTTATGGCAACAGTTTTGTTACTTGGCACATCAAGTCTATGTTCACTATTTGGCTTAGTTACACACTGGTTTTCTTTTGATAATGAATAATAAAGCAATGGAAAGATAATTTCTCTCTTCATATTCTTGTGGTATTTTCTGAGATAATTTGGTTTCGGTTTGCACGCTAAGTCCGTGACACTTTATAAATCTGTACCACCAAACAACTCCACCCTTAATTTCTGTTAAGTTCCAGTATAGCACTAGCTTACGAGCATTTCTTTAAATCATTTTTGTAGTAATTCCAATGCCATTTATATAGTGTGCTTGAATCCATTTCAATTCATCATTTTCTAGTTTTGGCCATTTTATATTTAGTCCTCTATTTGCACATTTACTCTTGCTTCTGTTTTTCAGTTATTCTTTACTAGCCCACCAATCACAAATTGTTTTCTCTGTTGGTGGATGGCTGAAATGCTGCTCAGCTGCTCTGTTTCGAAGTTCTTCTGCATTTACTATTATTGTCAATTTATAGCCTGCATCAGATGAATTCTTTTCTCCATTATGAAACTAGCTACTAAAGAAAATATTCTTCTGTCACCTTCAATTAAACTTCACTGGCACTGTAGACTGAAATGATGCGTAATTGATTGACAGTGTTCTGGGTTTGTGAGGAGGAGGAGATTATTGTTTAATGTCCCGACAACGAGGTCATTAGAGACGGAGCGCAAGCTCGGATAAAGGAAGGATGGGGAAGGAAATCGGCCGTGCCCTTTCAAAGGAACCATCCCAGCATTTGCCTGAAGTGATTTAGGGAAACCACGGAAAACCTAAATCAGGATGGCCAGAGATGGGATTGAACTGTAGTCCTCCCGAATGCGAGTCCAGTGTGTTAACCACTGCGCCACCTCACTCGGTAGGGGTTTGTGATAGTGGGGCAGGAGGGAGACACTATTAGCAAGCTTGTGAATCCCCACAACTAATGTTTGTCACATTGGTGCACTGCTGCTGCCAATTGAATCCAATGTTGCTAGATAGAAGTATATTTCCTGAATATATGGCCATTTATAAGGCAACCAGGAATTTTGACTCAAATACTGGACTTGTTACATTAAATTTGAGTTTAAGGCAGACCTAAATTTTGGAGGCAATGTTTTGAAGAAGCAAGTGCATTTTATAGTCCATAATATATGGTACCAAGTCCTTGAAAGCAGGGCTGGAAATTAATTTGGAAAAATTATTAAGGTAACTGAAAATTCATTGTGCATTCAAACCACTGCAATTAATATTTTGCTGTGGCAGACTCTGTTCCTCCTAAGTCAAGAGAAATGCCCATTACCCGCTATCCACTGGGAATACTTTCCTGTGACAAAAGGCCAACAGCAACTGTGAGGCAGCATTTAAATTCACATCCCTACAACTTTTGCATTCATATGTTTGAGGACTTTCAGGACTTGTTCAAGGTCAATGCTATGTTGACAAATAGAATTTTTGTCCCACATTTAAACATACTCATCAACTCACTGACAAACAACAGGAGAATGCAGCCAAAATATGTGAGGAACAGCAATAAAATAAGCATTCAATGAATAAAGCATTGTAATTCCGCTGACTGATCTCTCAAAAAATGAGACGCATAGGCAACTGCCAATGTGTCATTTTTCCGGTTACAAAGTATTACTCACAAATATTACATAGAAAAACACTAAAACTGAATTCAACAGTACTATATCAAATTGTGCATCAAAACTTCAGGAGTTACATATAACACTGAATAGTTTTTCATTAAATAATTTTCATAAATACTGATTAAAATAACACTAAATTGTACTACTGGTAAGCCACAACTGCCACAAGTACAAACAATACATCATACTGTACAGCGAATACATAAAGTTTGTCTGGAAATCAATTGGATCAAGCGTATTTACAATTTGACTAAAACTACTCAATTAATTTGACCAGAACTAAATATAGTCTACACTTCCATATACCAAAGGACAGCATATGTTACAAAACACCCTGATCATCTTCCTTAGTGAATTCGTGTAGCTATTTGGTTGATAAATTAAGTATTATGCAGTGTTATCAAGACATGTGACCAATTAAATTGGCTGTAATTCAAACTCGGTATGTCCTACGTAATAGCCTAAAGAACCACATAATTGAGCAGGAAATTATGGTATTACCTGATAGAACACACTTGTGTATATGGAAATATTTCCTTGTATTTGCTTATTTTAAGTGTTGTGTACTACGGAAGATGATCAGGTTTTCAATTATATGTCCTGTAATATTTATTTCAATAGGTTTCATATGGTTTTGAAGTGACCACCATGGGGAGGTGCTCATTTCCCAAGTTGTTCAGTTTCAATAAAAACAATGTACTTTCAATCATTGCCATTTTAGTAAGCTTTTGTAACATATATTGAAAATGACTAGCATGGTATCGTTTCTTCAGGTTTTAAATTAATAGTGCTGCTGCGTCTCATAGTCTTTGGTAATATATTTGTGTTTCTCTCATGGTCTGGGCCAGTGAACAGTTGACGGTAAGTCTGGGTAGATTTGAGAGTTGTTGAACAGAAGTCTCTTGGGCATTCAACCAGTTGTGCCATTTCAACTCTTTGAAATTGTACGGATGACCAAATTTTGAGCACGATGTGAAGATTTTAGTGTTTTCACACTACTTTCAATTGTTTTACTTTTTGTGACTGGCAGACTTTAATGTTGCGCTATTGATAGTTCCGTTTTGTGATGAATTTTGACAGTGACACAGCATCACTGATTAACTTAGATTTAACGCATAGTTGGGACATAGATTTTGGTTCTTATTTTGCAGTAGCTTATGTAACTGGGGAATCTGCCCAATATTCTTTATTAGTCAGACAATTTAACTGTATTTAGTATTTAACTTTTCTATGTAAACTTATATAATTCAATTTAATGAATTTAAGTATTTTCGTGTATTACATTGATAGTACACAGCAGTCAGCTTGACTTTGCCAATGTGTTAAGATGACTTATTTTTTTCCGGTGCATTTAAATGCAGTTTAAATAACTTGTTAAATTATCCAATAACTATGCAATATATGCCTAACTTCATACTTCTAAATGTTACTTGATTGACGAAATCTAGCGTAGACAACTGGTGCTGTTTTCAGGGTAGATAGTCAGTGCAGGAAGGTCCTGAACCAAGCATTGGACTGTACAGCTAGATTCTGGCATCAGCTTAGTTCACTAGCCCAAAACTGAATACATCACATGACCTATTACAAAACATTAACACTACACATCTTGAGTGAATTTTCTCAGTAAGGGTCAGTTTTCAGTGTCAGTAGGTGGACAGAGTCATGAGTCTAGTGGCTCACAGCCTGAAGATAACAGACATGAGCCAAAATATTCAGTTTGCTCTTCTAAATCTGTTTCATCATGGAACCTTCTACTGGAGTTTCCGCTTTCAATACCAGTATCAACATCAAAATGACAGATTTTGAGGCCATCAGTTTCTGTTGATTTTCTACTGTGTAACCACTTAACAGAAAAAAAGGCCCCTGGGCCATATACAATACCATACATATTATATTAAACTTGTTACTCCTCTAACAGCAGCTTATCAAACACCTCTCATGCCATGAAAGATTCCTAGTGATTGGAAGCAGGCACCAATCAATCATATTCTCAATTATATTCACTTGATATATGCACATAATTATAGCAAAAGGAAGTGTGTGCACAAATAATAGTGCATGGCACATTTTTCAGTTTTTAGGAAATTGACAAAAACTGTTAATAACAATCAAGTAGCACATATGTATCATTTGCACATGCAGACTGTTGAAAATAGTCAGTTGTGCTTTTTAAAATTACACTAAGCATAGGTTTTTGAAAATACGTAATAATTAAAATGGAAAACACTGTATAGCAACAGATATAGAGCATTACTACAGATCACTCTGTATTCTGCTGTAATTATGAGATTGCGTAGAACCCAAAACTTGTACAAAAGAAAATTATAACAAGATACAAACTAATATTTATTGTAAACTGATTACTTTGGTCTTAAGAAAGTAATAGAATACGAGTTTGTTATCAAATCGAGACACAAAGCTGGTACATTACACTCAGTTGTCACATTGCAGGTTTTCATAAAATGCCTGTATTTTGATTCCATGTATTTCATCATGCCCAATAATCGCTTTTCTTCTACTTACGATATTTCAGTACCTCAATTTAGAGTAACCAAAAACCAGATGGCAACAGAATTTCTTTTACTTCATATTTCACAATACATCTTTCCCATGGCCAAAGCATGTTTTGATTCCAATACACGCTTATGCCTTAAGGACCGTCACTAGATAGCTTCAACCAGAGTACACCAGTAATTTTTAAAGCAGGCGGCATTTTAAAAACCAACTCAATGGATAATATGCCCTTTAAGTCTTCCATCATCTCCTGAATGGTCAGTTTTGGAGTTTCTGTAAAGGCCTAAGCAATGACATGCTTCCATTATACAGGAGCCATAACTTTTGACACACTTTTATCAATCACTGAGAAGTTCCTGTCACAAGGTAGGAAACTATGACTCAAACATGAAAACTTTTTATGTGTTTTTGCACAGTACTTGCAGCTGACCAGATGAAAATAAAGTGCTAAAACTCTCCAGTTATTGTTCTGCCCAATATGGTGGCCAGACCATAACATTAGTTTGCATTCCATACCTTCTTCAAGCATCACAAATTTAATCAGACAGGAAACTATTTTGGTTGAACCTCACCTTGCACCAGATCCATCCCACAAATTTACTGTGTTGGTTAAGTACCAAAGTCATGAACCATGAAATTGTACGACGGCAGCTACCTCTGACACAACATCATGGTATGCGCCAATGTATGACAAAGTAAAACCTGTTGTAGGTCAACACATGTAACATGTGTGTTATTGTTTCTTTTTAGGCATTTCTGTAAAACTTCTTAGTAGTTTACGTACTTGGTCTACTTTAGCATGATGCAACTGACTTTTGAGTTCCATGTTGTTCATTTCTATTTTATCTGAATCTGCAATCATAAGCAATCAATACATTCTACAGAGTTTGAGATTTGGGTACAGACATTCTTTTGAGGGTTTATTCCTGCTTTGAGAAGCTTTAAATATGTTCCTGACCCACAGCCCTGTCGTCGTTTGATATTGCGTGTGGCCCACTGAAATGTTTTCCTCAACCGTCTTCTGGAGTGGTCAGTCCACTTTTCAGTTTACGTTGATGAGAGGGTATTCATTGCTGGGTGATGCAGAATATGTCAAGCAACTTTTGTGACACACTTTTTTTGACTGCAATTCACATTTGAAAATAGCTTGTTTCCATGAAGTACTGCCTGTCTTACCTTCCTTTGGTCTGGCTGGTACACTTATTTACATGGAGATGATCAAGTAAATTACTTTTCATTGCACATCAAGACACAATATTCTTCATACCACTTAATTTCCAGATTTATGTTCTTGCATCCTTCTTTTGGACACACTACTGTACTGCGTACACAATTCTAGATCATGCTGTCAATATTACTAACCAATAATCAACTGAGTTATGATATTCCACATTCTCTTTTAACAATACAGCTGTGTGTGTTCTATTTTTTCATCAATGATTAAGAGAGAGCTGTAGTTAGTTTTATTGATGTTACTTATTTTTACTGTAATATTGCCAGAAGATGCGCATAATGTAGGTCATTAGAGCTATGTACTCTACAGGGCACATACGCTGCCGTTCAGGACACATTACTTTATACATGTGTCCTTTTACAAAAACAATTCACCATTATTCCACTCTCCTGCATTGGTGGCTGTTTTGCAGAATTACCTTTCATTTCATGATTTATGTTCCAATCCAATGTCATGAAATCATTTTCTCTTAATATCCTGTCAATTACCCAACTTAATTTTCCTTTTCTGTGCATTACTTGGACATTTCAAACCACTTGCTGTGTCAACTTGCTACACTCTGCCATTCTTGTAACACACAGCAAGCACACAAGATGGTGGTCATCTCACACTGCGGTCACATCGTGTCTTCCAGTGCCCTGTCTCCACTGGTTCCACATCTGCCTCACTGTTGATGCAGTGTGCCTTGTATGAGCTGCAACCTCACAGAATACCAAGGCCACCTTCCAGAGACCAATCATTCTGCCCCATTTTAACACACACACATTCTGATATTCCATCCTGTGAAACTGGCGAGTAATAGTGACACTTGATTGCACGTTTCTATTTCGTATGACAGCTCTGCACGAACTGAGTGTTGTGTAACACTGGATGTCTGATCACATGAAAGAGGGTGATACTGGGCCTGTGTGAACACCACCTCTCCACCGTTTAAATAACTTATTATGTTTCTATTGTTCTACACTCCTCTTATCTTGGCATGCTGCAGACCATTGCTTCTGAGTGTTTTTACTTTTTAGAAACAGCAGTGTATTATTTTAAGTATATTGCTGCATCCATATCCTGGAGCTATATATACACACACACCTCAATAACAAAATGAATCACCTAACCAACTTCAGAATAATTATGAAATGAACCTACATACTTTTAATCTGCATGTTGATCATGCCAATCATGTTAATAACAGTGCACCTCCTGCAAAATGCACTTCACTTTAACAGTGCCAACTGTAAATTCTAAAGAAACAGACCCAACAGCAAATTTTATCATTAAATAGTGCTGTACAAGTACAACATCACATGCCTTCATTTACACTGCATCTGTGAATTGCAACATAAGAATATTTGAAGGAAAGAGATCTCTGCCACTAGCTACAGGTTAGAAACCACACACTTTCACACAATGAACAAAACATAAAAGCAAAGCCAAAACAGTATTTCACTAACCCTTTACTCGGTCAGCAGTACAGTACTTATTGCCCAGGCATTATGTGGCTCCAATAGGGTGGAGTGAAACAACTTGTGTACGTGCATTTTTAAAAGCTGTACTTGGTTCTTGTAAGGGTGTTCAATGCTTCTTTAAGAAGGTTGAATGCAGAAAATGTGTGCAGATAGGGTTTTCGATGGATTTGCAACAGCAGTGCAGTTAACTATTCTGTGTGAGGAGATCGCTTTGTTAAATGGAATGCAGGGCAAATTGACAGTTTTTGCAGCTAATATAGAACACTTCAAGTGCGGACAAACAGGCCAGGTAAGGACGAAGTGTCACCCGCCTCAGGGTGATGTGATGAGGACCAGGGAGGAATAAGGTATTAAGCACCAAAGGGAACCCCTGGTCTACCCTATGGTCCTTCCTAGTAAGATTTCGTGCTATAAAACTGTACACAGAAGTTTATTGGGCAATTAAGAATAATAGTAGGAAAAAAGGGTTGCATGTTATTATTGGACACCGGGGAGCATGTGTCTGTCACCAGTAGTGATCTGATGATACGTAAGCAATGGAACCCACTAGAGTACAGATTGTGTGGAGAGGGAATAAAGATGTCACATTATTAAGATCGGTGGACATAAGACATCCACCTGGATATGGCTTGATTTAAACAATGTGTAGAGATTGTGCCTTGCATAATTGAGGGCTATGAGATGATTCTTGGATTAGATTTCTTGTATCCACATTGTGCCATAATCAACTTCTAGCTACATATGGGTGGAACTTCACAGAAAAATATTTCAGTGAGGTCAAGCCATTGCCAGTGTGGGGATGTGGAAGCGGAGTCTGTTGTGGAAGATGAAGCAATTAAACCTTGAACAACTATGCTAAGACTTGATTCACATGATTATGTACCTAAGAGTACTGAGGAATCACTTTGGGTCAGTGACAGTCTAGCTTGCCGGTGGTGGAACCATTAGAAGAAGATGAAGGTGGTGGTGGTGGTGGTGGTGGTGGTGTCTGGTTTGTGAGGCACTCAACTGCGGAGTTATCAGTGCCCGTACAAATTCCCAACCGTTGCTCAGTCCAGTCTCGCCACTTTCACGAATGATGAGGATAACACAAACACCCAGTCATCTCGAGGCAGATGAAAATCCCTGACCCCACTGGGAATCGAACCCGGGACTCTGTGCTCGGGAAGCGAGAATGCGACCATGAGCTGCGGACACCATTAGAAGAGAATGAAGTATTAGACTAGGTGGGTTGCTTAGTTAACAGAGGTATTGTAACCATACAAGAAAAAGGGTGAAAAGAAGGTACCCAGTTTCTACGTACCATTTTAGCACAGAGGGCACAGGATTAAAAAAGCAGTCATTAAATGCTAATATGGATATCGTGGAGGAATAAGAGAGGGACACAAGGGATGTCGACCATGGACAATTGCCAGATATAACTGAAACTGCATAAGGAGAAAAAGTGAAGCACCTACAGGGAAACAACTGGGAACTGGTGAAAAAATGATTTCTGGAATTCAAGAATTTATTTTTTCCAAAAGGGCCCCTACCAGCTACGCATATTACACAGACTATATGCCAATAAGAAATGAATCACCAGTCTACCACAAACAATACGGAATAACTAGGTACCTGCAGCCAATTTTGGAGGTCTTTATCAATCAACAGCTGAAAGATGGAATAATTGGAGAACATAAAGACCATGGGCAGCAGGAATAATCATCATGCCAAAAATCAATGGATGCAACACAAAAATATAGATTTTGCTTTGATTACAGACATCTAAATACAAAAACCTCAATGTATGCCCACCCTTTGCCAAACATCACAGAAAACGGATCAACTGGAGAAACGCAAATATTTTTCGACAATGGATTTGAAGAGCAATCATCATCAGATAGAGGTTGCACCAGAAGATTGACACAAAGAAGTGTTTTCAGCAACCTGGGGACACTACCAAATCAGAAGGATGCCATTCTCATTAATAAATGCACCTTTAACATCCAGAGATTGTTGGACGCAATGCTTTGTGCATCTCAATGACATAATTATCTATGGAAGTGATATCAGACAGCATATGCAGTGATTAAGGTGAATATTCCTGAGGTTAAAAGCAGTGAAGTTAACACTGAATACATAAAAGTGTGATTTTGTGATGGAATAGATAGACCACCTAGGTCATGTCACAAGTAAAGATGGGGGTTATTACAGACCCAAGATTCATTATAGATGTATGTGAAATTCCTGTACCAGAATCTGTAAAAGGGTTGCAATCATTCTTGGGACTCGCACACTACTACCACCACTTTGTAAAAGGATTTGTGGATATTGACAGCTGGTTGACACAATTGTTTAAAAAAATGGGGACTAAATTTATGTGGTCAGAACAGTGCCACCATGCTTTTGATAGCAAAAGGAAGCTTTAATGTCGAGTCCAATAGTCCTATTTCCAAATTTTAATAGAGAATTTGTTTCATCATGTAATGCATCAAACCGTGCACATGGCTGTGTGTTGTCACAAGAGGTGGAAGGTGTAGAACATAAGGCAGCTTACTCATCAAGGCAACTAAATTCTGCAGAAGGAAATTATTCCACAACAGAGAAAGAGATGTTAAACCTGATTTATGGAATCCCATATTTCAATTTTTATCTGAACAGTAAAACATTTAGAGTAATAACTGATCATGCAGCATTAAAATGGTTGTTAGGTTAAAGAGTCATTCCAATAGGTTGACATGATGGGCACTAGGACTAAGTGAATTTGATTTTGAACTTATGCATAAATCTGGGAAGAAGCATGGAAATGTAGATAGCTGAAGTAGAAAAGTAGCAGTATTACATATTAGTCAGAATATCAGGGAATTACAAACCCAATAGATAGGGAAGAAATAATGACAAAATGGTTGCAGTTCATAAACGATAGTGTTTGGGAAACATGAGGAGAAGTAATGGAGCTACAGGGGGCTAAGCAGCTGGCTGTAAGAGATCAGCCAGGGGTTAATTCATTGTAGGCAGAGCAGCATTTAAAGGGTCCACGGAAAGTACAGAAGGAACTACTACTGAAGTTGAGGTTGGCTTCAGAACCTGAACACAAAGGCTTACCCTTTAATTTGGAGTAGCCTCAGTATCAGTGAGAACAAGTTCACATTTCTATTTCCATAACAGTAGCAGGGAAAAAAGCACATCATCAGTGCTACATAACTCATGCATATCTTGTCACATAGGGAATATTGAAGAAACTTGTAAGAGTAGAAGCTCAGTGTCTGTTGTTACCTGCAAAAGACAAAGGAAGATATGTAGAAATGGAGGAAACAAAGTTACAAAAATGTCATAAAGAGGATATCACAGTCAGTCTGAATATGCTAATAAGAGTGGGGCATGATTCCTGTGCAGTGAAATTGCTAATGAGACAAAGGAGGTAAGATAATGCAATGTAGTACTGATTGAGCCAGAATTTTACTTTCAGCAGAATGAGACACATTGGTTGTACTCTAGCTTTGACAAGATGGCGGTAGTGGCTAATTGTTTCGAGTAGGGGAAGGTTACATCAGCATAGAGGCTAGAATTAAAGGGTAATGCTTTCTTATTAAATGGAACAGCATACAAGATAATGGGGTCTACTTTCTGTCTATCCATCATGATTACAGGGATAACTTGCCTGAATATTTCCCAGTCACATTTGTATTGGCCAGAGGAGACCACGGAAGTGCTACCTGCTGTGAATCTAACCAGCTTAAATTCTACAACCAGAATTAATGCAGTTTACAAACACTCTTCTGGACCAGCAGGAGGGACCTGTCCTCATGGAAGCCTCGTTGCATTATGTAAATTCATACTGGGAAAATCAGTACCAGAAAGAGACAACACTGACTATTGTCATACCAACACCACCGCAGTGGCCATTGTTCTGCTAAGCCTAGTGCTTCTTTTGGTACATAAAAGATACAGCAGAAGACTGGTTTCAAATGCAGCCATAGTTCAGATAACACTGGGTTGGATAACCAACCATAAAAGCAGCAGTAGAGAGCTGAATGCACAATGTCATAGTATGAAGAATAATTGATTTATTTTAGCTTTCAAGTTGGGAGTAGAGACAAATGACCGTGGAAGAAGCCTAGTAATTAAATAAGTCCATGGTGTTTGAGTTAAGGTACAGGGCAAGGGAAAAGTGTAAGATTAAGTGATAGGGTTAAGGTAACTAATTGTTAGAATGACACGTAAGAGTTGAAACAAGGTCAGATATGCTTGTCAACAGTAACTCTAGTGCAATTGGTAGTATAGTTTGGTCAACCCAAGGGACTGAGTCTGATAAAGAGAAGGTGAATGTAGCATATCGACCATAATTGGTCAAAAAAATATGCCAGAGCAGAAATGAGCTGCAACAGAGCCAGCTGCAGGTGGGTTAGAATGTTGTGCACTGCAAAGCAAAACATGGCCAACTTTCACTGCAAAGCATAGTATAGCAATGGTCAATGCTACAATATGGTAGCAGAAGGATGGAAGCCTTTCCTCACTTGGCACCAGAGAAGTGTTTATAATACAAGCCTTAAGGGGGCATTGTATGTCCTATGCCACCAATGTTAAATTATCGAGTTTTGTGACCCATTACCTTGGACACTTTTTAAGACGCCAACTTACAACTTTCCACAATTATTAAATGCCACTTTCTAGATACACTGAACTAGAATTATTTCTAAATCGTACTGTGGGGCATGTTATCCGCTTTTCTTTCAAACACTCAATTTTTTTTGACAGAATTTTGTAAATAAATGAACATAAAACCAAACCAACTCAAGATATTTTAATTATTCTAGTTCCATATTTGTTGACACACACACTTGTCATGCTGTGAGAATTTCCTGCCTCTACCATCAGTACTATTTTAGAAAACGGGTCATTTATTGCAAAAATGTAGTTCAGAGGTACTGAAGTTACAATTTTTAATTACAAATTCTTATACAGACTTACAGTTCTGCATCTTTTATGCACTAGAATTGTCCTGGCCCATATCTGCGTCATCTTCAGTGTCACAACAGTCCAGTGCTTGCTGCTTCCTTTTCTTTCTTGCTTCTTTTGTCATTTGCTGAGCAGTTAACTCTGCTTCATGTACATGAAGCTCATCCAATTTCCACAGTCCTTTAGCTGTGTTCTGTCCAAATCTTACCCCTAATGTCTCCAGAACCTTATGTCATTCATAGTTACCACCATTAAAAGTTATTACAGCATCAGACACTGCTAACTTTAGAGTCATAAGGCCAACAAATACATTTTTAGGCACATGTCACCATACAAAATTATTGAAGGACTCATTCACATTCCAGAACTTCCCATGTAAACACTTATTTAGTAGCTCAGGATTTGTCAAATCTCTGTAAATAGGTTTGACTGCCTCCATTACTGCCAAAGGAAGAGAATATATGTGTGAAAATTTATGAAGGGTGCCAGAAAATTCAGCTTGCCTATATTTTCACCAAGTGTTTGTTGGAGGTGGACACAAAGCATGACATGGCTTTTTATCGGTTGACATTCGATGAAAGGAAGTGCTCTACACAGCTCTTTTCATCTTCTCTAAATTATCACAGTTATCTCCAATGGCCTTCCCATAATATTCCTGTAATTCATCAATTACTTTGTCCGTTAGTCTTCCAGTACATTTTATTGTCTTGCCATCAGACAGTTTTGTGTTACCCAGCTTGGTTTTTAGGTTACGCAGATGTGTTCCCATTATCTGCCTGACATGTCCTACACCACATACCCCTCTTCCACACTGGTGTCCACAATTAAAGCAATTAACGGAAATTTTAGAAAGTTGCATTTATTTTGCCACAAAACAGCAGAACAGGTGATAGCAAAGTAGAAACAACTGAAGAATACAGATTGTAAACAACTGCAACATACATAATGGTAGACAAAGACGTTTTTTTTTTTTTGCCAACTTAACAGAGTTTTCCACACACGCGCACACACACGCGCACACACGCGCACACACTGGTTCAAATGGCTCTGAGCACTATGCGACTTAACTTCTGAGGTCATCAGTTGCCTAGAACTTAGAACTAATTAAACCTAACTAACCTAATAACATCACACACATCCATACCCAAGGCAGGATTCGAACCTGCGACCGTAGCGGTCGCTCGGTTCCAGACTGTAGCGCCTAGAACTGCACGGCCACTCCGGCCGGCCACACACACATTCCGACAGCTGGTTAATGTGCTCAGTATGTGGTATGACCACCTTTGGCAGCAACACAGGCCTGGCAATGACAGAGCATGTTGTGAATGTCAAAAGTCTCATGTAGAGGCAGTAACACCGATTCTTGCTCTGTCTTGGAGAGCAGTTGGTGAACACTGACATGATGCAAGCCATCTCCTTAGTGCATCCCAGACACGCTCTAAGGGATTCAAATCAGGAGAGCAACCAGGCAGTGCCATGCACACAGTATCTTCCATTTCCAAGAAAACATTAACCACCCTTGCTCTATGAGTTTATTGTCCATTAGCACGAAGTCTAGGCCCACAACACCTCACAAAAACCACAAATGAGGTCCCAAGATCTTGTCAAGGTACCTGCCAGCCATTAAACATTGCTGATTCATGCATACAATTTCATGAAGAGGGGTTCACATGGTAAACATAATCCTGCCCACATGATTAGGGATTCTCCTCAATATAGGTCTCTTTCCACGATGTTTGGATCCTGAAATCATATTCCACATTCTCTCCAGATCTCAATGCATTGAAAACCACTCCCTGGACTAAATTAGGACTCATCCGTGAAAACAACATTGACCCACTTTTCGACCATCCAGGTGGCATGTTGATGACTCCAATCTACATGTTCCCTTCTGCGAATACAGATCAGAGGTACACATACAGTAGGTCTCAGACAAAGCCCACTTTGCCAAAGCCTTATCCACACTGTTTGCTTCGATACAATATGTCAAATGGATGCTGCAAGCTCACATACCAGTTGCATTGCAGCACTAAGGTGGTACTCTTGTGCCCTTGTACCCAAATAACAGTCCTCTCTTCTGAAGTCACACATGCTTGGCCCTGTCCTGGACTTTGGGATACAGTTTTGGTACCTATAAACTGTCACCATTTTAAAAAAATTCTTTCAGGAGCTACCTCCGCCCATTATTGGTCAGTAGCCCAGAAAACCACGGGGCTGGCATGGAAAGTTCTGAAGTGTGGCCTGGTCAGCTTCACCTAAGTGGCATTACTTCATCAGCACAGGAGATAGGCGCATGATAGAGACTGCCCACCTCAGTGCTGACTTGCTGCTAACAGACCTTAGGATGAGAAAATTACAGGCAGCTGAAGCTACCGAATAATGCTTGGCTGTACCAAGAGAATGAAATAAGCCTTTCAAAATAAAATAATGATGGAAACCCCTACTATCTGGCTCAACCTTACACTCCTCCAACTTCCATGGGAGATTGTTCCTTAAATCTTGACAATTTTAGTTTGCAAAGATGAAATAGACATTATTTGATTGTTCCCACGGAAGATGGCAGGGGCCTGAAACTAAGGGTGGAAGTAGAGACTTTGGAGACCACCTTGGGGTCACAAAGGTGTGTACACACTTCAACAATATTATGTTTACACAAGTACAAGGAATAAATATAAAGCATGAAAAAATTACATAAATTAACAAGTGTGAATAAAACACAGTGGAAAGTAATATTTTTAACCAGGAGTACACACCAAGCGTCTTTGTCTCTAAAATGGATTTAGAAACATACGTATCACCACCGATGTTACACAGAAGGCTGAGTGGCACAACACGGCACGTTGTGTTTTCCTCAGAAGGCAGCGTACAAGCTGCCTGCTAGAAGGGGACATGGCGATGACCAGGCCTGTCCACTGGAACTTGGCAGAGTGGGGCACGAGGGTACGTTCACATGTTAAACACATATTTAAAAAGTGAGGGGGGGGGGGGTTTAACACTAGGGGAGCACTTCACTATGCTGCACCAGTTTTCACATTAGTTAATTACACAGTTGAACTCTTAAAACTAAGGGAGGGCACATGCCTTTATAGGTTTTTTTCTTTCGAATCATGGGGGATATTCGCCATGAGGCTGGAATACTAGGACTATTGGAAGGGACGGTCATAACCATTTGCAAAATCCCTTTTTATAAAAAATCCATATCAGTAAAAAAAAAAAAAACAGCAGTGACTGGGGTTACTGTGATGCTGAGTATAATAGTTGGATTGGATGAAGAGTAGTGGCTGTCTGCCATTCACTTAAATGTGCTAACAGGCAATAGTAAGAAATTTGTCATGTTTTAAAAGGTCATCGATTGATGTCAAAAGGTGATCATTCAATATATTGGTTTAAGCAGGTAACACAGTTGACAAAGGAACCACAAATGTACTTTCAGATAGAAAAAATATAGGTAAATGGGCGCAAATACTGAGAATAAACCATACTGGCATGAAAGGTTACAAGTGGCATAATAACATCACAATAGGAACTGTTTGCTAAATATTTGCTGCTCGAGATTTCACTTTCGTATGTTTGGAAGTGGAAATTATGCTGATAGCAACGAAGTGTTAATATTGTGGGTTGGTGAAATGCGTATAGGTGGTTCCCGTAGGATTGTTTCGAAGGGCTATTTCATGACATGAAATCATGAATACGTATGCATTCATTCAACTGATTTTGGTACAGGGTAGTACATTTTTGGCAATCCAGACTAATGACCAGAATATCTGCTGTATTCCAGCGCATATACTGTCTGGTTGCTGACCATGCAACAAGGAACACATGTATCTTGTAACACTCAAATTGACAATATGGACAGGCAGAGGTTATAACGATACAGGACTCTATGGTGTTTGTGCATTTTAATAACTGCGTCCTAACCATAGCATAGTAATCAGGTAACATAGTTTCATGTATGGGCAACATTAAACACATTGACGGAGGCAAACTGATGGTAACATTCTGCAGTACTCAAATAAATTGTTTGGGAGGTAAAAGTTCTGAACTCATAATTCCTCGCAATCCTAGCTGTATTGTGACACACAAATTGATGAAAAGCAGCTGGGTAGTCTGCACGTTATGTGATAGCGTTTGTATGGCATCACATGCTTCAAAGTTTCGCTTAAGGTTGTTAATCTCGGCTTGTATAGTCGCGAAGTCTCACTGTACAGAGTTCTTAAAAGATTCGTACTGGTGAAGTATCATAGCTGCAACACTGCGTATTTGCTTGGTGGCTGATAACGGATTGTCTTCAAGGTGTGTTAATCATACTTGTTGGTGTAATAACGTCTCACGGTTCTGTTGAGTAAACGTGCTGATTTGTCTGATTTTATTCCAATGTTGGGCACCTTCATGTTCACACTCCAAAGACAATTTTAAGTATGGCACCTCTGGCAAAATTGTACATGTCTTTGTAACAATACTGAGAGAATACTTGGAAGATTAGTTGCTACACTGCGATCTGTTGAGGCTCAGCCCTAGCCTGGGGGATTCCTAGACAGGTAATAATAAATAGTATGTGGTATGCTGCGTATCCAAGAGTGCGACGGATGAGCAAACCAGTGTACTGCTCATTTACACCAGGTTGCGTCCTGTGCACGAGTCGGTATGATCGAACACTCAAAATTCTCTAATGAGGGTAGAATTAGCATTTCAGTCAGGAGTTCACTGTTTGCTGCCATGTTACATCACGACAGGTGGGAACATAAATAAGTGGAATTTTGTTTGAATCAACGCGCGCGGTGGCCAGCGCAGCAGCTACATCAGAGAAGCACACGTCAGATGACTTCAAGGCCACTTCTCATGCTATGTCACTGCGCTACACAGGAAGTAAGTGGTGGATCTAAGAAAAGAGGGCAACACAGCATACTGATGCTGTTTACTGTGCTAACTGTACTTTGCACACACTATTACTTGCAGAACGGAAACTCCACGTTATTGGGCCACTGTACCCAATGAATGTATTTATGTGATTCAGAATGAGAAGACTGATTCAGTTGCAAGGGACAAAGATACTAATCAAAGACACATGTCTACTGGGTGTCTGAACACTTGCTTGGATAACTAGCCGAAATGCAGATTTTTCCTAGCAGTAATACCTCAGAAATCAGTTAGTGGGCCACTGCAATCAAGGGAGGAACGATACCTCTATAAAATGGCTGGAAAAGTGTGTCTAATATACAGGGTTATATCATTTCTCATGGTCCTGCCAGGAGGCATAGCCAAGCTACCTTTCCCTGATAGAAGAAAAGAAAAAGATAGAATAGGAACATTGACCCAGCAGTACGGTAAGGGAGAAAGCGCGGGGGGGGGGGGGGGGGGGGGGGGGTGCAAAAAAAAAATCTGCAGCAACTAATACGGCAGTAGGGCGTATCATCCACAGGGACCTCCACAGCAGGATCGGTCACCTACCCCAGCGTAGCAGAAGAGTAAGGAACTGAGTCAACGAAATTTGGCCTCTACTAAACTGGGTCTGGTCTTAGTTAATCGGCAGTGAATCGACTACATCGCACTTTGGGGAAGGTATATGATGTCCTAAAAACAAGATAGATGAGGCACAGGTATCAGTCAATTGCAACATAATGATTGTGTAGCAAATTGCTCATAGGTGCAGGTGATTACTAATACTATACGAAGATGGGTGGTGTAATTTCGAGAAAACTTTGTGAGTGGCTCGTGAGCCATACAGTAAAATCAGTCACAAATGATGTACTATCTGGTTTGAGGAAGTATTAGTGTGGGAGGACAGTATCAAATATCCAGGGCTACTAGCGTGCGAATGTATGTATGTGTTGTTGGTTGAGAAACAGCTCTGCTTAAGTCCGGTGCCAGGGAAAAGGGAGGGGGGCGGGGGTGGGGGCAGTGTTACCGCAGAGGTACAGTGACACTGGTACGTGAATAGCCTACAAGTAGTCAGGGTGCAGTACAAATGCTAGAGAGGCCCAGAAGGCTGAACACGGAAATAACAGAAATTCTGACTGTAATAGTTGTATTGAAATATAAAAGGCTGTGCCTAGATGGTACAGACAGGTTTCCATACTAGGGTCTGAGCAAGAATGGGTGGATAATCTAAGAGCATGACACTGATTAGACCTCTGATTACAATAAGGGATAGCCTATGAGTAGGCAGGGTGGAGAATGAATGTTGATAGACTGTACTAGTCATATTGAAATGTAAAAGGCAAGGACACACAGATAAAAGAGATAGGTAGGCGATCAATTTACGGAATCAAAAACAGAAAGAATAAACCGATCAGCTGGGCACTCTGTGGGCACTAACCGCAATGTGTAAGGTACATGGCCTGGAGGAAACACTTTTCCTGTATGAACGAATGGTGTACAGCGCATCATTGACACGACGGTATCACCTACTTAACAGTTTATGACAATACTGAGATTCCAAGATAGCTGCTATGTACTAGTTCTTAAAACTCGATCTCTCTCCAAAAAACTTTTGTGGTGAGACCAAATTCACCACCTTCATCCTCTCACCATTTTACGACTACATTCACTGTGTCTATAACTCCTTAGTGTTGGTCTCATTGGGCCCAACTAATTGCTTAAAACTCACATCTATCTTTGGATATATCGCAGTGCCCTGAGACACGTCATACAGTTACATACTACTGCTTTAGTAGTCAGTAATCCTGATAAAATATAATGGAAGAACACTGTCAAAGCATGCACAGGTTTTGAACTGAGATTTCCACTTACTGGTGGTTATGCTGCGAGCTAGATGTGGTTCACGTCTGATAGTGCTCAAACACTCATCAGAGAGCACAGAACACTGTTCTCGTGAATTCTTCTTCGACACAAAAGATTAAAGTACATGGAATGGGCTGTGGCATGAAAATGAGCCGGAGGGGATTGGATGCCCCCTGGTTCATCTAACAAGACATTCAGCCAAAATACCTTGACCTGTGGGGGTTATTCACCCCATTTACGTTATCTATAGTGGGGAGGCATGCGGCATGTCCCTCCAAATAAACATTCAAACACAAATGAAATAAAACATGATTAAATCTTAAGTTATCCTTCCAAAATAGTTTCTTATCTAGAGCATTATTAATAAACACTTAAATGATGGGTAATACTTGGGAACTTACTGTAGCGTAATTGAAATCCCACAAAATAAATAACTACCCTCATAATTCTGGCAACAAATTAACACATAGAAACATTAGGCTCATTGACACAAATGCTAAATTACTGGTGCTGGCAAAACTCCAGGGGGAGGAGTGGGGGTGGCATGGTAAATAATTGATAACAAATCATAGACAAAATGAATACTTAAAATAGTATATAGACATAAGTAATTGGCAACCCATTGTAGTGACACACGTGGTGGCAAGACCGCAATAGAAGCAAAAGTATGAAATATCCCTCTTTCACAAAACTCCCTTATTCTCCAGTTATACTTTGTAGCGAAGTAAGTAGGCTTTAACTATTCTCTATTATTCTTTTCATGTTCTTGTTTGCATCTCTATACTAACTGACATGTCTTTGTTATGTCTACCTTCATGAATGCTGTCGTTAGGTCATGCCAATGTTACTAGTAACGCTGTATAATAGTACAGTGTCAAGTTAATACTTCCTCTAGCAATGTTTTAATGTAAAGTGGTTTCACTTCTTCAGTTTTTAGATGGATCATTATCATTATCCTCTTTGATATTATTAAATTTTATCTTCTTTGTACGATATCTCCTGCATTAATTCGTACTCCTCGTCTCTTAACTAAGTAATGTTGATTGTTGACAGCCTCCTAACTGTGCCGAGTTATAATTGTTGTTCCTTCTGTTAACTCTCTCACCTACCTGCTTAATAAATAGTTGTTGATAATGGTTCGACGATACTAGTTGCCTCTCTATGACATTGACATAACTTACCTGCCAGAGTTTTGGTTATTGAATAAAATTAGAGTCCATTTGCACGTGTAGCGTGTATAGAAAAGAAGGTAATTTCTTTAGTGTTGACAATGTGCATGAAGTTATTCAAAATATTTGTTGTATAGTGGTTAATAATTCCATATTGAGAATCGGTGCTACTTGAGATGCAGCAGGTGACATGCTCTTAAGGTTCCTGGGTGTTGACATTGCAGACATGGCTGGTTCTAACCGATGCGAGAGCAGTGCTGGTAAGTGCAACTGTCCCACTGGCAGGATGTCGAGTACTAAATAACTCCAGAAAAATTCTCTGTGAAAGGTGGGTTCAGTGATTATTTTATAGTACTAATGGTGACTTTCAGTATAACTCTTATACCTAATGTCATAGATACAGGCACAGATGATCTCCCAAGTAACTCTTTGCAGGTCATGGGTTCGATACTAGTAGGAATTGTCTCTTTCCCAAATGAAGTGGGCAGCAGTTTTAGATTTTACTTGGATTATTACTCTGTTGAAAGTTACTTACGTGGTGTTCAATTGGAGCTTCTATCTCTCCTTTCTTTACAACTCCTGATTAGTACGTACATAAAACACACTCAATGATACTGTGCCAACAGATTAAAGATTAACTTCAGTAATAGCACCCTTAGTGAAGGTAAAAATGGTTTCATACAGGGTATATGATGTTTTGTGTACTACTTCCTTTTGCTAACGTTTTTTGTAGCCATTGTTGTATATAGCACTAGGTGACACGACTTGGAACACACCGGGAATGCAGGGGTGTGTGCTTTCTTAGCCGTCGTTTCTCCTGCCTGTGGCTGGATACAAAACAGATGGCTGGGCTTGGTCCCAACTGGAGGTGTGGGGTGGTGGTGGAGAGCAGGAAAGGGCCTTTGTATGTGGAGGCTGGGTAGCTTTCCTTGATGTGCACTGAGTTAAGTTCCTCTGGGCAGATACTAAACTTCTTCCAGGCTTACCTTGCTTATTTCACGACATTTATTCATGGAGGGCCTTCTTTTCAAAAGGCACAGATAACTCAATCATTAAAATTCACAGAACTGTCATTATTCATTTATTCTGTTCTTCTAAAATGTACATGACTGATAGGTGTTATATTTCTGCATGAACTGTGATGACGACTTGACTCTCTCAAATATCATTTACTTGAAACTAGGGGCTAATAACTTCTGAGATTAACACTGGGGTATGTAGTTAGAACTGTTATTCTGGGTCAGTATTAACTTGGTTTTTACTGTATTTTACTTTATTTGACGATGGCATTTCAAACTTGATCCTTTTGGCTGATGTGTTTCCCACACAGCGGTCACTTTACAGAATAAATATCAGAGCAAGGGTCGGCTTCCTTGACTTCATATAGATCTGTTTATTAACTGCGAGAGTGGCAATACAACATTGCTGAAGACCGATTTGAGACCACAATGTCTCCTGTTTGGTGGATTATGTGGTATTTACAAAAAAAATGTTTGTTTACATACTGAAAATTCAACTAAGTGACGCAAATAGATTTCTAGCCTACAGTGAAACTAGTAGAATCTGTAAGGCAATATTAGGCTGGTGAGTTTACTTTTATAACTATCTTCTTTGGGTGTATTGGTTACATTGTAACCGTATGGTGGAAGGTGTGGAAGCGTAGCTCGGGGGCTTACTCCACTGCAGCGAAGTTGAGTGGCCTGTGGGAAGGAGGGAGGGGAGTGAGGCGTACTGCATCACAAGGCAGCAGGGGGAAAGGCAGAATCCTTGATGGCCGCTCACTCGGCAGGGAGGGCAAGGCTTGCAGTCTGTAAACAAAGCTGCGTGTGGCTATCTTGCATGGCTTTAACCAGCGACTTCCTCTTTTGCATTTGGTATACAGAAACACGTAGTGCAATGAAAACTTACCTTGTTGTTTCTCCTGCAGCATATTAAGAAACAATATAATAGCACTTAGGGAGGGCTCCTTTTACTTTTAAAGTATCATATTTGATGTTTAACATGAACATACGTATTATTGTTAATTGAAGACACTGCCTCTCTAGTCTGGTGTCTGGATTGTTTCTCTTTTTAACATTGTTGTTATGGGTGTCTGAGCTCTTAGCAAAAACATACACGTAATGTGGTGTACCCATTGTTAAGTGGAAGGTTGACTGATCTTGTGCTAATGACAGTTACGAATACGTGTCACTAACATGCTTTTATGGCAAACCTTTGACAGCTGTCCTTGTTCACCATTCACTAAATCAATGTGTGAGGTGTCATTCCATTTGACATGTAAAAGTTTAACTAATTCTGTGTGTTCAACTGACAAGGAGAACTTTCCCCCTTAATTCCCTTACTAAAAGAGTGATTGTGTTTCCAGTTCTCTACCACTACAACAACATTACTGAAGACATTGAATGATGCAAGACAAAATGATTACAAAAAACTCCAGTCTCTTCCCAGTAATATACGACATCCTAACTACTATTAGAAATGGTTGTCAATACTTATGACTAATTAAAAATAACATGCACCACCTTAAATGAATACGTTCCAATGACAGTGGTTCCCATCAGTTCTCTTGTTTCACTAAAGACTTTTCAAATTAAGTACATGGCATGCCGGACCTAGTCAAATGGCTCTGAGCACTATGCGACTTCTCAGGTCATCAGTCGCCTAGAACTTAGAACTAATTAAACCTAACTAACCTAAGGACATCACACACATCCATGTCCGATGCAGGATTCGAACCTGTGACCGTAGCGGTCGCTCGGTTCTAGACTGTAGCGCCCAGAACCGCACGGCCACTCCGGCCGGCCGGGACCTAGTCCCTGGATTGTAAACTGTAGGGGTGTTTTGATCTTAGAGCATATTTTGGTCATGCTATAGGTGGTCTCACTACTTTCTTGTCTTCTTGGCTAGGGCTACTTGTGTAGCAGGCTCTGCTTTACTGTCAAGCAGAGGTGGCTCTTAACCCTTATACAACTTTAACCTGTCAAAATGAACTATCACCGCTCGCTCTGCTAACTGAATTTCTGCATTTACCGGTGAAGTAAGTCGCATGATAGGGTATGGACCTTCATACATAGGAGTAAATCCCTTCGTCATTCCCTTCTTAACCACTGGATTGCGCAACATCACTAAATCTTCTATCTTGTACGTGGGCATTTTTGCTCTCATTATTCCTTTTTAGCTGCTGAGCTGTAGCTTTTGCATCGTTTCCTTTTACTTTCTTCCAAATAGCTTTCAAACATCATGCCAAACCTTTCACATCCTTGAATCGAATCCCTGGGGCAGTTTGTCAGTTTCAAAAGGTGAATTCATGGGTCAGCCATATATGGCCTCATAAGGGGAGTGTCCAGTGGCCTCATGAACATGGCTATTATATGCTGATGTGACATATTGGATGTACCTGTCCCAATGGGAATGATTTTTATTGACATAATAAGAAAGCATACGCGTAACGAGGCAGTAGACTTGCTCTAAGTGTCCGTTACCCTTAGGGTGAAACGGGGTCGTTCTCCACATTTTGATTCGGAATAGTTGACAAACTTCTGTAAATAATGCTGACAAAGTTTGTGCCTTGATTTGTGAGTACAGCTTCAGGACTTCCATATGGTAACACCAAGTGGGTTACATATGCTCTAGCTACAGTTTCTGCTGACACGTCTGGTATGGGAACAAGAATTAGGAATCAGGAAAAATGATCTATAATTGACAATATCTATTGGTTATTCTGTGGGCTCAAAGGGAAAGGGCCGACAATATCTGCTGCTACTAAGGCCCAGGGGCAAGTGCTTCTGGCATTTGTTGCAAAGTTACCTTTTTTCGAGGTGGCAATGATCTCCTAATACAGGGCAAACAAGTTTGTACGTGGGTGAGTCAAATAAAAACCTTAAATATTTTTTTAAATATTATTTATTGTGCAGAATGGTACAGAGCTGTATCACTTTTCAACATGATCTCCCCCACACTCAATGTAAGTCCTCCAGTGCCTACAAAGTGCATATATTGCTTTAGAAAAAAATTCTTTTGGTTGTATGCGCAACCACTCGTGCAACGCGTGGCATACCTCTTCATCAGAACAGAACTTCTTTCCTCCAATTGCGTCTTTTTTGTCCCAAAAGAGTCGGCATAACCTTCCCTGCTGATGGTTCTTAATGTGGACTTAATGTTAACCTGTTGACGATCTAACATATCATTCTGAATGAGTGGGTCCACCAGAATGTCTGTCCTCGGCTGCCTCCGATTCTTGACATCTATCTAAAGAATTTTTCCACTTCTGCCTCTTATCCTTACAGGGTCGGTGGTTTTTATTGCCCACATTTGTGATTTTATGGGGACTGAATGGCATCTTTCACAGCTTCCTCGTGACTGATGGGTCGGCACATTGTCGAAACGATCAACTGCTTCACCTAACTGCACAGTTCATGTCTAATAATTCACTGTCACCTGATAACGGTGCAGGAAGTCATTCCCTAGTATGATGTCGAAATTGCGTTTCTTTAGCCACACTACTTCCATTTCCTGACTAACTATTCTCATTTATTTGAAGGTTCACCACACGTACTTGCAGGGATAATTATTTCTTCTCCAAGACCACCAATATGAAATCAACAGATTTTATCTATAAATAACACACTTACTTGTGCACCAGTATCATTTAAAACCTTAACTAATTTGTTCCTGAGTACGCCACTTGCACTAATATGCTCCACCTCATTACTCTCTCCAGTCCTAACTGGGTGTATTATTGTAGTCAGGGGTGAGGGTGGGTGCCCCCCACTCGTTTTCCTGACCCACCTGCGTTGTGGCGGTGACCGCGCATCTGATTAGAAAATAGTGACTTTGTTGGGCAAACATTACTGAGATGTCCAACGGTCTGGCAAATAGTGTAAAAAGGTGCATGACAGCGCATTGCCATGTGCTTAGGTCTCCCACACCGTTGAAAACTTACTTCCCTTGCTAATACTGGTAATTGCTCTGGCGGACGCGGTGCAGCAGCGCAGAAGCGCAATACATCTTCATGTACTACTACCAAATGAACACCTTCAGAGGCGGGAGAGGCCACTTTAAATTCTCCACCAGTCAGTGGGTCAATATCGCAAATAAACACATCAATAGCTGAAGCTTCTGCATCCGAGCACGAAATACTATTCTCACTTGTGTTTTCACCGAGCTTGTAGGTACGACAAGATACGGCTCGTAGGCGATCTGAAAAAGCATCAAAATCCTCGTTAGGCATCTGCTTAAGAGTTTATAACTGATCTTGATAGTATCCGATACCTTTGGTGTCAGAATAACGCATAATCATTCTGCAGACGGAAACTTCAAAATCATGCGTATCACACAATTTGTCCACTGTCTCTATCAACATTCTTGCTTCCCCCGTCAACTTCAATCTGGCTACTTGACCAATAGATTATCTGGCCAGGCACAAGTACGACCCAAATCATGAATATTCTGTACAAATAAACCACGTTTTCATTGGACTTTCCAGAAAGGGTGGAAATGAAAGAAGTCACAAGAAAATTCCTTACACTTGCCATGTTAGCTGAGGTTGTAGTAGTTTTATTACTGACAGAATTAATATTAAGTGTCATGGGTTGTACAGTTGTTACAGGTGGGGAGCTAGCCACAGGTGGAGTAGTTCATCCGCTGCCTTCCAGTGTCTACTTCAAGATGCAGTTTTGCTCGATTAACTCTTGGTTTTGTATGGATAATTAGTTCATTCTAGTATTGATGGCTTTGAGCAGATCTTGTGAGGCAAGTGCCTCTCCCAGAGCATTCCGTTCCATTGCTTGAGTTCCCATCGGCATGTTTACAGAATCAGGGGGCTCAAGTGACTATGAAATTAACGTTATATATATATATATATATATATATATAAAAGGCCACAAAATAACCTAATCCAGCGGTCGATGGCCTGCGATGTTGTTTGAAGCAATGCTGTGACTTGCGTTGAAGTTGAGTTGGCAAGATGTGTTGGCGGTGGCGACATTGTGGTCAAGTGATGGATGGCAGGATTGTTGGCAGCTGTCATAGATGCAGGCTGGCTGCTACTGAACCCTCAGGCAGTGGCAGATGTGTTGGCGGCCGATGACGGCGGCTCACACGACACATGGCTGCACCCCCTTCACGCGGCAGCAGATGGCACGATGACGTCTGTCTTGCTTCGCTGTTCTCTCTGACTACGGTCACAGGTTCGAATCCTGCCTTGGGCATGGATGTGTGTGATGTCCTTAGGTTTAAGTAGTTCTAAGTTCTAGGGGACTGATGACCTCAGATGTTAAGTCCCACAGTGCTCAGAGCCATTTGAACCATTTGTTATCACTGACTCAGGCGGCCGCATCACTGCAACGCATACCCTGTGTGTCTCTACTGACACAGCTATGTCTCGTGCGATGCAAATGTGGCAGGCACCTGACGCATTCTATACACGTAAAATACTTGGCAATAGACTCGCAATGAAGTGGAAGTGTCCCGCCATGGCTACAGCTCATTGTCCATAAAGAAGTACTAATGATGTTATAGCATGGGGCCACTGGCGAGATACTTTCGCTGGAAGAATTTAAATTGGTGACAAAGTCACTATGGGAAAGAATCCTAAATCTGACACCAGTTTGTGCAGGTAGGGTTTAGTTGGGAGTGATGAAGACAGTGAGTGTTCCTTGGAATGAGGCCATTTATTAGTGGAAAAACTAAAAATTCCAATGGGCAACATGAGTGAGACCTGAGGAGGCAAGGGTGGGCCAAGACATAGTGGTGGGGGAAACATAGTTTGCCAAAATCTTACGTGACGTTAAAGAAAAGTGGTGGCTGCCATTCAGACAAGTCCGAATGGCGTGGCAGCTACAGAAACATAGTCCTTGGTGCCACAGCATTGGGCAGAGAAGATTACGTTAATGGCTACAGGGTGTGTGGCAGAGAGAGCATTCGGCCGACGGTCGGTAGGGTATATCCAGCATGGCCTTGTGGCTTCCTCCGTCCTGATTGGTCAGGAGCCGAGAAATCTGCAGGGGCAGCATGGAAAATTCTGAAGTGTGGCCTGCTCAGCTTTGGCTAAGCAGTGTTACCTCATCAGCACATGAGGGTGGCACATGATCGGGACTGCCCACCTCGGTGCTGACTTGCTGCTACCCGATCCTGGGACAAGAAAATTATAGGCAGCTGAAGCTACTGGCTAATACTTGACCATAGGAAGAGAATGAAACAAAATAACAATAGAGTCCCCTACTATCTGGCTCAACCTTAAAATCTTGTCAAGTTTGCCAATTTTTTGACCCAATTTCAATTTGAAATCCAAGCGGACACCAAGGAATTTTACATAGTACATTTCATTTAGTGTATGACCAGTCATATATACTACTTCTAGCAACAGGTCATTTCTGATTGCTTCAAATCATATAAAATGAGTTCTTTAAGGACAAGACTATAACTGATAGGTTCAAACCAGCTGCAGGGCTCATTAGATTGAAGTGGGCCTTTGATTTATATGCCTGTGCCATCAGCAAACATGTAAAATAACCTGATGAGGAATTAATAAGATTGCTGAAATAACTGAGTGTCAAATTATATGACCAGCCACTTTCTGAAGAACATTAATGGAGAAAGAGCCAGAATAAGAACAACTGGAATAGCAGTAAAATGAGTTATAACTGGTGCCTTGCAGAGAACCCATAGGATCAAGTAGAATCAAGAAATTTAGCCAATATGCCAGGTGGTGATCAACCAGAAAATATGGAATGAATTGACTGAGAGCAGCTGGAATTAAGTTACATAAAAACATTAACTTTGATAATAATTAACTGCTGTTCAGAAAACTAGTAACAACGATAGTAAGGGTAACATGCTGTACTGTAGAAAACTGGAAGTTTGTTGTTGGTGATCATGATCTGTTATTCAACTTATGTAATGTGATGAAGGAACAGTTAAGTGATACTAAAACTGAAATGAATCTGAAGAGTAGGGAATTCTGTAACAAACTGAAGAAAGTGGACAATATTAGAAAACACAAAGATGGACCAAAAATAAAAGGGATGGAAAGTAACCAGAAATAAGAGTATCTGGATGGTGTAACACTGCATTGGAACCTGTATGAAAGAGCACGTATTAACAGTGATCTGCCTGAAGAATCGATCAGCTATAAGGGGCTGTAGACCTGACCTTGAAATTTGCTTCAGCTCACAGTCCAGAATCTTTTTTAGTGGTGGGGGTGTGAAAGGCTCCATGTGCCTCCCCTTTCAACAACTTTGGGTGAACTATGACGCTACATGGGAACTGCAGTTAGTGTCCTAAACTGACATGCTTGTGAATACATGGATCAATTCTATCATCTGGATGCTTAACTGTGTTGAAAAGAATATTGATTTTTGTGATCAGTAAATGGAGAATCTGATCCATAACACAGCTGTGAAAAGTACCATAATGTTGCATGTGCATGCATATAAATCGTACGATTCTTTTGTAAACAAAGGCTTTACTGCCATGTATTTAAGTAAAAATCTTACCCAAATTCTGCATCTATTTATGACACAGTTATAGCCTTGTGAAAAGTGTTGATTTTAAACACCCTGAGGAATTGCTTATACAAGTATAATTTCTTTTAGTAAAATATGGTAACATTAATTTGTCTTTATGTGTTGCATTTTCCATAAAATGCAATTTGCTTTCAACACTAACCTCTACCCTGGCAAAATATGGTGTGTGTGATGGTTTTTCATTCTTTTATTTACACATTGCATTCCATAAATGATGTGGATGGATGTGGAATGAGCCAGACTGCTAATGTAAAGGCAGAAGCTCCCACAGCAATTTACTTATGTGAAGTATACTGACAACCATTTGTGTGAGACTAGTGCTCATCTACCCACACTGCAAATAGATTATTTTGCACATATGTGTATGTACATTAACTACTATGGAAATTATAGCTGTTGCTCGTACTACATTACTCAGCTACTTATTCACCTAGTATCTCCATGTACATCGATACTCCGCCTAATGGTGTGTGACGGCATGTACTCCGCACTGCTGCTGGCCACTTCCTGTCCCATTCCATTCATGAATAGAATGAAAGAAAAAGACTGTATGTGCCTCCAAAAGAGCCCTGATTTCTCATATTTTATCTATGCGGTCTGTACATGCAATGTATGTTGGAGACAACAGAACTGTTTGGCAGTCAGCCTCAAATAGCAGTTCTTTAAATTTTCTGAATAATGTTACTCCATTTGAGTTCCTGAAGAATTTCCACAACACTTGTGTGTTGTCTAAACTTACCATTAACAAATCCAGCAGCCTGCCTCTCATTTGCTTCTCCAGCAAAGGATTAATACACCTTTACACAGAAATTATATCAGCTGTGTACTCATTGCCAAAGTTGAACCTAATTCAACTTAAAAACTGAATTTAAGTGGAATTTGCATCACTGAGTCAAAATACTCTGATGAGCACAAGAGAGTGGCAAATAAGATAATACTGAACTGTGATTTTAGATACATTATACCTACTGGAAACTAAATATTCCTGTTCATCCACTCTACAACCAATCGAAACAGCAAAACCATGCCCTAATACTCTACACACAGAATATGAAGGGACCTGACCCAACTTACTGAATGTAAGAATGAAAAATATACTTATGCTTAGTTACATATTCTTCCACATGCATTCATCCAAATGACTCTGCAGAACATTGTGTTCTCTCTCACCTCACCCCACTCCTTACTATTTGCAATATCATTCCTTTGTATAACACCTTATCCTGAAATTAGCTTTGTTCTTCTGGAACTGACTGAAGGTTTTAACTCTCACATTTATCTGAACATAACACTGTCTGATACTCAACATGTTCTCTAATTAGTCACTGCATAGCCTGTCTGTGTTCTTTCACAGGACAGCAGCTCCCAACCCACATTTTTGCCATACACTTTTCCTTGCAATACCCGACAGTTCAAAAAGATGATTCTCCCCATCTCAATAATCACATCTCCGAATCTCATTTTTCCATATCTTCACTATATCTGAACAAATTTCTTTACAAGTTAAAAATCAAGCATCAGCAGTCTCATTCCTTAACTGTACCATGTAACAAGTGAATGGCACAGCCATAACCAGCATTTAAAAAACACCAACAACATTTCTGAGACTGTCTTACATCTCTAAAACCATGTACAATTACAAAACAACCTCCACATTTGATTTTTCTATCACTGCCATATCAGCCCATCATGACATTTAGCTGTTGGAACCTTATTGCAAGACATAGGCTTTCATTTAGCAGCACATCTGTATCAGCCTACAATAGCACCAAAACTTCGGAGAAATTCAAACAACTGAGAATCACTCTTCAACAGCATGCAAGTGATAAAAATCAATGCAACTTCTTGATGTCAACATCTAATCTTATGACTTCCCTCACTAGGTGATGAGTCTCTTCTACTATTATCTTCCTCGCTAATGGTATCTTCACATACGATAGCAATTACAATCAAGAAAACCATAAAACACAGAAATAATAATATGCAATGAATGCACATCAAAATTAAGCCTGGCAAAGAAATTTCCAATGCAGAAACAACACATCTGATGTAGGAACTAGTTCTGACAGGTTTTCAGAAAATATCCACAGTGGTCACTGTAAATCAGATACCTAGGAGAACAGCAACTAAAACTTACTATAGCTTCTCATGCAATTACCTAATAAAATTCCCAGTTCCACAATTAATACAAAATCTTGCTGGCCATGTGCCAGCATCAAAATGACCAGCCCTAGTTTTTTGTATCATTATTAAGCCCTAGCGTTTTATGCTCCTGAGACCACAAAGACTGCATGTCACTCCAGCTGACAGAGCTAAAATGTTCACTGCAGAACTGCATGTGCTACTCAGGATCGCTGTTATGATCACACATCCTATTTGTAGATTTGCTCTGGTCACTAATCTAAATTATGTACTTCCAGTGTAACAAGTGGGGTACACATCACTGATTTCAGTGGCAACCATGATATGGTTTTCCAGGACAGACAACCGGCAGCACACTATTGTGCACACTTGCATTGGGAGCAGGACTCCATGCAGCAGACACTATGCACCTCTGACCCTGGTGCCACGGAGCCATTTTGTAGAACCTCTGATCTCTGGCTGCATATGAAGGCCAGTATGGCCTTTTCTATTTTCACGATAAGTGGTCACCAACTACAATCCAGCTACTTTGACAACTAGAGGTATACCCTAGGACACACTACAGTTTGTTGTTTTGGCCGGGCTCTTCATTTGCAATCTCTGACTACTATGCATGGCGATCTCGTTTCTTTGAAACCTTTCTTGTAGAACACTATTACTATTTCACTTACTGTCCTGTCTACAAGTGATGCCAAGGGATCCCTTTAATTTGTTTAAAATTGCATATTATGAGTCTCTGTGACATCAAGTCTTGGCCTGTTAGCTGTAAATCAGCTACACTCCTTTACATATTGTCTGAGCTGTCCCTAGCAGGATAGTTTGGTTCCTTGATCAGTATGCTTCTATAATCAATAGAAATTCCAGTGTCTGAAGAAGCCAACATGCCAGTGTCTGAAGAAGCCAACATTCCAGTGTCTGAAGAAGACAACATTCCAGTGTCTGAAGGAGACAACATTCCAGTGTCTGAAGAATATTTTACAGTCATAGGAAGCTTGTTAAAGAGAACTGAGATCAAGAGTGCACGAGTACCCAAACTTCTGTAGTTGTATGTTTAATGTTCCCCAATCTTCATCCAATTTTATTCCTGTGACATGTTTTCAATGTGAGCATCTCTTTCCCTCAGCAAGATTATAAAGCATATTACAACAAGTAATCTTCCTTTCTTAGATTTGCCAAAACTTGAATGGTGAGGTCATATGTGGCTTCATCTATGAACAATCATTCACCAAAAGTCATACATCGAGTTTTTCTCTGACAAATTTGTAACAAATACAACAGGCACCACAGAAGCTACCACAATATGTACAGGTTGTGGCCAAGGTATCAGGTGTGATCTATAACACATGAATTTTAACATTTTCTCAAAATACTAAAAAGTTGGACAAACTCATGAATAGCTACAATTCACACAGAAGGTAAGAATTTCCAACATTCACTTGAAGTGTATTAGTCCCAAGTTATTGAAAGAAGGAGTATTTCTCAAATGACCTATGATTAAAGTTTACACTATGTCTAAATGTGAAGTGTATCAATCACACACTGCCATTATACAATACGTTTGATATCAACAGTGGCCATGGAAAACAGGATTATACCAGCCCCAGCCACCAGTCCCATTCCACCTCTATTTAAAAGTCAGCATGTAACAAGTAATATGAAAGTCAAGTGGATGAGTAGAAGAATACTCAACAATTACAAACAGTAACATGTTCCACAAAACTGACAATCTGTGAAAATTGCACTGCAATGCATCCTTTACTCTACACAATCAACAGATCACTTTTTTCCTCACTCTGCATGCAATAATTCATGGATGTGAATACTTACAATATTCTTCAGTTACATTCACTTCAACATTCACTTCAGGATCCTCCTTGACAAAATCAGTGGACCAAGATAGTTCCAACAGATCTTCAGCACACTGAAAAGAGAAAACAATCTCTGATTTATAAATGCTTGCTAACTTCTGTACATGTGACACAGCTGTCAATATTCCTTTCTTATGAATATCATCCAACTATGCACAGATTCTTATCACTTGGGAAGAGTGTGTCATAACGCATCCAAATCAGTTCTTATGTCTCTCCTTATGCTAACAGCCATGGAGTAATATTTAAATTGGAAAGCTTTCATTTTCTATTCCTGTCATATAACCTACACTGATTTCAATGGCACTAGAGTTTACTCTATCATGTGGTAATACTCCCATATACACAGATGTTATATGTGTGTGGCAACATTTCAAAATTAAACTCAGATAATAGAGAGATGCCAGTCATCTTCTAGCTGTAAACCAATAACTAAGATGGTTTTTTGCTCATTAATCAAATGAATATGGCATTCCATGTATTATCTCAAAATTAACCAAATTTAATGCTATTTACACAGCTTGTTCTTCTGTCACCATCTATTTTCAGTGCCTGCTCTTTAGAGAACAATGTAAGTTTATGTCCTGTGTACTGGAGGAAAACCATAAGGAATTACATACAACCAATGCAAGATTTCAGTAATGATGTAAGTACTAGAGTGAATAGTGACTGGGACGTCGAAAATATATACCCACATGTATCTATAGCTCCAAATGTTCTGTTATAGTACTATGACACAGAGGCCATCACTACCAAGAGGAAGTCTTCCTTGCTCCATTGATACCAAATATGTATTTAGGGCATTCCTTATGCACAATCATAAAAAATTAATACTAGGGCAATGGTTAGTAAAGATATGCTTGTTACAAGGGCTGATAAAAAACTATTGGTAGTAACCAAGACATAGCAAATTTAACTAGAGTCAACTGAAAGTCCACAAAAATTCTTGGAAACAGCTGGTATCATAGGTTATAGTTTTTCACCATCCATGATAATTTAGTTTCAGTGCCCCATATTTATGTCATGAGATTCTTACTACACTTCATGCACAATACAGTGCTTGTGTTAAAACCTACATTATCCTCAGAGCCATCCACATTTCAGTTCTGTATCTTGCTTTACCCAAACTCTAGGTCCTTCAGCCTTTGATGAGTTTTCAAGAAATTGAAAAAAGTAAAAACGGCAAGTGATCAAGGCTTCTGTGCCTTGTTCCTACATGGCTCTCTCTTAGCGATGATTAGGGAAGCAGGAAAACACACACACACACACACACACACACACACAAACACACACAAGAACACACACACACACACACACACACACACACACACACACACACACACACACACACACACAAAAACACACACACACACAGAGAGAGAGAGAGAGAGAGAGAGAGAGAGAGAGAGAGAGAGAGAGAGAGAGAGAGAGAGAGAGAGAGACTGACTTTTGAACATATCTTGTATAGAAGCTGACAAGGTTTTAACACTTCACACATATACATCAATTAGAGCCAGGATGCAAGAAAATGTGGCTGCCAAAATTCAAATATTTTGAACCAAAGCTTTGTTTATTCTTGAATGCAGGCACAGCAGTAAGAGACTGTCCACCAAAGATTAACCAAAATTAGTTCTTATGTATTAAGCCACAATCAGCATACATGGTATCCATATACAATAAGGAAGTGGGTGTGTTTCATATCATCTCCTAAACTACTGGATTGACTTCAACCAAGCTAGGTACACATACTTACCATCTGGACAAAAATACAAAGAAGGTAAGAACCAGCAATCTCCTATGGAGGTGGGTGTGATAATGTGGAGAGAGGAGGGGGAGGAACAACAGATAGAAAGAGGTGGCAGAAACAAATGGACAGATAGGGTAACAGATGGACAGTGATGGTTGGCTGGTTGAAAGATTAAAGCGACCACACTACTAGGTAATCTGTCCATTCTCCCTTGAACGAACAGGTCTACATGACTGTAGGTGAGAGAGAGAGCCGTCCACACGCAACCCCAAGGCAGAAAACCCCCAAGGTCTACAAAAGGTCAATAAAGCTGATAAGAGACAAAAAGAAGAAACAGAGAGGAACAAAGACAGGCAAGATGCCCCAATTAGGGAGCAGCTCGAAGCCACAGAGAGCATAATGCAATGAGTGGCCATACATCTCCCAATCCCCACCACTTACCAGATGTACTTGACTCAGGAACTGCCTAGGAAAGGCTAGAAACACAAACAAGGCAAGAGAAGCACAGAGACAAAAGATGAATTACTGTAACATGCCATGCGAGAGGGAGAGAAGAAGAGGAAAAGAACAGATAGGGTGAGAATCGAGCTGGACCACCAAGCTCAGACTGTCACAGCCTAGACTGGGCAGAGGCGGGACTGCCAACCCCTCAATGGGTCAATAAGGTTAACACTATGCTGTCCAGCAACACCACAGTGGTGTTGTGCATGAAATAGCAGTTAAAACCCGGCAATGCAACAGTGGTGTCATCTGCAGATTATCGCGCAGTGGCTGGCGGCAGCACTTTAATATCTTTTGCATTCTGTTGGTGTTTTGTTTAGGTAACAATAAGTTACGCACATCTACAAGTGTTTTGTTTTTATAAGTACTTGTGCCCTTTCATCATGGTGGACGAAAGAGACAATAGGGTGATTTACGATGAATGTGCAGACGTCTCGTCTGATGTTCCGGGTGACTTGGCCGATTGGGAAGAAGACATTGGACATCAAAAAACTGAAAGTGAAGCAGAATTGTAGGAAGATAGCGAAATACATCCAAGAAGAATTCAGCAAACGCTATGGTTGCCAACTGATTCGGCTGAATCAGACAAAGAAGACAGTGCACAGTGGTCAGACTTTGATTTACCAAGGACCAATAATAAATTTGAACGATCCCGGGTTCAAACACATTTCCCAAAGATACACAGAGGGTTGAGTATATCATAGAATTATATACTGGGAACGATCTATTTAAATATATTAACAATGAAACCAAGAAGTACTACAGTCAAAATTGCAATAGAGGGAAACTGGATTTTAAAAATGCCAAATTTGTTGACGTTACGGGACCTGAACTTAGAAAATGGTTTCGGCATGCTATCCTTACGGGAATTGTAAAACAAAAGCAAGGATCGATGATTAATGGTCAACGAATCCATTGATAGACTCACCAATATTTTGCAAAATGATGTCCCACAACCGATTTAGACAAATATCTTTTTCACATTTTTTCTGATAGCAGCAACAAACTGGATAATGCCGACGGCTTGTCAAAGTGCAATTCGTAATTGAGTATCTTCCCAAAAAGTTTAAAGAAACAGTTAATCTAAGTCAAAACATCTCAATTGATGAAGGAATTATACCGTGGCATGGACGGTTAAATTTTAAAGTTTACAATCCATTGAAAATCATGAAATACGGCATATTCATTTGCATGCTGTGTTATTCAAATACGGGATACATTTCCTCATTCAAGATATATTCCGGTGCTGGACAGCCTTTGGCAAAAACAGTGATGGAACTATTGACACCTTCTGATGGAAAGTGGCATCACCTCTGCATGGATAATTATTATAACAGTGTAGAACTTGCAGAGAAGGGGTTTGGGAACGATACAGCAAAATGCAGGGTTTCCAGAAAATTAAAGCGTGCAAAATTCAATGTGTTTGAAGCTTGTCATCAACAGAAAGGTGGAAAGCGGCCGGCGACAAGCCATGTAATCCGACTTAGCGCTACCGGTGCCAAGCAAATAAATTTGTAAGAGACGTGCAGATGGCAAAGTGTTAAGTGACCCTCCCTTAAAGACAGTGCCAAAAGCCCCCTTCATCAATAAAATGTAAAACTACATCAGCCACTGAGGCATCGTCTCCTAACACCACAGGTAGCGAGTGCAGGAGATTAAGATTCCACCACGGGTGGCTAGGTTGGGACAGTCCAGCAAAATGTGGACCACTGTTGAATGGGAACCCCAACAGTAAGGTGGAAGATATGACCGTGAGTCAGCCAGGTATGGCTAATGTGGAGCTGGCAAAGGAAGGTAGAATCCTTGTCACAGGCCTGCATCGAGAACCACCATAGATTCACAGTCTCCTTTATCACTGGTAGTTTAGTGGGAAGTCAGAGTGATCCATTGCATATTCCACATTCCTAAAACTTGATGGTGTAACACCAATCAGAGGTCTGTTTCCAGAATAGTGATTGCTCAAGCTGGTTTAAGCTACCAGCAAACTTATTCCCTGGGATCCCAACCTGATCCAGGGTCAAGACAATGATCACTGAGCATCCACATTGTTCAAGGCCATACTGGAAATACTGGATAGCAATGACCAAGGGATGGTGAGGGTAAAATTGGTCGAGATCTTTCAAAGTGCTTAAGGGGTCTTTGCAGATTAGTAAGGAGCCACTGATACAGGAAAAGATATGGTCAAGAGCACAAGAGATAGCTACCAACTCTGCAGTGAAGAGACTACAAATTTTGGCAAAAAGGCAGCTCAGTTTGACACAAATGAGTGTAAGCAAAGGCCATGTGATCAGCAATCATCAAGCAATCAGTACAGACTACTTCTCAACCCCAGTCTGCACCAAGGCTGGAGAAAAATTTGATCAGGAGGTATCATGTCTTTTGGACCTTGTGATAGGTCAAGATGAAGCTGTGGTTTAGGGGTATCCCTACAGAGATGTATATGAGTGGGCCCAGAGGAGACTTGGAAAAAGAAACACTGGATTTCAGAGGAGAGGGACCGGATGTGGATTGTGATCACAATCCCTGATCTGTGCTGCCACTGTGGAGGATGGATTTCAGTGTTTGGAAAGAGGGGGATGGTAGTTTAGATGCTTAGTGGACTTGCAAACGTGGGTAGCATAATTGAGAAACTGCTGTTGGCGCCTGATACACAATGGACGGGCCCCAGCCTCCATGAGTAACCTGTTCACAGGGCTAGTTCAAAAGGTTCCTGTTGCAAACCAACTTCCTCAGTGTTGTATCAGATCCAGTATCCACAGTAGTGAGGGCAATGCTGAACCTTACACAAGACTCCCACATTCAAGATAGGGTTGTATCAGGCTTTGTAAAACTGAGGAAGGGTAGTGTACTCTGCACCCCAACTGGTGTTACTCAAGCAGCGAAGTGTACCAAAGTGCAGCGAGCACTTTCACTTACACTGGTGAAAAGTGAAGACCAGTGCTAAAAAGCAATATGTCCCTGCCACAATAAGTGGTTGGTCATCAAGATAAAGGTCTGGTTGTGAATGAATCATATGACATCAACAGAAGTCCATGAAGGAGTATTGGTAGCAGAAAACCAAAAGCCATTGGTGAGCACCCATGACTGTGCCTTTCATATAGTGCCTTGCAGTCTACATTCAGTGACACCCACACTAGACAAGCAATAGTAGGGGCGAAAGTAGTCAGCATAAAAGGAGGATGATACTGAGGACCTCACAGCTGCTGGTAATCATTGACAGCTATTATAAAGTCAGGGGCACTCAGTACAGAGTCCTGTGGGATCACGTTCTCTTGTATATGGTGGTGGTGGGGGTGAGGGGTGTTGGGAGAAGAACTAACTTGAACCCAGAATATACAGTGTGACAAGAAATTCTGGATAAAAATTGGGAATGAGACTGAGAACCCACTTGTGTAATGTAGGAAGGCTATGGTGTCACCTTGTGGTGTCATATGCCTTTTGCAGGTTGATGAAAATTGCTATAAAGCATTGACACTGGGCTGTTTGGATGGCACATTACAGGTAAACCAAATTAGCAGTAGGAGAACACCTTGGTGAAAACCACTGTGGGACAGAGCAATAAGACCTCAAGACTCAAGGAACCACATAGCCACCAGTTCACTGCACATTCAACCAACTTACAGAGAACATTGGTGAAACTTACTGAAGAAAAACTACCAATCTCTAGCTGGCGCTCACCCAGTTTCAGCATTGGGGCAATGATACTTTCTCATCATTGCAATGAGAACTGGCCCTCAGTCCAGATGCAGTTAAAGATGGCAAGGATATGATGCTGACAATCCACTGATAGGTGCTTGATGGTATGGTTGTAGATGGGACCTGGCGCTGGAGCTGTATCAGGGCAGAAGGCAAGGACACTGATGAATTCCCACTCACTGAAAGGAACTTTATGTGGCTCCAGGTGGCATATAGTGGTAGATAATTGCTTTTGCTCCACCCACTGCTTGAGAACATGAAAGACAGGTTGATAATTCTCAGATGCTGCAACTCGAGCATAATACAGAGAAAAATGTTTGGCAATGGCATCTGGGTCAGTGGAGACAGTGCCATTAAAATTAATAGCACCTACTAGCACCTAGTATAAATAGGGGTGTCTGATCTTACGCCAAACCTGCAAAGGAGGGGTATGTGGTCTCATGGTTGAAACATACTGCTCCCAGCATTCTTCATTACATTGTTTTGTGAGGTGGCAGAACCGAGCATGAAGTCATTTAAAGTCAATGAGATGCTCCATCAATGGGTGCCACTTATGGTGGTGGAGAGTCTGCCTGCTATCTTTAATGGCCTCTGCAATTTCTGATGACCACCACGGTATTCTCTTCTGCCACAGCAGGCTTGAAGAACAGGGGATTGCTGTATCAGCTGCCTAAGGAATGGCTGTAATTATATTCTGGACTGCCTCGTCGAGGTCTCCATGTGGTGGGGAGTCGGGGCAGACAGCAGAGGCAAAAGCACTCCAGTCAGCAAAGTTGAGAGCCCATCTGGACAGTCATCTAGGGTAGTGATGCTGACAGAGGGACGGGAAGACTGCGAAGTGGTCGCTACCACACAAGTCGTCATGGATTCCCCAGTGGATAGATGGGAGAAGACAAGGGCTGCAAATTGAAAGGTCAGTGGCCAAGAAAGCCCCATGTGCCACACTGGTGTGTGTGGGGGTACCAGTATTTAATAGGCAACGGCCAGGTTTTGCCAGTAAGTTTCCAAGGTCTTCGTCATTGCCAGTGCCAGTGATCATGGTTCCACCCCACAAAGGGTTATGGACATTGAAATTGCCCAAGATCAAGAAAGATAGGGGGAGCTGAGAAACCAATCCAAACAGTATGTCATGAGACGCTTCATCAGGAGGGAGGTAAACACTGCAGATGATACTACCCTGAAACGACCTTACTGTAACAGCCACAGCCTCCAAAGGTTTATCAAGAGGCGAAAGTTCACTGTATATAGTGTCCAGAACATATCTGCAAACTCCATTCTGGATTCCATTGTGTGGTTTCGGAGCTTCAAGTGCCACCAAAATCTCTACCTCCACCACAGAAGCTGAACAGGCAGGATCTGCTGGGGTGGAGGCCACGGGAAGGTCCTGCTTCTTGGCAGACGTCTTGTCTCTCCTCTCCTTAGAGGATTTTTATGATGGAGAGGGCTTCTCTGAAACAGTTTCAGATAAATATGATGACTGAAGATCTGCTACCAGCACCCTGTGGCTCCTTCAGTCACTGGGTGGTGTCCAGCTGTAGACCAGCAAAACCCTGGGAAGAAAGTGTCCCAAAGGTCCCATTCCTTGCAAGAGAAGACAGAAGTTGGTTATTCACCTGACTGGGGGGTGAGGACTAATGTCCCTGGTACGAAGATCACAAAGTAGGTGGGGGGGAAAGCAGCAAAAGGGGAGCCCCAAAACCATCAGGGGAGGGGGGCAAGCACAGTTGAGCAACCCTGAAGGCCCACAGTAAAAAGTGTATCAGGCAAGAGTACCATCTGCAAAGGGAAGATGTCTTTGTAGCTGTAGCATATGACATTGTTGTACATGCTGGTTGCAACTGCTTGCACTTCCTTTTAGCCTCTTTGTCAGTAAGTTTGTCCTGAGTCTTGTATTCTTGTATTTTCTTTTCTTTCTGGAAAATAGTGTAAACTGATGCAAAGAGTGTGGCGTTTTCCATAGTTGAGACAGTTGGGGGAGGGGAACAAGAGGCATTTGCATGCAGTACATGTCCACAATCTCTACAAATGGGGCTAGTGCTGCAATGCAAAGACATGCACCCAAATTTCTGGCACTACAAGCACTAGATAGGGAAGGTAGGTGGAGGGTGTGCAACAATTTCCCATCTCATCAGTATACCATCACCTTGACCTTTTCAGCCAATGTATCGCCCTCAAAGACCAAGATGAAGGCACTGGTAGCAACCCTATTGTCTTTTGGAGCCCTGTCGCTCCAAGTTGGCATGTAGCTCATCAACAGATCTTAAGAGCAGGTCTCAGTGGAAATTGATGCCCTGCCCTGTATGAAGACTGTTAAAGGAAGTGACAGTAACTGGTACATCAGCCAGCTTGTTACAAGCAAGCAGTGCTTGTGGCTGGGCAGTGGATGCTGTTTCGATCAAAATTAATCCACTCCTTGTTTTAGGGATGGCTGCAACTTTACCAAACTTGTCCTCTGTAGTTTCTACAAGTAATTAAGGCTTTGTGGCCAAGAAGAATCCCCATCAGTCCTTGTGCAAACTAAGCACTGGGGGGGGGGGGGGGGAGTATTTTTCAGCTTGCCGCTTAGCCCTATATTCCCACCACAGCACAGCCAGAGAAGGGAAATTTTCACGATCATATCTGCTTGCATTGAAAGACGACTTCCCTTTTGTAGATACTACTGGGGCCACATGGCCACCAGTATGAGATACCATCATCTGCTTCATTTGTAGCCATGACACCACCGACCACAAATGAGGGCTCTCCCCGTACCAGATAGGGTTGATAGAAGAGATAGAGAAGATTCAACGGAGAGCAGCGCGCTTCGTTACAGGATCATTTAGTAATTGCGAAAGCGTTATGGAGATGATAGATAAACTCCAGTGGAAGACTCTGCACAAGAGACGCTCAGTAGCTCGGTATGGGCTTTTGTTGAAGTCTCTAGAACATACCTTCACCGAGGAGTCAAGCAGTATATTGCTCCCTCCAACGTATATCTCGCGAGGAGACCATGAGGATAAAATCAGAGAGATTAGAGCCCACACAGAGGCATACCGACAATCCTTCTTTCCACGAACAATATGAGACTGGAATAGAAGGGAGAACCGATAGAGGTACTCAAGATACCCTCCGCCACACATCTATCCATCTATCTTGCGGAGTATGGATCTAGACGTAGATGTAGATGTAGATAATGCTGTAGTATACAGAGAAGTTGCAGCATTAGAAAATTGTAGCGACATGCAGGAACATCTGTAGCGGATAGGCACTTGGTGCAGGGAGTGGCAACTGACCTTTAACATAGACAAATGTAATGTATTGCAAATACATATAAAGAAGGATCTCTTATTGTATGATTATATGATAGTGGAACAAACACTGGTGGCAGTTACTTCTGTAAAATATCTGGGAGTATGCGTACGGAACGATTTGTAGTGGAATCATCATCATTATCATCATTTAAGACTGATTATGCCTTTCAGCGTTCAGTCTGGAGCATAGCCCCCTTATAAAATTCCTCCATGATCCCCTATTCAGTGCTAACATTGGTGCCTCCTCTGATGTTAAACCTACTACTTCCAAATCATTCTTAACCGAATCCAGGTACCTTCTCCTTGGTCTGCCCCGACTCCTCCTACCCTCTACTGCTAAACCCATGAGTCTCTTGGGTAACCTTGCTTCTCCCATGCGTGTAACATGACCCCACCATCTAAGCCTGTTCGCCCTGACTGCTACATCTATAGAGTTCATTCCCAGTTTTTCTTTGATTTCCTTATTGTGGACACCCTCCTGCCATTGTTCCCATCTACTAGTACCTACAATCATCCTAGCTACTTTCATATCCATAACCTCAACCTTGTTGATAAGGTAACCTGAATCCACCCAGCTTTCGCTCCCATACAACAAAGTTGGTCGAAAGATTGAACGGTGCACAGATAACTTAGTCTTGGTACTGACTTCCTTGTTGCAGAAGAGAGTAGATCGTAGCTGAGCACTCACTGCATTAGCTTTGCTACACCTCGCTTCCAGTTCTTTCACTATGTTGCCATCCTGTGAGAATATGCATCCTACGTACTTGAAACTGTTCACCTGTTCTAACTTTGTTCCTCCTATTTGGCAATCAATCCGTTTATACTTCTTTCCCACTGACATTACTTTCGTTTTGGAGATGCTAATCTTCATACCATAGTCCTTACATTTCTGATCTAGCTCTGAAATATTACTTTGCAAACTTTCAATCGAATCTGCCATCACAACTAAGTCATCCGCATATGCAAGACTGCATATTTTGTGTTCACATATCTTGATCTCACCCAGCCAGTCTATTGTTTTCAACATATGATCCATAAATAATATGAACAACAGTGGAGACAGGTTGCAGACTTGTCTTACCCCTGAAACTACTCTGAACCATGAACTCAATTTACCGTCAACTTTAACAGCTGCCTGACTATCCATGTAAAGACCTTTAATTGCTTGCAAAAGTTTGCCTCCTATTCCATAATCTCATAGAACAGGCAATAACTTCCTCCCAGGAACCCAGTCATATGCCTTTTCTAGATCTATAAAGCATAGATACAATTCCCTGTTCCACTCATAACACTTCTCCATTATTTGCCGTAAGCTAAAGATCTGGTCCTGACAACCTCTAAGAGGCCTAAACCCACACTGGTTTTGTGATCACTACATAATCTGTGACCTATGTTACTCAGGGGAAAATGGTAGGGTGCCTACGTAAAGGCCATCAATGTGTTTCTGAGATGTAATATCACATTTATTAACTGTAATAAATAAGATTCACGCAGTCTGTTGCACAGTTGTCTCTTGTACATTTTGAATGGCCAGCAACTGCCTGTCTCAACCTAGAAAGGGTGAAATTGCTGCCTTTGACACACCAGCAAAGCACTGTAAGGGATACACAATTACCTACTGAAACATAAGCATATTTTACACACACACGAAGAAGATGCCAGGAATCTGTAGCCAATCACCTTATGCTCACAGTGTGTGGCGGTGTTTTCAGACACAGTGATGCACCTGAGCACTGAGTGAGAGTTGGTTGTAATGGCATAGTGAGAGGAGGAATATCACACTGAGTTTGTGTCCACATTGTTGTGGGTTGACCCCAGCAAGCAAAATTATACCATATTGTGACAAGTGTTTTTACCAGGAAATGATCATAAGTATGGAATATCCATATTGCACATGCATGTTCACCACATAAAAATAGTGTGTTCTCTTACACATGTCCAAAATAACAGAAAACACATACATATTTGACCTGTGGAGAGATTAGATACGAATAAAAATATATTTTGCAATAGTTGTGACTTTCCATTTATGTTTAATGAAAATATATAACTTTACTTCATGTTAACATACATGACCTCCTTTGACCAAAAATCTATTCCTTGACTTTATCTTTATTGAGCAGCCTGTTTGATTGAAACAACACCCATAGCAGTAAAAACCAATTAGCATGTATGCATTACGTTACAGTTACTTAAAACAAAGATTAAGCTGTTATAGTATTTGACTGCTAACCAGGTACTGTAATTTAATCTGGTTGTTTCAGCAGCAAGTTACATCATAGCTTTCTTTCTCTCTTTCTATCTCTCTAATTTACTGATTACATTCCTTCCATGTTTTTGTATTCGAAATTTGCAATTTCATATTTTAGTAACTTAAAAGTGTATTCACACAGTCTGTTGCAGAGTTGTCGATTATTTTGAATGGCCAGCTGCACTGTTCAGTAATACATAGAGCCTCCACTGGTGAAACATCAGGAGGATACCATGTTAGAAATAATGTTTTCTCTGTGTGTTTTTGTAGTTAATTCTTGAATAGTAGTATGGATATAATTTCTGAACACTGTGTGCAGATAAAGGAGGAGTTGGCCTCAGTTCACGAAGAACTGAAGATGCTTTTGGCCATATTCAGCAGGTTTCAGGCTGCTGCCTCTTGTAGTAGCAGTGGCAGAGAATCTGGCTCATCACATAGGGCACCTCAGGTGCCACCTATTTTGTCCACAGGCTCTGCTGTGAAGACACCTTGCACAGTGTACCCAGTGTGATTGAGCTGCCCTCCCCGAAGGGTAAGGAGGGGGAGGTTGTTAACTGTTAGCACTGTTTTGGCCAAAGAGTGAATGTGGAGGGTGGCCTTACCAATTCATCCTGTGAATGGGCTGGCAGGTGCTTCATCAGAATCCGAACAGCCACAAGGGGAGAGGGGTTTGATAGTTAATCAGGAGCTCCAATGGTAAATGCATTATGGAGCTCCTTAGGGAAATGACATACAAGACTGGAAACATATCCAATATGTACTGAATGTGTCCACTGGTGAGCTCATCCGAGATATGGATGATGTCCTGCCTGTAGCTGTCAAGCTTGGAAGGTGCAGCTGTCTGCAAGTTGTGGCTCATGTTGGCACCAATGATGCCTGTCATTTAGGTTATGAGAACATCCTCAGTTTATATGGACAGGTAGCACAAGTGGTGAAGAGCCATTGCGTGCAGCGAACACAATCTGCAGCAGCATTAACAGAATTTTGGTTTGAAATTAATGGAGATTCTCAACTAAAGGCTTCATCGATTCTATAACTGTCTGGACTGCAGACTGCTGGACCTGTGTGATGGGGTGGAGAATTGTAGGAATACTTGATAGGTCAGGGGGGTGCACAACACAAAGCAAGATTTTTTTTTTTTTTTTTTTTTTTTTTTTTTTTGCTAGGCAGCAGTTTGAGGCATATTTGCAGTTCCTGAACTTAATGTCCTATTGGAAAGTTGTCATAATAAAATTATTTTTGGAACTGAAAGCTGGCTGAAACCTGAAGTAGGAACCCTTGAAATATTTAGCAAGGCATGGATGTACACTGAAATGACAGCTCTGGGGTGGGAGTGTCAGAAAAGTAAAGACAAGAGGAAGAGAAAGAACAAATATGGATTAAATTTGTGCAATAAAAGAAAGCACCTGCTATTGGTTGTAACCCCTCAAGCACTAGTGAAGGTAAGATTCTCAGATTTAATATTTTTTGTTGCAAACATATAACTATACTTCAAATACTTTTACGATAAGTAAGTAGTCAAACATGGAAATATTCATTTTGATTCCATATGTTTCTATATGCTTTTCTGAAAAGTAGGAATGTGGAACCTAGCCTGTTGACATTCTTCAATGGTTTGCAGGATGTAATGTGACAGAATGCCAAGGGGAGTATTCCACAAATGAGGCTTTCAAAATCCATGCTGATGTGTGGGGACACACTTTTCTGTTTCAAAGAGATTTGTTATATTTCAATTCAGAATATGTTCAGGAACACTGGAGCAAATAAATGTTAAGGATATTGATCTGTATATTTGCAGGTACGTTGTTTTACCATTCTTATATGCAGATGCCCCCTGCACTTTTTCCCAGTTGCCTTGGTCTCTGTACTAGGTGAGCAATTTGGAATAAATGCAAGTTAAGTAAGGGGCCAATGCAGTAGAGTACTCTCAGGAGAACTGATTTGTGATTCCGTTTGGACATGGCAACTATTTTGTTTTCAAATCTTCCAGTTGTTTCTCTACACCAAGGAGCCTATTACTGTGTCTCCAATGCAAGAGTCTGTGCGACAGTCAAACAACAATATGTTTGTATGATCCTTCTGCACAAACTTTAAAACTCCAGCTTTCCTTCTGCCTTCCTCCTAGGTCACACCAGACTGGTCAATGAGTGAGTGGATAGCAGCCTTCTACCCCCTCAGTGATTTTATTTAGAACCACAAATGCCTTATGCACTCAGTAAAATCTGTTGCTAAAGTATGATGATTATAATGATGATACTTTTATGTTCCTCGCATCGATCTTTTTACACACACATTAACTTCCAGTGACTCTTGCCTGTCATCACAATACGTACTTTTTGAACTGAGGGTACAACAGTCTGCTTCCTCAATGTTTTCTGAATTTTGTAATTAAACCACACAGGTACTTTTCTGTCTGTAATCCAGTTACTCAGCATGTACTTATTCAGTGTGTGATTTACAGTCCATTTAATGTTTGTCCATATTCCTCTATGTACATGTTGGAACTAAATGACCTTCACTCACTGTCTAAATGGGATCCTAATTTTTTTTTAAGGGCACAAAACTGCTATGGTCATTAGCGCCCGGTCCGTGACTTAGGAAACAGTAAAAATCGAAAATGGAAACCAGCAGCAATGGGAACGAAACTCAAAAAATTGGAGAAACTAAAAGCAGAAGGAAGGCTTAAGAATCCACTACAGAAAGGGGTTGGTTGTCCCCAAAAAAAGCTTCAAATGACTGACGTCATTTCACTGGCACTAGTAAACTCAAGAACGCGATCGGCTGAGCGCGTCATCTGCTAAAATTGATGATATATCAGGCGACAGCTGTAGACGGGCGCGTAACGGAGTAAAATAGGGGCACTCAATTAAAAGGTGTCTTACCGTCCACAGCTGAGAGCAGTGGGGACAGAGTTGGGGAGGATCGCCGCTTAAAAGATGTCGATGACTAAAAAGACAGTGCCCTATCCGGAGTCGAGCTAAAATTACCTCCTCCCGACGACGCGTTCGGGAGGAAGAGGTCCAAGCGCAAGGAAGGGCTTTCACTTCCCGCAATTTATTGTGGGGAAGTGTTGACCAATGCGCATGCCATAAATGAGTAACTTGGCGACATAAACCGCTCCGTAGATCGGTAAACGGAAGAGACTGAAGAGCTGGCCGAGGAAGAGAGACTGCAGCCTTGGCCGCTATATCGGCCGCCTCATTTCCACAGATACCAGCGTGTCCCGGGAGCCAGAGGAACGCCACTGAGACGCCCCCCAGGTGGAGCAAGCGCAGACAGTCCTGAATCCGGTGGACCAGGGGGTGGACAGGGTAAAGAGCTTGGAGACTGAGGAGAGAGCTGAGAGAATCTGAGCAGATAACATACTGTATCCGCTGATGGCGGCGGATGTAGTGGACAGCCTGGAGAACAGCGTAAAGCTCCGCAGTATAAACCGAACACTGGTCGGGAAGCCGAAATTGATTTGGGGTGTCGCCAACAATATAGGCACTCCCTACACCTAACGATGTTTTTGAGCCATCAGTGTAAATAAATGTGGCTTCCTTCATTTGTGTACATAGAGCAGCAATTGCCCGATGACAAACAAGTGAAGGGGTACCATCCTTGGGTAACTGACAAAGGTCACGGAGCAGGCAGATCCAGGGACAGAGCCAAGGCGGTGCTGTACCCCAAGTTGTCAAGAAGGTTTTAGGGAAGGGGAAGGAAAGAGAATGGAGCAGTTGACGGAAGCGGACTCCCGGTGGTAGTAGGGAGGAGGTGCGGCCTGCATACCCTACATCAAAGGAGGCGTCGAAAAAAATGTCATGGGCTGGATTAGCAGGCATGGAAGACAGATGGCTAGCATAATGACTCAGAAGGACTGCTCGCCGATTGGACAGCGGAGGTTCAGCAGTCTCAGCATAAAGGCTTTCCACAGGGCTGGTGTAAAAAGCTCCAGACACTAAACATAATCCACGGTGGTGGATAGAGTCGAGACGACGAAGAATAGACGGCCGAGCAGAGGAGTAGACTATGCTTCCATAGTCCAATTTCGAGCGCACTAAGGCGCGATACAGATGGAGAAGGACCACTCGGTCCGCTCCCCAGGAGGTACCATTCAGGACACAGAGGGTGTTGAGCGATCGCAGACAGCGAGCTGAAAGATAGGAAACGTGGGAGGACCAGCACAGTTTTCTGTCAAACATAAGACCCAAGAATTTAGCGACGTCCGAAAACAGAAGGTTGACAGGTCCTAGATGTAAGGAGGGTGGAAGAAACTCCTTACGTCACCAAAAATTAACACAAATGGTCTTACTGGGAGAAAAACGGAAGCCGGTTTCGGTGCTCCAAGAGTAGAGGCAATCGAGACATCCTTGAAGACATCGTTCAAGAAGGCTGGTCTGTTGAGAGCTGTAGTAGATCGCAAAATCGTCCACAAAGAGGGAGCCCGAGACATCGGGAAGGAGACAATCCATAATTGGATTTATGGCAATCGCAAACAGTACAACACTCAGCATGGAGCCCTGGGGTACCCCGTTTTCTTGGGAGAAAGTACGGGAGAGAGTAGTGTTCACCTGCACTCTAAATGTGCGCTCTGCCATAAATTCGCGAAGAAAAAGGGGCAGCCGACCTCGAAATCCCCAAGAGAACAGTGTGCGGAGGATGCCTGTCCTCCAACAGGTATCGTATGCTCTCTCCAGATCAAAAAATATTGCTACTGTTTGGCGTTTCCAGAGAAAATTGTTCATGATATAAGTGGAGAGAGAAACAAGATGGTCAACTGCAGAACGATGCTTTCGGAAACCGCATTGGGCAGGTGTTAAAAGACTGTGGGACTCCAGCCACCAAGCTAAATGGCAATTCACCATACACTCCAAAACCTTACATACACTACTCGTGAGAGAAATGGGGCGATAGCTAGAGGGGAGATGTTTGTCCTTTCCAGGTTTCGGAACAGGAACGACAATAGCTTCCCACCATCGTCTGGGAAAAGTACTGTCGGTCCAAATTCGATTATAAATGCGAAGGAGGTAACGCAGACTATGGGTTGATAAATGGAGCAACATTTGGATGTGGATACCATCCGGTCCTGGGGCGGAGGAGCAAGAAGAATAGAGTGCATGTTGGAGTTCCCGCATGGGGAAAACAGTATTATAGCTTTCGCGATTTTGAGAGAAGAAAGCAAGAGGTTGCACTTCCGCTGCAAGTTTCTTCGGGAGAAACGCTGGTGGGTAATTTGAAGAGCTCGAAATCTCAGTAAAGTGTTTACCTAAGGAGTTAGAAATTGCGACGGGGTCCACTAACGTATCACGGGTGACAGTGAGCCCAGAGACCGGGGAGAAACTAGGCGCGCCTGATAACTGTCGAAGCCGACTCCAAACTTCCGAGGAGGGAGTGAAGGTGTTAAATGAGCTAGTAAAGAATTTCCAGCTTGCCTTCTTGCTATCGCGGATGACGCGACGGCATCGTGCATGGAACTGCTTATAGTGGATACAGTTGGCCAAAGTAGGATGGTGGCGGAAAACGCGAAGAGCACGTCGCGTCACGGCATGCCTCATTCCACCAAGGAACTGGGGGGGGGGGGGGGCAATTCGGAGGTGCGTGGTATTGAACGTTCCACAGCTGTAAGAATAACGTTGGTAATATGTGTGACCTCATCGTCAACGCTAGGAAAGTGACGGTCATCGAATGTCACTAGAGACGAAAAAAGTGTCCAATCAGCTTGGGCAAACTTCCAGCGTTGTGGGCGCATATAGGGCAGTTGAGGGTGCAGTCTAAGGATACATGGAAAGTGGTCACTCGAGTGTGTATCACCATTCGAAGCGCAGAGCTAGCGGAACAGTACCGACCGAAAGGTCCAAATGAGAGAAATTTGTCATGGAGGCAGACAAAAATGTAGGGACCCCAGTGTTGAGGCAAACTAGATCCGCTTGGTGGAGGACGTCTAGCAATAGTGAGCCACGTGGACAAGGATGTGGAGATCCCCAAAGCGGGTGGTGGGCATTGAAGTCCCCAACCAGCAAATAGGGGGGTGGAAGCTGACCAAGTAGATGAAGGAGATCAGCTCGTGCCATTGGTGTGGACGATGGAATGTATACAGTACAAAGAGAAAAGGTATATCCAGAAAGGGAAAGACGGACAGCGACAGCTTGGAAGGAAGTGTTTAAGTGGACTGGGTGATAATGGAGAGTATCATGGAGAAGAATCATGAGTCCTCCATGGGCTGGAGTGCCTTCAACAGAGGGGAGATCAAATCGGATGGACTGAAAATGGGGGAGAACAAAGCGGTCATGGGGACGCAGCTTTGTTTCCTGAAGACAGAAGATGACCAGCGAGTAGGATCGTAAGAGGATCGACAATTCATCCCGATTGGCTTGAATGCCGTGGATATTCCAGTGGATAATGGACATAGGGTGAACAGAAAATGGAGGAATGTGACCAAGGTTGCCATCAACTCAACGACTGCTCAGAGCTTGCGACCGACAGCATGGAATGGCATTCAGCCGAAGGCAGAAGATCCTGATCCATAGGTTGTTCAGGAGCAGCTCCTGCCACCAGCGATCGGCTGGTTGATCGGCCGCCAGCAGTGCGCCTCAGCGACACAGAAGACGGCTGAGGGCGATTTCCGCCAGGTGGTGCTGTAGATGAGACACGCTTTGGCAGAGAAGAAGATGAACTGGGTTTCTTATTAGCCTTCTTGGAAATATAATGTTTAGATGAAGGAGGAACCGATGGTTGTGAAGTTGGGGTATGTAAAAAATCTTCGCGAGTATGCTCTTTTTTCGAAGTCTTGGTGTCTGACTTTTGGGCTCGAGATTTAGCAGAACCCGATGAAGGGTGAGCCATAGAGTGGGCAGGCAAAAGTGGTGAGGTTGAACGGGCGATCTTTGCACTGGCCGATCTGACAACTGTGGCACTAAAGGTGAGGTCGCAAGTCTGTGTGGCCGCCTCCTTTGTTGGCCGAGGAGAAGCAAGGACAGTGCTGTATTTTCCTGTCTGAGGCACGCTGGGCTGTCGACTGGTGAATAATTTTCGAGCAGCAAAGGTCGACACCTTTTCCTTCACTCTGATTTCCTGGATGAGCTTTTCGTCTTTAAAAATGGGGCAATCTCGAGAGGAAGCAGCGTGGTCACCCATACAGTTGATGCAGTGAGGGGATGGAGGTGGACAAACACCCTCATGGGCATCCTTGCCACACGTAACACATTTGGCTGGATTGGAACAGGACTGGCTGGTGTGATTGAACCGCTGACACCGATAGCAATGCGTAGGGTTTGGGACGTAAGGGCAAATGGAAATTATCTCATAGCCTGCTTTGATTTTGGATGGGAGTTGAACTTTGTCAAATGTCAAGAAGACAGTGCGGGTTGGAATGATGTTCGTGTCAACCCTTTTCATAACTCTATGAACAGCCGTTACGCCCTGGTCAGACAGGTAGTGCTGAATTTCGTCGTCAGACAATCCATCGAGGGAGCGTGTATAAACGACTCCACGCGAGGAATTTAAAGTACGGTGCGGTTCCACCCGGACAGGGAAGGTGTGGAGAAGTGAAGTACACAGCAATTTTTGTGCCTGGAGGGCACTGACTGTTTCTAACAACAAGGTGCCATTCCGTAATCTGGAACAAGACTTTACAGGACCTGCAATTGCGTCGACACCTTTCTGAATAATGAAAGGGTTGACCGTGGAGAAGTCGTGACCATCATCAGACCAAGAAACAAGGAACTGTGGCAATGATGGAAGAACTGTCTGTGGCTGAGACTCAGTGAACTTACGCTTGTGAGCAGACACAGTGGAAGGTGAGGAAACCATTGCGGAAGAATCCCCCATGATTACCGGCATCTCCGATGGCGCGCTCCTCCCTTGTGGGGGCCCTCTCTGAGGGCACTCCCGCCTTAGGTGATTGTTCACACCTCAGGTCACACTTCCCGACAAACGGACGGATGGACCAATCGGCACTTTCGGAAGGTATCAGCTCGGGTAATCACCCCTCGCTGGGCCTGGCCGTTACCAGGGGGTACGTATGTGTCCTACCTGTCTACCTGGGGTGGGGAATTACGCGTTACCCCATCACCGGCTACGCACGAAAATGCGTGGGTCGGCCTTCAGACACGCACAGGAAGGAAGAAAGAGAAAGGGAAAAACAAAGAAAGGGAAAGGAAAGAAGAGAGGTCTCAAATGCTGCAGTGGAGAAAAGGGTAAAGAGAAGAGGTAAGGAAAAGAGAAGGACGAAGGAAGGATGAAGACATACAAGCAGAGAAGGCGAAGAATGCGTTACATTTACGAGCGTCCGTCTCCGGACGTAGGCACAAACCATACTCCCAGAGGGGGAGAAAGGGAAGGAAAGAGCCAGAGGTGAGGGGAGGGGGGGGGGGGGGGCCAAGATGGGGGATAGGGAAGGATGCGGAAAAGGAAGGTATGCAGCCCGGAAAGGAAGGAGGGCTACATTAGCTTGGGGTCCCATGCTCGCTACACGCATATCCACAAAAGAGTTGTGGACCCCCTGGGGGGATGGGATCCTAATGCTTGCTTATCTGCTCTTTCTAGCAAATCTATTCTCCTAGCCTTCTTGAAGGACTCATTGAGTTCATTTACCATTGTTGCTGTGCTGGCATCATGATTGCTAACCCCACTCAGTACTGATACCATCTATAAAGACAAACCTGTTCATAGCTATGAAGTCTAAAGTATTCCAATTTTGTGTGGACTGCCAAACTAGCAGTTCATGATAGCTTTCAGAAAACTGTTCAAAAATATGTCACAAGACTGCCTGTCCACACCACCTGCAGTGCATGCACAGAGATCTTAGTCTCTACATGGTAGGTTAAAATCACCTGCTACTTCCGCACTGGTTTGTGTAGATTTTCCTTGAATAATTTTGTAATTGTCACAGCAGTATCACATGGTGAATAAAAACATTCAATTCCGGAGTTCAGATAGACGGCACCATTAAGGGAAGTGCTCATTAAAGCAGGAAATCATGGCTTGCAACTTGGACTTTAAATCAATTTTCACATAACTTCATCAATGTAATATCATGTAATTCTTATTTGTGTTCATAATGTAAAGAAGCAATTCTACAAACTCAGAGGCTAAACTATTTCTCCCGATCAAAGATAATATTTAAACCTATATAGGGTAAAGTGTAAAAAGTATTCTATTTTACCTTTTTCCTTGTTTGTAACCTGGGGCATACTATAATTGCCGGCCAGTGTGGCCGAGCCGTTCTAGGCGCTTCAGTCTGAAACCGCACGACCGCTATGGTCGCAGGTTCGAATCCTTTCTCGGGCATGTATGTGTGTAATGCCCTTAGGTTAGCTAGGTTTTAGTTGTTCTAAGTTCTGGGGGACTGATGACCTCAGATGTTAAGTCTCATAGTGCTCAGAGCTATTTGAACCAGACGATAATACTGTTAGTCTTGTCATCTGTACCCTAAAGTAAAAACAGGACTGCTAAACTGAGTAGACAATTGTCAACCATCTCATGATTTTCACGACAACTCAGCAATGCTTGATTCCATATATTCACAAAAATTCTAAAGTTACCTCTTTATTCACACCCTCCTCTTACATTCATGCTGGATAGATAAAGCTGAGCCTATGGTAAAAATAAACTGTAAGGAGTGCATTTAAGCAGTCACAGTCCCCACATATTACATAAATGTACCACATCTGTCATACTTCTTAAGAAATAAATAGTAATACAGGGCAAGTGTTCTCTTCTGACTGAAATTCTGGATGACAAATTCAATTTGGCACATTTCAATTGGAGGCAGCAAAAAATTGTGCAACTGATTATTGGCAACATCTTCAAAATTCATTATCCTGCACTTCAGTCTTCTCCCTATGCTATTATTTTTCAATCATATTTTCTAGTTTCATAATCTTCGTATGCATATAATGGTAGTGCAATCAAATAAAGTAACCCTGCTATGGTCGGAATCATTAAAATCAATGTTGTTCATATCAAGTGAAACAATACAGTGTACACAACCTACATGGTGGAGCAGGAACTAGACTGTCAAGTGCCTCATCACTCATTCCACTTTTACAGTCAGAATCATAAAACATCTACAACATTTACATCAAAACTTTTTGTTTTACTGAACACTTTTTTCTGACAAAATTATTACACACACACACACACACACACACACACACACACACACACACACACACACACACACAGACTTGGCACACTATTTACTACTATGAATTCCTTTTGGTGTGACAAGAACATTTCTAACAGTGAGGAAAGAGTGTAGGCTACAGGCTAAACCAGTCCTATTCTATGGATCAGGACTATGGGATTTACATGTTTATCTCAAAACAAGACAAAGTTCTGGAAACATTATTTATGAAGGAGTACAACATATCAAGACAAAAAAAAACCGTTGTGTTTAACTAAGTGCTGGAATGAGAACAAAGGAAATAGTGATAGTATATAAAGAAACTCATTGAACTGATATAGACATCTGTCGAGAATGTTAGATAATTAGTAGTCAAAGAACAGTTTTTGATTGGAAATCATCTTAATGATAGAAACACAGTAGGTCACTTAACTTTCAGAAAGAGTATTGACGAAACAATGAAGCAACATGGTGTATGTGGAGAGGATGCCTAGGAGAGATGCTTGGCAGAAGACAGTAAGAATACAGCACCATGTTGTTATTAATGATCTTTGTGTTACTTAACTGTCTACAATAACACTAATATGCTAGTACAAATAATAACATCGATTTTATTATTATTACTACCTGAACCATGGAGTGCTACCTCTTTGAATTCCCACTCCACACCTGGCATGTGTCACTTCTTTTGGCTTGGAGTTTGTGGTGCCAGGGGCCACGATGGAGCCACACAGGAATCATACACAGTATTTGCCATTCAGCTGAACTTAATGGGATGGTGTGATTGGTAGCCTTTTAAACATTTTGTCAATTTAATAGTTGGAGGCACAGGTGTTACCATAAGATGGAACATTGGTGTGGTCTTGGCTGTTTGAATTTGCTGTTGGTTCTTCTCAGTTGAAGTATGCAAGGAGCTTCCTCATCTGAAAAATTGCCTGATTTGGATTTTGTTGCATGACTTAATACCTTGTTGTGTTGCCTTTGAAGGGATTAGGGTCATGTCTAGCAACTGGAGACACTTGTTATTGCAATTCAGTTCCCCACATTCAGCAGTGGATTCAATGATTTGGTAATCCTTAACACTGATTTAAGTGTGACCATGTTTAGCCTTAGACCAAGTTTTTGAAGAGAATCATCTGAAGTCTTCATTGATCTGCCTAAGTAATAAGGTCATGTGATTGTATTAAGTGAGAATGACTGGAGAATTTAGATGCTTCCTTATTCTGCTCCAGTTTTCCACTGCTGTGGCACACTGTCTTGGACCTGGATTCAGTGTCTGCTCATCATATTGCGGCTGTTAACATTGCCTTTGCACATCACCTTCATGGAATGCACCACCGCCAGCTACCCTTCGGCTGGCTCCATGCCTTGTACGTAAATTAGTGTACCAAACTTTTATTAAAATTGTGTACCTATTGATGTTTGGGGTTTGCTGAGTCAAGTGCTCTTGTTGTACGTAATGTTGAGTCCCATTGGGATGGCAACATGCTGGTCAGGTGTACATGAATCATAGGTGTCATATTTAGAGGTCATCGAACTTGAGAAAATACAGCCTGTTGATAATAACTGGCACATTTGAGGTTTACAGGGTGTAAAAAACAGAAATGTGTAAAACTGTCAAGTGTTACTGAGCTCTGAAGGTTTTCTGTGTGTTCATTCACTGCTTAGTTGTGAACTGTAGAGTACAAGCAATGTATTCCCACTCAGGGCTAGTTATTTCTTACTATATTTAATTGGTCAACTACTTATTATTTGAAAGTTTTCATGATGGTGACCTTTTCTCACCTTCTATTTATTTATTTATTTATTTACCTTTTGCTACAAGTTAGTTCTGAGTACTAATTACTGGTTCTCCTTTCTAAATGAAGTTCTTGAGCCACTATGTATGCATGCTCACTTACAGTCACACGTTTTCTGGTGTACACCTTAACAGAACTGTCACTGGGTCTGAAGATAGTCATATCAATCTGTGGACACTCATTCTATAATTAATTACTTAACAGTTCAGCTCAATGGGGTGAGATTTAAAGAGACTTGCTATGTCTGCCTGAAGGCAGCTCTATAAATCTGTGCACCTGTTTACTTTATTAAATTATCTGTATGCCCTATGATGTGTATTTTAGAATTTCCTTTTTCTAGTGGTCCCAAGGCAGCTATAAATTGCTGTCTTCCAGGATAGCTTATCAGTTTTAACCTTTGAGATGAGTTATGCTTCTGTGTTGTCTTAAAGAGTCTCTGTTTCCAAATAGTTATTTGCTCATTTGTTGAAGCATTTTCTGAGTTGCAGTTCGTAAAGTTGGAAATTTTGAGCCTGAAATCTAAGAACTGCTCTCAGACACAGCTTTTATCTTTAACTGTTGCCTCATTTAAACTGTCACTAAACTAAGTTGTGTAATGTCTTGAATTTGAAAACTTCTTAGTGTTGTTTGTAATCCTGTTGATCTATCTGAATTTAGTTACTTTTCTTAAATAAATATGTTTTAACAAACAATGGTGACTGATGTAAAGCCCAATTCATCTAATCCTGCCACTTAACCTCCTCTTTTGCTGCTGGATGTTTGGTTGGTAACAGAGGATGGTTATTTTCCTGGAAATAAAGGGAGGATGTGTACTCGTACTGTCATTCACTACTGCTCATATTGTACATTTTATTTGATTCATATCTTGTCTATAAGTTGCTAGTCATGCTAACTGAGGTGTGTGTTTGTGGATATCCACTGCTGGACACGGGTCCTATGACTGTCCTAGTTTGTCCTTACTGAAGAAGTAGCAATTCTTCTAGGTATTAAAGTGTGTCAACTTCCATGTGACGGCAGTGTTGCTGAACTTGTGGCTCATCTGCGTGCTGGTAAGTGTTGCACTAGCTGGCTGAGCTGCGCCCTGACGACCTTGTGTGAGAACGTACAGTTTTAGAAAGTAGTCAGCCCAGCCATAAGCAAATATATAGAATGCAGGCACAATTGATTCAGTGGGATAACTGTTTGCAGAATATTCGGCAATGTAATCTTGATTCTGAGCAGGTTAGATTAGCTCTGCAGTTGCAGGAGTAGGCACGACTTGGAAAGTGGTGTCAGCCACCTTGTTTTAGACAAATTAGGAGCAATAGATAGTGAGCAAGATTCTCACCCCGTACAGATAACTGATGGAAGTAGCAGCAAAGTCACAGACATCTTTAAGGATCAGAGGGGAATTTATTTGGGAAATTACCTAACCAAATAATGTTACTGTTTCAAGGTATAAATGACCTTTCAATTGATAATTGAAGCCAGGTGGAATCCATCCTGTGGATGACTTTCAACTTTGAGTTTCATGCCAATACTTTGTTAATCTACCAAAATGTTGTTGTTCAGGTGTTGTACCCTTTGAGAAGAGGTGTGTTGAGCTGTGTCTTATGTCAAATTTTACATGAAATCAGAACATTGAGGGTATTGCAGAAATCATTTATTGGGCTGAAACAATCACCTTGTACTAAGAGTATGCTTGAGCAAAACATTTTAGGCGAGTGCAGTTTCCTCATGAACCTTTCACTGGGTACATAGATGAATGTGTATGGCCGTTTCAGCCTTGAAATTGCAAGTCACAGAGATACAAATACTCAAAAATATATTAGAGGAAATGCGGCCAGAGGATAATTCATCAATTACCTTTGCTAATAAATGAATATTTTTACCAAACTGGAAGCTTTGGTGTCCGCTACTGAAACCTGAGTTTTTCAGAACAGAAGTGATGGGGGTTTGAGTGTCATTATCAGGACAAGGATTGAGATATCAGGCAACTTCAAATGGGACAACCCATAAGGAACAAGCATAGGACATGTTTCTGGTGTAACAAAGAGGAGCATTTTGTATGGCAATGTCTGGCTCCATGGATTGATTGATTGATTGATTGACCGAGAGGGGTTATGGGATCAAACGGCAAGGTCATCAGACCTGTGATTCTGAAATGAGTCAAAGAAGGAAGAGGGTCTGCTAAAAGTGGATGGATCCAGTCAGGGGAGTCAAATTATAAAATAACGAATATTAAACACACACAGTAAAAGCATAAAAGGTGAGACCAAATCTAAAAATTGAAAAAAAGGGGGGCAATCACGGGTTCACAGACAGAAAGGACTGTAAAAGACATCCCAACCACAACCAACCTGCCCCTGCTCCAAGACTGAAATAGAACCTTGTATCTAAAAATAAAAAACACGTTCATGGATAAAACTGAGGACCAGTTAAACCAACTGTGGATCATCTGCTTATATTAAATTTAAGGAATCAGTAAGACTATGCTTAACATTAAGGGCCAAAAGAATGAAACATTCCGCCAATGTGAGATGTCGTCAGTCTGGCTCCACAAGCACATTGTGGGGGTGGGTTGTTACATAGGAGGAAAATGTGTGAGCTGGGTATGACCAATAGATAAATGGCATAAAACAGTTGACTACTCCTGAGGCAGTGGAAGGAAGAGTGCCGAACTGCAGTACACACCTTGGTTGTGCAGGGTTTATTACCGTCAGCACTAGCACTCCAGATGGCATTCCACTTTTGGGATGGAGTCGGAACAAATTAAAACGCTGTGGAGGGAGGCCACAGAAACAAAAAGAAGGCCTCTGTGAATGGTCAGAAGCTCTGCTGTAAACACACTGCATGATCCTGGCTATAAATGGTGTTCCAAGCCAGGACACGTGAAAGTGTATCCCACTTTATTAACTGTCTTAGAACCATCAGTGTAAAAGATGGTGGCACCCTGGACCTCTGCAAGGATGGCACATCCACAACACCAGAAAACCATACGAGCGACAGGGACCTTAGGTCCCTGGAATAGGTCGATCCTAACCTGTGGTCTAGGCGCCATCCAAGGAGGGTATGGGAGAAAAGACAAGAGGCGCAATCCAGTGAGTGGAGATGGAGATCCTGACACAGGAAAGTGAGACGCATGCCAACTGGCAATCCCATCCATGGGTGAGTGTCATGGGGGAGACATCCCTCATTGAGCACAGGATGGTCAGGGCATTGGCAAATGGCAGTTGCATAAGAAACAAGGAGTTGGCTCCATCGGATATTTAGAGGGGGAATACCAGCTTCTGTGAGGAGACTATCAACAGGACTAGTGCAAAAGGCACCAATAGCCAGATGCACCCCACAATGATGGACCGGGTCAAAGAGTTTCAAAGTGGAAGAAGCTGCTGAGCCATAAACCTGACTACCATAATTTAGTCTGGACAAGACCAGAGCATGGTACAGACAGAGAAGAGTGGAATGGTCTGCACACCAAGATGTGAGAGCCAGGAGGCGGAGAGCATTAAGCTTCCACATACATGTAGTCTTTAGGTGGCATATATGGGGCAGCCATGTCAGCTTGTTATCAAAAATAAGGCCCAAGAAACGGGAATATACTACAACATCGAGGAGCTTGTTGCCTAAATAAAGCTCTGGATTGTGGTGTACTGTGGGTCGAAGGCAAAAACGCATAACCCGCACTTTGGAGGGAGAAAACTGGAAGCCACGGGCAGTGGCTTACAGAGGCCCGTCGGATGGCACCTTAGAGCTGGAGCACAGCAGATGCTACCGAGTGGGAGCTGCACCAGATGCAAAAATTGTCAATGTACAATGCCGGGGTAACCACAGACCCATCAGAGGTCACATGCCCATTGATGGCAATGAGGAAGATAGTGACACTTAGCACAGAACTCTGTGACATACCATTCTCCCGAATCTGAGGGGCACAGAGAAGTGCCAATGGAATCCGGAAGAGCCGCTGGGAAAAAATTGTGGATAAAAATCAGAATGGGACCACGGAAACCCATCATGGAGGGTAAATAAAATGTGATGGCACCAAGTGGTGTCATACGCCTTAAGCAGGTCAAAGAAGACCACAAGAAAGTGAAGGCGGTGAGTAACAGCCTGTCTGATGGTCGATTCCAATCAGAGTAAATGGTCACTTGGAGTTTGCCCTGCCTGGAAGCCACACTGATACCGAGAAAAAAGGCCCAGACATCTGAGTACCCAACATAATCTGAAGCTGACTATCCTTTCAAGCAGTTTACAAAGTACATTTGTCAGGCTAATTGAGCAGCAGCTATCTAGAGGGGTTGGATTTTTCCCTGGCTTAAGGATGGAGATAACTATACTGTCTCACCACTGTGATGGAAAAGCACCTGTGAGCCAAATGTGGTTGAAGACCTGGGGAGCTGTTGCCTCTGGCGAACATCCAAGTGTTGAATCAGCTGGTTGTGGATGGAATCCAGGTCTGGGGCTGTAACTTGTGAAGAGCTAAGAGCCTCCACCAATTTCCAGTCAGTGAAGGGCACATTATAGGGCTCAATATGGTACGGGATGAAACAGAGGGTAGTCTGTTCAACTCTGTGTTTCTGCCAGAGAAAGGAAGTTTGGTAGGGATAGGATGACAATGCCATCGCAACGTGTGTCACGAGGTGTTCTGCTTTTTTTTTTTTTTTTTTTTTTTTAGGGCGCACAACTTCAATGGTCATTAGCGCCCTGACTACGTTAAGAATGCACCGTGAGGCGCAAGTTTAAAACAACAACTAAAAGGGAAAACACGATAAAAGACAGACTGAGGCATAGGATTAAAAAACAGCATCATCAAATGTCCTTAGAGAGGTTTGTCAAATCGATAAAACAAAGAGCACGAGCAGCCGCTCGTGGGTCATCCGCCAAAATGGCTTCCAAAGTACATGGTAGGTTAAGATCTAGACGCAGTGTGTTAAAATCAGGACAGGACAGTAAAATGTGGCAGACCGTCAGCAATTGCCCACATGGGCAGAACGGCGCCGGCGCAGCCGTCAGCAGATGGCGATGGCTGAACCGGCAGTGTCCAATGCGCAACCAGGCCAAAACGACCTCCTCCCGCCGAGAAGGGCGGGAGGAGGACGTCCAAGCCGCGGGAAGAGGCTTCAAGGCCCGAAGCTTGTTGTCTGTAAGTGCAGCCCACTCGGCATGCCACAGTGATAAAATGCGCCGACAAATGACCCTGCTACAATCGGATGGAGGGACAGAACAAGAAGCTGTCCGAGGCTGGAGGACCGCAGCCTTGGCCGCGGCATCTGCAGCTTCGTTCCCAGGGATACCGACATGGCCAGGGACCCACATAAAGCTAACCGGAGAACCGACGTCCACCAGCTGCTGAAGAGAGCGTTGTATCCGGTGCACGAAAGGGTGAACCGGATACGGATCACTGAGGCTCTGGATGGCGCTCAGGGAATCTGAGCAGATGATGTAAGCAGAATGTTGGTGGCGGCAGATGTAAAGAACAGCCTGGTAGAGGGCAAAGCTGTGAAGACCGAACAATGGCCATGGAGCCAGTATTTGAAACTTTGTGCCCCGACAATAAAAGAACACCCGACCCCATCATTGGTCTTTGAGCCATCTGTATAAATGAAGGTCATATTGATGAACTTTGAACGAAGTTCAACAAAACGGGAGTGGTAGACCGAACCGGGGGTAACCTCTTTTGGGAGCGAGCTGAGGTCAAGGTGAACGAGGACCTGAGCCTGGAGCCAAGGTGGCGTGTGGCTCTCGCCCACTCGAAAGGTTGCAGGGAGTAAAAAATTAAGGTGTTGAAGGAGGCGACGAAAGCGAACTCCAGGGGGTAGCAGGGCAGGGACATACAACCCGTATTGACGGTCGAGAGAGTCGTCAAAAAAGGAACGATAAGACGGGTGGTCAGGCATTGACAGTAGCCGACAGGCATACCGACAAAGCAGTATATCGCGCCGGTAGGTGAGTGGCAATTCGCCAGCGTCAGCATGAAGACTCTCTACGGGACTAGTATAAAACGCTCCGATCGCAAGTCGTAAACCCTGATGCTGTATGGAGTTGAGGCGGCGTAAGATGGATGGCCGTGCAGAGGAGTATACGAAGCTCCCATAATCCAGCTTGGAGCGGACGATCGACCGATATAGACGAAGCAGGACGGTTCGATCCGCTCCCCATGACATACCACTGAGAACACGGAGGACATTTAATGAACGGGTACAACGGGCAGCCAAATATGACACATGTGGAGACCAGCTAAGTTTCCTGTCAAATGTAAGACCTAAAAATTTTGTTGTCTCCACGACTGGGAGAGCAACGGGACCGAGTCGTAAGGACGGTGGGAGAAACTCTTTGTAGCGCCAGAAGTTAATACAGACCGTCTTCTTGGCAGAAAAACGGAAGCCATTGGCGACACTCCAGGGGTAAAGACGGTCAAGAGAACGCTGAAAACAGCGCTCCAGGACACGTGCACGCTGCACGCTGCAATAGATGGTAAAATCGTCCACGAAAAGGAAGCCTGATACATCAGCTGGGAGGCAATCCATTATTGGATTGATCGCTATGGCGAAGAGTGCGACGCTCAAAACTGAGCCCTGTGGCACCCCATTCTCCTGGCGAAAGGTGTCTGACAGGACAGAACCCACACGTACCCTGAATTGTCGATCCATTAAAAAGGAACGAATAAAAAGAGGGAGGCGACCGCGAAGGCCCCATGTATGCATGGTGCGGAGAATGCCCGCCCTCCAACAGGTGTCGTAAGCCTTCTCCAAATCAAAGAACACAGCCGCGGTCGGGCGCTTCTGCAAGAAGTTATTCATAATGAAGGTCGACAAGGTAACCAGATGGTCAACAGCAGAGCGGCGCCTACGAAATCCACATTGTACATTGGTAAGTAGGCGTCGAGACTCGAGCAGCCAAACTAAACGAGAGTTAACCATTCGCTCCATTACTTTACAGACACAGCTGGTAAGCGAGATGGGTCGATAACTGGAAGGCAAGTGCTTGTCCTTCCCCGGCTTAGGAATCGGGACAACAATAGACTCGCACCAGCATGCGGGAACATGTCCCTCAATCCAGATGCGATTGTAAGTACGAAGAAGAAAACCTTTACCCGCAGGAGAAAGGTTCTTCAGCATCTGAATATGAATAGAATCAGGCCCTGGAGCGGAGGACCGTGATCGGCCAAGTGCGTTTTCGAGTTCCCGCATGGTGAATGGGGCATTATAACTTTCACGATTCGAGGAGCGGAAGTTAGGTGGCCTAGCCTCCTCTGCGGGGGAGGAAGGCAGGGTGGTAATGAGCGGAGCTCGAAACCTCTGCGAAAAAGCGGCCGAAGGCATTGGAGACATCCTCAGGGGCCACAAGGACGTCATTCGCGACTGTCAAGCCAGAAACTGGTGAGTGGACCTTAGTGCCAGATAGCCGGCACAGGCTACCCCAGACAACAGAAGAAGGAGTAAAACTGTTGAAGGTGCTTGTGAAAGCAGCCCAGCTGGCTTTCTTGCTTTCTTTAATAATACGACGACACTGTGCACGTAATCGTTTATAAGTGATACAATTCGCCACTGTAGGGTGGCGTTTAAAGGTGCGTAAAGCACGTCGACGAGCACGTAAAGCGTCTCTACATGCTGCAGTCCACCAGGGGACCAGTACACGACGTGGAGAAGAAGTAGGGTGAGGGATGGAATATTCAGCAGCAGTGAGAATGACTTCCGTGAGGTGTACGACCTGACGATCACAGCTTGTGAAGGTTTGATCCGGAAAGGTCACCCTGGAAGAGAAGAGCCCCCAGTCTGCTTTGGAGATGTTCCAACTAGATGAGCACGGAGAGGGGGTATGCTGCAGGAGATGGATAACACACGGGAAGTGGTCGCTCGAATATGTATCAGAAAGTGCATACCACTCAAACCGGCGTGCAAGTTGGGGAGTACATATAGAGAGGTCTAAATGGGAATAGGTGTGAGATGTGTCCGAAAGAAAAGTAGGGGCGCCAGTATTGAGGCAGACAAGATTGAGCTGGTTAAAAAGGTCTACTAACAGGGAGCCCCTCGGGTAGGATGCCGGAGAGCCCCAAAGGGGATGGTGGGCATTGAAGTCTCCAGTTAACAAAAATGGGGCAGGTAGCTGAGCAATAAGCTGCATCATGTCTGCCCTGGTAACGGCAGATGACGATGGAGTGTAAACGGTACAAATGGAAAATGTAAAAGTGGGGAGAGTAATTCGGATGGCAACTACCTGCAGGCCGGTGTGCAATGTGATGGGATCGTAGTAAATATCATCCCGGACCAGCAACATAACCCCTCCATGAGCCGGAATACCTACCATAGGGGGTAGGTTAAAACGCACAGAGGTGTAGTGTGCCAAGGCAATTTGATCGCATGGGTGTAGCTTCGTTTCCTGGAGGGCTACGACGAGCGGACGGTGCAAGCGGAGCAGCAACTTCAAGTCCTCTCGGTTGGAGCGAATGCTGCGAATATTCCAGTGAATAAGTGCCATCGTAAGAAGAAAAGGAAGATGAAAGAAGGGGTCACCTCAAAGACCGCTGAGGGCCTGGCTTCGAGCGAGCACTGCCGCCACTATCAGTAGGCGGACAGTCATCGTCCATTGGTTCTATAGGTTCATCGGCCATCTTGGTAAGATGGCCAGGAGGGGGAGCTTCCTCCGCCGGTGAACGGCTAGATGTTCGGCTACCAGCGGTGCGGCCAGGCGATATCCACCCATTATTAACTTGTACAGACGACAGCTGATAGTTTGCTTGACACACGACAGTGCTGTAATGTGCCTGCCAAAGACTACTTTTCAACCTCGAGACACATCTAGTCCCACAAGGCCGCTCCGGACCCCCCTTCTGCAGCAGAGCAGACCTTCAAAAAGTATGGAAATTTGTGGCAAACTTGGCGACTTATTCTTATGCAAACAGTTGTCAGGGACTGTGTAGCATTAAGGGTGTCCTCTGTAGAGGATGTTGGCGTAGGTGTTGTTGCCATCTGTTGTTCGATGAAATTGCTCATCGCTTTTTGTGACGAACTAGATTGGTGCTAAGGTGATAGCTGGTCACTGGGTAACAAGTAAGCTGTTTTTACCTTTTCGAGTGATGGTGTTTTTGGGTCTTCGTTGTATACTGTATGCAGTTTATAAAGAGAACAAGATCACCACTTTTGCTTTTACAAGGGCTAAGGAAACCTTTCTCTGGCATGGTTCTGGCTGTTAGAATTATTAGTCAATTTGCCACACACGTAAGACAAGTTAAAGTTGCTGACAACATAGTGACAAATGTTTTCGAAGCTCAACGAAATTTTCTATACCACAGATTGCCCAAATTCGTGTCAAAACAAGCAGCCAACATGCAGACAGAGGAGCTTACGTGAGTGGAGACACGGGAATTCAGCTCAAAAAAACTTTACTTAAGGAGGTTAAAAACTTCACTGTGATGCAGTGTCTGCCAACTACTCTCACACATCATCACTCGTGCTGCTGTTTTTCACAAACAAGTGTTCATCTTGGTGCACAAAAACACTCACCCTGGAGTTAATACCACAATTAAACTTGTCAAGGACAGATACATTTGGGCGACAACCAGGAAAGGCTGTTGATTATGGACTAGAGCATGTGCTGCACTTCAGGCAGCAAAAGCAACTACTTTGTACATTGACCACAAAGTCATTTTTATGAATCAGTACAGCGTTTTTCGCATGTGTACATTGCCTTCAGCAGAAGGGTTCTAATAAGTCCTCATGGCAACTGAGAGAAACAGCTGTTGGGCTGATAGGACTCCAATTATGTACATTTCTGTGGAAAAACTAGCCAACATGACCAATTTGATTTGTCTGTCTGGTACACATCACAATGGACCAGAGACAACAGATCAAGTCACCATTATTCCATGAAGTGACTAAGTTGGGTGGTTTCCAACACCATCATCCTACTTGTTGCAAAAATCTCGTAGAACACTATAACACAGACTATATTTCCTTTAAGTATTCTCTGATCAGGTAAAAACGTATGTCAATATCAGCTTGCTGCCTCAAGATCTGGAGTTGTAAATATCAGGTTTATGCTACGTATCACTTTATAAATTCGGTAATATATCTGATTTTATTACGATGACCATCTCTCGCTGTGTAGGTGGGAGACTGAAATTCTGTTAAAAGATCTCCTGCAACCATAAAAACGCCTGATTACCACTTCAACTCTCGAATCACATCCGTGGTAATCTCGCCTTCGCTTCCACACTCCCAGCAGCACGTCATTGATATCAAATTGACTAACTAATTAATTAAATTGATTATGAGAGTCCCTTGGCATGGTAAATAATTTTTTCCTGCTGTCAGATTGCAGCCATTAGGTAACCGTTACAGATGCTCCTGTGACGTCTCTGGAGGTTCTCCACGGGCTCGGTAGTCACTTCGTCTGATACCAAAATGGACGCTGACCGTCGTAAAATAGCTGAAGATATCGAATGCTAACTGTGTTCTGTCTCTCGGTTGCTTTGTCATACTGGTGGAAGTAAGTCACTTAGTATTCTGGTATACCACTCCCAAACCAAACCTGCTGAGACCTGTCGTTCTATGGGAGCAGTAGGATGTTTCACTCTCCTCTCCATCCCCACGTCACCTCCGCCCACATCCCCACCCTGTCGCTGGATCGCATGTGAACAGCTGCCAATGCCACCACCACATCGCGAACCACCGTTATTGCATCAGGGCTCTACCCCTCCCATCCAGCAACGCATCACTCTCCGTGCCAGACAGCTGTTAATGATTCCACACTCGCAAAAGTTGTCTTATCTTTCTTATAATGAGTGGGCACTTAAATGTCGCTGGGTAAATACCATGATGCTGAAAAATATGCTCCCCCTCATCCCTTCTGCAAACCAAAACGTTTTGAGACTGAGATATGTTTTCGAAATATACCTGAAAGGCTGACCCTGTGAGCAATTCTACTTACTGACCGCAACTATTAAGAACCAACATTTGAAGGTGACTGTAGAAGGATTATTTCCACATCACATGGGTTTTTCCGTGCTATTGATCAATGGAACACGTAACTAACTAATTAACCAACTAATCGCCAACATACATTTTGCGTACGGACCACAGAGATATGATAACAAAAATTAGCCCTCAGATGGAGGCATGTGAATCATCTTTCTCTGCCTCGCTCTGTTTGTGTGTGAACAGGAAAGGAAAAGACTATCTGCAGTACAGGGTACCCATAGCAATTCACGGTACAATGGCTTGTGAGGTATGCATATAGATATAGATGTAAATTTAACATACCTATTAAGATGTCAGTTCATCCATTTATAGACTCACAAAACTGAAGGAAGAATCTTGTCTCTTATTTATACAAAAAACAAAGACAGAACTTCTGTTGCTGATTGTCTCTCTGAAGAAACGTTCGTATTAGCCCCTAATTTTCTCATTGTAGTATGTGAGATGTATGTGAGAGGGTGTAATACGTTTTGTCAGCTTACCTGGTGTATTTTTAAGAATGCTTCAGTCTTTGATAAAAGGATTTCAATACACCTGATTTCGAAATAAGGTGCCCTTTGCCAGTTACAGCCCCTGTTGTTTATCTTGTATTCTCATCACATTCCAACAGCTCAATTCCATTAGTTAGAAGGCCGTTTAGTCATCCACCCATCACTAACTAGGCAGAGAGCTACCACAACGAGAAAAATTGCACACTAATGTACAGGAGAAAATTCACAACCAAGCAGAGTATGCATGGACTTCACAAAAAGATACAGAAGCATAACACTTAAAGTTCGTCGACACTAAATGACAGTCTATAAAAATTCCCCTGCACATGTCCTAATTCCTTCATTGTCTTTCTGTGATTACTAAATCAGAAATACAACAGTGTAATGGTGTCCGAGTCCTTGTTGATGGCGTAGTGTATCCCTCTCTCTCTCTCTCTCTCTCTCTCTCTCTCTCTCTCTCTATCTCCTTCTCTTCTTGTTATTTTTGTAACATCCAATGGAGCAAACCTACAAACTATAAAAACTTCATGAATGTCACCTGGTAGAGAATTGAATAACATTTTACTGCATCTCTCTCTCTCTGTCCTGATGTATCAAAAACAAATACTAGATGGTCGACCATATATAGTGATCGCATTAAATATATATGTATTGGTCCACTGGAGCAGGTGACTTGTGATTGAGGTCGCTCCCACAGATCTCAGTAAAGTTTTGTCGCCTGTAATGGAGGACGATCATGTCCCACAAACCATCAATCACAAAGAGATGATTCTTGTGTTATTGTTTCACAAGCAGTTTGATACTCTGTATTTTTCTGTAAGACATTCAGGTAGTGTATGACTACAGCTATGTACACAGCCATACATTTAATTTTTCTACCGTGACTTCGAGGTCTGTGTCAGATTTGATCAAACATTAATATGTTTTGATCCATTGGCTCTTACACTAAAACCTGGACATCACATGATGCAAATTATGCTGCTCCCACAACACATGGAGTGGTTGAAATAAGAGACAGAGGTGGTGTTTCTTATTGACAAAAATATGGAAGATACTACAACATATGGAAACTGGAAGAGTTTGCAGCGTTGTGCAACGTTTCAAAACATCTGTCTAAAGGTGACGACCTCTGCATTTAATCTCATCTTGTACAGTGATTGGGCAACAGATGTCTCAGTGTTCCGTTTTCAAGGAGACACAGTGCATTGATTCCTCATTTTGTGGATCATATTGCACCTATGTATCATATTCGTATGATCGCCATTTCGGTGTTCTTGGTGGCAGTCATCCTGAGCTCCAAATGTTTGGTCACTGCAGCTTTCATTTTAGTGACTTACAATGCATATCCACATGTAGAACAAGGAGTTCCTGCATGACTTAAACCCATAGATCATGGACGGTATGTGCCATCAGTTGGGCTGTGGGCTGGGCTGTTTGGGGAAGGAGACCAAACAGTGAGGTCATCAGTTTCATCAGATTAGGGAAGGACGGGGAAGGAAGTCGGCCGTGACCTTTCAAAGGAACCATCCTGGCATTTGCCTGGACTGATTTAGGGAAGTCACAGAAAACTTAAATCAGGATGGCTGGACGTGTGATTGAACTGTCATCCTCCCGAATGCGAGTCCAGTGTGCTAGCCACTGCGCCACCTCTCTCGGTCTGCCATCAGTTGTCAATCTCACTGTTGGAGGAATGGAATGATTTTCATAGACCTAGGTAAGCATATAAATACCCTCATTGCTCTACATTTTTGTCGTATTCCCATCCATTTTGCGTATTCTCTATCAGTTTTGCAACTGTACCACGTTTCCCGTAATTTCAACGCATTTTATTCAGCTACTTAAGGTCCATACCACCATCCTCAACGAGTTGTCAAGTCAACAAAATGTCTCATCAAGTCACTGTCGCGATGCTGCCTTCCAATAACACTGCAGCATGGTTCTCAATTTCTGAATTTCTGTATCATTGCAATCTCACCCCCTCCCCCCTCCTTCTCTGTGAGGGCCACATCTATGTGGATATATCATGAACTGTGTTACATGTTACACTACCTGCATCACATGACACAAGTACTGTTTGTTAGTGTAGGAAATAGCCATCAGCAAAGATAAGGTGCGAAAATTTAGTTACTTAGCCGAAACACTTGATAAATTCGATAAGACTTAATTACGATTTGCCATCTTCCCCTATGTGGATGGGAGTCACCAAGTATTCTCGCGTTTATAGTATAAAATCAGAGATAGAAAGAGCTCCCTGCACTGTCTTTGACCAACCCTCTCTGCAACACAGTCGCTGATTCAATTTCCAACTGACCAGAAGTAGGAAGGTACTATACCAGCAACATTCCATGTCTCGTGAAGGAACAGAGCGCGCTGGGTATGTAACTGCTGTTCAATGAAGAGTGTTCCACACCAATCTTACTCTCAGCACCCATCCAAATGCACAAAATCTCTCCAGATGTGTGCATGTTGAGGAAGTGAGCACATCTTATCGTTGTACAGTAGATATGAGAGTGCTGTGATGATATAACAGATGGTTAACAAGAAATGTGTGGTTATGCATTATGGAGCTACAGACGAATGGAGTTTGAAACATTTTACGTAAATCAACTGTGGTATCAATTCTGGACTGTTGTTCTGTTGTGTGGAGTCAGTACCAAGATAGTATCAGCAAGAGAAAAATGATTGGAAAACAAAAACACATGCACACCTATGTTCTGCACTTAAACACACTATAATGTTGAAGCCAAGTGGTTTCTGAAATATTAGTCTGCAGATTGCAATGCTCTCAAGGCTGTACTGCAGGACATATGTGTCCAAGAACTGATATAAATCCACCCTGCAAGTTTTCTATCCCACTTACTACACTGACAAATTTTAAGATGATAAAACTATTTCCTTATACATCAAAGAAAAACAAAGAATTTTTGTTATACATGCGCAATATAGCTTTCAGGTGTGTATAGCACCCTCCGTTCACAACCAGTTACAGTTCATAAATTATGCTATGCTCGCATCAGTCCTATAAAATGATCACCAGCAGCGGAAAATGCATCTTTTGAGGAAATAAACAGTTGCCTAGCAACGGTATTTGACATGTGAAATTGTGTGCCAAGATGCACTAACTCTGTGAACAGGACAACTGTCCAGCAAATGCACACACAGGGTTTGAAGCGTCTCACAAACCTATGCCAGTGAGTTAGAATCAAAGTAGCTATGAAACTAACAACTCAGATCATGTTCAAAATGTGACTGGGAAATGATATAGTTCGTATTCATCGTCATTCATCTGAAGGAGGGGTCCAAAATAGGTTTTCCATCGGTTTGGTGGACGTACTGCACTAACTCTGTGTACAGAACACCCCCTCTTCCTGACAAACACACACACACACACACACACACACACACACACACACACACACACACACACACTCACAAACAGAAGTGCGAACACACAACTGTCACGCAAATGTATACACAGGGCCTGCAGTACCTCACAAACCCCTTTCAGTGACTTAGAATCAAAGTAGCTATGAAACGGTGACCCAATTCATGTCCAGAATTTGGGCAGGAAATGATGGACTTCAGATGCACTTTCATTCATCTAAAGGAGGGTGCTGAAATAAGTTTTCCATCTATTTGGTGGACATGATTCGTCACACATGCGTTGGAAGTCCTCTGTTGTCTGTGGTGTGCAGAGGTTTTACTTTAACGATTACAGGTAGATAGCGCTGTAACTCACGCCCTGAGCAACTGTCTAGGAAATTACCCAAGACGACAGTCAACTTGTAGGTATTTCTGCCACCTCAGTAGACATACTGCATAATGATGTTAAAAATCATGCAGCAACTGTTCTGTAAGTTAATTGTTAGCAGGACCACTTGGTTGTGATTTGTAGAGAGTACAAATTAGCACAATGTAAATACTGCTAGTTAGGATTTAAAACGCTTAGGCAATATTGCACAGGATCAAACATGCGATCCATTCAGTAGTTGTATATTGCAGCCCCAAACCTGGTAGTACAATACTCTTTATGCTAAGGAGGATGTAAAGGATTTTCGTAGTTACATGTCCAGACACTATAAAAATCCGTTAGATGGGTGGTTGTTGTGGTCGCTCCAGAGCTTGTGGTCTGATTATAAACTTATTTATCTAGAGTTGTACGTCATCCATGTTAAACAGTTTATTCCAGCTGTCTTATTGTAGTCGTTGATCACGTTACTGTTTCCTTTGGTCCCAGTGCTTCCATTTCGATTTTTTTTCTCGTATCGTTCTTGCTGTCACACACTCGTTCTCATGTACAAGAACTTTCCAGAGGTGAAAAGATATGTAAGTAGTCTCTCATTCTCCCACAATTTTCCCACATTTTGACTTATCTCCCCTAATTTTATATGTACTTTCCATCAATTTCTGTAATTTTTTTACCGATTTTTAGCCCACGTTCTCTAGATTTTTTCGGTATGTGTATGCTCATATTGGTAACATAACCAGGTGTGGTTTGATTTTATACGTGTAATATACATCAACCTACTAAAAAATATCTTACGGATCTCCCTCTTTGCCGGCCGGAGTGGCCGATCGGTTCTAGGCGCTTCAGTCTGGAACTACGCGACCGCTACAGTAGCAGGTTCGTATCCTGCCTCGGGCATTGATGTGTGTGATGCCCTTAGGTTAGGTAGATTTAAGTAGTTCTAGGGGACTGATGACCTCAAGTGTTAAGTCTCATAGTGCTCAAAGCCATTTGAACCATTTTTTTCTCCCTCTTTCCGATGATCTACATGCATCCATTTTCAATGGGATGAGCATGAAAGTAATCGAACTACATAGTTGAAAGTATAGTCACCCTCGTTTTGTAGCTATGTGAGACTCTGCGAGTGTAGCATATGAAGGATATATGGAAATTCGAAATCTGGAAACATTTCGGTGTCTGACACTGATATATCAGAGAACGTGTCAGCAGACTCGTGTAGTGCTGCAGTTGACGGAAACTCAAAGTCTGAAAACACTTCTGTATACTGACTTGTCTCCCACTCCAACATTGGCTTGACTCCCACTCCAACTTATAGGGATGGAGAGATGAGCTGTGCACACAGGTCCATGGGAGTGACTTCGATCACTGGTTGCCTGCTCCAGTGCACAAATACATATATTATTTAATGGGATCACCACATATGGTCGATGTCAATACGCAGAAGGTATTTGTTTCCGATGTATCGGGAGAGAGAGAGGCAGTAAAATGTTGCTGAGCTCTCTATAGTTCGTAGTCTTACTCCTTTTGATATTACACAAATAACGAGGAGAGAGAGAGAGAGAGTAGGAGGGGGGGGGGGGGGGGGAGACACTGTGCTGTCAATGACGACACGGACACCAGTAGACTACCCTATTTGTAGCGTGGCAATCACGGGAATACGATAAAGGAGATTAGGACATGTACAGGGGTATATTTATAGACTGTCATTCGGAATCAATGAATTGCTGATGTTATGCTTCTGAAAAAGAAACTGGCGCCTCTTTCATCAAATGACTGACTTAATTCAGAAATTTTATGAACGTTAATACAATTTCTTCTGAAAGTAGCAAAGGTCCACTGCTTTAGCTTGGAGAGCAAATCTTTTGGTAATATTTATTACTGAGACCGAAATGAAATATGTTTCCTTCTGGTAATTAGTGTTAAACTGACTATCTGACTTCCTAATATTAAAATGATTGCAAGTTATAGCGTATTTCACAAACTAAAGACTACGGCGGATGAAATGGCACACGCAAACTATAATAACTAAAAGAAATGCTACCGTATTTAAGATAACACACAAAATTATGAATCTATGAAAGGACAAGTTTATAAATGAAATACGGTTAACCTTTAACAGTATATTTTAAAGAAAAAACAGTCAACTAACACTATTACACACAGCCTAATATTGAAAGCAAAATATCCTCCTCGTCAAATGTGCGATATTCAAACACATGCACTTGATATTCTGATTTCTAATAACAGTTCCAGCTGCAAATAATTAAGCAACAGTCCAAGAAAGTCTCTTACAATCAATTCATCGAATCCCCAGAATTAATTGCGTAACGTGAATCAAGCTAACTGAGAGAGACAAACACTGTGGCAAAAAGAAAAGATCAAAAGAGCAGAGCAAAAAAGAAAAGAGAACGCCGCTCTTGTTTCACGACTGTTTATATTAATTACACGTTATAATCATTGCGTGATTACCGATATATTATCTACATGTGTCTGGTAGAGTTACATTACTTTGGGTAAATTCTGTGTAAAAGTTGCGAGGCGTATTGAAATGCTCCATAAATGTTGAAATGATACTGTTTTGACTGTTGCAGATCAACATTTAACTAATGTCACTTCAGTTGTTCTTTTCGTAGTACATGGGCATAATTTCACCGATTTACATGTTCATTCCAGAAAAAGGGCGATTAATTGAGTACATTTACATTTACGCTTTACTGTTGCCCTTGTTATTTGATTGAAGCCTGTGTTCTAACTTGTACCCAACTGTAATTACCAGTCCTGTTCTTCAGGTGTGGTCACAAAAAAAGGATAAAAAACGGAGGGATGGACATAAAATTCTTAGTCTATTTCTTCACTGAAAATCATTTCAAATTTGTATAGCAAATTACAAAAATATTTTACATGTTGCAAGGCAGGATAAATACTACAGAAATTCTTGGGCATTGTGTCATTTCTCTCTGAAAACACATTAAATTCTGAAGTCCGTGATAACACGTGCCGAACAGGATTATTACATGAATTGCTGTGTTTTTTGCTATCTGGACTGTTGCCCACGTTGTCGTCGCTTTTCGATGGCATCATGATTGTTATCTGTCGGCAACGAGCATTACAGTTTATTTATTGACATATTACGCTATCACTATTTGCTCTAAAAGAGCGTTCATAGTTTAGTGGAGACAAGTGACTACGTTTTGAATTGTTGGGAGTACTGGGCGATCACGTGGCTCGCATTGCACCTCAACAACCCAGAGCTTCGCGCGGAACATTTTCGAGGTGGCGGTTTGCGTTGCACTCGGTTCGTAGCAGTGCGAGTTCCCTAGAATGGCTGCTTGTGCGTTACCTAAGAGTTTCTACACAGGATGCGGCACCTGCAAGCGAGGTTCAACACTTCACTCAGTGTAAACGTCAACGTTATTATGCACTCTGCAACACTAGTATTTTCACTGTTCCCACATACTAGTTCCGTGGCACAGTTTTGTTTATTTGTATACAAAGTTGACGTACTACGGCTTTCTCTGATTGTCTATGATATGACTCAATTTGGAATTCACTTTGTTACTCATTTGCAGTTACATACAGTCTTCCGAAATTACGATGACACTGAAGCTATGCATTTCATGTAACGTCCAAATTAGCTTATTTGTTCGCTATGTGCAGAATCGTTGGATACGGCATCACTTTACACTACTTGTTTAATATTTACATTGGAACATGGCTGTACATGAGCATTAATATATCAGTGTTTGAAAATTCGTGATGTGAACTGTGTTTTGCTATTATTTTACATGTTTTGCGACCATGCTTTACATGTACGTGTTTCCGTCATGTATGGTAAACACTTTGTTTCTATTTCAAGGAAAACCCAGTTCAAGGGCCATTCCCAATGTTGTACCATACCGACAAGAAAGCATGCATAAAAACAACTCTAAAACGCAAAACTAATGTCTGAGGACATCAATAAGTGCCAGAATAAGCACATGGTCTAATTGCAAGACGGGTACCTGAGTCCCTTGTCTGCTAGCTGAAGCATTGACACAGGACATCATCCTATAGAAAATATGTCCTTTAGTATTTATGTATGTGAGTGCATACATTATTATTCAAATTTTTCTCTTAAGCTTGTGGGACATGTACTTCTGACATGAATAGTGCATAGTTATTTAAAAACTAATCACCTATTTTGGAGCCAAAGTATAAATTAATAATCTTAAAACTAGCACACTATCTACAAATACTGTTTAGAAAACTATACTACTATTTACAATTTATTACATGGTGCGCCTTTTTAAGACAGCTTTTGGCTTTAAAAATAAAGTTGAGTTTTACCAATCATTTTAATGTCCTTTAAATGCATTTCAGCTTGTATTTACAATATCCATATAATAGCTTTGAGACTTTTCTTCTTACAGTTAACTCTACTATGTACATGAACATAGAAATGAAATATCTACACAGATATATACAATACAAATGTTACATTTTGAAATACATTTCTTGAGACATTCATGTGGGTATAAACCACTAATTATATTTTACAGGATGTTTGCTAGTAAATAGTTTCCTTCATAAGGTATGTCCACAATCTTTTACAGACCAGTGTACTTCAGCTGTCACTTCTTATTCTTCTTTTTCAGCTAGGAGGGTTTAAAAATTGCTCTTAATAAGAGTCTGTTGCAATTTGGTACCTCTGAACACTACCCAAGGTTTCATCATTTTTATGTTTTCTAAGTTGTGCATGGTGAGTTAACAAAGCTTCAGCACGTTTTAATTTTTCCTCCCATGCAATTTCTGTCCTAGGCATTTTTGGAAGGGAGTTAATCCATTCATTATTTTCATATGTCTTTACATAAGTTCTGCAGGTATGAAAGTGGAGGATGAGTGTGACAAACTGTTCATAATTTCCTCGAAGGGTTCTACATAATCTATCAGCTAGGTCTGTCCATGAGGTATGTAAGTTCTGATAAATCTATTCAATCCCCTGAATACTCTTTGAGTGGGATTCCCTGCTGAGTGGCACTGTGATACTAAACTTTGCTTAATGCTTTGGTCTTTCACAAAGGATTTCCACTTATGGCCGGTAAAATTATTGCTGAAGGCTTTCCTATCCCAGGACAGTAATCATTAACAATAAATTTGTTTATGGGAGTAGAAGTAGCGGTTTCCGTAGCATACAATTTCACATGTTTTGTGAATGTTCCTGTAAGTGCTACGACATATTTTACGCCCCCATTTGACCTTGGCAGGGGTTCTGCGACGTCAATCGCCACGGTCTCCATGGTTTAGTTTACAATTTTACATGTACTGTACTGGAGAACATACATTCATGGATTTGGCTTTCTGACATGTTATACACTTTCCCAGTATGTCGTGGATGTACCGTTTCATATTGTGAATATAAGAATAAGTCTGAGTTTCTGACTGCATTTGTTTGTGCCATAGTGGCCCAGGAATAGTGTGTGTACCTTTGCAAAGGCTTTTGGTATTCCAATGGAATACATACATACCATTCATCTGTATCACGAAGATTGGACAGAATGCCACTGTGTAAAATAAAATGTGGATTTACTGCTTCCTGAGCTATTGCCTGAATAATTTTGTTCCACCTTGTGTCACCCTTCTGCAAGTCCTCCACATTACGACACATACTCATGTATGACCTCCTATACGATTTTAAGTTCAGTAGTCTGTTCATCGTGTTCTGAATACTAATGCAATCCTTGCGGTTGATGAGATAGCACATGTTCTACCTGGTTTTCCTTTCTGCTAATGTGAACAATCTGTAGGTCGTATTCTTGAAGCGCCAACGACCAGCGTTTCAAACGCTGCACAACAACTTACAATTCAAGAGGAAACTCAAGGCATAGTGAATACAAATCCCTTGGCGCACACATAGTAATTAAATTTCTTTCGTGACCATATTACTGTCAATGCCTCAATTTCGGTGGCAGATTAAGATGTCTCACATTCCTGTGGAGTTCTACTCGCAAACGCTATGATTTTAATGTCAACATTGTTGCCATTAGTATCCATCTGGAATAGGCAAGCACTTTGTCAGCAGAATGACGCATCTGTCGTCAGATAGAAGTCTCTGCTTACATCTGGATGGTGCAGAATTTGTGCATTTACTAAAGCATATCTGATTTTATCAAATGCAGTCTGGCACCCGCTTGTCCAACATCAAGGTGTGTTTCTTCGGAGAAGCTTAATAGTTCATCACTATTCAGCACCTGACTCGGGACAAAACGACGAAACAATGAAACTAAACATTAGTACGCCTTTAGCTGTTTTTTAGTACAAAGAGATGGCATGTTCTTCAATGCATCAGTTTTGCTCAGGTCTGGTTTAACACCTTCAGGGGTTATGACATGGTGTAAGAATTTTATTTTGTCCGTTCTAAGCATGGATGTCTGCAAATTTGCAGTGACACCCGCAATCTGGAACTTGTGAAGCACTCTGCCAAGTAACTCAAAATATTCATTCCAAATCGCTCTGGCTATCAGCAGGTCGTCTACGTATACTGTTACTTTATCCAGTAACTCGGACCCAATATCGTATCTAGAGCGGTGATGAACACACACCAGCAGTCACATCTAAACCTAAAGATACGCTATGTGATAAAAAGTATCCGGACATGCCCAAACAATATGTTCTTATATTACGTGCATAGTGCTGCTGCCTACTGCCAGGTACTCCATATCAGTGGCCTCAGTAGTCATTAGACATTGTGATACAGCAGAATGGGGTGTTCCCCAGAACTCACAGACATCGAACGTGGACAGGTGTTTGGGTGTCACTTGTGTCATACTTCTGTACGCGAAATTTCCACACTCTTAAACATACCTAGGTCCACTGTTTCCTATGTGACAGTGAAGTGGAAACGTTAAGGGACTCGTACAGCACAAAAGTGTACAGACCAATCTTATCTGTTGACTGACAGAGACTGCTGGCAATTGAAGAGGGTCATAATGTGCAATAGGCAGACACCTATCAAGACCATCACACAGGAATTCCCAACTGCAGCAGGATCCACTGCACGAACTGTGACAGTTAGGCGAGAGGTGAGAAAACCTGAATTTCATGGTCGGGCAGATGCTCATAAGCCACACATCATGCCAGTAAATGCCAAACAATGCCTTGCTTGGTGTAAAGGAGTGTAAATATTGCACGATTGAACAGTGGAAAAACGTTGTGTTGAGTGACGAATCGCGGTACACAATATGGCGATCTGATGGCAGGGTGTGGGTACGGCGAATGCCTGGCGAACGTCATTTGCCAGCGTGTGTAGTGCCAACAGTAAAATTCGGAGGCGGTGATGTTATGGTGTGGTCGTGTCTGTCATGGAGGGGGGGCTTGCACTCCTTGTAGTTTAGCGTGGCACTATCATTGCTCAGGTCTACATTGATGTTTTAAGCACCTTCCTGCTTCCACTGCTGAAGAGTAATTCGGAGATGGCGACTGCATCTTTCAACATGATCGAGCACCTGTTCATAATGCGTGGCCTGTGGCGGAGCGGTTACACTACAATAACATCCCTGTAATGGACTGGCCTGCACAGAGTCCTGACCTGAATCTTATAAAACACCTTTGGAGTGTTTTGGAGCTCCGACTTCGAGCCAGGCTTCAACGACCGACATCAGTACTTCTCCACAGTGCGGCACTGCGTGAAGAATGGGTTGCCATTCCCCAAGAAACCTTCTAGCACCTAATTGAACGAATGACTGCGGGAGTGGAAGCTGTCATCAAGGCTAAGGGTGGGAAAACAACCTATTGAATTCCAGCATTACCGATGGAAGGTGCCACGAACTTGTAAGTCATTTTCAGCTAGGTGTCTGGATACTTTTGATCACATAGTGTAGTACACGAAAGCCATAACTTCTGCTGTTGAACATGCATGCTGTATATTTTCTTGATTCCCCGGACAGCAAGATCTGCCAGTAGGAATTTCGTAAATCTATCGAAGACAGATATTGCACATGATAAAATTTCTGTATTTGTTGTTTTAGGTTTTCTGGCCTTCTTCTGACAGGTATTATAATGTTACTGATAGCTCATGCACCCATCACTAATCATAAACTACCTCCTGGCTTGGTTACAGGTAATTGAGGAATACTATATGGAGGTAAAATTGTTTCTACTGTTCCACATTTGAGCATTTTCTTGATTTCTCTGTATATGGCCTCTCTCTACGTCCAGGGAATCGAATAGGTTGTGTGAGTGTATCATTCATGAGGCTTAACTTGCACATGATGTATGTATTCCTTTATTATACCTGTTTTTTTTTTTTTTTTAAGACTTGTAGGTATCTATACAAGAGATTGCATAGCTCATTTCTCTGCTGCTCACTTAAGTAACCTGATACTAAAATCTTGCTTGGTAATATTGCCGAGAGATCTTGCTTGCTGTCATCAACATTAGCACACTTGGCCTTATCAGCTAGAGCAATTGAACTACCGCCTGTCAGTGGGGGTTCAATACCTACAAACTTAATTTCCACTCACTGCTAGAATTTGCCATGGCGAGCTTCTGTTTTGAGCAAATGCAGAATTACATTTATTCCATCCACTATAATATAGCACTATCCTGCTGAAAAGTCGATTTTTGAGTCCTTCTCTTGCAGAAATCCTACACCAACAGTAAAGATGTCTGACAAATTTCCAGTCACCAGGAACGTGCAGTAAAATGCTCCATTTCCTGTCAATATTTCCAATTGAGTCTGTCAACTAATATTCTTCGACCCAGTGCCTATCGCACCAATAATTCTACTATTCTGGCCTAGTAATGTGGAATGTGTACCCTTCTCAAATATTTGTTTAAACAAATTACAAGAAATAACTTTCGCCGATGCACTGGTATCAATTATTAGTGCTGTATGTACTTTACCTACTTCAGTTTGAAAAGCAGTCTGTACCACAGCATTGTTTTCCTCTCTGCAGGAATTTTCCTAAGAGAACAATTCATAATATACGTCAACGCTGTTACTATAGCGGATCAGCTTTATCTATTTTTACATATTGCTCCCTACACTACTCCAACTACTATCTGAGGGCTCATTGTGATCGAAATTGGTTTTTTGGCAGGCTATTTGAAGGTTAATTACTTCAAATCACTTCAATTAGCCTCAAGGGGTTGATGTTGTACCTGCCAGTTCACAGTAATATTTCTGTTATTCTGATTACTTTGGATTGGATTGTTATTCTGTTTCGAATGCTGTTGCCCACCGTTTCGTGGTGCAGTATTCGATAGCCAATTCGCTTGCTCGTTGTTTGATCATGTTTGTAGCATTATGTTGTTACCCTCATTGTTACTGTGTTTGCTATTCTGATAACTGGGAATAGCACCGATTGTCATACCTTCTTCTCTTTCCACAGTGCTGTCGGTTGTTTCTGCCTGTGCATTGTTACGTCTATAACATTGTTAGGGTGTATTCCGGTTATTTCCATTCCCACTGCCGATACTGTTACTGTTTTGGTTTCGGATCTGGTTCTCGTTACCACTGTTATTGTGGAACACATTGTCCATACTACTAACCTGCCCATTGTAGTGAATCCACTGCTTTGTGTCCTCATGTAACATGTCTACTGAGTCAAGAACAGACAAAAATAATCAATATCATTTTCAGGAGTACGCAATGGCTTGTATCTTAAATTTACTGATTGGGATCATCCCAGTATCTTGTCTTATTGATATATTTCTCAAAGTACTTTTGAAGAGTACCTTGTTTACCAATGTAAACCTCAGGTGAGTACACTCCTTTTCTTAATCTGTCTTACTGGCCTGGAGGCCAGTACTTTGATTAAAACGCTCTCTCAAATTGTTCATATGTTTCACACATCTCTATAATTCCTGATGCCTACAGCGCACCTTCGCCTTGTACTTGTGAGGCAACAAATTGTGTTCTTTGGGTGTCTGTCCAGGATATGGGCAGTATCCCTCTGAAACTCATTGTGGGTGTGTTGGGCTTCCGCCTGCATTATTGTGTGCAGGTGACAAGTCATGGTGCAATTTGCCTACGTGTTTTTCCACGTCATGTTTCCATTTAGGAGGATCACGTTTTAGCGTAGTTTTAATTGGTTGTAATTTTGTTTGTACGTCATATTCTCCTTGTAGTGTTGAGATAGCACTTCAGCACTGGAATTTTTAATTACGGTGTTTAATTCAGTCCTAAGCGCTTCGTTAACATGTTAGTCATTTTGATGCAACCATTTCAAGAAGTCGCTATTAGTTCTGTGACATTGTGCTGTTAAGCACTCGGTAACCTGTCTGTCTTTGACCTGCAACCAGGTATCAAACCCTTCATTCAGCTGCTCACTTTGCAACTCGATCTATTGTAGAGTACTTTGCATTTCTATTTGTTCACTCGCTTTCCAGTTCAACTGTCTTACCGACTCGGATATGTCTTTGCCTGAATGTTGTAACTCAGCAAAGTTATTAGTTAACAGTTTCGATCTTCGAATTTATTTTTCTTATTTCAGCAGACTGCTCTTCAACTAGCCACCGAAATCTGCACCTAAATTTTCCTCTAAGCATTCGAAATTAACCCCCATCTGGTATTGAATTTCACCACTTATTTATTCCTTCTGTTGATTTGGAAATTTCTTAAAATTTTCGTTCATTTTGTCCTGAATAAGCATACTAATTTGTACGGTCTTCTCTGGCGCAAGGTACATGAAATTTTCATTCATTTGTGCGGTTTCTTTTTCCGCAAGTTGTTCGAAATTTTGCTGTATAAGATCTCCTAGTCCCTTATAAAATTCGCCAAAAGGACAAGATACTGGAGTTTCTGACTCAGTCTTGCCTTCGAAGTGCGCCGGCGTATCAGTATTGCTGCGGCAGAACTTGTAGCCTCTGGTTCAACTTCCGGAATTTGGCTATCGTCGGTATTTAATTCCGAATCGTGTAGATTCTCCTTGTTCTCAACTGTCGGATTCTTTCCTATGGCCCCATATCCATGAGTTACAGAAACCAAAATCTTAAACACAAAAATACACTTTACTACAAACACATATCCTACCTGGTTCGCGACCTGGTGGTGGCACTGGCAGCTGTTTACATGCAATCCAGGGACAGGGTGGTGATGGGGGCGGAGGCGATGCAGGGGTGGAGAGGAGACTGAAACGTCGTACTCTCCAGACACAGTGACAGGTCTCACCAGGATGACTTAATTCTACAAGCATGACAAGGCAACACAGTGAAAAAGCGTTAGCGTTGACTGTCTCCAGCTATTTTATGACGGTTAGCACCCATTTTGGTATCAGTGGAAGTGACTACCTAGCTCGAGGGGAGCCTCCAGAGACGTCACAGAAGCGCCTGTAACGGTTATCTGGAGAGTGTAATCCGACTGAAAGAAAAAATATTCACCATACAAAGGGATTCTCATCATCATTTTAATTAGTTATTCAATAAAATTGATATCAACGACATGCCGCAATGCTGGTGAAACACAGAGGAGAGTGCCACAGATATCATTTTGGAGTTGAAGTTGCAATGAAGCGTTTTTTGTGTTGCAGAGATATTTTTTTTGGAATTTCAGTATCCCACCTACACAGCTAGAGATGGTCCTCGTAATAAAATCAGCTATAATGCCGAATTTATAAAGTGATATGTAGCATAAACCTGATAGTTACAACTCCTTTATGCTGCTGTCCTGAGAGACTTCATAGGTAATAAGGCCACTGGGTTACTTTAAGACAGTTCGAAAGTGGGGAGACATCCTGTGACATAGGTAGAGCATGCTCGTGTCATCCGCCATGAACCAAAAACGAGCGTAATATTCTAGTCCTGTGGTGATGGACGTGGCAGGTATTAAGCTGCAATAACATATTTTTCTACATGATTAGAGAATACTTATAGGAAATGTAGCCCATGCCATATTGTTGAACAGGATTTTCACAACAAATAACGATACTTTAGTGATGTAAAAACGCGTGTATGGTCCAATATCTGTCTATAATTCTCTTGAGAAATTCGAGTTGTATTGAGAAAACAACATCGCCATTTCTGACTGGGTACAGTAGATTTTTTAAAATAAGGAGTCTACGTCAGCGGTGGAACTCGAGTTAGTCCATGTCGCACCTGATTGTCTCGCATTGTCTCATAGCCAGTGGCAGGAATTGTCACGAGGAGTTAGCAACAGGACGTCGCGGCTTAAGGCCATCCTGGCTGGCCAACGATTCAGTTACCCAATATGCTCGGTAGATGTCGCTGAACTACACTGGAGGTGACTTCTCAGTTTCCTTTTTCGCTTTGATATGCTGTGATTGAGTACGATAATGATCACTACATTCATAAAAAAATATTGTACAATGTATTTACCACGTTTCTGTTGGCTAGGATAAGACTTGTGATTCGTAAATATGGATAAACGTGTTTCATTCCCCAATGATGTCGACACAGGAGCCTTTATATACAGGCAGCGATTCATAACAGTTGGTTGCTCTCCTAATGTTATTACCCATCCTCATGTTCCTCCCAACAGCTATTTTCTTGTATATCGGCAGAAGGCTACTGTGATATGTTGCCCTCCTATCATTGTCACCCATCCTTACCATATAGGGCTATTGGCTAGAATGGCTGGAGCAACTCGCTAGTGCTAGGTTGACAGCGAAAATATCTTTCCTACATCCTGCAGTTATTCATGATACTGGACAGAGCTACTGTCTATTGCTCGATCAGTGGCAACCACCCCTCCCCAACTCCCATACTTCACAGTCAGAAGAAAAAATCTGGATTTTCCTGCCAATTTTTGAATTTCCTGCCAATAGGGGTAGGGATATTAAACTGTACCAGTGTTCTGGGTCAGCCATCTTGGATTGTAAATGACTTAATTAGACTGTGTCAGTATTCCAAAGATGATATGGAAACTGAATTTTTATACAGAATACATTGTTATTAATTATTATTATGGCCTCTGTAACATATTGTAATTAGCATTTGAATTTACCGCCAAAATTCGATTTTACCACTAAATTTCAAATTTCCCACCAATATTGGAATTTCCTCCATTTTTTCTGGGTAGGGGAGGGACAGTGATTTTCCAGAAGGTTGGTGGGGGAAGCGAACACACACCAGCTGTGGAAAACCCATGATGTCATCAGGGGATGGGATAATTAGTTGATCAATTTAGTTAGTTTAATAATTAATTTGATATCATTTGGCATCAAATGTGTCCTTATACTACCACTGTTCCACTACTATCACGAGGGCATGCACATCACTTGCTCAATCAAACTTTTATTACTTTGGAACAAAAGATTTCAGATTTTTTGTTTGACTTTGTAGTTCTGTTTTATGACATCGATTTTATTACAATGCTTTACCTATAACTGAAGGTCATAATATTATATCACTGTGTCTTGTAAAAGGTAACGTAGATCAGTATGAGGAGATGCATCACACCACTGTGAGTTTTGGCAATTTCACTGTCAGCTGATAGTATACATATTTTATATCCATTATGGGAACTTACTTCGATTTACAATACTGCTTTTGTTTCGTTTGATGTCTTTACTGAAACATGCTCCCTTTCTGAACAGATACCAATCATTGAACAGAGGGTATCACACACTTTAGTAATTTAAAACACATATAAATAGCAGTTTAATAAAATGTATCTTAAAATTGTATAAGAAATTAAAACCTTTTACATTCTAAAATAAAGGAACTCTTTACACAAAAGCTCTTTGGTAAAAGGCAGCGAAACTATTTGTCTGATGTAATTTGAAAACCAAGTAATGACAATAGAATGGTTCTTAAATCAGATAAAAATTTAACCTTTCACTATGGCTTAAATGAAGATGATTTTACCAGTGCTTGGCCAAAATACTAGAGATAAACAAATGAATACAACGTCCCCACATTATGATTTAAGAAGCACCTAGCTTGAAATGAATGAATCACAGGCTAGCCAAAATATCTGTATCTACAATAAAAAAAAAAAAAGAAATAAGCTGTACTAAATTTAACCCTGAGGGAAGTTATAAAAATAAATTTCCTTTTTAAAATATTTAAAAACATTTGCAAGAATAAAGTTGGCTGATTATATATAATTCAAAAGCACTGTATCTGTAACCACCAAAAACCATAAACAAAGTGGAAAATGGCACTCAATGAAAATCAAACACGGAAGATGTCACTGAACAGTTTGACAACACAGTGCACCATTCACAGTATACAACTGGAACACAAATGCTCCCACACATTATTGCAGTATTAAACAAAGTTAATCAGCGGTGTACATTAATGCCAGAAGCTAACAAGTGTTTCCATACCAAACAGTCAGCCTGCCATGTATTGCTTTGCGTTCTCAGTTCTCTTCATATTATGAAAATCCACAAGCCATATGGTGAAATCCAGCCTAATTAGCAGATGAAAAATGCTATACTTGTTGCGCCTGTTAAGCTTTATGTAAGCCAGACAGTACATTCAACAGAGCTTAACAGGTCGTGCTCTCAATGGGAAACTACCTGGCCCACCAAGCATAGAACTCTCACCCCTCGGTTTAGACTCAATACTTATCCTGTAATTCCACTTTACTTATAGGTGATACTGCGAACGTGTGCTGCCAATAACGACACCGAGACTCTGTCCAGGGTAACAACTGTGTCGACCATGCTGCATCAACTCCACATGTGAACAGTTCACCCGTTGTCCAGCAAGCCTTACTAACACTTTTATTCGCTGGAAGTGACAAGACCACGAGCCAGTCTCCGTATGGCGCTTCACAGCCTCATAGCTCGACTCTGCTGCTGCCTAGCGAGACATTGACGAAAGTGTTGCCTAGTGGTACGGCCTCGGTACCTTTGCATATCAATGGCAGACTGGCTCACTGTCTTTGGAATATCCATTCTTACAAGTGTAGCGTGGTAAGAAGAAATCTCTTCTGTTCACTTTGTCTGTTGCCAAATTAAGTACAGGTTCTCTCTGTTTACTGTGTCTCAAGAATTCAGTCTTCCTGCTACTTTCAGTTAGCTTCTGTGTTATAATGTAGCTGTACATTACAGCACTCACCATATCTAAGTGTGGGTATGGCAGGCATTCCCTATTCATATCTGCTATTAAAATATTCTATCCAGTACTATCCTCATAGACAAGTTGAAGGTTTGGATGATTTATAAGAGGCTGATCTTGTAGATATGGGGGAATATTCATGAGTGAATAATGATTCCAAATATATTTTAACAGTCATTGGTATATACTCTAAATTCGCCTGAGCATTACTGGCGAAAACAAAAATGGGGAGGGATGCTGCATTCATGTTTGAGTGATTGCTGCAGACTGCAGACAGGTGCGAATCGATGCCCAGACATCCTTCAAACAAATCACAGTGGAAAGTTTTACAACAGATATTTCAAGATTGTGATGGAGCAGTACAGAGTACACCACTACTCAATACTGACTCATCTGAAGGCAAGTATCGAGGAATATCTGAACAGAACATAGAGAGCTCAAATGTGGATGCACTTTAATCTTTGTACTTCGTACAGATTGGTAATATGCTCCCATAAATAATTTCACAGTATAAGGGAAAGAAACAATGCACAATAAAAATTATGCCAATCGTTGTTGTTGATATGGAGTCTTAGATATCGTATACAATCTCGTTAAAATAGTGGATCCACGCAAACAGAAATTTAATACAGGTGATTTAGTATGTATTTCAAAACACAAGACAGCATTTGAGAAATCATACGTACCAAAAAGATCGAGTAAGATATTTACAGTTTCCAGAATACTGGTTTAAGAAACTTGTAGTGTGCACAAATTCCAGAACCTACATCTTAAAGGATAGCAGCAGTACTGAAATTGCAGGATGCTTATAGACATAGGAAATGCAGAAGAGCTCGGAACTGTATGTATTTCTCATGGAGAGGGTCATAAGATGTCGAGCGAATGGAGCATTAGTTAAATGTTTGGTTTTCTCACAACACAAAACAGCTGGATTTGCGCCAACGAATTGGTATATAATGGGTTTTCCAGATCACAACCACGACAGCAGCATAAAATGCGCGATCAGAGGCGCATGACAAGAAGTAATGGTATTCTAGACAAACTACTGGTCGAATTACACATTACCAGATATGGCAACTGTGGACCCAGAACAAAGCTTCAAAAACAGTTAGCACATGGTGGTAAGATAATCAGTCTACTTGATGAGGCATGTATGGAACACGATATTCTATATGCAGCAAATTAAGATCTCCCAGGATGTCACGCTACAGGTCAAAGTTTAACTGACAATGCTGAGGCAACACGTGAGAGAAGGGATACTGGCATAGGACATCGCATTGCTACGTTTGATAAAAACATGTGTGGCAAAATTAAATTGGGTTTTAGGGTGGATTTTAACAAAGTTGTGAACGCCACCCATCATGTGGGATGAAGACAATAACGAAGGAGAAGAAGAAGAAGAAGCCAGAGCAGAGGTGTTAAATAAACTGTATCCTAGTAGCTATGTGTGCTGATGAAAGTGCTCTGAAACGAAAAGGAGAGAGAAGGCTGATTAATTCACTGAGGATTCTGCCAATACCCAAGATATCAGGTGGAATTATTCCCTTTTCTCATCGTAGCCCTTGCAGATATCTTAGCGGCGAGTTCACTGACTGGTGATGCTGTGGCTATTGAAAGGACAGTCAAGAATTCGCAGAACTCCCAGAAGCAGCAAGAGGAAGCAAGCAGACATAACCACATGATGGAAGCTGTAACCATCGGGAAATGACTATATCTGAAACCATGCAAGAAAGGACTAGGTCTCTCCAAAAATAAAAAAGCTCCTTAACCATCCTACCTGATAGACCTCTCACCAATAGAGATCTGCTAAAGTCTGTTAGAAATAAATTCAACATTTCAAGATTACGCATTGCTTTTATGCAGTACTTTACCTAAGACTATATGGAAATCCTGATAATGTGTAATGGTAAATGTAGGTGTTACTGGAGGACCTCGAAACCACTGGGTGGCGTATGTTAAGAAGAATATAAATAATGTCTACTATTTCGACTCATATGGTGACCTGCAACCTATGGAAGAAATGAAATGATACTACACCAACAGAAGACATGTGTTCTACAATTTTCAACACTATAAAGTCTTTAATGGATTGTTGAGACCCCCTCCCCCCCTCCAATGCTGTATACCTTCCTGTGACAGCTCGGACATCAGACTATCTGAAGCTAGGTATTGTGGACCAGGATAATCAACTTGGTGGTGAGGAAATAAAAGTAATACTACATGTAAGACAGACTGGGTGTAAGGTATGAAAACAGCACACACAATCCACAGCATGACACTTCCAGGTAGAACTGTAACGTGACAACGTGTGCACACTACAAGTTTCTTAAACCAGTATTCTTGAAACCCTGTAATGACGTGGCTCAAGAGTACGGTTCCTGTAGAATATAATGAGCCAATTATGCACCAGGAATACTTCTCACAGAAATCTTATGCTTCAGCCACATTTAATAAGAGCGATGAAATTAGGATTGTTATTTAGCACCAAGGAGCTTTAACTTTTCCGTGAAAGTGTTTCACATATCTGGATGGAGCATTTAGGAGAAAGGTTTGTTCTGCTACTGTGCCATCGAATCTTACATCTAATATTTTTGCATTCTTATTTTAGGAGATATGATATGGAATTAACTGGGTTGAGATTGATCGTACATGTAATGTAGGCATATTACCAACCCCTAAAACATGCGTCTCTGCATTGACCTCGTGTTTGGAAAGCTTAGAAAATTCAGGATGGTTCATGGACAAGCCAGTGAGTAGAACAATGGGAGAGTACAAGTGATTTACTGCATGCATACTTCTAAAAATGCTTATGGGGTACTTTGAAAACATATTATTTATGCAAAACTCATTATGGTAAAGAATGTGTTGGATAACAACTCATACATTTGACAAACCCAAGAGGAGAATGGGATCATTATCAAAAAATAATATGGAAAATTCCCAACATTGATGTAGCAGACGAGGAGCATATGAAACTTATAAATGTTCTGAATGCTGGCGCATATGTACCATTAACATTCCGTTCATGGGAGCTTCTTAGTTACCCATTGCTATCAACGGTGACCAGACAAATGTGGCCTATTAAAACCACAATTCAATTGAAGACACCTACATTCATTGTACTTGCGCTTCAGGCTGATCGAATGGGCAAGAAAGCAAATGATTTCATTATATTTGACAAGTGCAAGTTCACTAATTCCAGAGTACACTTGATTTCAGAATTATATCCTTATGACAATTTCATGCAACAGTGAGAAGAAATTCTATATTGTCTAGCGTTTTATATGTATGCTATATTCTGTGCTTCTTATATGATGGTGCTGAAGAAGGAGGATGTCTAATTGGTCGACGGGAATTCAAGGAGCCGGCCTCGGTGGCCGAGTGGTTCTAGTCGCTTCAGTCCGGAACCGCGCGACTGCTACGGTCGCAGATTCGAATCCTGCCTCGGGCATGGATGTGTGTGATGTCCTCAGGTTAGTTACGTTTAAATAGTGCTTAGTTATAGGGGACTGATGACCTCAGATGTTAAGTCGCATAATGCTGAGCTATTTGAACCATTTTTGAAATTCAAGGAGCTGGCACCAACCATCACATTAGACTGCTCAAAACTCAAAGACGTACATAAATCACGACTGATATATGTACGAATTGCTATTGATTCTTCACCAAATTTCCCAGAACGTAGTGCAGCATATGCTCTTGTTTACATGACCATGTGATCAACTACTCATTTTTGTTGTGGAGCGAGCTGTATAAAAGAACAGGTAATGTGTTATACCCAGAGCATTTCAAGACAGCATCTCAATGTGTGAACATCATTGCAGATGTGAATTTTAAAATTTTCCCGTCGAACTGACTGTTCAAACATATTTCCGACTTGCAGCCGGTCGTCGTTCAATACCTTGCACGTTATTTGAACTGGGCACCTGCCAGTCATCTTCAGGTGAGCCGTCGCAGACTGGCGAAAACATCCTACGTTCCGTAATATATAGCGCGCTTTAACTACTCTGCGCATGTGTCGAAAACTTCATAGATGGACCACACTGCCCATCGGCAGCGCACTCGCTGGTGGAATAGCGGAATTCAGTCGCCCTCTGCGTTGCTGTTTGCCACGGCCGTCAGCGCACTCTGTCGTCTTCGATCTAAGCAAATCGTGGAGATGATGGGATTCCATCCACTGCCCAGCTGGTAGCCGCTGTCACGGTTCAATAGATTTACCGCCAGGCGTATTTCTACGGATTCTTTAATAATGGAGTCCCAGAAAGATGTTGCTGTGAACAAAATCATTGTTTTCTCATACTCCATTGAATATCCAGTGGAAATACAATGTTCAGCAATAGCGGACTTGCTTGGCCGCAAAAGTCGGGTATAACGTTGATGTTCAGTGCAGCGTTCTTTCACGGTGCGTGTGCTTTGACCTATGTAAGCCATACCACATTGGCACGGTATCTTGTAAATTCCGGCCTTTCGTAGTAACAGATTGTCCTTTGCTGATCCCACAATGTCGGCAATCTTCGATGGTGGGCGGAAAACCACTTTTACCTGAAATTTTCGGAAGATTGTTGCTATTTTAAACGAATTGTTGACAAGTAAAGGGAGAAAAGCTAAAGACTGTTTCGGCATGTTCTCCTCTTTATCCACTTCCTGATTCTTAGTTTCAACTGCTGGTGCCCTGTTAATCGGCCGGATAGAATACCCATTTTCGCTGAATACTGTCTTCAGCTGGGCGAGTTCTTGAGATAAACCAACTAGATCTGAGACAGTATGAACTCTATGAACAAGTGTTTTAAGCACACTCACGGTTTGCGATGGGTGTTGGCAACTCGATGCTTGCAGGTACAAATCAATATGAGTGGGCTTCCGATAAACTGAATGCCGTAGAGAAAAATCATTCTTCCTTCGAACCAGGACGTCTACGAAAGGCAAACAACCATCTTTCGTTATTTCTATGGTGAACCGAACGTTGCTATCAATGGAGTTGAGGTGATGTAGAAACTCCATTAATTTGTCTTCTGCGTGAGGCCACACTATGAAAGTATCATCCACATACCTCCAAAAAACTGTTGGTTTCAGGGCAGCTGGTTCAAGCGCTTGCTTCTCAAAATCCTCCATAAAAAGTTTGGCCACCAAAGGAGACAGGTGGCTACCTATGGCGACACCGTCAGTCTGTTCAAAATATTATTGATTAAACTTAAAATAAATTGATGGAAGAGTGTACCTAAACAAAGCAGTGATATCAACGGGAAACATGTTACCAATCAGTCTCAAATAATCTGCAAGAGGAACTTTTGTAGAAAGTGAGACCATATCAAAACTTACTAGAAGGTCTACACTGCTAAGACGAAGAGCCCCCAGCTGAGTTTCGTATGTGGTGTGAGCATTTGTCCTCGAAAGGTCTCAGCAAGGAAGGAGATGTTTAGCTGAAACATATGTAAGAGCTCCAATGTTGCTCACTATTGGACGCAGAGGAAGACCCTCTTTATGAACCTTTGGAAGGCCATACAGTCTTGGTGGTGCACAAACACGTGGTCTTAACCTCTTGATGGTCTCTTGTGGTAAAGAGGAGGAATTTAGTGGTGCTGAAGTTTTCCGTTGCACATGTCCTTTAGCATCATAATCAATCCTCCTATAGGTAGAGTCACTTAGCAGACCATATATGTTACCTTTATACAAACCACGAGGTAACAAAACAGTTGCATTACCTTTGTCAGCTTTCAGTACCACTACGTCAGGGTCCTCTCTCAGATTTCGTAATGCAGCCCTTTCTGCAGAGGTTAAATTACTGCGTACAGTAGGAGCCTTCAATAGAGCGCGGCAAGTTTCCCTTCTTATTTCGTCTGCAGCATCCAAAGGAAGACGTCGTACAGCTTCTTCAATACCACTCAGAAAACTTATTAATGGCGGTGCTGTAGATGTAGGTATAAAATTGAGTCACTTGCTTAATACAGACAGCGTCGAGTCGTCCAAATTCTTCTTCGTGAGATTGACAACCGAACGTCGTACAATTATACCATTTGCTTCAATTGCATACAACACTTACGCGGCCAGAAATGGCCGTAACTGAGGTGTGTGTACCATGTGAATTTATTAATTACTTCTTCCGGCATACAGATCAACCTCGTGCCACTGTTAATGTCACGTCTGAGAGACAACACACCCCTCCTTAACGAGTAGAACCGACGCCATTCTCCGGCGCTAGCGTCCTGCAGTTTAGCTGTGACGGTGCTCCACACTTCATCTTTGTCTTGCTCTCTTGCTATGCTGCTGAGGTCCGTACTTCAGTGATTTTCAAAAGTAACCAGGCTCATATACATTAGATAGAATCAATTCTCTTTGAACTTCTCATCCTTCCCTTGCGTCAGTCCAGTCAGACCCCCTCGATAGGGCATCTGCTAACACGTTAGGCGGACCAGGAATATGGAAAATTTTGAGGAAAAATCTTGAAGATATAAGGCCCAGCGCAGTTGACGGTTGGGCATAAGCTTTGCCGTCATGAGGAACTGCAATGCCTCGTGGTCCGAATATACCTTCGTAGTGCGACCGTACAGGTAATACCGAGACTTGGTGAACCCCCATACAATGGGTAATGTCTCTAATTCGGCCATAGTGTAGTTTCTCTCGGCTTGGTTTAAAACACAACTTGCGAAAGCAACAGTATGTGGGACAATTTTTCCGTCTTGTTTACTCTCTTGAAAAATGGTAAGTGCTATACCATCCTGGGAACTGTCAGATGACATACAAAATCCCTTCCCCAAGTCTGAGTGAATCAGTATGGGTGCATCTAACAATGCCCTTTTCAATCCGTCAAACTCCTCTTGTGCTTTACTGTCCCAACTCCAGGTTGTTCCTTAACCGTTAGTTGGCACAGTCGCAGAGTGGTAACACTTTCTATCATAATAAACCATTTGTAAAAGTTTATTAAGGCAAGGAACGCACGTAATCAGCGCTTTGTTTGGGGCATCGCATATTCTTTAATCGCCTGCAATTTATTGGGGTCAGGTCGGATACCCTCTGCTGAGACTATATGTCCTAGGAAGTGAATTTCCTTTCTCCCAATTTAGGACTTGGCCAGGTTGGTACTGACATTTCTATTTCTCAACGCCTCTAATAATTACGTGAGCACTATGTGGTGTTCTTCCCATAATTCTTCAGCGATTAACATGTCATCGACATAACGTGTAATTCTTTTTCGGAGGGTTTCCTGTAAAACTGTGTCCAAAGCGAGGATGAAGGAGGCAGAAGAGACACTCAATCCGAACGGAAGATGTGGGACTAATAAGATCTGCCAAAACAGAGAAATGCCTGGTATTTCCTGCATTCCTTCGCCAATGGGACCTGCCAGATCTGGCCCGCAAATAGATCGATTTGAGCACACGTAGGGCATGAAATTTCTGGAGCAGGGTGTCTAGCGTCTCTGGCCAGTCGGTTTCCATCTGAATAATAGTGTTGATCTGCCTCAAGTCCTGAACTAAATAGATCGACTCGTTCTTCTTCGCAACTGAGTGTATTGGACTGTTGTATGAGCTTACCGCCGGTTCTATTATACCTTGCTCCAGCATAGTCTAGTTCTCCTGTTCTGCAGCTGCACAGTGCACGTCGGGTATAGGATAAGTTTTCGCAGCAAACAGCGTATGGGGCTTCACTTTAAATTCGTACTGGAAATTTTCTATGGGCCCAGACGAATCTGAAAAAACGGTTTGGTATCTTCTGAGGATCCCTCGTACTTTTTCCCTTATCTTCTCTACTGTTTTTTCGTTATCTTGATCTCCTTCCTCGGTATCTAGCATGTATGAGCACACTTCGGTGTCATCGACCTCACTGATCACGCACACACCAAGGGATGCACATCCCACTCCTCCTTCTACGCATCCGTCAGCGAAAGCAACAGTCAATCTTGTTTTATGATCACTCAAATGGACGCACTTACTATCAAAATCTAGAACGGCCTTATAATGTCTCAGAAAGTCCAGGCCAAACACTGCCTCAACTGCTGGTGATGGCACTATCAGGAACATGGCCGTAAGGTCGCACGACTGACAACTAAAATCGATGTACTCTTGCTCTTTCGTATCTACGCTCTTATTACCTACGGCGCCACACACACTTGTTTTCTGCAAAGGAACCGTCCGCCATAAAAAATGGTTCAAATGGCTCTGAGCACTGTGGGACTTAACTTCTGAGGTCATCAGTCCCCTAGAACTTAGAACTACTTAAACCTAACTAACCTAAGGACATAACACACAGCCATGCCCGAGGCAGGATTCGAACCTGCGACCGTAGCGGTCGCGCGGTTCCAGACTGTAGCGCCTAGAACCGCACGGCCACTCACTTTACCCGTTCTTGCAACCTCCGAGACCATAACTCGTTGAGGAAAGACGCTTTAAGTCCTCGTATGTTCGAAAGTCCTTAAGCATTATTTGCATTCGCGTAGCCACTTCACCTCTCAGGTGACTGCACGCAAATTTTATTCTGAGCTCATCGCTCCAGGAGTGTGGTAGCGAGTGCTCAAATTGGTTTAACCACATTGAGGGCACTATGTCGTGATTCGGGTCTAGGAAGAGAGAGTACGATTGTACTGAGACTAAGTGTCTCCTGTATTCTTCCTTGTCACTATGAAAATTCATACCGCTATTCACTGTTCTGACAGGCGGCGCCGAATTTCCTCTCAGATTACAGAGTCTCTCTTCGAAATCACGGTAATCCTCGTCTTCTCCATGCCTATGCTTACCGATGGAGTTTTCCGCTCCTTTATCTGTGTTACTAACAGTTCGTTTCCCCGCAGCCAGTCTGCTATCAGGTCCTGATAGCGTTTATTTATGATTGCTCGCACCCGTTTAAACTGCAGCAATGATTGCATTTTTTCGCATTCCGCAGTTGGCGCTGGTTGTTCCCTATCTGAGTCCGCTTAATTCGTTAGCATGATCTTTTCTACTACACTCGCTAGGGCGCCTACCTGAGTGATTCCCTTATCAATCTCGTCTGCTTCCGCCGTGATCTGTTCACCCTGAGCGGCCAGTTGTTCACTCACACGATCAACAGCTTTTCTCTGCTGCGTCTTCTAGGACTTCCTTCAGTTGGCCTACGAAGGAATCCCGATTTCTCGCGAGGACAGTTCGCTTTCTGACACTATTACTCGATTTTCAAGCCGCCCGTGGTCTCACTGACTTCGGTTTGCACAGACTGTATCTTCTTTAACGTGGAGTCAGCTAATACCTGATTTCCTGCAGCAGCTGTTTCGATTCTTGTTTCTACCGTTTCTAGGCGTTCTTGCTGGTGCCCTAGATTGCGTTCTTGTCCATCAGATCGTGACTTCATTGCGCTTATTTGCTCGTCCGAATTCCTTATTAGGTCATTACCCAACTTATTACTTGAGTTGCGCAAAGCTTCGATTAATCCTTCATTTGAATCGTTCAATTTATCACTCAATGCTTTATCTGAGTTATTAATCTGTAAGGTCAAGTTGTCATTTAATCCTTTATTTGCCCTTTTCTGCTTATCGGCTTGTTGCTTCATGAAATGAAGAATACTTGATAAAAATGGGTCCTCCGTATTCATACCTCCCACGCTCGCCAACTTTGTGAAATTAACTATGGGCCACAATTTGCTTGGACAATGATTAGTTTGGCAATTTTTTGTTTACCTGTCCATGAACAGACACTGTTTTTCCTTTGGGAAACATTATTCAGAAACATTACTAGGCTTCAGAAAATCTAATGCATGTGATAAATGGCAATCAGAAGCAAAATGGCACATTGGAACATCCTGAAGCAAACAAAAGGTCTCTGTATTTAGACATTTCATTTTAATTCAATGGTATGATTTTACTAGAATTTCCACAGAAAGGATGATTAAATAACAGTCTACATGCAGAAAATGTTATTTAGATTTTCTTAATGTGAGAAAGCTTTTATGACACATGAACTGATACAGCACAACGACAATCCCATTTCAGTAATATTGTAAGTAATCAATATTGTAACTGAGGTAAGTGCATAAGATTGTAAGCGAAATAAGGGTGAGTAAGATAGCAAGGCAGCAAGAGTGCAAGAACAAGAGTAGAGTCTAAGAGCAAGAAATCTTTTCACACAAGTAAATATTGCTATATAGTACTTTAACTAGAGATAGCTTTGTTTACTTTTTATCTTGGCAATAACTGCAAGTTTCATGCATTGCTGCATGACAAAGATGGCTGTCACAATAAAATTAATTATTATTTCACTTAAGGGTATACGGAATAAGTTTTTCGATGAAAAAATCGATTTTTGGGTAAATGCATTTTCGAAAAATTTAGACTCTCCCGTTTAATACCATGTATAAAATATTTGGATGACTTGAATAGAACTATTTTAAATAATGTTTTAAAATAATTTCGACACACGATGTTCCGCACCTTGTATATGAGACGCAAAATATACCTGATATAGACAGCCTTGCCAGAGATATAATTGAGTACAAGAGAGTTAGCTTTTCTGTTGGCTACACTGCTAGACAGTTGACAATAGATTCTGCACCATTTGTATTGTTTCCTTTGTGAGTACATCCATGTCATTGTTGTGAATGTCGTATGTGGAAAAGTCATTGAGTTTTCTTTCCTTCAACATGCCAAGACCCAGTCTGAAGGTATTTAGAAAGCGGGTACATTGGCGCAAGAAAGTAAAGTGTACTAAAAATTGGTCTGATTCATCTTCATCAGTATCTGATGTCACAGTAGCGACTAACCTCAACACTGGTAGTGATACATTGAGTGATGCTACTGCCACTACACCGGAAAGTGCTTCAAGAAGAAAACTAGCTGGAATTGAAGAAGAATACAAGAAACTAAATACTGGGGCTACAAAATATGAGGTAATTAACGTCTCTTTATTATCAGACGTTTTGGAGAACAATGTGTGCTGCAAACAATGTGGAAAATGTGGTGTTTCATTGAAAACAGCCTTACATGTAGGACTTGCTTGTGAATTAGAGTTGATGTGCAGTTATTGCAAACACAGTATTACTTTCTTCAATTCCTCACATATTACTGCAGATACAGGTAAACTATACGATATAAACATTAGACTGGTTTATGGATTACGGTGTATAGGAAAGGGCAGGGCTGCAGGTGCCATGTTGTGTGGTGTGGTGAACCTCCCTCCTCCACCTTCAAAATTTAACAAACACATAATTGCAAACACATAATTGCAATAGGCTCTGCTGTAGAAGATGTGGCACAGGAAAACATGAAAGATGCTGTTGAGGAAGCAGTTGTTGAAAATAATAATAGCAGAGACTTGTCCATAGCTTTTGGCGGAAGCTGGCAGAAGAGAGGCCACACATCTCTGAATGGTGTAGTAACAGCTACAAGTGTGGACACTGGTAAGGTAGTTGATGTGGCAATACTTTCCAAGCATTGCAGATGCAAGGAGAAAATGAAAACTAAACATGAAGAGGAATGCATGGCAAATTACTATGGGTCAAGTGGTGGTATGGAAGTTGCTGGTGTAAGAAGTATTTATTAACGCTCAGTAAAATGGTACAACGTTAGATACATAAATTATCTTGGAGATGGTGACTCAAAGGCTTTCAAAGAAATTGAGGAACTGAGACCCTATGGTAACGATGTGAAAATTTCCAAACTGGAGTGTGTTGGCCATGTTCAGAAAAGGATGGGATCAAGACTTCGACAGCTCAAGGCTAGCATGAAAGGCAAGAAATTGAGGGATGGAAAAACTTTAGATGGGAAAAATAGACTGTCAGATGCTACAATAGATCATATTCAGAAGTGCTATGGTCTAGCAATAAGACAGAATACAGCAGATGCAGAATTAATGAGAAGAGCAGTCTGGGCTCTGTTTTTTCATACAGCTTCAAACAATGAGAATCCCCAACATGGGCTATGTCCAAAAGGAGACGATAGTTGGTGCAAATACAACAGAGGCAAGGTAACTAAGAAACAATACAATCACCCTCATCACCTGCCACCTGCCATAATGGATGAAATAAAACCAATATTCCGAGACCTCGCAGATATTAGTCTACTAAAGAAATGCCTTCATGGCCGGACTCAAAATCCAAATGAGTGTGTGAACCATGCGATATGAAATAGACTACCTAAAACTGTGTTTGTGGGTATAAACACACTTCACTTTGGCGTTTATGATGCTGTTTCATCATTCAATCAGGGCAATATAATAAAGTGCAAAGTTCTGCAGAAGTTGGAGCTCTGTGTAGGACTACAAACTGCTGCAGCTATGCTTTGTTTGGACAAGAAACGGCTGAGGTCTTCAGATAACGCCATAAAATGGTGTGTGATGCACCGTTGCCGAAAACCTGCGTAACGGTACAGCTGCCCCTACTTGTGTGCCGTAGATCAGCCCTTCGTGCGTTGGACGGTGCTGCCGCCACACAGATCCTCCCTTGGAGAGCAGAGCTCTGTAGTTGCGAAAACGCGGCGATCGTTCGGTGGCGAGCATGTGTTTAAAGTTCGCGCGCGGCGTGATGCAGTGCGGCAGTGTTGGTGGGGGTCAGTCGGCGTCGGAAGGCCAGCGGCCCGTGACGTCAGCGCGCTGGATCGGCGAGCATGTAGCAGGCGTGTACTCGCGCTGTCAGCTAGTGACAGCGGCAGCAGGCACTGCCTGAGACTGTCCGTGGCAACGCGCGTGAAGGCCCGCACTGCAGGTCATTGGCGGTGACGTCTCGAAGGCACTTGCGCGAGTGCGGTACCGTCGGAACTCTAACGTGGGTCTAGGAGGTGCTACGGACAAGCCGGGCGGTGTAGAGCGCGATGTCCGGAGCTCGACGGCGAAGCGAATGTGGTAACTGGTGCGGATGCCGATCCGGCCTCAATGCCCGACATGGCAGAGGCAAAGCGACGTGAACCTGGGTCCAGGAGCTGTGACGAACGCAGGAGACGGTGTCTGGGGCTCGACTGGAGTTACTGGCCGAAGGCACTTGCAGCTGGAGGCCGGGTATCTACAGCGGACGGCAGCTCGTGGGCGCCGGATTCTGACAGCTTTCAGGGGCAGATCTTCTGCTGGGTCGAAGAAATGTGTGGCTGACGGAGTGGGCAAGACGTAGGGCGGTTTGACCTGGTCGACTGACACTGTCGACATCTTCCCGTTGCACTCAATGACCAGCGTTTTGTCCCCTTGGGCGATCACGCGGTGCGGTCCACTGTAGGGCAGTCGGAGAGGTGGCTGTACTGCATTGGTACGCAACATGACGTGCGTGCAGCGCTGCAGGTCGGCGTGGACGAATATCTTCCTGGAGCCGTGCCGCGTCGGTGCGTGCGCTCGGAGGCCGGCCATGTGAGTGCGCAGACGTTCTGCCAGAGTGGGTGCCACGGCGTCCTGCGAGAGTCTTACATTTTCGACAAAATCGCCCAGGATTGTTAGAGATTGCCCGTAAACGAGGTGACGCGCTGATCTCCTCCTTCGGCGTTACTCGCAGGCCGAGCAGCACCAGTGGGTGCGCCGCTGGCCAAGAGGTGTTGTGGCAGGTTAGAGCGGCTTTGAGAGTCCTGTGGAACCGTCCGACCATGCCATTCGACGCCGGATGGTAGCTGGTCGTCCTGTCTAACTGGATGTCACACAGTCTTGCGACATGCGTAAACAACACGCAGTCAAACTGGCGGCCGCGGTCAGTTGTCACGTGACTGGGACATCCGAAGCGTGCCACCCAGGTGTTGACGAATGCGGTGGCGACGGTCTCGGCTGTGATGTCCGCGACGGGTGTTGCTTGCGGCCAGCGAGTGAAACGGTCCACCATAGTTAGGAGGTACCACTTGCCTTGTGAGAGAGGAAGCGGGCCGACGAGGTCCACGTGAACCTGCGCAACTCGGCGTGTCGCGTCCGGGAAGGTGCCCACGGGTGCGTGGGTGTGCCTCCCGACTTTGGCGCGCTGACATGCGGTGCAAGTGCACGCCCATTCGCAACAGTCCTTCCAAAGCCCAGGCCAGACGAAACGCACAGCCACGAGTGTCACAGTGGTGTTGGTGCCGGGTTGTGACAGTCCGTGGACATGGTCGAAGGCACTGCACTGGAATTTCTCTGGGAGGAACCGGTGCATGCCGGTTGAAGTGTCACACCAAATCTTCCGTGCGGAGCCGGGGACAGGCACCAGCTCCAGTTGCAGACCGCTGGAAGAGTCGTTGTGGAAGCGGTGCAGTTCTTCGTCACTCTCCTGTACTTGGGCCATGTCCTCAAAGTTCACAGGGGGTCAAATAACGGCACACGCTCAGGACAAACAATCGGCGACGATATTGTCTGTCCCCGAAATGTGTCAGATGTCAGTCGTGAATTGCGACACGTACTCTAATGCTGGAGTAGGCGCGGTGAAGATTTAGTGTGGTTGTTCTCGAACGCGTGGGTAATGGGTTTGTGGTCGGTGAAAATGACGAATTGTCAGGCTTCTATGGACAGTCAGAAGTATTTCACTGCTGCGTACACCACAAGTAACTCTCGGTCATAAGCACTCCAAGCATGTTGCGAATTAGAAAGCTTTTTAGAGAAAAAACCGAGGGGCCGCCAACTCCCACTGATGTGCTGTTGTAACGCCGCGCCGATGGTGGCCTGGCTGGCGTCCATGACTACAGCTAAGTCCGCGTCATGTACCGGGAGCGCGAGCAGTGTCGCTTCCACGAGATTCCTTTTTGAGTCCGTGAAGCTCTGCTCCATCGCGTCTGTCCAATTCACGAGGTCTTTCCTTTTGAGGTAGGACCTTGTAACGCCTTAGTCAGCGGCTCTTGCATGGCTGCAGCGTTGGGTAGGTGTCGACAATAAAAGTTCAACATGCCGAGGTAACATCATAATTCTTTGTGTGTCTGTGGACGCGGCATGTTCAGTATTGCTTTCACTTTCTCCGGTAGTGGTGTCGATCCGTTGGCCGTTATTAAATGGCCGAGGAACTCGATTTCCGTCACACTGAACTCGCATTTAGCGGGGTTAATAATGATGTGGGCTTCACTCAGGCGCTGAAAGACGATCGTTAAGTGGCGGCGGTGGAGTTCAGGCGACTTGGAATACACCAGGATGTTGTCGAGGTACGCGAAGCAAAATGGCAAGCCTCGCAAGACACTGTCCAGGAACCGCTGCCAAGCCTGTGCAGCATTCCAAAGACCGAAAGTCATAAACAGGCTTTTGAAAAGCCCAAAGGGCGTTACGATGGCTGTTTTTTCAATGTCTTCGGGCGCCACTGGAATTTGGGTGTACGCCTTTGCGCAGTCAATCTTGCTGAACACCGCGCAGCCCGCCAAGGCATAGCTGAAGTCTTGAAGGTGTGGGACTGGGTATCGGTCCGGCACCGTTCACGAATTAAGGGCACGATAGTCCCCACACGGGCACCATGAATTGTCTTTTTTGGGCACTAAATGCAACGCCAATGACCATGGGCTGCTAGATGGTCGCACGATGCCTTGCCGCAGCATGGCCTCGAACTCTGCCTTTGCTGCTGCAAAGTCTGTCAGGCACGAGTCGACGTGGGTGACATGATGTTGGGGGTCCGGGTGTGGTTATTATGTGGTGCACCTTCAAATGTTTGATGTCTCTCGATGCACTGGCTGGGCGGGTGAGGTCGGGGAAATGTTCAAGAATATCAGCGTACAGTCCGGGGCACTTCACGGGTTTAACGACATAGTATGCAGCCTGCCAGCGCTGTCCTGCTATCTTTAAATTCGTTGTCGCGTCGATGAGCTGGCCGTTTGCGATGTCGGCTAGCAGCCCTTAGTGGCCGAGTAAGTCCGCACCCAGGATCGGCTCATTGACGTCGGCCATGGTAAAAGTCCACGAGAACGTGCGCCGTAGGCCTAGATCTACATTGCGGCTGTGTGTGCCGTAAGTTTTAATATCGGAATTGTTCGCCGCTGTAAGGCAGAGTGCCTTGGCCAGCCTGCGGTCTTGTAACATAGAACGGGGGAATATCGAGAGGTCCGAACCCATGTCAAAGAGGTACCTCATGCCTGTCCCCGTTCCACAACAAACTGCAGCCGGGTGCGCCTAGGTCCGGTTGCAGCTGGCGTTTGGGTGCGAGCAAGGAGCGCGGCACCTTGTTGCTTCGTTGCCGAAGCGGGTGTGGTACCAGCAGTAGTCACTTTGTGCGTACTCTGACGTCTGCGGGGTACCGCTGGAGCAGCTGTTGCTGCATTGCCAGCTGCGCCGCCTGTCACCCGGTCTGCTGCTGCTGTGGCGCGTGCTGCCCTCTTGCTGTGAGTGCGCCAACCAGTTGACTTGCATGGAGAGAGCTGCCAGCTGTGCGGTCAAGTTTTGCACTAGATGGTGCAGGTCGGCATCCGATGCAGGTGCGGGAGGCATGTGCCGCCACGGAGGTGGGGGGACGGTGTCATAAGCTGGCGCAACCGCGGTGCTAGGCACCGTTGTCAGCATGTCGTGCACCCTGTCGGCCAAGTTAGCGACGGCGTCCAGCTGCATCTCCGTCTGTGCGGCTATCACTGCCTGCACCTGAGCTGGGAGGCTGCGCACCCAGATAGTGCGTAATAGCTAATCTGGCACCATATCGGACTGTGCGAGACTCTGCAAGTGGCGCAGGAATTGCGAGGGCCTTCGATCGCCGCATTCCTCTTGCCGCAGTAGTTGATGCACTCGTTGTTCCTCGGACGACGAAATACGCCGGGTCAGCTCTTCCTTGAGCCGTTTGTAGCTTGATTGCGTCGGCAGGGCGGTGATTATATCCCGCAATTCGGCCGCATAGTTCTGGTCCAGCTGGCTCACTACGTGCCCAAATTTCGCCAGGTCGCAGGTCACGTAGTTGCTCATAAATACCGCCTCAACTTGGCTGAACCACATTTCCAGGTCGTGCGGCCAAAAGGGAGGCATCCTGATCAGTGCCCGTCCAGCGCTTGTCGGCATTCCGGCGGTCGTAGGAGGCGTTGGTGTGGCGAGGATTTGTGAGCCGACATTGTCCTGAGCTGTCTGTGGCTGCACGGCGTCCGCGCGTGTAGTCCGTGCTTGTAGCTCACTCTCTAGCCTCGTGTTGCGTGCAAGCAGTTCTTCGACGGTCTTTTGCAACTCCTCTAATGTCACCATCTTTGTTCACAGTCGAATCCTCGTGCAAGAGGAAAGTACACAGTCAAAATAACACAAGGGAAACACACGAAAAAAGAATAACACTAAGCAGTCCGTGATCAAAACGTATGCGCACAAAAACAATACAAAAAAAAAGTTACTTAAAAAAAATTAGTACGGAGCACTGTTCAGCGAGGGCGTATATGCGCAAGTCTAGTTGTGGTTCCACGTCGCTCGTACCGACGAACATTCGTCACCATGTGTTTCTTTTTTTTCTTTTTTTTAGCCTCAGATCATGTCGGGGTCACCAGTGAAGTGGGCACATGTTGTGCCTCCGCTTACAGTCACTCACGTGCAGTAAACCGGCTTTATCGCCGCGCCCACGCACTATGCTCAAGGGAGAGGCTTGGTGGCAAAAAACAACTAGAGCAGTTTCGGGACAGGACACATTTATTCTTCCCACCGTTACAATAAATGGCAAATAACATTCTCCGCTAATGTCCGTCTATACAGGTGCGTTGCACTGGTGGCACGGCTCGATCACCGATCCCGGAGGGTGTACACTCTAGTGATGAACCGTGCCGCGACCGCGTGGACCGAGCGAGACAAAAGGCCGCGTCACAGAATGTTCTGCTCCTGGCGGGACCGGAGGCGCCGTAACGTCCGCGAAGGAGCGAAAGACACTTTAACAGTGCACACTGCGGAACGGCGACTGCATTTACGACTGCGCGTACGCATTTACGGCGGAGTCACGTTGACTCGACGCACGTAGTCCGCGGCGGGAGAACTGAGAGACGTGTGTCGCGTTGAGTCGACTAGCTCGCCCTGTCGCCCGCTTTGTTCCCGTGCGGTCCGATGTGCGACGCAACGTTGCCGAAATTCTGCGTAACGGTACAGCTGCCCCTACTTGTGTCGGTAGTGCCGTAGTTCACCCCTTCGTGCGTTGGACGGTGCTGCCGCCACAAGACCAAGTACAGTGTCAGTCGTCAGAGCTTTTCACAGCACACCGAAAGAATCTTGTTGAGCATCACCCCAGGTAAATTTAGCATCAGCTTTTAACAAATCTTGGAGTGGCCTGGCTTTGATACAAAAGTCTTTGATAAAACGACAGTAATAAGAACATAATCCTAGGAAGCTTCTCACATCTCTGATACTTTAAGGAATAGGAAATTCCGTTATAGCTCTCATCTTTCCTCGGTCTGGCCGCACACCTTCTTTTGACGCGAGGTGTCCAAATATTTTGACTTCTTTTGCTCCAAAGAAACACTTTCTTGGATTAAGTTTCAGTCTGCCTTGTTGGAGACACTTAAGAACGGCCCTCAGTCTTTTTATATGTTCATCGAATGTCTCTGAGAACACTATAATGTCATCTACATAACAAAGACACATCGTCCACTTCAGGTGACGTAGAAGATTCTCCATCATCCGTTCAAAAGTTGCTAGTGCATTACACAAACCAAACTTAAACTCAAACAGGCCCTGAGGGGTGATGAATGCAGTTTTCTCACGGTGGCCTCATCAATTCGATTTTACAGTATCTCAAGTACATGTCCATGGCTGAGAAAAACTTAGCCCCCTTCAGACAATCTAGTGTAACGTAAATTCATGGAAGTGGATGAACGTCCTTTTTAGTTATCTTATTAAGCTTCCTGTAATCAACACAAAAGCGCCAACTGCCATCTTTCTTCCTTACAAGGACCATTGGTGATGACCATGGGCTCAGCGAACGTTGAATGATGTCATTCTTCATCATTTTCTGTATCTCGTCATGAATTATTAGATGTTCCGTTGCTGACACATGGTATGCTCTCTGGCTTATTGGTTGATGGTCTCCAGTGCTAATCCAGTGCTTCACCGTCGATTTGTCTAATTTGCTCTTTACCTGTGGATTGAAGCATCCAGAGAACTCTTGGAAAATGGCAAGTGGCTTCTTCTGTTGTTCCTTAGTGAGGTTTGGTGATAGTCAAGCTAAAAGATCTTGTCTCATAGTGGAAGCGCTAATTTCACCCACAGACTCAGCATGGGAGGTTTCTATGACGCTCAGCTGTTCTGCAACTAACGGCTCAGCGTTTGCCATGCACATGCATCTTGGAAGGATCTGCGGTTCTCGATGACAGTTAACTATCCACAATTCACTGAATCCGTTCTTAAACGAGACAACAGAGGCTGGTATGATCAAGTTATTCTCCAGTGGTATGCTTCTCTCACATTCCACTACAAAATCCATGGATTGATGCATGGCATGACACATGACAGTTACCTTCCTAGCACTGACCGCAGGAATGATCACTTCATCCAGCACACATAGACTCCACACACTCGGATGCGCATCTTCCTGTCCACAGTATTTCATCTCGTTTAGCATAATCTTTGAGCAACCACAATCTATAACTGCCTGAGTAGCTTTCAGAAAGTCCCATCCGAGAATGATGTCATGGCTGCACTCTTGTAAAATGACGAATTCTAAGGGCAGTCTATGGCCACTTATACCCACACAAAATGGTACATCTTCCTGTAGGTTTTACATATTTCCCACTAGCCACCTTCAGCAGAGATGTTTTGCTGTCGATGAATGCAGTTTTCTGCAATTGGGGACAGTACTTCTCCAAAATGACTGAATATGGTGCTCCAGAGTTCACAAGAGCTTGGGCTGGTCTGCCATCCATTAGGATATCAATGTCGTTTCCTATCATTTTTGTAGTGATCCACGGCTGAAGATTTTTCTCTTAGGCGGCCTCACCTCCAAGGAAGGTCGCACCCTTCTGTTTTCCCGGTTGTGGTAGCTAGGTGATCAGCTGGAGCTTCTAAACAACGATGGAGACCTTAGTTGGCATTTTGGGGAGCATCCTCTCCAGTGGCTAGCTTATGGCGATGGTGACCTATGTCGTCCTGCATCCACATCTTCTTGTTCATCTTCGTTGTCCTGTAGTTGGCATCAGTTAAGATCGGTCTGCTGCCTTCTGGAGCAGGCACCATCAAATATCCGCCGCCTTTCTCGACAATGGTGCACCACATGTCCCAGTCGTCTGCAGTGGAAACATACTGGTTGGTTATCCTGGGTCCTCCAGACGTCAGTCTTCCTTGGTGCCCAAACAGGTTCCTCATGTGGATACTTCTAGAATGTACTCGAACACCAAATATAGAAATTAAAATTGTACAATGCAGGTGAGTTTTGAACTCACGACCCTCCATGCAATAGTTTAGTAGCATAACCACTACACCACAGTGCTACTCAGCTTCTTCTGCTACTTAATACTACACAGGAAAGCATAAAATATATGGAAGGCTTCATAATATATAGAGGTTTAGTCTACTTAGGGAGGCGGTGGGGGGGGTCTGTAAGTGAACGAGAAAGGACAGGAAATATGGTTAGCTGAATAATGGGATAATATCCGCTGGATAAGAAGGTTGTATCATGAGAGAAAGGCTAATTATGAAAAAGAAGGCAGGGTAAATAGTTAGCCATTTTCAACAGTTCATTGATTTACTCTCATCAGATTCAATAAACCGATGTCAATAATAATTCAGCTATGTGAACCAATGTGACATGCAGAAAATCTAGTGACTAGTAGAGTTAGTATACAATACCTCTAAAGTATTAGCTCTCTATGTAAGACAAGATGAACATTTAATAATCACAGAATTTTTAAATGCTGTACGAGGGAAGGGATAAAGACAGTGTTGCATGACAATAGGGGGGTTGGTGGTACAAATAATAGAGAAGAAATAATTCTAGAGTACTGCATTAAATTTCTGCTGCTAAAAAGAAACACACTCTTCAAGAACCAGAACAGAAGAGAGTATTGGTGGACAAGGCCTATGCTGCCTCAGCTCCTCAGGTTGTGTAGTTGTTAGGTCAAACTACCACAGCTGCAAGTTCCAACAACCTCGCATATGCCAAACCAGATCTCCACCCACTGAAAACAGTGATTGTGGCTGTTTCAGCACCAGATTTAGTGTGGTTAGTTCACCTCCTGCAGAACATATTTTGTGGGTGGGGGGAGTGACATCAGTTTGGCTAGTTTAATATTTGCATTTGCACATGCAACCAAAGTGGAACAGTTGTTGGGTACAGTCCTATCTCTGTCTCACCCTATGGTTTTTACCCTCTAAAGTAACCTCTAGTACCATCACCTGTCATTCTTTCTCTCTATCTTGTCAGGGTTTTTCACAGATTCCTATCCTAGTAGATTATGAAGAAAATATCCACAGTTCCTGTCTTACCAATTTACTTAGTTTTCAGCATCCTTCTATAACATCTCACTTTAAATGCTCTGATTCTTTTCTTTTCCTGTTTTTACTACAACTCGTGTCCACCTTCGTAGTGTAGTGGTAGTGTTTCCGCTTCTCACGCAGGGTGCCCGGGTTCGATTCCCAGCAGGGGACTAGGGTTTGTGTGTTCTTCATCATTATTTTCATGATCATTGACCTGCAAGTCGCCAAAATGGCGTCAACTAAAAAGGATTTGCAAAACAGTGGCCGAACTCCCCCACATGGGGCCTCCTGGCCAACAATGCCATAGTCTCATTTCCATTTCATTTCCACTACAACCCGTCACTCATTTTGATACAATACTCTGCATCAAACATTCTTTCTCCTTCTCAGATATATCTTACTCACATTCTGGCTTGTGAATATTATCCTTTTTGCATGTACTACTTTATTTCTAACGATGTTTCTTCATCCCCTATCCATTATTTTGCTTCCAAGGTAGGACCATTTATTCAGTTTGTCTTTCTCATTGTCCCCAGTTTTCTGGTTAAATATACCACCAATCTTATTTCAGCTATTCCCCATCATTTAGGTCCTACTTTCATTTATAAATACAAATTCTGTATTCATTAGACAGATCATTCCATTCAACAGGTCTACTAATTCATTTGTGACCTTCGCCGAGAATAGGAGTGTCATCAGTGAATCCAGTCAGTAAACTCCTTTCACTCTGAAATCTAATCTTATCTCTGAAACTTTTATTTACACCACTGATACTTCGATGTTCATAGTAAACACTTTGGAAGAAAGATTGAACCACTCTCTTACAGCTTCTTTAACCTGGGCATGTCTCTTCCATTCTTATTGTTCGATGTTCATTATTTACATATTTGTAAATTAGCGGTCATTCCTTAAATCTTATTGCTATTTCTTTGAGATTTTCAAACATTTTACACCATTTTACACGTCAAATCCTTTTTAATGCTCAACTAACCAAATGAAAGTTTCTTAATTTTCCTTAAAGCTTTTTGCTGTCTAAAACAATGTCAAAACTGCCTCTTTGATTTCTCTAGCTTTAGTAAATCCAAAGTAGTTGTCCTCTAACAGATCTTTAACTTTCTTTCACATTCTTCTGTATATTATTCTCATTAGAAACTTGGATGCATAATCTATTAAGTTCACTGTACACAATTTCTCGTACTGGTGTCACTGCTCGCATCTTGAGTGTCTGGGAAATATTTTTTGAAAATCTGTTGGTATGTCTCTGATCTTCCCTATGAGTCTACATCTGCTCCTGCATACATCTTACAATTCAACAGCCAATTCTGGAATCTACCAGACCATGATGAACTACGGGAATATTCCCTCACCTCCAGGCCTTTGCCAATTATACCTCTGCTTCTCCTCTGAACAGCCAAAAACACTGAGGCACAAAAGAACTCTTATGAATATCCTAGTATACAAAACGTAGACTTACAGTAGTTTTGCCATCCAGAACATATTTGGAATGGAGCTTCCACAGAGCATGGTACAGAGAGGAACAGTTGCTAATTAAAGACAGCTCTCAGAAAATTCACTTCTGTAATGAGTGCAGGTACATAATAAGCTTAAAATGTCACTGATCCTTACAGTTTTCTGTCACTTACCTTTACAGTAGCTATAAAGATAGAAACTAATGCTAATTTCTGTATATTATGCACCTTGGTTGCTCAAAGTCTCGGATTCAGCATCTCAGGAGTTGGTTCACACACAGTCCTAGGATGTTTTAAATCAAGTGCCACATCGTCCTGTGCTGCCTGTGCTCTAAAATGAAATATTGCAACTGGAAGTATTCCATATCAGACTGTGGGTTCGTATGAACCAGTTGGCACTCCAGAGTTGTGTACAGGCACATCTCCTTCACCATGACCACACATACAAAAGCACTGTAGGATTCAGAAGAACTTCCATACTACTGAATACCATAGAGTTGTTCAGGAATCATATTTAAAATGTCATCATTTGGAAGGATTCAGGGACATGTCATACAAATTGCCAAATAACTATGATTTGTTTGAGTATATGAAGTACATTATGTTTCCATTCCGCTGTGTTGGTTTATGTTCAGCTGCAACACTCACATTAGCATCTTGCTGTACACTTAATACTTATACAGACTGAAACTGAGTATATGGATGACAAATATTAGGCTTATCAGCTTATTAGCACATGTGACACAGTTTTCAATATGATAATATAGGTATTCTCTGCTATGGCTATTGTAGTGAGGTTGCCAGATACAATTGACACTATATGCACCCATATCAGAACTGTAAAACATGAATACAAAGAGAGGTGTAAAAAATGACTACACATTAATCCCAACTGATGGAACAGAAGACATCTAAAAACAGTGACATGGAGAAAGATTTATGAAATACTCCATAGAGAAATGGAGGTCCTGGACTAAAGATTCGATGTCCTTTGCCATATTGTTATGACCGATAAAAAGTAAAGCGTGGTGGACAGCCCATGTGTCATTAACTAAAATGGCAGATAACTCAGATGCTAAACACAAATGAAAACATGGTAAAAAAGGGCTTTCCCTCAAGAAATGGCAAACCATCAAAGGTTAGGGGCAATGAACACAAAGTGATGGGTGAGCACCACTTAACAAATGGCGATGATTAAAAGACAGTGCCTGATACACAACCTAGCTAAAATGATGCTCTCACAGTGAGAGAACCAAGAGAAGGTTGTCCAAGTCACTGGGAGAGGTTTAATAACCCAGAGCTTGTTCCCATGAAGGGAGGTCCAATGGTGATGCCAAACTGACAGCACCTGCTGACACAAGGCAATACAGAGAGCATTGGAGGGAATGTAAGAACTAATGGACTGAGGTATGAGGACTGCAGCTGTAGCAGCAGAGTCATTGGCCCCATTTCCTGTCAGACTGACATGACCTGGAGCCCACTTAAACATCACAGTGGCTCCATCAAGAATGAGCAAGTGACAGCTTTCCTGGACCCATTGTACTAAGGGATGGATGACATACAGCACACAGATGCTTTGAAGGGCAGCAAGAGAGTCAAAGCAGATGACACAACTGAAAAGCCTGTGTCACCAAATATACTGTGTGACATGATACAGAGTCAAGAGCTCCGCTGTAAATACTGAACAGTGTTCCAGAAGACGATATCAAAAAATGTCAGTGCCAATGACGAAGTCATGCCTGACACCACAGTCAGTACGAGAGCCATCAGTGTAGACAAAATACTATCGTAAAGTTCCGTGGGATGGTCATAAAACTGAGGGTGATAGAGTGAGACTGGAGTAGTGTCAGGAAGTGAATGAAGTGGAAGGTGAACATGGGCCTCCACATGAAGCCAAAGTGGTGAAGTGTTCACACCCATCAGGAAAGTAGCAAGTAGCATGAAGTTAAGCTGCCGGAGCTAGAGCTCAAAGCGAATTCCAGGAGTTAATAGAAGAGGGACATGCCCCACACTGGCAATCAAAGGAGTCATCAAAGAGGGAGGCATACGTTGGGTGGCCACACATGGCAGACAAACGGCATTCATACTGCTGAGGAGAAAGTCACAGCAGTAGGACAGTGGTAGTTTGCCAGCTTCTGCATACAGACTCCCAGCCAAGCTCGTGTAAAAGGCGCCAGTAACCAAATGGATGCCACAATGGTGAATAATATTAGGATGGCCAATGTGCAGACCCATAAATGAAACACCAATAGCCTTGTTTCGATTGGACAAGAGACCAATACAAACGGTTTGATCTGGTCCTAAGGAAGTACCACTGATGACACTTTGAGGGACATTGAGGAACCGCATATAGTGGGACACGTGGGAGAACCAAGAAAGTTTCCTATCAAGCATGAGCCCCAGGAATTTCGTGGTTTCGACAAACAGAAGACCAACAGGCCCAAGATGTAAAGATGGTGGAAGAAACCAATTGAGCCACCAGAATATCATACAAACGGTTTTGTCAATGGAGAAACGAAAGCCATCCTTTCTCCAAATGGAAAAACATGGCCACAGTCTTGGATTTCCGCAGAAAACCATTCATGACAAGGGCGGATAAAATGATGAGGTGGTCAACTGTTGAAGAGAAGGGAATTGCCTGAGTCGCATATGCTCATTTCCATTGGAGGAAGACACTGTGATGGAGGAGCTCGAAATCTCTGCAAAATGGCGGCCCAAGGTGTTGGAGATAGCAGTAGAGTCCACTATGACACCATACGCTACTATCAAGCCAGAAATTGGGAAATGGACATTGGTCCCATACAGCCATTGGAGGTTGTCCAACACGATGGAAGAGGGAGGGGAACTGTTGAAAGAACTAGTAAAGGAAATCCAGCTAGATTTTTGCTATCCCACAGAAGGCGACGACCTGTGCATGCAACTGTTCATAACAAATGCAGTTTGCCATAGTAGCATGACAGTTAAAAATGCAGAGAGCCCGTCTCTATGTGAGAATGGCATAGCGGCATGACTCAGCCCACCAACAGACCAGGATATGGCGCAGTACATAAGAAGTGTGAGGAATGGAACGTTCTGCGGCAGTAAGGATAATGTTTGTAAGATATTCCACCTAGTCATCGTAGCTGGAGATATGTTGTTCGTCAAAAGTTGCCAGGGAGGTGTAAAGCCTCCAGTCGGCCTTAGAAACCTGCCATTTGGGTTTGCACATAGGTGGGGTAGGAGTCAGCAGTCAGATGGCATACTGGAAATGGTTGGTTGTGTATGTGTCAGAGAGAATGGACCACTTGAGATGATGAGCAAGCTGGTCAGGGCAGAAGGAGAGGTCCAAATGGGTATAGGTGTGGGTGGAGCCTTAGAGGAACATGGGTGCTCCCAAGTTAAGGTAAATGAGGTTAAGCTGACTGAGAATGTCATCCAGGGGGGTACCTCTCTGACAGATACTGGGCGAGCCCCAGTGGGGATGGTGATCATTAAAGTCACCTAAGCAGAAAGAGATGAGGGAATTGCCCAATAAGCTGCGGGGGAGACGGGTTCACTATGAACATCTTCTAAGATGAGCAGCATGACTCCCCATGAGATGGAATGCTGGCCTCAGGGGGAAGGTCACAGGAAGAAGTGCAAGAGATCAAAGCAGTTGTGAGGATGCAATTTTGTTTGCTGGAGGCAAAGTACAAGTTCATGCTGCAATTATAAAAGCAGCTGTAATTTATCTTTGTTGGACTGGAGGCTGCAAACGTTCCATTGGAAGAGAGCCATGATGAAGGAAAAATTAAGTGGTGTCACTACGGTGATTTCCATGTGTCCGCCTTCAAAGACACACTGCTACAGGGCACAGAGGCAGGTGGATCATGCTCCATGAGATCTACAGAGGAGTCAGCACACCCCTTCTGTCAGTCTGTGGATTCTGGACCAGAAAACCAGTTTGTGATGTGCATCGGCGACATGGTTCTCTGGGCGAAGGTATCACATGGCAACACTGTGTAAGAGGACTTCGGAGTCGGTGAAAGAGAAGACCATTTCCCCTTGTTTGACTTCTTGGAGCCTTTCTGGTTGGCAGAGGAAGAGTCAGATGTTTATTTTCTGGAGGGATGTTTGAAATCTTTGTGGGAGTATTTCTTATATCCTTTCTAGTCTGCCAGTTGTGTAGCAGGTGACTTCGCCCTGTGAGGCGAAAGTTTTGTGGCTTCCTGCACAGCTGGAGGAGGAGCTGGTGACACTACCATGATGCTGGGTAATTTCACAACCACAGTGCTAAGTTTCAGATTGCATCTCTGTGTGGCCATGTGCTTTGTGGAGCGAGATGTAGCAAGAACAGTGCAGTAGGTGCCAGATGGTAGAACACAGGGCTTCTGACTAGCCATCAACTGGCAAACGATTGGGTATGGCACTTTTTCCTTCACCAGATTCTCATGGACAGCCAGCTCGTTGAGATACACCAGACAATCACAAGAGGAGGTGGCATGGTCGCCATTGTAGCTGCTACAGTGGGAAGAAGGAGGTGGACAATCACCCTTATGAGCATCCCTATCACTGGTTACACATGTGGCCACATGTCAACAGGACTCTCAAGTGTGGTTGTAACAATGACACTGGTAACAGCTCATAGTGCTTGGAATATATGGCTGTACTGTGATAACTTCATAGTATGCTTTGATCTATGACGGAAGCACCATTCTATAAAAAGTGAGAAAGAGAGCGCATGTGGGGACTAAGGATGCATCTGCTTTTTTCAGCACCCACTTGACTGCAGTGAAATCCTGATGAGAGGTAAGTTTGGATTTCTGCCTCAGTCAGACCATTGAGCAGCCTAATGTAGGTAACACCACAGGAAGAATTCAGTGTTCAATGGGCTTCAACATGAACAGGATAGCAGCAGAGGAGCGAGGTTGCAAGCAGGTGTGCTTGACAATCAGAAGTAATCTCCATAAGCATAGAGCAATTTTGTAAATGAGATCAGGATTTCACAGGGCGAGCAATTCCCCTTCTGTATAATAAACAAATTTACCATAGCAAATGTCTGACCGTCTTCAGTATGGTAAACCATGAGGAACCGTGGTGCAGCTGGGATGGTAGTATAATCATTGGCCTCATTCCATTTACATTTACATTTAGTAGATGTAGACTGAGAAAATGATGATTGGTTCATTAGAAGAAAATCCCCCATGATTGCCAGCATCTGTGATGGCATGCTCCTTCCAACTGGGCACCCTCCCCCCCCCCCTCAGAAGGGGGCACATCTGCCTTAGATGATTGTTCACATCTCGGGTCACACCTCCTGAACATCTCACAGAGTGACTAATCAACAATTTAGGAAGATAGCAGCTCAGGCACTCACCCCGCCCTCCCCCATCTGAGCCTGGTCTTTACCACCCTGAGCCTGGCCTTTACCAGGAAGTACATGCAAACTCTACCTGTTAACCTGGGGCTGGGAATTACACATTGCCCAGTCACCTGTTACAAGTCAGATATGTGGGCTGGCCTTCAGGAGTGCACTGGAAGGAAGAAGAAAAACAACAACGTCAGACACTGAAGTGGAGGAAGGGTAGGAGAAAGGGAATGAAAAAAAGAAAGAAGAAATGAAAGACAGTAAAGAGACTTCTGGTACTGGTGACTGAATGTGCAGAACAAATTTCCAACAACATCCCAGACATACTCCTAAAGGGAGGGGAAAAAGAATACCAAGAGGATAGACGTGCAGCACAGAAGGGAAAAGATGCTGCAAAGGGTGGGGGCCCATGGTAGCCAAGCACAAATCTGCCAAAGAGCAGTGAGCTACCTGTGGGGAATTTCTCAGTATGTACATCAGCAGTGGGATGTAATCAGTGTCTTCATGAACCCAATGTTTACTTACAGAAATTTTCCAATGATACTCTAGAAAAATGTATGACTCATTAATTTACTCTCTCAGATTACAGGTTTTGTAGTAAACATGACAGATGCACCATGAGTTTCAAGCATGCAGGTGTGTGTGTGTGTGTGTGTGTGTGTGTGTGTGTGTGTGTGTGTGTGTGTGTGTGTGTGTGTGTGTGTGGGCACACGTGTGTGTGTGTGTGTGTGTAGGGGGTTAGCCAAATTAACTGTCATCGTTATGTCTGAAGTGTTTTAACAAACATTATCACAAACATGGGTCATCAGCTGCGGAGATCCATCATTAAGAGTGTTTGGTGCAGTGTGTGTTCAGACACCCTTCTACTCTTCCCAGCATAAAAGTCTGGTGTTAGTTCCCCCACTGTTCACCAACTGTCCTGTTTTACCAGTCTGCCCAGCCCATGACATCTGACATCTGCAATGAGAGGTGGCTGCACACGACGTCTGGATGTTTCACCTTAGTTTCACCACATATTGACACCACCATGACACTCCTCAAACAACAAGTCGTGAAATTTCCAAAATGCTCTTGCTGAGACTCTCAATCATCACACAATAGCCATCTGTCAAACTAGGATAAATCATGCGCCTTCCCCATTCTACACATGAGCAGCAAGCTAACTGATAGTACATGTTCCATTCATGTGGGACTAGCAAACATTCCTCATCAGGTGATGCTGCTGTCACTTGGATGGGTTTATAATGACAGTAGATCTGTGGTCATAGTGTTCTGGTTGATCAGTGTATATACTAGATTTGTTCATGGACAGCTATACATTCAAAACTGTTTTTCTCACATCAAAGTTTTCTTAATAAAATGTGTGTTTGTAGTAAACTATGAGAATTACTCTATTTTATGTTTTTCTGGTCAGGACAAAGGCAGAATTTTGAGCCAAGTGCCTAGAAGGGGGCAGTCAGTTAGCCGAAGGCACTGCTGGTAGCAGAGGCTGATGCAGGAGTGACAGAGAAGTTAGAGTGGAACAGGACCACCCTGTGTCTGGCAGGAGCATTGCAACATGTGGAGCTGGTGAGGTGTTTGGTGCAGGGTGGTGCAGAGGTGGACACAGCTGACATCAGGCACAGAATGGCTGTATAGTATGCTGCATCCAATGGCCAAATGGCTGTGGTGCAGCTCCTGCTGGTATTGGTTGCTGATCCTATTGCTTTAACTCAGTGGAGGTGCATTCTGCTGCACAGGTCTGTATAGTGTGCCTACACAGAGGTCACAGCTGCACAGCTTCATATGGGGTCTGACAAATGAGCCAGGCATGAGAAGGGAAACATTCCTCTGTACCTTAATAGGCAGATCAAAAAACAACAGTTGATAAGACACTATCATGAAGATAGCAGACCAAGAAGTCTATAAAATGACACTGAAATAGTTTCTTTAAATCTACTTTTGATATTTTTTTTTTTTTTTTTTTTTTGGTAAAGGATGCATATACATATAACATATAAAAATAGTCTAGGAACAGTGTGTAAAAACTGAGGCAACAGTGAACATGAGTGAACTGATTTAAGCAACAAGGGGTAGCCTTTTGCTGAAGGCAAATGTCGGAAATACATTTCTGGGGTAAACTTTGCAGAATTGAACAAGAACTGAAAAATACAGACTTCATCACTAATAAACACACACACTCAATAATATTTGATGACTGAAAAATGCCCCATAGCATCCTGGATGGTTATATGTCTAACTACTGTAAGTTGCATTGTACTCAGATTACTGTAGTATGACCTCTATGTTTGGATTATCAGCTCAGATAGACTGAATTATTTGACTTCCGTATCTGCAGCAGAAATGGTGCAATACTTCTTGTCTTTAATTAAAGTGTGACATTAGTAGCAATACTCACATCTCATTACACACTAATCATGTGGAATGACAATGAGTTAACATTTAACTAAAGAGAGGCAAAGCACAATCTCAGATCTTATGATTCTGGCACAGCATGTTGCAAAACATTCCATCAACTGTCAGGTAATGTGTATCTTTACTCTGATACTACTGGATGCCACAGCAAATGTTCCAACTTTCTTACGCATTTCCATTCTGTCGATTTCCAGTTAATTTCCCTCATTCAGGCTTCATATTTGCTGAGTGCCTGCAGGTGATTCCATTCAAAGAGCTGCTCAAACACTCTGGCTGGACGGAAACTGCAACTGAAAGCACCCTCTCTGCCTCAGTCACCAGTATGCAGAATTACAGCTCACAGGAAATCCAGAACAGATGGTGAAACATCACAAATTTGTGTAGACAATTGACTCACTAAACTCAAACATCACTTGCAATGTTCCCACTGTTCCACTCTGAAAGAAGAAAAATTACCAATTCTGCGTGTAGTATTTTACAAGTGACTAGGTAGATTGAAAAAACTTCACAATTTGCTACAATAAAAAACAATGTTCTCAGCAGTTTCAGTTGTCAAACAGGCTGTTACAGCCAAATACCAAGTAGCAGTTACAGGTAGTCCTCCATACCATGATACAGTGACAGCGTAATGTAAATCTGTTTGATGCTTACAAAGTCTAGCTGTAGACCACTTGGTTTTTGGTGGAACAAAAGATCCGTTTTGATTGGAATAAAAATCAGTGACCAGATGCCATAACACAGATGGAAATTAATGATGGATCGTAAAAAAGGTAAGGAAAATTCTACTGTGTAGTATATTCATGTGTTCAAACAAAATTTCATATTCTCAACCACTGTTTGTTGACTATCTGCCTTATATGTTTTGGTTGCACATCATTTTAAAAGTCTGAATGAAAACATACATCATATAATCAGTACAACAAGTTGTTACATTGCGTCCACACTAGAACTTTAGCATCTATGGAGATCTTACCATACATAAGAGCCTTTGACATTAAGAACACTGCATGTAATAAGCACTTGGTTATATACCCAATCATCTGTTGCTCACAACAGATGAGTGTAAACTAAATCCTGATAGTGTGTGTGGTCTAATGTGCAGTTGGCTACATGGGTGCACTAGGGAACAATATGTCTAACCTTTCCAAATAATAATTTTACACAAACGTATGTTAAATTACACAAAGATTAAAAATGAAACAAGAATAAAGCTAGCAGACTGTCATATTACAATTGTTCAAACAACTTACTGCACTGTTTACCATGTGAATGATTAACATTTACAATGGTTCAGGAATTGACATCCATTTAAAACATATTTATCAATACATAAGTGTGATAAACTGTAAGAGGATTACATACATGAAATAATAAAATAAAATAAGTAATAAATTATAACTGTTTAAGTGAGTAAACATGGATCCAATAGCATGGTCTAAGTGGTATTGTTCATGAAAAAATAATTACAGTATAGTGGTCCTATGGATAGCTATTATGGTATACACTTCAGTGTTGATTTATCATTGTGATATTATTTACAATTCATTAAATAAAGTGAATTATCAATATGCATTAACCATAATGCCAATACACATTTTATAATGATGCACATCTTTAAAAGTTAATGTATGTGTTTATATAACTATTAAAATGTACATGTGTAAATTTAAAATCAAGGATATAGGGCCAAAGGGGAGAATGTGTGTGTGGGGGGGGGGGGGGGGTGGGGAGGGGGGGAGGGGGAGGGTAAGGAAATAGGTGGATGGAGTTAAATAAGAAAGGTTAAGGGAACATTACCATGCCAAATCATTTGCGTTCACAATCAGGTAAGAGAGGACTCTGAACCATAACATTCAGTGATGTATTTTTACAATCATGAAGTGATTACTGTATTTAATATTATAAAAGGGGGGGGGGGGCAGATGAGAGTATGATAAAAGATGGTTGAGAGGCAGGGGAATGGTAGGTAAGAAAAGTCACAAAGAGTTAAAACAACTTCATTAGCACATATCTAATGCAGTGGAATAATATTGTGATATACAGTAGATGTACTGTGACATTTATAGTGAAAAGTGATCAGAATACTGTCACCGACATAGTGGAAAAATTCAGTTGAATGCACCAAAGGGTGTAATTTGGGGCAGAAATTCAAAATAAAAATATGTAAACCTTCTTGATCTAACTGTCAGTAGAACCAATCAAAAATTAATGTTCAATATTCTTAGAAAAACAACACATAACTATGCCAGCAAACTTGTGCTATCCAAACAATCATACCCACCCCATAGTTTCCCACTTGCCTGCTGATCCTTGTACTCTGCTGCATCTCTACCCCCATATTATCTCAACATTACACCTCCACATCCACCACATCCTTACCTGACCGTGAAATTCACCCTGATACCCATCCTACCAAATCTTCGAGTTCCCTACCACCCTCTCTTTGTCAGGGATCCCTTCCCCTCCACTACTTCCCACCCACTTCTTAAGTCTTATCCCTCTTCATTCTTCCCATATCTGTCCTCCAAACCTCCATCACACAGATATCCTCCCACACACTACTGTGAATGCTACATTTCCATGATAACTTTACCCCTTTCAGTCTAAATGTAATCATCACTTCATTCATCTATGTATCCATTTTGATCAGTTAGCAACACATCACCAGTTTACCTTTTAAATTATGCAACTGCCCACCATTTCTTATATATTTGTGTGGAACATATTATTCATATACCTTTCTCTACATTTTAACTAATCACAAATCAGCCTAGTATATTTTAACTTTTGCAATTGATATCTGTCTTTTTATCATGCAAAGCATTCACTTTTTAGACACCCATAGACACTGTGGTTTAAAATCTTTGCTCTAATGTAGCTGAAGACCAGCAAATTGTATCTGTTGACAGCCCACACCTAACCCCTGTGAGACAAGGTGGGTGAAAGAACAAAAAAGAAAACAAATACACATACGTGTATCATTCTAAGTCTTTGGTGTTATAGCTTCTTCCAAATTTTTTAATAGCACTAATGAGTTTTACCACATTGTTTATACTTTAATGCCTCTATGAGGCTTTAGGCAATATTTTTTATTGCACTAAAAGTTTTATGGACTGAATACTGTAGTAACTGCTGACAACACAACTATCATGTAATTATTCTCCATAGGCAACGCTGTAATCATTAGTTTTAACTGCAATGATAATTTAAAAGGAAAATAGATAATGTTCAGTGTCCTTTCTTAACTCATTGTAAACACAAATAATTTTGAATGCCAATGTTCCTACATCAGAAATAATCTTGGCACAGTAGCTAACATCTCCTTCACTCTTATTATCTAACAGCATCCACCCATTCCCTTCCTCCCACCCCTCCCCCTAATCAACCCCTCTCTATTGTCCAGCCCCTTAATTTTAAATTCACCCATGTGCATTATAGTATTCACATAAATACAATTACTGTTACCTATATCCATCCTTATAAATGTATTCTGTAATTATGGTTAATCCTGATTGGTAATTCACTTTATTTAATGCATTGCAAACAGTATCACAATGATAAGTAGTCAGTGGACCATATACCACAGCAACTGTTCATGACAGCTATACTATAACAATTTTTTTCAGAATGCCATCTGGACTACACTATTATATCAATGTTTACTCGTTTGAACAGTTGTAATTTGAAATTATTTATTTTATTTTATTATTTCATATATGTAATCCCTTTACAGTTGCATACTTATGTGTTTGCAAATATGTTTTAAATGATTGTAAATGGAGGATATATTAATAAACCACTACAAAATTTAATCATATGTATACTGAAATGGTTCTCATAAACAATGCTATCTATCTAGCTGCTAAGTATAGCATATATGTGTAAAACAGCACAGTTAGTTGTTGAACAATTGTAATATGGCAGTCTACTTGTTTTGCTCTTATCTCATTTTTAAGCTTTATGCAATTTATTACACATGTCTGTGAAATTACTTTATTTAAATGGTAGATATTTTGTTACCCAGCACATCCTTGTGGTCCACACATAATACCATACATTAGTTTGCACTTCTCACAACAAATGATTAGATACTATGTACCTCTATGTTTAGTATATGCCATGCTTTTAATGTGGAAGGCTTTTATATATGGTAAGATCTCCATAGATCAGTTCTATTGTGGACACAAGACAAGCATTTGTTGTACTAATGGTAATATTTACATTTTCAAGCAGCCTTTGAAAATGATGTTTAATCAAAGAGTGTAAGGCAGCTACTCAATAAACAGTGTGGCTAAGAAAATTTGAAATTTTGAGTGCACTTGGCTCCCACTTGGCACACTGCATTTTTGCAAATTGTTAGTAGTCTTGTGTGCTTTACAAAATCAAATTTCAATCATCAGAGTCAGTAGACAGCAACACAGATTTCACTACACTGCACATGGAACCTGCAGCTTATCAATCAGAATGATACAGATGAGGCAGTAATGTAGGTCATGGAAGTACATGTAATAAAATTACATAAACACTGGATCGTAAATCAGCAAAATAATTATAATGAATAGTGTACGTTTAAGTTGTGAAATCCTGTGACACTATTTAATTCATTGGTCCCTTTACTGATAACTGTTAGTTCCTTTTACTTTAAATAAACTTTAAGGTGGAATAACTATTCTGTGTTTTGTACAAGAGTAACTATTCCATATTAGGTGCTTTGTCATATTACAGCAGCTTGACAAAGACATATCACTTGTGCCCTTCGTATAGTCAGTCACTGGAAATAACTTCAAACACTGATGACTAATTTAATTTAGAAGTCATTTCCTTTGGCGATAGTTGCTCAGGCTTATACATGCCATTCAGTTGATATGCTGCTACAATGCCAAATATTATTTTAATTTCTTTTCGTTACACATAATAAAAGTCTAGAAACCAACTCAGCAATGTGGAGCCCTCCACACCAATACTGATTCATCATATTCACAACTTCGACAAGCATAAAACACTGTCTGCATTGGCTCCATGTGGGATATGTTCTGTGGCCTAGGAGTACTGTTTCTGACTATTAATCAATACTTTATGGGTACTGGGTTTTAACCTAGTCACTGCTTAAATTTTCAATAAAAATAATCAGCAATGGTGGCCAAAGACTTCCAGAATAAGAATTCACCCTTGTTCTGCTAACAATTTCGCCAAGAGGGTGGAGGAGTGGACAGAGCTCACCACTGGGGTTGGAATCTACCCCTGCACAACAGATGAAACAACAATGACCAATGCCATGTTGCTTCAGATGGTAATGGAAACCACTGGATTAAAGACACATAATGTGTGTCAATAGGATATGTGACCTGTAGTTGAAAGAGTGTCATGGTGGTCTCTCCATTGGTAAAAAAATCCAGACTAGTTTGTAATTGGAATTCTGGGTCAGGACTGCCAAGGGAAAAGTCACTATGAGAAAAAAATCGAATAACCAATAAAAAGGCAACATTATATGTCAGGGTACGGAATTTCATTGGTTTTAATGTGGTAGGCGAGCTCCAAAACCCAAAAAGAGAAATGTCAAGGCTCAAACTGGATATAGTGGAGTTAGTGAAGTGAAATGAGAAAAAGCTAAGAAGTTCTGGTCAACAAGTATAGGTAAGTCAACAGTAGTAGCAAGTGGTGTAACAGGAGTAGGATTTCTTATGAATAGGAAGGTAGGACAAAGAGTAAGTTACTATGAATATGATGATGCAAGTAGAAGAGAGAGAGAGAGAGAGAGAGAGAGAGAGAAGGTATGAGGATACTGAACAGGTAATTTGATATGTAAAGACAGAAACTGATGCTACTCTCATTACCCTTTGGTCTCTGCTACACATGATCTTCTGTCTCCCTTGGTCATGCTGCCTGCTCAGTTGTCTTTCTCTGAGTCCCAAGTCATGTGGACACCCCAAGGAATGGACTGCCTGATCATGTAGCTAGTGCATCAGATACTTACCCCCTATTCCCTTTCATGACTCCAGCTGCAGATATTCAGATCTACATCAAATCTCTCTTTGCCCAAAATTGGAATGACATCTGGTGCTCTGCTGCACACAGTAATAAACTCCACACAATCAAGGAGTCTACTGCAGTCTGGCACACCTCCTTCTGCTCCTCTGGGAGTCCACTGTCATACCATCTATGAGTTGGTCATACCAGGCTTATTTATTGTTTCCTCTTGTGCAACAAACAATACCCACAGTGTGGTTGTGAAGCCAGACTGATGGTATCCCATATGGACTGAAAAAAATCACATGCTGCAATATGCATCACAAGATGAAATATTTGTGTAAGTTAAATGTACCATATGTGAGGCCCACCCTGCTAGCCACACGGTCTAATGCATTGATTCCCAAGTGGGAAGTCATGCCTGACCACAGCATGAATCTACAGAATGGATTGGTGTCACAGTCTAGCATTATGGATGGTTTTTAAGATGTGTTTCCATCTGCCTTGGTGAATGCGGGCTGGTTCACCTTATTTGGCCTCAGTTACAGTATGTCGGCAATTGCTGTGCAATCACTGTCTCCACATACACATACACCGTAAAAGCTCTACCATGCAAACATTTGGGGTTACACTCATCTGGTATGAGACTGGTGCCCGAACAACACAATAACCCTGGGTTCGGTGTGGGGCAGCGGTTGGGTGGAGGACGGCTGTGGCCTGCTGTGGGGTAGTGAACCATTGAGGGTTTTTTCCTGGTCGCCTGAGTCTGCACATTTGTAGCAGTTGCCCTTAGTTTCTGACATAAGGTACATGTAACTTATTCGAATATTTTATCTTGTAATGCCTGTTACATCATGTGATGTAATAAGCCCAATAATTCTGAAGAAGATATTTTTACAAATATTGAAATCATGGTCAAGGGATAGTAAATCTTTATTTGCAACTCGTTGGCTGATTTTTTTTTTTTTTTCAATCTATTCTGAATTACACAGTTGCTGTATTACAGTCATGTTTAAGATTTTTAATCCCATATATTGGTGGAATTCTATTGGCCCTTAGTACTAAGTGTAATCTCCCAGATTCCTTAAATGAAATATTGGTGGGTTCTCTCACTGTATAGTTTGACCTCTCATGACTTTTAGCAGATCCTCTCTCTTCCATGTGCAACTCTGGAACTGCAGGGCTGATGACCTCTCCATTTAGTCCCATACCTCCATCAATCAACTGATGTACAAATTGAACAGTAGAAGTGAAAGCCTGCATCCTTGTGTTACACCGTTTTTAATCTGAGCACTTTGTTCTTGGTATTCCATTGTTATTCTCTCCTCTTGTTTCTTGAATGTATTGTACGAGGGGCATTCAGAAAGTAAGCTCCGATCGGTCGCGAAATGGAAACGACTATGAAAATCCGATAAAGCTTTGCACAGATGTGTTGGGTAGTGTCTCTAGTATAACTCCAGTTAGCATCACGTTGCTCTTCTCATTTCTGAGCTCGCAGTGAGTGCGTAAAGATGTCTAGAAAATAGTGTCTGCCACCAAGTACGAGGACCTGGTGAGAAATTTCGCCTGAAGCTATGCAGCTAACATTACATAACTGTCGTGCTGTTTCGTCTTCACGACAATTCTCAGCCGCATTCTGCAGGGGCAATGAAGATGCTCCTGCATCGTTTTCAAATGGAAATGTTAGATTACCCACAATACAGTCCGCAATTGTCTCCCCCTGAGTTTCATCTCTGGTCGCATGAACCGCTGTCTTTGAAGACAACATTTTGACACAGACAACGAGGTGTAGGCCAGCGTGGAGAATTGGTGGAAAGCACTGGCGGCTGCCTTCTATGATGAGGCTATTGAAAAGTTGGTACAACGCTATGACAAAAGTCTAAGTCAGAACGGCGACTACGTAGAGAAGTAGCTGAAAGGTGTAGCTAATTGTTACAAGTAAAACATTTCTGATGTTCACTGTGGTTTCAATTTGGCAATCAATCGGAGCTTACTTTCTGAACAGGCCTCATATATTAACTGCCTTTCCCTATAGTTTACTCTTGTTTTTCTCTGAATTTTGAACATTTAACTTCATTTTACATTTTCTAACGCTTTTTCAGGTCAAGAAAACCTATGAACAAATCTTTATTTTCCTTTAGTCTTGCTTCATTACCAACTGCACCATGAGAACTGCCTCTCTGGTGGCTTTACCTTCCCTAAAGCTAAATGGAAAAGAAGACTGAACTGCCCACTAAGCTATTCATTATCACTGTATATGTAGCCTTAGAGAACTTTAAGCATATCTCTCCATTCCTTAATAACTTTTGTATCCAACTTTTCACACTGATTCCTCCTGACTAATCTCTTAAACTTCAGACTACTGACCATTACTAAATTGAGATTTGAGTCTACATCTGCTTCTGGCTACACCTTAAAGTCAAATATCTTATTTTGGAATCTCTGCCTGACCATAATGTAAGGTAACTGGAATTTTTCCATATCCCCCAGCCTTTTACAATTATACCACTTCCTCTTGTGATTCTTGAAAGCAGTACTCACTATTACTAAGTGAAATTTGTTGCAAAGCTCAATTAGTATTTCTCCTCTCTAAGTCCTAGTACCAAATCCAATTCTCATGTAGCCCTTCCTTCTAGTCTTTTCCCTACAATTGCATTCCAATCCCACATAACTATTAGCAAAGAGGACAGGGTACACAGGATGGTCAGGAAATTGGAAATTCTGTAAGAAACCAGGAATTGGCTCCCTCGTATTTGTAGAGGGGGAATCCCCTCTTCTGCATGGAGACTGTCAACAGGGCTCGTGCCAAAGGCACCAATAGCCAGATGCATCCCACAATGGTGAACAGGGTCAGGTACATGCAGAATGATGCAGTCTGGACAAAATCAGAGCACAGTAATGATGGAGAACAGTGGCACGGGCTGCACCCCAAAATGCATGGGCCAGGAGGAGGAGAACATTAAGCTTTCACATGAATTTAGTCTTTAGGTGGTGAATATGGGGCAGCCACATCATCTTTTTATGAGAAATAAGGCCTAATAAATGGGACTGTGCTACAACATCGAACAGCTGGTTGCCTAAATGAAGTTCTGGATTGGGGTGTACATGGAAGATGGCCTATGCAGAGGACTTTCAGATGGCGCCTTGGGGCCGGCACTCAACAGATATTACTGAGTGGGAGCTGCACCAGATACAAAAATCATCAATGTACAAGCCCATTGATTGCAATGAGGAAGAGTGTGACACTTAAAACAGAACTCTGTTGGATACTGTTGAATGAAGTGCCAACTCGAACCCAGAAGAGCTGTTGAGAAAAAAAGTCACAGATAAAAATTGGTAGGGGAGCAATGGAAGCCCAAATCATGGATGGTAACTAAAATGTGATGAGGACAAGCCATGTCATATGCCTTATGTAGTCAAAGAAGACCACGACAAGGTGCCAGCATTTAATAAAAGCCTGTCAGACTGCTATTTACATTCTGAGTAAATGGTCAGTTGGAACTTGTCCTTCCCAGAAGCCAAACTGATACAGTGACAAAAGCCCTCAAGATTTGTGTACCCACCACAATCTGAAGCTAACCATCCTCTTGAGCAATTTACAAAGTATATTCATCAGGCTAATTAGGTGGCAGCTGTTGTGAGATACTGGGTTCCTCCCTGACTTAAGCATGGGGATAGCTCTACTATATCACCACTGTGACAGGAAAGCACCTGTGAGCCAAATGCGGTCGAAGACCTTTAGGAGATGTTGCCTCTGTGTATTGTCCAAGTGTTAGATCATCTGACTGTGGATGGAATTTGGGTCTGGGCACATGTCACGTGAAGACGCAAGAGCCTGCAAGAATTCACAACCAGTGAAGGGTTCCTTATAGGGTTCAGCATTGTGTGGGTTGAAACTAAAGTGGAGGAGGTCTGTTCCACTAGGCATTTCTGCTGGAGAAAGATAGTGGGATAGGAAGAGAATGCCAGTGCCATGGGAAAGTGTGTCACAAGGTGTTCTAAAAGGACCAATGGATCAGTGCACAGAGCACCTCGGAAGTTAAAACCCTGGAGAGCTGACTGTCGCTGGTGCTCCAGAAGGCTATGGAGATATGAATGAAACCTGTTATGAAGATGCATACATCATCAAGTAGGAAACATAGCATTCCCAACATTCCTTTTTGTATTCTGATTAATAAGATAATGAGCTTTAGCACAGAGTTGCTTAAAAGTAAGCAGGTTGGCCCATGAAGGGTGTCATTTAAATCACTGCAGTGCCCATCGGTGATCCTGGACAGTGACTACTACACCCTTGGTCCATCACAGTACCGGTCAATGATGAGTGGGACAGCAGTGCCAACAACATGAAGAATAGTGGCAGAGATGCCTTGCATGACTGCATGAATGCAATTCCAGATGGAGGTGTCAAAGTGCATGGCAGATGTACATAAATGCCAATTGGTCCTGCAGAATGCCCAACATGGGGGCCTGTCAGCCTGATGGCAGCAGGGAATGTAAAGTGATAGAATCACTGGAGAGTTGTCACTGTTACAAAGATCAGCCTGGGATGACCAATGTAGGGAAGCCTAGAGAGCAGAGGAGGAGACTGTGAGACTAATGGCAGTAAAGGTGCTATGAGTGGCACTGAAATGGCCAGGCAAATTGTTATTGAGGAGACACCAAGCAAAGTCTGTAATAGGGTGGTCAATTAGGAGACCCCTATTCATTTAAGTGGCACTTACCCACATTGAAGTCCTCAAGGAGGAGAAAAGGGGGTGGAAGTAGCTGTGTTTTGGTAGACGGTTCAAGATAAGAAAGTGGCACAAGGTCAGTGTTGTCTGTATATAATGGAAAAGTACTAGCACACATCAGATGATTTAGCATTGTCTTATGATGTTTTTGGTATTCTGTCAGTATTGCTTAATTCTATACCACGTCATGTGTTGTTCACTCTGCAAAGTGCAAGATTTTACAATATTTATGACTTATCTCTTGAACATCAGACACATGATAAAAGTGGAGGATTTTACACCTTAACAGTAGTGCCCTTGAAAGTATTAGATGCCTTATGAATGCTATTGAAAACACTAGGAAGTATATTTATGGTCAGCTACATTCAGTGCAAGAGGAAACAAAACTTATTTGTCAAGTGTTATAAAGTGTTATAAACTGCAGTTTGTGTGGCCTTGCTATGCTGATTCTCAATCTTGTATTTAATTTAGTTACAAGCAATACCATAAGAATTTCCTTTCACACCCATTGGGGCTGCCCCCAAATCTAAAGTCAGATGTGGTGCTCTGCTGTCACTCACATAGTATACATATTAGTTATCTAGCATAAATAATTTAGCAGTTATACTGTCCTGCTTTAGAATAAATCTATCTTAAGGCACACTGAGCTATTTAAATTCTGCTGTGTGACAAACGACTTGCTTGGACTGTTGATGATTCGGATTGTAGAGACCAAAGGGCGTAGCACCATACAGCTAAGGTGTTACCTTGGGGACTGGTACTTCTGTGTTGTGCCAGGTGTTGATTGGTGACCAGCGTTCATTAGCTTTTACATGTAGTATAAATTTCTTATTGTGGAGTGAGTGTTGTCAATTAGGACCAAATAAACAAATTAAAAATTCACTTGCCTTTGATTATGGCAGAAGCCTAGAAGGGAGAGTCAAGCATTGACATTAATCATAAAATACTTGATTGTGTACTGTCACATGATTAAAGCTTAATCTTTTGACTGTGGTAGCATTATGACTCAGTTTTGAAATTTTTTATTATATGGGACTTGGTGGACTGTAGAGAATTTTTTTTAAAGCCTATAAAATTGTTTAATTTTGTATTTGTGAAATTTTAAGCATAAAATCTTTCAGAATATTCTTGATATAAAATTGTCTTAACATTCGATATTCATCTCAGGTATTGTTTTGCCTTATGTACAAGGCTGATGGAGTTCTGGATGGGTTGTGGTTCTTCTACTAATCTCAGTTATGGGTAGGTGTCTGTGGCCATCACCGGGATAGGTGGTGCCTGTCATCACTTACTAACCTGGTGGCTCTGCAATCACAGTGGAATCTCCACTGTAACTTTCAAAATCATTAAGCCATCTGCAAATGAAAATTTCAGTAAATGATATTCAGCTCAACCTAGTCATTTAATGATCCCAGCCCTCCATTCACAACAACAAAAGCCAATCAGTTAGTTGGAGAAGTTGGAGAAGGTGCTGTTAAAATTGAGAGTCCTAAGGAAAATTATCTATCTGACTGGGTGAAAAAATGAGAGGCGAAGTCTCACAGTAAAATTTTGACTCAAGCACCACTTAAACAATCCAAATACTTGATTAAAGCATGGTGACAGGTGGTTTACATGAAAGAGAGCCAGAGACACCACAAAATTTCAGTTAATTTCATAATGGTATGATAGATCTGGTACCCAATTTTCAACTGTAAAATACTTCCAGGGATAGACATGGACTGGCCTTAACTTACTGGCTATAAACTATAGAGTAAAAATGAAGAAACTGCAGAAAGAAAGGAAATTCATGAGATGAGACCTAAATAAACAGGCAGAACCAGAGTTTGTTTAAACTTTCAAGAAATCATTAGGAAACAACTCAATGATACAGGGAAATGGCTGTTGGAAGGCTTCTTCAAAGTTGACTCGCATTTAAACATGTTGAGGTGTTAAGTAATGGAGTTGCTGAACTTTATTTTTAGTCACTGTAGTATATAATGATGACATTCAGAAAATTTGTAAATCAAATCCATGTCTAATAAATGCACTCTTTATTATTAAACAGAAGTACCATTAGGGAGTAAATGGTTTAGGATTTAAGTATTAGAATTTCAATGTTAGAATGGACAATTTTTAGATTTCAGGTGTAATTCTAAGTAAATGCTGTAGGACAAATTGAATAAAAGTGTGCTGTCAGTCCTGTTTGTGGGCCAGTGCAGTGAGAAAGATTTCTAAGTCCACAGCATGAAGTACTGACCTTTTTGGGTAGTACCAAAAACACAAACTCTGAACAAATGTTCCAATAGTAATTGAATTTCATTCTAGATAATTTAGTCCCATTTTCTTACCAATCAGCAGTCATTGCCTCATCACTATTTCCTATCTGAGGCTAACGTGAGGTTATTCACACAAGGTCAGGTGCTCATATTACACCCATCTGCTTTAACCTGTGATATAACTGTGATGTGGTTTACGATGTCATGGTGAGCCTTGATGTTTTTTACTCTTTGTGTTTGAAGATGGTGTGTCATAGTATTTGGTGGCGCTCTCTTGTACTTGGTGTTTGCTAGTGAGTTGTTTGATATGAACTGAATTTTTCAGGTTGCTATTGGAAGAATATGTGCTAGTTTGCTGGTGAGTCACTTTGATTTTGCATATTGTGGCTGATAGATTCATTTTTATGTTCGGGAGTAGTACTATTGTGTGTTTTCTATGGTCAGAGATTTAATATCGTTTTTCTTTTTTCTTCAGTTGTGAATAAGAAACAGATATTTATGAACAGGTCATTGCTTGTTGCAACAGGTGACAATATGATGGATTTGACAAAGTTCCTACAGTTACTTGGAGTGATGGTGGATGGTTTTTGTGCATGTGTGTGGGGGTGGGGGGAGGGGGAGTAGGGTATTAAGTATTTCAGTGTTTTTGTTTTATATATTATGCATCATATGTGTTTGTTGGCTACAGTTGTTTGTGTACATTGAAATTGGTGATGATGCAGGTTTCATGAATTTTCGGGTTTTCCTTGTTAGTGTGTGGTAATTGTGTTGGATTGTGATTTGTATGTATTGTGGGTACTGATATACTACCATTGGTTTGAATACATTTCTGATATTAGTCATGTGAGTATGGTCTGGTTTGCTGTACTGTGGACCTTGCTTTTGATAGAGTATGTGAAAGTGGGGATAATGGATTTTAGAATTTGAGTGTGTTGCTTTTTGGTACTGTGAGCTTCATTTTTTGCTGCCATATAGGTAAAGTGAAATTTGGTGCATCAGGTTTTGGACTTGTGTGTGAGTTCATGGTATGTAGGGTTTTACATAAGCTACTGAGTGAAATGAAATTTGCAACAAAATGTTTTAGAGTTGTATGTTGGTTCCTGCTATTGAGGGCTTTGCGTGAGCTTTGTAGGTCAAGTGAAAATGGTGGTGTTCAGTTTGTGTACGAGTTACTGGTGCTGGGGTCTTGATGTAAGATATATGTATCATGCAAAATTTACAACATCAATAGTTTTTGTTATTGCAATTTTTTGTGTTAAATTATGAGGATTTAGTGTGCTTGATTTTTGGGTAAATATTTATTCTGCAGTTGTGTCAGTATTCTTACTGACATATTTGGTTTCTCCTGACCAGAACTCCCCCCTCTTCATTTGGTTACTCTCTTAGTTTCATTATGTTGCAGGAGTTAAATACTTCACATGTTATTTATGTTTGTTTGCAGGTGTAATAAGAGATTTTGTGGTCACCATATTGTATGTGCTTGAAATAGAAGTCTATACCACATTGATAACATTATTGGTCAGAACAGGTGGGTGAAGTCATGACTTTCAGTTATGCCAATCTACCTTTTACAGCACTTAGATCAGTACATTCATTTATATAGACTGATTTTGTTCTTTGGATATAGTTTCTGTGTGTTTTGATGAATGAAAAATAATGTTATGTTCCAAGGATCAATTGGTCTTTGGTCATTTGTATCAAAATGGAGTAGATTACATTGGTTTTACACTCTGTGTCTTCTTTGTATTTATGGCTACATACTAACTACTTACAGATTACCAGATAGCTGTTTGGCTGAAAATGAACAATTATGAACTTACTGGTTTCTGTCACTGCTCATGTTACTGTTAAGGAATGTTTACATCTACTTCTTAATAGTACAAGCAGTCATTTTAGTCTTTATGTTACAAAGTTTTTTTTTTAATTTGTCTTCAGACCAGGAGTTGCCAGAAGCAATTCCTATTAAGATTTAAAATTGTTTAAAGGTATCCAACAGCCAGCTGCCTTTGGTTGTATTCTTTAGTTTTTATTTATCATGGCTGGTTTTGAATTTACACATGAGTGATTTACCATCAGATGGTACATATGTATTGCACATTTACAGCATTGTGGAGGATCATGTAGCTATGGCAATATGTGAGAATTAAACATGTATGTCCTGAATGTGGTGAGAAGTATCTACAGTTCACACCTGCCCATTTCTACACAACTCCAACAATGCTGCAAACATGCAATAAACATGTAGCATCTGATGATAGTGATTCAGAACTGTTCATGGTAAATGAAGGTTGAAAAAAATACAAAAGGTAGCTGATAGTAATTTCTGGAAACCGTTATTCATCAGTCAGTGTCCCACATACGTAATGGATAGACCTTAAGGTTTCAAAATTGTGTTGGTACTTGACAAATTATATTAGTGGGAAAATAGAAAACTCTTGTGGCTATTATGAAAACTTTCCTGTGTGCTTGGCAGATTAAGTGACAAATGATTATTATGTTTTCTTCAAAGTTTTGATTAAAATAACTAAAATAACTTGATGGCTGACAAACAACAGTTGTGGTGCATGGTTGATGGTTATATACAACATTCCACATACTTGGAATGAGCAACAGTCACACATGCAATGTAAATGGAGCAAAACATACATTCAAATTATTTTTATTGTTGTCATTGTCAGCAGCAGTGGGAAGTACATTAATGGGCATAATGATAGGGCAACTGTTGGCTCTCCACTTCCCGTGCATCCTACTGTGCTCGAAAAAGTTGTGTGGTGCCTAAACAGTCAGTAATTATAGTGGGCACATGGGTGTCAAGAAAGAAATGCAGTTGGCTGACTCCTAGCCAATGCCACAATTACAGAGCTTTAGTATAGCCATTGTGGATGATGAACTGATACTGTGATTTAAATTGGCATTTATCTGGTAATAAATATGAAATCCATCATCTTTTTATGACTTATACAACCACGAACAGGTTTTTGAGCCACTGCAGGCTAATCTTCAGATGGAGAAGTTACAGGAACATTATGTTGTGGACCAAGTGTAGCTACATGTGTTGCTGGTGCTGCTCATGAAATGACAGAAATTTAGTAATCGGTGACAAAACATTTATGAAGCCAAATTTTTTTTTTATGTTTTAGGTACTTACAGTACACTATCTTGTGGTATTCAAATCAGATTGCTTCTTGTAACATGCATTATTAAGCTATGTACACAAACACAGTATGTAGCTACACCTTCGACCATAGATACCAATATCTATGGTCAAAGTTTTACACTGGCTCACAGGATGTAAAGATTCGATGTTTTTACAAAGAATATGGAAATGAAAAATATTACACTATGCTAAATAATAGTCTTTGGCACAATACGCATTATATTGTGATACAAATGTTACTAGTTCAGATTTTACATTTCAGTAAATGTTGCTAGCTGCATACAAAAGTTAAACAATAGAGGTGAATATTTAATACATAATTAAAAACGTTTTGTAAGTTATGAAATACCATAGTTGTTACACACCAAGAAGAACAAGATGTATGCAGGCAGATGAATTATTGTCAGTGTTGTTTTGGTGACAGGATATGCTGGAAATTCTGGAGAAGAAGTATTGTATTGACTCAGTCTGTTCATTCAGAATTTTTTGGGGTGATTTTAGTCTGTGGATGAAAATTTCTAATTGTTCAAGGAGATCCATATGTAGTCCTTTTTCAGCCATGTGTAGCACAGAAAGACTGTCATTAATATCATCAACAGAGTGTTCATGATGAGCAACATGTGATGCAAAACTGGAATTATGTACGTTTTTGAGTAGAAGGACATCTATATGTAATTTGTAGTGGGTTGAAAAATTTCTCCATTGGGCCTATGTAGGAGGAGGAACAGGAGCATGTGAGTTTGTATATGCCAGAATTTTTATGCCAATATTCTGCAACCTCAACAGCTGTATGAGTTTCACTTTGAACTATGTGATGTCATTGACACAAGTCGCCTTACACAATTTCTTGACAATGTTGATGCATAGGTTAATAAGTTACAACTAGAAATAGAATGTAGGCAAAAGGAAAAAAGGTTTCAGATCTGATCACAAAGAAAAAAAGACGAATCTGTGGACCTTGCAAGTATACCACATAAGTTTTATCATAGAATTGTGAATAACACCGATATAACTTTTAACAGTAATGAGCTGAGTCTACTAAATAAAGGGCTCAGACAACATTGCTCCAAAACTGAATAAGAAAAATATCAAAAATTTAATTATTAGCATCAAAATAGCCTGTGTCACAGCCAAACTAAACCACAACACACTGAATGCACTAGCACATAAAGCAAACAAAATTATAAAGAAAAATCTTATAGAAAATAAAATTTCAAATTCAACCCTGAGTGAGCATATAATACTTGCAAACATCAATAAAAAACTTATTAGTCATGAAGACCTAGTAAGCAGATTAAATAACACAGCAGTTATCATGTACCAAAGATACTACAATAACAAATCCCTTGAATTTTTTGAATCTAATAATATCACTGGACAATAAACTGACCCCACCCAAGAGTACCAATAGAAGCTGAAAAGACTACTTAAAAACTGCAATTTTCTATTGACCAGTAGTAAAGCTCAGTACTGTGTTACAATGAATCCACAGGCCCCTAGGCTAAGATCACAGACAAATATTCATGAAACTGGTTGTCCCATATGTCTAATAGTAAATACAATAAACAGCCCAGGATACAAAATTACCAGGAAACTTCATGATATGCCAAAGAAAAATTACACCTTTGAAAACTGATTTACATTTATTAACAAATTTGAGTTAATCCATTACATTAAAGATCAAATAGTGCTAGACACAGCATCATTTGCCTCCATTGACGTACTAAACCTCTACACCAATTTCTCCTGGACAGACACTCTCAAAATAATACAAAAGACTCTAATAAAATACAAAAAGCTAAGCAATTCAGAAATTTATTAACTCATGATGTTGCTTGAATCAGTCCTTTCACATAACTATTTTTCATTCAATGGCAAATTTTATATGCAAAACAGTGGTCTAGCAATGGGTAACAGCATTGCAGGCTTGCTTGCTGGCACATTTATACAATATGGAACAAGACTTCTTAACACACCTACAATTTACCGAAAAAATTCTGTGTTGTAAAAGATATGTTGATGGCACAATAATACTTTTTAATGGTCCAAAAGAAGAAGTAACTGACCTAGCAGATGAAATGAATAAAATGCATCCAAATACTAAATTCACAGATGAGCACCAGACCACTGAAGGAATTAACATCCTTCACATGGCTATTTCCACTCACAACGACAAGCACATATTCCAAATATACAGAAGACATCCAGCCAGTGATGTTCACATTAACAATACCTCATGCCACCTGAACCAACATGAAACTGCTTTCTTCAGGTCATCTGTAAACCATATGCCCCACACCCCTACCAGTGAAGAAGATTATGTAAAGAAATCAACATACTTAAATCTATAGCCGAAAATAATAGTTATACTGACTCTTTAATAATCACCCTAAACAAAAAAATCCAAAGTAAACACAAGCAACCACCATCACCATTACAAACTAAGAAAGAAAAGCCAAAATTTGTTTGTTTTCCATTCCTTGGAAAGTGACATGTAAACTTGCAAATCTTGTCAGACCACACAACATAAAAATATCCATCAACACTGACAATAAACTACAAAATAAAATTGTTCACAGTAATAGACCCACTGGAGACTCGCATAAAAAATTCTGGCATATACAGACTCACATGCTGCTGTTCCTTCTTCTACATAGGCCAAACAGAGAAATTTTGCAACCCGAAACAAAGAACATATGGGTGCCCTTTGATTAAAAAACTTAAATACGTCCAGGTTAGCATCACATGTTGCTCATCATGAACACTCTGTTGATGGTATTAATGACAGTCTTTCTGTACTACGCATTGCTGAGAAAGGACTACATATGTACCTCCTTGAACAATTAGAAATTTTCATACACAGACTAAAAGCACCCCAAAACATCCTGAATGAACAGACTGAGTCAACTCAACACCTTTTCTTCCAGAATTTCCAGCATATCCTGTCACCAAAACAACACTGACAATAATTCATCATCCTGCATAAATCTTGTTCTTCTTGGTGTGTAACAACTATGGTATCCTGCAACTTACAAAAAGCTTTTAATTATTTATTAAATATTCACCTCTATTGTTTATCTTTTATATGCAGCTAGCAACATTTACTGAAATGTAAAGTCTGTACTAGTAATATTTGTATCACAATATAATGCGTATTGTGCCAAAGCCTATTATTTAGTAAAGTGTAATATCTTTCATTTCCAAATTCTTTGTAAAAACATCAAATGTGTAGCTACATATTGTGTTTGTGTACATAGCTTAATAATGTGTGTTATAAGATGCAGTCTGATGTGAATAACAAGGCAGTGTACAGTAAGTACCTAAATCATAAAAAGAATTTCAGATTCATAAATGTTTCATCAGCGATTACTAAATTTCTGTCACTTCCGTCAGCAGCATCAGCACTGCATCTAGCTACACTTGGTCCACAACATAATGTTCCTATAACTCATCCATCTGAAGATGAGCCTGCAATGGCTCAGAAACATGTTCATGGTTGAATAAATCATAAAAAAGTGACTGGTTTGCACATTTATCCCAGCTAATTGCCAGTTACTTTAGTCAAGGTGTACTGTGGTTGTTAAAAATCTGTTCAAACTGAACTGTGATCTGCACTACCAGTACAAGACAGAAATATAACTTTTATGCAAAATTTGCGTCCTTACCTAGGATTTCACAGAGTCATGTACTATGGTGTGAAGATATTTGAAAAGTTGCCATCTAACATACAGCAAGTAAGTATTTACAACAGCCAGTTCAAAAGAAAATTTAAAACATACCTCACTAGTGACTCCTTCCACTAATTTATCTTAATGCAAAGATTTGAATCCTCCTTTTGCTGGATGTCAAGTAGGGTGTTGTAAACTGTCCTGTGTAATTACTTAGGTTTCTATTTCCTTTATAAAAATACCTGATTCTTTCTAATTCACTAGAACATATTTAACTGGCATAATCAGAACTAGTATTAAGCAGTACTGTGATAGTTTGTTGTTAATGTAGTCTATGGCTTAAGCAATGTTTCTTTTGTTAATGTGTACCTTCACTTGTTCCGTAGCCCTGGAGGTCCGCCTTCTTGATGGGATATACAAGATATGACGAATGAGTGAAAGAAATCACTATTCTTTTGAAAGGGTAATGGTTTATGTCGAGCTTCATTAGTAAATATATATTTTGTGAAGATGCTGTTAGAATGCTTAATGCCTTGAAGAGACACCTACAACACTAGCAGCACTATCTTGAGATGCACATTTACAATGTGAATGGAATACCTTATCAGATAAGCTGATTATATGCTTCACCATTTGGCAACTTAATAATTGCTCAAGTGCAGGAGCTTTTACTCCTAGATACTTCATTTGAAATTAGTTTGCGCCTCATTGGTGACTGAATGGTGTACTCTACATATAAAACTCATGTTACTAATGAGTATGTGCTTCATTCTTTCTCAATTTGGCATAGAGTGATGTTATTCTATTTGTTTGTTCTTTCAATGACTGCCAGGTTTGATCAAAAAAATTTCAATAGTATGCCATTGATTTATTTCCAGAAATGCATTGCAAATCCAGTACCACAACAGAATGACTACAGGACTACACAACCAAATGTTCTCTGCCACCATCCTTTTTTTTTTTTTTTTTTTTTTTTTGGATGGTTACTAAGGACAGGCCATGGCCAATACCCAAGATCATTATTTTATATTTTACCACCTGGTAATACGGGGTGGCACATGGTAAGTCACTTGATTGAATTTTGATCCCACAAGTATACTATTGGGGCAATAGCTTTCAAATTGTGCGCTCAGATTCGTGCAGTTCATGGAAATTATGCCAGATATTGTTACGAGTTCACTGCTTCCATTGTGAGTCTGCCATTTCAGTTTGTTGTGATGGTGGACAAAGGACAGTTGACTGTCACATAAAAGATGAAGATTCTGTTACTGTTCATGGCAATGAACAGTGTTACTTAGACACGGGAAGGTGTTATGTTGATTTCGGCATATGGTGGGCTCCCAGCCCACAGGGGATATGCAGATTACATCAAAAATTTTAGGGTATTGGTTCTATTTTGGAGTGTCAGTGACCGCATGCACATACCATACATTCGCCGCAAAACATTGAAGCAGTTTGAGTGGCTTTGACTTGAAGGCTGAGTAAATCAACAAGAAGAGCCAGTGCCAAGTTGGCAATTTCAGTCGATCTGTACAAGGAATTATTCAATCCGACCTTCACTTGTATCCATACAAGATGACTGTGGCACATAAGCTTACTGCGAGAGATAAGGTGGGCAATCGAGAAAGACCAAGAGGCAGTGCTGCACAACACATGATTTTCTGATGAAGCTTATTTTTACATAAACTGTGTTGTGAACAAATAGAACGTTTGATTCTGGGCATGTGAACTTTAGTGAATAATCCACATGAAAGGCACATACAGGGAGAAAGTGTGCGTGTAGGTTGTGATATCAAGCCATGGAATCATCAGTCCGTTCTTCTTCGATGCTACAGTGACTGGTGAACACTATTTGCACATACTGCGAAACCACTTCTTTCCTCAACTCATGGTCCCATGTCTTCCATTGCAGACAGAATGGTGCATGAAGGATGGAGCATACCCCCATACTGCCAACTTTGTGCTTGATTTCCTACATGAAAGACTTGGCCTTAGGGTATTGTCAAACAGATTTCCAGAATGTTAAGCAGGAGGAGGAATGTGACCACCCTACAGCCTGGACATTAACCCATGTGACAGCTTCCTTTTGAGGTTCCATAAAAAGAAGGTACCACAGAAAACACAAAAATGCAGTGCAACTTAGGGCCATCATTGTGGAGTTATGCCGCACCATTCTAGAAGATTTGTGTCATGCAAATGCACGTGAGTGACTTGAAGACTCTGTAAACCATAATGGCAGTTATATTGAACTTGTGATTCATTAGGTTGTATTTCCAAGCTGTATTCCTTACTTCTACATCAATAAATTACAAATCTTGTCAACAACAGATGTGTTATTCATTACAAATCAGGTGACTTGTTGTGTGCCACCCTGTATATTAATACTGTGGCACTGCCAATAGTAGTATTCTAGATACACTCAGAGAAAATTAAATAGTTTACATTCCACTGTGAAAACCTACTGTCATAGAATGTTTATTGAAATGGATGACACTTGTATCTCATGTGTTGGGATTACTGTTGTAATGAATGTGATGAAAATAACTGCAGTAAAATGAATTCGCTCATTGCAAAAGGAGTTATGTCTCTTAGGCATATTATATTGTCCCATTTTATATGTGTATTGTCCACAATCCATGCTTCCATCCCCACCCAGAGAAAGTAATTACAGAATCATTGCACAATGTTATATGTGGGTATGTTGGAAGGGGTGTGGGAGTACATGCACTTTTGAGAAGAGAGTTTATTGGGCCATCCACTAATGATTATAAGTCCAACGATAATATTTTTTGACTGAGTTGCTTGCATTTGTTCAAAAGTAAAGCTGTGAAAATTATGAAATAAAAAATATTGTGACTGGCTCTGCATGGCATGTAAAATATTTTGTTATAATATATTCAATTATTCAAAATTTATAAAATTTATTCACTTACTACAAACTGTTAGACATCAGCTGTATTAGGTATAGATGTAATACCTGTTAGCGACATGTAAAACTTTCTGCCAGACTGCAATTTGAACCTGCATGTCTTTCTTGCTGTGAGGAAATATTCTATGAGGTTTTGGTTTCGCATTCAGATGTTACTGAACCAGTCTTTTGACTGCATAACTTCCAGCAATACAAAACTAAATATGAAGAAGAAATTATGAATATTTATCTGTCCTAGGAACTTCCCCAAAGATTCATGGTGTATATATTTAGAATGCATTATAATGAGGCAATTGAAACACATTGTCAATGACACAAAGCTTCTTACTTGTTACATGTTCAGTTCTTTTACCTTGATTCTTTCCACATGTCACTTCTTTTCTGTTTTTAATTTCAGATTGGCCAGTTCCTTCTAGATATGTTCAGTTTGATTTGACTTTTTGGATGTGACATGATCTTGAAGAAATAAAATAAGCAGAAGTAGCAACAGTTGCGACCAGAGCTTCATTTGTAAAAAGACACATGCCAGTAGTCTGACCTATCAAGAAGTGTTTTTTTTCTTTTTTTATTAATATCTTAAAACATTATTTTATGCCTTTTTAAATCTGAGGTACCATTACAAATCAAACACTGGTTATAACAACAAAAGCAGTTGTTTGCTTTGGAATAGTGGCACCAGTATCTCTACCTGGAATGTTTGGTCATCTCACAACAATAAAAAATGAAGATTAATGTTTGACAGTGTTATGAAAAGGATAGTTGCTACTCACCATATAGTGGAGGAGCTGTCAAGGCAAGACTGAGCATCATGCACAGCTGCTTGCACTCTGGCCTTGGTACCCAGAGACTGTGGTCAGGTTCGTGTTTGTGTTAATAATGTGTGTGTGTGTGTGTGTGTGTGTGTGTGTGTGTGTGTGTGTGTGTTGTGTTTTGATTCTGATGAAGGGTTGTTTGGCCGAAAGCTTTGTTTGACAGTCTTTTTGTTGTACTTTGTACCAAGCTAACACTTGGTTCAAGAATCATGAAAGAAGGTTGTATACATGGAAGAACCCTGGAGATACCAAAAAGTTTCAGATAGATTATATACTGGTAAGACAGAGATTTAGGAACCAGATTTTAAATTGTAAGACATTTCCAGGGGCAGATGTGGACTCTGACCACAATCTATTGCTTATGAACTGTAGATTAAAACTGAAGAAACTGAAAAAAGTTGGGAATTTAAGCAGATAGGATCTGGATAAACTGACTAAACCATAGATTGTACAGAGTTTCAGGGAGATCATAAGGGAGCAATTGACAGGAATGGGGGAAAGAAATACAGTAGTAGAAGAATGGGTAGCTTTGAGGAATTAAATAGTGAAGGCAGCAGAGGACCAAGTAGGTAAAAAGACGAGGGCTAGTAGAAATCCTCAGGTAACAGAAGAGATACTGAATTTAATTGATGAAAGGAGAAAACACAAAAATGCAGTAAGTTAAGCAGGCGAAAAGGAGTACAAACATCTCAAAAATGAGATCGACAGGAAGTGCAAAATGGCTAAGCAGGGATGGCTAGAGGACAAATGTAAGTATGTAGAGGCTTATCTCATGAGGGGTAAGATAGATACTGCCTACAGGAAAATTAAAGATACCTTTGGAGAAAAGAGAGCCGCTTGCATGAATATCAAGAGCTCAGATGGAAACCCAGTTCTAAGCAAAGAAAGGAAAGCAGAAAGGTGGAAGTAGTATATAGAGGGTCTATACAGGGGTGAGTAGACAACATTCCATTAGAACTACTGATAGCCTAGGGAGAGTCAGGCCTAACAAAACTCTACCAGCTGGTGAGGAAGATGTATGAGACAGGCAAAATTCCCTCAGACTTCAACAAGAATATAGCAATTCCAATCCCAAAGAAATCAGGTGTTGACAGATGTGAAAATTACCGAAATATTAGTTTGATAAGTCACAGCTGCAAAATACTAACGGAATTCTTTACAGAGAAATGGAAAAACTGGTAGAAGCTGACCTCGGGGAATATCAGTTTGGATTCCGTAGAAATGTTGGAACACGTGAGGCAATACTGACCCTACGACTTATCTTTGAAGAAAGATTAAGGAAAGGCAAACCTATGTTTCTAGCATTTGTAGACTTAGAGAAAGCTTTTGACAATGTTGACTGGAATACTCTCTTTCAAATTCTGAAGGTGGTAGGGGTAAAATACAGGGAGCGAAAAGCTATTTACAATTTGTACAGAAACCAGATGGCAGTTATAAGAGTCGAGGGACTTGAAAGGGAAGCAGTGGTTGGGAAGGGAGTGAGACAGGGTTGTAGCCTCTCCCTGATGCTATTCAATCTGTATATTGAGCAAGCAGTAAAGGAAACAAAAGAAAAGTTCATAGTAGGTATTAAAAGCCATGGAGAAGAAATAAAAACTTTGAGGTTTGCCGATGACATTGTAATTCTGTCAGAGACAGCAAAGGACTTGGAAGGGCAGTTGAACAGAATGGACAGTGTCTTGAAAGGAGGGTATAAGATGAACATCAACAAAAGCAAAACGAGGATAATGGAATGTAGTCGAATTAAATCAGGGGATGCTGAAGGAATTAGGTTGGGAAATGAGACACTTAAAGTAGTAAAGGAGTATTGCTATTTGGGGAGCAAAATAACTGATGATGGTCAAAGTAGAGAGGATATAAAATGTAGACTGGTAATGGCAAGGAAAGCATTTCTGAAGAAGAGAAATTTGTTAACATGGAGTATTGATTTAAGTGTCAGGAAGTCATTTCTGAAAGTATTTGTATGGAATTGTAGTCATGTATGGAAGTGAAACGTGGACAATAAATAGTTTAGACAAGAATAGAATAGAAGCTTTCAAAATGTGGTGCTACAGAAGAATGCTGAAGATTAAATGGGTAGATCACATAACTAATGAGGTGGTATTGAATAGAGTTGGGGAGAAGAGGAGTTTGTGGCACAACTTGACTAGAAGAAGGGATCATTTGGTAGGACATGTTCTGAGGCATCAAGGGATCACCAATTTGGTACTGGGGGGCAGCGTGGAGGGTAAAAATCGTAGAGGGAGACCAAGAGATGAATACACTAAGCAGATTCAGAAGGATGTAGGCTGCAGTAGGTACTGGGAGATGAAGAAGCTTGCACAGGATAGAGTAACATGGAGAGCTGCATCAAACCAGTCTCAGGACTGAAGACCACAGCAACGACATATGTGACTCAGTATCTCCATTATGGATTTGTTACAATGTCCAGTTTTATATGTCTTTTGTCAGTTACATCCTTGTTCTCCACCACCACCCAAAGAAACTGACAAAGAAATTGGTCGCATGAATTTTTGTGTGTTGGTGGAGTGTGGTGGGGAGGGGGTGGGGGTGGGGTTGAGACAGAGGGGAAGGTTTGGACTGCTCATATTGGAAAATCTTAGTATTTTTTAATTAAGAAATACCAACCTAATCATGGATCTGCCGCTATAGATTTATCATTGAGTCAGTGCAGCAGAATTAAAAAATAATTTGAAAGTGATGAATAAAATCAGAATATTTTGTAATTGCCTCTGCAGGGGATCTGAACCCTGTCACATTCATCTTTTGTTGTAATATATTCAGTTACACTGAAGTGAAATTGCAGAAAGAATCCACAAGATGAAAGCTCCATGTGTAAGGGGCAGTCAAATGAAAACAGGTCTGATGGGAGAAAAGTAAGTACTCTTTTTATTATTTGAGAACTAATCACCATAATTATGAACATATTTCTGCCACTGTGAGAGAAGATGGTCAATGCTTCCATGGAAAAATGTTTGCAGTTGCCTAAGGAGACACAATTGTGCCCATGTGTGCACCTCCTGGTGCGAACAAACAGATGGCTAAGACTGTCTTTCTTCAGGGCTCAAAAAATATGGATATCCCATGACAGGATATCGGGACTGTATGGTGGTTGTCTGAAGACTCCCCAGGATAAAATCCACAGCTCATGGTCTAGTGGCTAGTGTTGCTGACTCTGGATCATAGGGTCCTGGATTCGATTCCCGGCCTAGTTGAAGATTTTCTCTGTCTGGAGACTGCATGTTTGTGTTGTCCCCATCATTTCATTATTATCATCATTTGAGAATGTGGCTAAAATTGGACTGTGTAAAGATTGGGACATTGTACAGGTGCTGATGACCCTGGAGTTGAGTGCCCCACAAACCAAACATCATCATTATCATACCCAGACAAAACTATGCAGCATAGTTGAAGCAACCTGCTAACAAAATACCTGTCAAGGTGTTCTCCATAAATCCCCAATCTCTCCCCACTTGATTACCATATTTTTAGAGCCCTGGAGAAAGACATTTATGGCTGTCCTTTTGCTCTAGATAACGTGGTGCGTGCCTGGGTACATTTGCTTCCAGAAGCAACTGCAAACATTTTTCTACAAAGACATTGACCACCTTGTGTTACAGTGGAATAAGTGTGTTAACAAATATGGCAATTACTTCTGTATTAATGAATAATTTACTTACTTTTTCCCATCAATATGTTTGCATTTGTAGATCTGTGCACTATGTGCACAAGTGCTCTATTATTTTTTTACAGCATTTTATTTTTTTAATACTGTGTTCCCATCAGAAACATGCAGCTGTATGCTGGGTCAAAGATTTCCCTAAACATAGTAGTTTTTCATAATCCAGCTAGCTTATCTGCAGTGATAAAGGAATAAACTGTAACTTCATAAACACTTATTTAAATGCACCATATTGGATTAGAGCTGTAGGCTTGCTTTTTTGAGGTGGGGGCAGAAGACATGCTTCTACTGTACAGATGAGGAACTTGAAACTTAGCAAGTTGGAATAACTCCATTTGCTCTAACTTTTTTATTTCTTTTTTATATCATGCTGGTAGTAGATGTACCACATTTACATAAAGCACTAAAATTCTTATTTATGTGATGTTTCAGTGAATTCTATATTTATCAGTTTATTTGAGTTCTTCTAATGCCAATGGTAAAGTTAATTTTGCACTGTACATGTTCATTTAAGGGAAATCTGTAATTAACTTTACTCAGAAGCAATATGCTCAGAGACATATCATGAAGTAACAGTTGTTTATTTCCAGAATTACATAAATTATTTGAAAGCCCTCGTTTCACTCTTTCAGTAAACATTTTATTATTTATTCATAATTAAAGTTGACACCACCCAGAAAATAATATTATTATTTGGCCATTTAAGTATGTTTGTAACATCATAACTGTAGCTATAATTTTCTTGCTCAAATTTTTCTGAATTAGAAAGTAGCTATGATTATGAGAGTAATTACAATTAAGAAATGAAGAGAACTACTGTCCTGTGACATTTACAAGAGGATTGGTAAATCCCCATGGCAGTGTGTATGGTATGAATAAAATAATCCACCCAACTTTTTTATTTCCCTAACGTCTGTCACATAAATAAACCCAATTATTACTTGCCTCCCCATAATGCCATTGCCACTAATTTCAACGTTATTCTCTGTATACAGTAATAGGAATTTAAATCCAAGTAATCATTACAGTAACTTCTCCATGCCAGAGTCATGATTAGCTATTTTAATCTTAATATCTCAATGTAAAAGTTCATAGAGAGCACTCATCCATTCCACATTTCAATGTCGAAGTCACTAATACAATCAGATCTTACTTTTACAGTCACTTAGTGTAATTATTTCATGAAGTTGTTTGGAAAATCTGGCTATAGTCGTCCATGTAACTTTTCTATGTTAAAGAGTTAGTAAAGCTTCAGTGACTGAGTTCTTTCAAATGCTATTTCCTAAAGATTTACTTTTTTGTGGATTTGAATGATGACTTCACCAAAGAATCAAGCTGCCACTGTTTAGAGTTCTGTGTAGTAGCTGACTTGGTTTATATGAACTATAAAAATAATTCCTAGCAGAAGTTAATCTTAATCATTGTGTGTTTTGGCGCAAAGAAATATGAAGTAATCACAAGTTTTAATCAATGGTGTGATGTTCATCATTAAAATATTGGATTAATCTCCAATCAGTTTCAGAGAATGAAACTTCAAAAGTTTAGCATTACTAAAGAATAAACAGTAATATAACCAGGCCATGGGCATTCCAAAAGAATAACCAGCAAACCAGTAATGTTACATAGTGTGTTTAGCTTTTCACTAGGGAACTGTTGAATCCATAATTACGAAGAAAAGCTTCCTAATGATGTGGTTAACATAAAATGTGGCTAACCATATAACTAAGTATGAGAGCAGTGCACATTTAAAAAAAGCATTTTGTAAGCAACTTTCTTTCCAACTGGAAAAACAGGGTACCCAAAAGTGCAATACTAAAGCAATACTATTCACTGTGCTCACTGACACTTGAAGTGTTTGTCTCTATTTTATGAAGTGAACAAATCATATGAGGAATAAGTCAATTTTGTAAAGGTTTCTGTTCTTCATATACAAGATGTGCCTGTAGGAATTGCTGTTCACTCAATTTGAAGTTCATCATGCAAATTAAAATTATTAGTGGGTGCTAAACACTTATATACATCTTACAATGAAATTATGGAGTATTCTACATACTAATCAGTGAGTTTATTGAAGTGATGAATGCATAAAAAATAAACACATTGCAAGTACAGGAAACCTTGGCTAAGTAGTGTTGTAGTGCTGAAGGCCAAATAGAAGAAATAAAAAAGTGCAGGAAACCACTCACTGCATGTATGTAACTCTCTGGAATAAAATTATCTTTGACGGGGGAGAAAAATTGAACTCAGTTCGTATTAATCACCAAATGTTTAATTAGTTCAGAGATAAACATCAGAGTTCTAGGATTAAATATAATTCCCTCCTTTTGACAAAGTGGTAGCATGTTCTAATAATAGCACTTCTTTGGGTTAGTAAACACAGTAACAGAACACTGTTGTTGTAAAAGAGAGCAGTAACACTTGCGCCAGATCTACATCCATGAAGGTACTACCCAGCATAAATACAACATGATATGTACCTAAGACAAAGAGCTACAAGAAAGAATTCTGGGTTAAGGAGGTATAATCTTGTGTAGGAAGGACCTCATGCCAGGACATGATACAAGAAAACGTAAAGAAAGATATTTACTTTCACAGTTACTTTTTATTTTCTGTGTACCATTAAGATTAATGAAATATGTGTAATAAGATACATGATCACAATACCATTACTTCAGACAAACAAAAAATTATGAATAGACACAAGTGGTACAATGGCCTGCCAAAATATATTAAGAGCAGTAACTGAAATTTGTTTTAAGGAAAGTTACAAAATACAGATATACAGATTATTAACTTTTCAGTACTATATGGCATAGTTCGAAATAAAAGAACTGTGATTTTAGAATTGAGAGATAGCAGAATCCGAACAATGAATCTTACAGCCCTACAAATGGCATCAGTTGCCCATCTATTGCAGTAAACTATACATTAAATGACATTTCAGTTTCAGATATCACTATGAGTGATTGTCACTTAAAATGAAAAATAAGGTATGTACATTTTATGTACGCATATAGAGGAGACAAAAATTGTTTGGCATTGGCAGTAGATGCTAGTGCTGCCTGTGGGAGCAAGATGGGAAATGGTAGAGGCAGGATAGCGAGCGGCTAGTTGCGGCATTGAGAGGCTATGCTGGGGCTGCGGGGGAACTAGAGTAAAGTAGAGAAGGGAAAAGGATTTTGGAGTGCATTGTTGGAGTAGAAGGTTGTTTAGGGCTGGAGTGTGAGCAGGGAAGGGGATAGGGAAGGTTGAGGTGAGGGGGTGGTGTGGGTGGAAAGAATCCAGTCAGTGAAGAAGTCATTGAATTCAAGCATATCATGTTAGGTGGCATGCTGAACAACTGAGTGATCCCACTGTCTCTTGGCCAGTTTGGTGGTGGGCATTCATGTGGAAACACAACTTGTTAGTAGTAATGATCATGTGGAAGGGAGTCCATGCCTTTGATGGGATGGGAGATGCCTGGGACAGGACTGGAGCACATTGTAGTATGGGTCAGGTTTTGCATCTATTACAGGATAAGTGCCATGGGGCAACTGGTTCGGAGCAGGGGTGGAATAGGGGCATACCAGGACATTGTATAAGTTGGGTAGGCAGGGTAATACCTCTGTGGGACAGGGGACGGGGGAGGCTGGGGGGGGGGGGGGGTTGCGAGGGGGAGGATTAATTTTCATATTAGGACATGATGAGAGGTAGTTGGAACCCTTCTGTTCTCTGAAGTGTCATTAATGAACACTGATGATGACAGAAAAATTGTTATGAGCTATCATTAATGCAATACAAGTCATCCAATCTTAGTGTTTTAAGAAAATTAAATTGTGTGGTTGCCTTAGCCATCAATCAGTATTTACGTCCCCGAGAATATACAGGATGATCATAGTTAAGGTTAAACTTTCAAAACGCTGTAGAAATAACACCACTGGATAGAGTGATGTCAAATTGCAACAGAATATTGTCGGAGAAGAGGGAAAATGTATGGCAGAAGAAAAAAAAATAGTGTGAAAATTAATCAATAGGTGGCTCAATACTTGTCAGAATACATAAATGAAAACACCTGTCATATGCACGACCCACTGAAGTTGGTATAAACAACCAGGTACACAGCTCTTCCTCCAGTTGTGTGTGTGACATTCACCATGACTGTCTCAGTGCAGGATTGTGCTCTGCTTGAAAAGCTGTGTTGCAAGAATGATGACTGTGCACATGTTGCTCTGCAGAAGTTCCTGACACTGAAGGGTTTGAAAAAAGGCATCGGTCTGATGACTGCTGTGGCTCTGGAGAAAATGATTCAGAAATTCAAAAAGATGGGTTCTTTTGATGTGCAACCTGGTAGAGGGAGGAAACGAATTGATTCAATGTCAGTGGAAGGAGTGGCTATAGTAGTGCAGGGGGAGATGAATTGTGGTGTGCAAACATGTGGTGCATGGAGAATTGCCTGAACATTGGACAAACTCGTGAGCATGGTGCGTAAAATCCTATGATACATTCTTCTTTGCTATCTATTCAAAATTACCCATGTGCACGAAATGCTTCCTGTTGACCTGCCAGGGAAAGAGACCTTTGCCTTAGAATTTCTTGCTCACATGGAAGTGGACAATAATTGGCCATGGAAGATTTTGTGGATAGATGAAACCCACTTCCATCTGGCAGGATATTTCCATACACAGAGTTGTCGAATATGGGCAATGGAAAATACACACACAACTCAACCAGTACTACTTCATCTTGAAAAGATCACTGTGTAATGTGGGTTTACAATATTATTTATCATAGGGCCACATCTTTTTGAAGAGACAGGTACTTCCAGTCCTGTTACCTGTACCATCACTCGTAAGTGCTGTTAGTGTATTTTGTGCAGCCACATCATTCCAGCTCTTAACAGCATGGATGGGGTTATTTTTATGCAAGATGGAATACCTCCACACATTGCAAATCCAGTTAAGCAGCTGCTGAAGCTTCATTTTGGAAATGCTAGAATTATCAGCCGCCATTTTCCTGATCACCTGATCTTAATCCATGTGACATGGTTGTGGTGCTATCTGAAAGATGTTGTCTCCAGTGTTCCAACTGCAAACATTGCTGCATTGAAGACATGCATTGTGCAACACATTCTAAACATGACCCCAGAAAACTTTCATCAGTTGTGGAACATTCTGTTTCTCGATTTCAGCTTCTTACAGAAAACAGTGGACAGCATATAGAACATGTTTTGCGCAAGTTACAAAGAAATTTATAATCGGATTTGATTTGGTTTTTGAGCTCAGGATTGTTAAAAATCAATGTGATTGATGCTTTTGATGCGGTTTTTTGCCTCAGGACAATTAAAAACTGATGTGAGTGATGCTTTTTGTGCAGTTTTTGGCCTCAGGATAATTAAAAACCAGTCGACAACTATTAAATTATGATGCTTACAGCACCATCTATTGCTACATTTTGTAACTATTTGTTTTTATTCTGCCATACGGTTTCTCCCTTCTCCAATAATATTATGTTGCAATTTGATGTCATCCTCAGCAGTGGTGTTATTTCTACAGCAGTTTGAAAGTTTAACTTTAATTATAATCACCCTGTATATCCTGTACTTGGACTGTTTTGCAAAAAATAAGCAATTTTCTCCAAGGACTGTGCAAATACTTCATTATTAGTGTCTGGCATACAGTACAGAAACATAGCTATGATTTTGAATGTGGGCTGTAACGGCGCAGCTGCTTCCATTACATTTTCTATGCTTGTATCACCCACGTTAAGGAGACTGTATTGCACAAGTACTGTAAGCCCACCAATGTGCTTTACATGGTCTCTTCTACGATGCCACTTCAGTAGCACTCAGTCTGAAATTATAAAGGGGAAAATCTTAATGAGTACAGGATGGCATTTGCTCAAAAATATACACACCATCACAATTTTGGTTTAACTCTTTCACATATTACCAGAATGAGATTTTCACTCTGCAGCAGAGTGTGCGCTGATATGAAAATTCCTGGCAGATTAAAACTCTGTGCCCAACCGAGACTCGAACTCGGGACCTTTGCCTTTCGCGGGCAAGTGCTCTACCATCTGAGCTACCGAAGCACGACTCACACCCAGTACTCACACCTTTACTTCTGCCAGTATCTCGTCTCCTACCTTCCAAACTTTACAGAAGCTCTTCTGTAAAGTTTGGAAGGTAGGAGACAAGATACTGGCAGAAGTAAAGCTGTGAGTACCGGGCGTGAGTCATGCTTTGGTAGCTCAGATGGTAGAGCACTTGCCCATGAAAGGCAGAGGTCCCGAGTTCGAGTCTCGGTCAGGCACACAGTTTTAATCTGCCAGGAAGTTTCTTTCACATATTGTCTATGAGGTCCTATTGTTGAATGATAACCAATTTCTTAACTTGATAGGAAAAAAATTTGCTATTCAGGACAAACTATAATTATTAATAATAATTTGGTTTGTAAAAAGTATAGTCAGCAAGGACTTTGGAAAAATATATGGAATCATTTTATGCAGCTGCATTGGCACTAACCTGTTTATAGGTACAAGTGCAATATCGAACATCATGGTAGATTATGCAAAGTTCATAACTAATGGGTCAATCAGTTAATTAAGTAAGGCACCTTGTGCATAAAAATTGGAGTAACAGAGGTATAGGTGTCTAGACAAAATCTAACAAGCACAGAGTCAAAATTTGCAACTTAAAATGTGTCTACTTCTGAACTTTAATGATAATTATCCTGTAAGTTAATCATCACTGCCACAGCATGCCAGGACTGACATGTATCAGAGGCCCCATCCCCTATGATACATACAGTTGTAGCTTATCTTCACTGAGCCAATGTTTATTGACACAATATAGTCTTCTTGTTTACACCTAATACATTACTACAATTACCTATTTTATTTTTTAACAATCTGACATTTATATATAAGAATAATCATGAGCCATCACTACTCTTCTGAACAGCACATTGCAAGGCATCCCAGTTATGCTCAATACCCTACATCTTAGGAGAGTTGGGTGGCCAGCGGGTGCTTAGAAGAATGTTCCTGGAGCCACTCCATAGCAATTCTGGATGTATGGGGAGATGCATTGTCCTGCTGGAATTGCCCAAGTCTGTCGAAATGCACAATGGACATGAATAGATGAAAGTGATCAGACAGGATACTTACATACGTGTCACCTGTCAGAGTCAAATCTATATGTAACAGGGGTTCCATATCACTCCAACTACATGTGCTCCACACCATTATGGAGCCTTCACCAGCTTTAACATACCCCTGCTGACATGCAGGGTGCAAAGTTTTACGAGATTGTCTCCATACCTGTACATGTCCGTCCATTCAATACAATTTGAAATGAGACTCGTCTGACCAGGTATCACGTTTCCAGTCATCAACAGTGCAATGTCAATGCTGACAGGACAAGGCGAGGCCTCAAGCTTTGTGTTGTACGGTCATCTAGGGTACAAGAGTCGACCTTGACGTCCAAAAGCCCATATCGATGATGTTTCATTGAGCAGTTTGCACTCTGACACTTGTTGATGTCCCAGTATTGAAATCTGCAGCAATTTGTGGAAGAGTTGCACTTCTATCATGTTGAACAATTCTCTTCAGTCATGGTTGGCCCCATTCTTGCAGGACCTTTTTCCAGCCACAGTGATTTTGGAGATTTCACGTTTTATCTTATTCCTGATACTCACAGTACACTCGTGAAATGGCCGTATGGGAAAATCCCCATTTCATCGATACCACAAAGATATTTTGACCCATCCCTCATGCACTGACCATAACACTACGTTCAAACTCATTTAAAATTTGATAACCTGCCATTATAGCAGCAATAACCAATCTAGCAATGGCACCAAACACTTGTTGACATATGTATTCACCTGTTTGCATATCTCTCTATTTGAATATATATGCCTATAACAGTTTCTTTGGTGCTTCATTGTACAACAGCAGCTAGCTTCTTGGTTGCTCAGAATCAAGATTCTCCCAGCAAAGTGATTTGCTCAGAACCAGACATAAAAAGAAAACACTGTTCCTTTCTTGTTCAAGCAGACCCTCATATGATGACTTCTTTGTTTTCATCCAAATTCTGTATATTTGTTTATTGCAATTTATTATTAATATAATTGAACATTTCTAATAGTGTCCTATTAAAGAAATGTAATTGTTTCCTTTTTCATAGATTTGTCTGTGCATTTGTAGTAGTAACAGTAAATATGAAAAGATGATGAAGGAATATAATACTTAACTTTCAGTCACTGTATAAAGTACTGAAGTCACATAATAGTCCCAGTTAGATGTTATCAACTATTTATCATGAAACAAACTAGAAATATTTTTTGTATGTGGTTGAAAGACAGTGTGCCATTCCCCCACTGTATTTTTTTCAGTTTAGGTACAATATATGTTATGCACTCATGAGGTACTTTATTATCCTGTATGTGCTTTCTGAATTTACCATGCAGTTCGTTTTTATAACAAAAAGTGCACTAAATATGGAATGAATGTAGATATCGTGCTACTCTACAAATCAATATGTTGCATGTAGCCTAAAATAACTTGGCCTCCACACAGAATCAGTCTTGTTCTCAGGCCCAGTTGTGTCTATCTATTTTGTTCCAAAGGAGTGAGCACCTTAGTCTGCAGTAATCTGCTGAGCAGTGTGCTTAGTCCATTATCAGCAGTTGCATTAATTGTTAATGTGGTGATTTTCTTATTACGATATTATCAGTGGTACTGGGATGAGCTGTTAGTATGATCTTTTGCAGACTTGCTAACGGTACCATAGAAGTTCTGCTTTTGAGTAGGCTGCATCTGTTGAACTGCATCCCCCCTACTAGGTAGTGTTCACACACAATGAGACTCCCACCACTTCCACTGCACCCACCCATGCAGTACTACCTGCACAGATATGAGATAACTTATCCTCTCAACACTCTGCTTCCACATTCAGCTTGGCCACAAGCAACCAAGCTGTCACTTCATTGCCTAACCTAGTCCTTGGGTTACAGTACAGATCAGTCATCACAACAAAATGCTTATTCAATCTTGTTATGTCTGTGTTCATTTATGGAGGTAAAGCAGATGTTTACACAACCTGACAATTCATTTGTGTAAGAAAATAAATAGCTTCTGAAATGTAGTGTTACAGAAGAATGCTGAAGATTACATGGGTATACTGGATAACTAAATACATGGTACTGAATAAGTTGGTAAGAAGAGAAATTAATTGCAAAACTTGACTAAAAGATGAGACTGACTGATAGGACACATCTTGAGGCATCAAGGAATTTCAAGGAACTGTCAAGTCAGTTTAATACTGGAGGGAAATGGGTTGACTACTGAAGCAGATTCAAATGGATGCAAGTTGGGGCTTATAACAAAATGTAATGGAAGCTGTGCCTTATTACAAAATGTATACCAGTTTCCTGAGTAAATTTATTACAGTTACAGCCGATGCTTGTAGTAGTGTGACATCCCCATGGATTTGGCCATCAGTACAGATTTTCAGGGTTGCTTCTAAAGGGTATCAAATATATGTCTGTATCTTCATTATTTTCAATTATCTGTTCTCAGATACAGTTACTATCAACAAACATTTGGTATAATTGCCAGTGGATGTAGAACCTTTTATAGCGTATTCAAAAAATATAAAAAAAAAGGAGAACCAAACACCATTCGAACAGGCTTTGAAGCCCTGATGGTACTGTCCAGCTGCCACGTCATCCTCAGCTGTTAGGCATCACTGGGTGCAGACACGGGGGGCATGTGGTCAACACAACACTCTCCCTGCCGTTGTCAGCTTTCATGACTGGTGTTGCTACTTCTCAGTGAAGCGGATCCTCAATTTATCTCAAAAAGGTGAGTACATCATGCTTCAAAACAACACTCCACAGACCTAGATAGTGACCCATCCAAGTACCAGCCAAGCCCATCACCTCTTAACTTGGGCGATTTGATGGGAACTGGTGTTACCATTGCGGCAAGACCATTGGCCAAGGAAATGTTGGTTTCGTTTTAATTGTGTTCTGACCAAAGGAAACTAGGGTGCAACTGCCGTGTACATGTTTCTTGGTGTATTACACAACTTGCAGACTTCATCATGTTTACACAAAAAACAATAGATGCAAAATATTTTTTTATCATTATGGGCTCCTAAAACTTAAGTTTTCTGTACAATATTATCACTTCTAGCAGATTTGTATGTTTGTGATATTTTTTATTTCCTTGTTACAAATTCATTGATTAAAAAAATGTCAATTTAGAAATTGCATTCCATTGAATAAAGAGTATTAGAGACATATTTCAACACAGGAAGAAAGCCTTACAGCATAATCCCTGAAGGTGAAATTTACATCCTTTGGCAGTGCTTTGTCAATGGTGTTACTAACACAGTAAACCTTATGCCCTTGGTCCCTGCAAACCAAGTTTAACCTGGAATATTAGACAATGAATGCTAGTGTAGTAAAATCTCAATCAATACTGTAATGTTTAATACAATTACAATTACACATTTAGCTCATCTTTACTCTCAGTGCATTTCCTTTGCCACAACTGAATAATAAAGCTGTAAAACTGTAATTGTAAAGATCACAGTACAGCATGTAGATATTTTATCAATACTGTACAAATTGCAGAGAGTACTGTTATTAGCTAACAAGAACAGTCACTACATTAACCATTGATGATTAGTATGTTTATGACTTTAATATAGAATAAAAGCAATTCTTCAGAGAATAGTGCGTTAATGCAGAGAAAAATCTTTATATACACATCAAAATATGAGTTTAAAACTCCATCAGAATAATGGCCACAAAGTATGAAACTCAATAAATGTACCAAGAACTGTGTTTAACCTGTTGACAGGAAAAATAAAACTACCTTAAATGCACACATAGTAATACAGTCATTTTTTGAGCACTGCCATATGTACTCTTCCTGCCCATGTAATCTCAAATAAGACATAAATCCATAGTCATCCTTGAAGCACTTAATGGTGCCTCCTAGTTGGCTTTCTGCACATTCCTCATGCATGCATGCACATTCCCAGTATGAACTCATTATTCCAGACAGCTCTCATAGTCAAATTCACAATTACAAATTCTGAATTCAGTCCTTGTAAAAACAAGCAGCAGTCCAAAGTGGCTGAATTACCATATAATGTCTTGAACATTAGCCAATCAGCATCAATATTTGGGCTTAGTCTGACAGGTGTTGAGACAATACACAATAGTTGAACTGGATGTGGTAACTTCTGTGAACTATGTTACTTCCAACAGTTTTGTGTGGGAACAGTCTTGTGTTGATTATATAAAGTTCTGTGAAATAATAGTTAAAATAAGATGCATCTTTAAACTACATATTTCTAGTTTGTTAATGAAGTTGCTTTACATGAGCATGGATTCAGCCCATTTACAATGAGAATTGTCACACTCACTGACGTACTTAATTGGGAATGCTATATTGTTTCGTTGTGAGGAGCATATGATTAGTTGAGTTGGAAGCAGCCTGTCCGCTACTGAAGGACGCCTACCACCTACTGAGCAGCCTACCCCTGGCAACTGCCAGCAGAGTCATGATTGATGCAGGTCAGTGCACAAATGGGTGTCACAACAGCCTTCCAAATTAAAGGTCACTCTCAACAACATGAGAGATGCTGACACCCAAGGTGGACATCCACAATGATCACCCTGAGATGAAAGCCAAAAAGGTAATGTTGGGAAACTGCACAACACAAATGAGGGAGGCTGCTTGAGAGGATAGAGTCATATGAACACAAACAGCGAAGATTGACCAAGCAGTGATAACTAATGAAGTAATCTACTGCAAAAGGTGGCAGTAACAGCAGAAAGAACTGAATCATAATATTAGCATCTTTGAAGAAGATAAATACACAGAAGACTGAGTCATTTGTGAGAGACCATAGCAGACCATTTTTGCTACCATACTAGGAAGGAAAAGATTAGTCCCAGCTAAGGCTGGAACCTGAGAAAAAAACCCAAGGCATTACATTATGTACTTGCCATTTTCTTATATTTTCATCAGTTATACATGTACCATGTATATATTCAATGTTCTTGTCTTTTTTTTTAGCCACATGTATTATGTCTGAGTACAATTTGCAACAGCAATCTAAAGAAATAACTTAAAATGGTAAGATTGGACTAAACAAATTACCCACTTTTTGCGAGAAAAGGGATATATATGCAAAAAAAAATACATTTTTTAAACCCATTGCTGGAAAGGGTAGTTAGAATGCCCTCAAACTGCTTGCTCTTTCCCCCTGATGGAGGAGACAGGGACAGAAAAGAATTATAATGTCCTTACCTTGAATTTTGGGGGGGCTTGGATAGCAGTGGACCGATTTGCATCTGCTAATATTAATAAAAATAAGATACAGTGTTAAACCATGTCATTAAGGACATGCCATACCCATGGTTCCAAATGTGTGTTACTCAGGGAATATAGTTGTTAGCTATTTATATGTGTTACTTCTTTGAGATAACATTGTTTTTTTAAACAGTTAAGAATATCAGTGAATTAATTAACAACCTGTAGGTTGCTGTCTTTACCCCAGTAAAATTACGAAAAATGGCGGAAATAATTTATAAGTTTTTGAAACTTTAGGAAAATATTCATACAGGATGTAGTAGTGGGAAAAAGAAAAGTTCTGTCCACTGGAGGATTAGCGTCTGCCTACCCTGACCCTCAATTACATTTTTTTAACTTTATTTTTCTGTTTTTATGACAAACAGTTCATCTTTCAAAGACATCTATTACGGAAAAAAATATTTCTAGTGAAATTCTGCTCAAAGAAATTCATATTCATGCTTTAACCAAGATAAAATCTCTAGGATTATACAAGACCTCTCTCTGGAAAGCAGAAGTATTGAGTTGTCAATAGACACAAACAAAAGACAGAAAACTTTCTAGCTTTATGATTTATCCTTTGATGACTCCCTGCCGCCATTGGATAAGCAGCTGCAGCAGCAAGTCGTATACTCCAAGCTCACTCATTTGTTACGTAGTTTAATTCTTAATTTCTTTGCGTGTTTTTGGTACTTGCATTGTTTAATTCATATATTTCGGGCGTGTTATAGTATTTGAGAGTTGTAGCATCGTGTTTTAGTACCTGAATAGTGTAAAATCGCGTAGTCTCCTTCCACCACCGAGCAGTGTGTCAGCAGTGCGCAAGTAGCAGCATTACTGCATTTACTAGGCAATCTTGTATTTTAATAAACGTTTCAGTTTTGTGTCGATTTGTTTGCGCTCTCTGTAGATTAGTTCAGACGTTCTTTGCACAACAGTTTTTAGCATGGATAGGGATTGCAACTGCTGTGTTCGGATGAAGGCTGAGTTGGCATCCCTTCGCGCCCAGCTTCAGGCAGTGTTGGCTTCGGTCACACAGCTTGAGGCTGTTGCCAATGGGCATCACTGTGGGGGTCCGAATGGGGGTTTGTCGTGGACGGCCAGCTCATCCCACACATACCCCGATCGGACTACATCTGTGGTTGCCCGGGATACTGCCCGCATTGAGGCTGATCCCTCACCTGTGGTAGAGTGGGAAATCGTCTCAAGGTGTGGCAGGGGGCGAAAGACATTCCGGAGGGCTGAACGGAAGGCCTCTCCAGTTTTTCTGACGAACCTGTTTCAGGCTCTGTCTCAGGCTGATACTGATCTTTGGCCTGACATGGCTGCTTGTCCTGTTCCAGAGGTTGCCCCTCAGTCTGCAAGTTCCGGGCGGTCGCAGAGGGTGGGCTTCCTGGTAGTTGGGAGCTCCAACGTCAGGCGCATAATGGGGCCCCTTAGAGATATGGCAGCAAGAGAGGGGAAGAAAACCAATGTGCACTCCATGTGCATACCGGGGGGAGTCATTCCAGATGTGGAAAGGGTCCTTCCAGACGCCATGAAGGGTACAGGGTGCACCCATCTGCAGGTGGTCGCTCATGTCGGCACCAATGATGTGTGGCGCTATGGATCAGAGGAAATCCTCTCTGGCTTCCGGCGGCAATCTGATTTGGTGAAGACCGCCAGTCTCGCTAGCGGGATGAAAGCAGTGCTCACCATCTGCAGCATCGTCGACAGTACTGACTGTGGACCTTTGGTACAGAGCCGAGTGGAGGGTCTGAATCAGAGGCTGACACGGTTCTGCGACCGTGTGGGCTGCAGATTCCTCGACTTGTGCCATAGGGTGGTGGGGTTTCGGGTTCCGCTGGATAGGTCAGGAGTCCACTACACGCAACAAGCGGCTACACAGGTAGCAGGGGTTGTGTGGCGTGGGCTGGGCGGTTTTTTAGGTTAGATGGCCTTGGGCAAGTACAGAAAGGGCAACAGCCTCAACGGGTGCGGGGCAAAGTCAGAACATGTGGGGACCAAGCAGCAATCGGTATTGTAATTGTAAACTGTCAAAGTTGCGTTGGTAAAGTGCCGGAACTTCAAGCGCTGATAGAAAGCACCGAAGCTGAAATCGTTATAGGTACAGAAAGCTGGCTGAAGCCAGAGATAAATTCTGCCGAAATTTTTACAAAGGTACAGACGGTGTTTAGAAAGCATAGATTGCATGCAACCGGTGGTGGAGTGTTCGTCGCTGTTAGTAGTAGTTTATCCTGTAGTGAAGTAGAAGTGGATAGTTCCAGTGAATTATTATGGGTGGAGGTTACACTCAACAACTGAGCTAGGTTAATAATTGGCTCCTTTTACCGACCTCCCGACTCAGCAGCACTAGTGGCAGAACAACTGAGAGAAAGTTTGGAATACATTTCACATAAATTTCCTCAGCATGTTATAGTCTTAGGTGGAGATTTCAATTTACCAGATATTGACTGGGACACTCAGATGTTTAGGACGGGTGGTAGGGACAGAGCATCGAGTGACATTATACTGAGTGCACTATCCAAAAATTACCTCGAGCAATTAAACAGAGAACCGACTTGTGGAGATAACACCTTGGACCTACTGATAACAAACAGACCCGAACTTTTCGAATCTGTATGTGCAGAACAGGAAATCAGTGATCACAAGGCCGTTGCAGCATCCCTGAATATGGAAGTTAATAGGAATATAAAAAAAAGGGAGGAAGGTTTATCTGTTCAGCAAGAGTAATATAAGGCAGATTTCAGACTACCTAACAGATCAAAATGAAAATTTCTGTTCCGACACTGACAATGTTGAGTGTTTATGGAAAAAGTTCAAGGCAATCGTAAAAAGCATTTTAGACAGGTACGTGCCGAGTAAAACTGTGAGGGACGGGAAAAACCCACCGTGGTACAACATTACAGTTAGGAAACTACTGCGAAAGCAAAAAGAGCTTCACTCCAAGTTTAAACGCAGCCAAAACCTCTCAGACAAACAGAAGCTAAACAATGTCAAAGTTAGCGTAAGGAGGGCTATGCGTGAAGCTTTCAGTGAATTCGAAAGTAAAATTCTATGTTCCGACTTGACAGAAAATCCTCGGAAGTTCTGGTCTTATGTTAAATCAGTAAATGGCTCGAAACAGCATATCCAGACACTCCGGGATGATGATGGCATTGAAACAGAGGATGACACGCGTAAAGCTGAAATACTAAACACCTTTATCCAAAGCTGTTTCACAGAGGAAGACCGCACTGCAGTTCCTTCGATGGCCTTCGATGGCTGACATCGAAATAAGTGTCCAAGGAATAGAAAAGCAACTGGAATCACTCAACAGAGGAAAGTCCACCGGACCTGACGGGATACCAATTCGATTCTACACAGAGTACGCAAAAGAACTTGCCCCCGTCTAACAGCCGTGTACCGCAAGTCTCTAGACGACCGGAAGGGTTCAAATGATTGGAAAAGAGCACAGGTAGTCCCAGTCTTCAAGAAGGGTCGTTGAGCAGACGTGCAAAACTATAGACCTATATCTCTGACGTCAATCTGTTGTAGAATTTTAGAACATGTTTTTTGCTCGAGTATCATGTCGGTTTTGGAAACCCAGAATCTACTATGTAGGAATCAACATGGATTCCAGAAACAGCGATCGTGTGAGACCCAACTCGCTTTATTTGTTTATGAGACCCAGAAAATATTAGATACAGGCTCCTAGGTAGATGCTATTTTTCTTGACTTCCGGAAGGCGTTCGATACAGTTCCGCACTGTCGCCTGATAAACAAAGTAAGAGCCTACAGAATATCAGACCAGCTGTGTGGCTGGATTGAAGAGTTTTTAGCAAACAGAATACAGCATGTTGTTATCAATGGAGAGACGTCTACAGACGTTAAAGTAACCTCTGGTGTGCCAAAGGGGAGCGTTATGGGACCATTGCTTTTCACAATATATATAAATGACCTAGTAGATAGTGTCAGAAGTTCCATGCGGCTTTTCGCGGATGATGCTGTAGTATACAGAGAAGTTGCAGCATTAGAAAATGGTAGCGAAATGCAGGAATATCTGCAGTGGATAGGCACTTGGTGCAGGGAGTGCCAACTGACTCTTAACATAGACAAATGTAATGTATTGCGAATACATAGAAAGAGGGATCCTTTATTGTATGATTATATGATAGCGGAACAAACACTGGTAGCAGTTACTTCTGTAAAATATCTGGGAATATGCATGCGGAACGATTTGAAGTGGAATGATCATACACTCCTGGAAATGGAAAAAAGAACACATTGACACCGGTGTGTCAGACCCACCATACTTGCTCCGGACACTGCGAGAGGGCTGTACAAGCAATGATCACATGCACGGCACAGCGGACACACCAGGAACCTCGGTGTTGGCCGTCGAATGGCGCTAGCTGCGCAGCATTTGTGCACCGCCGCCGTCAGTGTCAGCCAGTTTGCCGTGGCATACGGAGCTCCATCGCAGTCTTTAACACTGGTAGCATGCCGCGACAGTGTGGACGTGAACCGTATGTGCAGTTGACGGACTTCGAGCGAGGGCGTATAGTGGGCATGCGGGAGGCCAGGTTGAAGGAACCGCGGAATTGCTCAACACGTGGGGCGTGAGGTCTCCACAGTACATTGATGTTGTCACCAGTGGTCGGCGGAAGATGCACGTGCCCGTCGACCTGGGACCGGACCGCAGCAACGCACGGATGCACGCCAAGACCGTAGGATCCTGCGCAGTGCCGTAGGGGACCGCACCGCCACTTCCCACCAAATTAGGGACACTGTTGCTCCTGGGGTATCGGCGAGGACCATTCGCAACCGTCTCCATGAAGCTGCGCTACGGTCCCGCACACCGTTAGGCCGTCTTCCGCTCACGCCCCAACATCGTGCAGCCCGCCTCCAGTGGTGTCGCGACAGGCGTGAATGGAGGGACGAATGGAGACATGTCGTCTTCAGCGATGAGAGTCGCTTCTGCCTTGGTGCCAATGATGGTCGTATGCGTGTTTGGCACCGTGCAGGTGAGCGCCACAATCAGGACTGCATACGACCGCGGCACACAGGGCCAACACCCGGCATCATGGTGTGGGGAGCGATCTCCTACACTGGCCGTACACCACTGGTGATCGTCGAGGGGACACTGAATAGTGCACGGTACATCCAAACCGTCATCGAACCCATCGTTCTACCATTCCTAGACCGGCAAGGGAACTTGCTGTTCCAACAGGACAATGCACGTCCGCATGTATCCCGTGCCACCAAACGTGCTCTAGAAGGTGTAAGTCAACTACCCTGGCCAGCAAGATCTCCGGATCTGTCCCCCATTGAGCATGTTTGGGAGTGGATGAAGCGTCGTCTCACGCGGTCTGCACGTCCAGCACGAACGCTGGTCCAACTGAGGTGCCAGGTGGAAATGGCATGGCAAGCCGTTCCACAGGACTACATCCAGCATCTCTACGATCATCTCCATGGGAGAATAGCAGCCTGCATTGCTGCGAAAGGTGGATATACACTGTACTAGTGCCGACATTGTGCATGCTCTGTTGCCTGTGTCAATGTGCCTGTGGTTCTGTCAGTGTGATCATGTGATGTATCTGCACCCAGGAATGTGTCAATAAAGTTTCCCCTTCCTGGGACAATGAATTCACGGTGTTCTTATTTCAATTTCCAGGAGTGTATAAAATTAATTGTTGGTAAGGCGGGTACCAGGTTGAGATTCATTGCGAGAATCCTTAGAAAATGTAGTCCATCAACAAAGGAGGTGCTTACAAAACACTCGTTCGACCTATACTTGAGTATTGCTCATCAGTGTGGGATCCGTACCAGATCGGATTGACGGAGGAGATAGAGAGGATCCAAAGAAGAGCGGCGCGTTTCGACACAGGGTTATTTGGTAACCTTGATAGCATTACGGAGATGTTTAACAAACTCAAGTGGCAGACTCTGCAAGAGAGGCGCTCTGCATCGCGGTGTAGGTTGCTCGCCAGGATTCGAGAGGCTGCGTTTCTGGATGAGGTATCGAATATATTGCTTCCCCCTACTTATACCTCCCAAGGATATCATGAATTTAAAATTAGAGAGACTAGAACGCGCACAGAGGCTTTCAGACAATCGTTCTTCCCGCGAACCAAACGCGACTGGAATAGGAAAGGGAGGTAATGACAGTGGCACGTAAAGTGCCCTCCGCCACACTCCGTTGGGTGGCTTGCGGAGTATAAATGTAGATGTAGATGTAGAAAAAAACAAAACAAAACACTCTCTTCCTCCCCCCCTGCTCCCAGCTAGCGTCACAGTGTCACTGCTATTTTGATTATGATTTTGTGGCAGGTGGACTGATTGTGGTGGGGTAGTGTCACGTGGGGCAGGTGAAGGGATAGGGAGGTGGGAGGCAGGTAGATGAGCTGGTAATGGGTAGCTAGCAGTTTGGACGGGGATGGCCAGTTTGCTGGCTAGGAATGCTGGAGGGAGGGTGGCAGGTATATGTGCTGGCACAACTGTAGTGGCAGGTGGGAAGGGGAACATGCTGAAAGTGACTTAAGTTGGGTAGGGTGACAGGGCAGAGGGGGCAGCAATTGTTGGGTTTAGGGTGTGGGGACAGCAGGTTACTGTAGGTTGAGCCAGAGATGATTTCAGAAACAGATAATGTGTTGTAAGGATAACTCTCATCTGTGTGGTTCAGAATAGTTATTGTTGGAGGGGGTAATGGTTCTTTATTTGCGAAACCATTACCACCTGCCAACCCTATTTTTCTATACCATAGATTAATGAATACTTTTCTATGTAATGTCTCATATTTTTCACTCTATTCAAATTTGGTTTCATTTTTATATGTATGTACGTCAATAATTTGGGATGTTGAAATCGATATAATATCTAGTGTGAATATCTTTGTACTTATTGTTATCTTTGATGCTGGTTTGTGACTTTTGGTGCAAAGCTTACAGAGTAGTCAAGTTTTTGTGTTGAATATGAAAAGTCTTGATTTTGTGTTGGAAATGAAAAGATGAGTCTGAGTTGTGGACAATGAAAAATGTTGTGAGTTTTATTAAGAGCAGTAACAGCTGCAAAATTGTATGATGAAGTAATGTTTTGAACATGTGAAAGTATAAAAAGTTTAATAAATGTGATTTTTTGTGAAAAGTGAGTGTCAAGAATTATTTTCAAGTGACCATTATTTAAAAAGTATGAAGCACATTGCAATAAAAAACATAAATCATCAAATTAATCATGAAAGATTGTCTTCATAAGTTCTTGAAGTCAGCATAATTAACATCTGAGTGCCTTTCAGACCGACAGCAATAGTCATGCTGCCTAGACAATATTTTTAATCATGAGCCAAAGCCAGAGCATGATTGTTGTTGGATTGCAAATACAAGATAAGTGATATTATTGTTAATTTTCTACAGTGACTGTAATCAATTTATGTAGCAATACCTGCCACATTAAAGACCTTTCAGTTGCACAATGAAAAGATCATACTTTGAGTGCATGAAATGATAATTTTTGAACTAATTAACTGTTAGTGGAGGTATTATATATGTGGGGGCTCGTCTGGGATCTCTCGCATACTAATTGGAAAAACTAACTGAAGTAATGTTTCAGGAAATAAGTGCTGTGTTGTGGTGTAAAAATTAAAAATATGTAAATGTAAACAATCAAGAAATAAATGGGATGCATTTACAAAACTGAATTGGATGCAAAAATGAAAACAAAAATGATGATAGGATAGAGGAAAAAAATAAAAAAATAAACAATAGAAGAGTTTGATGGAGAAGACATTGACTGTGAGATAAGTGCAAACTAAAAAACCTTATTAATATTTATAATTAGACATTGTCATTAATATTATTCCTTTTTTTATTAGCAGTGGAGAAAGCTGAAGTAGGGGAGGAAACAATGGGGGGCGACTGCAAAATTGAAACTAGACTTACTTTTTGAACACATAAACAATTTAAAAATTGAAGTGAATGAAAATTTAAATAAGTAGTTAACTGTAATTAAATCAGAAATGAATAAAAATTTAGCTGTAAGTAAATGAGATATGGCCAACAATACATCAGTAATAGATGAGGTCAAAAATACATTGGAGGACAATTAAAAGCTATAGAGTCAAGGGTTGATAAGACAGAGAAAAAATTGGTAGGTCTTGAAAATGAATTTGTTGCAGAAAATAGTAACAGAGTCAAAGAAATTCAGGAAATTCAAAATGAAAACAGGTCATTAGAAGCAAAATTAGGTAACTGGAAAGCCAACAATGATAGTGCAATCAATCATGTTGAGAAAAAAGTCAATAATTTAGAAACAAACCTCACTACTAAAGTAGATAGTCTAAAAACCAAGATAACCTAAGTTGAAGAAAATATTGTTACTAAAAATTTATACAATCAGGGACCAGTGTGGTCAAACATACTAGTGAAAAGTTTTCCTTGTGATAATCTACACTCCTGGAAATGGAAAAAAGAACACATTGACACCGGTGTGTCAGACCCACCATACTTGCTCCGGACACTGCGAGAGGGCTGTATAAGCAATGATCACACGCACGGCACAGCGGATACACCAGGAACTGCAGTGTTGGCCGTCGAATGGCGCTAGCTGCGCAGCATTTGTGCACCGCCGCCGTCAGTGTCAGCCAGTTTGCCGTGGCATACGGAGCTCCATCGCAGTCTTTAACACTGGTAGCATGCCGCGACAGCGTGGACGTGAACCGTATGTGCAGTTGACGGACTTTGAGCGAGGGCGTATAGTGGGCATGCGGGAGGCCGGGTGGACGTACCGCCGAATTGCTCAACACGTGGGGCGTGAGGTCTCCACAGTACATCGATGTTGTCGCCAGTGGTCGGCGGAAGGTGCACGTGCCCGTCGACCTGGGACCAGACCGCAGCGACGCACGGATGCACGCCAAGACCGTAGGATCCTACGCAGTGCCGTAGGGGACCGCACCGCCACTTCCCACCAAATTAGGGACACTGTTGCTCCTGGGGTATCGGCAAGGACCATTCGCAACTGTCTCCATGAAGCTGCGCTACGGTCCCGCACACCGTTAGGCCGTCTTCCGCTCACGCCCCAACATTGTGCAGCCCGCCTCCAGTGGTGTCGCGACAGGCGTGAATGGAGGGACGAATGGAGACGCGTCATCTTCAGCGATGAGAGTCGCTTCTGCCTTGGTGCCAATGATGGTCGTATGCGTGTTTGGCGCCGTGCAGGTGAGCGCCACAATCAGGACTGCATACGACCGAGGCACACAGGGCCAACACCCGGCATCATGGTGTGGGGAGCGGTTTCCTACACTGGCTGTACACCACTGGTGATCGTCGAGGGGACACTGAATAGTGCACGGTACATCCAAACCATCATCGAACCCATCGTTCTACCATTCCTAGACCGGCAAGGGAACTTGCTGTTCCAACAGGACAATGCATGTCCGCATGTATCCCGTGCCACCAAACGTGCTCTAGAAGGTGTAAGTCAACTACCCTGTCCAGCAAGATCTCCGGATCTGTCCCCCATTGAGCATGTTTGGGACTGGATGAAGCGTCGTCTCACGCGGTCTGCACGTCCAGCACGAACGCTGGTCCAACTGAGGTGCCAGGTGGAAATGGCATGGCAAGCCGTTCCACAGGACTACATCCAGCATCTCTACGATCGTCTCCATGGGAGAATAGCAGCCTGCATTGCTGCAAAAGGTGGATATACACTGTACTAGTGCCGACATTGTGCATGCTCTGTTGCCTGTGTCTATGTGCCTGTGGTTCTGTCAGTGTGATCATGTGATGTATCTGACCCCAGGAATGTGTCAATAAAGTTTCCCCTTCCTGGGACAATGAATTCACGGTGTTCTTATTTCAGTTTCCAGGAGTGTACATCCAGTTCATTTCCTGCATCATTGTAAGGATAATTTTGTGCCAGGCATGTCTGATAATTTAAAAATCAAATTTGTAAAAAATTTCTTGAAGGAGAGGCTTTATCTTGGGAAAATCAAAATTTTGATCAGTGGGAAACCTTTGCTAGTTTTGAAAAAGGTTTTAAACAAAATAAAATCTACATTTTTAAATGGACCTATTTTTGAAGGAGGAGTGGGCACTATGAAACCATTTTGTAGAGATCAATTAAGAAAGCTGATACACTTAGACAAACCTTTTGTTGAAATGTCACAGATAGATGCTCTTAAAAGAAGATTACCTGACAGATTACATTGGGATTTGGTCCACACACCTGATGATTCTTTAGGACAATTTTTAAAGAATGTAGACAAAATGGATAGGGCTTTGGAAAGGGGAAGTGGGCAAAATTTTAATAATGATGAACACCAACATTGGGGGGGGGGGGGGGGGGGGGGGTTGTACTCAAATAGATTTGGAGAAAGAAGGGAACACAGAAGAGACAACAGGCATGTTCAACAAAGGGGAAATAACAGGGATTATAATGGAAATGAAAGGGATAGAAATTTTGGAAATAGGAACAGGTGGGAAGACAGAAACAGAGGGTATTCAAATTTGAGGCAAGATAACAGAGAAAACAGACAGGGAAACTTAGGGCCACTCCAAGGAAATTTAATCAAAATAGGACCTACATTGACAGTTGGGGAGAAGCAAACAAGGGGAAAGGCAGAAATGTAAATTACTATTACCAAAAACCAGTGAAAGACAAACTAAGTGCACACCACAAGTAACAGACACTCATGTTTAGTACCAAGTCAACACTTTAAATTTTGATCAGAAATTTTGGAACACTATGAGGTAGAGTAATCATGGTGAAAATAATAAAGTAACACTATTGAAAACAAGCCAGATGAGGATATTGCAGTTTTGTTAGAATTTTATGATTGGGTTGAGATTGACATCCAAAGTAACATCAAAGTATCTCATGAACATTACAGTTCTAATTTAAATAAATTATTTGATGAATGTGGAGAGCATTGTAAGAATAATAAAGTGAAACCTAATGTAACTGTCAGTAGGATGCATGAGCGAGAAAATTTCGATTTTGATGAGAATGTGAATGCTGATGCTGTAGTAGAGAATATTATAGAGGTAAGTAATACTGTGGTTATTGGTGAACGTGAGTATCAGGTGTTGGTTGAGATTATTCCAAGCAAAGTGGTGAAGTTGTGTGATGATGATGATTATAATTGTAAGGATAATAAGGTGAGTGTGACGTGCAATGAGGAGGTTGATATTCATGCATCTGAAGAACAGGTAAAATTAATCCCATGTAATAAGTCTGAGGTTATTGAGAACTGTAATGTTATGTCTAACTGTAGTGTGAAACATTTAAACCAATAAATAAATTTTGAAGGAAAGGGTGAGAAATTTTTAAAAATATTATGTAGTAGTTGTAATCACAAAACAGATAGGGAAGTATTTTGGAACTGTCTAGATAAGATCTGGAAAACATTATATCCCCACTGGTGGCAAATAATGAAAAGTAATGAAAAGTTATTGTATACTCAACCTGTAGTATCCATGGAAAATGGTAATGAAAGTGTTAATGTGTGTGTACAATTATTGAAAACTAATCAGGGAAATAATGAGGGGAATTTTAAAGAAATTGAAAGTGATCTGTTACATTCAGAGAACAGGTGGAAGAATGTGAATTAGGATCTCCTTATATTAAAATTAAAGTGAACAATTGGGAAGGCAAAAGTCTCATTCACACAGAGAGTCCTATTGCAGCTATTTTGGAAAATTTTAGGGACAAGATTAGAAACAGTGATGATTTTGTTGAAGCACCTGTGATGGGAGTAAGGATAAGGGGGGCCACAGGAAAGCATAGCAAGGTTATTAAAAGTCAAGTATTTTTGTCATTTGAAATACAAAATGTAAAATTTGAATGAGGAAGTCTTATAATACCAAACTTAGAAGAAAACATATTATTTGGTATGGACTGAAGGTAAGTGCTGCCTTTAGCTGCAATGAAATGAAATTAATTGTTTGTGAACCAAAGAGCAATATTACTTTTTGTACACGGATAAGCATAATACAATGTGAAAATAATAATGTTAGGAAGGTTATAGAGAATTTGTATTTATATGATGATAAACCTGAGTAAAATTATCCTAGCCAAAATTATGAAAAATTAGTCAGATGTAAAGTAGATGAAGCAATCAATCTGGACACTCATCAAAAGAAACAGTTAAAAAATTTACTGTGGGAATTTTGAGATGTATTTAGTGAAAAACCTGGGAGAGTAAAAGACTATCAATGTACCTTACATCTTAAAAATCATGAGCCTTTTCTTCTTTAAACCTTACAGCATACCATTTTCAACGAGGACAGAAGTTGAAAATGAAATACAATAAATGGAAGCATGGGGGATAACTGAAAGAAATGACAGTGATTATAATAATCCATCGGTGGTGATTTCTAAATGTGGGGGAGGTGTTAGGCTAGTACTTGACTCTAGGCACTTAAACAAATTTTTGAAGAGAGAAAATGACCATCCTGAAAACATAGATGAGCTTTTGCATAAATTTGAGTGTGTGAAATTAATGAGTAGTTTGGATTTAACCTCAGGTTTTCAACAAATTTCTTTGGAAATAAATTCTAGAAAGTACACTGTATTTCTGTATGGAGGTAAGAGTTACCATTATTGTGTTGTGCCATTTGGACTTACCGTCTCTGTAGCTGAATTTATTAGGGCATTGGATCTTGTTGTGGGGGAAGAATTACTGTCAAAGCTTACTGTATATGTAGATATCATCTGAATTTCTGGAAAAAACATGGGAAGAACATTTTGAATTGCTAACAGAGATATGTGAAAAATTGAGGGAGGGGGGTATGACTTTGAAATTGGAGAAATGTAAATTTGGGGTAAGTGAATTGAAATTTTTGGGCCACGTTATTACTGAGAAAGGGATTGAACCTGACAGGGAGAAAATCGAAGCAATAGAAAACTTTCCTATTCCTAAAAACAAAAAACAGTTAACAATTTTTTTGTCTTGCTGGATTTTACAGAAAATATGTCAGTACTCAAGTTATGAATGCTACTTGTTTATGTGATTTATTAAAAAAGAACACTGAATGTCAAAAAGTGTTTGATGAAATAAAGAAACCACCTTCACAGAGAAAAATTTCATATCAACCAGACATGTCTTTACCTTTCTGCTTGATGACAGGTAGTAGTGACACAGGACTAGGAGCACATTTATTTCAGGAAAAGGTTGTGGGAGATCACATTGAATATTACTCTATTGCATTTGCAAGTCGAGTATTCCAAAAGTATGAAAAACTTACACTGTCACTGAAAAGGCACTTTTGGCTATACATTGGGCTTTCAATAAATTTAAAAATTATCTGCTTGGACACAAAGTAATTGTTTTCTCTGACCACAAAGCTTTAAGATATTTACAAGAGTGTAGGCTATACCACAGTAGAATAACCTGATGGGCTTTATTCTAACACCATTTCAATTATGAAATTAAATATATTAAGGGGAAGGAAAATGTAATAGCTGATGGTCTTTCTAGATCACCTATTGGGCTAAATATTGAAAATGATATAGGAAATGATGACAGAAATTTCAAAATTATATACTTGAGAGGAATAAAAGAGGAAGGGGAAATTTTGAAAATTTGTAATGACATTAGAAGACACCAAAATGATGATGAGAATTGGAAACTAGTAAAGAGTTATTTGGGAGTTAAACCAAAAGTGGATGAGTATTACAAGGTACACAAGGGAATTTTGTTTAGGAAATTAAGACCAGATTTTGATGATTGGAAATTATGCTGGCCTGAACAATACATAGACACCTTAATTAAATATGTACATGAAAATTTTGGACATTGTTGAAAGTTTTGGACATTGTGGTTCTACTAAGTGCATACAAAAGTTTCAAGGAAACATATATTTCTACAATACTGCTAGAAGAGTGAAGAAAAAGTTAGCAACCCATGACCAGTGTCAGAGAGTGAAGGTTAGTAATCAAACTTGTAGAGAACTGATGCAAAACATTTTGCCTAACCAAAATTTGGAGCTAACAGCCTATGACATCTACAGACACTTTCCCAAGTCAAAAGGAGGCTACTGCTATATTTTTGCGATTGTTGACATATCTTCCAAATTTATCAAATTATATCCTTTGAGAAAAGTTGCTAGTAAACAGATCACATCTAAACTAACAAGTGATTACTTGAAGAAGGTAGGTACACCACAAGCAATATTATATGACAACAGATCACAGTTTACATCAAAAGTGTAGAAAGACTATGTTGAAAATGCAAACGTAAAACACATTTTGATTTCAGTTTAACATCCATCTAATAATCCTGCAGTGAGATACATGAGGGAGATAGGATGCCTTTGTAGAACATATTGTAGCAAGAGTCATGTGTATTGGATTGAGTATGTGAATGACTTTCAGGACATAATGAATAGTTTGCAACACACATCCACTGGCTTTTCACCATTTGAAATTATGTTTAATAAAAGACCTGCTAGTTTCATTTCTGAGCACATAGAATTTCCAGTATGCGAAATTTTATCACCATAGAAAAGAGAACAGACTGTTAAAGAAACCATCAAAAAACAGGGTGAATATACAAAGAAAAGACATGATGCGAAAGGTAGGTTTTTTCATTTTGATATTGGGGACTTAGTTCTAGTAAAGATGAAAGAGAAATCTAAGCCAATGACCTCATAATTGAAGAAATTTTTTGAAATTTATATTGGACTATTCGAGATAAAAGAAAATCCTCATCCTAATGTTTACAGATTAATTTACCCAAAGTCAAGAAAACTATTTGGATTATGTAATGTCACAGAGCTGAAACTATATATATGTCTGATGCTTAAGATGAAATTTGGTAGTTTTGATAACCTGGATAATAATTCAAAGAGTTTGGAAACACAAGGAAAATTTTTCATGCTATGCAATACTTATGAAATTTATTTACAATCATGTGTCACGAGGACTGCATATAGTAATGAATTTTATTTACTGTTGGAAGGAGGTACAGAATACTGATTGTTTTGACTACTTATTGCCTATTGGACCATTTATTGTAGAGACATACTTGGTTACACACTTTACTTTGTTTGTGTATTATGACATGTACTATATTTGTTGTATTTTGTGCATATTATTAATTGGATATGTTATTAGATATATAAGGATATTATGATATTTATATTTTCTGTGTGCATTCTATTGGTTTAAAGTACTTGTGAAATGCATCTATTGTGGTAGTAAGTTGAGGGACTTATATCTTGCAAAGTTAAAAGTGATGGACAGGTGTTCAATTTTGTCATACTCTGCTATTGATTGGATAAGTTGTCATGTACATATGCTTAGTTCTACATTTATTTTCTTCTTGTGCTATACCATTTGTATTTTATACACTACATTATTTTTGAATTTTTGAGCCTATATGTTAGGATTGGGAGACTAAAAACCAATTTACAGGTGAAAGGAGTTTATGGTTGAACCCTTGATGAGGAAGCTATGGAAGTTTTATTCAGGTTAATATGGACATATTTTACCTATTTCATTATTAATTTCACAATTGACAAAAACTTCTCATACTGTGGAACAATTATATATGACATTTGCTCATTTGATGATGGAAAAGTTGTGGTGTGGTAGGAGATGAATTTTAATCTAAATTGTGTATTTATAGATAGTAAATAACTTGTTCTATCTATCTATTGCACTTGCTAAGTCATTTTTCAATTTTGTGTTCCATTATGACAGACCACTAAAGACTTTTGAATGACAGGAACATGATGTAAATAGTAGAATTATGTATCTTTTCTAAACCTCTTATGATTTTTGCTTAGTGATGTGTACTGCTAATTATAATTTTATGTGACTTGCAGGAACATTTACCATACAATATGGAAGAACTTAGAGAAAGACCCTAGAAAGGCATAAGTAAAAACTTATTTTATTCATGCGCTATATTCAGTTTGCTAAGTGAAGAATCAGAGATTGGACATTATCTGATTTAAGGATAATGTATTGTTGGTACATGATTGTGGAGTGATTCCAGCACTTTGTGCACTGTAAAGATAAGGTAGAGAGAGAGAATGTTAAGTAAGATTTTCATACATGACTTATTGATTGGCTATGACATATAGTGTGTGTTCATATTCTCTGCTGTAGCAAAGATTCAGCAATTATTTAAAGACTCAGTAACACTGAGCAATTTTCTCTTCTCCTTTGTATATAATGTGTTGTAGATTATTATTTTACATCTTGATGTCTATGTGCACTGATGAGATAAATTTGAGTGGAGGCCTTTTGTAAAATTTAGTCATTTGTCATTTTGAGAGGCTATGCCTAAAGTAATTTTCATCTGTTACATTTTATTCTTGTCTGTTGTATCAGTGTCCATACCAGTACCATATCTTTCAATTATTCAACACAGACCAACAAATATGATTTTTTTTTATTTTATTTGCAAACAGATTAATTTTTCTCTTCTTGTAACACCTGAGACACATAGGATAAGTAACTTTTTCTTGAGTAATGTTCTACTGTAAAAATTTCATATGTTATTTTTGTGCTTGCGAAGTTTTACACATGTGTAGAACTTTAGTCAGAGTGACCTTATTTAACATTTTATTACGCTATTAGAATTTTTCATTTTTTATGTGTTTGTGTGCTAGTTAAAGCTAAAATATGTCTAGGTATAATTTTGTATTTATACTGAAACTCAGACTGCCATGATGTCTTTATGTATACCTGTATAGGAATTGGTAATGGACTGGGAGGTAAAAGTTTGGTGATTTTTCAGGTTATCTACCTGAGAAAACAAACCCATCTGTTTACAGAAGGATCTGTACCCAATGGAAAAACATATGGACTTGTGCATAAATATGAGCACATTACCAAGGAAAAGAAATGGTGTAAGAAAGAAATAGTGTGCTAGGTGTGAAAAACTGGAAGTATGTGAGTCTTAATTACAATATCTAGAGGAAAGTGTGAAAGACATGATATCTGAAAAGAGAAAAGTGACACTGTAAAAACAAACTGAAAAAGCAACAGTGACCAGTATTTGGTATACAATTATGCACACACCAGACATTATCTCAAACCAATAATTTTTATAATGTTATAATATGATTTTAAATAGTAAAATAATTTTTTTTTAAACATATTTGCATAGAGACACCCAATACCATGTAACTTGTGTGTGTGTGGTGGAGGGAGGGGGGAGGGGATGTAATGGTTCTTTATTTGCAAAACCATTAACGCTTGCCAACCCTATTTTTTGATAATGTAGATTAATGAATATTTTTTTACGTAATGTCTCATATTTTTCACTCTATTCAAATTTTTTTTTATTTTTATATGTATGTATGTCGATATTTTGAGATGTTGAAATTGATATAATATCTAGTATGAATATCTTTGTACTTATTGTTATCTTTGATGCTGGTTTGTGACTTTTGGTGCAGAAGCTTACAGAGTAGCCAAGTTATTATGTTGAATATGAACACTCTTGACTTTGTGTTGGAAATGAAAAGATGAGTCTGAGTTGTGGACAATGATAAATGTTGTGAGTTTTATTAAGAGCAGTAACGGCTGCAAAATTGTATGATGAAGTAATGTTTTGAACATGCGAAGGTATAAAAAGTTTAATATATGTGAATTTTTGTGAAAAGTGAGTGCCAATAATTAGTTTGAAGTGACCATTATTTAAAACCATATGAAGCACATTGCGATGAAGAACATAACTCATCAAATTAATCCTGAAAGATTGTCTTCTTAAGTTTTTCAAGTCGGTGTAATTAACATCCGAGTGCCTTTTGCACCAACAGCGATAGTCATGCTACCTAGACAACATTTTTAATTATGAGTCAAAGCCAGAGAGAGATTGTTGTTGGATTGCAAATACAAGATAAGTGATATTATTGTTAATTTTCTTCAGTGACTGTAATCAATTTATGTAGCAATGCCTACCACATTAAAGACCTTTTACTTGTGCAATAAAAAGAACATACTTTGAGTGCTCAATGGGATAATTTTTCAACTAATTTATCTGTTAGCGGAGGTATTGTTATAAGGGGAGGATCTATATTACCCAGGTTGTGAATCAGTCATAAGAATCAAGCATTTTATGTTCAGCTGCATGTTGTGCTACAAGTATGGTTTACTTTGCTTTTGTCCACAGTTTGGGGGTGGCCATTCATTGTGGTGGACAGCTGGTTAGTAATCATACAATACTGAAATCTGTACAGTGTTTACACCAGAGCTGGTAATGACAGCTGCTTTTACAGGTGGCCCAGCCTCTGATGGGTTAGACTAAGCCACTGATGCAGCTCGAGTAGGAGGTGCTGTATGGGTGGATTAGGCAGATATTGTACTTTGGTCTGCCATGTGTATATGATATCTGTGACAAGCTATTGAAAGTGGGATTGGCATAAAGATACACTAGGAAGATTTGTAGGTTGGGTGGGCAATGAAACTCCACTTTTAGGATGGGTGTGAAGTATCTTAGGTAGGATGTCCCTCTTTTAGGGCAGGAAGAGAGATAAAGCCCTAAAGAACAATATGGTTCACTTGTTCCAGTCCAGGGTGACAATGGGTGAAGAGGGGGTGCTCCTTTTAACTGATTCTTGGGTATGGTGGGAGGATTGGGGGGGGGGGGGGGTGAGGATATGGCATTGGAAATTTGTTTGTGCACTAGATTGGTGGAATGTTGCTGTCTGAAAAGTCCTTTGTGAGACCTTCAGCATATAGGGGAAGGGGGTTCTCCTCAGAGCAGATATGTCATACACAGGTGGATAAATTGTATGTAGGGGGATTTTTTTGTGGAAGGGATGGCAGCTGTTGAAATGCAGGTTAGTCAGTTTGATGTTGACTGAGGTGTGGATGGAGCCATCAGAGAGGTGGAGGTCAACTTCCAGGGAGATGGCACATTGTGTAGAGGATGACCAGGTGAAAGAGAAAGAAGAAAGGGTGTTGAGGTTCTGAAGGAATGTGGATAAGTTGTCTTGATCATGAGTCCAAGTCATGAAGATATAGCATCAATGAACCTTAATCGGACTAGGCTTTGGGAGATGGGCCATAGAATATTTGTGGAATGAATCCATAACTGTAATATTCAGTCAATTTGTCTTCTAAGCATTTTATAGTCATTGTACCTAAGTCTAGGAGTCATTCATTGACTTTCTGCAATAAATCATACAATGAAAATTGGGATTTCACTGAAGAATCTAGAAAATTGCATACTTCTTGCAAAGCTGCATCAAGCTTGGTACCTAGAGAGGCGACCCCCATTTCAAACAGAGGAAGGGTTTGACACTAATTTAGCATAGCAGTCTTAATGATAATAGTCTTCTGCAGCTACTGAACACAAAGCATTGTTGATACGTTGAGCAACTTTTCTAAAAAAAAATCATAATCATATTACTCTGCTTTCTCAGCCAGTGTCCATTTCAGAGTTAATTGTATCATTGCCATCAACATCTTAGTGAAACTCTTGTGAGTAGGGTTCAGTGACCAGGAAACATGCCTAAGATCAGCCAGATGTGTGTCAAAAGATGTTGAAGAGGTCTCCTGTCACAGCACTGAATAGCAAGAGAGACATCAAGTAGAAATTGAAACCCTGTCACAGCATCAGGTTTAGTGCAACAAATAAACAACAGTGGTGCTATCTTTTTGCTTGCTCATCAGCATACTCAGTTATATATGTGAGATGACAGTGTAAACTTTCACATGAGCCCCCCCCCCCGCGAACTCCAAATCCACTCCCAAAAGTCTGGACATGGGGCTCACCAGCCATACACCATGAAGTGAACTGTCCTTCACCATCTCTCAACCACATTATTTACATTTACAACATCTATGGCTTAAGTTAAATAATCAAGTCAGTGCCCCCAACTAGACATTTGCATTTCAAGTCACAGAAATTTTGTCATTAATATTATCTTGTTAAATACACAGATGCACAATCCCTATTAAGAAGTTATTTCTCCCAACCTTGTTTGAAGAAATAAGTAAATTATTTCCAAGATCATCCTAAAATAATGGACTTATTGGATCAGAAGACTTGCAATTCTCACAACTTTTGCTCCTGAAGCATTAACCAGGTAAGTAACATACCTGTAAGATTTGTTACATTATGTTGAACTATATCCATCCAAGACAAAAGAAGTTACTTCATTCTTGTAGCTATATGTCTAACTCATTTGATGGCCTCCGATAAAGAGTTAACATCATTGTACCACGCAACTGATAAGCAAACACAACCTACTCCATGATCTTTATCTCTCTCATCGTAATGTTACTGGAAACTTATTACCTATAGACATACAATTTCTGAAGAAACAAATACAACATAACTGACTTTGCTTTTGCATAAATGCAAAATTTTGCACAGGCACAGGTCATTGTTGTGTGGAGAGCAGTCCTTGTAAGAAGATTTCAGCTGAAGGAAATTGAAATGATCTCTTCAATGACAAACTGTTTCTCACTAGAAAATGGTGCATCAACATGGATATGTCTTGGCAATGATTCACAGTGCATCACTCCACCAATTATTGATCCTCCTTCCAGCTTCTCAGCCTCCATACAGACAAATAGCCTCATGTAACCACCAAAGCTCCAGTTACACATTATTTCAATCTTTTGCAGTTATGTAGAATTTCCTTACTTTTTTTACCTTGTCTGAATGAGCACATTTTTTTCCACCTTCATCTGCATTGTAAGGAAATGAAAATCCATCATTCTGGCAGAAACAGCTGTGCCACATATGCCAGCTTAAGAAAACCAGGAAGCCAAGTTGAAAAATGGGAATGAATAATAGCTATGAAATCAAACTTACTATACTTCAACTGCCACATTTTATTTTATTTTTTATTTTATTTATTTTTTTTAAATAATTCTCAAACATGCTGATGAACAGAAACTGTAATGAATTACAATTAAGAAGAAAACTTGTACTGTGAAAAAACTGTGTGTAGTGTAAGCCAACTTTTGGTTAAAGAACCTGTCAATTTAATAACAGTTTCAAGTTTATGCCTGCAACAAATTTCCTCTCTGTTTATTTTCACTACTAATCATTCATTCAGTTTGAGACAACATTCAGTTGCCTGCTACACAGGCACAGATCCAATGCAAAAAGCCTTGAGCAAGACTGTGTCCATCTTGATGAGGATCACATAGTAAGAGGTAAGCTCCACTTCTGGCAACATATCCATTGCATGTACTGTCTATTGGTAGAAACCTGATAGTCTGTCCCTACTACTGTGGTCAATGGGATATTAAACATTAATCTTCACACAATGGAAAATCCATTATGTAATAATGACAATATTATGGAAAGGGTAGTTGCTACTCGCTACATAGTGGAGATGCTGAATGTATGTCGTCTAATTGTGAGAAAGGCCTGTGTGGCTGAAAGCTTTGTTTCACAATCTTTTTGTTGTGCCTAACCGTGAATCAGCATCTCCACTATGTGGTGAGTAGCAACTATCCTTTTCATAATATTGTCAAGCATTAATCTTTCTTTTTTATTTCTGTGAGATGACAAAGCAATCCAGGTATAGTTACTGGTGACACTATTTTAAAGCAAACAACTGCTTTTTTTGTTATAACCAGTACTTAATTTGTGATGGTATAGCACAGTGATACCTACGATGAGAAAAAAAACATTAAAATAATCTCTTAAGACATTAAAAAATAAAAACACTCCCTGGTAGCACAGTACTAGTACCTCTTCTTTTTTACAAATCAAGCATTGGTCATAACTGTTGCTACTTCTGCTTGTTTTATTTCTTCAAGATCATGTAATATATAAAAGGTTAAACCAAACTGAACACATCTAGAAGAAAACTATGTGTTCATTTTTGTAGCCTATTATGTACTCTCACTGACATCAATCCGAAGTTAGAAGCAGAGAAGAGGTGATGTGTAGAAACAAACCAAGAAAAGGAACTGAACAGGTGACAAATAAGGAGGCATGTATCATTGGCAGAATGTGTTACAATTAGCTCACTATACATTATTCTTAACATATACATTGTCAATCTTTGATAAGGTTTCTAGGACAGATAAATATTCAGAATTTCTTCATCCCATTTATGTTCAGATTACTGGAAGTAATCAGTCAAATGAATGGTTCAGTAAAATCTGACTGTAAATCCAGAACTTCATGGAATATTGCCTGGAAATAAGAGGAAAATGGAGGTTCAAGTCGCAGTCCGGCAGAAATTTTCATATTTCACTCTTTGGTATTACATCTATACCTAATACAGCTGATGTCTAACAGTTTGCAGTAAGCAAAACAATTATGAATAATTGAATATATTGTCACATAGAAGAACGTGTTACTAGATGAATGATGAACACTAACTTCATTTAATGAAGGTTTATTCAGCACTTGCACGTACAAGAGCGCGGAGTGAACTGCCTGTGGCCAGAACACACAGCGCTACTCTGCTTTTTCTGTGACACTGTTCCCTCCTTACGAGAACAGCATCTTAGTGTTACATCCTTCTAGTCCAAGAATGAGTCATTGGTTCTGCATACTCTGACTCCTGATGACTGGTGCTCTCCTTGGCGGTGATCTTCTTAGAACTTCTTTTGCCGCTACGCTCCTTATCACCTTTCCGCTTGTTGCCTGTCGCTGGAGGTTCGAATTTACCCTGGGTTGCAGGATCCTTATAGGACTTCATTAGAAGGACATGGATTGTATCTCTGATCTTTCACCGTCGTGTGTCAATGTTGAAATTTTCAACTTCATAAGTAACATCAGACAACTGTCTTACTACCTTATAAGCTCCAAAGTAGCGCCTGAGGAACTTCTCAGAGAGACCAACCATCCAAACACGAGTGAAGATCCAGTCGAGGTCATCAGGCTGGTAGAGAACAGTGCAGAGGCTCTCATCATACCTCCGTCAGTCCTTTTCTTGAGCCTTCAGCATGTGGAGTCAAGCTAAATGCCAAGCTTCCTCAGCTCTGGTTAACACCTGGCTGATGTAATCGGAAACACAGTGGTCATCATCATAGTTGCCTCATGCCCCTGCACCAGGAAAAATGGCATAAATCCTGTGGTGTCTTGCTTGGCGGCATTGTAGGCAAACCTCACGAAAGGTAACACCTGATCCCAGTTGCTCTACTCAACATTCACGAACATTGATAGCAAGTTGGCCATTTCTTATTAAGGCATTCAGTAAGCCCGTTAGTTTGCGAATGGTAGGCAGTCATCATGTAATGAGTAATGTTGCACCAACAGTTTATCTCTGTCACAAAATTCGATTGAAAAACTTTCCCTTGGTTCATAATTAATGACCTTGGGGCACTGTGTTTTAATACAATGTCTTCCATCATGAATTTGGCTACCTCAGATACTTCGGCTGTTTTCAGAGCTTTTGTAATGGCATAGCAAGTCAGACAATCAGTGCACACAATAATCCAACTATTGCCACTAGCAGACATTGGAAATCGTCTGAGGAGGTCAATCCCAACACACTGGAAAGGCATTTTGGATGGTGGAGTTGGTATTAGTTGGCCAGGTGGTTTCTGAGGAACTGCCTCTCTCCTCTGGCACTCTAGACACTGTGACACATAGTGACAGACATTCCTAAATAAACCTGGAAAGAAAAATATCTTGTGAATTCTATCATTTGCCTTAATAAATCCTAAATGTCCGGCCTCAGGTGTGTCATGGAATTTCTGCAGAACATCTAAATGCATTTGTTTAGGAATCACTGTTAGCCACCTCTTTCCAAATGGATCAAAGATGTCTTGCGAAACAATCCATTAACTAGCTTAAATTTTCCTTCCACATCCTCTGTCCGATTTAAGGCAAGCATAATTTGAGATATCTTGGCGTCCTTCTTCTGATCAGCAGAGAGATCCTGGAGTGCAGTGAGACAGTCACTATCTTCATCAAAGTCTTGATGGTCTTGCAGAGGGTTTCTTGAGGGACAAGTGGCATCTTGGTGTTTTCTTCCACGTTTGTACACTATGATAATGTCACACTCTTGAAGATGTAGGGCCCACCTGGCGAGTAGTCCTGTTGGATCCTTAAGACCTGTCAACCAACAGAGTGAATGATGGTCTGTAACAACTGTGAACGGCCTTCCATAGAGATACTGTCGAAATTTGCACATGGCCAGATCACAGCAAGACATTCTCCTTCTGCAGTTGAGTAATTTCTCTCAGCTTTCATAAGTGTGCTAGAATCATAGGCTATAACCTTCTCTTTTCCATCCGAAATTTGGACCAGAACAGCACTGATCCCATACCCATTGGCATCTGTGTGCAGTTCTGTAGGTGCCCTCTCATCATACAGACCAAGTACAGGGTCAGGCATCAGAGCTTTTCTCAGCACATTGAAGGATCTTGATGAGCACCACCCCAGACAAATTTAGCATAAATTTTTAAGAACTCTTGGAGTGGCCTGGTTTTGATAAAATGGCAGTAATTACAACATAACCTGAGGAAGCTTCCGACACTTCTAATACTTTTAGGAATAGTACATTCTGTTATAGATCCCCACCTTTTCTGGGTGTGGCCCCACACCTCTGTTTGATGTAAGATGTCTAAGTATTTTGATATCTTTTGCTCCAAAGAGACACTTTCTTGGATTAAGTTTCAGTCTGCCTTGTTGGAGACACTTAAAAACGACCCTCAGTCTTTTTATATGTTCATCAAATGTCTCTGAGAACTCTATAATGTCATCAAAATAAGAAAGACACATCGTCCATTTCAGGTGACTTAGAAGATTATCTATCATCCATTCAAAATTTGCTGGTGCTTTACACAAACCAAACGGCATTACCTCAAAATCATACAGGCCCTTATGGGTGGTGAATGCAGTTTTCGCACAACCAGCCTAATCTACTTTGATTTGCTAGTATCCTGAGTACATGTCCATGGTTGAGAAAAACATAGCCCCCTTCAGACACTCTAGTGTATCGTCAATTCGTGGGTGGGGTAAACGTCCTTTTTAGTTATCTTATTAATCTTCCTGTAATCAACACAAAAGCGCCAACTGCCATGCTTGTTCCTGGCACCAACCACAGGTGATGACATGGGCTTTGCAAAGGCTGAATGATGTCATTCTTCATCATTTTTTCTACCTTGTCATGAATTATTCAACATTCCATGACTGGCACATGTTATGTTCTCTGGCTTATTGGTTGATGGTCACCAGTGCTCATCTGGTGCTTCACCTGTGGGTTAAAGCATTCAGAGAAGTCTTGAAGAACAGCAAGTAGCTTCTTTTGTTGTTCCTCAATGAGATCTGGTGATAGTCAAGCTAGAAGATCTTGTCTCATAGTGGTAGTGCTAGTTTCGCCCACAGACTTGGCATGGGAGGTTTTTTATGATACTCAACTGTTCTTCAATTAAAGGCTCAGCATTTGCTATGCACGTGTATCTCAGAGAGATCTGCAGTTCTCTATCCACAATTCACTGCATCCGGTTTAAACAAGATGACAGAAACTGGGATGGCCAAGTTATTCATCAGTGGTATGCTTCTCTTACATTCCACTACAAGATCCATGGGTTGATGCATGACATGACACATGACAGTTACTTTTCTAATGCTGACAGCAGAAATGATCACTTCATCCAGCACACAGTCTCCACACACTCGAATGTGCACCTTCCTGTCAACTGTATCTCATCTCATCTAGCATAATCTTTGAGCGACCACAATCTATAACAGTCTGAGAAGCTTTCAAAAGTCCCATCTGAGAATGACATCATAGCTACACTCTTGCAAGATGATGAATTCTAAGGGCTGTGTATGGCCACTTATACCCACACGAATGGTACATCTTCCTGTAGGTTTTACATATTTCACGGTTTTCTGCAACTGGTGTTTGTACTTTTCCAAAATGACTGAATATGATGCTCCAGAGGCCACAAGAGCTTCGTCTGGTCAGACTTCCATGAAGATATTGACTTAGTTTCTTATCATTTTTGTAGTGATTGACGGTGGAGAATTTTTCTTTTCAGTGGCCTCACCTCCAAGGAAGGTCGCACCCTCGAGTCTTCCATGTTGCGGGAGCTAGGTGATCAGCTGTAGCTTCTAAATGGTGATGGAGACCTTGATCGGCATGTTGGGGAGTGTCTTCTCCAGCAGCTAGCTTGCAGCAATGATGACCTACATCATCCTGCACCCACTTCTTCTTGTTCATCTTCGTTGTCCTGGAGTTGCTGTCAGCTAAGATCGATCTGCTGTCTTCTGTCACAGGCATCATCAAATATCCACCACCTTTCTCGACAACAACGCATCACATATCCTGGTCGTCCACAGTGGAAACATACTGGTAGGTTATCCTGGGTCCTCCAGGTGTCAGTCTTCCTTGGTGCCCAAACAGGTTTCTCATGTGGCATTGAAGGAATGTAACTGCACCTTGGTCTTGACTTTTTCACCATTTTAAAGGGAAATGAATGATGACAGATTGGGTTCAATGTCTGTTCCGCTTCCTCCATTATGACCTCTTGAAGTGTCTCAGTTTTCTGCTCGCCTTGCAATCCAAGTGCCTTCTGAACTTTCTGTCTCACTAACTGATGAAGAACACTTGTGAAATCAGTTGCTTCCTCCTTCACATACATTGATAAAATGTTTGGGAGATGTTAAAACTTTTTGCATGTAATTTTTTTTAATGCATTGTCTCGATATACTGGCACCATTTTATGAAGTTGTCTGCTGTAAAACTTCCTTAGGAGTAGGGCTTGATACATATCCTCAGCAATACACTTCGTGAAGTGTGCAAACTTATCTTCCTCCTTCATTCTAGGATCCATTATTTTACACGGCTCCAAGACATCTTGAATGTAGGATGCTTTAGTTTCTCCTGGTCACTGTGTTCCGTACTTTAATTTTTCTTCAGTCTTGCATGTCTCTTGTTGTGCATTGCTGAAATACTTGTGCAGTCTCACCTGGAATACTTCCCAGCTCGTCAACTTTTCCTTATTGTTCTCATACCATTTTTTGGCAGTGCCCTCCAAGCAGAAAAATACGTTAGCCAAGCACAAAGTGTCATCTCATTTGTTAAATTTGACTATATGTTGATATACCTTCAGACACTTCTTTGGATCTTCGCCACCATCACCAGAGAACCTGGAAGGATGTCTCATGTGGTGGCACACAACTGCTGTCATCATAAAGTCATCTTCTTCTTCTGTCTCTGATAGATTGCGATCTGTTGAATATGGCTTGAACTCGGGCTTCTCACCATGTAAACATCGGCTCTGTCGTGCTCTGATGGGAGCCATAGAGTCATCAATAATGTGTGCTATCACAAGTTCCAATACCTACCATCTCCACCAGAATAATGTCACTTAGAAGAAGGTATGACTAGATGAATGATGAACACTAACTTCACTTAATGAAGGTTTATTCAGCACTTGCATGTACGAGGGCATGGAGCGAACTGCCTCTGGCCAGGACACATATGGTATATATACAGTTACAGAACATCCCAGTACAATTGTTCATGACATTTGTGGATCCATCTAGAATGTACTTGGACCAAATAAAGAAATTAAAATTTTGCAGTCCAGATGAGTTTTGAGCTCACGACCCTCCATGCTACAGTTTAGTATAATAACCACTATGCCACTGTGCTACTAACTTTTTTCTGCAACAATACTATAATAAAACATTCAACATTCCACGCAGAGCCAATAACAAAATATTTTATTTCCTTGGCCCTATAATTATTAGTGGATGAAGCAATAAACTCTTCTGAATGGTGCATGCACTGTCCCCCTTGCAACAAACACACACACACACACACACACACACACACACACACACACACACACACACACACACACACACACACGAGCGCGCGCGCGCGCGCACACACACACATGCACACACACACACACACACACACACACACACACACACACACACACACACACACACACACATGATGTAACATTATGCAATGACTCTGTAATTACTTTCTCTGGGTGGGGATGTGGAGGGCAGTATGGATTGTGAACAACACACGTATAAAATGGGACAATATAACATATGTAAGAGACATAACTCCTTCTGCAATAAACAAATTTATTTTACTGCAGTTGTTTTTAACATGTCACACTAAAAAAATCACATTCATTGCAACAGTAACTCCAATGCAAGATATACAAGTGTCATCCCCTTGAATAAACAAATTTGTGACTGTAAGTTTTCACACTGGATGAAAACCATTTCATTTTCTTAAAGTGTGTCTATGATACTACTACTGACAGTACTGTAACATTAATATATTACCAGACACATTAATTTGGCATACACGGTAAAATATAAAATAATGATCTTGGGTATTGGCCATGGCCTACCCTTAGAATTATGGAATATATTTTGATAGAACTTGGGAGTACTGGAAAGAACAAATGTAACTAGAATATCATCACTACATGTCAAATTAGAAAATAATTAAGTATTTACTGATTAGTAACATGAAATTTGTATGTAGAGAAAACTACTCCATCACCAGTGAGGTACAAATCAACCACAAATGATGTACATAGGAGTAGAAACTCCTGCATTTGAACAAATATTAAGTTGTGAATGTAGACATTCCTGGTGTATACTGCTAATGAAATCTTCTCAGGCTTCCATCCGGGCAGCTGTGTCGAAAATCCACGACATTTTAATGAATGTCATTCTTATCATCTTCATCAAAATCTAACAGCACCTTCACAATAAGAATGTTTACTAATGTGGCTTGACATAAATAAACTATCACAATTTCAAAAGAATTGTGATTTCTTCCACTCACTGGCATAATGACATCACTGCAAAACAGATATTCGCCAAAAAATCAAGCACATGAAATCCTCGATATTTAACACCAAAAAATTATAAAAATGAAAATATTAGTATTTTTAATTTTGCATGATCTATATATCTCCGATGAAGACCACAATACCAGTAACCCATACACTACTCAAAAACTGAACATCACAATTTTCACCTGACCTGCATACCTCTAACAAAGCCCTCAATACCAGGAACCAACATACAGCTCTAAAATATGCTGTTGCAAATTTCACTTCACCCATGTAGCTCAAGCAAGGACCTAGATACCACACTTTTACTTCCTCTGTCTAAAGCAAAGTCCACAGTACAACAAATCAAACCTTGCTCACATGACCAATTATAATATCTGAAATATATTCTGACCAAAGATGGGTACATCACAATTCTCAAGTTACAAAACAAGTAATAAGAATAATGAAATGTAAAAAAAGAACAGAACACTGTAAACCACTAATTCAACAGCTAAAAATCTTGCCACTGCTATGCCTCTATATATTGGAACTAGCTTGTTTTACAGTACAGCACTTGGACACCCTCGACAGAAATGCAGACTGCCACACACGACAATAGAAACAAAACACAGTTACAAATTATAGCCCACAACACAAAATTATATGCAAATGGGGTTAAATGTATGGGCTTTAAAATATACAACCACATCCCATCAGACATAAAAACAAGCAAAAACCCAAAAATAATGAGAATTAAATTAAAGGAATTGCTACTAAATCACTGTTTCTATCCCATACATTAAATTCTTGAAACAAATTTTAATTACTTGCAATAAGCTGTTTATTCAGTTGTAGATGTTTCTACTTAGTAAGATAATTTAATTATTGTATCTTATCTATATTCTGTCTGTATCTCATATATGTATTCTGCTATGTGAACTTTGTACCACAATATTTTAATTACTTGTAATAAGGTAATAAGCTGTATATTCACTTGTAGATATTACTACTTAGTAAGATAATTGTTTGTTACTCATATTCTGTCTGTATCCTTTATATGTAGTCTGCTATGTGCAGTATGCACCACCGTCATCTCTCATCACACACCACCTTTTTTATATTTTGTATATGTATCCTATATGTATTCTGCTATGTGAGTTATGAAGCCACAACTGTCATCTCTTGCCATATACCATCTTAACATAATTTTTCAAATTGACTTGTCCTATATCATGATGTGCTTTGCTGTACAAATTGTATGATCTACAGGACCAATAATAAATAAAATCAAATCAATATCCATGATACCTACCAATAACAATCCAACACCATTACCAAACACTAACAAGGACATCTGGAAAACTCATGAAAGCTTGCTTCACCAGCAATTTCAATATACATAAACAACTTCGCCTATTGCAACAAGCAATGAGATAGTCATAAATATCTGTGTCTCCTTCCCAACTGAAGAAAAGAGAAAAATGATATTAACTCTCTGCCCACAAAAAACACACAGCACTAATATTTCCAAACTTAAAAATGAGTCCATCAGCCACAATATGCAAATTCAAAGTAACTCACCAGGAAGCCAGCACAAATTCTTCCAATAACAACCTGACATATTCAATTCCTGTCGAACAATGCACTAATAAACATGCAGTAAAAGGGAGCGCCACCAAATACCACAACATACCATTTACAAACACAAAGAATAAAAAACATCAAGGCTCACCATGACATCACACACCACATCACAGTTATATCATGGGTCAGAGCAGATTGGTGTAACATCAGAACCTGACCTTGTGTGAATAACCTCACATTAGCCTCATATAGGAAATGGTGATGAGGCAATAACTGCTGATTGGTAAGGAAATGGGACTAAATTATCTAGAATGAAACTTAATTACTGTTGGAAAATTTGTTCAGAGTTTGCATCTTTTTGGTTCAACCCAAAAAGGTCAGTCATGCCTGCTTTGCTCTTAGAAATCTTTCTCACTGTACTGGCTCACAAACAGGACTGACTGCACACTTTTAATCAACCTGTCCTACAGCATTTTCCTTTTAAGCATTACACCTAAGATCTGCGAATTGTCCATTCTAACACTGCAATTCTAAAACTTACATCCCAAACCATTTACTGTCTAATGGTATTTATGATTAATAACAAGACCAAATTTATCAAATTTATTAGACATTGATCTGATTTATGAATTTTCTGAATGTCAGCTAAGACATTCATATAAATGCTTACTTGCTATTTCTGCATCTTGTTTTGCAATTGCAAATTTCCCACAGTATCTCCAGTTTTGCTGCATGCATCTTCCTGCTTTTAGCAAATTTAACCATTATATACTTCAGTGCCTAAAAATAAAGTTCAACAACTACATTATGTAACAACTCAACGTGTTTAAACCATAGTTAACTTTGAAGAAGTTTTCCAAGAGCCATTGCAACAGTATCGTACCAAGTTGCATACAACACAGCTGTATACCCTTTGATATTCACACAGCTGTGAAACTAAATCTGCAGTTTATAACATTCATCAGTACAAGACTACACTTGCAGCTTGAGCAATACATCACAGTATTAAATAAATCCTATACATAGAACAAATCTCAAAGTATGGTAATTACCTTTTTAAACTAAATGAGGACATAAGAGCATAATTACTTCAACCACTTCGTGTACAGGAAGATTTAAAATTCCAAGAAATTTTCAAATGCATTCCTTCAATAACAGCTGTTTTAAGTTATCTAGTGTTGTGCTAAAATGGTAATGAAGATTTACGAAAGAAATAGAATATCCTATGGAATTTAATTTTAACATTTTATCTATCCAGTCTTCCCTACTGCTTGTCTCACAGACCACGGCATAGTGCTTTGTCTTGGTGCAAGTTCTTTGGTTTAGCTGGTTCCTATGTGTATTGTTTAATAAAATGCAGTCTTGAGTCGTGTTTTTGTGGAACTTTGTGTGTGACATTCTGCAGGTTATTTTGTAAGTGTCTATAAACTGCAGACAAGAATAATTGGAAAAAATGGTTTCAGTAGTAAATTAACATGGTCTTCCATTTCTATTCTAACAAGGGTTGAATTTGATGAGTGTAATTGACTGCGAATATCTTGTGATCATAGTGCGGTAGCTGTTTCTGAGGCTGTTGTCTTTTTTTTTTTTTTTTGGTAATTTTAATAGGTACAAAAGGGTGAGATTTTATTCAGTGTTTAATTGTGACCACATCACCTATGGTGTGCTTGGTGCCATTTTGTGATGGTGTGTAAATGTTGTAATTTTTGCAGGTTATGTTCATCACAACTAAGTATCTGAGTTATTCTCTATGAACTTATCACTCCACAATTTGCAATAGGTATGTAAGTACTACTTAAACAAGCAGTTTAGTGCACTTTGTGTCCATATTATTCAGCTATTATGAAACACGCCAGGTCGAGATTGTATAGCTTCCTGTCAAGTGCTTGCTGTTTTTGGCCTGTCTGGTAAAATCGCTACTGGTATCTTCACAAAAGAAACAGTCAGGATTGTGACTTGTCGTCAGCAGGAGTTTGTCTATGCAAAGATCTCCATCATGTACTTTGTGACTAATGAGAAAAGGCAGTCAGTGAATTAACTGTAATAATGTTTGTGATGATAGTTTGCTGTGATATGATGCTGGCATATAGGTGCTCCTGACTGTAGTTCTAACAGAAGCAGTTTTTCATGGGACCACAGTTATTACACTATCTCATAGTTTGGGTATGTCTGCATCAAAGGAAATGCTGTAGAAGGTATTAATTCTGTTGCATTTTGTAAGTTTTCACTGTGATTTGATTACTCATTATGTTAGTTTTCTTCTAATTGTGTGTAAATACCAGTTTGTTTTAGTGTGAGGGTTTTAATGGAGTTCAGTATAAGAATACTGTAACACTATTTAGGAACTGGCTACAGTAAGTCTTAACTGTAATTTCTTTAACAAAAAACATACGTCATCATAACTCAGCAGACCATTCATTGTATCTACAGCTAGTAGGAAGTCGTTTCAGTAAATCAGTTTTCTGAGAAAAAACTAGCTAATGTTTAATCTTGATGGTAATCAAAACTGAGGACTTCTGCATTGCAGTGTGCAGACTACAGTACAGGTATATGGTTTTCCTTCAAAGCAGGCAAAGATTCCAAAATGATGATGCTTACTGAAAATTGAGTATACAACCGTGAATGCATAAAGATGAAGAAAGTTTCAAAGTAATACCTATGTTGAAAATGCATATTCCTTGATAAGCAAACAATCAGTACATCTGGATTTTCATCATGTCCTTTCAGGCTGAAATTAAGTAACACAATGAACAAAGTGTAGGATGAAATATTTGGTGTTATGCAGTAACTTTGCTGCAACCTATTGATTGCTTTGATTGTTTGTAGTGTTGAAGTTACTGCATGCACAAAAAAATAAACATCTTCCATAATTGTCACAACAGGACAGCAGCCATAAGCCAGTGTTTCAACTTAGCAGCAGCAACTGTCAACACTCTGTTTCCAGTGTATGTCATTTTACAATTCAGTGTTCTAACTTCATAACCTGAGAAATGTACATGAGTTTATATCATTGACACTCTTTTCCTCGGCCACTTTGAATCTGTTTCCTGTGTAGTCACCCATTTACAGCACCTAGTAGGTGAGTTAAAATACTGCCTTTGAGGTATACCTCATGGTAACAATGGAAACTGAGTACAACTGTTCTTATCTGATTGCCTTTTTTCAGACTGTAGTATTGAAGCCATGTACCAGGAGCCAACTATGTGGAGTAATTCAGTTTACTAAAAAACTGGTAAACTTTGAGTGTTAAATATGACATTTTGCACAGTGCATTGAAATAAGCCTTGTGTTAAATCTCGTATTGAATTGAGACAAGAGTTTAAATTTAATGTTCAGTAAACATGGAAACCCTGTTTTCGTGCCCAACCCAATTATACTGATAAAGTGGTTGCCATAAAGTGGATGTATTTTGCTCTGATATGCTTCTTTTAAAGGACAAACTTAATGAGCAACTTAAGAATAACTGTGACTAGGGTCAATTCTTTGTGTTTGGTGTTTTTGTTAGGTGTTACTTGTTTGTTGTTTGTAGTGTGGTAAGACGTTTAATTTGGTGTGTGTGCATGGGGAGGTGGGAGGTGGAGGGTAGAGTTAGCTGACCTAGTTTACAGTGCCAGAATTTGTTGGTGGTAAGTAAACCTTTTTTTTTTTTTTTTTTTTTTTTTTGAGTTGCAATGTTTTGTGTATTTTGGTGTACTGAAAGTGTTTTAATTTATGTAGTGATGTTTGATTTGTGGATATTTGAGATTGTGCTTTTGGTTTTATTTTTTGTAGTTGTAGGTGTTGGTTTTGTAGTATCAGTAGATGTGGTTGACCTATATAGGTCACCAGAAATGACCGATTCCCATGTTCATAGTTGTAGGTGTTGGTGTTTTGGTATCATCATCTGTAATTGACCTGTATGATTCCTGTATAATGGTATGGAATGAGAACTGGAATTTATTAATTAATGATTTAAAATAAATTAATTGTAAATAATTTTGAAGTGATATTTGAATGGTCACTTATTTGAGAAGTATACATTAGGTGTTGACTTTTAATATGTAAACAAAGTGTAAGTAGAACTGTCAACAGTAAAGTTCAGTTTCAGACAAATGTGTCTTGGAAGCATAAATTGTTACATAGTCCATAGGTGCAGAACGAATTTGTATGTCAGCAGGTCTTATTATAAAGACATGGGGTTACATATTAAGTATTGACTGGTTTGTTCCTAACCACTTTCTGCATTTGCTGCACATTGTTACACATATTGCTTGTAAAATTGGCAGGATGTTACAGTTGCTTGAGTAAATAATCTGACATACAGGGTGAGTCACCCAGCATTACCATTGGAGAACCCTCCTAAAACACAACAAACACCGAATAACCAATTCCACAGACTGAAAGTAAGGAGAGGGGCTGGTGGAATTGGTTAATACAAACCACTGAGAAATGCATGGAAGTATGATTTTTCAACACATACTGATGTTTTTTAAATGTAAACCTGTTATTATTTTTAGCACAACTGATAACACAAAGAAATACTTAATCAATGCCATTTGTTATATTGTAAAATGTGAAGTACATCTAGAGTAATTTGTGACATAAAGTTGATGCTTGAATCCTCAGACATTCAGTTGTATGTTGTAACAAACAAGATCTCTAGGGGTACATTTATGAACACTATGATTTTCACAAGTTTGGTTGTCTCAGTGGCTACATATAGCAGCTGCTAAATTAGCCCTTGTACTCACAATAACTGTAGTACTCAGTGTTACTGGAAGTCTGTGATAGTGTACTGTATGCAAGTAAGAACCAAAGTAAGAACAGTAGGGATGTGAGAAGGTCGCAAATACAACAGTGTGTACAGCGTTGTAAGAACTGTAAAAATGGTTTAGTCTCACTCTGAAAAGGCAGAGATGATACTCATCTATGGTGACTGTGGACAAAATGCAGCTGCAGGTTGTATGCAGAAAGGTACCCAGACAGGGGTTATCCAATCCGCTACACATTTGATAAATCTACAAACAATTGTGTGCAACTGGTATGATCATAACACACAAACGGTCCATAACAAACCCATCACAGGAGAATCAGGGGCAGTTGGTGTGTTAGCAGCTGTTGCCATGAGCCCACACAAGTTAATGTGACATTAGTGGAGGCATTGTATTGAGTAAAAGTAGTGTAATGCACATTCTTCGTCACAAATTTCACCCTTATCATGTGTTGCTGCATCAGCAATTACATGGAGATGATGTTAATAATCGAGAGAATTTGTGTCAACGGGAATTAATAGAGAATGTGTTCCAGATCTACCTGTTCACTGATGAAGCAGGTTTCACAAACCATGGTGCAGTGAATTTATGAAACATGCATCACCTGTCCATGGACAATCTTCTCTGGCTTCGACAGATAGAGCAACAATGACTGTGGAATGTAAATATATAGTGCGGAGTAATTAGCAACCATCTCATTGGTCCTCACTTCACTGAAGACACCCAGACAGCTGTAAAATACATATAGTTTCTACAAAATGATCTGCTAACATTGCTAGAATATGTCCCTTTGGAAACATGTAGATGTATCTGGTATCAACAAGATGGTTCTCCTGCACATTCTGCAATGAACACTAGGTTAGTCCTTTACAGAATGTTTGACAACTGTTTCACAGGACATGTTGGATACATAGATTGGGCAGCATATTCTCCTGATGTTACACCTTTAGACTTCTTTCTGTGGGGCACGTTAAAGGAGAACGTGTACCATGATGTGCCAACAACCCCAGGGGATATGAAACATCATATTGAAGCAGCCAGTGGAAACATTACACCAGATGTAGAGTGTTGTGTAAGACATTCATTACGGGGTAGATTACAAATGTGTGCAGTAAATGATGGGCACCACTTTGAACATTTATTGGCCTGAAATGTCAGGACACACTCTTTAACATTCTGTAATTTAAACCAAGAAATAATTTGTAATTTTCATTACATTCTCCTGTTAATGTACATTTTCTTCCAAAAAATCAATTCCATACAGTAATGTTCTTGAGAGAAAATGTGAGCATGTGTGCTGTTTATGTCTCTTCTTTTTGTATCCCTAATTAATTTGGTTCTCTCAGATACACACGATTGCAATGCTAAGGAGGTATTCAATCCTTAACTTTATGTTAAAAATTAATCTGGTTGTGATTACATTTTACAATGTAAGAAATGACATTGATTAAGTATGGTTCCTGTTTTCAATTGTGCTAAAAATAACAACAGGTTTCTGTTTAACAAAACATAAGTATGTCTTAAAAAATCATACTTCCGTGCATTTTTCAACGGTTTGTGTTAACCAATTACACCAGACCCTCTCCTCCCTTCTGGTCTGCAGAATTGGTTATTCAGTGTTTGATGTGGCTTGGGAGGAGTTTCCAGTGGTAATGTTAGGTAACTCACATGTGACTTGAAATCTGACACAGTGAAATAGTTTGTATGGTATTCAGCTATCAGCAGGCAAACATATTCACTTGGTGTCACTTGTATTTTTATTCTGCCAACCAGAATTGAGGGTCCTGACACAATCACACAAAGTACTTGTGAACTATTTGTGCTGAAGAAATTTGTTTGTTTCGACATCCATCTTGGATGGAGCTGAAGAAGTACTGTGACAGCATTAATGCAGCATTTGCTTTTGAACACAAAAGTGCTATCCATCTTGGGCACTGGGCACAACTGTAGAAGTATTGGATAGCTTTAATGCAGCATTTGCATTTGATGTGAGTGCTACATTATAGTTTGTACAAATTTTCTGAACAGCTTGCAATTAATTTGAAGAGCAGTATAACTACTGTAATCCTAAAACATCACTGTGAGGAAATTATAGGAAAGAAAATATACTAAATATTATTAAACACAGTAAAAGGGTTGTTAGACCCAACATACTTCATTCTTTGGCTTTGACCCCTGACATGATGATGGTTTGGCATATAACATGATATGTATGCACAATACATAACGTGGGGAACAGTCATTGACCTTGGACCTGAACATCAGAACAATTCAAAGGCCACAAGGTTAAAATGTGGTGTTAGACCCACCTCCCTCCTTGAAATATAGGCTCTGGTGAGAGGCTGATCTATAGTGCAGTTCAAGGCCTAGGCCAAGTTATTTGGTTGCAGTTTGGCTGTCATCCGACAAACCCAACAAATGTGAAAGCCAAAAAAGCTATGGTAACAAATTTTCCAGCAGCACAGCGTAATGTCTACTGAAAAATCCAAGTAGTGCCCACAAGAAATCTTCTCTTACGTTGTGTGCCATGTTAGTTGGTGGACTTAACTGTCCTATGACCTATGGAGATGCATGTAGACATTATATCAATTGAATGTCACTTTCCCTGCCAAATTAATTAAAACTTAATTTTAGGTTGGTGTATGTCTTTGGGCATGGGGATGTGCTGGAAAGTAATGTCTCACAATCTTTATGTGAAATTATTGAAGCTTTTCAATTAAAACAAATCTTAATAACATTTTATATCTTTATTATTCATGTTCATATAATTATTTCAGTCACCCTGTCACTGAACACCTTTTTAACAATGAAAGACATGTTTTTTGGTGCTGTCACTGTAGAATGTTTGACTTCGTTGGCAGGCCACAGCCTCACCTTTGCTCACACCAAATCATCACTATCAAAGTGAAGTCCTTGCAGGTGTTCTTTAGGTTTTGGAAACAGTTGAAAATTCATTGGATCAAGTCAGAACAGTATTTAACATGATCAGTAATAATGAATCAAATGACTGTTCCAGGTGTGAAAACAATTGGGTATGATGTGCCATTGTCATGCTGAAGGAGAAGGTGCTCTGTGTGTGGACGGACTATTTGAATTTGTGCTCTGTTTTCTGAGGGTGTTTTCATGTGCTGACATGGTTAAATTACACACACACATGTTACACACTGCAATTCAGAACTCTCCAGCAGGAGGGCACAGCATATCGTATGAAAAAAGTGAGAACATCGACAGAGTAATATGCACAATAAACAACACTTGAACTGATATTGAGAAAAGACTAAAAATTTTCGAGGCATTACTTCCCGGTACACCCTTGTAACAAACTGATGTATTTGATAATTCCCTCAAATGTTGTGCAATGGTCCCCTTGGCACTGGTCAGTACCCATTTGGAAGTCATAATTCTAAGTCCATATACACATCAGCCAAAACAGTATGACCACCGATCTGCTATAATGTAAATCCATCCAGGCAGTAGCACCTCACCTTGTCTGCTAATCAGACACATGTATGGTGAATGGAGTATCAGTGAGCATGTTGTATGTGTGTAGAATAGAGAATGCACATGATCTATCTCAGTTTGATCGAGAGCAGATTTTGATGGCCTGAAGGCTTGGCATGAGCATTCTGGCATGAGCACTTGTGGGGTTGGGGAAGCAACTCTCATGACAAGTGGTGGGCACCATAAGCTGGGCAGACTGGTAAAACAAGACAGACAGCAAACTGTGCGCCCCCCCCCCCCCCCCCTCCCGCTCACCTGCCGCACTCCTGCCATGCCACACACCCACCCCTGTGGCTCATCACTCTTTGGTGGGCTCGTGCTTGGCTACCTCGGAGACCCAGACTTTGTAGCATATTTTCCCTTCCATGCTACAAGTCTATCCTCTTGCTATTCTTTTTACCCTCCATTGGGGAACATGTGTGGGTTGTCATTAGAAATGTTCTGCATTATCTACAGTCTCAGCACTGTTTTCCATTCCATTTTTCTTTCTTCTTTTCCCTGCTCTCTCGTTTCTCCACTTCAGCATTTGAGGTTCCCCTTTCTCTTCTTCCTCCCTGTGCACTGCTGAAGGCTGGACCATGTGTAACAGGTGATGGGGTAGTGCATAATTCCCAGCCTCGGATCAACTGGTAGGGTTTGTACATATCTCCTGGTACAGGCCAAGCCCAGAGAGGAGTGATTGTCTGAGGTGCAACCTTCCCAAATTTCTGATTGGTCCCTGTGTCAGGTGTTTGGGAGGTGTGGCCTGTGGTATGAACAGTCACCTAATGCAGGTGTGCCCACTTGTGAAAGGGCCACCCAGTTGGAAGGAGTGCACCATCAGACATGCTGGCAATGAGCCAATCCTCTTCAATATTAACGTCTACAAAACATAAACAGACTGAGGCCAATGATTCAAAGACCCTTCCAGCTGCATCGTGGTTCCCTGTAGTCTCATGCACTAAAGACAGTCAGTTGTATGACAGAGTAAATACGTTTATTATTCAGGAAGGCGTTGATGCAATTGCCGGTCCTGTGAAATCCTGCTCTTGTTTATGGAATGGCACTTTGATATTGGAGACTACTTATGATTCTCAAGCACAACAACCACTTACCACCCCACTTCTCCATGGCTACTCTGTTCACATCGAGGCCCACAGAACTCTGAATTCTTCCCATGGTGTTATTTACACTAGGTTGCTTGATGGTCTGACCGAGGCTTAAATCCAATCTTACACCTCTGTTCAGGGTGTCATTGCATCCATCATGTAATGAAAAAGGTAGATTCCTCCTTAGTGCCCACCCACACTCTTTTTATCACCTATGATAGTGTGGTGCTTCCATCCAAGATTCAAGCAGGCTATGAAATTATCACAGTCCGACTGTACTTCCTGAACCCGATGCACTGCTATCAGTGTCATCACTTGAGCCACACTAGAACATTTTGTCAACACCAAGCCAAACGTGTACCCTGTGGTAGGGATGCACACTAGGGCGATTGTCCTCCTCCTTCCCACTGTATCAACTGCAATGGCCATAATATCACCTCCTCTCGGTACTGTCCCGTGTATCTTGATGAGTGGGCTGTCTGAGAGATCCAGGTAAAGGAATGAGTGTCCTACCCAGTTGCTCACAAGTTAACAGCTAGTTGCATTCTCCTGTCTGGCACCAATAGTTCTGTTCTTGTTACCCCTTGCTCCATGAAGGTCATTGCGACACAGACATGTGATGTCAAATTCAGCTCTGAGGTTGTGAAATCGCAAAGTGTCAAGGTAGCATCAGTCCAGCTGTGAACAAGCCATCATACTCACCTCAAGGGGCTAAGCCACCAGCTACACGACCAGTAGGCTGGAAAGATAGAATGAGTACTCCCATGAAGACTTCCTATGACCCCCCTCCAGCCAAACAACATACAAATCTTCCTCTGCTAACTGGAAAGGCTCAAAGAAGTTCACCAAATGCAAAATGTTTTCTCCTTCACTGACTCAAAGATCCTCTTTGGCAGTGTTGCCATGTGATGTCTTTGCCAGCCCGGTCTCCACATCGCCGGTGCACACCACCAGCAGTTTTTCTGCTTTGGGCTCCACAGACTGAAAGCACAAGCCTGCCGATGCTTCTGTGGACCCCATGGAGCTGGATCCTTCTGTTTCTGTGCCCCATGGCAGCTTCTCTTCATCAACTGTCATTCAGCAGCAACTGAGGTGACATTCTTGACGTCTTACTCATCATTACTCTCCTTCAACGGAACATTCGAGGCCTTTGGTCCCACACAGAGGATTTACAACTTCTTTTAGCATCACAGCGTCCCCTTGTAATTTGCCTTCAGGAAACAAAACTGCATCTTTACAACCGCTTTGAGCTTTCACATTTTTTCATGTTCGTTTTGACCTTCCCCCTGAGGTTGGCATTCCATCTCGTGGGACGTCATGCTGCTCATGTGGGATGATGTTCATAGTTAACCCTTCTCCTTGACTACCCATCTTCAAGGTGTTGCAGTTTGTCTTTTCCTTCCCCAGCTGACTTTTCCCCCTATACCAATTATCTCCCTCCATCATTCAGTATCACCAAAGCTGACTTCCTTTAGGTTACTGAGCAGCTAACTCCCCCAATTCTGCTACTTGGTGGCTCTAATCCGCATCATCTCCTTTGGGATTCTCCCAGAATCTGTCAGTGAGGTACCCTATTGGCTGATATTCTTAATCAATTCAACCTCTTCTGCCTTAACACTGGAGCACCCATATTCCTTTCCGACTCCTCACACACCTATTGCCATTTGAACCTATCATTCTGCACTGCCCAGTTTGCCCATTGTCTTGAATGGTCTATTCTTTCTGACACCTACCATTTCTGGTGTGCTGTCCCTGTGCTGACTCCTACACCATCCATGTGTACCCCTAAATGGCAACTTACTAAGGCTGACTGATAGCTTTACTCCTCACTGGTGAACTTTGAAGGATAGGATTTCCCCAGTTGCGATGACCAGATGGAATATCTCACAAACATTATCCTTACCGCTGCAGAACATTCCATTCCTCGCACTTCCACTTTATCACATCATGACCCAGTCCCTTGTTGGACTGAGGCATGCTCTGACACCATTCGTACATAGGGACGTGCTCTTCACATTTCTAACCATATTCTTATGATGGCAAACTGAATTAATTACAAACAGATGTGTGCATAGTGTCAATACATTCTTTGAGAAAGCTAGCTGGATTTAATTCACCAGTTCTTGTAACAGTTCTACTCCTTCCCCTGTCATGTGGGCCAACTTCTGATGGCTCTCTTAGACCAAGATCTATTCGCCAGTTTCCAGCCTGAGAGTAGCAGACAATGTTATCATGGTCCCTATGGCTATTTCCAACACCTTGGGCCACTGTTTTGCAGACATTCGAGATCTTCCTAACATCACCCTGCCTTCCTCCATCGGAAATGAGTGGAGGTGGCTTGGGTGATACTCTTCTCTTAGAATCGTGAATGCTACAATGCCCCTTTTACTGTGAGGGAGCTAGATCACGCTCTCAGTTCATCCTGATCCTGACCCTGTCCACATTCAGATGTTGCAGCACCTCTCTTGTGGACAAGCACTTTCTGCTTAACACATACAAAGACATCTGGGCGGAGGACACATTTCCCGGACATTAGTGTGAAGCCACCATCATGCCCATACCTAAGCCCTATAAGGACAAAAGCCTTCCTTCTAGTTACTGCCCCGTCTCTCTCACCAGCTGCATTTCCAAGGTGACAGAATGTATGATTCATGCCCAGCTGGTATGTTGGCTCAAGTCTCACAATTTAGTAACAACTGCACAGTTTGGATTGAGAGCGCAGTGTTCTGCAGTTTACCATTTCATTACTTTGTCCACCCATGTCATGAACGATTTTTTGTGGAAATCCCAGTCTGCCACCATGTTTTTCGATTTTGAGAAGGCCTGTGACACCTGCTGCTCCACAGACCTGTCTCACTGAGGGGCATCTTCAGCGGTGTCTTGATCATCCTTAGTCCTGGAGCACTGATGATGGCCTTTAATCTTACACTGACAAAACAATCTGTATGATTTTCTGGCAACACAATTAGTCTCCCAACATCTTTACAGCTTGGTCCTGTTGGCCTTCCATTCACTGAAACTGCAAAATTCCTGGGGCTCATGTTTGATAGGAAAATCTCTTGGTCCTCCATGTCTCTTAATTGATAGCCCATTGTATGCAGTCCCTCAATGTCCTATGTGTCCTCAATGATACTTCCTGGGGTGCTCACTGAACCACTCTCCTCCATTTGTACCAGTCCCTTGTACATATGAAAGTCGACTATAGGACCTTTGTTTATGCATCTGCACATCCATCCCTCTTACATTTTCTCAACACTATCCACTATTGTGGCATTCTTTGGGCAAATGGCAGCTTTTACACTAGCTCAGTGGAGTGTCTGTGTGCTGAAGCTGCTGAACTAACATTGTCCTATTGCTGTGGATTTCTCCGCAGAAGGTATGCATGCCACTTGTCTCCCATGCATGGCCACTCATCCTATGCCTCCTCCTTTGATGATTCCTTTGATCACCAGTATGGACCTATATAACAAATAAAAAATTTATGCATCAGGCATTCATCACAGGTAGACTCTAAAAGCACTTTGAGGGAATTCGGGTTGGGCTCAGCTCCCTTACAGCTCTCTCATTCCCCCACCAACCTCCGGACATCCTTATACAGGGAGGACCACATGACATGTTGAGTGATCTTGGCCCCTACCAACCTCTGGATTTTCTTATACAGGGAGGATAAAGTGATTTGTTGTCTGGCCTTGACAACAGTCTTATAAATGCCCAGATGACCATCTAAGAGGGTGTTATGGAAGTAGTGAAATACCGGTACTATCAACTCGTTGGGTAAACATACCATGGGCTTTGTTGCTCACATCCTTTACGAAAAATCCATACTTTATGCATCTAAGAGGGTGTTATGGAAGTAGTGAAATACCAGTACTATCAACTCGTTGGGTAAACATACCATGGGCTTCGTTGGGCACATCCTTTACAAAAAATCAGTACTTTATGCAGACTGTACCCCTACACTTGCTGGATTTGCAACAACATCCACCTAATACTGACAATTATGGGGTCCTCCTTCTGCTTGGTCTTCAGATTAACAAATAAGTCTGGAACCTCTGTGAGGACCCCTGTTAGCCAGCTCTGGCAAGGTCCCACCAAGTCATGATCACCTTGCCTATCTTCTTCGATCATGCAGCTTGAGGCATCTCCCACCACATTATCTAGTCTCATAAAATGTTGCACCCTAAACCATAAGGCAGAAATACAAATGGCCCAACAAGCAATATGCCTGGTTTTCCTGGGATGATCCAAACCCAACTAAGAGCTTGACTGTCAGTCCCTAAACAAAATTCCAGGTGTTCAAAATGAAAACTGAATTTCTCAAGGGCAAACAAAACTGCCAAGTCTTCACATTCCATCATAGAATATTTCATCTCTGCAGGTGAATATTTCCAAGGTGCAGAGGCTATAGGTCATCAACCCCCCACCCCCTCCCATTCTGTTCCTGCGGGTGGAGAGCTGCTACTTTCTCTTCCACAATTATTGGTGTGAATCTGCAACATGAAATGGAGCTAAATATTGGGTATGGTGGGTTACTATGTGCCACCTTTATGGCTTTGAAAGATGTGTTATGACGTTATTCCCATTTGAAATTTCTTAAATGATAAAGGCATTCCACTAACTGATTAACATTGAGCATGATTGTGAGAAAAAATTTTGCCATGCCTATGAACTGTGCCTCACCTTTCTTATTTCTAGAAGCTAGGAATTTTTGCAAATCACTAGTATGTTCCTGGTCAGTTATAATGCAAGCAATCAAACTAAGATGTGCCAAGAAAGAAATTTATGTGCCAGTGTGACTATAGATGGTTTCACAGTGAGTCCAGCCTCCCTCAGGGGAACCAGGACTACCTCAAGATGTTGTAGGTCTTCAGACAGACTAGCTCTATAAATAACCATTCCATCTGGGTAATTATAGACACACTTTAAACTGAAACCACCTAAAGCACATTCTGGAAGGCAAGACAGAGCAGCAACTCCCAATGACAAACCAAAGGAAGCCCTGATAAAATTGTAGAGGTTCCAGTCTGTACAGAAGGCAGTATTATGTTCGGAATCATCCATTAACATGATCTGATAATATGCCTGATTGAGATCCAAGACAGAAAAATATTGAGCCCCACTGAACCAAATAAAACAATTATGAGGATTGGGAAGTGGCACAGATTCCAAACTACCTTCTCATTTACTGCAGAATAATCTGACACCAGATATAACAGCCCACTGTTGCCCATAGATACTGAGAATATGGGAGAAGCATAGGCTGAGGCTGAGGCCCTGATGACCCCATTGAACAACATGTTATTAACCAAAGCACACAAACATTTTATCTTTGATGAAGAAAGCCTGTAAAGACCCTGCCTCTCTGGAATGTCATCTGTTAGGTGAATCTTGTAAATTATTTTATTGGTGACTTCCAATCTGTTACTTAACATTTGTGGTAAATGATCAAGAACTTCCAGTACCTGCTTCACCTCTAATGGACCCAGGTGATTGAGCTCAAATGGAGAAGATTGAAGTAACACACTATGAATTCCTGTGCCAACCTGACAGAAGCACAATGTGAATTTTCAACTAGGTTAAATTTAAAATAAACAACCCTGTATTGACAATCTGACATCAACCAACTACTACTTACAAAAACACACCCCAAAATTTAGTTCAATGAAATGTTTTTAATTATTATGCACTTGACAGACCAAGAAAATTTTCCAATACTCAGTTTTGACAACCAGAGGCATCTGCTAGTGAGATTTCAACGTCTGGAGGACAGATGCAAACAAGGCTTTTTACCGGTATCGTGGACTCCAAACACCACAGATAATCTAAAAGAGAGACAGAACTACCAGAGTTGAGGAGGACACACACTGTTTCCTGGTTAAGTTGTACCCAAGGGTAAGGCAGGGTTTCCCCTTCCATGTACTTGACATGGAGGCAGCACTTCAGCAGTAGAACACATCTATGTCCTTTTCCATTCCTTGTGGTATCAGCTATTCCACTCTTCTTGCATGGAAACAGACATTGACATAAAAAATACACCTCTTCTTTAGACCAGAAACACTTCCCATGCTTGTTTCTTATGGATGGTCATCTTTCAAATTTCCTTGGTACCTAGATCCTCATCCTGATGAATGACTCTCAAATCCCCATCACTCCTGGTCCGTGAAACTCATGCTTCAGAAGCGGACACCAAAGCCTCAAATTTGGTAAGAGACATGCATTTATTAGCAAAGGTAATCCATGAATGGTCCTCTGGCTACATTTCCTCTAATATATTATTCAGTATTTGTATCTCCGTGACTTGAAATTCCAAGGGTGAAATGCCATACTCACTCATTTATATACCTAGGAACAGGTTCATGAGGAAACTGCACTCACCAAAAATGTTTATGCTTTAGTGCACTCTTAATACAAGGAGACAATTTCACTTCAATAACTGATTTTCACAACTCCCTCAATGTTCTGCTTTTGTGTAAAATCTGACTCAGGACAGAATTTAATGTATCTTGTCACGGGGTACAACACCTGAAAAAAACGTTATTGGAGATTGGCAAAGTGTCAGCATGAAATATAAATCTGACCATCATCCAATAGATGGATTTCACCTGGTTTAAATTCTCAATTGAAAGTTCTGTAACAGCTTGAAGCAGTAACGTTAATTAGTCAGGTAATTTTCCAACCAAATTTCCCTCTGGTCCGTCAAGGTGTCTGGGGCATTTCCTACTACCTCCAGCAGTTATCTGTTTGGTGGGAGAATCTTACTCACCAACTATGTCTCCTGATTTGTCAAAATCATTGTGTCTGACACTACTTTGCAAGTCATGCCTACTCATGTAACTGCATAGGTAATCCAATATGCTCAGAATCACAATTACGTTGCTGGTTATTTTGCAAGCAATTATCACAGAGGATCATTGGGCATGAATTCTATATATTTTCTTACAGTTGGACTGACTACCTTCTAAAAACTCTACATTCTGACACAAGGTTGTCAGGACTGCAGCTCAGTCAGCTAGCACAACACCTTCCTCCCTGATACTAAGCACCAAGGGTTTGTCCAGAGTGGAATGCAGACCAGCCACAAGTTCAGCAACACTGCGTTCACATACAATCTGACACACTTTAATATGTAGATGAATTGCTTCTTGAATAAGGACAAACTAGGACAGTCATGGGACCCCATGTTCAACAGTGGATAGCTACAAACACCCACCTCATGGTGAATGACAATATGAGCATACCTCCCTCCCTTTACCTCCAGGAAAGTAATCATCCTCTGTTACCATAGAACCCCCCCCCCCCCCCTTTCCCTATGAACCATGGACCTCCTTGCCATTGGTGGGGAGACTTGCATCCCTCAGTGACACTGATAGTCACACAATGGACAGTATCTGTTGAGAGGCCAGACAAATGTGTGGCTCCTGAAGAGGGGCAACAGCCTTTCAGTAGCTGCAGGGGGCAACAATCTGGTCTTGTTCATCAACCACAATGGCCTTGCTGTGCTGGTACTGTGAACTGCTGAATGCAAGGGGAAACTACAGACATAATTTTTCCTGAGGACATGCAGCTTTATTGTAAGGTTAAATGTTGATGGTGTCCTATGGGGTAAAACATTCCAGAGGTAAAATAGTCCCCCATTTGCATCTCTGGGTGGGGATTACTCAGGAGGACATCGTTATCAGCAGAAACAAAACTGGAATTCTACAGATTGGAGCGGGGAATGTCAGATCCCTTAATCAGGCAGGTAGGTTAGAAAATTTAAAAAGGGAAATGGATAGTTTATAGGTAGATATAGTGAGGATTAGTGAAGTTTGATGGCAGGAGGAAGAAGAATTCTGGTCAGGTGAATACAGGACTATAAATACAAAATCAAACAGAAGTAATGAAGGAGTTGGTTTAATAGTGAATAAAAAATAGGAAATCGGATAAGCTACTACAAACAGCATAGTGAACGCATTATTGTAGCCAAGATAGGTACAAAGCCCATGCCTACCACAGCATTACAAGTTTATATGGCAACTATTTCCACAGATGAGATGAATAAGAGATTGAAGAAATGTATGATGCAATAAGAGAAATTATTCTGATAGTGAAGGCAGACAAAAATTTAATAGTCATGAGAGACTGAAATTCGATAGTAAGGAAAAGAAGAGAACAAAACATAGTAGGTCAATATGGACTGAGAGTAAAGGATGAAATAGAGAGCCACCTGGTAGAATGTTGCAGAGAGCATTACTTGATCATAGCTAACTCTTGAGTTAAGAATCAGGACAGAAGGTTGCACACCTGGAAGAGGTCTGGAGACACCGGAAGGTTTCAGATTGGTTGTATAATGGTAAGACAGAGATTTAGGGACCAGGTTTCAAGTTGTATGACTTTCCAGATGCAGATGTGGACTCTGACCACAATTTATTGCTTATGAACTGTACACAAATACTGAAGAAACTGCAAAAAGGTAGGAATTTAAGGAGACAGGATCTGGATAAACTGAAGGAACCAGAGGCCACAGAGAGTTTCTGAGAGCATTAGGGAACAATTGACAAGAACAGGGGAAGAAGATACAGTAGAAGAAGAATGGGTAGCTCTGGGAGATGAAATATTGAGGCAGGAGAGGATTGAGTAGGTAAAAAGAGAAGTGCTAGTAGAAATCTATGGGTAACAGAAGAGATATTGAATTTAAGTGATGAAAGAGAAAATATAAAAATACAGTAAATGAAGCAGGAGAAAAGAATGCAAAAGTCTCAAAAATGAGATCAACTGGAAGTGGAAAATGGCTAAGCAGGTATGGTTAGAGGACAAATGCAAGAATGTAGAAGTGTATATCATTAGGGTAAGATAGATATTGCCTACAGGAAAAATAAAGTGACCTTTGGAGAAAAGAGAACCACCTTTATGAATAACAAGAGTTCAGATGGAAAACAAGTCATAAGTAAAGAAAGGATGGCAGAAAGGCAGATAGAGTATCATACAGGGTCTATACAAGGGGCATGTACTTGAGGGCAATATTATGGAACTGAAAGGGGATGTAGATGAAGATGAAGTGGAAGGTAAGATAAAGCATGAAGAATTTGACAGAGCACTGAAACACATAAGTTGATACGAGGCTCTGGGAGTAGACAATATTCCATTAGAACTATTGATAGCCTTCTGGTGAGCAAGATTTAAGAGACATGTGAAATACTCTCAAATTTCAAGAAGAGAGTAATAATTCCAGTCCCAAAAAATGCATGTGCTGACAGGTGTGAAAATTACCAAACTATGAGTTTAATAAGTCACAGTTGCAAAATAGTAACATGAATTCCTTACATATGAATGGAAAAATCAGTAGAAGCTGACCTTGGGGAAGATCAGTTCGGATTATGTAGAAATTTGGGAACACATGGGCCAATACTGACCCTACGACTCATCTTAGAAATTAGGTTAAAGAAAGGCATATCCACGTTTCTAGCATTTGTAGACTTAGAGAAAGATTTTGATAACACTCTCTTTTAAATTCTGAATGTGGCAGGGGTAAAATACTGAGAGCTCAAGTCTGTTTACAATTTGTTCAGAAACCAGATGGCAATTATAAGAGTCGAGGGGTATGAAAGAGAAGCATTGGTTGAGAAAGGAGTGAGACAATGTTGTGGCCTGTCACTAATGTTATTTAATCTGTATATTGATCAAGCCATAAAGGAAACAGAAGAAATATTTGGTGTAGGAATTTAAATACATGGAGAAGGAATAAAAACTCTGAGGTTTGCCGGTGACATAATTCTGTCAGAGACAGCAAAGGACCTGGAAGAGCAGTGGAATGGAATGGACAGTGTCTTGAAAGGAGGATATAAGATAAGCATCAACAAAAGCAAAAGGAGGATAATGGACTAACGTCAAATTAAAGCAGTTGATGCTGTGGGAATTAGATTAGGAAAGCAGACACTTAAAGTAATAGATGAGTTTTGCTATGTGGGGAGCAAAATAACTGATGATTGTTGAAGTAGAGAGGATAAAAAATGTAGACTGGCAATGGCAAGGAAAGCGTTTCTGAAGAAGATAAATTTGTTAACATTGAGTATAGATTTGACTGGATGTCTTCTCTGAAAGTATTTGTGTGGAGTATAGCCATGCATGGAAGTGAAGAATGGACAATAACTAATTTAGACGAGAAGAGAGTAGAAGATTTCGGAATATAGTGCTAGAGATGGAAGCTGAAGATTAGATCGTAAGATCATGTAACTAATGAGGAGGTACTGAATAGAATTAGGGAGAATAGGAATTTGTGGCACAGCTTGACTATAAAAAGGGATCGGTTGGTAGATCTTGTTCTGAGGCATTACCAATTTAGTACTCCAGGAAAGTGAGGAGGGTGCAAATCATAGAGGGAGACCAAGAGATGAATACACTAAGCATATTCAGAAGGATGTAGGTTGCAGTAGCTCCTCGAAGATGAAGATGCTTGCACAGGATAGAGTAGCATGAAGAGCTACATCAAACCAGTCTCTGGCCTGAAGACAACAACAACAAAAACAACAACAACAACAACAATCCTAGAAAATGTGTAAGTGATCAGTAAGTGAATGTGCAGGTGTAGTAGCTCAAGAATGCCATTTAAAACAGATAACCAGAACCAACTTGTACCAGAAGGTAAATATGTAAATAAATAAAAGATGAGAAAAGGTTACCCCATGACAACTTTAAAATAACATACAGTTGAACAATTAAATCTAGTAAGCAATAACTAGCTCTTAGACACAATAAATTTCTTCTACTCTCCAGCTCACAAATGGCCAGTGAACAAACACATAAGAAACATTCAAAGCTCCAACAGGCTCTATTTTCATGAGGCTGGATGACATCTGAATATGACACATGTGGTGGTATATTCCATGAAGCTGCTGCCAGAGCCTATGTTAACAGCCACAATATGATAATCATTGTGCAACAACAGTAGAAAAGTGGAAGAGACTAAATGAGCATCTAAATTTCTCTGCTATTTTTGCTTAATACAACCACATGACCACAGTATTTTTGGAGATCAGTGAACTCTTCAAAATATTCGCTTCAAAAACTTGGTCTAAGGCTAAACATGGTCACACTTAAAACAGTGTTCAGGATTACCAAGTCATCAAATCCACTGCTAATGTGGGGTATTGAATTGCAATAACAAGCTTTTCTGGCTGCTAAACATTACCCTAACGCCTTCTAAGGCAAGACCACAAGGTATTAAGTCATGCAACACAGCCCAAATCAAGTAGTTTTTCAGATGAGAAAGCTCCTTGCATAATGTGACTTCCACTGAGAAGAACCAGTGGCAAATACAGATAGCAAAGACCACACCAGTGTTCTGCCTTTTTTTTAACACCAATTCCTGCAACTGTTAACTTGACAGAACTTTTAAAGGGCTACCAATCACACCATCCTGTCAAGTTCGGCTGAACGGCAAATACTGTGTATGTATCCTGCGCGGCTCTACCGTGCCCAATGGTGCCACAAGCTCCAAGCAAAAGAAGTGACATACACCAGGTCTGGGGCATGAATTCAAAGAGGGAGCCTGCCATGGCTTAGATAGTAATAATAATAAAATCATTATCATTATTTGTACTAGTATATTAGTGTTATTGTAGGCAGTTAATTAATACAAATATCAATTTGGTGATACTCTTGTCTCTGAGGAACAGTCACTGTTGAGCTCAAAGTACTGGCCTCTGTTACTTGAGAGGTCTTTGTGCCATTCACATATTGAAGATGTATTATATATTCTCATACCTCCATTAACTGTATGCAGCAGGAGACTGTGTGAAATGCTTTCTGGAAATGTAGGAATGTCAAATCTAGCCTATTGCCCATCGTCCATGGTTTGCAGTGTATAATGTGATAGAAGTCCAAGACAAGTATTGCACAAAATCTATGTTGATTTGTGGACACAAAGTTGTCTGTCACAAGGAAATTAATTATATTTGAACTGAGGATATGTTCAGGAACTCTGGAGCAAGTAAGTGTTATGGATATTGCAGGTACATTCTTTTAGCATTAATATATACAGAAGCCACCTGCACTTTTTCCCAGCTGCCTGGGTCTTTGCACTAGGTGAGAGATTTGCAATAAATGCAACCTAAGTAAGAGGCCAATGCTATAGAGTACTCTTTGGACAAATGATTCTTGATTCCATTTGAACATGGCAACTATTTTGTTTTCAACTCTTCCAGTTGCTTCTCTGCTCCAGGGAGCCTATTACTATGTCCCCAATACATGAGTCTGTACTGCAGTAAGACAGTATGTTTCTACAGTCCTCTTGCACAAACTGTAAACTCCAACTTTCCTTCTGCTTTCCTTCAAAGACACACCATGTCGATCACTGACTGACTGCATAGAAGTCTTCGTCTCACTTAATGTTTTCATCTAGAATCAGAAATGTCTTATGTGCCCAGTAAAATCTGTCGCTCAAGTATGATGGGGTAGTTGTATGCATCACACATCGATCTTTTTACAGACACATAAATTTCAAATAAATCTTGGCTGTCATCACTGTGTGTACTTTTTGGACTGAGTGTACAACAGTCTGCATCCTCAGCATTTTCCAAATGGTGTTATTAAACAACAGTGGATATTTTCTGTCTGTAATCCAGTTACTCACCATATATTTATTCAGTGTGTGATTTACAGTCCATTTATTTGCCGATACTCCTTTATGTACATCATACTGGAAGAAAATGACATTCACTCATTGTCTAAATGTGATGCTAACAACAACTTACCCGTTCTTTCTAGCAAATCTATTCTCTTAGCCTTCTTGAAGGATTTATTAACTTCATGTACCATTGTTGCTGTGCTGGAATCATTGTCACTAACCCCTATCTGTACTGATACTGACTATAAGTACAAGCCTGTTCATAGTTACAAGGTCTAAAGTACCTTATATTTGTGTGTGTTGTCAAACTAGCAGCTTAAGATAGCTTTCAGGAAACTTTATTAAGTACTTCACAAGACAACCTGTCCATACCATGTGAAATGTATGCACAGACATCTCAGTCTCTAATCAGTAGGTTAAAATTACCTGTTATTTCAGAACTGCTTTGGGTAGATGTTCCTTGAATGATTCTGTAATTGTCACAGCAGTATCACATGATGAATAAAAACATCCAATCCTGGAGTTAATGTAGATGGAACCATTAAGGGTACTGCTCTTTAAAACATTAAATCATGCCTGGAGCCTTGTTCTTTCCAAAAATTTTCATATCACTTAATCAATGCAATCTCATATATTTCATATTTTTGTTTGTAATGTAAAGAATTAATTCTACAAACTCACAACCTGAACTATTTCACCTGCTCAAAAATAATGTTTAAATCCATATAGGTAAAGTATAAATAAATGTTCTATTGTACATGCTTCCGCATTTCCAACCTGGGGCATATTATGTAAAAACAGGACTGCTGAAGTGAACAGACACACAACTGCCAACCCTCTCATTATTTTCACCACAACCCAGCAATGATTAATTCCATGCAGTCACATAAATTCTAAAATTATCTCTTTATTTGCATCTTCCTCCAACTCTTCTTTTACATTCATACTGGATGGGTAAACCTGAGTTTGTGGTAAAAATAAACTCTAATGAGTTCATTTAAGTAGTCACAGTCCTCCCATATTATATAAATGTATCACATGTATAAAGACCAACTGTCATATGTCTTAAGAATTAAATAGTAGTTCTGAATAAGTGTTCTGAGTTTGAAATTCTGGTTGACGAATTCACTATGGTATATTTCAATGGGAGGCAACAAAAAATTGAACAACTGATTAATGACAATACTTTTGAAAATTCATTATAATCTTGCACTTTAGCCTTCTCCCTGTGCAATTATTTTAAATCTATTTTCTAGTTTCATTATCTTCATATGCATATAATGGTAGTGTAATCAAATAAAATAACACAGCTATGATCTGAAACATTAAAATCAACATTGTTCATATCAAGTGAAACAATTCAATGTACACCATCTATGTGGGGGAGCAGGAACTGGACTGTCAAGTGCCACAGCACTCATACTAATTTTACAACCAGCATCATAAAACATCTAGAACAGTTACATAAAAACCGTTTGTTTCATTACACTCTTATTTGTAATAAAATTAATTAAAAAAACACACACCCTATGTTGGCACGCTATTTACTAGTATTCTGACTTCATGAATCCCTTTTGGTGGGACAAGCACATTTCTAGAAGTAAGGAAAGAGGGCATAGGCCACAGGTAAAACCAGTCTTACTCCATGGATCAGGAGTATGGATTTTACACGCCGATCTCAAAAGAGAGCAAAGTTCTGGAAACATTATTTATGAAGGAGCACCAACATATCAAGACTGAAAAAACCTGTAATGCTGGAACAGTGATAACATAAAAAGAAAATTAATTAAACTGATATAGACATCTGTTGAAAATATTAGCTAATTTGCAAGGAGAAAGGAGGTTTTCATTGGAAATCATCTTACTGACGGACACACAGTAGACCACTTAACTTAAGGAAAGAGTGCATCAACGAAATAATGAAGCAACATGGTGTATGCAAAGACAATGCCTTGGATCAATATACTTGGCAGAAGATAGTAGGAATACAGCAACATGTTATTAATTGATCTTTGTATTAATTAACTGCCTACAATAACACTAATATACTAGTACAAATAATGATAATGATTTTATTATTATTAATATCTAAGCCATTGCAGGCTCCCTCTTTGAATTCCTGCCCCAGACCTGGTGTATGTCACTTCTTTTGCTTGGAGCTTGTGGCACCATCGGGCACGGTAGAGCCACGCAGGGTACATACACAGTATTTGCCATTCAGCCAAACTTAACAGGATGGTGTGATTGGTAGCCCTTTAAAAGTTCTGTCAAGTTAACAGTTGCAGGAATTGGTGTTAAAAAAAAGACAGAACACTGGTGTGGTCTTTGCTATCTGTATTTGCCACTGGTTCTTCTCAGTGGAAGTCACATTATGCAAGGAGCTTTCTCATCTGAAAAACTACCTGATTTGGGCTGTATTGCATGACTTAATACCTTGTGGTCTTGCCTTAGAAGGCGTTAGGGTAATGTTTAGCAGCCAGAAAAGCTTGTTATTGCAATTCAATACCCCACATTAGCAGTGGATTTGATGACTTGGTAATCCTGAACACTGTTTTAAGTGTGACCACGTTTAGCCTTAGACCAAGTTTTTGAAGAGAATAATTTGAAGAGTCCACTGATCTCCAAAAATACTGTGGTCATGTGGTTGTATTAAGCAAAAATAGAAGAGAAATTTAGATGCTCATTTAGTCTCTTCCACTTTTCTACTGTTGTTGCACAATGATTATCATATTGTGGCTGTTAACATAGGCTCTGGCAGCAGCTTCATGGAATATACCACCACTTAGGATGGCCACATGCAGGTTGCCTGTATGTGAATCACATGTGTCATATTCAGATGTCATCCAGCCTCATGAAAATAGAGCCTGTTGGAGCTTTGAATGTTTCTTATGTGTTTGTTCACTGGCCATTTGTGAGCTGGAGAGTAGAAGAAATTTATTGTGTCTAAGAGCTAGTTATTGCTTACTAGATTTAATTGTTCAACTGTATGTTATTTTAAAGTTGTCATGGGGTAACCTTTTCTCATCTTTTATTTATTTACATATTTACCTTCTGGTACAAGTTGGTTCTGGTTATCTGTTTTAAATGGCATTCTTGAGCTACTACACCTGCACATTCACTTACTGATCACTTACACATTTTCTAGGATTGTTGTTGTTGTTGTTGTTTTTGTTGTTGTTGTCTTCAGGCCAGAGACTGGTTTGATGTAGCTCTTCATGCTACTCTATCCTGTGCAAGCATCTTCATCTTCGAGGAGCTACTGCAACCTACATCCTTCTGAATATGCTTAGTGTATTCATCTCTTGGTCTCCCTCTATGATTTGCACCCTCCTCACTTTCCTGGAGTACTAAATTGGTAATGCCTCAGAACAAGATCTACCAACCGATCCCTTTTTATAGTCAAGCTGTGCCACAAATTCCTATTCTCCCTAATTCTATTCAGTACCTCCTCATTAGTTACATGATCTTACGATCTAATCTTCAGCTTCCATCTCTAGCACTATATTTCGAAATCTTCTACTCTCTTCTCGTCTAAATTAGTTATTGTCCATTCTTCACTTCCATGCATGGCTATACTCCACACAAATACTTTCAGAGAAGACATCCAGTCAAATCTATACTCAATGTTAACAAATTTATCTTCTTCAGAAACGCTTTCCTTGCCATTGCCAGTCTACATTTTTTATCCTCTCTACTTCAACAATCATCAGTTATTTTGCTCCCCACATAGCAAAACTCATCTATTACTTTAAGTGTCTGCTTTCCTAATCTAATTCCCACAGCATCAACTGCTTTAATTTGACTTTAGTCCATTATCCTCCTTTTGCTTTTGTTGATGCTTATCTTATATCCTCCTTTCAAGACACTGTCCATTCCATTCCACTGCTCTTCCAGGTCCTTTGCTGTCTCTGACAGAATTATGTCATCGGCAAACCTCAGAGTTTTTATTCCTTCTCCATGTATTTAAATTCCTACTCCAAATATTTCTTCTGTTTCCTTTATGGCTTGATCAATATACAGATTAAATAACATTAGTGACAGGCCACAACATTGTCTCACTCCTTTCTCAACCAATGCTTCTCTTTCATACCCCTCGACTCTTATAATTGTCATCTGGTTTCTGAACAAATTGTAAACAGACTTGAGCTCTCAGTATTTTACCCCTGCCACATTCAGAATTTAAAAGAGAGTGTTATCAAAATCTTTCTCTAAGTCTACAAATGCTAGAAACGTGGATATGCCTTTCCTTAACCTAATTTCTAAGATAAGTCTTAGGGTCAGTATTGGCCCATGTGTTCCCAAATTTCTACATAATCCGAACTGATCTTCCCCAAGGTCAGCTTCTACTGATTTTTCCATTCATATGTAAAGAATTCGTGTTACTATTTTGCAACTGTGACTTATTAAACTCATAGTTTGGTAATTTTCACACCTGTCAGCACATGCTTTCTTTGGGACTGGAATTATTACATTCTTCTTGAAATTTGAGAATATTTCACATGTCTCTTACATCTTGCTCACCAGAAGGAAGAGTTTAGTCATGGCTGGCTCTCCCAAGGCTATCAATAGTTCTAATGGCATGTTGTCTACTCCCAGAGCCTTGTATCAACTTATATGTTTCTGTGCTCTGTCAAATTCTGCTCGCAGTCTCTTATCTTCCATTTCATCTTCATCTACATCCCCTTTCAGTTCCATAATATTGCCCTCAAGTACATCCCCCTTGTATAAACTCTCTATAATACTTCTTCTGCCTTTCTGCCATCCCTTCTTTACTTAGGACTTGTTTTCATCTGAACTCTTGTTATTCCTAAAGGTGGTTCTCTTTTCCCCAAAGGTAACTTTATTTTTCCTGTAGGCAATATCTATCTTACCCCTAATGATATACACTTCTACATTCTTTTATTTGTCCTTTAGCAATACCTGCTTAGGTAGGTATCGCTAGGGTATACCTTAATAGAACTATCATTGTAGCTGACAGTTTGCTGTTTGTTATATCAGTTTGTGTGCACACATTCTCTTATTAATTAATTACTTAACTGCTCATTGGGTCAAGATTTAATGGACTTGCTTTGTCTGCCTGTTAGCAGCTCTATAAATTTATGCTTTTGTTTATTTTATGAAATTATCTAAATGCCCTTGGAGATGTATTTTAAGAATTTAATTTTTCTAGTTGCCCCGAGGCAGCTGTAAATTTCCTTCCTGTATAGCTATTCAGTTTCAACATTTGAGATGAGTTATGCTCCTGTGTTCTCTTAAGGAGCCAGCAGTTTCCAAATAATTATTTCTTCATTTGTTGAAGTATTTTTTTGAGTTGCAGTTCATAAAGGTGGCAATTTAGAGCCTGAAATCTGAGAACTACTGTCAGACACAGCTTTCGTCATTAACTATTTCCTCATTGCCTCATTTAAATTATCACTAAACTAAGGTGTGTAATGACATAAATTTGAAATGTTCGGAGTGTAGTTTTTAATCTTGCTAATCTAACTGATTTTATTATTTTTCTTAAATAAATACGTTTTAATAAACAACAATGAATGATGGGTATCCCTATCTATCAAGCCCTTCCACCTAATTTCCTCTTTTCCTGCTGGATGTTTGGTTGGTAACAGAGGATGGTTATTTTCCTGGAAGTAAAGGGAGGGAGGTATGCTCATATTGTCATTCACCATGAGGTGGGTGTTTGTAGCTATCCACTGTTGAACATGGGGTCCCATGCCTGTCCTAGTTTGTCCTTATTCAAGAAGCAATTCATCTACATATTAGTTTCAGATTCTATGTGAACGCAGTGTTGCTGAACTTGTGGCTGGTCTGCATTCCACTCTGGACAAACCCTTGGTGCTTAGTATCAGGGAGGAAGGTGTTGTGCTAGCTGACTGAGCTGCAGTCCTGACAACCTTGTGTCAGAATGTAGAGTTTTTAGAAAGTAGTCAGTCCAACCATAAGAAAATATATAGAATTCATGCCCAATTGATCCATTGTGATAATTGCTTGCAAAATATCCAGCAACATAATTGTGATTCTGAGCATATTGGATTACCTATGCAGTTACATGAGTAGGCATGACTTGCAAAGTAGTGTCAGACACAATGATTTTGACAAATCAGAAGACATAGTTGGTGAATAAGATTCTCCCACCAAACAGATAACTGCTGGAGGTAGTAGGAAATGCCCCAGACACCTTGAAGGACCAGAGGGAAATTTGGTTGGAAAATTACCTGACTAATTAACGTTACTGCTTCAAGCTGTTACAGAACTTTCAATTGAGAATTTAAACCAGGTGAAATCCATCTATTGGATGATGATCAGATTTATGTTTCATGCTGACACTTTGCTAATCTCTGATAATTTTTTTTTCAGGTGTTGTACCCCCTGACAACAGGTACATTCAACTGTGTCCTCAGTCAGATTTTACACAAAAGCGGAACATTGAGGGAGTTGCGAAAATCAGTTATTGAGGTGAAATTGTCTCCTCGTATTAAGAGTGCACTAAAGCATAAACATTTTTGGTGAGTGCAGTTTCCTCATGAACCTGTTCCCAGGTACGTAAATGAGTGAGTATGACATTTCACCGTTGGAATTTCTAGTCACGGAGATACAAATACTGAATAATATATTAGAGGAAATGTGGCCAGAGGACTGTTCATGGATTACCTTTGCTAATAAATGCATATCTCTTACCAAATTTGAGGCTTTGGTGTCTGCTTTTCATGCATGAGTTTCACGGACCAGGAGTGATGGGGATTTGAGAGTCATTTATCAGGATGAGGTTCTAGGTATCTGGGAAATCTGAAAGATGACCACCCATAAAAACAAGCATAGGACGTTTTTCTGGTGTAAAGAAGAGGTGTATTTTTTATGTCAATGTCTGGTTCCATGCAAGAAGAGTGGAATAGCTGACACCACAAGGAATGGAAAAGACATGGTAGTGTTCTACTGCCGAAGTGCTGTCACCATGTCAAATACATGGAAGGGGAATCCCTGCCTTACTTTTAGCTACAACTTAACCAGGAAACAGTGTGTGTCCTCATCACCTCTGGTAGTTCTGTCTCTATTTTACATTATCTGTGGTGTTTGGAGTCCACAATAACTGTAAAAAGCCTTGTTTGCATCTGTCCTCCAGACGTTGAGCTCTCACTAGCAGATGCCTCTGGTTGTCAAAACTGAGTATTGGAAAATTTTCTTGGTCTTTCAAGTGGATAATAATTAAAAATATTTCATTGAACTAAATTTTGGGGTGTGTTTTTGTAAGTAGTAGTGTGTTGAGGTTAGATTGTCAATACAGGGTTGTTTATTTTAAATTTAACTTAGCTGAAATATTCACATTGTGCTCCTGTCTGGTTGGCCCAGGAATTCATAGTGTGTTACTTCAATCTTCTCCATTTGATCTCAACCACCTGAGTCCAGTAGAGGTGAAGCAGGTACTGGAAGTTCTTGATCAGTTACCACAAATGTTAAGTAACAGATTGGAAGTCACCAATAAAATCCATTACAAGATTCACCTAACAGATGACATTCCAGAGACGCATGGTTTATACGGGCTTTCTTCATCAAAGATAAAATGTTTATGTGCTTTGGTTAATAATATGTTGTTCAATGGGGTCATCAGGCCCACAGGCTCAGCCTATGCTTCTCCCATATTATCAGTATCTATGGGCTACAGTGGGGTGTTATATCTGGTGTCAGATTATTCTGCAGTAAATGAGAAGGTAGTTTGGAATCTGTGCCACTTCCCAATCCTCATAATTGTTTTATTTGGTTCAGTGTCTCTCAATATTTTTCTGTCTTGGATCTCAATCAGGCATATTATCAGATCATGTTAATGGATGATTCCGAGCATAATACTGCCTCCTGTACAGACTGGAACGTCTACAATTTTATCAGGGCTTCCTTTGGTTTGTCATTGGGAGTTGCCGTTCCGTCTTGCCTTCTAGAATGTGCTTTAGGTGGTTTCAGTTTAAAGTGTGTCTATAATTACCCAGATGGAATGGTTATTTATAGAGCTAGTCTGTCTGAAGACCTACAGCATCTTGAGGTAGTCCTGGTTCCCCTGAGGGAGGCTGGACTCACTGTGAAACCATCTATAGTCACACTGGCACATAAATTTCTTTCTTGGCACATCTTAGTTTGATTGCTTGCATTATAACTGACCAGGAACATACTAGTGATCTGCAAAAATTCCCAGCTCCTATAAATAAGAAAGGTGTGGCACAGTTCATAGGCATGGCAATTTATTTTTCACAATCATGCCCAATGTTACTCAGTTCGTGGAATGCCTTAACAATTTAAGAAATTTCAAATGGGATTAAAGTCATCACACATCTTTCAAAGCCATAAAGGTGGCACTTAGTAACCTACCATACCCAATTTTTAGCTCCATTTCATGTTGCAGATGCACACCTCTAATTCTGGAGTAAAAAGTAGCAGCTCTCCTCCTGCAGGAACAGAATGGGAGGGGGTGGGGGGTTGATGACCTATAGCCTCTGTACCTTGGAAACATTCACCTGCAGAGATGAAATATTATATGAAGGAGTGGGAAGTCTTGGCAGTTCTGTTTGCTCTTGAGAAATACACATTTTATTTTGAACACCTGGAATTTTGTTTAGGGACTGACAGTCAAGCTCTTAGTTGGGTTTTGGATCATCCCATGTAAATCTGGCATATTGCTTGTTGGGCCATTTGTATTTCTGCCTTTTGGTTTAGGGTGCAACATATTATGAGAATAGATAATGTGGTGGAAGCTGTCTCAAACAGCATGATAGAAGAAGATAGGCAAGGTGATCATGACTTGGTGGGACCTTGCCAGAGCTGGCTAACAGGGGTCCTTACAGAGGTCCCAGACTTGTTTGTTAATCTGAAGATCAAGCAGGAGGACGACCACAGAATTGCAAGTATTAGGTGGACGTTGTTGCAAGACCAGCAAGTGTAGGGGTAAAGTCTGCATATAGGACTGATTTTTCATATAGGATATGCCCAACAGATCCCATGGTATGTTAACCCAATGAGTTGATAGTAACGGTATTTCATTACTTCCATAACACCCTCTTAGACGGTCATCTGGGCATTTATAAGACTGTTGTCAAGACCAGACAACAAATCACTTTATCCTCCATGTATAAGAAAATCCAGAGGTTGGTAGGTGCCAAGATCACTCAACATGTCATGTGGTCCTCCCTGTATAAGGATGTCCGGAGGTTGGTGGGGGAATGAGAGAGCTGTAAGAGAGCTGAGCCCAACCCGAATTCCCTCAATGGTCTTTTAGAGTCTACCTGTGAGGAATGCCTGATGCATAAATTTGTTATTTGTTATATAGGTCAATACTGGTGATCAAAGGAATCATCAAAGAGGAGGCATAGTATGAGTGGCCACGCATGGCAGACAAGTGGCATGCATACCTGCTGAGGAGAAAGCCACGGCAATAGGATAATGGTAGTTCAGCAGCTTCAGCACACAGACACTCCACTGAGCTAGTGTAAAAGGTGCCATTTGCCCAAAGAATGCCACAATAGTGGATAGTGTTGAGAAAATGTAAGAGGGATGGACATGCAGATGCATAAACAAAGGACCCATAGTCGACTTCCATATGTACAAGGTACTGGTACAAATGGAGGAGGGTGGTTCGGTGAGCACCCCAGGAAGTACCATTGAGGACACATAGGACATTGTGGGACTGCATACAGTGGGCTACCAAATAAGACACATGGAGGAACAAGAGTTTTTCCTATCAAACATGAGCCCCAGAAATTTTACAGTTTCAGTGAATGGAAGGCCAACAGGATCAAGCTGTAAAGATGTTGGGAGACCAATTGTGTTGCCATAAAATCATACAGATGGCTTTGTCAGTGGAAAAATAAATGCCATTGTCAATGCTCCAGGAGTAAAGATGATCAAGACATTGCTGAAGATGTGGAGAACTGCAATAGGTGACAAAATTGTCAGTAAAATGAAGCAAGAGAGTCCTGGCAGGAAACAGGGCATTATAGGGTTAATGTCGATAGCAAAGACGGTGACGCTCAGGATGGAACACTGACGTACACCGTTTTCCTGGTTAAAGGTGTCTGGCAAGGGAGAACCCACACACACCTTGAAAACTCAGTCTTTTAAGAATTTCTGAAGGAAACAGGGCAGGCAGCCATAGAAGCTCCACATGTACCAGTTCTCCAGCAGGTGTCATAGGCTTTCCCAAAATTGAAAAAATTGGTGACAGTCAGGGATTTCTGCAGAAAACCATTCATGACGTGGGTAGACAAACTGCAGAACGCTGTGCTCTAAATCCAAACTGTGCAGTTGTTAGTAAATTGCGAGACTCGAGTCACCATACCAGCTGGGTGTGAATCATACATTCCATCACCTTGCAAATGCAGCTGGTGAGAGAGACGGGGCGGTTACAAGAAGGAAGGCTTTTGTCCTTATAGGGCTTAGGTATGGGCATGATGGTGGCTTCACACTAATGTCCGGGAAATGTGTCCTCCGCCCAGATGTCTTTGTATGTGTTAAGCAGAAAGTGCTTGTCCACAAGAGAGGTGCTGCAACATCTGAATGTGGACAGGGTCAGGATCAGGATGAACTGAGAGCGTGATCTAGCTCCCTCACAGTAAAAGGGGCATTGTAGCATTCACGATTCTAAGAGAAGAGTATCACCCAAGCCACCTCCACTCATTTCCGATGGAGGAAGGCAGGGTGACATTGGGAAGATCTTGAAAGTCTGCAAAACGGTGGCCCAAGGTGTTGGAGATAGCCATAGGGACCATGATAACATTGTCTGCTACTCTCAGGCTGGAAACTGGCGAATAGATCTTGGTCTCAGAGAGCCATCAGAAGTTGGCCCACATGACAGAGGAAGGGGTGGAACTGATACAAGAACCGGTGAATGAAATCCAGCTAGCTTTCCCAAAGAATGCAATGACACTATGCACACATCTGTCTATAGTTAATGCAGTTTGCCATCATTGGATGATGGTTAGAAATGTGAAGAGCACATCTCTATGTGCGAATGGTGTCAGAGCATGCCTCAGTCCACCAAGGGACTGGGACATGGTGTGATAAAGAGGAAGTGTGAGGAATGGAACGTTCTGCACCATAAGGATAATGTTTGTGAGATATTCCATCTGGTCATCGCAACTGGGGAAATCATGTTCTTCAAAGTTCACCAGTGAGGAGTAAAGGTATCAGTCAGCCTTTGTAAGTTGCCATTTAGGGGTACACATGGATGGTGTAGGAGTCAGCAGAGGGACAGCACACGGGAAATGGTAGGTGTCAGAAAGAATAGACCATTCAAGACAATGGGCAAACTGGGCAGTGCAGAATGATAGGTTCAAATGGCAATAGGTGTGTGAGGAGTCGGAAAGGAATATGGGTGCTCCAGTGTTAAGGCAGAAGAGGTTGAATTGATTAAGAATATCAGCCAATAGGGCACCTCACTGACAGATTCTGGGAGAATCCCAAAGGAGATGATGCGGATTAGAGCCACCAAGTAGCAGAATTGGGGGAGTTAGCTGCTCAGTAACCTAAAGGAAGTCAGCTTTGGTGATACTGAATGATGGAGGGAGATAATTGGTATAGGGGGAAAAGTCAGCTGTGGAAGGAAAAGACAAACTGCAACACCTTAAAGATGGGTAGTCAAGGAGAAGGGTTAACTATGAACATCATCCCACATGAGCAGCATGACGTCCCATGAGATGGAATGCCAACCTCAGGGAGAAGGTCAAAACGAACATGAAAAAATGTGAAAGCTCAAAGCGGTTGTAAAGATGCAGTTTTGTTTCCTGAAGGCAAATTACAAGGGGACGTTGTGATGCTAAAAGAAGTTGTAAATCCTCTGTGTGGGACCGAAGGCCTCGAATGTTCCATTGGAGGAGAGTAATAATGAGTAAGAGGTCAAGAATGTCACCTGAGTTGCTGCTGAATGACAGTTGACGAAGAGAAGCTGCCATGGGGCACAGAAACAGAAGGATCCAGCTCCATGGGGTCCACAGAGGATCTTTGAGTCAGTGAAGGAGAAAACCTTTTGCATTTGGTGAACTTCTTTGAGCCTTTCCAGTTAGCAGAGGAAGATTTGTATATAGTTTGGCTGGAGGGGGGTCATAGGAAGTCTTCATGGGAGTACTCATTCTATCCTTTCCAGCCTACTGGTTGTGTAGCTGGTGGCTTAGCCCATTGAGGTGAGTATGATGGCTTGTTCACAGCTGGACTGATGCTACCTTGACGCTTTGCAATTTCACAACCTCAGAGCTGAATTTGACTTCACATGTCTGTGTCGCAATGACATTCATGGAGCGAGGGGTAACAAGAACAGAACTATTGGTGCCAGACAGGAGAATGCAGGATTTGCAACTAGCAGACAGGAAAATGCAGGGTTTGCAACTAGCTGTTAACTTGTGAGCAACTGGGTAGGGCACTCATTCCTTTACCTGCATCTCTTGGACAGCCCACTCATCAAGATACATGGGACAGTACCGAGAGGAGGTGATATTATGGCCATTGCAGTTGATACAGTGGGAAGGAGGAGGACAATCGCCCTAGTGTGCATCCCTACCACAGGGTACACGTTTGGCTTGGTGTTGACAAAATGTTCTAGTGTGGCTCAAGTGATGACACTGATAGCAGTGCATCGGGTTCAGGAAGTACAGTCGGACTGTGATAATTTCATAGCCTGCTTGAATCTTGGATGTAAGTACCACTCTATCTTAGGTGATGAAAGAGTGTGGGTGGGCACTAAGGAGGAATCTACCTTTTTCATTACATGATGGATGCAATGACACCCTGAACAGAGGTGTAAGATTGGATTTAAGCCTCGGTCAGACCATCGAGCAGCCTAGTGTAAATAACACCATGGGAAGAATTCAGAGTTCTGTGGGCCTCGACGTGAACAGAGTAGCCATGGAGAAGCGAGGTGGCAAGTGGTTGTTGTGCTTGAGAATCATAAGTAGTCTCCAATATCAAAGTGCCATTCCATAAACAAGAGCAGGATTTCACAGGACCGGCCATTGCATCAATGCCTTCCTGAATAATAAACGTGTTTACTCTGGCATACGACTGACTGTCTTCAGTGCATGAGACTACAGGGAACCACGGTGCAGCTGGAAGGGTCTTTGAATCATTGGCCTCAGTCTGTTTATGTTTTGTAGACGTTAATATTGAAGATGATTGGCTCATTGCCAGCATGTCTGTTGGTGCACTCCTTCCAACTGGGTGGCCCTTTCACAAGTGGGCACACCTGCCTTAGGTGACTGTTCATACCACAGGCCACACCTCCCAAACACCTGACACAGGGACCAATCAGAAATTTGGGAAGGTTGCACCTCAGACAATCACCCCTCTCTGGGCTTGGCCTGTACCAGGAGATATGTACAAACCCTACCAGTTGATCCGAGGCTGGGAATTATGCACTACCCCATCACCTGTTACATGTGGTCCAGCCTTCAGCAGTGCACAGGGAGGAAGAAAGAAAGGGGAACCTCAAATGCTGAAGTGGAGAAACGAGAGAGCAGGGAAAAAAAGAAAGAAAAATGGAATGGAAAACAGTGCTGAGACTGTAGATAATGCAGAACATTTCTAATAACAACCCACACATGTTCCCCAAGGGGGGGTAAAAAGAATAGCAAGAGGATAGACTTGTAGCACGGAAGGGAAAATATGCTACAAAGTCTGGGTCTCCGAGGTAGCCAAGCACGAGCCCACCAAAGAGTGATGAGCCACAGGGGTGGGTGTGTGGCATGGCAGGAGTGCGGCAGGTGAGCGGGAGGGGGGGGGGGGGGGCGCACAGTTTGCTGTCTGTCTTGTTTTACCAGTCTGCCCAGCTTATGGTGCCCACCACTTGTCATGAGAGTTGCTTCCCCAACCCCACAAGTGCTCATGCCAGAATGCTCATGCCAAGCCTTCAGGCCATCAAAATCTGCTCTCGATCAAACTCAGATAGATCATGTGCATTCTCTATTCTACACACATACAACATGCTCACTGATACTCCATTCACCATACATGTGTCTGATTAGCAGACAAGGTGAGGTGCTACTGCCTGGATGGATTTACATCTATAGCAGATCGGTGGTCATAATGTTTTGGCTGATGTGTATATGGACTTAGAATTATGACTTCCAAATGGGTACTGACCAGTGCCAATGGGACCATTGCACAACATTTGAGGGAATTATCAAATACATCAGTTTGTTACAAGGGTGTACCGGGAAGTAATGCTTCCAAAATTTTTAGTCTTTTCTCAATATCAGTTCAAGTGTTGCTTATTGTGCATATTACTCTGTCGATGTTCCCACTTTTCTCATACGATATGCAGTGCCCTCCTGCTGGAGAGTTCTGAATTGCAGTGTGTAACATGTGTGTGTGTAATTTAACCATGTCAGCACATGAAAAAACCCTCAGAAAACAGAGCACAAATTCAAATAGTTCATCCACACACAGAGCACCTTCTCCTTCAGCATGACAATGGCACATCATACCCAATTGTTTTCACACCTGGAACAGTCATTTGATTCATTATTACTGATCGTGCTAAATACTGTTCTGACTTGATCCAACGAATTTTCAACTGTTTCCAAAACCTAAAGAACACCTGCAAGGACTTCACTTTGATAGTGATGATTTGGTGTGAGCAAAGGTGAGGCTGTGGCCTGCCAACGAAGTCAAACATTCTACAGTGACAGCACCAAAAAACATGTGTTTCATTGTTAAAAATGTGTTCAATGACGGGGTGACTGAAATAATTATATGAACATGAATAATAAAGATATAAAATGTTATTAAGATATGTTTTAATTGAAAAGCTTCAATAATTTCACATAAAGATTGTGAGACATTACTTTCCAGCACATCCCCATGCCCAAAGACATACACCAACCTAAAATTAAGTTTTAATTAATTTGGCAGGGAAAGTGACTTTCAATTGATATAATGTCTACATGCATCTCCATAGGTTATAGGACAGTTAAGTCCACCAACTTTTTATTTATTTATTTATTTATTCATCCGTAGACAACTTGTGTTGTATGGATGTCGTCAACTGTATACATGGAATGAGTATATACGTAATAGTACTTCTGGTAGCACATATTTCTATGGTGCAACTTAATCGTTTGTACACAAAACAAATACAGACCAATCTTAGTTACAAATACATATAAATTTACAAATGTATTCTTGCATGGATTACACAAAACAAATACATACCAATCTTAATTAAAGATAAATATAAATTTACAAAGGTACTCTTGCATGAATTGAGTTGAACACATGTCATTTACAGTATTCTTTGACAGTATAGTAACATTTATCTGCTAAATAATTTTTTGCAGCTTTCCTAAAGGCATGTATTCCAGTTTCAGCTTTGATCTCCTCTGGAAGTCTATAATACATTTTTAATCCATTAAATAATAAACTATTTTGGGTTTTTGTTTTGTTTTTTCGTATGAGATGCAAATGGTGGCAGGATCTAGTCCAGTGTTGGTGTATAGATCTGTTTTGTGTGTACTGGTCAATGTGTTTCTTTATATATATCACAGTCTGAAAGATGTATTCACATGGTACTGTCAAGATTCCCATGGTTTTGAATAAATCAGTACAGTGAGCTCTCTTGCTGCTTTTTGTTATTATTCGTACTGCCCTCTTTTGGAGCTTGAAAATTGCTTGTATGTTCTGCACATTTGTACCCCAGAAGGTTATGCCATAACTAATTATTGAATGCTCATATGCAAAGTATGTCGTCTTAGCACATGAGCTATTACATACTGACATAATTATCTGGAGTGCATAGCAAGCAGTAGCAATTTTCTTTTCTAGTGCTGCAATATGGTCAGTCCAGTTAAGCTGTGAGTCAACATGCATTCCTAGGAATTTTGTGTTTGTGACACAATCTATAAGTTCATCTTTAACTCTTAGGCCTATGCTATTATGATTTTTATTTATGTGGAAATTAATACTGTTTGTTTTTTTAATATTGAGGGTTAATTTGTTGCTTACTACCCACTTGCATACATGATCGAGAGTTTCTTCAGCTTTGTCTCTCAATTTGTCTGGTGACTCATCACTGATAAGGATGCTGCTATCATCTGCAAATAGTATTGCTTCCCCATATTTGACACTCTGGGGAAAATCATTGATATATATTAGGAAGAGTATTGGCCCTAACACACTTCCCTGAGGGACTCCTATGTTAATATGTTCTGGTTTGGAAATGTGTTTTGTCAATCTGCTGAACTTCGTTTGTGAGATCTCTACACACTGTACCCTATTTTCCAAGTACGATTGAAACCAATTATTTACTGTTCCCCTTATTCCTAGTGCCTCCATTTTGTTTAGTAGTATTTTGTGGTCTACCGTGTCAAATGCTTTGCTAAGGTCAAGGAATATGCCTGTTACATGTTCACCTTTGTCAAGTGCTTCTAAGACAAAATTTGTGAAGTGAGCTACTGCTGTACCTGTGCTTCTTCCTGGCCTGAAACCAAACTGTTCTTTACACAGTAGGTTGTACTTGTTTAGGAAATCCATTAGTCTCTTTTTCATTATATTTTCTATTACCTTGGAAAAGGATGAGAGTAATGAGATGGGCCTATAGTTTTCTATATTTTCTGGATCGCCTTTCTTAAATAGAGGCAGGACTTTTGCACATTTTAAGTATTCTGGGAAGCAGCCTGCAGTGAAAGATTCATTTATGATGTGTGCCAAAGGATGTTGTATGCTGTCAATGCAGTCCTTCAGTAAGCACACTGGCACTTCATCTAAACCTGCTGATGTTTTATTCTTTAGATTCTTCACAACCATCCTTACTTCTTCTGTAGAAGTCGGTAACAGTAACATTGAGTTATCCATATAGTTCAATTTTTGTTCAGGCTGTTTTTTGCCAAACTTTTGCTTTAGCTTGGTAGCAACACTGCTGAAGTACTCATTTACAGTATTTACTAGTGTATTCAGATTATGTATAATAGCACCATTATGTTTAATTTGAATGTTTACTGTTTTTAATTTATTACTGTTTGTTTCCTGTTTGGTAACAGTCCAGGCTGCTTTAATTTTATTTTCTGCCTTTTCTATAATACTGTCATTGTGGGCTTTTTTTGCATCTCATAATACTCTTCTGTATATTCTTTTGTATGTGTGGTAGTAGTTTAGGAAACCAGGATCACTATGGTAGTTTTTTAACCTGTTCAGTTGTTTGAGTGTTGCAGAGGATTTCCTTATTCCTTTGGTCACCCACGTATTTCTTTTGTGTGAGTGTACTGCAGTTTGCACCTTTGGGAATGCTTCATCAAATCTGAGTTTAAATAGTGACATGAATTTAGAAAATTTCTTATTTACACTAGTTTCAGCATACACTTCTCCCCAAGTTATACTGTTTATTTGCTTGGCAAATTCTGATCTGTTTGGTTTGGAGAAAACACTTCTGTATGTGTATGTTTTAGTTGTATTGTCTATATTTATGTTTAATTTTAGGATTTGACAGGAGTGATCAGAAAGGCCAAGGTTATCTACAATAATTTCACAACTTTCTTTATCTATGTCTGTGATGATGTGATCAATTGTTGATGATGAGTTTTGGCTATCCTCGTGACTCTGTTAACTAATGGTGATAACTTATAACAACGCAATATATTCAAGAATGAGTTACAGAATCTATCTGGGTTTTGTGTGTTTATATTTAAGTCTCCACAAATGAGAACCTTCCCTTTAGGATTCGAAGCCATGTCTAGAATCTGGATTAGTTTTGCAGTGAAAGTATCTATATCACCACTGGGTGAACGGTAAATGCATATTATAGTTAACCTTTGTGCCTCATCTATCTTGCTTATCTCTATGGCTGATATTTCTATGTGTTTTTCCTCACTTACAGAATTAATATCATTTCTAATTTTATAGGCAATTCCTTGCTTAACATATATACATGATCCACCACCTCTAATGATGGTTCTACTATAATGACATGCTAGTATATATGAGTTTAAATTTATTAATGTTATTTCAGTTCCTCTACACCAATGTTCAGTAATGCAAGTGACTGAACTGTTTAAAGTTTGTAGTTCCACTTCTAATTGTTGCACTTTGTTTCTGATAGATTGTATATTTTGATGAAAGACTGAGAAACGAGCACAGCTCACCTTGCCTGTATCTTTTGTTTGCATTTTGTTGACAGTGACTGATGCTTTGCGCCAGTTTGTCCCAGTTTTTTTCTCCTCTTCGTGCTGAACCATAAAAAATTCTCCTTTGGAGTGATGTACTTTCTTGTCCTCTGGCTCTTTCTGATGGGGTGTGGTTTAGCTGGTGGCTTCTCCATTGGTACTGTCATTTCTGGTGCTACTGCTGTTGTTGGCTTTGGTGTTGTCTGTCCCACTGTTGCTGTGTCTCCTGTTCTTATTGTTGGTGGTGGTGGAGAAGGTTCTGCTGATGTCAGTTCTGCTGCTGACGAGATGACTGCCTTTGTTGATTTTTCTTGTACTGTGGAATGTTCTATTACTGATAGTGGTATAACAGTTGTTTTTGTGTTGAAGGTGTTTTGAAGTAGTTTTAATTCCTTCATTATCATGTTCGCCAGATATTCTTTCCCAATACTGTTTAAGTGTAGTCCATGTTGTGTATGGAATCTACGACCTATATTATTTATATGAACACATTTAACATTTTTAAAACGTCTACAGATTTTGGCAAACTGACAGTTGGCTTTTTGTATTTCTGTGTTTACACATGATTGGTTATCCAGATTGTGCCGATGTGGTGTATTCACGATTATCACATTTGTATGCGTGAGGTTCGTCAGACACTGTTTAAGATAACGTGTAGCATTTGCAGTTTCATTTTTATATATATCGTTTGAACCTCCGATGAGTATTACACAGTCTTTATTGTGTAGATTTTTAACCTCTCTAGATTCAGTCGTTTTTATTATTTCCGCTAGTGGGGCTCCAGGTTTTACTATGCTACACAAACTTTTATTAGTTTTCTCTTTAATTTTCTTTGCGAGTCCACGCCCATGACTATCTGAAAGCATGAGTATTTTATTGTGCGAGTTATCTGTTACAATGTTTTTCGTTTGAGTGTCTGTTTGTATCGGTATTTTGTGACGTACTTCAAGGTCATTTTCTGGCAACACAATTGGTCTCCCAACATCTTTACAGCTTGATCCTGTTGGCCTTCCATTCACTGAAACTGCAAACTTTCTGGGGCTCATGTTTGATAGGAAAAACTGTTGTTCCTCCATGTGTCTTATTTGGTAGCCCACTGTATGCAGTCCCTCAATGTGTCCTCAATGGTACTTCCTGGGATGCTCATCAAATTACCCTCCTCTGTTTGTACCGGTCCTTTATACATTAAAAACTCGACTATGGATCATTTGTTTATGCATCTGCATGTCCATCCCTCTTACATTGTCTCAACACTATCCACCATCATGGCATTCTTTGAGCAAATGGCACCTTTTACACTAGTTCAGTGGAGTGTCTGTGTGCTGAAGCTGCTGAACTACCATTATCCTATTGCCATGGCTTTCTCCTCAGCAGGTATGCATGCCACTTGTCTGCCATGCATGGCCACTAATACTATGCCTCCTCTTTGATGATTCCTTTGATCACCAGTATTGACCTATATAACAAATAACAAATTTATGCATCAGGCATTCCTCACAGGTAGACTCTGAAAGACCATTGAGGGAATTCGGGTTGGGCTCAGCTCTCTTACAGATCTCTCATTCCCCCACCAACTTCTGGACATCCTTATACAGGGAGGACCACATGACATGTTGACTGATCTTGGCCCCAACCAACCTCTGGATTTTCTTATACAGGGAGGACAAAGTGATTTGTTGTCTGGTCTTGACAACAGTCTTATAAATGCCCAGATGACCATCTAAGAGGGTGTTATGGAAGTAATGAAAAACCGGTACTATCAACTCATTGCGTTAACATACAATGGGATCTGTTGGGCACATCCTTTATGAAAAATCAGTCCTATATGCAGACTTTACCCCTACACTTGCTGGTATTGCAACAACGTCCACCTAATACTTGCAATTCTGTGGTCGTCCTCCTGCTTGATCTTCAGATTAACAAACAAGTCTGGGACCTCTGTAAGGACCCCTGTTAGCCAGCTCTGGCAAGGTCCCACCAAGTCATGATCACCTTGCCTATCTTCTTCTATCATGCAGTTTGAGGCATCTCCCACCACATTATCTACTCTCATAATATGTTGCACCCTAAAGCAAAAGGCAGAAATACAAATGGCCCAACGAGCAATATGCCAAATTTACATGGGATGATCCAAACCCAACTAAGAGCTTGACTGTCAGTCCCTAAACAAAATTCCAGGTGTTCAAAATAAAATGTGTATTTCTCAAGAGCAAACAGAACTGCCAAGACTTTCCACTCCTTCATATAATATTTCATCTCTGCAGGTGAATGTTTCCAAGGTACAGAGGCTATAGGTCATCAACCCCCCACCCCCTCCCATTCTGTTCCTGCAGGAGGAGAGCTGCTACTTTTTACTCCAGAATTAGAGGTGTGCATCTGCAACATGAAATGGAGCTAAAAATTGGGTATGGTAGGTTACTAAGTGCCACCTTTATGGCTTTGAAAGATGTGTGATGACTTTAATCCCATTTGAAATTTCTTAAATTGTTAAGGCATTCCACGAACTGAGTAACATTGGGCATGATTGTGAAAAATAAATTGCCATGCCTATGAACTGTGCCACACCTTTCTTATTTATAGGAGCTGGGAATTTTTGCAGATCACTAGTATGTTCCTGGTCAGTTATAATGCAAGCAATCAAACTAAGATGTGCCAAGAAAGAAATTTATGTGCCAGTGTGACTATAGATGGTTTCACAGTGAGTCCAGCCTCCCTCAGGGGAACCAGGACTACCTCAAGATGTTGTAGGTCTTCAGACAGACTAGCTCTATAAATAACCATTCCATCTGGGTAATTATAGACACACTTTAAACTGAAACCACCTAAAGCACATTCTGGAAGGCAAGACAGAGCAGCAACTCCCAATGACAAACCAAAGGAAGCCCTGATAAAATTGTAGAGGTTCCAGTCTGTACAGAAGGCAGTATTATGTTCGGAATCATCCATTAACATGATCTGATAATATGCCTGATTGAGATCCAAGACAGAAAAATATTGAGCCACACTGAACCAAATAAAACAATTATGAGGATTGGGAAGTGGCACAGATTCCAAACTACCTTCTCATTTACTGCAGAATAATCTGACACCAGATATAACACCCCACTGTTGCCCATAGATACTGATAATATGGGAGAAGCATGGGCTGAGGCTGAGGGCCTGATGACCCCATTGAACAACATATTATTAACCAAAGCACACAAACATTTTATCTTTGATGAAGAAAGCCTGTAAAGACCCTGCCTCTCTGGAATGTCATCTGTTAGGTGAATCTTGTAAATTATTTTATTGGTGACTTCCAATCTGTTACTTAACATTTGTGTTAAATGATCAAGAACTTCCAGTACCTGCTTCACCTCTAATGGACCCAGGTGATTGAGCTCAAATGGAGAAGATTGAAGTAACACACTATGAATTCCTGTGCCAACCTGACAGAAGCACAATATGAATTTTCAACTAGTTTAAATTTAAAATAAACAACACTGTATTGACAATCTAACCTCAACACACTACTACTTACAAAAACACACCCCAAAATTTAGTTCAATGAAATATTTTTAATTACTATCCACTTGACAGACCAAGAAAATTTTCCAATACTCAGTTTTGACAACCAGAGGCATCTGCTAGTGAGAGCTCAACGTCTGGAGGACAGATGCAAACAAGGCTTTTTACAGTTATCGTGGACTCCAAACACCACAGATAATGAAAAAATAGAGACAGAACTACCAGAGTTGATGAGGACACATACACTGTTTCCTGGTTAAGTTGTAGCTAAAAGTAAGGCAGGAATTCCCCTTTCATGTATTTGACATGGTGACAGCACTTCGGCAGTAGAACACTACCATGTCTTTTCCATTCCTTGTGGTGTCAGCTATTCCACTCTTCTTGCATGGAACCAGACATTGACATAAAAAATACACCTCTTCTTTACACCAGAAAAACGTCCTATGCTTGTTTTTATGGGTGGTCATCTTTCAAATTTCCCAGGTACCTAGAACCTCATCCTGATAAATGACTCTGAAATCCCCATCACTCCTGGTCCGTGAAACTCATGCATGAAAAGCGGACACCAAAGCCTCAAATTTGGTAAGAGATATGCATTTATTAGCAAAGGTAATCCATGAACAGTCCTCTGGCCACATTTCCTCTAACATATTATTCAGTATTTGTATCTCCGTGACTAGAAATTCCAACGGTGAAATGTCATACTCACTCATTTACGTACCTGGGAACAGGTTCATGAGGAAACTGCACTCACCAAAAATGTTTATGCTTTAGTGCACTCTTAATACGAGGAGACAATTTCACCTCAATAACTGATTTTCGCAACTCCCTCAATGTTCCGCTTTTGTGTAAAATCTGACTGAGGACACAGTTGAATGTACCTGTTGTCAGGGGGTACAACACCTGAAAAAAAAATTATCAGAGATTAGCAAAGTGTCAGCATGAAACATAAATCTGATCATCATCCAATAGATGGATTTCACCTGGTTTAAATTCTCAATTGGATGTTCTGTAACAGCTTGAAGCAGTAACGTTAATTAGTCAGGTAATTTTCCAACCAAATTTCCCTCTGGTCCTTCAAGGTGTCTGGGGCATTTCCTACTAACTCCAGCAGTTGTCTGTTTGGTGGGAGGATCTTACTCACCAACCATGTCTCCTGATTTGTCAAAATCATTGTGTCTGACACTACTTTGCAAGTCATGCCTACTCATGTAACTGCATAGGTAATCCAATATGCTCAGAATCACAATTATGTTGCTGGATATTTTGCAAGCAATTATCACAATGGATCAATTGGGCATGAATTCTATATATTTTCTTATGGTTGGACTGACTACTTTCTAAAAACTCTACATTCTGACACAAGGTTGTCAGGACTGCAGCTCAGTCAGCTAGCACAACACCTTCCTCCCTGATACTAAGCACCAAGGGTTTGTCCAGAGTGGAATGCAGACCAGCCACAAGTTCAGCAACACTGCGTTCACATAGAATCTGAAACTAATATGTAGATGAATTGCTTCTTGAATAAGGACAAACTAGGACAGGCATGGGACCCCATGTTCAACAGTAGGTAGCTACAAACACCCACCTTCCTCCCTTTACTTCCAGGAAAATAACCATCCTCTGTTACCAACCAAACATCCAGCAGGAAAAGAGGAAATTAGGTGGAAGGGCTTGACAGATAGGGATTCCCATCATTCATTGTTGTTTATTAAAATGTATTTATTTAAGAAAAATAATAAAATCAGTTAGATTAGCAATATTAAAAACTACACTCCGAACATTTCAAATTTATGACATTACACACCTTAGTTTAGTGATAATTTAAATGAGGCAATGAGGAAATAGTTAATGACAAAGCTGTGTCTGACAGTAGTTCTCAGATTTCAGGCTCTAAATTGCCACCTTTACGAACTGCAACTCAAAAAATACTTCAACAAATGAAGAAATAATTATTTGGAAACAGCTGGCTCCTTAAGAGAACACAGGAGCATAACTCATCTCAAATGTTGAAACTGAATAGCTATACAGGAAGGAAATTTACAGCTGCCTCGGGGCCAAATGAAAAATTAAATTCTTAAAATACATCCCCAAGGGCATTTAGATAATTTCATAAAATAAACAAAAGCATAAATTTATAGAGCTGCTTTCAGGCAGACAAAGCAAGTCCTCTAAATCTTGACCCAATGAGCAGTTAAGTAATTAATTAATAAGAGAATGAGTGCACACAAACTGATATAACAAACAGCAAACTGTCAGCTACAATGACAGTTGTATTAAGGTATACCCTAGCGATACCTACCTAAGCAGGTATCGCTAGAGGACAAATAAAAGAATGTAGAAGTGTATATCATTAGGGGTAAGATAGATATTGCCTACAGGAAAAATAAAGTGACCTTTGGGGAAAAGAGAACCACCTTTATGAATAACAAGAGTTCAGATGGAAAACAAGTCCTAAGTAAAGAAGGGATGGCAGAAAGGCAGAAGGAGTATTAGAGAGGGTTTATACAAGGGGGATGTACTTGAGGGCAATATTATGGAACTGAAAGGGGATGTAGATGAAGATGAAATGGAAGATAAGATACCGCGAGCAGAATTTGACCGAGCACTGAAACACATAAGTTGATACAAGGCACTGGGAGTAGACAACATGCCATTAGAACTATTGATAGCCTTGGGAGAGCCAGCCATGACAAAACTCTTCCTTCTGGTGAGTAAGATGTAAGAGACATGTGAAATACTCTCAAATTTCAAGAAGAATGTAATAATTCCAGTCCCAAAGAAAGCATGTGCTGACAGGTGTGAAAATTACCAAACTATGAGTTTAATAAGTCACAGTTGCAAAATAGTAACACGAATTCTTTACATACGAATGGAAAAATTGGTAGAAGCTGATCTTGGGGAAGATCAGTTCGGATTTCTTAGAAATGAAACACATGAGTCAATACTGACCCTATGACTTATTTTAGAAGATAGGTTAAGGAAAGGTAAACACACGTTTCTAGCATTTGTAGACTTAGAGAAAGCTTTTGATAATACTCTCTTTTAAATTCTGAATGTGGCAGGAGTAAAATACTGAGAGCTCAAGTCTGTTTACAGTTTGTACAGAAACCAGATGGCAATTATAAGAGTCGAGGGGTATGAAAGGGAAGCATTGGTTGGGAAAGGAGTGAGACAATGTTGTGGCCTGTCACTGTTGTTATTTAATCTGTATATTGAGCAAGCCATAAAGGAAACAGAAGAAAAATTTGGAGTAGGAATTTAAATACATGGAGAAGGAATAAAAACTCTGAGGTTTGCCGATGACATGGGGATACTGGGCGATAGTTTGTAACAATACTTTTATCACCTTGAGAGGAATCACTGCAGTCAATTTTAGTCTGTCAGGGACAATCCCTTCTTGTAGGGATGTATTGTATATGTTGCATAAGATGGGACTAACAAATTTATAACAGTGTTTCAGTATTTTACTAGAAATATTGTCCACGTCAGCAGAATTTTTATTTTTTAATCATGAGGTAAAGGTAACTGTGGGATTCTCTGGCTAATAGCTTTCTGTAGGAGGGACAATGATTCTTCCATAACCATAGTGGTTATTAAACATTTCTGCAACCAACTCAGGTTTCTTTATGATACTGTCCACTGTTTTAATCTCTACCTGAGACATGTTCCCTGCTGTCCTGCCAGTATGTATATGACGTTGTCTATTGCTGTAATGGCTGAATTACAATAAAATTATTATTATTATTATTATTATTATTATTTCCCTCTTTATTACATTCCATATAGTTTTAATTTTATTTTCTGAGCTTTCAATTTCTGATTTTATGCACATACTTTAGGTATTATGGGTATTGATGTACCATCATTGGTCAGAATACATTTCAGATATTATAATTGGTCATGTGAGCATGGTTTGGTTTGTTGTACTGTGGACTTTGCTTTAGACAGAGTAAGTAAAAGTGTGGTATCTAGGTCTTTGCTTGAGCTATATGGGTGAAGTTAAATTTGCAACAGCATATTTTAGAGTTGTATGTTGGTTCCTGGTATCGAGGGCTTTGTTGGAGGTATGCAGGTCAAGTGAAAATTGTGATGTTCAGTTTTTGAGTAGTGTATGGGTTACTGGTATCGTGGTCTTCATCAGAGATATATAGGTCATGCAAAATTAAAAACACTAATATTTTCATTTTTGTAATTTTTTGGTGTAAAATATTGAGGATTTCGTGTGCTTGATTTTTTGGTGAATATCTGTTTTGTAGTGATGTCATTATGCCAGTGAGTGGAAGAAATCACTATTCTTTTGAAATTGTGATAGTTTATTTATGTCAAGCCACATTAGTAAACATTCTTATTGTGAAGGTGCTGTTGGATCTTGATGAAGATGATAAGAATGACATTCATCAGAATGTCATGGATTTTCGACACTGCTACCTGGATGGAAGCCTGAGAAGATTTCATCAGCTGTATACACCAGGAATGTCTACATTCACAACTTAATATTTGTTCAAATGCAGGAGTTTCTACTCCTATGTACTTCATTTGTGGTTGATTTGTACCTCACTGGTGACGGAGTACTTTTCTCTACATATAAATTTCATGTTACTAATCCATACATACTTAATTATTTTTTATTTGACATGTAGTGATGATATTCTACTTATGTTTGTTCTTCCCAGTACTCCGAAGTTCTATCAAAATATATTCCATAATTCTAAGGGTACGCCATGGCCAAAACCCAAAATCATTATTTTATATTTTACCATCTATGCTAAATTAATGTGTCATAATATATTAATGTTATGGTACTGTCAATAGCAGTATCATAGACACACTTCAAGAAAATGAAATGGTTTTCATTCCAGTGTGAAAACTTACAGTCACAAAATGTTTATTGAAGTGGATGACACTTTTATACCTTGTGTTGGAGTTACTGTTGCAATGAATGTGATTTTTTAGTGTGACATGTTAAAAACAGCTGCAGTAAAATAAATTTGTTTATTGCAGAAGGAGTTATGTCTCTTACATATGTTATATTGTCCCATTTTATGTGTGTGTTGTTCACAATCCATACTGCCCTCCAAATCCCCACCCAGAGAAAGTAATTACAGAGTCACTGCATAATGTTCCATCATGTGTGTGTGTGCGTGTGTGTGTGTGTGTGTGTGTGTGTGTGTGTGTGTGTGTGTGTGTGTGTGTGTGTGTGTGTGTATGTGTGTTTGTTGCAAGGGGGACAGTGCATGCACTATTCAGAAGAGTTTATTGCTTCATCCACTAATATTTATAGGTCCAAGGAGATAAAATGTTTTGTTATTGGCTCTGCATGGAATATTGAATGTTTTGTTATAAATATTGTTGCAGAAAAAGGTGAATAGCATAGTGGCATAGTGGTTATGATACTAAACTGTAGCATGAGCTCAAAACTCATCTGGACTGCAAAATTTTAATTTCTTTATTTGGTTTGAGTACATTCTAGAAGTATCCACAAATGTCAAGAACAATTGTACTAGAATATTCTGTAACTGTATATATACCATATGTGTCCTGGCCAGAGGCAGTTCGCTCCATGCCCTCATACATGCAAGTGCTGAATAAACCTTTGTTAAGTTAGTGTTCGTCATTCATCTAGTCATACTTTCTTCTATGTGACATTATTCTGGTGGAGACGCTAGGTATTGGAACTTGTGATAGCACACATTATCGATGACTCTATGGCTCCCATCAGACCATGACAGAGCCGACGTTTACATGGCAAGAAGCCCGAGTTCAAGCCATATTCAACAGATCGCAATCTATCAGAGACAGAAGAAGAAGAAGATGACGTTACGATGACAGCAATTGTGTGCCACCATGTGAGACACCCTTCTGGATTGTCTGATGATGATGGCCAAGATCCAAACAAGTGTCTGAAGGTATATGAGCATATAGTCAAATTTAACAAATGAGATGACACTTTGTGCTTGGCTAACGTATTTTTCTACTTGGAGGGCACTGCCAAGAAATGGTATGAGAACAATGAGGAGAAGTTCACAAGCTGGGAAGTATTGCAGGTGAAACTGCACAAGTATTTCAGAGACACACAACAAGATACATGCAAGGCTGAAGATAAATTAAAGTACGGAACACAGCGTCCAGGAGAAACTAAAGCATCCTACATTCAAGATGTCTTGGAGCTGTGTAAAATAGTGTTTCCTAGAGTGAAGGAGGAAGATGAGGTTTCACACCTCATGAAGGGTATTGCTGAGGATATGTATCAAGCCCTACTCCTAAGGAAGTTTTGACAGCAGATGACTTAATAAAATGGTGCCAGTATAATGAGAAAATGCATAAAACAATTACATGTAAAAAGTTTGAATGCCTTCCAAACATCATATTGATGTCTGTGATGGAGGGAGCAACTGATTTCACAAGTGTTCTTCATCAGATATTGAGAGAGAAAGTTCAGAAGGCACTTGGATTGCAAGAGGTCATAAGGGAGGAAGTGGAACAGATATTGAACCCAATCTGTCATCCTTCATTTCCCTTTAAAATGGTGAAAAAGTCAAAACCCAGGCGGAGTTACATTCCTACAATGCCACATAAGGAGCCTGTTTGGGCACCAAGGAAGACTGACACCTTGAGGACCTAGGATAACCTACCAGTATGTTTCCACTGTGGACGACCAGGATATGTGGTGCATTGTTGTCAAGAAAGGTGGTGGATATTTGATTATGCTTGCAACAGAAGACAGCAGACCGGTCTTGGCTGACGGCATCTCCGGGATGACAAAGATGAACAAGAAGATGAGGGTGCAGGATGATGTAGGTCACCATCGCCACAAGCTAGCTGCTGGAGAAGACACTCCCCAACATGGCGATCAAGGTCTCCATCATGGTTTAGAAGCTACAGCCAATCACCTAGCTGCCACAACCTGGAAAACTCAAGGGTGCGACCTTCCTTGGAGGTGAGGCCACTGAAGAGAAAAATCCTGCACCGTCGATCACTACAAAAATGATAGGAAACTAAGTCAATATGTTCATGGAAGTCTGACCAGACGAAGCTCTTGTGGCCTCTGGAGCTCATATCAGTCATTTTGGAGAAGTACCATTGACAGATGCAGAAAACCGTATTCATCAACAACAAAACATCTCTGCTGAAGGTGGCTAATGGGAAATATGTAAAACCTGGGGGAAGATGTACCATTCATGTCGGTGTAAGTGGCCATACACAGCCCTTAGAATTCATCATCTTACAAGAATGTAGTCATGACGTCATTCACAGATGTGACTTTTGAAAGCTTCTCAGACTATTATAGATTGAGGTCGCTCAAAGATTATGCTAGATGAGATGAGATACAGTGGACAGGAAGATGCACATTCGAGTGTGTGGAGACTGTGTGCTGGATGAAGTGATCATTTCTGCTGTCAGTGCTAGAAAGGTAACTGTCATGTGTCATGCCATGCATCAACCCATGGATCTTGTAGTGGAATGTAAGAGAAGCATACCACTGATGAATAACTTGGCCATCCCAGCTTCTGTCATCTTGTTTAAACCGGATGCAGTGAATTGTGGATAGTTAACTGTCATTGAGCACTGCAGATCTCTCTGAGATGCACGTGCATAGCAAATGCTGAGCCTTTAATTGAAGAACAGTTGAGTAACATAAAAAACCTCCCATGCCAAGTCTGTGGGCGAAACTAGCACTACCACTATGAGACAAGATCTTCTAGCTTGACTATCACCAGATCTCATTGAGGAACAACAAAAGAAGCTACTTGCTGTTCTTCAAGAGTTCTCTGAATGCTTTAACCCGCAGGTGAAAAGCAAATTAGACAAATCAATGGTGAAGCACCAGATGAGCACTGGTGACCACCAACCAATAAACCAGAGAACATAACATGTGCCAGTCATGGAATGTTGAATAATTCATGACAAGGTAGAAAAAATGATGAAGAATGACATCATTCAGCCTTTGCAAAGCCCATGTCATCACCTGTGGTTGGTGCCAGGAAGAAGCATGGCAGTTGGCACTTTTGTGTTGATTACAGGAAGATTAATAAGATAACTAAAAAGGACGTTTACCCCATCCACTAGAGTGTCTGAAGAGGGCTATGTTTTTCTCAGCCATGGACATGTACTCAGGATACTAGCAAATCGAAGTAGATTAGGCTGGTTGTGCGAAAACTGCATTCACCACCCATAAGGGCCTGTATGATTTTGAGGTAATGCCGTTTGGTTTGTGTAAAGCACCAGCAAGTTTTGAATGGATGATAGATAATATTCTAAGTCACCTGAAATGGACGATGTGTCTTTCTTGTTTTGATGACATTATAGAGTTCTCAGAGACATTTGATGAACATATAAAAAGACTGAGGGTCATTTTTAAGTGTCTCCAACAAGGCAGACTGAAACTTAATCCAAGAAAGTGTCTCTTTGGAGCAAAAGATATCAAAATACTTAGACATCTTACATCAAACAGAGGTGTGGGGCCACACCCAGAAAAGGTGGGGATCTATAACAGAATGTACTATTCCTAAAAGTATTAGAAGTGTCGGAAGCTTCCTCAGGTTATGTTGTAATTACTGCCATTTTATCAAAGCCAGGCCACTCCAAGAGTTCTTAAAAATTTATGCTAAATTTGTCTGGGGTGGTGCTCATCAAGATCCTTCAATGTGCTGAGAAAAGCTCTGATGCCTGACCCTGTACTTGGTCTGTATGATGAGAGGGCACCTACAGAACTGCACACAGATGCCAATGGGTATGGGATCAGTGCTGTTCTGGTCCAAATTTCGTATGGAAAAGAGAAGGTTATAGCCTATGCTTCTAGCACACTTATGAAAGCTGAGAGAAATTACTCAACTGCAGAAGGAGAATGTCTTGCTGTGATCTGGCCATGTGCAAATTTCGACAGTATCTCTATGGAAGGCCGTTCACAGTTGTTACAGACCATCATTCACTCTGTTGGTTGACAGGTCTTAAGGATCCAACAGGACTACTCGCCAGGTGGGCCCTACATCTTCAAGAGTGTGACATTACCATAGTGTACAAATGTGGAAGAAAACACCAAGATGCCACTTGTCCCTCAAGAAACCCTCTGCAAGACCATCAAGACTTTGATGAAGATAGTGACTCTCTCACTGCACTCTAGGATCTCTCTGCTGATCAGAAGAAGGACGCCAAGATATCTCAAATTATGCTTGCCTTAAATCGGACAGAGGATGTGGAAGGAAAATTTAAGCTAGTTAATGGATTGTTTCGCAAGACATCTTTGATCCATTTGGAAAGAGGTGGCTAACAGTGATTCCTAAACAAATGCATTTAGATGTTCTGCAGAAATTCCATGACACACCTGAGGCCGGACATTTAGGATTTATTAAGGCAAATGATAGAATTCACAAGATATTTTTCTTTCCAGGTTTATTTAGGAATGTCTGTCACTATGTGTCACAGTGTCTAGAGTGCCAGAGGAGAGAAGCAGTTCCTCAGAAACCACCTGGCCAACTAATACCAACTCCACCATCCAAAATGCCTTTCCAGCGTGTTGGGATTGACCTCCTCAGACGATTTCCAATGTCTGCTAGTGGCAATAGTTGGATTATTGTATGCACTGATTATCTGACTTACTATGCCATTACAAAAGCTCTGAAAACAGCCGAAGTATCTGAGGTAGCCAAATTCATGATGGAAGACATTGTATTAAAACACAGTGCCCCAAGGTCATTAATTATGAACCAAGGGAAAGTTTTTCAATCGAATCTTGTGACAGAGATAAACTGTTGGTGCAACATTACTCATTACATGATGACTGCCTACCATTCGCAAACTAACGGGCTTACTGAATGCCTTAATAAGAAATGGCCAACTTGCTATCAATGTTCGTGAATATTGAGTAGAGCAACTGGGATCAGGTGCTACCTTTTGTGAGGTTTGCCTACAATGCCGCCAAACAAGACACCACAGGATTTATGCCATTTTTCCTGGTGCAGGGGCATGAGGCAACTATGATGATGACCACTGTGTTTCCGATTACATCAGCCAGGTGTTAACCAGAGCTGAGGAAGCTTGGCATTTAGCTTGACTCCACATGCTGAAGGCTCAAGAAAAGGACTGACGGAGGTATTATGAGAGCCTCTGCACTGTTCTCTACCAGCCTGATGACCTCGACTGGATCTTCACTCGTGTTTGGATGGTTGGAGCTTATAAGGTAGTAAGACAGTTGTCTGATGTTACTTATGAAGTTGAAAATTTCAACATTGACACACGACGGTGAAAGATCAGAGATACAATCCATGTCCTTCTAATGAAGTCCTATAAGGATCCTGCAACCCAGGGTAAATTCGAAGCTCCAGCAACAGGCAACAAGCGGAAAGGTGATAAGGAGCGTAGTGGCAAAAGAAGTTCTAAGAAGATCACCGCCAGGGAGAGCACCAGTCATCAGGAGTCAGAGTATGCAGAACCAATGACTCATTCTCAGACTAGAAGGATGTAACACTAAGACGCTGTTCTCCTAAGGAGGGAGCAGTGTCACAGAAAAAGCAGAGTAGCGCTGTGTGTTCTGGCCACAGGCAGTTCACTCCGCGCTCTTGTATGTGCAGGTGCTGAATAAACCTTCATTAAATGAAGTTACTGTTCATCATTCATCTAGTAACACGTTCTTCTATGTGACCTAAAAACAAAGATGATGTGACTTACCAAATGAAAGTGCTGGCAGGTCATTCCAATCCCGGGAGCGGAAAGACTTACCTTAGGGGGAAAAAAGGACGTGCACACACACACATATCCATCCACACATATATGTGTGGATGGATATGTGTGTGTGTGCGAGTGTATACCCGTCCTTTTTTCCCCCTAAGGTAAGTCTTTCCGCTCCCGGGATTGAAATGACTCCTTACCCTCTCCCTTAAAACCCACATCCTTTCGTCTTTCCCTCTCCTTCCCTCTTTTCTGATGAGGCAACAGTTTGTTGCGAAAGCTTGAATTTTGTGTGTATGTTTGTGTTTGTTTGTGTGTCTGTCGACCTGCCAGCACTTTCATTTGGTAAGTCACATCATCTTTGTTTTTAGATATATATTTCCTACATGGAATGTTTCCCTCTATTATGACAATATATTCAATTATTCATAATTTTTTTGCTTACTGCAAACTGTTAGACATCAGCTGTATTAGGTATAGATGTAATACCAAAGAGTGAAATATGAAAATTTCTGCCGGACTGCGTCTTGAACCTCCATTTTCCTCTTATTTCCAGGCAATATTCCATGAAGTTCTGGGTTTACAGTCAGATGTTACTGAACCATTCATTTGACTGATTACTTCCAGTAATCTGAACATAAATGGGATGAAGAAATTCTGAATATTTATCTGTCCTAGAAACCTCATCAAAGATTCATTGTGTATATGTTAAGAATAATGTATAATGAGCTAATTGTAACATAGTCAGCCAATGATACACGGCTTCTTATTTGTTATTTGTTCAGTTCTTTTTCTTTAATTATTTCCACTCACATAATAGGCTATGAAAATGAACATGAATTTACAACATTTTTTTTTCTAGATATGTTCATTTTGGTTTAACCTTTTAGGTATGACATGACCTTGAAGAAATAAAACAAGCTGAAGTAGCAACAGTTATGACCAGTGCTTGATTTGTAAAAAATAAGAGGTACTAGTACTGTGCTACCAGGGAGTGTTTTTATTTTTTAATGTCTTAAGACATTATTTTAATGTTTTTTTTCTCATCAGAGGTATCACTGTGCTATACCATCACAAATCAAGTATTGGTTATTACAACAAAAGCAGTTGTTTGGTTTAAAATAGTATCACCAGTAACTGTACCTGGATTGCTTTGTCATCTCACAATAATAAAAAAGAAAGATTGATGTTTGACAATATTACGAAAAGGATAGTTGCTACTTGCCATACAGTGGAGGAGCTGATTCACAGTTAGGCGCAACTAAATGATTGTCAAACAAAGTTTTCAGCCAAACAATCCTTCCTCACAATTAGACAACATACATTTAGCATCTCCAGCATGTATAAAGTACCCTTTCCATAATATTGTCATTATTACATAATGGATTTTCCACTGTGTGAAGATTAGCGTTTAATATCCCATTGACCACAGTAGTAAGGACAGACTATCAGGTTTCTACCAATAGGCAGTACATGGAATGGATATGTTGCCAGAAGTGGAGCTTACCTCTTACTATGTGATCCTCATCAAGATGGACACAGTCTTGCTCAAGGCTTTTTGCATTGGATCTGTGGCTGAGTAGCAGCCAACTGAATGAATGATTAGTAATGAAAATAAACAGAGAGGAAATTTGTTACAGGCATAAACTTTAAACTGTTATTAAATTGACAGATTCTTTAACCAAAAGTTGCTTACACTACACACAGTTTTTTCACAGTACAAGTTTTCTTCTTAATTGTAATTCATGACATTTTCAGTTCATCAACATGTTTGAGAATTATTCCCAAACCAAAAATTCATTTGAAAAAAAAGAAAAAAGAAAAAGAAATTTGTGGCAATTGAAGTATAGTAAGTTTGATTTCTACTTTTGCTTCCTGATTTTCTTAAGCTGGCATATGTGACACAGCTGTTGCTGCCAGAATGATGCATTTTCATTTCCTTACAATGCAGATGAAGGTGGAAAAAAATGTGCTTAATTCAGACAAGGTAAAAAAAAGTAAGGAAATTATGTGTAACTGCAAAAGATTGAAATATTGTGTAACTGGTGCTTTAGTAGTTACATGAGGCTATTTGTCTGTATGGAGGCTGAGAAGCTGGAAGGAGGATCAATAATTGGTGGAGTGATGCACTGTGAATCATTGCCAAGACATATCCATGTTGATGCACCATTTTCTAGTGAAAAACAGTTTGTCACTGAAGAGATCATTTCAATTTCCATCAGCTGAAATCTTCTTACAAGGACTGCTCTCCACACAACAATGACCTGTGCCTGTGCACATTTTTGCATTTATGCAAAGGCAAAGTCAGTTATTTGTATTTGTTTCTTCAGTAATTGTATGTCTATAGGTAATAAGTTTCCAGTAACATTACGATGAGAGAGATAAAGATCATGGAGTGGGTTGTGTTTGTTTATCAGGTGCATGGTACAATGATGTAAACTCTTTATCAGAGGCCATCAAATGATTTAGACATATACCTACAAGAATGAAGTAACTTCTTTTGTCTTGGATGGATATAGTTCAAAATAATATAGCAAATCATACAGCTATGTTACTTATCTTGTTAATGCTGCAGGAGCAAAGTTTGTGAGAAGTGCAAGTCTTCTGATTCAATAAATCCATCATTTTATGATGGTCTTGGAAATAATTTACTTACTTCTTCAAACAAGTTTGGGAGAAATAACTTCTTAATAGGGATTGTGCGTCTCTGTATTTAACAAGATAATATTAATGACAAAATTTCTGTGACTAGAATTGGAAATGTCTAGTTGGGGGCACTGACTTGATTGTTTAACAAGCCATAGCCATTGTAAATAATGTGGTTATGGGCAGTTCACTTCATTGTATATGGCTGGTGAGTGCCATGTCAGGAATGTTGGGAGGGGATTTTTGGGGGAGGGGGGGGGGGCTCATGTGAAAGTTTACACTGTCATCTCATATCTATAACTGAGTAGGCTGATGACCAAACAAAAAGATAGCACCACTGTTGTTTATTTGTTGCAGTAAACCTGATGTTGTGACAGGGTTTCAATGTCTACTTGATGTCTCTCCTGCTATGCAGTGCTGTGAATGGAGACCTCTTCAACATCTTTTGACACACATCTGGCTGGTGTTAGGCACTTTTCCTTATCATTGAACCCCACCCACAAGAGTTTCACTTAGATATTGATGGCAATGATACAATTAACTCTGAAATGCTCAGTGCCTGAGAAAGCAGCGAACTATGATTATGATTTTTTTAGAAAAGTTGCTGAACATGTCAACAATGCTTTGTGTTCAGTAGCTGCAGAAGACTGTCATCATAAAGACTGCTATGCTAAATTAGTGTTAAACCCCTCCTCTGTTTGAAATGGGGGCCACTCTCTTGGTATCAAGTTTGATGCAGCTTTGCAAGAAGTATGCAATTTTCTAGATTAATCAGTGAAATCCCAATTTTCACTGTATAATTTATTGCAGAAAGTCAATGAATGATTCCCAGACTGAAGTACAATGACTATAAAATGCTTAGAATAGAAACTGACTGCACATTACAGTTATGAATTCATTCCACAAATATTCTATGATCCATTTCCCAAAGCCTAGCCTGGTTAAGGTTAAATGATGCTATATCTTCATGACCTGGACTCAGGATCAAGACAACTTATCCACATTCCTTCAGAACTTCAACACCTTTTCTTCTATCTCTTTCACCTGGTCATCCTCTACACAATGTGCCATCTCCCTGGAAGTTGACCTCCACCTTTGTGATGGCTCCATCCACACCTCAGTCAACATCAAACTCACTAACCACCAACAGTACCTGCATTTCGACAGCTGCCATCCCTTCCACACAAAAAAAATCCCCCCACATACAATTTATCCACCAGTGGATGACATATCTGCTCTAAGGAGAACTCCCTTGTCCTATATGCTGAAGGGCTCACAGAGGACTTTGCAGACAGCAACATTCCACCAATCTAGTGCACAAACTAATTTACAATGCCATATCCTCCCCCCCCCCTCCCCCCCCCCCCAATCCTCCCACGACACCCAATAATCAGTTAAAAGTGAACCATATTGTTCATCAGGGATTTATCTCTCTTCCTGCCCTGAAAGAGGGACATCCTACCCAAGATACTTCACACCCCTCCTGAACAGCAACATATGTGCCCTATAGAGTACATGGCTCAAACGACACACATCTGTGCATCTTCTGAAAATATTACAGTAAAAATAAATAACATGGATAAAACTAACTAGAGTTCTGTCTTTATCATAAATGAAAAAGTAGAATACACACTGCTATATTATTAAAAGTGAATGTGGAATATGATAAATCAGTTGAATATTAGGTAGTAATATTGACAGTATGATTTAGGATTGTGTATGATATGGAGAAGTATATTCAAAAGAAGGACATAAATATGTAAACTAAGTTAAAGCTGTTCAAAGAATACCATGCCTAGGTGCGCAATCAAAACACAATTTACTTGATAAACTCCATGTAAATTGGCATGCCAGCCAGACATAAGGAATGTAAGACAGAAAATGCTTCATGGAAACAAGTTACTTTCAAATATGAAGTCCAGTCAGAAGAATTGTGTCAAAAAACATTGCTTGACATATTCTGCATCACCCAGCAATGAATACTCTCACATCAACGTAAAATGAAAAGTGTAATGACCACTCCTGAAGACGGTTGAGGAAAACACTGAAGTAGGCCACAGGCACTATCAAATGATGACAGGGCTCCAATTCAGAAACTCACTTTGAGTTTCTCAAAGCAGGAATAAATCTTCAAAAGAATGTCTGTACCACAATCTCAACCACTGCAGAATGTCTTGATTGTTTGTGATCAAAGAATCAGGTGCAACAGAAATGCACAACATAGAACTTAAGTCAGATGCATCATGCGAAAGCAGACTGAACATACAAACTGCTATAAAATAATACAGAAATGGCTATAAATGAACAACAATATATATGGTACATGAGTTGACCTACAACAGGTTTTACTTTGTTTTATACTGGCACATTGCATGGTGTTCTGCCAGAGACAGCTGCCATCGTATAATTTCATGGTTTGTGACTTTTGTACTTAACTAACACAGTAAATTTGAGGGATGGACCTGGTACAAGGTTTGGTTCAGCCAAAATAGTTTCCTGCCTGATTAAATTTGCGATGCTTGAAGAAGGTATGGAGCACAAACTAATTATATGGTCTGATCACCATGTTGTGCAGAAAAATATCTGGAGCATTTTAGCACTTTATTTCTATCTGGTCAGCTGCAAGTACTGTGCAAAAATACATAAAAAGCTTTCATGTCATAGTTTCCTACCTTGTGAAAGTAACTTTGCAATGATGAGAAAAGAAAGTTATGGCCCCTTTAGAATGGAAGCATGTCACAGCTTAGGCCTTTGCAGGGCCTTCAAAACTGACCATTGAGGAGATGATGCAAGACTTCAAGGACATAGGATACATTGAGTTGGTTTTCAAAAATTACTGGTGTGCTTTGGTTGAAGCTATTCAGTGACGATCCTCAAGGCATAAGTATGCTTCATCCATGTAAAAGACATTGTATTGTGAAACATGTTTGTGAACATAAGGTAAAAGAAATTCTGTTAGTCTGGTTTTTTATTACTCTAAAATGGAGTAGTAAAAATTCGTAAGGAGAAGAAAAGTGATCTACTGGATGTGATGAAATATATGGAATCAAAATACAGGCATTTTTTGAGAACCTGCAGTGTGCCAACTGAGTGTAATGTGCCAGATTTGGGTCTCAACTTGATAACAAACTCATGTTGTATTACTTTTTTAAGACCAAAGTAATCAGCTTACAATAAATATTAATGTGTGTCTTTTTATAATTTTATTACTTGGGATTTGAGGCAACCTTATCATTATAGCAGAGTACAGGGTGATCTGCAGTAATGCTCTATATCTGTTGCTATACAGTGTTTTTCCATTTTAATAGTTATTTATTTTCTAAAACCTATGCTTAGTGCAGTTTTAAAAAGTACAACCAACTACTTTCAATAGCCTGCATGCACAAACAGTACCTATCTGATATTACATTATTATTAATGGTATTTCCTGAAAACTGCAAAATGTGCTATACAGCATTATTAGTGAACGCACTTTATTTTGATATTATTATGTGCATCTATCTAATGCCACTAATTGAGAATATGATTGATTGTTGCCTTCTTCCAATCACCAGGAAACTTTCATGGCCTCAGAGACATTTGATAAGCTGCTGTTAGAGAAGGAACGAGTTCAATGTAATCTCATATGGTCCAGGTGCCTTTTTTCTATTAAGTGGTTACACAGTAGAAAATCAACTGAAACTGATAATTTCAAAATCTGTCATTTTTAAGTTGATGCCACTGCTGAAAGGAGGACCTCAGTTAGAGTGTTCCATGATGTAACACATTTGGAAGAGCAAATTGGATATTTTGGCCTTGCATCATGTTATCTTCAGTTTGAGAGCCAGTAGGGTCACGATGATTTCAGTTAACCTACTGACACTGTCAACTGACTGCTTACTGAGAACATTCACTCAAGATGTGATATGTTAATGTTTTAAAATTGGTCCTACAATGTATTGAGTTTCAGGATAGCGAAAAAGCTGATGCCAGAATGTAGCCCTACAGTCCCATGCCTGTGTCAGGGCCATTCAGCACTGAGTGTCTACCCTGATAACAGCACCACCTATATATGGTGAATTTGTCAGTCAAGTAAAATTTAAATGTATGAAGTTAGGAATATATTGCAATATGTAATGTATAATTGAACAAGTTGTTTAAACTGAATTCAAATGCAGTGGGAAAAATAGAGACATGTAAACACATTGGCAAAGTTAAACTGAATCTGTATACTGACAATTTAAAACACAAAAATAGAAATGCCTATACTTAAATACATTAAATTGAATTATCTAGGGTTACATAGCAACGTTAAACACTTCAGATCATAAATAAATGCAGTTAAATTGTGTGAATAATTAAGATTATTTGGCACAGTCCCCAGTTCCATATGCTTCTGTGGAATCAGAACTAAAATCTAAGTGCAATTTTGTCATATGACGACATGGTTTGGAGACTATGTGTTAATAGTAAGGTCGTCAGTGATGCTGTGTCACTGTCTATTAAAGTTCATCACAAAACAGAGCTGCCAGTTGTGCCAAGTGAATGTTCATCAGTCACAAAAACACAAAACAATTAAAAGTAGTGAGAAAATGCCAAAATCCTCACATGATGCTCAAAATCCTATTGTACATACAATATTATAGTTTTAAGTCACAACTGGTTGGCAGCCCGGAGATTTCTGTTTGACTACTGTCAAAACCTACCCAGACTTACCAGTGACTGTTCACTGGCCCAGACCCCCAGGTGAGAAACACAAATATATTACCAAAGACTATTAGGCACAGCAGCACCGCTTATTTAACACCTCAAGAAATCATGCCATGCTAGTAACTTTCAAAACATCTTACAAAAGTACATTAAAATACCAGAAATTGAAAGTATATTTTCATTGAAACTAAACAACTAGAAATAGGCACACCCTCCTGCTGGATATTTTAAAACCTTCTAAGATAAATATTACATTAAATATCAGTGACAACATGATAAACTGCCATCACATGCAACTCCTAAAATAAGCAAATACAAGGAAGCATTTCTATACAAACAAGTTTGCCATATTAGATGAGATCATAATTTCCTGCTCATTTACACGGTGCTTTTAGGTTACTATGTAGCACATACTAAGTTTGAATTACAACCAATTGAACTGGACACATGTCTTCATCACACTGTGTAATAGTTAATTTTTCAAAAATTACCTGAACACAAATTCACTAAGCATCAAGTTAAGAGTGTAGTGTAAAACATTCTGTCTTTTGGTATATGGGATTGTGGAGTATATTTAGCTCTGGTCAAATTAATTGGATAGTTTTAGTCAAAATTGTAGATACTCTGGATCCAGTTGAGTTCCAGACAAACTGTATGTATTTGCTGTACATTTTGATGTATTGTTTATGCTTGTGGCAGTTTTGGCTTACCTGTAGTACAATTCAGCATTATTGTAATCAGTGTTTGTAAAAAATATTTAATGGAAAACTATACTGTGCTATATTTAACTCCTGAAGTTGAGGTGCACAGTTTGATATAGTACTGGTGAATTCTATTTTTGTGTTTTTCTATGTAATGTTTGTGAGTAATATTTTATAGCTGGAAAGTGACACATTAGCAGTTGGCAATGTGTCTGATGATTTTGAGAGATCAGACAGCAGAAATAAGATACTTGATCTGCTGAATCCTTCTTTTATTGGTGTTCCTCACTTATTTTGGCTGCATTCATCTTTTGTTTGTCAATGAGTTGATGAGTATGTTTAAATGTGTGACAAAAATTCAACTTGCTATCATAGTATTGCAAATTTCTCAGACATAATAGTGCAAAAGTTGTATGAATGTGAATTTAAATTCTGCTTCACAGGTGTCAGCCTTTTGTCACAGGAAAGTATTCCCAATTGATAGCAGGTTATGGGCATTTCTCTTGGCTTAGGAGGAACATAGTTTACCAGAGAAAATATAAAATGCAGTTCTGTTTATGTTTCAGTGTTAAATGGGAAATGTTCAGTGTCAAACAATCTTTTGCATTTGATGTTAGATTCACATGGTTATCTTACCTTTACTATTTGGAAGTTTGAATGTATGACCAATTTTCAGTTACCTTCATTACCTGTTCAAATTAATTTCCAGGCCTGCTCACAAACACTTGATACCATACATTATGAATTATGAAATGCACTTGCTTCTTCGAAAAATTGCCTAAAAAATTGAGGTGTGTCCCATACTCGAATTTAATATAACAAGTCCAGTGTTTGAGTCAAAATTCCTGATTGCCTTAAAAATTGCCATATATTCAATGCCACAGGAAATGTATTTCTGTCTAGCAACATTGGATTCAATTGGCAGCAGCAGTGCACCAAAGAAACGAAAATGAGCTGTGGGAATTAACAAGCTTGCTAACACTGTCTCCCTCCTGCCCCACAATCACAAACCCAAAACACTGTCCAGCCTGTGATGTGTCATTGCAGTCTACTGTGCCAGCGAACTTGAACTGAAAGTGATTTGTGTTTTTGGTTACAGAGGAATATTTCCTTTAGTAGCTAGTTGCAATATGGAAAAAAAATAAAAGATATTCATGTGATTCAGGATTTAAATTGAAAGTAATAGCATATGCAGAATGTGGAAACAGAGCAGCTGAGCAGAATTTCAGTCCTCCACCAACAGAAAAAAAAAGAATTCGGGATAGATAGAGCAGCAATCAGTCATGGAATTAAGTTGCTTTAATATGACGCTAGGGGTAGCATCTTTGATTCATAATCAAAACGTCTTCGGTCCCAGGTTCGATCCCCGCCACTGCCTAAATTTTATGATAAATAATCAGCATTGGCGGCCGAAGACTTCCGGCATAAGAAGTCAGCCTCATTCTGCCAATGGCCTTGTCAAAGAGGGCGGAGGAGCGGATAGAGGTTCAGGGCACTCTCTTGTCCTAGGGGTGGGAAATTGCCCCTAAAGGCGGAAGAATCAGCAATGATCAACGACATGAGGATGCAGAAGGCAATGGAAACCACTGCATTAAAGACACGTAACATGTATCCAGAGGACATGTGGCCTGTAATTGAAGAAGTGTCATGATGATCTCTCCATTGGCAAAAGATTCCGGAATAGTCCCCCATTCGGATCTCCGGGAGGGGACTGCCAAGGGGGAGGTTACCATGAGAAAAAGATTGAATAATCAATGAAAAGATAATGCTCTATGAGTCGGGGTGTGGAATGTCAGAAGCTTGAACGTGGTAGGGAAATTAGAAAATCTGAAAAGGGAAATGCAAAGGCTCAATCTAGATATAGTAGGGGTCAGTGAAGTGAAGTGGAAGGAAGACAAGGATTTCTGGTCAGATAAGTATCGGGTAATATCAACAGCAGCAGAAAATGGTATAACAGGTGTAGGATTCGTTATGAATAGGAAGGTAAGGCAGAGGGTGTGTTACTGTGAACAGTTCAGTGACCGGGTTGTTCTAATCAGAATCGACAGCAGACCAACACCAACAATGATAGTTCAGGTATACATGCCGACGTCGCAAGCCGAAGATGAACAGATAGAGAAAGTGTATGAGGATATTGAAAGGGTAATGCAGTATGTAAAGGGGGACGAAAATCTAATAGTCATGGGTGACTGGAATGCAGTTGTAGGGGAAGGGGTAGAAGGAAAGGTTACAGGAGGATATGGGCTTGGGACAAGGAATGAAAGAGGAGAAAGACTAATTGAGTTCTGTGATAAGTTTCAGCTAGTAATAGGGAATACCCTGTTCAAGAATCACAAGTGGAGGAGGTATACTTGGAAAAAGCTGGGAGATATGGGAAGATTTCAATTAGATTACATCATGGTCAGACAGAGATTCCGAAATCAGATACTGGATTGTAAGGCATACCCAGGAGCAGATATAGACTCAGATCACAATATAGTAGTGATGAAGAGTAGGCTGAAGTTCAAGACATTAGTCAGGAAGAATCAATACGCAAAGAAGTGGGATACGGAAGTACTAAGGAATGATGAGATACGTTTGAAGTTCTCTAACGCTATAGATACAGCAATAAGGAATAGCACAGTAGGCAGTACAGTTGAAGAGGAATGGACATCTCTAAAAAGGGCCATCACAGAAGTTGGGAAGGAAAACGTAGGTACAAAGAAGGTAGCTGCGAAGAAACCATGGGTAACAGAAGAAATACTTCAGTTGATTGATGAAAGGAGGAAGTACAAAGATGTTCCGGGAAAATCAGGAATACAGAAGTACAAGTCGCTGAGGAATGAAATAAATAGGAAGTGCAGGGAAGCTAAGAAGAAATGACTGCAGGAAAAATGTGAAGACATCGAAAAAGATATGATTGTCGGAAGGACAGACTCAGCATACAGGAAAGTCAAAACAACCTTTGGTGACATTAAAAGCAACAGTGGTAACATTAAGAGTGCAACGGGAATTCCGCTGTTAAATGCAGAGGAGAGAGCAGATAGGTGGAAAGAATACATTGAAAGCCTCTATGAGGGTGAAGATTTGTCTGATGTGATAGAAGAAGAAACAGGAGTCGATTTAGAAGAGATAGGGGATCCAGTATTAGAATCGGAATTTAAAGGAGCTTTGGAGGACTTGCGGTCAAATAAGGCGGAAGGGATAGATAACATTCCATCAGAATTTCTAAAATCATTGGGGGAAGTGGCAACAAAACGACTATTCACGTTGGTGTGTAGACTATATGAGTCTGGCGACATACCATCTGACTTTCGGAAAAGCATCATCCATACAATTCCGAAGACGGCAAGAGCTGGAAAGTGCGAGAATTATCGCACAATCAGCTTAACAGCTCATGCATCGAAGCTGCTTACAAGAATAATATACAGAAGAATGGAAAAGAAAATTGAGAATGCGCTAGGTGACGATCAGTTTGGCTTTAGGAAAAGTAAAGGGACGAGAGAGGCAATTCTGACGTTACAGCTAATAATGGAAGCAAGGCTAAAGAAAAATCAAGACACTTTCATAGGATTTGTCGACCTGGAAAAAGCGTTCGACAATATAAAATGGTGCAAGCTGTTCGAGATTCTGAAAAAAGTAGGCGTAAGCTATAGGGAGAGACGGGTCATATACAATATGTACAACAAGCAAGAGGGAATAATAAGAGTGGACGATCTGGAATGAAGTGCTCGTATTAAGAAGGGTGTAAGACAAGGCTGTAGGCTTTCGCCCCTACTCTTCAATCTGTACATCGAGGAAGCAATGATGGAAATAAAAGAAAGGTTCAGGAGTGGAATTAAAATACAAGGTGAAAGGATATCAATGATACAATTCACTGATGACATTGCTATACTGAGTGAAAGTGAAAAAGAATTAAATGATCTGCTGAACGGAATGAACAGTCTAATGAGTACACAGTATGATTTGAGAGTAAATCGGAGAAAGACAAAGGTAATGAGAAGTAGTAGAAATGAGAACAGCGAGAAACTTAACATCAGGATTGATGGTCACGAAGTCAATGAAGTTAAGGAATTCTGCTACCTATGCAGTAAAATAACCAATGACGGATGGAGCAAGGACATCAAAAGCGGACTCGCTATGGCAGAAAAGGCATTTCTGGCCAAGAGAAGTCTACTAATATCAAATACCGGCCTTAATTTGAGGGAGAAATTTCTGAGGATGTACGTCTGGAGTACAGCATTGTATGGTAGTGAAACATGGACTGTGGGAAAACCGGAAGAGAAGAGAATCAAAGCATTTGAGATGTGGTGCTATAGACGAATGTTGAAAATTAGGTGGACTGATAAGGTAAGGAATGAGGAGGTTCTATGCAGAATCGGAGAACAAAGGAATATGTGGAAAACACTGATAAGGAGAAGGGACAGGATGATAGGACATCTGCTAAGACATGACGGAATGACTTCTATGGTACTACAGGGAGCTGTAGAGGGCAAGAACTATAGAGGAAGACAGAGATTGGAATACGTGAAGCAAATTATTGAGGGCATTGAGGACATAGGTTGCAAGTGCTACTCTGAGATGAAGAGGTTAGCACAGGAAAGGAATTCGTGGTGTGCCGCATCAAACCAGTCAGTAGACTGATGAGCAAACAAAAAAAAAAAAAGAAAAGAAAAAAATATGACATTTATGGTCACAACGCAGATCAGATTTCAACCTGTGTCAGGTCATTATCAATGCAGTGCAGAATTGTAGCAGTTGTCCATGCTCAAGTGAATGCTTACACAGTTCAACCACACTGCATTGATAATGACCTGACACAGGTCGAAATCTGATCTCCGTTGTGACTATAAATGTCATATTAAAGCAACTTAATTCTACGACTGATTGCTGCTCTATCTATCCCAATATAACCACAGTCGTTGCGTACACCCACTCCATGGAGGGCAACCTGAAAAAAAATTCGCTATTGGTGGGCTAGTAAAGAACTGAAAAACGTGAAGAAGGCTAAATGTGTAAATAGAGGACTGAATACAAAATGGCCAAAACTAGAATATGATGTACTGAAATGGATTAAAGCACACCATCTAAATGGCATTGGAATTACTACAAAAATGACTCAAATACATGCTCATAAGCTGGTGCTACAGTGTGAACTTCACAGAAATTAAGGGTGGAGTTGATTGGTGCTACAGGTTTATGAAGCGTCAATGACTTGGCATGCAAAACAAGACCAAAATATCTCAAAAATGCCACGAGTATGAAGAGAAAATATTACCTTTCCATCACATCATGGTACAACATTGAAAGAAAACCAGTAAAAAACCTATGCCATATAGTGAATATGGACTTAATGTGCCAAGTATCAACACTTTTGCCATGAAATGTCCTACAAGGGTAATTACAAAAAAGGTGAATATGAAAAAATGCACTACACTGTTGTCCTTTCATGTTGTTCTGATGGTATGTATTAAACTAATGATCATCTTCAAGTGCTAAGCAATGTCAAAACCTCCTTAAATACTTGACAAGGATTGGGTGCGTGACGCTGCTCTCAAATTGTAGATTAATAGAGTGTTGTATTTATTGCTAATTTTAAAAGGAGTTTAGTATAACATTGTACTGTATAACTATGCTCCAAGCGTGAAAATATAAGGGCGACGAAGAAGAGATGCCTCAAAGAGCTCAAACGTTTGTTGGCAAAGTCATTGCATGTAATATAACAGAAAATACCGAAATGGGTTCTGCATGGAACTGTGACTTAGAGTCAGTTCATCTACGATCTTTTTTCTGAATGAATGCTAACAAATGAAATGGAAGAGAAATACTCTTTTGGTATTGTAATTAGATGATGATACAACATACATCTACATGATAGATGTTGTTATAACAATGGATGTATGATTGGCAGACAAGCTCTATATACACTTCCCAGAACCAAATGGAAAATATGGACCCCTTGTGTCAAGGGAAAGAGAAAAGTGGAGTCCTACAAATATCTTTGTAGATGCAAGTTTAAACAGGAAGTTGACAAAAGAACAGGTAAAGACATTCTTTTTGTCAGTTTTGAGTCCACATTAGCGTACAAAGTCACTAGTACTTTGTGTCGCATGCTATGCATGAGAGGATTAAGAAATAGTACTGGAAGTCTGGAGGGAAAGATGCAGTTTTAAAATTCATTCCATCTAAAACTATAAAATATGCACAACCTCTGGTGGTGTATTTCTTCCTGTAATATAAAATAAATGCAAAGAGAATAGTAGATTTTCTTAAACTACGTTCCAGGAACATGCAGCCAACATTGGCAGAGAGATTCATTGCCATGAAAATTAATTGTCTCATTTACAATTATCTGCGGAAGTATATAGATCAATATTTCGTAAAAGGTAGCAGAACGCTTGCTATGATATTGGTGAACCTGTGAACAACCTCAAAAGTGAAACTGACGTCTCGTTCAGCACTGACGTTATAGAACGTGTAGTTATGACCTGTGATAAGTTTGCTTTTCTTCACTGTGTGTTTAGTCGTCATTCATATTGTTTCGAGCATTTAATTGAAAGTCCTGAGTTGCATTTATAGATGCGATATGTGCATTGTGCATGGCTTCTATAGCGACATTTGCAGTGACATCTAGAGCACTTCTGCAGAGTCTTGAAGAAAAACTACACTCATCAGTATATTGAGAGGCACGTGAACGTCACCTAACCAAAATTTCATATAATTATGTTCGTTCAAACGTAAATACTTTCCTTGTAAGAATGTGTTAAATCTCATTGAAGCAGCAAACAGGATTAAGTCTTTTGAATGTTCCAGTAATGTTAATCCATGCTTAATTTACTCACTTCCAACATGCTGGATGGAAACAGGCAGCAACTTACTATCATTCAATGAAGTTGCGAAACTGTCAAAGTTACACAGGAGTTCGTTTTTATTTAAATCGTGACCAGTTTCGGACCTTAGTCCATTATCAAGTTATCCACGTAACTGCCACTACACTGAGTGTACATTGGCCACATTGCTTATGTGACTGTCTAAGTGCTGCATGCAGTACAGGACTATGCTATGGAAATAGCACCTTACGCTTGGCCACTCAAACAAGAAATGTGGCCAGAGTACACGCATTATAGTAGCACTTGTGTGGATGGCTTGATAATGGACTAAGGTCCGAAACTGATCGCCCTTTAAATAACAATAAACTTGTGGGCAACTTTGACAGTTTCTTAATTTCTTTGAACCACACTGAACTTCTGTATTGTGTTCTTATTACCCTCATCAATTTCTTTGTCTAAAATACGTGTCGTGTATCAAATCGTTATTTTAATAGCCTGTCTGTAAATGAAATAAACGTTGGAATACCTTCTGACGTCTCAGCTGGCGGAATAAATTCATGATGCCCAGGTAGTCGTTTTGAGCAGATCATCTTCTTTGGGAAGGAGGGAGGAGAAGGATTGTGATATAAGAGGGTAGACAGTAGAGTCTTGCATGCAGCAACCCCAAGTGAATGCGTGCCCATGCTACCACTATCTCAGACTGCTGACCAGCTACTAGTGCCCGCACAGATGGTCGCCGCCCACCTGCATGTGGCCGAAGAGCTGTGTTGACACAGTGGAGTCTCGGTAAGTCTGTAATTATTTGGTGCTAGGGCGACAGACAAAGCGATAATGAGTCAGCATAGTGTGCGCATTACTATTTTGTGTTTTTCGTGTGGGGGGGATAAATGGGTGAAGGATCCTTACTCAGAGTCCACAACGTTCTCCACCTCACAGACCCAATTTCTATGTTGCACAACAAGTGACATATAGATTCCTCAGGCAAGGGGAGCCTCCCCTCCACCTAATTTCTTCTTCTTTGAAAAAATTGCTAAGGGGCCACTTCATGTGGAAACATTTTCCTTTTAGATGTGTAAAATCGCAACTTATTGTACTCGGTTTCACTGTGAATGAAATTTTGAGATCAAGATTAGCCAGACATCGTTTTCCTTTCATAATTTTTCCACTAAGTGCAGGTATACTGATTTCAAGTAATATGGGCTTGACAATGGATGAGCAAGCAGCTTCGTCCTGTGCGAATGCTTTTCAATGTTTTATGAAGGCAGAGTGCTGTGCAACAACATCTAGCAACGATCTTTTCACGTCTAAATGATTCGCGTGTGTCAACACACGTAAGATGTGTCGGCTTAATTGGGATTATCAGATTAATTTCTCTTTTTATCCGCACTACTGGAGGGCTTTGTTTCCGGACACATACTTTCTCTATAATCTCTGAGCTCTGTCCCACGGTTCGAAGAGTACTGTTACCTGCATTCATTTAATTTTCGAGCCAGTTTTACGGCCATAAGGTGAGCCTGCGCTAAATGTGTGTGCCAAATTAGAATCTAGTTTCCAGCACAACCCACGTGTCACTTTCATCGTTACGTCTGTAAGCACACGCATTTCAAGCGTGTAATGTGTAGAACGCTTCCTTATATTGTTCACGCACTCTTTCTTTTATGGACAGCCACTGTGGATCCTGAAAAACATAATTTTACATATATCCAAATTAATACTTGCAATAACTCGCCTCATTCAGTAGCAATATTTTTGTGAGTGAATTTGCTTAGGAACTTCATTTTTTTTTTTTTTTTTTACTCCTGTGGTAACCAGTTAATTGAGTCATCAAACGCTTTTTGTTCTCGTTTAAAATAAACTATTTAAAATCTATACTCTTGCACCACCGCTTCAAGTTCCGTGACTGAATGGGCTTTATACAGGCAGTCAATACTCAGCATGCAAAGTCACTCACCCATATCTATTACCTTGGTTCACTCACTGGATCTCGAGTAATCAAGGTCTGTTTCCAACATTTCCCGCAACTGGAATCAATGGAAAATCTATCGGCGCGTTTGATTGATATAACATAGTATTTTTGGTAGCCGCAAAATACTATTACCATTCTCATTTCCATTTCCATGCAACGTTCTTCCTTTGTGTATTGGGCGTAGATGCACTATTTTGGACATGATTTGATTCAAATCCTATGATAAATATTTACACAGACTAAGCAAAGCATCTAATTAATTCATACTGCATGGTTTTATAAGATATCATAAAACCCTGAATTTACTTTAATCCGGTCGAATTCTTTCTGGCAGTGAAACTGATAAAAAGAGGAAAGGAAGAGTTTAGTTCACAATCATGAGAGTGTAGGGCATAGTCTCGGTTGGAACAAGGAAAGTAATAGGAGTCCATACAAGTGGGAACCGTCCTAGCATTCATCTCAAGTTTCTTTGCGTTATCTCCACGGACTGTTAATTGTTTCTTGGCATCAGACAGATATCTCAACAATGAAACTAGATTTTTATGAAGAGCTGAACGTTTCACATTGGGGATCTGTAGTCTGTTAAAATCACAGGAGCAGTATTCTGCAGTAACAACTAGCAAGCACGTGCTTTCAGCTTTCACTGGTTTCACTACTGTAGCCTTTGTACTGAGTTATAAAATAAGAGGCGACTCCTCTTCCTCCACAATGACTGCATGGAAAAGATGATAGCTAATAACCAGTTACACATAGCTACTCTATCATTGTGGGTGCATGGCGTTCAGACAGGCAAAAAACAGCTACCTCATAGGAACGGTTTAAATATATTGAAGATAAAACAAGCTCTTATACATTTTGCTCTTCCATCTCCTGATGTTCTGACCTAACAAACTCGTCCTACTTCTGAGAACTGTTGGACATATTGTGGTCTGATTTCCTCTCAGACCGCCTGTCTGGAAGCTGAATGCGAGCTACAAAACTCGTTCCCGTGACTCCAGTAACTACGGAGGGCTGTCCTCGTGTAGCTGTGGTCCTGCTTCACGTCCTGCAATAAGTTCTTGTGGCCTGTGGAGCGGCTGCTTGGCGATCGGTGATCGTGTTATTCCGCTTGCTGCGGAAATGACTGTTGATTCCGCTGTTCCAGTTACTTCCACACATCCTTTAGCCTGCTCGCTAATTCCTTTGCGTGTTCGTTAATGATTCCATCTGTTGATCGTGCGAAGTCCAAGGGTGAATGTATCTTTCTTCCACATAAAATTTCATACTGATTTAAGCCAATTGTCGCGTACGTTTTTGCATTGTAAGTACTCACGACGTCTGGAAGACACACATCCGGAAAGTGTGAACCTACATAAAGCTTGCCTCACAGTAACCACGAAATTCCAGGCAAAGTGAAAAACAAAGTGCCTCATTGTCAACGAAACTTATTGTATGAGCCTAATATCGCGTTTACAAGCAGGTTCAATGTGCAATCAACTGTGCAAGATAGGAAACAGTGTCATGTAAAAGATGTGATAAAACTAACTTCCGAGCTGAATATGAAACTACAAATACGTGGAGTGATACATCCAAAAGAATGCCTAACAACTCAACTACTGTTATGAAAGGAAATGAAACTGAAAGACCTGAACACTTGCGTGACCTAAATATCAAGTGTTTGTCCAGCGCTGATACTAAATTGTTTGGCCATAACGCCGGTGGGTCTTCTAAACATGCAGAGAAACCTAAACGAAGAAAAGTAGTTGTGATGGCAGACAGTCATGGTCGTGGATTTGCTCGCCTTCTGAACGGTCAGTCCAGTGTACAAACAATCGCTCACATAAAGCCTGGTTCTTCTATGTCGGAAGTTTGCAATCATGTACGATCCACAGACGTTGCTGACTTATTCTCTGAAGACTCTGTTGTGCTAATTGGTGGGTCAAATGACGTATATAAAAACGAAACACCCAAAGCAAAACAATAACAAAGAAGGTGCTTAGGACAGTTGACACAAATGTTTTAGTGCTGCACGTCCCGCATAGGTATGACTTACCGTCTCGGTCATGCGTAAATAAAGAAATAATCAATGCCAACCAACAAATCTCATTACTTTGCAAACATTTCAGAAATATAGAACTCGCAAATGTAAACAATATTGGGCGCAGATTCCGCACATTACATGGATTGCACGTTAACAACATGGGAAAAAAACTGCTCGTGGGAAAAATTGAAGAAATTATCATCAAGAGGCATCATACACTGAAGAGCAAAATCATCCTGGAGTTGCCCCCCAAATATTCGAAGGAAACAACGCCAGCAAGACCTCACTCACCAACATCAACAATAAAAGAAGGAACAAGGTGCCTCCAATATTCAGGCACCGCAACAACAATGAATGCAGTAACAGCTCTACCAATTGCAGACCCAGCTCTAACACCAGCACCAATATTGTCAACAGTAGGATCAGCAGCTGAACAATTACCAGGGGAGCCAGACACAGAAGAAAATTCTGCTGCAAATGATAATAGAAGAATAGGTGCAGTCGGGAAAAGAAAAGCAGAACTTCCAACACACGTGAATGATTTTTTATTGACAGGGTAAACGTAAGTGATCAATAAATATGCCAGAGTCTAACAATATGCCAAAGTCTAACAAACCCTTTATTTCATGCTAATTCATCAAAATTTCCAATCATTGCTAACCAAATTAAATGAAGTTGAAATTTTATATACTGATGAGCTGAAAACGCTTTTGTAATGTGTATAACTGAACACTGGCTGCTTAAAGATGCAATGTCAGTCACAAAACTTGCAGACTTCAATCTTTCATCATCATTCTCTAGAATTACATCCAGTCAGGGAGGGTCATGTATATTTGTTAAAAGTGGCATTGATTATTGGAACATAAAACCCATTGAACTGTTAGCTGAAGAGAAAGTTTTTGAAGTATCCACAGGTGAACTCTCTGCATTAAAATTAATAATCATCTGTGTATGTAGGAGCCCTGATGGGAACTTAAATGATTTCTGTCATCAACTAGAAGCAGCTTCAAATACTATAAAAAACTTCAACAAAACAGTGATCATATGTGGAGATTTTAATATTGATTTTCAAGAAATCTCAAAAGACCAGCAAAGCTTCATGACCCTACTGGAAACATATAACATAAAAGCCACCATAGACTTTCCTACAAGAGTTACACCAACAACTAGCTCAACACTTGGTCAGATATTAATAAACACAAATGTAAATCAAAATTTTTGTGCCGGAAATCTTAATACTGGCTTCACTGATCACTATGCACAGTTTATTGCTTTTCACACCCCAAGTGAAAGAACTGAGAAAGAGGAACATGTAAAAGAAGCAAGGAAATTCACTAACAAACAAATAAACCATTTTGTACTAAGACTAAGTGAAGAAACTTGGTATGAAGTGTATACTTGTGAAAATACTAACACAAAGTTTGAAAAATTCATGGAAATCTTCAGTCATACTTTGAAGCTGCATTTACATTTAAAAAAAAACTAACTTCAAAGAGAACAAATCGATTACAACAGGTTTTACAATCTCTTGTGCAGAGAAAAGAAGATTATACGATATAGCAAAGACACAGAACATGCCTCATGAATTTCATTTGTACCTGGAGAATTACAAGAGGATCCTCAAAAATGTTGTAAGGAAAGCTAAAACAATGGCAAATGACAAATACATTGAAAATTCAAAAAACAAATATAAAGCTATTGGGGAAGTCATAAAAAATCAAACAACAAATGAAACTAAACAATATAAAAATATGAACTTATGTTATGAAGGACAACAGAAATTACAGGGACCTTCAACAAATATTTTGCAAACGTAAGTGAACAGTTGGTGAGTGGACTGGAAGAACGCAACAAAATATCACCTTCATCATGCAATAGTGAGAGAAATGTGTCTACATCTTTGTTCCTTTCACCCACAAATACTGAATAAATTTTATCAGTTATAAAAACCTTGAAAACAGGGTACTCATGTGGAATTGATGGAATACCAGATGCAATTATTAAAAAATGCTGTCTTGCCTTAGCTGAACCCTTGACACACTTGTGCAACAGCTCACTGGCATCAGGAACCTTCCCTTCATACTTAAAAACAGCAAAACTAAAACCACTGTTCAAAAAAGGAGATCCAGAATGTGTTTCAAATTATAGACCAATAGTCCTGCTGCCTGTATTTTCAAAAATTTTAGAAATTTTTTTTATTAAAAGATTGTCTGATTTCCTAAATAAAAATAAAATTCTCTGTCCTTCACAGCATGGCTTCAGGAAAGGCTATTCAACTGAAAGTGCAATATCTGAATTTCTTAATGAAATCTATACTAAACTGGATGCAAGTGAGTTTGTGACAGGTATATGTCTTGATTTATCTAAGGCTTTTGACGTCATTGACCATAATGCCCTACTGGAGAAGCTTGACCAATTAGGAATTAGAGGTATACCCAATGAGTGGCTCAAGACATACCTATGTGGTCGCAAACAGGTGGTTGACATGCAATATACTGACCATAACAAAATCAGCTACTACTACTCAGGATATGAAAATGTGAAATATGGCGTCCCTCAAGGATCAGTATTAGGACCCATTCTGTTTCTCCTCTATGTCAATGATCTTATGTACAATAAGTATTGCCAAACTACCCTCCAATTTGCAGACGATACAAGCTTCCTGATTAGTGGTCAATCAGAAGAAAAACTAAAAGACTCTACTATCCAAACAATGAACAGTGTAGAACAGTGGTTCAGCTACAACAAGCTAATTATAAACAAAGAAAAGACAGTAGCACTTCTATAATGTAAAAGGAAGACACCACCCAAACATAGAAATAGAACTTAGGGACAGAGTTCTTGAAAGTGTTGACAGCACTAAATTTCTGGGACTCTGGCTCCAGAACAACACAAAATGGGAGGTACACACTGGATATTTGCAAAGAAAACCAAGCAAAACCTGTTACATGATACGGATCTTAAAAACTTGTTGCAGCAAAGCCAGCCTGTTAAATGTATACTACTCCTATGTGCATTCTGTAATTAAATATGGCATAATATTTTGGGGCAATACAACAACAAATATTAAACTTTTCAGGATGCAAAAGAGAATATTAAGAATTATTGAAGGGCTAAACAATACGAAATCATGCAGACCCATATTCAAAAAACTGTCAGTTCTTCTTCTTCCTTGCATTTTTATCTACGAAACATCAGTTTTCATCAAACAATATATTGATAGACACCCAGATATCTTATTAAAAATGAAGATATACATGCACACAATACAAGGCAAAAATTTGACCTTCATTTGAAACAGGTGAGAACATCACTGTGCCAAAAAGGCACACTACATACTGGGATAAATATTTTCAATAATCTACCTAACCATATTAAATCAATAGGTAAACTCTGTAGTTTTAAGGCATATTTAATTGATCATTGCTTTTACAGTCTGACAGAATATATAAAAGCCGAACAACAAAAATAAAGATGCATGATTAAAATTCTACTTCGTATGTTGCCTGTAATGTTTGTTGTATGTATGAGTCTTTGCTAAATTACTTCAATATCTAGTCCTTAGGATTGCAATACAAACTGTATTTTATCTTGTAAATACCTAACAATGTCCAATATCCTTGTATATATTCTGTACATATAGGATTTGAAGGACAAAGTAAATAAATAAATATAATGCTTGCTGCTTACGTAGTGGCTAACCATTTTAATGATTGCTCTGAGAACTCACTCAATGCATCCATTTCCTTCAGGATTTCTTGGCGTTATTCTTAGTTGCATTATTTCCATTAACTTGCAAGCTGGTTTCAATAATTCACTCATGAAATTGTCACCAATTGTCACCGGTTATGCTTAATGGTGATCCAAACTTAAGATTCAATTCTTTTACAAAACCTTTAGCCATGGTTTCGGTACTTTGGTCAGGTATTAGTATCATGAGAAGATACCTGCAGAAGTGATCTAAAATGATCAATGTGTATTCATTCCCTTTTATAGTCCCTTACTCTTAGGCAATTGTCCAACTACATCGAGTCATACTCTTTCAAATGGTTCACAACTCTCTGGCTGTTCTTGTAATGGTGCCTTAGTTTGACTCAAATTATTCCATCTGTTAGGAATCACCTTGTGAAGTAAACACAAAAACGTCAGCTTTATGACTTGGTCACCAACATACCTCAGCTACTTTAATGTTTTTTTTCCCCTTTTTGCTGCAGTGTCCAGATAATGAAGAAGAACCAAGTTGTTGAAGGAACATATGACATTCTTCTTTTTGCATATCATTCAGCTCTGTAAACATTTCCACGAAGCCAACATCTGGGCCACCCAGAGTAGCTGAGCGTTTCTAGGCACTACAGTCTGGAACTGCGTGACCGCTACGGTCGCAGGATCGAATCCTGCCTCGGATGTGGATGTGTGTGATGTCCTTAGGTTAGTTAGGTTTAAGTAGTCCTACGTTCTAGGGGACTGATGACCTCAGAAGTTAAGTCCCATAGTACTCAGAGTCATTTGAACAATTTAAACCAACATCTGCTTCCACTGCTTCCTGAAAGGTCTTGCATTGCAGTAGTCTCATGGCTTTGCTTACCTCTTGGCCATACAACACAAGGATGAATGTGTCTAAAGCCCTCTGATCGGCTTCAAACAGCTGAATGAGATTCTCATTCCCGTCCTCTGCCAGGTCGTAAATTTGAGCGTTAACACTCCTAAATCTGTTGGGAAATTTTTCAATAGATTCGTGCCATCGCATCCACAGACTAGGAAGTAGCTCTCTGTAGGTGTGATAGCATTTTTGCGTTTTAATCTCTGGACAAATGTCGATTTGAATTCGTTGTAATCTTCTGATACCACCATAGTAGACTCTGCACTAATTAAATCTTGGATGGCTCCTTGAATTCTTAACTAGGAATTGCTAATCTATCTGAATCAGTCTATAAACCAAACAAGACTGCTCCTTCGAGTTTCCAAAAGAATACTTCAGTAGTGGAATGAAGCTGATACGGTGCCATTTTTTCCTTGTTCCCAAATTTGTTCAATATGGCGGCAGTAGATGACATCATCAGATGACATCCTGTTTTTCACCCCCACATCCTCTCCCTTTCCCCACATGGGATTTGGCGGAAAACACCATGTCGATACTAAGCTGATGGTGTGGAAGGACATAGGGCGGTTTTTCCTTATTTAATCATTTTTGGGGTTTATCCTAGTGGAAAGTGCTTCGTAATTTTTTTTAAATTCTGTGTGTGTGTGTGTGTGTGTGTGTGTGTGTGTGTGTGTGTGTGTGTGTGTGTGTGTGTGTGTGTGCATGCGAGTTTGATCTCCATGTGTGGAGACCGACTGATTTAGTTGACAATACTGTCAGCAGAGCATGGGGAACATGATCTGGCAACACTGCATTCAGTCATGAGATCGTGATGTCATGGATGAAAAATTGGCAAGAATAGCTGACTTGTGCCAGCTGACTGCTCTAGTTCACAATTCAGTCACCAGAGGGCGCTTAAAATTGTGGGGAAAACTGTTATTAGTTTGCTATCTTACTACTACTAGTGTGATGCTCCTCAAACAGTGTAGCATCTAAGAATATAATCATTTACCGGTCACTACATGACTACTGTATCTAGAGGTAGGAATATATTATTACCCACCCTAATGTCCTTTCCAGCAGTTCTGTCTTTGTGGGACTGGCCAACATTATACCTCCGGTGCTGCCAGATCGCACGATGGTGTCTCACACAGGCATTGGTTGGTCTGCAGTGTAGGTGAAGATGGTTTGCTACAATGCCATCTGTTTTCTCAATAAATAGGAGACAATATTCTTCCTTGAGTTTTGTGTGTCTATAAACGGATGGACTGACATCTTAATAGGTAGATTAAATTTACATCTACATCTGTATGCATACCTCACAAGCCATTATACAGGCCGGCCGCGGTGGCTGTGCGGTTCTAGGCTCTCAGTCCGGAACCGCGTGACTGCTACAGATGCAGGTTCGAATCCTGCCTCGGGCATGGATGTGTGTGATGTCCTTAGGTTAGTTAGGTTTAAGTAGTTCTAAGTTCTAGGGGACTGATGACCACAGATGTTAAGTCCCATAGTGCTCAGAGCCATTTGAACCATTATACAGTGAGTTGCTATTGGTACCCTGTACTGCTGCTAGTCATTTCCTTTCCTATTCATTTACAAACAGAGCGAAGCAGAAAATGATGGTCTACATGGATCTGTATTAGCGCTAATTTTTCTTATCTTATCTTTGTGATCCATACGCAAAATGTATGTTGGCAACAGTAGAATTCTTCTGCAGTCATCTTAAAATGTTGGTTCTCAATAGTTTTCCTTGAAAGGAACATCACATTCCCTCCACAGAGCCCATAGGAATGCTTCTCTAAGACTGTATTCTTAGGGCAGCCTAGATCTGCAGACAAGTACACGTTTGAGATGTATTGGTCAAAAAGCAGTATTGTTCACTGGGTCAGACTTTCAGGGATATTTCGAAAATACTTTCAGAACTGTTTGGTTTGCAGAAGGGATGAGGGGGGGCATATTTTTCAGCAACCTGGTATTTACACAGCGACATTTAAGTGACCAGTCCTTCTGAGAAAGACAGGACAACTTTTGCGAGTGTGGAATCATTAACAGCTGTCTGGCACAGCGGGTGGTGGGTTGTTGGATGGGAGGGGTAGAGCCCTGATGCGAGGGCGGTGGTTTCTTGACCTGGTAGTGGCATTGGCAGCTGTTCACATACGATCCAGGGGCAGGGCGAGGATGTGGGCAGAGGTGACGCAGAGGTGGAGAGGGGAGTGAAACATCCTAATGCTCCCATAGATCGATAGCTCTCAGCAGGATTGGTTCAGGAGTGGTATACCAGAATTCTAAGTGATTTACTTCCACCTGTATGACAAGGCAACCGAGAGACAGAACGCAGTTAGCGTTGGATGTCTTCAGCAATTTTACGATGGTTACGGTCCATTTCAGTATCAGAGAAAGTGGCTACCTAGCCTGTGAGGAGCCTCCCGAGATGTAACAAGAGATTCTTCAAGGTTACCTAATGAGTGTAATATGACTGCAGGAAAAAAAATTACGCACCATGCCGATGGACCCTCATAATCAATTAAGTTAATTGTCAATCAATTTGATATCAATGACGTGTTGCTGGGAGTGTGGAAGCGAAGGTGAAATTACCACAGTTGTGATTCGAGAGTTGAAGTGGTAATCAGGCGTTTTTATGGTTGGGAGAGGTCTTTTAACGGAATTTTAATCTCCCACCTACACAGGGAGAGATGATCACTATATTAAATTCAGCTACATTAGCGAATACAAAATTTTGAAAAACACAGCCCTCAGTCGCGAACACAATTAATTTGTGACCTAACTTCGGTGTCACAAGGGACACCTTCTTCGGACATAATTAAAACTAAATGATACAACATAACGTACCAACAAATACGAAAGCTGCAGTCATACCTTTTACAGCGTCCGATAGTCAGAATTAAAATAATACAACAGAGGTGCAAGCCACTAGGGGCTGCCATGTGTCCTCCGCTACAGTCAACACAAAACTGAAACATCATGTGACTTGTGCGCCATGGCAACTTCAAGACAATACCGCCATCTGGTGGCTAATTGGTAAAACAAGCTATTTTGTAAACGTCTCTCGTAGCTGCAGAGAGGGAAATAAACAAACACCTGAACGGTGTACGTGAAGTAATTACAATAGTGGGATACTGCATGATGTAAAATACAACTAATGAATTACTGGCTGTACTACAAAAATTCCAGAATAAATGCATAAAGAAGACATATACGAAAAAATCCATTAAATGACAGTACTGTTTGCCGTAATAGATACGTTATAAAAGCAAAACAAAAATTTTTTTTATTTTACGTATATGAGCTGTAAAAAGTAGAAAGAAAAGGTATCTCTGAATCTGCATGAAGTAGTTGGTACATCACAGTGTCAGATCTCATCAAGCAGCGGCTTTATACCATTGAAATAACTTCTTCCGCGCAACTGCACCTGCTCGTTGAGAAAAAGTCCATCATTCGAAAGTATATGCTTGAAAATTCCCAGCTCCTCCAAAATATCAAGTTTACGCCCTTTTTTTCCAATATGCCAAATTTCTGACTTCTCAACCCCTTCAGGATAGTGCCCTGTGATTAACAGGTGATCTGCAAAACAAGAATTAGGGGCACACGAACCGTTTTTCCTCAAAAAATGTTATTTACAGCTAATTGAAAAGGCACGTCTTGTTTGACCAATATAATAGGCACTGCAAAACTTGTTAAAGTGAGGAATAAGGAGTGTTTTAAATACAGAATAGACAATACACTAAAACATGTTTCTGTTCTTCTGTAAGTAGCCTTGATTCTTCGTTTTTCCTAAGTGAGAAACCACCCAAATCAGTCACTCTCCTTATACTTTCCTTGCCATTAACAACAATCATGTTTCACATTCGCCATTGGATATCATTTCTTCTATTTTGTAATACCCACTAACATCTGGCGATTAATCAGATGAAGAGCCACAAAAATGAGCAAATGTTAATTTGAAGCAATTAAGGGGACACAGCCGCGAGGGAGCTCCCATAAGGAATCGATGCTAAAACGAGCAAACGTCAGGTACACTTTCTGAAGTAACTAATGGAGATAAAAACCTGAAACTTTTACAGTGTACAGCTGAAACATCATTCTCAAATCACATAAAAAATGGTTAATGTATTTTATATATTTCGTGAGTAATCATTTTTTTGTTCTATAAGACAAAAAATTAAAACTTTTCTAAACACCTTGGAGCTTGTAAATCTGTTCTTTTTATCACTACTGGTCTATTTTTCATCTAATTACTCATCGTTGTATTAACAAGAGATACTGTAAGTCTGATGTCTGTAGCAGTCATAGTTTTTGAGAAACGTGTACCAGAAGGTCAAAAAATGTAGTTTTGAGAAAAATGGTATTAAAGTTTTACATGCAAGAAAGTAATGTACAACGTTATACAGTCACAGTTTTGAAAAATTGCAGGGCTATACTGTGGCTCAGCTTCTTGATCTTTATCTTCTTTTCTTTGATCTTCTGGCTATCCTGGCCTCCTTGGTAGCATTTCCTGCAGAAATATCAGCATAACGGATACGGTCCATGTCAATCTTTTTCAGTCCCCTTTCAGTATTGATACCATCCTTTGTTCCCAAGAGTCTTAATACATCAGTCTTCTTTGACACACCAGCATTGAAGCACATCACTGCACCATGAACATCAAATTTTAGTGTTTCTTTTCTAACGAAAACAGTTTTTGGTAGCCTTGTCCAAATCACAGAATTCAAACTTTCATTTGGGTTTTGAGTTTTTCCATGGAGACACTTTTTCAAGAGCTCTTGTTGGCTAAGCTCTCTGAAAATGGGTTTCACAGCTAGCAGGATTTTTTCTGGAATTGAATGTTTGTGCTTATAGCTGGAAGATGTAGCTGGGTTGTTGAATTTGCACCAGCTGTCAGGTCCCTGTGGGCAAAGGTTATGTTGTGGTTCCTCATCTCTTGAAATTTTATGAAAGAATATAGCCCAGATGGCTCTCCTCATTGCTTTTACGTTGTTGCAGTTTTTTCTAATGGCAATACCATAATAAGTCTGGATCCTGTCTATTTCAGCCTTTGTCAGGCCCCCTTTACCACCTAACTTTTTTTCCTTACATATCTTTAGAAGTCGTGATCCCATTCTTTTCTGTACATGTCCTATACATTCCAGTTTTTTAATTTTGACTCTATGCCCAAAAGGTTTATCTTCTACCACTTTCTGATAAGCCTCACTGTCCCCATCCCCAAGATAGTCTGTATAGAGGATACCTCTTGACTGCACAAACCTTTTGAAAATGTTAGCAACACCAGCCATTTCCATGCCTCCACTAGAACCATCATAGTCCTTTTTGCACACATGTTGTATAGTGGAATTTTTGCTACAGATGTCACAGAACTTAGTAATATTTTTCAATATCCAGAAGTTGCTGACGCAATGCCATTTAGGGATGTATGCCCACGTATCTGCCAACTGCCATCAAAACCAGCAGAAATTTGCTTTGGGTCAGATTTCGTATCATTCAACTGAACTGCTTCTTTGGCTGCTTTCAACATTGTAGATTCACTTACCTCAGCTACAACTGCACCAATAGTCTTGTTGTAAACATCAAACTTTCTTGGAGGTGGAAGAATGTTCATCACTGCACAAACAACAGCACCTGCACTTCGCCCTTTTCGAATAGATGTAAGTGCATACACTAATCTTATATTGTTTTCATACAATCTGCTTCTTGTTACGTGGGATGACATTGTATTGGCAGTACAGCTACATTCCAAACATGTCAAAACTAAGTTACAAACAATTCCCTTGGTTTTCACCACATCTTCATGCAAAGTAACATTTCCACCACAGTTTTTACAGTTTGTGTGTTTTTCGATAAGTTTACGTAATAGCCTCATGGAGATCAGAATGTTTGTATCAGTAACAACAGAAATACTGTCCACACCAGATATTGCATTGTCACGCATTTGAGAGGCACTTGGAAAACCGGCAGCACCTAGAAGCTTCTTGCTTGAAGCACTGACACTCGCACTGACTTCACTTTCAATATTATTTTCTGCCCTCTGTTCAAAACTAGCAGTTTCGCGGTTTATTTCTACATATTTATTTCCACGACACTTAGGCTTATATCCAAACTTCCTTATTCTACCCATTGTGTTACAACGTTTCACAATATCATTACATTTGTATCATCAAAACGTAAACAACTAGGATGAAGAAACTGACAACCGATAGTCGACAATGTAGACAGGCTGGCAAACATCAGAATAACAATTCTCTCTTGCAAGCCAAACAAAGACTATTTATATACGTGGAACATAAATGATTGTTGTACTACAGTCAATGCTGACTACTGCGCAAGACACAGCAAAAATGGACATGGCACTAGCTACCATGCTTCACGAACAAATTAATAACTCCAAATCTAATAATCAGATTTGTATGAAAAAACAGCATTTTGTAACCAAGTAATTGGAGCATAGATTAAGACTAAAAAAATCGATTTTTTTAGCCCGTTTGCGACTGTGTCCCCTTAAAACCAGCTGATGGTAACCAAGTTCATTGATATTGGAGACTACCACTGAAGACGACATTGCTAATTTGCAGCCTTTTAAAGTACAGAATTTAGAATACATAGGAGAAACACTTTCAAGGACAGAAAACCTCATAAAAATGTATAAACATTGAGAAAATGGGGATATAAATGGTTTCAAAATCAGATACCAGTGCAAAGAATACTACATCTCATCCGGGGAACTCCATGTCCCAGTAGCTTACATGAAAGATCCATGTTGAGACAAAAAAAAAAAAAAAAAAAAAAAAAAAAAGTAGAAAGACTGAACATTTTTCAAACATAGCACAATTTTGAAATTTATGAGAGAAAAAAGGCTTTATTTACAGTAATTCAGGCAATATCTTTAAAAAAGCTAGCACATGAGTGAATTCAAATAGGAACTTCGCTGTTACATTCTACTTTAATTGAAGCCTGTATTACGATGTTTCTGAATAAACTTGGAATCTGTTAAGGTGTTGTGGTTATAGTGATGAAGTAAAGAGTATCCGGAACCACAAGTGAAGAATGCAGAAGGACCATCATCTAAGGAAAGTTAATTCACCAGAACTTTGGGATGGTATGAGGAATCACACTGACAATTCTGCAGTGGCTCAATCCTACCACTTTCACTCTGGAACAAAAATAAAATTCCTAAGACTGTCACTAAACATCACACTCATGTGCTCCCTGTACAAGAAGATATTTTCAGAGGATTACAGTCTCTGTTTTCATCATCCCAAAAAAGGTCAATGACATCTATACGTGACCTACAATAAAGATGCACTTACACCTAGTTACAGTGCTCACCTCTTAGAAAAAGGCAGGGCTAAAGAGGAGAAGAAACAAGAGAAGGAGCGAGCAAAAAACTTTATATAGGACTTTTGTAAACTGCAACCTCTGTTTCCAGCAAGTTTCTTTTGGCACCAACTGATCCCATTGACAATGCTTTCTTTTATAAGTAGCCACAGATTTTTTTTTTAATTTTACATTCTGTATGACATAAAGTCAAAACAAGGAGACTGTTTCATGTGTTTGGAAGTAGAGGGAAAATAAGGAAGATGTCAGATAGCAAGCTGTTTGTATGGATGTTGAAGTCTCACCCTGCAATGGTAAGGCACATTTTGCGATTGTTGTAGAGGACGGAATCTAAACAAATTTGTTGCTGAAATATCCTTGTCCGCTATTCATGAGATACATCATCTAGAACAAATCAAACATTGGAAAATCTAATCCTGAATTCATTGATTTAAAACTCGTGTTTATTCATTACAGTGAACTGGAATGTATCTCATTGCATTGGACAGTCACTACAGAATTTTTTTTATGTTGGTAAAAGTGAACTGGCCTGCTGATTGGAATACTTCTGCTGAATATGCGAGAAGATAGGAGTGGCAAACATTAACTTGCACATGAAAAAACGCATGAGAAGATTATCAATTGGCAGTATCCTCTGAATCGCCACATTGCACATAGGAAAGAAGATGCAAACAGGAATCCAGTCAAGAGGCTAAGACTGTGAGAGGTGGTGCAGTGATTACCACACTGGACTCGCAATAGTGAGGACGATGGTCCAACCCTGTATCCGGTCATCCAGATTTAGGTTTTCTGTGATTTGCCTATATTGCTCCAAAGAAATGCTGGGATGCTTCCTGTGGTACGCCACGGCCGATTTCCTTCCTCAGCCTTAACAGTATCCAAGCTCGTGCACTGTCTCTAATGACCTTTATGCCGATGGGACCTTAAATCTAATCTTCTTCCTTCTTCGCACGTAAATGTCATAAAACAGTGTCCATTTGTTATGCGATGTGAAGAAGACTTTGACAAAGACTTTAGAGCTCTGAACTGAAACAAAAAAGTCATGAGATATCTCTGTCAGGCACCAAATCTTTGTACATGTCCATCCTGCCGGTAACAAAGGAAAATTACAACGATGAGATGTTCCTGCTCAGTTCAGTGCTTCCCACATTAGGATCAGATTATCGGCCATCTTACGAAAACATGCAACATCAAAGAGATTCAGAAGGAAGTACTTCATCATCTGAAGATGCAGTGAATGTCTTCTGATAATGACAGTTGTTTCTGAAATTTTGTAATGTGTTTCAAGGTGAAAATGTGAGTGAATAACACTGTATTTCAGAAGATTCGACACTGTAGCATATGATTAAAACGATTCTTGCACATTTCAACATTACTATGCATTTGTTTGAAAATAAATATATTTCTGTTAGTTAGCAGTTGATATATTTTGAAAATCGCAAATAGGTAGCTCGTAATGTGGACTAGGGCAACAAGTATATAACTCCTATTTTATTCAAAAGGAATCAGTTTTGGAAGGAAAATAAGAACAAATCTAAAAGTAAGATACTGACCTTTTCAAGTTAAATGAGCACATGTGATGATAAGTATTTCAAGTCACTTTGTTTACGGCGAAGATTTAAAATTGCTAGGAATTTCCTAACGTATTTCTTTCAATAACAGCTATTTTAAGTTATCTAGTTGTTGTGCTAATCTGGCGATAAAAATTTACCAGAGAGTTAGAATAGCCTATGGTATCTAATGCTCGGTTTACAGCAATTTACTAGCGCGGAGGGACCTGCCGCGCGATTTGCGAGTGTAAACATATCGCCAAGTCGACTTGCGACTGTAGCAATTTATTGCGGAAGTGATTTGCTGCACGTTTTCCGCTTCCAGTGTGAACACCACGCAAGAAGTATCTGCAAGTAACTTGCAGCTTTTACGATTTATTTCTATTTCCTGCAAGTAGGAAGCGCAATTTATAGTAAGTATGTCGTCTGCATAACACTCATATTTAACATTTTACTTAATGTGGTGACTTCATTTTATGCAACCATCTTACGTATTATATGCAAACAAATTTCAGAAATGGAGGAGAAACGGGAATGGATGAAGCAGGGTACAGAACATTTTATTGAAGCCGTGGAGATCTACCCCGAAATATGGAACGTGCATAACCAATGCTTTAAGGATAGAATGAAGAAGATGAGCGCATTAAATGAAATCTCGTCGATATTCGACTCATCTATAAAAGAAGTACATAGAAAGTAGCATAACTTGAAGACAAAACCCCTTTGCCACCTGCATCCACTCGCTTGTTGTTTTAGGAGTCTAGAAAAAGACGATGTGTAATTATTACATGTTCTACTTATTTAGCTTGTCACTTTCCATTTTATGAGCATTAGAAAATAAAAACATTTTTATAAGCATATCATTCTGTAAAATGCAGTTTATTTTAATAAAAATTTAATTTCATTGTTGTGTTTTCACATACCTTCAAATAATTTTCCCTTACCAGACGTTAAAAAAGGCTCTACATACATCGGGTACGATCAGGGAAATCGTGCTGACGGGAATATGAAACAGGTACAGTAGGGACTTGTATGAGTCTCCTAGAAAGAAGAGATTTCAAAATTCAAACTTTTTTGGTTGTACGTTTCACATAAATAAATGGAATGCCTACTTTATTTGTAGCTCACCGGTAGCTATAAATCATAGAGAGACTAGCAAACGTTCCTTTGCTAAAATAGCAGGACCGAAGTTTGTGTCTCGATTTGATTTGACGGTCGCTATTAACATCAACAAATACTCAGAATCATTTGAGGACATTCTGCAAAGGTTCTCAAAAGTGTCCATGCTCTCGATACTAAGTTCTTGCAAAAGGTTATTACAGGCACCATTTTGCGATCTTCTCATTATCTACTCTGTAACCTAATTACTTCTCTTTTTCTTTTTCACGTCTTGCACTACAATTACAAGAGCTGCAGCATATCTCACCCGCCTACTCGTCATTTTACACTTCGCCTGACACTCGTAGTGGTACTGAAAGCATATGTAAACAGTATCTGCAAGTTGTTGACGTAAGTTTCTTGCCAAAGAATCTTGCTTAATTCTTGCGCTGCTGTGTAAACACAGCTGCAAGCGACTAGCAGTAACTTGCAAGAATAACTTCTGCAAGCGACTTGTAGTGTAAACCCAGCTTAATTTTCGCCATTTCATCTTTCCAGTTCTTCCATTCTGTTTATCTCACAGCACACGGCATAGTTGTTTCTTCTTTGTAGAAGATCTTTGGTTCACTGGTTTGTGACTTTAATCAGCTGAAATCTTGTACTTTTGTGGAAATTTGTGTGTGTTAAATTCTCCAGGTAATATATAAGAGTCTACAAATTGCAAACAAGAATAAATGAAAGAAAAAAATTGTTTCGGAAGTAAATTAACGCGGTACTTCATTTATGTTACAATTAACTGTTGAGTTTGATGAGTGTAATAGTTCGCGAATAGCTTGTGAAGACGCAACGGTAGCTGTTTCTGAGGCTGTTGCCTTTCCTTTAAATGTTTAATGGGTACATAAGGACGAGAATTTATTCAGTATTTGTGAAAGCATCGCCTATACTGTGGTTGGTGAATGTGACGGTGTACTAATGTAATTTTTTCAGGTTATGTTCATTGCAACAAAATACATAGGTTATTTTTTATGAATGTATCAGTCTTGGAATTGAGACAGGTAGGTTATTAGTGCTTGAACAAGCAGGTTACTGCACTTTGTGTCTGTACAGTTCACCCGTTACGAAAAACATCAGGTCGAGATTTTATAACGTTTTGTCAAGTGTTTACTGTAAAGTTCAAACATTCACTAGATTAGTGCGTTTGTGTTAACTTACCTGTACTAGTGTTTGTGATGAGTTTGCTGTGATCTGATGCAAGTATATAGCCGCTCCGAGTCAATGGAAGCGTCTGATTCCACTCGTCTGCATTGACCCGTAACCATCAGGGTGGTGTTGTGTGTAACGTTATTACGACACGGTGTTATGAGTTGGTTGTGTTTGTAGATGTGTTTCGCGGTGGTGTGTGTGGGGTATATATATATAATTCCAAATGTAAGGTTTGGAAGTGTTTTCATTGAGTTTTTGTTTGTGTTTGACGTTTCCGTTAGGTGTTATTGGTTTGTTGTTTGTAATGTGGTAAGACGTTTAATGTGTGTGTGTGTGTGGGGGGAGGGGGGTGAGGGGATATGTTGGGCTAGCCGATTTAGTTCGCGTGTATTGGTGTATTGAATCTGTTTTAATTTATGTGGGGATATTTGTTTTGCTAATTTTTGAGGCTTTGTTTTTAATTTTGTACTTGCAGGTGCTTTTTACTACCAATAGTTGTGATTCACCCATATAGGTCAAGGGAAATGTCTGATTCCAATTGTTAGCTGTAGGTATTGGTGTGTTGGTATCGTCACCTGTGGTTGACCTACATAGGTCAAGGGAAGTGTTCGATTCCTGTATACTTTGTTACTGTAGAGGAAAGTTGTAATATTGCTTTTTTTCCCTTTCTTTTTGTTCGTCATTTTATGTTTTGGGATCGTGGTGTTTTTTTACTATTATATTCAGCTCGTCCTCACCCTAAAGCCTCCAATTTCGAGCGGTTGTCCCATTAGTTTGATTGTATGTTTGAAGGGCGATGTTACTGTTTTATTTATATGTATTTTTGTGTTTGTTGTCCTGTGTATGTAGTGACGTCATAGGCGCCATATTGGAGACGCTTAGCATATCCATTTTCGTCACGTTGATGACGTCAATGGTCAAAGCAGACGGGTGGAATCTGACACTTCTGTAATCCCGCTGCTCCAGATTGTAGGGCCAACGTAAACAATTTTTCAGCTGCCCGCAGTTATTAAATAATTTCATGATTAGGTAAGTTCGCATGAAAGGAAATTATGTAGAAGGTATTCTGTTGCGTTTTGTTAATTTTCACTGTGCTTTGATTCATCTAGTCAGTTTTCTGTTATTTAATTAATCATGCGTAAATACCAGTTTGTTGTTGTATGTGGGAGTTCTGTATATGAATACTGTAACATTATTTAGGAACTGTCGAAAGAACAAGTTACTAATTAACTATAATTTCTCAAACAAAAACTATTACACATCACCAGAACTCAATAGACCATTTATCGTGGTTATAGTTAGTAGGAAGAAGTTCCAGTAAATCAGTTTTGTAAGAAAAAACTGACCAATGTTTAATCTTCATGGTAATGAAGAATGAGAACTTCCACATTGCAGTGTGCAGTTGACAGTACAGGTATATGGTTAATAGGAGGTAAAGATTCCAGAGTGGTGATGCTTACTCAAAATTGAGTATTCGATCGTGAATGAATACAGACAAAATTTCAAAGTAACACCTATGTTGGAAATGGATTTCGCTGACTGGGAAACAATCAGTACATCTGGATTTTCATGATTTCCTTGTCACATTGAAATTAAGTTACACAATGAGCAAAGGGTAGAATGAAATGTTTGGTGATATTCAGTAATTTTGCAGCAGTGTATTGGCTGCTTTGATTGTTCAAAATGCTGAAGTTTGTGCATGCACAAAAACTACCCACCTTCCATAATTGTCGCAATAGGACAGTATCCATAAACCAGTGTTACAAAGGAGCAGTAGCAACTGCCAATACTCTGTTTCCATTGCATGTGATTTTATGATTGAGTGTACTCAATTTTCATCACCTGAGAAATGTAAATGAGTTTATATCACTGACACTCTTTTCCTCAGCCACTTTGAATCTGTTTCCTGTGTAGTCACCCATTTACTGCACCCAGTAGATGAGTGAAAATACTGCCTCTGAGGTAGACCTCATGGTAACAACAGAAACTGAGTACAGCTGTTCTTATGTTATTGTTTTTTTTTTCCCCCAGCCTGTAGAACTCAAGTCATGGACCAGGATCCAACTATGTGGATTAAAAAAGAGGAAACCGATGAAGAAGACCCCATGGTAAGTGGCTTACTTGTCTTTCTGTTGAGTGCTTCATTAATTTCTGTGTGCAGTATGGTGTGTCAATACATGCAACTGATGCCATACTGCTGGAAACATGAGTAATTCAATTTACTAAAAAACTGGTAAACTTGGAGTGTTAAATATGACATTTATCACAGTGCGTTGAAATACGCCTTGTATTAAACCCCACATAGAACTGAGGCAAGAGTTTCAATTTAACATTCAGTAAACACTGAAAACCTTGTTTATTGCTAAACACAATTATACTGATAAAGTGGTTGCCATAAAGTGGATATATTCTGATCTGATATGCTTCTTTTGAATGACAACCTTAATGTACATCTTCAGAACAATTATGACTACAGTGAAAGTTAGCAGTGCCATTAAATTTATAAATGGTATGGGCGCAGTTAATGCATTATTGCAGTGTATCATGGTATGGAATGAGAATTGTAATTTATTTATTGATGATTTAAAATGTGTTTGTAAATGATTTTGAATTGACATTCGCATGGTCACTAATCTGAGGAGTATGTTTTGTTGTACTATTAACATTGGGTGTCAACTTTGAATATGTAAACAAAGTGTAAGTAGAACTGTCAGCAGTAAAGTTAAATTTCAGACAAATATAACATGGAAGCATAAACTGTTACACAGCCCATAGGTGCAGAATGAATTTGTATTTCGGCTGCAAAATTCTGATGAAGCCATGGGGCTATACATTAAATATTGACAGTTTGTTCATAACTACTTCTTGCATTTGCTGCACATTGTTACACATATTGTTTGTAAAATTACCAGAATGTTCCAGTTATTGGTGGAAATAATCTGACATACACTTGTCACTTAAAATCTGCTGTAGTAGAACAGTTTGTAGGTTATTCAGCAGGCAAATACATTTGCTGGGTGCTTCTAGTATTTTTACCTTGCCATCCAGAATTGAGGGTCCTGACATAATCACGCAAACTACTTGTGAACTATCTGTGCTGAATAAATTTGTTTGTTTCGACATCCATCTTCGGTGCTATGCAGATGTATTGTGATAACATTAATGCAGCATTTGCTTTTGCATATGAGTGCCATTCGTGTTGCGCAACTGTAGAAATATTGGATAGTGTTAATGCATCATTTGCATCTGAATATATGTGAGTGCTTCATTAAATTTGCCAAACTTAGTAAATGGCTTGCAGTTAATTTGACCAGCAGTATCAAACAGAAATCCTAAACAGTCTCTGTGAAGAAATTATAAGAAAATAAATATACTAAATTTTATTAAACATAGTAAATAGTAAAAGAGTTGTTAGACGTAACATAGTTCAGGCTTAGATTTTGACCCCTGACATAATGATGGTTTGACATATAGCAAGATACGTATGCACAACACACAACAATAAAAATGTGACGTTAGAGCCACTCCCCCCTTGAAATATTGGTTGTGGTGAGAGACTGACCCATAGTGCAGCTCAAGGGCTATGTTAGGTTGAATGGTTGTGGTGTAGCTATGAGTTTACAGAACCAACAAATGTGAAAACCAAATAAAGGTTGTGGTACAAATTGACCAGTTGTCGTTGTTGTTGTGGTCTTCAGTCCTGAGACTGGTTTGATGCAGCTCTCCATGCTACTCTATCCTGTGCAAGCTTTTTCATCTCCCAGTACCTACTGCAACCTACATCCTTCTGAATCTGCTTATTGTATTCATCTCTTGGTCTCCCTCTACGATTTTTACCCTCCACGCTGCCCTCCAATACTAAATTGGTGATCCCTTGATGCCTCAGAACATGTCCTACCAACCGATCCCTTCTTCTGGTCAAGTTGTGCCACGAACTTCTCTTCTCCCCAATCCTATTCAATACTTCCTCATTAGTTATGTGATCTACCCATCTAATCTTCAGCATTCTTCTGTAGCATCACATTTCGAAAGCTTCTATTCTCTTCTTGTCCAAACTATTTATTGTCCGTGTTTCACTTCCATACATGGCTACACTCCATGTGAATACTTTCAGGAATGACTTCCTGACACTTAAATCAATACTGGAAGTTAACAAATTTCTCTTCTTCAGAAACGCTTTCCTTGCCATTGCCAGCCTACATTTTATATCCTCTCTACTTCGACCATCATCAGTTATTTTGCTCCCCAAATAGCAAAACTCCTTACTACTTTAAGTGCCTCATTTCCTAATCTAATTCCCTCAGCATCACCCGACTTAATTAGACTACATTCCATTATCCTTGTTTTGCTTTTGTTGATGTTCATCTTATATCCTCCTTTCAATACACTGTCCATTCCATTCAACTGCTCTTCCAAGTCCTTTGCTGTCTCTCCTTTCATCAATTAAATTCAATATTTCTTCTGTTACCCAAGCATTTCTACTAGCCCTCGTCTTTTTACCTACTTGATCCTCTGCTGCCTTCGCTACTTCATCCCTCAAAGCTACCCATTCTTCTTCTACTGTATTTCTTTCCCCCATTCCTGTCAATTGTTCCCTTATGCTCTCCCTGAAACGCTGTACAACCTCTGGTTCTTTCAGTTTATCCAGGTCCCATCTCCTTAAATTCCCACCTTTTTGCAGTTTCTTCAGTTTTAATCTACAGGTCATAACCAATAGATTGTGGTCAGAGTCCACATCTGCCCCTGGAAATGTCTTACAATTTAAAACCTGGTTCCTAAATCTCTGTCTTACCATTATATAATCTATCTGATACCTTTTAGTATCTCCAGGGTTCTTCCATGTATACAACCTTCTTTCATGATTCTTAAACCAAGTGTTAGTTATGATTATGTTGTGCTCTGTGCAAAATTCTACCAGGCAGCTTCCTCTTTCATTTCTTAGCCCCAATCCATATTCACCTACTATGTTTCCTTCTCTCCCTTTTCCTACACTCGAATTTCGAATTCCAGTCACCCATGACTGAATAATTTCTTTTATTTCATCATACATTTATTCAATTTCTTCGTCATCTGCAGAGCCAGTTGGCATATAAACTTGTACTACTGTCGTAGGTGTGGGCTTCTTATCTATCTTGGCCACAATAATGCGTTCACTACGCTGTTTGTAGTAGCTTACCCGCATTCCTATTTTCCTATTCATTATTAAACCTACTCCTGCATTACCCCTATTTGATTTTGTGTTTATAATCCTGTAGTCACCTGACCAGAAGTCTTGTTCCTCCTGCGACCGAACTTCACTAATTCCCACTATATCTAACTTCAACCTATCCATTTCCCTTTTTAAATTTTCTAACCTACCTGCCCGATTAAGGGATCTGACATTCCACGCTCCGATCCGTAGAACGCCAGTTTTCCTTCTCCTGATAACGACATCCTCTTGAGTAGTCCCTGCCCGGAGATCCGAATGGGGGACTATTTTACCTCCGGAATATTTTACCCAAGAGGACGCCATCATCATTTAATCATACAGTAAAGCTGCATGCCCTCAGAAAAAATTACGGCTGTAGTTTCCCCTTGCTTTCAGCCGTTTGCAGTACCAGCACAGCAAGGCCGTTTTGGTTATTGTTACAAGGCCAGATCAGTCAATCATCCAGACTGTTGCCCTTGCAACTACTCAAAAGGCTGCTGCCCCTTTTCAGGAACCACACGTTTGTCTGGCCTCTCAACAGATACCCCTCCGTTGTGGTTGCACCTACGGTACGGCTATCTGTATCGCTGAGGCACGCAAGCCTCCCCACCAACGGCAAGGTCCATGGTTCATGGGGGGGGGGGGGGGGGGGGGGATTGACCAGTAGCACAGCCTAATGTTTACTGAAAAATCCAGTGGTGCCCAGAATGTAACTTTTACCCACAAGAAGTCTTCTCTTACCTTGTGTGCCATGTTAGTTGAAGGACTATACTTTCCTATGACCTTTAATCATGTCTGTATATGTCATATCACTTCAAAGCCACCTTCCTTGCCAAATTAATTAAAACTTTATTTTTGCTTGGTTTATGTTTTGGGCATGAGGACATGATGAAAAGTAGTAACTCAGAATTTTTATGTGAAAATTATTGAAGCTTTTCATTGAAACAAACTTTATTAACATTCTACACCTTTATTCTTCATGTTGATATATTTATTTCAAAAATAGTCACCCTGTCACTGACACCTTTTTCCTCAATGAGAGACCATTTTGTTGGTGCTGTCACTGTAGAATGTTTGACTTAGTTGGCAGGCGCACAGCCTCACCTCTGCTCACACTAATTAATCACTGTCGAAGTGAAGTCCTTAAAAGTGCTCTTGAAGGTTTGAAAGCAGTTGAAAACTCATTGTGATCAAACCGGGATTGTATGAAGTATGATCAGTAATAATGAATCAAAGGTGTCAGACTGTTGCAGGTGGATAAACACTTGTGTGTAGTCTGGCATTGTTGTGCTCAAGGAGGGGGTGCTCCATGTGTGGACAAACCCTTTGAATTTGTGCTCTGTGTTTTCTGACGGTTTTCTCATGTGCTGATGCAGTTGTATTACACACACACACACACACACACACACACACACACACACACACACACACACACACACATTACACTGCAATTCGGAACCCTCTATCAGCAAAGAGCTGCATATTGTGTCAGCAAAGTGGCAATATCGACAGTGTAATATTGATGCCAAGTAATAGTTCAACTGATAAAAGAATAAAATTTTTGAAGGCATTACTTTCCAGTACATCCTTGTAATAAATGGATAAGTTTGACCATTCCCTCAAATGTGGTGGCATGGCTCCCTTGGCACTGGTAGAGTCCATCTGGAAGTCACAATACTAAACCATATATGCTCCTCAGTGAAAATGTTATGACCGCCAACCTACTATCAATATATACTCATCCAGGCAATAGCGCCATTACTTTGCGAGGAATGACTCTAATAAGATACATGCATTGTGCATGGAGTATCAGTGAGCGTGCTGTCCATGTGTAGAATCGGCACAGAGTTTGACCAAGGGCAAACTGTGGTGGCATACCTACCAAATTTTCTGGTTTTCCTGGAAGATTCTGGGGTAGTATTCCAGTTTTCTGGATGAACGTTGTTTTTTTTCCAGATATTCAACTCCAGGATTTTTTCCCGCCCTCTGCATTCATATATTGCTTTTCAGTTTTGGCTTTCAATAATAGCTGCTATTCTGAGATGCGAGTGTCTGAAATTTGACTGAAGGTAGCCTGATAATATTATCATAATTCCCATCTCGCACAATATTGCTGTACTTTTGTCATTAACTCTGTGTGACGACACAATGAATGTACTTAAGAGCCAATTTGTGGTCCTGCAGGTTGATTACTCTGCCACTGTTGAGAGCAAGAACTTGATAGATGATACCAAATGGCCTCACTTGATGAGCATTCATGGTGGTCCTAAGTACGATAGGTTATCCAGGTTAATGTTTTCTGTTTTGACTCTACTGCACAGCAATGGTGAGGGTGAGCATGTGTTCAGCTCGATGAACAAGAATCGCAATCAGTTTAGGTCCTCCATATCAAATGTAACTCTGGGATCCATTTCTATTTTGGAAACAAGAAGCAGTGGTCCATGTTATGTGAATAGTTTTAAGTCACAATTTCTGAAGAAAACGAAGAAAGATACACATTTTCATCTCTCCTCTGCAATGTTTGATGGAATACAGCCAGTGTTCTTTGAACTTGAGAAAATTTTGTAAATAAGTATAAAAAATGTTCAGTTTAGTAGTTTTGACAGTGTCATTCATATTGCGGTTTGCAGGATCAAGTGCAGAAGAGCTCATTTTTGTGTAGTGTGTGAACTGTTCCCAATGTTAAGTGACAACAAATAAACACTCATCAGCAAATAACTTGTGTAGGTAGCTAACTTTGTAGAGTTCAAAAATAGTGATCTTAAAATGCAGCCTACATTATATGTGTTAACATTATTTGTAATCTTTTTCTATGTAGTCTTTTCTTGCTATGTTTGAATACCTTGCAATGTATGCATGCGTTAAATTTTTGGGATCTTCTGGATTTCTGTTTTTGAAAGTAGGCAGGTATGTAGTGGCCTGAGGCCTAGGTATGAGCAGTTTGGAAACTCCAGAACTTGTTGGGCGTTTGAGGAGTGCTGTGGTGAATGTCTTTAACACATGGCCAAACAAAGGTGAAACCATTTCCAGACATTATGGGGTTGGGCAAGCAGCCCTTGTGGATGTCGTAGGTTGGGCAGACTGGTAAAACAACATGGGCAGCAAACCGTGACATAACTAATATCAGACTTGAATGCTGGGCAGAGTACAAGTGTGCCTGAACACACAATGCTCCAAACACTCTTAATGGTGGGTCTGTGCACCTGATGACCCATGCATGTGCCAATGTTAATGCCACAACTTAACTACTGTGACTGAAATAGGCACATAACCATCGGCACTGTATGTTGGCACAGTGGCAGAGCACTTCATGATCTGATGAATCCTGATACCTTCATCATACTCTTGGAAGGGTGCATAGCTCACCATCAAGGGGAACAGCACCTTGACTCCTGTACTGGTGGCAGCTCGATTATGCTCTGGGAAACAATCTTGTTGGCATCCATGGGTCCAGTGGAGCTCGTGTGAGGCACTGTGTTGGGCAAGAAGTATCGTAATATGGTTGCAGACCACCTCCACCACTTCATGACAATCATATTTCCCAATGGCAGTGGCACTTTTCAACAAAATAATGCGCTGTTTTACAAGGTCAGGAGGAACACAGCGGTGAGTTCCATTTGATGGGATGAGCACCCAACTTGCCACCTCTGAACCTGATCAAATACATCTGGGATGTAATTTAACATGCCATGAGAGATCATCCCCCTTTTTGGAATTTATGGGAATTAGGTGATCTGAGTGTGCAGGTGTGCCAACTTCCTCCAGTGATCTACCAAGGTCTCATTGTTTCTGTGCCACAATGTGTCCTTGCTGTTATCTGTGGCAGGGGTCGACACACCAGTGTTTAGATAGGTGGTCATAATATTTTGGCTGCCCAGAGTATGGCAGTTCCCATTATTGAAAGATTGTATTGTGATGATAATAGTAGTCGCACATAAAGTTCAGCCAAACAACACTTGCTGCCCATGGGCCCTCTGCCTCATGTTCTGGTCCAGCTCCAAGACACTGATTGCTTGTGAGATCCACTACTGTTCCTTGCCCCCCAGTGTGGCTCAACCACTGGTGCAGTGAGCTCCAAGCCATAAGAAGTGACATAGGCCAGATGCATTGGACTGGAATTCAGGGAGGGAGCCCACCATTGCTCAGCCTCTCTGACAAAACCAAAATACCCCCCTCCCCCCCATTAAGGAGCTCTTTACATCTGACTCTCCTTGACTTTGGTAATGTGCATGTGAGAGGCTTTTACTCATGCATAAATCCCCAATCAGGAGGTTTGCCAGACCCGTCACCCTGACAATCTCGTAGTGTCCCAAGAACTAAAGCCCATCTCACACGGAGCAAGATTCGCTGTAAGTTTCCTTGCTGGCTTGCGCGGCGGCTACCTTGCGGGCTCTGTCGTCTGCTAGCGGGCTATCTTGCTGCGAACCTTGTAAGGTTTCCAGGATAGGTCCGGTGCTATTTTTCTTGTAAGGTTCCCTGTGTGCTACCTGCATTGGCCAATCATGAGACGTTTCGTTTGTGACGTCAGATGCGGAAAGCTTGGGCGGGAAGCCTTTGTTGATAGTCACTTTTCTGCTGTTGTGAGGTGAGGTAGGAAGTTCTTATAATTATTAAATAATGCCACCGCAGTGGTCCAAGGAAGCGATTGAAGCATTGATATGTACTTATAGGGAAGAACAGTGGAAAGCGCAAACTATTATAATAAAGACTTGCGTGCAGAGGCACTCGAAAGAGTTGCAAGTGCCGTGTCTCTTGTTCGACCATATACGACGAGCAAGGAGTGCTATAGCAAAATGCACAATCTACGTACTCAACTTAAAGTGGAGTACGCCAAAGTAAAATCATCGAAAAGCAGTGGCGCTGGGATGAACGACGTAAGTACGAAACTATTAATTTTGTGTTGAATGCAGAAATGTACTACTTGCAAAAATCGGACACATTTAAGACTATTTTCTAGAAATATCACACTTGATATTCACCCAATTTTTGAAAGCACATAATCTTGAATGGTAATGGATTATGATGTAGCTTTACCACGAACATTTTACTGTGTTAATATGAACTTACAATTTTGCAGATATACAAACGATCTTTATGTTTTGGTATGTTTTTGGTGGATCATTGCTTGCCAAGAAAAATTACCTGACGCATCACCGTGTCTTTCTTCTGAATCAGAGGCGAAACCATACAAAGCAGTTCAAATACCAATACATCCATTCGTATAAAATTTGCAAAGGATGTACGACCTTCTATCCTATAAAATAAAGTCATATATAACAGTAATTATTTGTATATTTATAAAGTCAAACAGTAATGAAATGGTGATACTTTTCAAACAAAAGTACGTGTTATGCGAACTAACCTCAACTCTTTATGAAGCATGGAAAGCACACCTTTTCCAGCGTTTCTCCTCTTAATCCAGTTTTTCGTCCATTCTTTCTTTCTTCTTCTCTCATTAGCATGCATTTCTGCATCGTTTTGCACCGAAACAGATAATAACGCCAGTTTGCTCTGACCATCTGTACCTGAAGCAGCCATCTTCGTTCGATACAACATGCAGCCGATCAGAACACAACTAGCTGCCGATCTTGCACCATGGGAGAGCTTCGGCATGGAACATAGCCGGCTCCTTTCCCTGCAAGCCGGCAGGCATGCACGCCATCTCGCAAACTTGAGGCGAACCTTGCTCCGTGTGAGATGGGCTTAAGGCCCCTTTTTGCGCAGTATTAGGGTTTTGAATAAACAAACTGTCATGCTCCAGATTGTAGCAGATGGGTAGCTTGTCGTAAGCAATTTTATGCCTATCCCAGCTCCAATTCTGCTGCATCACTTCTAGGGTGATGTGTTCTGGAAGCAAATCATTGATTGACCACAGGATGACAAGAGGAGAACTGACCAGATGTGCTAGCATAAGGGACACTGGAGCAGCATTCAGGGACTTGGGTTGTGCAGTGTTAAAGGCAAAATTGACCTGTGGTACTGACATGTCCCATTCTCTATGAGCATTACTGTGAAAGATAAGCACAGCCTTCAACTTGCAGTTCACCTGGCCAGCAAAAGAAGTCTGTTGGTAATAAGGAATTGTGGTCACATCCTTAATTCTGTTGTCAAAGCTGAACCTTGTGAAAAGGTGCGGAGCAAAAGCAGGAGCATTAGCAGTAAGAAGCATCCAGTATGGCCTGTAAACTGAAAAAATTCAAGACAAATGCTATTCACGATGACTAATATGTGCATATTACCTACTTGTGTATGAGGAAGTGGACTGTTATAACGTCAAGTTTAACAAATATATTTCAGAACGACACAACACATATAAGTCACAGAGTAAGTTGACAAGCAAGACATGTGTACATGTTAGCATTCAAATGAGCACTGAGTCCCAGTCTAGCGGCCGCTGCTCGGCTGCCCGCTTAGGTGGCGCAGCTGCTGCATGGCTGGCAGACAGCGCCGCACGTAGAGGACGCGCGTAATTGCGCGGCGGTGCTTTGAATGATCGGCGAGTCACAACATGGACCTATATAACCAATAAAAATTTTATGCACCAGGCATTCCTCATGGGCTTGTGGGTAGGGTGAAAAGCCCCTTGCAGGAATTTGGGTTGGGCTTAACTCCCTTACAGCTCTCACTCTCCCCCACCAACCTCTGAACATCATTTATACAGGGAGGGCAAAGTGACATGTCTGATCTTGACATCAGTTTTATAAATGCTCAAATGACTGCCTAAGAGAGTGTTACAGAAGTAATAAATACATACGTACATACATCCTTGTTCCGTAGATCATGAATACGAAATTTTGCAGTGATGTGGAATGTGTCACTTTAACATAAGTTTTCTTTCCACAAAATGATTAATATTTTTTTTTTCTTTTTTACTGTTACTTCTTCATATCTAAGAATTCATCTATTGAGTAGAAGGAGTTGTCATTCAGAAATTCTTTTAATTTGCTTTTAAATGTTGGTTGGCTATCTCTCAGACTTTTAATACTATTTGGCAAATGACTGAGGATTTTTGTGGCAGCATAATTCACCCCTTTCTGTGCCAAAGTGAGATTTAATCCAGAATTATGAATATTATTGTTTCTTCTAGAGATGTAACTATGCACTTCTCTGTTATTTTTGAATTGGATGGGTTATTAATGACAAATTTCATAAGTGAATATATGTATTGTAAAGGTACTGTGAATATCTCGAATTCCTTAAAGAAATGTCTGCAAGGTAATCTTGGGTGGGCTCCAGCTATTACTCTGATTACACACTTATGTGCAGTGAATACTTTCTCTCTTAATGATGAACTGCCCCAAAATATGATGCCACATGAAAGCAGTGAATGAAAATAGGCATAGTAGACTAATTTACTGACAAATTTATCACCAAAATTAACAATAACCCTAATAGCATAAGTAGCTGAACCTAACTGTTTCAGCAGATCATCAATGTGTTTCTTCCAATTCAATTTCTCATCAATGCACACACCCAGAAATTTTGAGTATTCTACCTTAGCAACAGACTTCCTTTCATAGTCTATATTTATCAGTGGTGTTATGCCATTTACTGCACAGAATTGTATAAACTGTGTTTTCTAAAAATTTAGGGCAAGTCCATTTGCAGAGAACCACTTAATAATTTTCTGAAAGACATTATTTGCAATTTCCTCAGCTGATTCTTGCTTCTTGGGTGTGGTAACTATACTTGTATCATCAGCAAAAGAACTAACTTTGCATCTTCATGAACATAGAGTGGCAAGTCGTTAATATATATTAAGAACAACAAGGGACCCAGGACTGAACCCTGTGGGACACCATGCTTGATACCTTCCCAGTTGGAGGACTCTGCTGGTTTTTTTTGTAGACTATCTGTACTGTTAATTTCAACCTTCTGCATTCTTCCAGTTAAGTATGAATTAAACCATTTGTGCACTGTCCCACTCATACCACAATATTTAAGCTTATCTAGAAGAATTTCATGATTCACACAATCAAAAGCCTTTGAGAGATCAGAAAATATCCCAATGGGTGATGTTTGGTTATTCATTGCATTTAATGTTTTATAAGTGAAAGCATATATAGCATTTTCTGTTGAAAAGCTTTTCTGAAAACCAAATTGACATTTTGTTAGTACTTCATTTTTACAAACATGTGATGCTATTCTTGAATACATTACTTTTTTAAGAATTTTGGATAAAGCTGTCAGAAGTTGGATTGGTTGGTAGTTGTTAGCATCAGATCCATTCCCTTTTTTATGCAATGGTTTAACAATAGCATATTTCAGTCTATTTGGAAAAATTCCCTGTTTCAGTGTGCTACTACATATGTGGCTGAGAATCCTACTTACTTGTTGGGAACAAGCTCTGTTGGAAATGCCATCAATTCCATGTGAACTTTTACTTTTGATGAATTTATTATTTTCCTAATTTCAATAGGAGAGGTGGTTTGAATATCAATTTTATCAAATTGTATAGGTACTGCCTCTTACATATACTGCCTTGCATTTTCTAATGAGTAGCTGGAATCTATTTTCTCTACAACACTTAAAAATGATTTTTAAAAATGTTTGTACTTCTGACATCTTGTTAACAAACTTTTCATTGTGTTTGATAGAAATACAGTCTTCCTGTGTTCTCGGTTGCCCTCTTTCCCGTTTCACAATATTCCAAATTGTTTTAATTTTATTGTCAGATGTGCTAATCTCAGACATAATGCACATACTTCTGGACTTTTTAATAACTTCTCTTAATATAGTGCAGTAGTTTTTATAATGTTTCATTGTTCTGGGATCAGTACTCCTCCTAGCTATAAGATACATTGCCCTTTTCTGTTAACAAGATATTTTTATCCCTTTAGTAAGCCATGGCTTTTTATGTGGTTTCTTACAATTATATTTCACTGTTTTCTTAGGGAAACTGTTTTCAAATATACTCACAAGGGTATCATGAAATAGGTTAAATTTTAAATTTGCATCATGTTCCCTGTACACCTCATCCCAGTCTAACTGTCGCAAGCTTTCCCTAAAATTTTGAAGTGTTAAATCGTTAATGCAATACACTATTTTGGAGGACTGTTTTGCATTACTGTATGGAGCTATATCATATACTGTAACTAGCTGTGCATCATGATCAGATAGACCATTCTTAACAGGAAAAGTTTTTATTTGATTAAATTTGTCTTGGTCTATGAAAATGTTATCTATCAGTGTGCTGCTTTGCTGTACCACCCGAGTAGGAAAATCAATAAGTGGTGTCAAATTGAAAGAACCGAGTAATACTTCAATCTCAAGCTTTCTATCTGCCTCTTTCAGAAAATCTATGTTGAAATCCCCACAAACAATAATTTGCTTTCCTTTGTCTGACAGGTAGCACAACAAAGAATCCAAGTTTTTCAAAAGTAGTTCAAAATTTCCCAATGGGGACCTATACATGGCTACAATTATGAAAGTGCCTTTCTTTAGTTGAAGCTCACATTCACATGCTTCTATGTCTTGCTCTACGCAAAATTTTTTAGTTTCCAAATGTTTCACACTATGACTGATTTTAAAATATATGGCAACTCCTCCTCTCTCCATAGTCTCTCTACTTACATGTACTGAAACTTATATCCACCTACATTTACCATTTCCATGTTGTTGTTGTGGTCTTCAGTCCTGAGACTGGTTTGATGCAGCTCTCCATGCTACTCTATCTTGTGCAAGGTTCTTCATCTCTCAGTACCTACTGCAGCCTACATCCTTCTGAATCTGCTTAGTGTATTCATCTCTTGGTCTCCCTCTATGATTTTTACTCTCCACGCTGCCCTCCAGTACTAAACTGGTGATCCCGTGATGCCTCAGAACATATCCTACCAACCAATCCCTTCTTCTAGTCACGTTGTGCCACAAACTCCTCTTCTGCCCAATTCTATTCAATACCTCCTCATTAGTTATGTGATTTACCCATCTAATGTTCAGCATTTTTCTGTAGCACCACATTTCGAAAGCTTCCTTTCTCTTCTTGTCTAAACTATTTATAGTCCACGTTTCACTTCCATGCATGGCTACACTCCATACAAATACTTTCAGAAACGACTTTCTGACACTTAAATCTATACTCGGTGCTAAATTTCTCTTCTTCAGAAACGCTTTCCTTGCCATTGCCAGTCTACATTTTACATCCTCTCTACTTCGACCATTATCAGTTATTTTGCTCCCCAAATAGCAAAACTCCTTTACTACTTTAAGTGTCTCATTTCCTAATCTAATTCCCTCAGCATCACCCGACTTAATTCGACTACATTCCATTATCCGTGTTTTGCTTTTGTTGATGTTCATCTTATATCCTTCTTTCAAGACACTGTCCATTCTGTTCAACTGCTCTTCCAAGCCCTTTGCTGTCTCTGACAGAATTACAATGTCATCGGCGAATCTCAAAGTTTTTATTTCTTCTCCATGGATTTTAATACCTACTCTGAACCTTTCGTTTCCTTTACTGCGTGCTCAATGTACAGATTGAATAGCATCAGGGAGAGGCTACAACCCTGTCTCACTCCCTTCCCAACCACTGCTTCCCTTTCATGTCCCTCGACTCTTATAACTGCCATCTGGTTTCTGTACAAATTGTAAATAGCCTTTCGCTCCCTGTATTTTACTCCTGCCACCTTCAGAATTTGAAAGAGAGTATTCCAGTCAACATTGTCAAAAGCTTTCTCTAAGTCTACAATTCTAGTAATGTAGGTTTTCCTTTCCTTAATCTTTCTTCTAAGATAAGTCGTAGGGTCAGTACTGCCTCACGTGTTCAAACATTTCTACAGAATCCAAAGTGATCTTCCCCGAGGTCGGCTTCTACCAGTTTTTCCATTCGTCTGTAAAGAATTTGCGTTAGTATTTTGCAGCTGTGACTTATTAAACTGATAGTTCGGTAATTTTCACATCTCTCAACACCTGCTTTCTTTGGGATTGGAATTATTATATTCTTCTTGAAGTCTGAGGGAATTTCGCCTGTCTCATACATCTTGCTGACCAGATGGTAGAGTTTTGTCAGGACTGGCTCTCCCAAGGCTGTCAGTAGTTCTAATGGAATGTTGTCTACTCCCGGGTCTTATTTCGACTTAGGTCTTTCAGTGCTCTGTCAAACTCTTCACGCAGTATCATATCTCCCATTTCATCTTCATCTACATCCTCTTCCATTTCCATAATACTGCCCTCAAGAACATTGCTCCTGTATAGACCCTCTATATACTCCTTCCACCTTTCTGCTTTCCCTTCTTTGCTTAGAACTGGGTTTCCATGTGAACTCTTGATATTCATACAAGTGGCTGTCTTTTCTCCAAAGGTCTCTTTAATTTTCCTGTAGGCAGTATCTATCTTACCCCTAGTGAGATAAGCCTCTACATCCTTACATTTGTCCTCTAGCCGTGCCTGCTTAGCCATTTTGCACTTCCTGTCGATCTCATTTGTGAGACGTTTCTATTCCTTTTTGCCTGCTTCATTTACTGCATTTTTATATTTTCTCCTTTCATCTATTAAATTCAATATTTCTTCTGTCACCCAAGGATTTCTACTAGCCCTCGTCTTTTTACCTACTTGATCCTCTGCTGCCTTCACTACTTCATCGCTCAAAGCTACCCATTCGTCTTCTACTGTATTTCTGTCCCCCATTCTTGTCAATTGTTCCCTAATGCTCTTCCTGAAACTCCGTACAACCTCTGGTTTAGTCAGTTTATCCAGGTCCCATCTCATTAAATTCCCACCTTTTTGCAGTTTCTTCAGTTTTAATCTACAGTTCATAACCAATGGTCTGAGTCCACATCTGTCTCTGGAAATGTCTTACAATTTAAAACCTGGTTCCTAAATCTCTGTCTTACCATTATATAATCTATCTGAAACCTTCTAGTATCTCCAGGGTTCTTCCATGTATACAACCTTCTTTCATGATTCTTGAACCAAGTGTTAGCTATGATTAAGTTACGCTCTGTGCAAAATTCTACCAGCCGGCTTCCTCTTTCATTTCTTAGCCCCAATCCATATTCACCTACTATGTTTCTGTCTCTTCCCTTTCCTACTGTCGAATTCCAGTCACCCATGACTATTAAATTTTCGTCTCCCTTCAGTATCTGAATAATTTCTTTTATATCATCATACATTTCATCAATTTCTTCAACATCTGCAGAGCTAGTTGGCATATAAACTTGTACTACTGTAGTAGTCGTGGGCTTCATGTCTATCTTGGCCACGATAATGCGTTCACTCTGCTGTTTGTAGTAGCTTACTCGTACTCATATTTTTTTATTCATTATTAAACCTACTCCTGCATTACCCCTATTTGATTTTGTATTCATTACCCTGTATTCACCTGACCAAAAGTCTCGTTCCTCCTGCCACCGAACTTCGCTGATTCCCACTATATCTAACTTTAACCTATCCATTTCCCTTTTTAAATTTTCTAACCTACCTGCCTGATTAAGGGATCTGACATTCCACGCTCCGATCCGTAGAATGGCAGTTTTCTTTCTCCTGATAACGACATCCTCTTGAGTAGTCCCCGCCCGGAGATCCGAATGGGGGACTATTTTACCTCCGGAATATTTTACCCAAGAGGATGCCATCATCATTTAACCATACAGTAAAGCTGCATGCCATCAGGAAAAATTGCGGCTGTAGTTTCCCCTTGCTTTCAGCCGTTCACAGTTCCACAACAGCAAGGCCGTTTTGGTTAGTGTTACAAGGCCAGATCAGTCGATCATCCAGACTGTTGCCCCTGCAACTACTGAAAAGGCTGCTGCCCTTCTTCAGGAACCACACGTTTGTCTGGCCTCTCAACAGATACCCCTCCATTGTGGTTGTACCTACGGTACGGCTATCTGTATTGTTGAGGTACGCAAGCCTCCCCACCAATGGCAAGGTCCATGGTTCATGGGTGGGGGGGGGGGGGGGGGGACCATTTCCATACCTGTGACTATATGATGATCAGACAGGCATAGTACATCTATACCACCCACATTTTCTAAATCTTCTATACAAACGAGAAGTTCATCTATTTTGTTTTTTAATCCCCTGATATTCTGATGCAATATATTAACATTATTTTTTACTGTGCATTTATGTGAATCTTGTGACATACTGACATTATTTTTCACTGTACTGTTATGCGAATCTTGTGATATTTTCACATCTCTAGTACCTGGATCTCTGAACTTTTCATTAAGCTTAATTTCAATCAATGTAGGATGATTGGATACTGATCTTAGCCTAAAAAGTACCTCTGTGAGTTTCAGTGCCCACCCTTAAAGATTTTGCTATCATCCCAGCCAGTTTACCCTTTCCTTTCCTATTGAGATGCAGGCCCTGTCTTGTGAAGTACTGGTACTATCAACTTATGGAGTACTGGTACTATCAAATCGTTGCCTGAACTTATCATGGGATTATGTTGGGCACATACTTTACAAAAAAGCAGCCCTCTATGCAGGTTGTGCCCCTGCACTTGATGGGCATGCAACAACTTCCTCCTAATACAGATAATTCTGGGGTCCTCCTGCTTGATCTTCAGATTAACAAATAACCTCTGTCAAGACCCTTGTTAGCCAGCCTTGGCAACATCCATGTTCAGCTTGCCTTTCTTCTTCTTTCGAACATGTGGTACAGGGCATCTGCAATCACATTGTTTGGTCCCCTGATATGTTGCACCCTAAACCAAAAGGCTGAAATACTAAAGCCCCACTGAGCAATGTTCCGGGTTTTTCTGTGATGAGCCAAAACCCAACTAAGAACTTGATTGTCAGTCTCTAAACAAAATTCGCTGGGTTCAGAATAAAATCTTAATTTCTCAAGGGTAAACAGAACCACCAAGGCTTCCCATTCATACATGGAATATTTCATATCTGCAGGTGAAAATTTTCTAGATACATAAGCTATTGGCCATCCCCCCCCCCCCCTTTCCCCTGTTCCATTCCTGCAGGAGCATAGGTGCTACTTGCTACTCCAGAATTAGAGGCATCCGTCTGCACCGCATACAAGAGCTCAAAATTGGGAATGGCTAATACTGGTGGAATACTATGTGCCACCTTAATTGCATTGAAATATGCCTGATGACTTTCATCCCATTTGAAAATAATGCCCTTCTCTCTAAAATTATTAAGGAGTCCCACTAATTGAGCAAAATTGGGCATGAACTTGCAAAAAAAATTGTCATATCTATGAACCATGCCACACCTTTCTTATTTCTAGGAGCTGGGAATTTTCACAAATTATTAGTATGCTCCTTGTCGATTGTTATGCTGTCAGTGGAACTAAAATGTCTCAAGAGGGAAATCTATGTACCAGTGTGATTATAGATGATTTCACAGTAAGTCCCGCCTCCCTCAGGTGAACCAGGACTGCCTCAAGATGTTGCAGATATTCAGACAGACTAGCACTATAAATAATCATGCCACTTAAAAAATTATACACACACTTGAACTTGAAATCATTCAAAGCACAATCCAGAAGACAAGACAGAATGACAGCTACAATTGACAAACCAAAGGGCACACCCAGTCTCTACAGAAGGTGGTAATGTGCTTGGAACCTCCTGTTATCACGCTCGGATAATATGACTGATTGAGATGCAGGACAGTAAAATATCGGACCCCATTGAACCAAATAAAACAATTATGTAGACCGAGAAGTGGCACAGATTCGAAAATTACCTTTTCATTAACCAGACAATAATCCACCACTGGACAAAACACCCCACTACTATCCATGGATACTAAGAATATGGGAGAAACACAGGATGAAGTTGAGGGACTGATTACCACATCACACAACATATTATTAATCAAAGCACATAAAAATTTAATCCTCGGTGGAGAAAGCCAGTAAGGATCCTGCCTCACTGGAATGTTGTCTGTAAGGCGAATCTTTTACTGGATTTTATTGGTGATACCCAGTCTGTTATTTGACACCTACAGAAAATGATCAAGAACTTCCAATACCTGCTTCACTTCTACTGGACACAGGTGACAGCTCAAATGGCAAATATTGCAGTAACACATTATCAATTCCTGTGGCAGCCTGACAGGAGCACAATGCAAATTTTTCAGCTGGGTTAGATTTAAAAATCCCCAATGTAGTACCACTTACAAAATGACATCCCAAAATTAAGTTGACTCTTCTTTAGCAGCGCTACAGCCCTTGGTGAGCCTTGGTTTCTTCAACAATCTTCCTCCACACTTCTCGATTATTTGCTGCTCTTTTCCACACCCGGACTCCCATACTGGTGATATCCATTATTACCTTGGTGATCCATCTTCTTCTAGGTCTCCCTTCTCGCTTAGCTGAATAGCTGACACCTTTCATCATTTTCTTTGGAATTCTACCCTCTGTCATTCTCTTAAAGTATTGTAGCCATTGTATTCACTGTGATTTCTTAAATTTTACCATGCCCCTGCCTTGTAATTCGGAATTGTAGCTTATTCTCCAGCGTTTTTCCTCCCTTATTGGCCCACAGATTTTACATAGTATTTTCCGCTCAATGGTTCTTAGTACGTTTTTATTGTGTTCTGTCAATGTCCATACCTCTGACCCATATGTGATAACTGGGCAGACTAGGGAATTATATATTAGCAGTTTTGTTTTTCTTGTAACAAGACTATTTTGGAAAAGTTGCATATTTTCAAAGTAAGCTGTTTCCTGCTGGTATTCTTTCCCTTATAGCCTTTTCAATACTGTTATCGTTTGTTATTAGGGCTCCCAAGTAGTTAAAAAGAGGACACTCCTTTGAAGCAATTCTCATTGATGTGTTAGGTTTTTAGGGGTTCTTCTGGCCTCTGATTGTGACGTTACCATGTATTTTGTTTTGTTTTCCTTTACTATGAGGCCAATTTTTAAGGCTTCTGTTTCCATTACCCAGTATGTTTCTAGGAGTGTATTGGTATTTCTTCCTACTATAGCAATGTCATCAGTGTATGTACTTCTCTGGCTAGTTTTCATAAACATGGTGCCTCTTCTGTTGATTTTATTTACTACACTATGCAGGACTATATTGAATAGGACAGTTGACATACTATCACTTTGCTTCACACCTTTATTAAAGTCAAAGCTTTCACTTGTTCTGCTAAGGACCTTTACTTATGCTCTTGCCTCTGTCCTTGTCATTCTGATTAGTCTTATTAGTTTAGCACATATACCAACTTCTTTCAGTACTCTGTATAGTTCTTGCTGATTTATGCTGGCAAAGCCTTGTTTGAAGTCGATGAATAGGAAATGCAGATCTATAGCATATTCATAGAACTTTTCCATCATTTGTCTTATCGCAAATATTTGATCAGTTGCTCCTTTGTCTGGTCGAAAGCCACACTGATATTCCCGTAGTATGCCTTCTGCACACTTCTGTATCGTTTCGTTTAATATACTTGTGAAGATCTGATAAGCTGTGCTTAGGGGTGTTATACCTCTATAGTTTTCACATACTGTTCTGTCCCCTTTCTTATAAATGGGGAGTATTATTCCAACTTTCCAATTATTTGGCATAGTTTCTGTTTCCCCTGTATCTGATATTAATGTGTGCAGTTCCTTTATTACAGCCTCACCACCAGTTTTTATTAACTCGGCAATTATGCTGTCTTCCCCAGGGGCCTGATCGTTTTTTGACTTGTGCACAGCCTGGGAGACCTCTTGTAGTGTCGGCTTCCTTGCCTCGTTGGTTTCATTGTCTACTTCCAGCTCCACTCTTTCCTCCTGTGCAGCTGTCTCTTCATCATCTAGGCTGGTGCTTAGTGTATCTTTGAAATATTTTACCCATCTTCCCACTATCTATTCTTCCTCCCTTAGCATTTTCCCATCATTACTGGAACAGGCCATTGTTTTTGGCTGGAATCTATTCTTCATTTTGCCTTTTGCATGATAAACTTTCTTATTTCACTCTGTTCCTTTAATTCTTCTAGTTATTGAAATTTCTTCTTATTCCACTCTTTTCTTTTCTTGCATAGTCTGTTAGCTCTTCTCCTTAATTCTCTATATTGTTCCACACTATTTCTTGTTTCTCTCTGTAGCACTTTTGTTCTTGATGTGTTCTTTTCCTCTGCTGCTGACCTGCAATCTTCATCAAACCGTTCGTGGGTTCTTCTATTCCTTCTTATGCCTATTATTTCCTCTGCAGCATCCTCAATAGCTTTTTAAATCCTGTTCCACCTTTCTTCTACTCCTACTGCGGTCTCTTCATTGCTCAACTTTCTGCTTATTATTACTTGTTTTTTTTTTTTTTTTACTTATTTCCTGTTGCCATTTGTTAGTGACAGTTTCTCTCTCAAGACTGATTTTATCATAAAGTGGTCTGAATCACAGTTTGGTCCTCTGCAGCTCCGTACATCCATAACTAACGTGGAGTGGCATGCAATCACTAAAATGTGGTCCATCTGATTGACTAGTCCATTGGCTGCAGACTTCCAACTACCCATACGGATCCTTTTGTGTGAGAAGCAGGTACTTTTAATAATCATACTATTCCTTGCTGCGAACTGGCATAGTAAGTCTCCAGTCTTGTTGTTTTCTTCATGTAGTGAATGTGTTCCAGAAACTCCCTATGGGTGTTCACTCCTCCCTATGTTTGCATTATAATCTCCTATTATTAGCATCAGGTCATATTTAGGTACTGTGGAGCATACTTTTCCAAGTCTTTGTAGAACTGTTCTTTAATTATGTCCTCTTTTTCCTCTGTTGGTGCATGTGCATTAACTATTGATATATTCCTAAATTTCCCTCTTGCTCTGAGTCTGCACATCCTTCCATTTATGGGTTGAAATTCTGGAAGGCTTTTCCTAAGTTCCCTAGTTGTTATAAACCCTATTCCAAGTTGACCAGTTCTTTCTTCTGGTCCACTATATACCAATGAGTACTCAGGTTTATCTATCTGCCCATTCCCTTGCCATCTTATTTCCTGTAGCCCTGTGATATCATATTTGAATTTTAAAATTTCATTGGCTATTTCTTTCATTTTACCAGGTTGAAGCATTGTCCTCATATTCAATGATGCTACTGTCAGATCTTTTATCTGTTTCCATTGCCGGAGTCATGACACATGCTTTCCATCCACTTTCTGAGGCTTCTGTTGAATTTCCATAATTTTTTTACCAGTATGAGGTTACTAGCCCCATGCGCAACCCCCAACCTGGAGGACTAGGATTTGTATGAGGTTTACTCCTCTAGGAAAGCTGGCTTCACTACGCCTCTAGAGCCCTCTCTGCCCTATGTTGTGGGACACACTTTGTCTGGCTCCTCTATCAAGACCAGTCCAGCTTAGGTGACTGTGCCAGTAACTATGCTACCACCGGCATAGCTCTTGATTTCAACAAAGCATGCAAACCCTCCCACCCGGCACTGAAGGTGCCTACTATAAGGCAGTGCACCCTGGGAGAGAATTAAGTTGACTGAAGGATTTTTAATTACTATCCACTTCACAGGTCAAGAAAATTTTCTAATACTCAAGTTTCGCCAACCAGAGGCAACAACTGCATATTGACAGCTCAAAATTGGGTGGTGGGTGCAAACAGGGCAATTTACAGGTATGGTGGAACTTCAAATACCACAGATAATGTAAAAGAGAAATGGAACTATGAGAGTTGAAGAGAGTGCACACTGGTTCCTGGTTAAGTTGCATCCAAAGTAAGGCAGAAGCTCCCCTACTACCACGACCTTGACATGGAAATAACAGCACTTCAGCAGTAGACCAATACCACACCTCTTTCGTTCCTTGTGCTGTCAGCTGTTTAGTCTCTCATTCCACGAAACCAGAACCCCCAAGGGGGATCACAGTTTTCTAGTGAGTTCGTGTGTGGCACACATGGAGCCCCGAGCTGTTGCAGCAAATTCTTCCTTCCCTGGCTGCATTTCCTTCACCCTGCCCTCCCTATCCTTGCTCCTTCCCCTCTCTGTGTTCTGAGTTATGTTGACCTGGCTATCCACCTGGTTTCCTGTATTGGTTACAATTTTGTTCCTTTTGCCTGTTCTTTCATCCTTTGCGGCGTTTAGGTCCCCACTTGAGTTTTGACCTCCACTTCAAAATTTCCTGTTTTTAGTGTGACCTGTATGGGGAAGAACTCCCTCCCTAGCATCTACGATGTGGATTCTTCTCCCCTCTCCCTTCCCCTCTCCCTTCCACTCTGCTGGGTCACCAGCATGTGTAGCCAGTCCATGTGGTGGGGCTGTTATGTACCCATGTGGCTGGGTCCACTGACAACACAGGGATCACACTACTGATATGTGAGCTTTTCCATCCCCATATGTGCCAAGGAGTGGTTGCGTATCTTCTTTGAGCATCGGAACTCCTGGCAACGGCCGCCGTGGCAGATAGTCTTTGCTTTGGCTGTGTGGCACCCATGGGGAGAAACCCTGATCAGAGCGGGTGTTACCAGGGTGGATGCTTGGCACATGAAGAATATCAAGCTGCAAAAATCTGACTGTTCTCAAACAGCTGTCTATTCGAATGGTGAAGGATCATTGAATAATGCTTTGTATGACCTGGGAACCTTCCCTTCCCTGGCTGCACCATGGGAGGAGGGCCAGGCTCACCATCTTGGGATGAAATCTTTTCCCCATTACCTAGTCTGTACTAGAATGGATGGGGACTCATTCACCACCACAAAGCCATCATTTTTTGTGGAAAATGTCGAGGACAAGTTTGGTGAAGTGGAGTCTCTTAGTAAGATACAGTCGGGCTTCCTGTTGATCAAGGCTTCTTCTGACATCCAGTCCGCAGCTTTTCATGCTTGTGATTGTCTTTGCAATGTTCCTCACCAATCTCTGAATACGCTCCAGGGAGTAATTTTTCATAGGGACCTCATCCTGCAAGCTGATGAGGAACTCCGGGATAATCTGGAATGGCATGGCATTCATTTTGTTAGACATGCAGAGATGGGTCGCAAAGACAACCACACCAATACTTGTGCTTTCATTCTGGCTTTCAAGGGGTACCCTCCCAGAGAAGGTCAAGGTTATGTGCTACAGATGTAATGTGAGCCATATGTCCCTCCACCTGTGCAGTGCTTTAGGTACTTCAGCTTTGGTATGGCAGACCCTTTGTGTGTGACCATGGCCACCCGCTCCATGAGGGAAGCCCATGTGTTTTGCCACCTGTCTGTGTCAGTTGTGCTGACTGCCACTCCCCTCCCTCTATTTCGGCATCTGCCGGTGATGGGGCGCCCTCCCAGGACCCCTCTCCCCAGTGTGTCTCAGGCCAGAAGATTTACCACCACCCGGCCACGAGGCGCATCATCTATGCATCCCAAGGTCGCCTGCTCTCTTTCGGTTCCAGATCTTGCAGAAACCTGTACTCCCCCTGTACCCTACCATCCTCCACCTCAGAAATAGAAGAAAAAGAAGAAGAAGAAGAAGAAGAAGAAGAAGAAGAAGAAGAAGAAACATAAATTCCAAGACGAGGTGCCCCAGGAGGTGCCACATTCCCCCTCAAATTGAGTCCGACATTTATGTATGTCACCCCATCATTTTCGCTGCTGACTACTGACAGAGGGAGATGACCTCCTCCTCGGCTTCTTCATGTCTATCTTGGACTCTCACCACACGATCATCCAGTGGAATTGCAATGGATACTATAATCACCTACCCCCCTTGGGAGCCAACAGTCCTTTTGTGGGTACATGTGTGGTGTGCACGGGGCGCCGAACTATTGCAATCTCCTTCCCTTTTTCCAGACTGTATTACCGTCCTCTTCTTTCCTGTCCTTGCTCCTTTCTCCCTGCCCCCTCCTTTTCCTCTTGGTGGACTTCTTTACATCGACCTGGCTAACTTCCCGGCTTTGTTTTGGTATGTGCTATTGTTTAGTTTGCTGTTTCCATCTTTTCATCTTTTCGGTGTTTTTGGTCCCCTTGGGGTTTGACCTCCATTTCTAACGTTTTATGTTCATTGTGAGCCATTTGGGCCCCTTCCTGCTATGTCACTAGCACTGTAGCCAGTCCATGTGGTGGGGCTGTTAAGTACCCAACTGGCTGAGCCCCCTGACAACACAGGGATCACACTGCTAGTACCTGAGCTGTTAACACCTTGTGTATGCTAAGGAGTTGATGCTCATCACTTTGTGGTATCAGAACTTCTGGCAGTGGGCGCCATGCCAGATAGCACTTGCTACAGCTGGGTGGCACCCACAGGGTGATCCCTTGGTCAGTGTGGATGGTACTAGGGTGGACACTTAGCACATGAAGCGACATAAGCTTCAACATCCTGGCCGTTCTGTGGCCATCTCTAAGAGTGATAGAAGACATGACACTCCTTTTCATCCTTCAGCCTTCCCCTCCCTGGCCATACCCTTAGGAGGAAGGTCAAGCAATGGATTTCATGGAGACGATTGAAGATAAGTATGCCAAAAAGGAATCCATGAGTAAAATGCGGTCCGGTTCTTTGCTCATAAAGACATCTTCCGCTGCCGAATCTGAAGCATGCAGCTTGCAATCATCTCGGTGACATCCAATTCTCCATCGCACCCCACCAATCTTTGAACTCAGTACAGAGCATCATTTTCCACCAGGATCTTCTCCTCCAAACTGACAAGGAGCTTCGTGCAAACCTCAAGCGGTGAGGAGTTCAATTTATGCGCCATGTACAGCGAGACCCTAAAAACAATTGCACCAATACAAGCGCCTTTATCCTGGCCTTCTAGGGGGGATAGCCTCCCAAAGGAGGTCAAAGTGCTGGTGTGTCAGTGTGATGTAAAACCTTGCATTCCACCATCGATGAGATGCTTTAAATGCTTACTGTTTGGACATGTCTTCCTGCTGCACCAATGATCCCCTCTGTGGTGACTGGGTGCCCCGTCCATGAGGGAGTGCCTGTGCTCCCCTGCAAGTTTGCATAAACTGTAATGCACAGCATCCTTCATGCTCACAAGCATGCCCAGTGTATGTGAAAGAATGATTAATTCAAGAATACAAAACCTTTGATTGACTTACGTACACTGAGGCTAGTCGAAAGTATGAGTGGCTCCATCCCATGCCTATAACTTCTACTTTTGCTTCAGTGGCATCCATTCCCCCTCCTACCCCCTCCTCTTCACAGCCCCACCCCTTTGGTTCCCACTCCCCCTCCCCTGCTGGAAAAGCGCTCCTCCTCTTAGGCAGCCACTGGTACTGGAGCTCCCTCCTGTGACCCCTCTTCCTGGCACCACCCTAAAAGACGATCTGCAGCTCTACATTGGCCGTGCAATCTGCAGCCGTTGGGCGTCAAGATTGCCAGGTGGAATTCTGTGCCCGACTTTGTTGCCGGCTTCTCTTCTCTTCCTTCATGAGAGAAGAAGCAGAAACACAAGAACGAGGGCAATGCCCCTCCGGTAACCCCTGAGGTGCTGCCTTCCCCTCCTCCAGCCAATGAACCAACAGAGTCTGACCCACCTATATGGACATTACCCCATCCTTATCAGTGGCGGATGGTGACTCGGTGGCATGCCGGCTCCAGTCCATTCACTTCCCATTTGAACTCCAACTTGAGAATCCTACAGTGGAATCATAATCGATATTTTCATCACCTCCCGGAATTGCAGCCCCTTCTTTCCTCCTACTCTGCTGCCTGCATTGCTCTCCAGGAGGCCCATTTTGTCAATTCTTACTCACCCACCCTTTATGGGTTCCACACTTTGTCAGAACCGAATTGGCCCCTTTTGGGCTTCTGGTGGTGTTTGCACCTTTGTCCGCAAGGACATTGTTAGTAAATGGGTTCCCCTCCATACCACTCTGGAAGCAATTGCTGTCAAGGTGCATCGGGCCACTCCAGTCACAATCTGTAATATCTACCTCCCGCCTGACAGATCGCCCACATCCCTTGCCCGAGCCATCCTTCTTCAACAACTCCCTTCTCCCTTCCTGCTTCTAGGGGACTTTAAAGACCACAACCCTCTTTGGGGTAGTCACACAACTACTGCCCTGGACAGGACAGTTGTGACAGTTCTGGCAGGGCTTGACCTCTGTCTACTAAACACTGGCACTCCCACACACTTTAGTGTGGCACACGGCACTTTTTCTGCCATTGACCTCTCCATCTATAATCCCAGCCTTCTTCCTCCATTCAATGGGGTGTCCATGACGACCAATGTGACTGTGATCATTACCCAATTGATTTGACCTTCCTTTAGTGTATCTCACTCTGTCACCCTCCCAGGTGGGCCTTCTCTAAAGTTGATTGGGGTGCTTTCTCCTCTGCTACCATCCCCCCTGTACTATCACACAGCAGTATTGATGAGTCTATGCAGACTTTGACTGCTGCCGTTCTTTCCGAAGCTGTTTCAGCCATCCTTTCTTCCTCTGGTTCCCCCCCCCCCCCCCCCCCCCCCCTCGGAAGATGGTCCCTTGGTGGACTATGGAAATAGCTGCAGCCATGAAAGACTGCTGCTGTGCTCTTGAACACTTCAAGTGGCACTTTTCTACTGCTCTCCTTCTGGTCTTTAAACAGTTCTGCACTCAGGCCCGTTACCTAATCGAATTTCAGAAACGGATTTGCTGGGGACGATATGTGGTTGCCATAGAACCGCACACCCCCTCTTCACAAGTCTGGGCCAAACTCGGACGAATTTTTAGCCATTGTTCTCCCACAGGCATTGCAGAAATTTCCGTGCATGGTGTTGACCTTACCCATCCAAACTTTGTCACAGAGCATTTTGCTCAACACTCTACATCAACCCATTATCCTTCTGAAAGATCGCTCAGAACGGCTGCCTTTGTCTTTCGTTTCTCGCTGCTTGGAGTCTTATAATGCCCCATTTAGCAAGTTGGAATTCTCCAGTGCCCTTGCCCTTTGTCCCGACACGGCTCCTGGACCAGATCGGATAAAAACCAAATGCACACTTATCAATGGCTGGCCACTGTCTTATACTGACCCTTTTCAACAGTCTGTGGAGTGAGGGGGTATTTCCCACAAAGTGGCAGGAAAGCATTGTTATCTCAGTGTTGAAACCTGGGAAGCCACCTCTTCAGTTGGATAGTTACCATCCAATTAACCTTACTAACACCCTCTGCAAGCCCCTTGATTGCCTGGTGAGCTGACAGCTGTTATGGATGCTTGAATCCAGTGACCTGTCATCAATTCAAGGTGGTTTTCGCTGTGGCTGCTCTACAGTGGACAACTTGGCCCACCCGGAGTCTGCTATCCAGTTGGCTTTTGCCCATCAGAAACACCTCATTGCGATCTTCTTTGACCTGCATGAAGTCTATGACACCACCTGGTGCCACCACATCCTCACCACCCTTCACAAATGGGGCCTTTGTGGCGCTCTGCCCGCTTTTATCTGTAACTTTCTCTCTCGCTCTTTCCGGGTCCAAGTTGGTTCCTCCTACAGGGCTTCCCATTGGAAAGAAAATGGGTTTTCACAGGGTTTCGTGCTGAGTGTCCCTCTTTCTCGTAGCCATTAATGGATTGGTGGCAGCTGCTGGGCCGACAGTGTCCCCCTCTTTGTATGCTGACGATTTTTTGTATCCATGTGGCTTCCTTCGTCATGGGTGCTGCAGAACGCCGTCTACAGGGTGAAATCTATTGGGCGCAATCTTGGGCACTCTCCCATGGTTTTCAATTTTGGGTGGCCAAGTTGTGTCTCATGCATTTATGCCATTGCTGTACATCCCACCCCCATTCGGACCTGTTCCTCGATGGCCAATTCCTCGAGGTGGTCGACACCCATCGCTTCTTGGGTCTGGTCTTCGGTGCCCAGTTGATATTTCTCCCTCATCTTCACCAGCTGAAGAGGACTTGCTGGTTACATCTCAATGTTCTTAGATGTCTGTGCAATACCACCAGCGGTGCAGACTGCTCTATTCTACTGCAATTGTACAAAGCGCTGGTCCAGTCTCATTTAGACTATGGGAGTCCTGCCTATGGTTCTGTGTCATCTTCGACATTGCACATACTAGAGCCCATTCACCATTGTGGGGTACGACTTGCGACTGGTGCCTTCTGATTAGCCATCTCGCAGAGGCGGAGATTCCACCGCTGCATGTTCTGCGCCAACAACAGCTGATATCTTACGCGCTCCACATTCACTGCACCCCAAAGCACCCTAATTATTGTCTCCTTTATCCAGACACGGAGATTAACCTCCAACCGCAGTGGCCACGATGTGAGCTTACCATGGCTGCCTGCATTCAGTTTCTCTTTTCTGAGCCCCAGCACTTCCCTTTACCGCCTCTTTTCTCCGTTCACACACGTACCCCTCCATGGTGCATCTCTCGGCCACAGCTCTGTCTTGATCTCTCCATCAATTCAAAGGATTCTGTTCCACTGGAGTCCCTTCACCATCAATTCTGCTGTTTCCTCAGTTCATTCCAGGTTTCAGAAGTGATTTATACTGATGGCTCCATGATTACTGGTCACACTGGTTATGCTTACACCTATGTGAGGCATACGGAACTTCGTTCCTTGCCAGATGGCTGTAGTTCTTTTACTGCAGAATTGGTAGCCATCTTGCGTGCACTGGACCATGCCCACTTATACTCAGGACTGTCCTTCACTATCTGTAGTGACTCCTTGAGCAGTTTGCAAGCTATCAGCTAGTGCTTCCTCACCACCCATTGGTCATAGCTATCCAGGACTCCGTTTCTCTCCTTGATGAATGTGGATGCTCAGTGGTTTTCATTTGGACCCCAGGCCATGTTCGGATCCCTGGCAATGAACTTGCTGATCAACTGGCTAAATTGGCTACTAACAGGCCATCTCTTGCTATTGGCATGCTGGAAATAGACCTCCACTTGGCATTGCATCGTCACTCGGCATTACGTTGTCAGGTTTTGGGACTTTGGAATGCAGAATGGCACACTCTTTCTTCATCGAACAAGCTCAGGGCAATAAAGGAATGTACAACTTTGTGGTGGTCCTCCTTATGGGCCTCTTGTAAGGCCTCTGTTGTCCTTTGCTGGCTCCGCATGAGCCATACTTGGCTGACTCACAGTTATCGTCTCTGTCGTGACAAGCCCCCCTCTCTGTCATTGTGGATCAATGTTGACTGTGGTTCACCTCTTACTGGACTGTCCCAACTTAGCTGCCCTGCGACGGGCTTTTAGTTACCCTGACTCGCTACCCTTAGCGTTAGCTGACAATGCCTCAGCAGCTGATCTAGTTTTACGATTTCTTCATTATGAGGGTTTTTATCGCTTTATTGGTGGATGGAGGGGATGGCTGGCCATCTTGTTCCCCCCTTTGCCCCGATTGGACTGGCTTTACTGACTGGGCTTGGTGGTTCGCCCCCGCCCTGTGCCTTCCCACTCCTTTCCTTATGGGGTCTGTTTTATCTTGAGTGTCTATCTTTTCTACCTGTGCTTCTTCATTCATGCCCCTGTCATTAATCACGTTCTTTCCCTCCTCTTCTCTTCCACCTTTTACCTTCCTTCTCTGTCAATAGTTTGTCATTTTTATGGCAATTGTAGCTCCCTCTTATAGTGTGAGGTTTTATCAGTTTTAGGTATCACCAGGTCGGAGGGACTGATGACCGCTTATTTTTGTCTCTTCTCCAATCCAACCAATCAACCTACAATCACCTGTCGGAAATGCAACATTTCATCACCTTCTATTCTGCGCTCTGTCTTGTTCTTCAAGAAACGCATTTCCACGATGACCACTCTTCAACATTTCGTGGTTATCAGACATTCTGTCAGAACCCTGGGTAGCATCTGGTGGGATCTTCACTTTGGTACATTCCGATATCATTAGTAACTGGATCCCCATACGTACCAACTCGGAAGCCATAGTAGTTAGAGTGTGAACGACTAAGGCAATCACCATTTGCAATGTTTACCTCCCTCCAGGCAGGCCACTTCCTTATGTTGCACTGTCTACCTTAATCCAACAATTCCCACCCACAATTTTCCTCCTTGGGGACTTCAGTGCCCACCATCCACTGTGGGGGAGTGTCACTTCGATGGGTAGGGTTATCCTAAATGTCCAACTTATTGCGGACCTTGATTTGTCTCTCCTCAATCATGGTTCTGCTACCCACTTCAGTGCTGCTCATGGCACCTTCTCTGCTACCGATCTAACAATTTCATCCCCTGCCATCGTGGCTTCCCTACATTGGTCATCCCATTATAACCTTTGTGACAGTGACCACTTTCCGGGGTTTCTATCATTCCCCTGCTGTCACCAGGCAGACAGGCTGCCACATTGGGCATTCCGTGGTACCAATTGCCCCTTATATACGTCTGCTGTGCACTTTGACACCTCCCTCTCGAATTCCACTGATGTGGGTGTGCAGGGTATCTCTGCCACTATTCTTCTTGCTGCTGGAACTGCTTTCCCCCTATCCGCAGCTCCCCCTCATCGTCAACCACTACTGTGGTGGACCAAGGATGTCAGTCACTGTCTACAACCGCTGACAGGTGCAGCAGTGATTTAAACGACACCCTTTGCAGACCAACCTCCTCACTTTTAAGCATTTACATGCTAAGGCTCGTTACCTTATTAAGTAGAGTAAACAGGAATGATGGGAGCACTATGTTTCCTCCCTGCAGACGTATGCCTCTTCATCGCAGGTTTGGTCCATGCTCCGTAGCCATCTTGGCTGCCAGTCACAGTCAACTGTCCAGGGTCTGAACCTCCAAGGTGCTCTGTGCACTGATCCATAGGTCCTCCCAGAACATCTCACAACACACTTTGCAATGCTACCCTACTACCTTTCTCCGGCAGAAACACAGAGTTGAGCAGACCCTCCCTCCGTTTCATCCCGCTCTATGTTGAGCCATATCTACATCTACATCTACATCTATACTCCGCGAGCCACCTTACGGTGTGTGGCGGAGGGTACTTATTGTACCACTATCTGATCCCCCCTTCCCTGTTCCATTCACGAATTGTGCGTGGGAAGAACGACTGCTTGTAAGTCTCCGTATTTGCTCTAATTTCTCGGATCTTTTCGTTGTGATCATTACGCGAGATATATGTGGGCGGTAGTAATATGTTGCCCATCTCTTCCCGGAATGTGCTCTCTCGTAATTTCTATAATAAACCTCTCCGTATTGCGTAACGCCTTTCTTGAAGTGTCCGCCACTGGAGCTTGTTCAGCATCTCCGTAACGCTCTCCCGCTGACTAAATGTCCCCATGACGAATCGCGCTGCTTTTCGCTGGATCATGTCTATCTCTTCTATTAATCCAACCTGGTAAGGGTCCCATACTGATGAGCAATACTCAAGAATCGGACGAACAAGCGTTTTGTAAGCTACTTCTTTCGTCGATGAGTCACATTTTCTTAGAATTCTTCCTATGAATCTCAACCTGGCGCCTGCTTTTCCCACTATTTGTTTTATGTGATCATTCCACTTCAGATCGCTCCGGATAGTAACTCCTAAGTATTTTACGGTCGTTACCGCTTCCAATGATTTACCACCTATGGCATAATCGTACTGGAATGGATTTCTGCCCGTATGTATGCGCATTATATTACATTTATCTACATTTAGGGAAAGCTGCCAGCTGTCGCACCATGCATTAATCCTCTGCAGGTCCTCCTGGAGTACGTACGAGTCTTCTGATGTTGCTACTTTCTTGTAGACAACCGTGTCATCTGCAAATAGCCTCACGGAGCTACCGATGTTGTCAACTAAGTCATTTATGTATATTGTAAACAATAAAGGTCCTATCACGCTTCCCTGCGGTACTCCCGAAATTACCTCTACATCTGCAGATTTTGAACCGTTAAGAATGACATGTTGTGTTCTTTCTTCTAGGAAATCCTGAATCCAATCACAAACCTGGTCCGATATTCCGTAAGCTCGTATTTTTTTCACTAAACGTAAGTGCGGAACCGTATCAAATGCCTTCCTGAAGTCCAGGAATACGGCATCAATCTGCTCGCCAGTGTCTACGGCACTGTGAATTTCTTGGGCAAATAGGGCGAGCTGAGTTTCACATGATCTCTGTTTGCGGAATCCATGTTGGTTATGATGAAGGAGATTTGTATTATCTAAGAACGTCATAATACGAGAACACAAAACATGTTCCATTATTCTACAACAGATTGACGTAAGCGAAATAGGCCTATAATTATTCGCATCTGATTTATGACCCTTCTTGAAAATGGGAACGACCTGCGCTTTCTTCCAGTCGCTAGGTACTTTACGTTCTTCCAGCGATCTACGATAAATTGCTGATAGAAAGGGGGCAAGTTCTTTAGCATAATCACTGTAGAATCTTAAGGGTATCTCGTCTGGTCCGGATGCTTTTCCTCTACTAAGTGATAGCAGTTGTTTTTCAATTCCGATATCGTTTATTTCAATATTTTCCATTTTGGCGTCCGTGCGACGGCTGAAGTCAGGGACCGTGTTACGATTTTCCGCAGTGAAACAGTTTCGGAACACTGAATTCAGTATTTCTGCCTTTCTTCGGTCGTCCTCTGTTTCGGTGCCATCGTGGTCAACGAGTGACTGAATAGGGGATTTAGATCCGCTTACCGATTTTACATATGACCAAAACTTTTTAGGGTTCTTGTTTAGATTGTTTGCCAATGTTTTATGTTCGAATTCGTTGAATGCTTCTCTCATTGCTCTCTTTACGCTCTTTTTCGCTTCGTTCAGCTTTTCCTTATCAGCTATGATTCGACTACTCTTAAACCTATGATGAAGCTTTCTTTGTTTCCGTAGTACCTTTCGTACATGATTGTTATACCACGGTGGATCTTTCCCCTCGCTTTGGACCTTAGTCGGTACGAACTTATCTAAGGCGTACTGGACGATGTTTCTGAATTTTTTCCATTTTTGTTCCACATCCTCTTCCTCAGAAATGAACGTTTGATGGTGGTCACTCAGATATTCTGCGATTTGTGCCCTATCACTCTTGTTAAGCAAATATATTTTCCTTCCTTTCTTGGCATTTCTTATTACACTTGTAGTCATTGATGCAACCACTGACTTATGATCACTGATACCCTCTTCTACATTCACGGAGTCGAAAAGTTCCGGTCTATTTGTTGCTATGAGGTCTAAAACGTTAGCTTCACGAGTTGGTTCTCTAACTATCTGCTCGAAGTAATTCTCGGACAAGGCAGTCAGGATTATGTCACAAGAGTCTCTGTCCCTGGCTCCAGTTCTGATTGTGTGACTATCCCATTCTATACCTGGTAGATTGAAGTCTCCCCCTATTACAATAGTATGATCACGAAACTTCTTCACGACGTTCTGCAGGTTCTCTCTGAGGCGCTCAACTACTACGGTTGCTGATGCAGGTGGTCTATAGAAGCATCCGACTATCATATCTGACCCACCTTTGATACTTAACTTAACCCAGATTATTTCACATTCGCATTCGCTAATAACTTCACTGGATATTATTGAATTCTTTACTGCTATAAATACTCCTCCACCATTGGCGTTTATCCTATCCTTGCGGTATATATTCCATTCTGTGTCTAGGATTTCGTTACTGCTCACTTCCGGTTTTAACCAACTTTCCGTTCCTAATACTATATGCGCACTATTTCCTTCAATAAGAGATACTAATTCAGGAACCTTGCCCTGGATACTCCTGCAGTTTACCAATATTACGTTAACTTTTCCTGTTTTTGGTCTCTGAGGACGGACGTTCTTTATCAACGATGATAATGTCCTCTCTGGTAAGCCGTCAGGTATTTTATCATTTCGCCCAAGGGGGGGTCCCTCTAACCTAAATGCACTCTTCTCTGAACAGGAATTCGTGCAGGCTCTTAGCTCTTCACAAGACATGGCCCTAGGCCCAGATTCCATCCACAACCAGATGATGCAACACTTGGACATTCCCCAGAGGCAACAGATCCTCAGGGCCTTCAACCACATTTGGCTCATGAGTGCTTTTCGTCACAATGGCGAGACAGTATAGTTATCGCTGTCCTTAAGCCTGGGAAAAATCCAATGTCTCTAGAGAGCTACCGCCCAGTTATCCTGACAAATGTACTTTGTAAACTGCTCGAAAGGATGCTCAGCTTCACATAATGTTGGGTACTCAAATCTTGGTGCCTTTTGTCCCCATATCATTGTGGCTTCTGGACAGGACGATCTCCAACTGACCATATACTCTGATTGGAATCAGCCATCAGACAAGCTTTTACTCACCGTTGGCACCTTGTCACAGTCTTCTTTGACCTACATAAGGCATATGACATGGCTTGGTGCCATCAAGTTTTAGTTAACCTCCATGACTGGGGCTTCCGTGGTCCCATCTGAATTTTATCTGAGAGTTTATCTCACCAGGGGTTCCATTAGTACTTCACTCAATGTCCGTTAGATTCAGGAGAATGGTATCTCACAGGGTTCTGTGCTAAGTGTCACTCCCTTCCTCATTGCCATCAATGGACATGTGACGTCTGATGGGTCTCTGGTTATCCTGGCGTTGTACGTTGACATTTTTGCATCTGGTGCAGCTCCCACTCGGTAGCATCTGCTGTGCTCCAGCTCTAAGGTGCCGTCCGATGGGCCTCTGTAAGGCACTTCCTGTGGCTTCCAGTTTCCTCCCCCCAAAACGCGGGTTATGCATTTTTGCCTTCGACCCACAGTACACCACGACCCATAGCTTTATTTAGGCAACAAGCTCCTCAGTGTTGTAGCACAGTCCTGTTTCTTGAGCTTTATTATTGATAAGCTGACATGGCTGCCCTCTGCCCTACATTCGCCACCTAAAGACTACATGCATGCGGAAGCTTAATGGCCTCTGCCTCCTGGCCCACACATCTTGGGGTGCAGAACTTTTCACTTTTCTCCATCTTTACTGCACTCTGGTCTTGTCCAGGCTAGATTATGATCGTCAGGTCTATGGCTCAGCAGCTCCTTCCGATTTGAAAGTCCTTGACCCTGTCCATAGTTGTGGAGTGCATCTGGCTTTTGCTGCCTTTAGCACTAGTCCTGTTGATCGTCTCCTCACTGAAGTGGGGATTCCCCCCTATACACATCCGACAGAGCCAACTTCTTGGCTGGCCGCTGTGTTCAGTTTGGAACCGCGCATTTGCTACGGTCGCAGGTTCAAATCCTGCCTCATGCGTGGATGTGTGTGATGTCCTTAGGTTGGTTAAGTAGTTCCAGGTTCTAGGGGACTGATGACCTCAGATGTTAAGTCCCGTAGTGCTCAGAGCCATTTCAACCATTTTGAACCAACTTCTTGTTCCTTATGCAATCACCATTCGCCAATTCCCTGACCATCCTGTGTACCCTGTGCTCCTCACCAATGAGGAATGTCTCCCTCCTAACACCCACCCACTGGTGGAATTGCCAGTTTGCATGTGTCTCACTTCCCTCTGTCTGGATCTCAGTCTCCCTGCACTGGACTGCGCCTCGTGTCTACTCCCGTACTCCCACATCCCCCCCCCCCCCTTGGATGGTGTTTAAACATGGGTTAAGACCGTTCTATACCAGGATCCTAAGGTCTCTGTCATTTCTATATTTTCGCGGTGTCTTATCTGTGCTATTCTTGCAGAGGTTCAGGGTGCCATGATCTTTTTCACTGATGTTTCTAAGACAATTGATAATGTGGGATACACTTTCACATCTCCTACTGACTTGGAACACCACTTATCACCAGGATCATGTAGTGTGTTTGCAGCAGAACTTCTGGCCATTCACAGGGCAATTTGTTTTGTTTCTCAGGCCTCCCTCCTTAGTATTTAAATTTCTTCAGACTCTATGAGCAGCCTGCAGGCTATTGACCAATACTACTCTGGTCACCCTGTGGTCTTTGCTATCCATGACCACCTCTCTGCCCTTGAGTGTACTGCCTGTTCAGTTGTCTTTCTCTGTGTCCCAAGTGTGGTGTTTTAATTGTGTCGGGTTGATGGTGATAATTGTTCCAGTCTGGTTGACATGGAACAGCGTCCGTCGATCACGACGACTCCGATCTGTAAGACAAACTCCTCACTCATTTGATGAGTTTCAGACACTATCTCCCTTAGACTGATATTAGTGTATCAATGGAGCACTACACCAGAATGTGTAAGCAGCCCATGTTTAAAATTGAAGCACTGGCATTCAAAGTCTGTTGGTCTGCTTTACTTCGAACCCACAACAACGGCACCAGTCGGTACCGCAACAACTCCCTTGATATGAAACAATAACTGAATATGCTTCACATGTTTGCGACAGGCTGATAAGCTTAAGCGAAATTCATAACTGTAGTTCTTATGCCCGATTTGTGAATGAGCGTTCAAACGCAGGTGATAGTTTATTTTGAATTATAAAGTCAATCACTTGAGCTGATGCCGCATCATAGTTTTGCGAGGATGTTGATTCATTAATTAATATAGCATTGTCAAGGCATCGCTACAGTGTTAATTCAACAACTATTACTGTAGTAACCAAAACCAACCGTGGGAACGCCTTGGGCTGCGGATCGGAGCCGCCAGGTGGGGAAGCTGCCGGTGGTGGAGCACGCACCACTGGGTAAACACAAGGACGAGTTGGATGACAGACCAACGACAACCGACAATGACCTACACAACATGGAAGAGATAAACAACGGAGGCTTGTAGAAACCACAACACCAAACACCAACAGTAAATCCACTTGGAACCAGAGCCAGGCAAATTTCAACAATGAGCAACGACCAGAACGCAGTACTGCCAAGATAAGGATGCAATTCAGAGCGAGTACCAGACTGACTGGACTAGGGCAGAGCAGGTCCCTATATACGAAACCGGAGGGAGCGGCTGTTGGCCGCGGTCTGCACGTGGCGTAGCGGTGGCACCCTCACTGCGCGAGAGCCGCCGCGGACGCGGAGCCCTCTACGGACTGACCACGTCCATTTGTTCTGGTGCATGTTCGACTTCCGCGGCGGGAGGTACTAGAAATATGACTTAATTCCAGAGATAAAATGCTCTTCGGACAGTGTGCAGAAAGCGTTCTTTTGGTGTAAACTTGCTGTTTCCTGTTAATAAAATCACTAAATCATCGTTAACTTATGTGTTCTCTCAAGAAGTAATTAATGTCAGAATTACACAGTTAATTTCCGTTAAATGACGTATTCGACAGGAAGCATTAAGGTTATATTGGAGTTTATTGAACTTCGTAATTATTTAAACCTCCACTGAAAGCACACCGATCTGTCACCCAGGGTCTTGAATCTATTTGCATCAGTGATTCTGACATTGACTACACCTTCCGACAACATGGCATAACTGTAAGTTCTTCGTGATTGCATGTAGCTGTTTCCTACTCGAGGCTAATAATAGTGTTTATGTCGGCAGTTGGTATATTGCTGTGTCCTTTGATGTTTGTGACAATCACAGATCATGAAGGCTAAGTCTCAGCATTAATCAAGTAAATCAGTTATCACATAATTTACTTTTCTTTCACATATAATAACTGCTCCATTGTCTGGCTAAAATATAAATATTATTTTACTTCAGTTAGAAATTCTGACTAGTACGTAAAGTAGATCCTGGAAAACTGTTAAAACTTCAGCATTCAATAGGCTAACTACTATTGTGACATCTACAAGAGAGACTGAATTAACATCTCCATTGCAGTGTTACATTGTTGTCGCAGCAAACTTAGAGCTCGATGAGGCTACAACTCTCTTCTTGGATAAATGTTATCTCTGATCTCTTATGGTCTGGGCTTTAATCTTCGTAAAGAATATATTTTGAATTATTTATTTAAAGTTTCAGGCTTTGTATCATCTGATAGTCTTTCTTTTAGTCCTTTCTTTATAATAAACATAATTAGTTACATAGTATTCGTGTTAGTCAAACTCACGATAGTGTTAATTTTGTTGTCTGTAGCTCCCATCAATGTCGAGATAACTAACTAATTTTGCTATTTCTTTTGCTACCGAAGGGCCTTCATTAGGGGTTCCATATTTGGGGTGTTACACAAGTCATGTGGGCATCCCAGGGAATTAACTGGCTGACGGTTTGGCTGGAGAAGCAGATACTTACCCCCTTTTACTTTCATGATTCCAGCTGCCAATATGCAGATCTATGTCAAATCTCTTTGCCCAAAAGTGGAATGCCATCTGGAGCACTGCTGCTCATAGTAATAAACTCCACATAAAGGTGTCTACTGTAGTTTGGCACTCTTCCTTCCATTGCCTTAGAAGGAGTCCACTGTTTAATGCCATTTACATATTGGTCATACCCAGCTCACACGTTGGTTCCTCCGACGTAACCGACGTAATGACCCACCCCCACAATGTGGTTGTGGTGCCGGACTGACGATATCTCACATTTGTGGAATGTCCCCTTCTTTTGGCCCTTTGTGTTAAGCACAGTCTTCCTGATTTCTTAAATTTAATATTAACAGACACTCCAAGCATGCTTGAACTGGTTTCATCCATGAAAGTGGGTTTTATTTCCAGATATAAGGTTCTACTTTAGTCTTGGAGCAGGGGCATGTGCATTGTGGTTGGGACTTCTTTTACAGTCCTCTCAGTCTGTGACCCCATGATGCCCCTCCCCTTTTTTTCCAGTTTTTAGATTTGGTCTCACCTTTTATGCCTTTACTGTGTGTGTTTAACATCCATTATTTTATAATTTAACTCCTCTGACTCGATCTCTCCACTTGTAGCAGACCTTCTTTCTTCTGTGACTCAATTCATAGTCACAAGACTGATGACCTTGCCGTTTGGTCCTGTAACCTCTCTCAGTTAATCCCTGGACCCAGACATTGCCATACAAAATGCCCCTCTTTGATACACCAAACACGTCCTGTGCTTGTTCCATATGGGTTGTCCCCTTTGAAGTTGTCTGGTATCTCAATCCTTGTCCTGATAATGACACTCAAACCCCCATCACTGCTGGCCCGCAAAACTAAGGCTCCAATAGCAGACACCGAAGCCTTCAATTAGGTAAAAGATGTGCATTTACTAGTGAAGGTAATCTAGCCACATTCCCTCTTATATATTGTTGAGTATTTGTATCTCTGTGACTTGAAATTCCAAGGCTGAAACGGCCATACACATTCACCTATGTATCTAGTGAAAGGTTCATGAGGAAACTGCACTCGCCTAAAATGTTTACACTCAAGCACACTCTTAGCACAAGGTGACAGTTTCAGCCCAGTAAATGATTTCCACAACTCCCTCAACGTTCCACTTTCATGTAAAATTAGACAGGCAACACAGCTTAACACACCTCTTCTCAAGGAGTAAAACACCTGAACAACAACATTATGGTACATTGCCAAAGTGTCGGCATGAAACTCAAAGTTGACAGTCATCCATAGGATGGATTCCACCTGGCTTAAATTCTCAATTGAAAGCTCCTTTATACCTTGAAGCAGTAACATTATTTGGTTTAGTAATTTCCCAAATGAATTCCACTCTGATCCTTATAGGTGTCTGTAGCATTGCTACTACTTCCAATAGTTATCTGTTTGGTGGGAGAATATTGCTCACTATCTATTGCTACTAATTTGTCTAAATCAAAGTGGCTGATACCACTTTCCAAGTCATACCTACTCCTGTAACTGCTTAGAATCAAGATTACATTGCTGAATATGCCGCAAGCAATTATCCCAGAGCATCAATTGTGCCCGAATTCTATATATTTGCTTATGGCTGGGCTGACTTGACATTCTGCACAAGGTTGTCAGTGCTGCAGCTCAGTCAGCTAACACAACTCCTACCTCCCCGATGCAGTTGCTACTAATCACCAAGTGGTTGTCCAGACCGGCATGCAGACAAACCGCAAGTTAAGCAACACTGTCCTCACATGGAAGGTGATACACTTAAGTACGTAGATGAATTGCTGCTTCTTCAATAAGGACAAAATTCAAGATGTTACACACCTTAGTTTAATAACAATTTAAATGAGGCAATGTTTCAAGAAAAAAGCTGTGTCTGACACCAGTTCTTAGATTTCAGGCTCAAAATCGCCAACTTTATGAACTGCAACTCAGAAAATGCTTCATCACACGAACAAATAAATATTTGGAAACTGATGACTCTTTACGACAACACAGAAGCATAACTCATCTCATAGGTTAATCTGATTAGCTATACTGGAAGATAAGAGTAATTTATGGCTGCCTCAGGACCACGAAAAGAAGGAAACTCAAAAATACACCTCCTAGGGCATCTAGATAATTAGTAAAGCAAACAGGTGCACAGATTTATAGAGCTGCCTTCAGGCAGACATAGCAAGTCTTTTTAAATCCAATCCCATTGAGCAATTAAGTAATTTATAATAGAATGACTGTGCACAGATTGATATAACTGGCTTCAGACACAGTGCAAGTTCTGTCCAGGTGTACCCTAGAAAACATGAGATTCTGTTAAGTGAATGTGCTCATATAGTGGCTCAAGAATGTGATTTAAAAAGGAGAACCAGTAATTAGTACTCAGAACCAACTTGGAGCAAAAGGTAAATATATAAATAAATAAATAGAAGGTGAGAAAAGGTCACCCCCATGCAAACTTTCAAATAACAAATAGTTGAGCAATTAAATGTAGTTAGAAGTAACTAGCCCTGAGAGAGAATAGATTTCTTTTACTCTACAGCTCACAACTACCCAGCAAATGTACACATAAGAAACCTTTAGAGCTCAGTAACACGTGACAGTTTTACACACTTTTTACTGTTTACACCCCCTGAACCTCAAATGTTATTAGTTATCAACAGGCTACATTTTCTCAAGTTTGGATGGCATTGAGGTATGACATGTGTGATTCGTGTACAACAGACCAGCATTTGGCCATCCTAATGGGGCTTAGCACTACGTACAAGACTCAACAAACCACCATACACCAAAATGTACACAATTTGAATACAAGTTTCAAACAGTAATTTGCATAACACAAGTGAAGGCAGCCCAAGGGTAGCTGATGGTGTTGCATTCCATGAAGCTGATGTGCAGGGGAAATGTTAACAGCTACAATATGATGAGCATGCCATGAGTCCTGGTCCAAACCAATCAAAGTATGCTACAACAGTAGGAAACTAGAGCAGACTAAAGGAGAATCTAAATTCCAGTCATTTTCGCTTAATACAACCAAGTAACTACACTACTTGTGCAGATCAATGAACTCTTTAAATGATTATCTTCAAAAACTTGGTCTAAGGCTGAACGTGGTTGCACTTAAAACGGTGTTCAGGATTACCAAATCATTGAATCCACTGCTGAATGTGGGGAATTGAATTGCAATAACAAGCTTCTCTGGTTGCTAGACATTACTTTAATCCCTTCCAAGGCAACACCACAAGGTACTAAGTTGTGCAACACAACCCAAATCAGGCAATCTTTCAGATGAGAAAGCTCCTTGCATAACGTGATTTCAGCTGAGAAGAACCAACAGCAAATTCAAACAACCAAGACCACACCAATGTTCCATCTTATGTTAACACCCGTGCCTGCAACTATTAAATTGACAAAATGTTAAAAGGGCTACCAGTCACTCCATTCTGTCAAGTTTGGCTGAATGGTAAATACTGTCTACGTATCCTGTGTGGCTCTACCATGCCCCTGGCACCACAAGCTCCAAGCAAAAGAAGTGCCACACCAGGTGTGGGGCAGGAATTCATGTACAGAGCCTGCCATGGCTCAGATAGTATTAATAATAAAATCATTGTTATCATTATTTGTACAAGTGTATTAGTGTTATTGTAGGCAGTTCCATAATGCAAAGATCATTAATAACAACATGTAGCTGTATTCTTACTATCTTATGACAAGAACCTCTCCAAGGAATCCTCTTTGCATACACTATGTTGCTTCATTATTTCGTCGATACACTCTTTCTGAAAGTTAAGTGACCTACTTTGTTTCTATCAGTAAGGTGATTTCCAATCAAAAACTGTTCTTTGGCTGCTAATTATTTAACATTCTCAACAGATGCCTATATCCATTTAATGATTTTATTTCTGTGCTATCACTGTTTCATTTTTTCTCATTTCAGCACTTACTTCAACATTACGGGTGTTTTTGGTCTTGTGCTCCTTCATAAATAATGTTTCCGGAACTTTGTCTTCTTTTGAGATCAGCAAGTAAAACCCATAGTTCTGATCCAGAGAATAGGACTGATTTAGCCTGTAGCCTATGCTCTCTTTTCTTATTGTTAGAAATGTGCTTGTCCCACCAAAAGGAATTCATGAAGTTAGAACAGTAGTAAATAATGTGCTGAGGCTGTGTGTGTGTGTGTGTGTGTGTGTGTGTGTGTGTGTGTGTGTGTGTGTGTGTGTGTGTTTTAATAATTTTATCAGAAATAAGTGTTCAGTGAAATAAAAGGTTTTGATGTAAATGTTCTAGATGTTTTATGGTTCCGACATTAAAAGTAATAGGAGTGATGTGGCACTTGACAGTCCAGTTCCTGCTCTCCCACATAGATGGTGTACACTGTATTGTTTCACTTGATATGAACAATGTTGATTTTAATGTTTCCGATCATAGCTGTGTTATTTTATTTGATTGCACTACCATTATATGCAAATGAGATTATGAAACTAGAAAACATGATTGAAAATAGTAACATAGGGAGAAAGCTTAAGTGCAAGACAATAAATTTTGAAGATGTTGCAATAAAGCAGTTGCACAATTTTTTGCTGCCTCCAATTGAAATATACCATAGGGAATTTGTCATTCAGAATTTAAGTCAGAAGAGAACACTTACCCTGAACTACTATTTATTTCTTAAGAAGTATGATAGTTGTGCTTGGTATATGTGATACATTTATATAATATGTGGGGACTGTGACTGCTTAAATGCACTCATTAGAGTTTATTTTCATCATAGGCTCAGGTTTACCCATCCAGCATGAATGTAACCCCCCCATGAATCATGGACCTTGCCGTTGGTGGGGAGGCTTGCGTGCCTCAGCGATACGCATAGCCATACCGTAGGTGCAACCACAACGGAGGGGTATCTGTTGAGAGGCCAGACAAACATGTGGTTCCTGAAGAAGGGCAGCAGCCTTTTCAGTAGTTGCAGGGGCAACAGTCTGGATGATTGACTGATCTGGCCTTGTAACAGTAACCAAAACGGCCTTGCTGTGCTGGTACTGCGAACGGCTGAAAGCAAGGGGAAACTACAGCCGTAATTTTTCCTGAGGGCATGCAGCTTTACTGTATGGTCACAGCTGCAAAATACTAACACGAATTCTTTACAGACGAATGGAAAAACTAGTAGAAGCCAACCTCGGGGAAGATCAGTTTGGATTCCGTAGAAACACTGGAACACGTGAGGCAATACTGACCTTACGACTTATCTTAGAAGAAAGATTAAGGAAAGGCAAACCTACGTTTCTAGCATTTGTAGACTTAGAGAAAGCTTTTGACAATGTTGACTGGAATACTCTCTTTCAAATTCTAAAGGTGGCAGGGGTAAAATACAGGGAGCGAAAGGCTATTTACAATTTGTACAGAAACCAGATGGCAGTTATAAGAGTCGAGGGACATGAAAGGGAAGCAGTGGTTGGAAAGGGAGTAAGGCAGGGTTGTAGCCTCTCCCCGATGTTGTTCAATCTGTATATTGAGCAAGCAATAAAGGAAACAAAAGAAAAATTCGGAGTAGGTATTAAAATTCATGGAGAAGAAATAAAAACTTTGAGGTTCGCCGATGACATTGTAATTCTGTCAGAGACAGCAAAGGACTTGGAAGAGCAGTTGAATGGGATGGACAGTGTCTTGAAAGGAGGATATAAGATGAACATCAGCAAAAGCAAAACAAGGATAATGGAATGTAGTCTAATTAAGTCGGGTGATGCTGAGGGAATTAGATTAGGAAATGAGACACTTAAAGTAGTAAAGGAGTTTTGCTATTTGGGGAGCAAAATAACTGATGATGGTCGAAGTAGAGAGGATATAAAATGTAGACTGGCAATGGCAAGGAAAGCGTTTCTGAAGAGGAGAAATTTGTTAACATTGAGTATAGATTTAAGTGTCAGGAAGTCATTTCTGAAAGTATTTGTATGGAGTGTAGCCATGTATGGAAGTGAAACATGGACGATAAATAGTTTGGACAAGAAGAGAATAGAAGCTTTCGAAATGTGGTGCTACAGAAGAATGCTGAAGATTAGATGGATAGATCACATAACTATTGAGGAAGTATTGAATAGGATTGGGGAGAAGAGAAGTTTGTGGCACAACTTGACCAGAAGAAGGGATCGGTTGGTAGGACATGTTCTGAGGCATCAAGGGATCACGAATTTAGTATTGGAGGGCAGCGTGGAGGGTAAAAATCGTAGAGGGAGACCGAGAGATGAATACACTAAGCAGATTCAGAAGGATGTAGGTGGCAGTAGGTACTGGGAGAAGAAAAGCTTGCACAGGATAGAGTAGCATGGAGAGCTGCATCAAACCAGTCTCAGGACTGAAGACCACAACAACAACAACATGAATGTAAGAGCAGGGTGAGAATAAAGAGGTAATTTTAGAATTTTTGTGAAAAGATGGAATTAAGCATTACTGAGTTGCGAAAATAATGAGATGGTTGAGTTACGTGTCTACTCACTTCAGGAGTCTTGTTTTCACTTTAGGGTAAAGATGACAAGACTAACAGTATTAGAGTATGCCCCTGGTTGGGAATCAGGAAGGAGGTAAAATGAATTTTTTTTTCTTTTTTTTTTTTCAATTTATATGGATTTAAGAATTGTCTTTGATCAGGAGAAATAGTTCAGCTTCTCAGTTTGTAGAATTGTTTCTTTACATTATGAACACATTTAAGAATTACATGAGATTGCATTGATTGGAACTGAAAGCTGGCTGAAACCTGAAGTAGAAACCCTTGAAATATTTAGCAAGCCGTGTATGTACATTGGAATGACAGCTCTAGGGTGGGAGTGTCAGAAAAGTACTATGTGAACTCCGGCATTGAATGCTTTATTCACCATGTGATCTGCCATGACAATTACAGAATTATTCAAGGAAAATCTACATAAAGCAGTGCAGAAGTAGCAGGTGATTGTAACCTACCATGTGGAGACTAAGATGTCTGTGCATGCATTGCAGGTGGTATGGACTGGCAGTCTTGTGACATACTTTTGAACAGTTTTCTGAAAGCTGTCTTGAGCTGCTAGTTTGACAGCCCACACAAAATTGGAATACTTCAGACTTCGTAGCTATGGAAAGGCTTGTCTTTGTAGATGGTATCAGTACAGAGCATGGTTAGCGATTATGATGGCAGCACAGCAACAATGGTAAATGAAGTTAATGGAGCCTTCAAAAAGGCTAGGAGAATAGATTTGCTAGAAAGAGCAGGTAAGCAGGCATTAGCATCCCATTTAGATGACGAGCGGATGTCATTTAGTTCCGACATGTACATAGAAGAATATAGACAAACATTAAATGGGCTGTAAATCACACACTGAGTTAGTACATGGTGATTAACAGGATTACAGACAGAAAAGTCCCTCTGTGGTTTAATAACAAAATTCGGAAAACACTGAGGAAGCACTGTTGTAACATCAGTTCAAAAAATACACACACTGATGGCAAGACAAGAGTCGTTGGAAGTTCATGTGTCTGTAAAAAGATCGATGCGAGAAACATACAACTACCACTATCATACTTGAGCAACAGATTTTACTGAGCACATCAGACATTTATGGTTCTACAAAAAATCACTGAGGAGGTTGAAGGCTTCTATCCAGTCAGTCATTGACCAGTTTTGTGTGGCATTGGAGGAAAGCAGAAAGAAAGCTGGAGTTTTAACGTTCGTGCAGGAGGATCATACAAACATATTGTTGTTTGACTGTTGCATAGTCTCTTGCATTGGAGACACAGTAATAGTCCCCCTGGTGTAGAGAAGCAACTGGATGAGTTGAAAACAAAATAGTTGCCATGTCCAAACAGAATCACAAATCAGTTCTCCAGAGAGTACTCCACTGCATTGGCCTCTTACTTAACTTGCATTTATTCCAAATTGCTCACGTAGTGCAGAGACCAAGGCAGCTGGGAAAAAGTGCAGGGGCATCTGCATATAAGAATGGTAAAACAACGTACCTGCAAAAGTACAGACCAATATCCTTAACATTTATTTGCTCCAGTGTTCGTGATCATATTCTGAGTTGAAATATAACAAATCTCCTTGGAACAGAAAAGTGTGTGTCCACAAATCGGCATGGATTTTGAAAGCCTCATTTGTGCAATACTCCCCTTGGCATTCTGTCACATTATATCCTGCAAACCATTGAAGAATGGCAACAGGCTAGGTTCCACATTCCTACATTTCAGAAAAGCCTATAGAAACATATGGAATCAAAATAAATATTTCCACAATTGACTAGTTACTTGTCACAAAACGTATTTTAAGTATAGTTATATGTTTGCAACAAAAAGTATTAAATCTGAGAATCTCACCTTCACTAGTGTTTGAGGGGTTACCACCAATAGCAGGTGCTTTCTTTTATTGCACAAATTTCATCCATATTTGTTCTTTTTCTTCCTCTTCTACTTCTCTGTACTTTTCTGACACTCCCACCTCAGAGCTGTCATTTCAATGTACATCCGCACCTTACTAAATATGTCAAGGGTTCCTACTTCAGGTTTCAGCCAGCTTTCAGTTCCAAAAATAATTTTACTATGACAACTTTCCAAGAGGGCATTAAGTTCAGCAACTGCAAATATGCCAAGAATTTACAGTTAAAATTTTTACAGTCAAATGGCCTCTGCTTCATATGCAGTCTGGTTTCTCTCTCTCTCTCTCTCTCTCTCTCTCTCTCTCTCTCTCTCTCTCTCTCTCTCTCTCTGCACTGACTAGCGAACATTCATCAGAGAACCTCAAACTACTGCCTAGCTAGAAAACAAGAGAAAAAACTGCTTGCTTTGTGTGGTGCACCCCAGACCTATCAAGTATTATTACAATTCTCTGCCCCATAATGCAGGTCCAACAGTCTACAGCCCAGACATTCACAGAAATGATGAAGCCTTTAGCTGATATTCTCCACTAACTCCAAACCACAGGACCCCAATCAATTCTGTGACTGCTGCTACAGATTGTGTGCACTCCACATGTGGGGCAATGGCTCTTCATCACTTGCGCTACCTGTCCATATGAACCTAAATGACAGGCAACATCGGTGCCAACATGAGCCACAACTTGCAGACAGCTGCACCCTGCAAGCTTGTTAGCTACGGGCAGGACATCATCCACATCTCAGATGAGGCTCCCCACCAGACATATTCAGTACAGATTGGATATGTTTCCATCTCTGGATGCCATTTCCATAAGGAGCTCCATAATGCATTTACCATTGGAGCTCCTGATTAACTAGTAAACCCCTCTCCCCTCGTGGCTGTTTGGATTCTGATGAAGCACCTACTAGTCCACTCACAGGATGAATCGGTAGTGCCACCCTCCACATTCACTCTCCGACACAAACAATGCTTATATTTGACTCCCACCTCTCACCGTTTGGTGCGGGCAGTTCAGTCACATTGGGTACACTACAAAAACACACAGGGAAAGCAATATATTGAACTTGATACCCTCCTGATGTTTCAGCAGTGGAGGCTGATGCATTATTGCACTGTGTAGCTGGCTATTCAAAAGAATCAACAGCTGTGAGACTGCATGAATACACTTTACAGTTACTAAAATTGCACCTTTTGAATACAAAGACATGCTAGAAAGTAATCATAAAATTGGAGAGAGAGAGAGAGAGAGAGAGAGAGAGAGAGAGAGAGAGAGAGAGAGAGAGAGAGAGAGAGAGAGCACTATGTATGTAACTTGCTGCTGAAACAACCCTGATTAAATTATAGCATTGTTATCAGTTGAATACTGTACCAGCTTAATCTTTGTTTTAAATAACTGTAACCTAATGCATACATGATAATTGGTTTTGATTACTGTGGGTGATGTTTCAATCAGAATTAGGCTGCTCGGTGGTGCTAGTGTCAAGGAATAGTGATGTTTGATTAAACAAGGTCACAGATGTTAACAAGAAGCAAAGTTACATATTTTTGCTAAACATAAATGGAGAGTCACTACCATTTCAAAATACATTTTTATTCATATCTAATCTCACCACAGGTCAAATATGTATGTGTTTTCTGTTATTTTGGACATGTGTAAGAGAACACACTATTTTTATGTGGTGAACATGCATGTGCAATATGGATATTCCATACTTATGATCATTTCCTGGTAAAAACACTTGTCACAATATGGTATAATTTTGCTTGCTGGGGTCAACCCACAACAATGTGGACACAAACTCAGTGTGATATTCCTCCTCTCACTATGCCATTACAACCAACTCTCACTCAGTGCTCAGGTGCATCACTGCGTCTGAAAACACCACCACACACTGTGAGCATAAGGTGATTGGCTACAGATTCCTGGTATCTTCTTCATGTGTGTGTAAGATATGCTTATGTTTCAGTAGGTAATTGTGCATCCCTTACAGCGCTCTTCTGGTGTGTCACAGCCAGCAATTTGAACCTTTCTAGGCTGAAACAAGCAGTTGCTGGCCGTTCAAAACATACAAGAGACAACTGTGCAACAGACTGCATGAACCTTATTTATTACAGTTTTCTAAATGTGATTTACATCTTGGAAACACATTCATGGCCTTTATGTAGGGATCCTACCATTTTCCACTGAATAACACAGGTCACAGATTATGTAGTGGAGATTACAATATCAATGAAGGGTCTGATATAAGCCTTAAACTCGACTCCAAATTAGGTGATAGTAGCTCATCCACAGCTTGACATGCCTCATAACCAGGCAGAACTAACTAGGAACGAAAGGGATTCATAAAAGTTGACAAAATTTCATAGGTAAACTAAATACTTTGTAAATGCACTTTTGGCTACTTGTCACACTGATGATGTTCCACATTGAGCTAGGTTTTCAGCAGATGCGTGTCAGTCACAAGGCAGGGGCAGCTACACCAGGTTGAAGATGAACCACAAAATGGGTAAATTAGGGCAAGGCACTCATTTTCCCTGAAAGCAGCAAAAGCTAAATACAGATTGAGAAAATTTTACAACATTTGGTTCCACACAGAAACACACTCTAAAAGAAAATTCTTTGCACAAAAATATTTATGCACCTGCTGACACTGCTACTGTAGAAGTGCTGTACTTGTTCTGCACATGTTATATGACTCAATAGTTCTCTTTTTAGAGCAAATGCCGTGAGAATCTTTCAGTTGAGTGGCCTGAAAAATAAATTTGTTGTGCCACTGCTTTTGCAAGGATAAATTTCTGATAATAGATATGGTGGATGCAGAGAAAGTCCGCCCAGGAGGTAAGAGATTTCAGAAAAATCATGGAAGAACAAATATGGATGTAACAAGAGGGAAATTGCTCTTAACTTCGATAGCATACCTAGACATTCACTGAGAGCCAAAATTGTAACCATTTGACTAGGAAAAGGGGTGGAGAATAAACCAGCTGTGAATTTGTACTCTGCTGCGCATAAAGCAGTTGGTCACTGGTTTTTATGTCAAAGGCCATTCCTTGTGCCTGTTCAGCATAGTGGACAATTTCTTTCATTTTGGGTTGTGGATGTTCAGATGGCATATGCGTGTGTTGTTTTCTATGACATCTGAATGACTGCAAGTGGTGAAAGGAAAACCACTGCATTTATTTTTATTTGTATGAATTTGGGACAAATTCAGAATTAAATTCAAATGTGCAATAATTAAATTTGTAACTTACATAACTTCCATAACTTCCATAATTCACCACACCACTACTGTCAGTGATACTGGAGAGAAGCAGGAAGTTGTCATGACATCTTAAGTGTTTTATATTTTGTACAATGATGATATGCCATTTTTTTGCAAAATGAAGGACCTTTCATTTAAGGAAAACTACTTGACTACTTGGCTTCACATGGGTGTGCATTTACTGCAGTTCTAACATCCTCCACCCCCACCCCCCAATTCTCTGTTAATCTCCTCAACCCCACTCTCTGTCCATGTCCCCCCAGGCAGCTTTTATGAGTACACGCTTGGCTACCACAGGGTTCCACCCTTCATAGCATTACTTCCTATCTGTGCTGCAAGTTTAGTCTTCCATGGTCCCTTTCACCCCTGCCTCTGCATTGGATGGTTTTCATGGTGCAGTACCTGCTTGGATGTAATTTATGACTGCAATTAGTTTTTCCACTTCTGGCATTATCAGCAACTTTTTAATAAATAAATATGTGCTCCCCATTGTTAGGTTTGACCTGCCACCAATTTTCAATGTTATCCATAAGTGCAGATCATGCAGGGAACTAAATGCAGTGTATGCTCCACCTTTGCACCCTTGTCGTTAATAAGGTAAGATATGCAAAACCCATAACGGTAGCCATCCTGTTGTGGTGGATCATCAAGTACCTGCATGGTGGTAGCCCCCTGACTGCACAGGGGTTGCTCTGTTGGTGCATGAGCTGAAAAGTCCACTGTATGCTAAGGAGTATGAGTCCATCAAGAGAGGGGAATGCAGACTCCAAGGAGTGGATTACTAGTCAAGTAGCCATTGATGAGGCTGGGTGGCACCCATGGGAAGAGCCCTAATTTGTAGTGGGTAGTACCATGGCAGATAAGCTACAAATGAAGCAGATGATGGTATCTCATGCTGGTGGACCCAGTAGTCTCTACGAAAGGGAAGTCCTCTTTCAATGCAGGCAGATGTGATCCTGAAAACTTCCCTTCATTGGCTGTGCTGTGGAAGGATTATAGGGCTAAGTGGCAAGCTGAAAAATACTACTCCCAGTATTTAGTTTGCACAAGAAGTGATGGGGATTCCTTCTTGGCCACAAAGCCCTAATTATTTGTAGAAACTATAGATGACAAATTTGGCAAAGTTGCAGCCCTCTCCAAAACAGAGTGGATTAATTTTGATCAAAACAGTATCCTCTGTCCAGCCACAAACACTGCTTGCTTGTAACGAGCTGGATGACATACCAATGACTGTCACTCCCTTTAACAGTTTTAATACGGGTCAGGGCATCAATTTCCACCAAGACCTGCTCGTACAATCTGTTGATGAGCAACATGCCAACTTGGAGTGACAGGGCTCCAAAAAACAATAGGGTTGCTACCAGTGCCTTGATCTTGGCCTTTGAGGGCGATAGATTGGCTGAAAAGGTCAAGGTGTGAAACAGTATGTCCACGTACCTCTGCCCACCCACCTCCCCTATGTGGTGTTTCAAGTGCCTGAAATTTGGTTGCGTGTCTTTGCATTGCAGCACTAGCCCCATTTGTAGAGATTGTGAACGAGCACTGCATGAAAATGCCCGTTGTGCCCCTCCCCCAAGCTGTGTCAACTGTGGAAAGCGCCACACTCCCTTCTCATCAGTTCACACTGTTTTCCAGAGAGCAAAGAAAATGCAGAAATACAAGACTCAGGACAAACTTACTGACCAAGAGGCCAAAAAGAAGTGCAAGCAGTTACACCCAGCATGTACAACAATGTCGTATGCAACAGCTACAAAGACATCTCCCGTTTGCCAATGGTACTCTTGCCTACTACTCTTTTTACAGTGAGCCTTCCGGGATGCTAAACTGTGCCTGCCCCCCCCCCCCCCCCCCCTCCCGATGGTTTGAGGGCTTGCTCCTTTCCCCACACCTCCTTTGGAATCGATATCTTCCCACTAGGGACATCAGCCCCACCCCCAGCCTCAGGTGAATAACGAATGTCCAGCTTCTCTTGCAAGGAATGGGACCTTTGGGACACTTTCTTCCCATGGTTTTGCTGGTCTACAGCTGGACACCAGCCAGTGACTGAAGGAGCCACAGGGTGCTGGTAGCAGATCTTCAGTCATCATGTTTATCTGAAACTGTTTCAGAGAAGCCCTCTCCATCATCAAAATCCTCTAAGGAGAGGAGAGACAAGACATCCGCCATGAAGCAGGACCTTCCAGTGGCCTCCACCCCAGCAGATCCTGCCTGTTCAGCTTCTGTGGTGGAGGCAGAAATTTTGGTGGCCCTTGAAGCCCTGATTCAAACCACACAATGGAACCCAGAATGGAGTTTGCAGATATGTTCTGGACACTATATATAGTGAACTTTTGCATCTTGATACACCTTTGTAGCCTGTGGCTGTTAGAGTAAGGGCATTTCAGGGTAGTACTGTATGCAGAGTTCACCTCCCTCCTAATGCTGAAATATCTCATGACTTACTGTTGGGATTGGTTTCTCAGCTCCCTCTATCTTTCTTAATCTTGCGTGATCTCAACGCCTATAACCCTTTGTGGGGTGGAACCACCATCACTGGCCATGGTAAAGACCTCAGAAACTTACTGTCGCAACTTGGCCTTTGTCAGTTAAATACTGGCACTCCCACACACTTCAGCATTGCACACAGGGCTTTATCAGCCACTGACCTTTCCATTTGCAGCCCTTGTCTTCTCCCATCCATCCACTGGGGAATCCATGATGACTTGTGTATTAGCGACCACTTTGCAATCTTCCTGTCCCTCTGTCAGCAACATTACCCTAGATGACTGCCCAGATGGACTCTCAACTTTGCTGACTGGAGTGCTTTTGCCTCTGTTGTCTGCCATGACTCCCCACTGCATGGAGACCTCAACGAGGCAGTCCAGAATATAATTACAGCCATTCCTTAGGCAACTGATACAGTATTCCCCTGTTCTTCAAGCCTGCTTTGGCAGAAGAGAGTACCCGGTGGTCATCAGAAATTGCAGAGGCCATTAGAGATAGCAGGCAGACTCTACAGCACTGTAAGTGGCACCCATTGATGGAACATCTCATTGACTTTAAATGGCTTCATGCCTGGGTGTGTCACCTGATAAAATGAGGAGTGTTGGAATCAGTATGTCTCAATCATCGGACCACATACCTCTCCTTCGCAAGTTTGGCCTAAGACCAGGTGTCCCTATTCGCACCAGTCCCTAGTAGGTGGAACTGCTATTAATTTTAATGGCACTGTCTCCACTGACCCGGATGCCATTGCCGAATGTTTTGCTCTGCATTATGCTCGAGTCACAGCATCTGAAGATTATCAACCCGTCTTTCATGTTCTCAGGCAGTGTGGGTGGAGCAAAAGGGATTTTTTCATGCCACCTGGAGCCATATAAAGCTCCTTTCAATGAGCGTAAATTCATCAGTGTCCTAGCACTCTGCCCTAATACAGCCCCAGGGCCAGGTTCCGGTCCCATCCACAACCAAATGATCTAGCACCTATCAGTGGATTGTCAGCATCATATCCTTGCCATCTTTAGCTGCATCTGGACAGAGGGCCAGTTCTCGTTGCATTGATGAGAAAGTATCACTGTCCCAGTGCTGAAACTGGGTAAGCACCATCTACAGATTGGCAATTACTGCTCAGTAAGTTTCACCAATGTTCTCTGTAAGTTGTTTGAATGCACAATAAACTTGTGGCTATGGTCTTGAGGTCTTCTGGTTACATCCCAGGTTGACAAGGTGTGTTCCCCTTCTGCTAGTTCCGTTTGCCTACAATATGCAATCCAAACAGCTTTTGCCCAATGTCAATGGCTTATAGCAATTTTCTGCAACCTCCAAAAGGCATACGACACCTAGGTGGCACAATAGCCTTGCTACCTCACATGAGTGGGGTCTCAGGATAATTCCCAATTTTTATCCAGAATTTCCTGTCGCACTGTATATTCTGGGTTCAAGTTAGTTCTTCTCCCAACACCTCTCACCCCCACCACCATATACAAGAGAACGTGATTCCACAGGACTCTGTACTGAGTGCCACTGACTTTCTAATTGCTGCCAATGATCACCAGCAGCTGTGAGGTCCTCAGTATCATTCTCCCTGTATGCTGACAACTTTCGCCCATACTATCACTTCTCTAGTGTGGGTGTCACTTAATGTAGGCTACAAGGCACCTTATGAAAGGCACAGTAATGGGCGCTCACCCATGTCTTTCAGTTTTCAGCTGCCAAGACTCATATCATGGACTTCTGTTGATGTCGTACGGTTCATTCACAACCAGACCTTTATCTTGACCAACTACTCCCTGTGGCAGGGACATACCGCTTTTTAGGACTGGTCTTCACTTCTCAGTCAATGGGAATTCCGGATTTTTGCCAGTGTAGCTCAGTGATCATTGTCTTGACCCCATATCAGGTTGGGATCTCAGAGAATAAACTTGATGGTAGCTTGGCCAAACTGGATATGGTAAACCAGCTCGAGCAATCACTATTCTGGAAACAGACCTCTGATTGGTGTTACACCATCAAGTTTTAGGAATGTGGAATATGCAATGGATCACTCTGACTTCACCTAACTATCAGTGATAAAGGAGATTATTAATCTATGGTGGTCCTCCATGTAGGTCTCTGAAAAGGATTCTAGTGTCGTTTGATAGCTCCATTTCAGCCATACCTGGCTGGCTCATAGTCTTCTCCTCTACCCCACTGTTGTTGTGGTTTCCATTCAACAGTGGTCCACATTTTGCTGTACTGTCCCAACATAGCCACCCTGTGGTGGAATCCTAAACTCGCTACCTGTGGTGTTAGGAGATGATGCCTCAGTGGCTGACATAGTTTTACGTTTTATTCATGAAGAGGGCTTTTACCATTCTCTTTGAGTGAGAGTCTCTTGACCTTATTGGCACATTGAAAGGTTGGCAGAAAACTGTTGCCGTCTCTGCCCAGTCAAGACTGTGACAGTTGGGGCTTGGTGGTCCAGCTCGATTATCACCCTACCTGCTCTTTTCTGCTTCTTCCCGCTCTCGCATGACGTGTTACAGTAATTCATCTTTTGTCCCTGTGCTTCTCTTGCCCTGTTTGTGTTGCTAGCTTTTCCTAGGCAGCTTCTGAGTTGAGTACATGTGATAAGTGGTGGGGATTGGAGGATGTATGACCACTCATTGCATTCTGATCTCTGGGGCTCCCAGCTGCTCCCTAAATGGGGCATGTTGCCTGTCTTTTTTCCTCTGTCTCCCTTTCTTCTTTCTGTATCTCATCAGCTTTGTTGACCTTGCCTTGCCTTGGGGTTTTCTTCATCTGGGTTGTGTGTGGTTGGCTCTCTCCCATCTACAATCACGTAGGCCTGTTTGTTCATGGAAGAAGGGACAGATGTCCTAGTATTTTGGTCCCGTTAATCATTCAACAAGCCAACCATCTCTGTCCATCTGCTCTGCCCTATCTCTGTCCATGTTTTCCTGCCACCTCTTTCTGTTTGTTGTTCCTCCCCCTGCTCTCTTCACATTGTCACTCACCTACATACGAGAATGCTGGTTCTTACCTTCTTCGTAATTTTGTCTAGATGGTAAGTATATGTGTACCTCGTTTGGTTGAAGCCAGTGCAGTGGTTTAGGAGGAGATGTGAAACACATCCACTTCCATAATATGTATGGATACTGTGTATGCTGATTTCTGCTTGATACATAAGAACTAATTTTGGTTTATATTTGGTGGGCAGTCTCCTTCTGTTGTGCCTGCATTCAAGAATAAACAAAGCTTTGGTTTCAAATATTTGAATTGTGGCACCCACATTTTCTTGCTGCCTGGTTCTAATTGATGAATACGTGTGATTATTAGTGTTATGGCCTTGTCAGCTTCTACCTGCACAAGATCAGTTTGAAGGTACTTCTCTCTCTCTCTCTCTCTCTCTCTCTCTCTCTCTCTCTCTCTTTCTCTTTCTCTCTTTTCCTGCTCCCCTACTCCTCTCTAAGAAGTAGCCATGTAGGAATAAGGCACAGAAGCCGTGATCACTTCATTTGTTTGCTTTTTTTCACTGTCTTGAACACCCAGTGAAGGCTGAAGGACCTAGTGTTTGGGTAAAGCAAGATACAGAACTGAAACAACATGTGGATGGCTCTGAGTGTAATGCAGCTGTTAGCACAAACACTGTATTGTGCATGAAGTGTAGCAAGTATGTCCTGATACAAATATGGGGCATTCAAGCTAAATTACCATGGATGGTGAACAATTGTAACCTGTGATACCAGCTATTTTCAAGAATTTTTGTGGACTTTCAGTTGACTCTAGTTAGATTTGCTATGTCTTACTTATTACCAATAATATTTTATCTGCCCTTGTAACAAGCATATTTTTAGTAACCATTACCCTTCTTCAATTTTTTATTGTTATTGTATGTAATGAGTGCTTTAAATACATATTTGGTATGAACAGAGCAAGGAAGGCTTCCTATTGGAAGTAATGGCCTCTGTTTCATAGTGCTATAACAGAACATTTGGAACTATAGATACTTGTAGGTATATATTTTAGACTTCCTAGTCACTGTTCACTGAAGTACTTACATCATTACTGAAATCTTGCATTGGCTGTATGTAATTCCTTGTGATTTTCCTCCAGTACACATGACAAATTTGCATTGTTCCCTAAAGAGCAGGCACTGAAAATACATGGTGACAGAGCAAGAAGCTTTGTAAATAGCATTAAATTTGGTTAATTTTGATATAATGTGTGGACTGCCATATTCATTAGATTAATGACCAAAAAGCCATCTTATTTATGGGTTTACGGCTAGAAGATTATTGGCATCTCTATATTATCTGAGTTTAAATTAATGATATGGTTATAATAGAGGGAAACATTCCACGTAGGAAAAATATATCTAAAAACAAAGATGTAGTGACTTACCAAATGAAAGTGCTGGCAGGTCGACAGGCACACAAACAAACACAAACATACACACAAAATTCAAGCTTTCGCAACAAACTGTTGCCTCATCAGGAAAGAGGTGGCAGGAAAACATGGACAGAGATAGGACAGAGCAGATGGACAGAGATGGTTGGCTTGTTGAATCCACACATGGATGGATATGTGTGTGTGTGTGTGTGTGTGTGTGTGTGTGTGTGTGTGTGTGTGTGTGTGTGCGAGTGTATACCCGTCCTTTTTTCCCCCTAAGGTAAGTCTTTCCGCTCCCGGGATTGGAATGACTCCTTACCCTGTCCCTTAAAACTCACATCCTTTCGTCTTTCCCTCTCCTTCCCTCTTTCCTGATGAGGCAACAGTTTGTTGCGAAAGCTTGAATTTTGTGTGTATGTTTGTGTTTGTTTGTGTGCCTGTCGACCTGCCAGCACTTTCATTTGGTACGTCACTACATCTTTGTTTTTAGATATATTTATCTGAGTTTAATTTTGAAATGTTGACATACACATATACACATATAACATCTTTGTAAATGGAAGTATGACCATGCAATAGAGTAGACTCTAGTGCCACTGAAATCAGTGTAGGTTATATGACAGGAATAGAAAGTGAAAGCTTCCCAATATGAATACTACTCAGTGGCTGTTAGCATAACAAGAGTCATAAGAACTGATTTGAATGCGTTATGACACACTTTTACCAAGTGATAAGAATCTGTGCAAAGTTAGACAATATTCATAAGAAAGGAATATTGAGAGCTGTGTCATTTGTACAGAAGTTAGCAAGCAGTTATAATTCAGAGATTGTTTTCTTTTTTCAGTGTGTTGAAGACCTATTGGAACTATCTTGGTCCACTGATGTTGTCAAGGAGGATCCTGAAGTAAATGTTGAAGTGAATGTAACTGAGAATATTGTAAGTATTTACATCCCTGAATTATTGCATGCAGAGTGAGGCAAAAAGTGATCCGTTAATTGTGTAGAGTAAAGAATGTATTGCAGTGCAATTCTCACAGATTGTCAGTTTTGTGGAACTTGTTACTGTTTGTAATTGTAGAGTATTCTTCTACTCATCCACTTGACTTCCATATTACCTGTTACATGCTGACTTTTAAATAGAGATGGAGTTAACTGGTGGCTGGGGCTGGTATAATCCTGTTTTCCATAGCCATTGTTGATATCAAACATATTGTATAATGGCAGTGTGTGATAGATACACTTCACATTTAGACAAAGTGTGAACTTTAACCATAGGTCATTTGAGAAATATTCCTCTTTTCAGTAACTTGGGACTAATACAATTCAAAAGAATGTTGGGCATTCTTGCCTTCTGAGTGAATCATAGCTATTCATGGGTTTGTCCCAAAACTTTTTTTGCATTTTGAAAGAAGTTAAAATTCATGTGTTATAGATTACCCCTGATACCTTGGCCACAACCTGTACATATTGTGGGCAGCTTCTGTGGTACCTGTTCTATTTGTTATAAATTTGTCAGTCAGAGAGAAACTCTGTGTATGACTTTTGGTGAATTACTGTTCATAGATGAAGCCGTGTATGACCTCACCTTTAGAGATATGGCAGCTCTAAAGAAGAATGATTACTTGTCATAATATGCTTTATTACCTTGCTGAGGGAAAAAGGTGCTCACATTGAAAACATGTCACATGAATAAAATTAGATGAAGATTGGGGAACATTAAACACACAACTGCAGAAGGTTGGGTAGACATTCACTCTTGATCTCAGTTCTCTTTAACAAGCTTCCTATGGCTGTAAAAGATTCTTCAGACACTGAAATGTTGGCTTCTTCAGACACTGAAATTGCATGGTGATTATAGAAGCACACAGCTCAGACAGTATGCAAAAGAGTGCAGCTGATTCACAGCTTACAGACAGACTTAATGTCAAAGAGACTCATATGGCATTTTAAACAAATGAGAGGGGTGTATTGGCATTACAAGTAGACAGGTCAGCAAGTAAAACAGTAGAAGTGTTGTTCTACAAAAAAGGTTTTACAAAAATGAGAACGCTATGCATAGTAGTCAGTGATGTGCAAACTAGGAGCATGGCCAAAACAATGAACCGTAGGGTGTCCTAGGGCATAGCTGTAGTTGTCAAAGTGGCTGGATTGTAGTTGGTGACCACTTATTGTGAGAATAGAAAAGACCATACTGGCCTTCGTATTCAGCCAGAGAGGTCACAGGTCGTACAAGAAGGCTCTGTGGCACCAGGGTCAGAGATGCAGATATAGTGTCTTATGCTGCATGGAGTGCTGCTCCCAATGCAAGTGTGCAGAACAGTGTGTTGCTGATTGTATGGCCTGGGAAACCGTGTCATGTGGTTGGCACTGAAATCAATGACATGTACTCCAGTTGTTACATTGAAAATACATAACTTAGACTGAATAGTGCTAGGCACCTGAGTGGATCTACAAGTAGAATCTGGACATAGACGGTGATCCTGAGTAGCACATGCCGTTGTGAAGTCAACATCTTAGCTCCGCCAGTTGGAGTGACATGCAGTCTTTGTGGTCAGGAGCATAAAATGCTAGGGCTTAACGATGCATAAAAATAGAGCTGATCATTTTGATATTGGCACATGGCGAGCAAGATTCTGTAGTAATGGTAGAATTGGGAATTTTATTAAGTAATTGTATGAGAAGCTAGAGCAAGTCTTCGTTACTGTACACCTAGGTACCTGATTTACAGTGACCACTGAATTTTTTTCTGAAAACCTGTCCAAACTAGTTCCTACATCAGATGTGTTGTTTCTGCATTGGAAATTTGTTTGTCAGGCTTAATTTTGATGTGCATTCATTGCATATTATTATTTCCTGTGTTTTATTATTCTCTTGATTGTAATTGCTATCGTATGTGAAGATACCATTAGTGAGGAAGATAATAGTAGAAAGGACTCATCACCTAGTGAGAGATTCATGAGATAAGATGTTGACATCAAGAAGTTGCATTGATTTTTATCCCTTTGTGCTGTTGAAGAGTGATTCTCAGTTGTTTGAATTTCTCCAAAGTTTTGGTGCTATTGTAGGCTGATACAGATGTGCTGCTAACTGAAAGCCCATGTCTTGCATTAAGGTTCCGACAGCTAAATTTCATGATGGGCTTATATGGCAGTGCTTGAAAATTCTAATGTGGAGGTTGGTTTGTAATGGCACATGGTTTTAGAGATGTAAGACAGTCTCAAAGATATATCTTTTCTCTTTTCTCTGGTTTTGTTTTGAAATGCTGGTTATGGCTGTGCCATCCACTTGTTACATGGTATAGTTAAGGCAAGGCATTAGACTGCTGATGCTTGATTTTTATCATACAAAGAAATTTGTTCAGCTATAGTGAAGATATGGAAAAGTGAGATTCAGAGATGTGATCATTGAGATGGGGGGAATCATCTTTTGAAACTGTCAAGCATCATGCAGAAAAGTGGATGGCAGAAATGTGAGTTGGGAGCAGGTGTTCTGGGAAAGAACACAGACAGACTATGTAGTGACTAATCGGAGAACATATGGAGTATCAGACAGTTGTATATTCAGATAAATGTGATAGTTACAGCCTTCAGCCAGTTCCAGTAAAACACAGCTAATTGTAGAATAAAGTGTTATACAAAGGAATGATATTGCAAACAGTAAGGTGTGGGGTGAGGTGAGAGAGAGCACAGTGTTCTGCAGAGTCATTTGGATGAATGCATACAGAATGAATATGTAATTAAGCATAAGTATATTTTTCATTCTTACGTTCAGTGAGTTGGGTCCCTTCATATTCTGTGTGTAGAGTATGAGGGCGTGGTTTTGCTGCTTTGATTGGTTGTAGAGTGGATAAACGGGAATATTTAGTTTTCAGTAGATATCATGTATCTAAAACAACACTTCAGTACTACCTTATTAGCGACTCTCTTGCGCTCATCAGAATAATTTGTCTCGGGGATGCAACTTCCACTTAACTTCAGTTTTTGTGTTGAATGGGTTTCGACTTCAGCAATAAATAGACAACAGACATAATTTCTCTGTAAAAGTGTATTAATCCTTTGCTGGAGAAGAAATTCAGAGGCAGGCTGTTCGATTTGTTACTGGTAAGTTTAAACAACACACAAGTGTTATGGAAATGCTTCATGATCTCAGATGGAGGAATGCTATTGAAAAAACTTAAAAGAACTGCCATTTGAAGCTGACTGCTGAACGATTCTGTTGTCTCCAACATACATTGCGTGTAAGGACCACGATTATAAAATACGAGAGCTCATGGCTCTTATGGAGTCACATATATGATCTTCTTCCCTCATTCTATTTGTGAGTGGAATGGGACAGGAAGTGACCAGCGGCAGTACGGGGTACCCGCCACCACACACCATTAGGCGGAGTATCGATGTATGTGGAAATACTAGGTAAATAAGTAGCTGAGTAATGTAGTATGAGCAACAGTGATACTTTCCATAGTAGTTAATGTACATACACATATGTACAAAATCATCTATTTGCAGTGTGAGTAGATGGGCACTAGTCTCACAAAGATGGTTGCCGGTATACTTCACAGAAGTAAATTGCTGTGGGAGCTTGTGCCTTTAAATTTTCAGTCTAGCTCATTCCACATGCATCCACATCATTTATGAAAAGCAATGTGTAAATCAAAGAATGAACAACCATAACACACACCATCTTTGGCCCGGGTAGAGGTTAGTGTTGAAAGCAAATGTAATTTCATGGAAATTGCAAGACATAAAGACAAATTAATGTTAGCATATTTTACTAAAACAAATTATACTTGTATAAGCAATTCCTCAGGATGTTTAAAATCATCACTTTTCACAAGGCTATAACTGTGTCATAAATAAAGATGCAGAATTGGGGTATGATTGTTACTTCAATACATGCCAGCAAAGCCTTTATTTACAAAAGAACCATATGATTTATATGCATGCATATACAATATTAAATCACTTTTCACAGCTGTGTTTAGGGTCAGATTCTTCATTTACTGATCACATATATCGATATTCTTTTTAGCTTGTTAAGCATCCAGATGACAGATTTGAGCCATGCATTCGCAAGCATGTCAGTTCAGGAAACTAACTGCTGTTTTCATGTAGCATCATAGTTAATCCAAATTGTTGGAAGAGGAGGCACTTGGAGCCTTTCAGAAACCCCCACCAGTAAAGAAGATATTATACTGTGAGCTAAAGGACATTTCAAGGTCGGATCTGCAGCCCCTTATAGCTGATCGATCCTTCAGGCAGATCACTGTTAAGAAGTGCTCTTTTATACAGGTTCTGATGCAGTGTCACACCATCCAGATACTCTTATTTCTGATTATTTTCCATCGCTTTTATTTTTGGTTCATCTTTGTGTTTTCTAATATTGTCCACTTTCTTCAGTTTGTTACAGAATTCCATAGTCTTCATATTCAATTCAGTTTTAATATCACTAAAATGTTCCTTCACCACATTACATAAGTTGAATAACAGTTCATGATCACCACCAACAGACTTCCAGTTTTCTACATTACAGCATGTTACCCTTACTATTGTTGTTACTTGTTTGGAGAACAGTAGTTAATTATTAACAAAGTGAGCATTTATATGTAACTTAATTCCAGCTGCTATCATATTTGATTCATTCCATACTTACTGATTGATCACCATCTGGCATATCAACTAATTTCTTGATTCTCCTTCATTCTAATGGTTCTCTGCAGGGCACCATTTATGGGCTCATTTTACAGCTATTTTAGTTGTTTTTATTCTGGCTGCTTCTCCATTTATGTTCTTCATACAGTGGCTGTTCATATAATTTGTCACTCAGATACTTCAGAAATCTTATTAATTTCCCATCAAGTTGTTTTACATAGTATAATGTCTGCTAATGGCACAGGCATATCATTCAAAATTCCCATCCTCAACCTAACAAGGCACAGATCACATGATAGCTGATGAGATGTACAACTGGTTTACCACTACAGATCCATGTCTTATCCTTTGAGGACTCATTTTATATGATTGAAAGCAATCAGAAATGACCTACTACTGATAGAAGTAGATACTACAGGTCATTCGCTAAATGAAATGTACTATGTACAATTCCTTGGTGTCTGCTTGAATTTCAAATTGAAATGGGGTCAACAAATTGGTAAACTTGTCAAGATGATCCATTCAGTGTCACTCACCTAAAGACAATACTGATGGCTTCTTTTGGATTTTTGATTTGTTTTTGGAATTATCTTCTGAAATGGCCCTCTGGAAATAAATAAAATATTTATATTGTTATTTAACATAAATACCAACAATTGGTGCAAGATATCCAAGGTGCGTGAAGAGGTTTATGCAATGTTCAGTTGTCAACATCACATTACGTCCCTATTGCATGCTGCCCTGCTCTATAAGATTATCCTATAGGTTAGTACTGAGTGAAAGCACGCAAGGAAGCATTTTTGCAACTCTGGAGGAACATTTATATAATTGCAAGGCAAAGAGATCTGAGCTTTTTGGTTAACTTGTTCTCATTCTGGGGCCTTCTTAATTTATTATCTATTTGAATGCCTAAGAACTTCACACATGGATCCTTTCCAGTGTCTGTCATTGATATCTCCTCCTTGTATCTGTGAGTCATTTCGATTTGGTTGGAGCTGCATGATGTGTATTTTTGTAAGTGCAAAGATAGAATTTTTGTTCTGTTGCCTGTAAACCAGTTGCAAGCATGTTCCATTATTCTCCTGGTTGTTTCTGGCACGAATGTGTTCATCAGTTATCAGTCAGCGTGTATACGACCCGGGAAAAGCCCGGGAATTGTTTAGAATTCTGGGAATTTTTCATTGCTTTAATTACCAGTTAAATTTTTGTGATTTTGACTGGTAAGAGCCAATACTCTAACGAAGGATTTTACTGTATCCCGCTTTTGCAGAATAATACTGCAGCAACAAAACATGAACGAGAGAAACAAAAATGAGAATAAGACTTAAGTTGCAAAGGAAATGCGCCATATACAACAACAAAACACTGTGCTCATACAAGTGTCTGCCAACACAAATTGTGTCAAAGGCTTTAGGAAAAATATGCAGTGCTTCCTAACAACAAATTGCCTCCTATGAGCGTGACATGACAGCTGTTTACATTAGATTCAATTGAGCAGTTGCGGGCAGGCTCTTTCGCGTGAGCAGTTGAGTCGCGTGTGAGTAGTACCTTCTCCCACTTCTGGCTACAGATGTGTGGCTTGGCGCCACTATCTAAATTGCTCCGGTTCGGAAATCGTAGATCTGGGGCTGATGCACAGAGCAGTCTTGAGTTGTAGTGAGGAGGTCGTTTGTCTCCACATGACCTGTGTTTACGTTTAGTGATTTTGCTGTTTCCTCTTCGGTTATTGCTCTCACATTAAATGTAAACAAAAAGGATTTCTGTGGCTGGGACCTACCAAATGAATTAAAACACGTTTGCATAATTATGGAAGGCTAAAATATGTTGTTAGTTTCAGGTTTTATTTCCACCTTTCTGACAGTCAAGCATTAATCACCTTGCAGAACAATGAAGTTATTTTTGTCTGTTTGCTAAAGAGATTTGGCTTTTATTAATTTTTGTGCTGAGGCAGTCAATTTATTTGAAACGAAGTGTTTAATTTCACACTGTTGGCTAGTTTCAACTGTTCGCTGCATTTCAAGTGCATGTTTTCCATCTTCTAGTTCATATGGCATTATGCCATAATAATGAACCAAACATGAGATAATAGAGTACTGGTACTCAAGAAAATTTACATCTGAATCTGGACATAAGATGTTGCACTTTAAGCCAAATTATACATTTTAGTATGGTTCACGAAATTCTGATGCTCTTGAAGTATCTTTTGATGTCTTGTTTCTTTTATGACATAATGCAAGATCTTTTAATGTTTTACATGTACGAACATGCGGGCTTCCTGCGTCGTCGTAGCTGCGCAAGCACAGTGACGCCTGTTATCTGGCACTCTCTGGGAACTGCTAAAATGAACCAATTTCTAACAGGTCACGGGAAAATATTGCGAATGATGGTTTGAAAAGTGTTACTTTCAAAGTAAATTTCCTTTTACGCAAGATGAACTATGTGTGAGAATGTACGATGAATTTCTTAGATCACAGAGCGTTTGACTCTCATTCTAGAAGAATTTGGAGCCCAGAAGATCAGACATTTACGTCGTTATTAAAAAATTTACTGGCACATTTGTGTGATGTATCTCAAAGTGTAACACGCGCAAAAGGATCAGCATTATATGTGGAAGCTTAGCTTCTCTTGCAGCTTATTAATCTTAGAGACAAATATTATTTGTGAAAGCTTTGTTTTTCTTGTAGCAACACTATGTCTATTAATTCCCACCGTTAACTTTTCTTGTTGTGTGTTCGCGCTACTTAAGAGTGATCTTGCTATTGGTTGACTACATCACGTGTCCTGTGCTGTCATCAGGTGGCGAGATCACGTGACATGAGCTATGACTGGCTTACAAAAGCGCGTCGCAATCTCGATTTCATTGCTTCGGAAAGTATAATGCAGTGTTTGGTGGAATTCGAATTCGTACCTCTGTAACATGAAAAAATGCAGCGTACATGTTGCTGCACGTAAGATCTTTCCAAAACGTGTTTTTTTCCGCCCTGGATTTCCTTTTCTAAAGTGCCGGCAAATTCTACGTCTGTGTAGAAAACCATAAACATTCTAAGGACTCATAAGTTTTCCAGTGCCGAGGAAATGTATACTGTCACTTAACACGGAAAAAGTGTATTTTCAACTGGGAAATCCGGGAATTTATTTTCCTTGTCCATGTATACACCCTGTCAGTGTAGTTGTGTCATCAGCAGACGTAGCAGATTTTGAAGGCCCCCTCCAATGGCTTCAGCACAACATTTATGTAGCTCAGGACAAGTCAAACACTGAACCTTGTGGGACATCATAAGTAATGTTTTCCAATTCTGTATTCAGTTTTCCTCCCAAGATATCATTTATTACTATTACCCAGTTATTTTTTTATTTTTTTTTTTATTTTTTATTTTTTTTCTCTCTCTCTCTCTCCCTAAGCTAAGAGTCAGTTCTTTTAAGTGTAATTGTCTTAACACCATTATACTGTAGCTTCCCAAGTAAATGGGAGTTCAATGTTGTAGTTTGATGTAAATAAAGTTTCTCCACTTCCACTGCATATTTCAGTCATGCTGTAAAGTTATCACAACATTTTACTAATTAGGTTGTTACAATCATAAAAAGAAGCGTTCGTCCTCCTGTCATCAGGTTATTCTTGTGACTTATTTGACAGTTCATTTGATGAAACTGAGTCCGGTCAAGTATACACTTCCTGACTGAGGCTGATGGATCTAATATCAATGGTCACTTTTCTCCCCAGTGTTTTCAGCCACTCTTAAGAAATTTTTGTTTTCGTGTCCCAATATTTTTTCATTTTTTTTCCTGAATATTAGGCTGGTGCATTAGTTCATAACACTTTCGTTTCCCATGTTGGCATTCCAGTTGCTGAGGGTTAATTTATCAATTGACATTTTTTTATTTGTAGTTCACTGTTGCTCTTTGAGTTCGTTTGTCTCAGTTTACAAATTGTCATTTGGTGAAACTGATGGATCAGTGGTCACTAGAAAGTGGAGTGCCAAGTATAGAAATCAGAGCACTGTTGACATATTCATCTGCTTGGGTACTGTAAAGGGGTAGCAGCAGTGGAGGCTGCCAGAAACATTAGGATCCTGTTTTTAATTAAAGATATTGGACAGAGCTTGACAAGAAAATGTTTTTTTTTTTTTTTTTTTCTTTTTTCTTTTCATTCTAAGGAGAACTGTTTCATCATTAGTGACTCGCCATGTTCAAGAGGACTTTTGGGGCTTTTTTTATGAAGATCACTTAAAAGCATTAATTCACAATGATTCGTGTCATTGTACGCGAGAACTGGCAAATTCAATGAACTGATAATGTTGTCATCTTGCGACATTTTCTGTGCAGTGGGAAAGTTCAAAATTTGGATGTATGTGTACCACATGCTCTAAAGACAGAAAAGTCAGAGGATGGCCATATGCATATCTCTGCTTATTTGTCATCAATTGGCTTGTGAACAACACTAACCATTCCTGTTCTGTATCATTATCGTGACAAGAAATGGTGTCTTTGTCCTAAAATAAGGGGAAAAAAGGAATGGTTAAGCCCAAACACGCAGCAGGACAGCAATAGTGTGGTATACTATGAATTGCTCCATAGAGGTGTAACCACTCATTACTGTTGCTAATTATGTCAATAACTGAGATGTTTCACAGATGAAATCCAAGATCAATAACCAGGATGATGCCACTTCATCATAATGCATGCCTGCATTCTACTAGACTGACCAAAAACAGTACACAGGACTTGGTTTAAGTCATTCGACACCCATCTTATTCACTTGATCTTGCACCCACATATTTTCGCCTTTTCTGCTCTCTATTGAGCAACCTTCAAGGCACTTCCTTTCCAGATGAAAATACACTTTCAACATTGCTCGATGAGTTCCTCATCTCAAAACCAGATGACTTTTACAATTACAGAATCAAAAAGTCACCCCGGCATTGGGAGACTGCTGTAAATAGTGAAGGAGAACAGTTCATTGATGATAAGTCTCTGTTATGTGCATCCGATTTGTCTATTAAATTTATGGAAAAATGCCGTAAACTTATACACCAACTGAATACTTGCTTCAGATGGCCACACCTGCATAACCTTTTTTCATTCTATTAGCAGACTGTTTTTCCTTTCATCTCCAACTAACTAGTATGTATAACATTCAAAATAATACTTGGTCTTTTAAGCCCAGTGTATGGGTACAGATACTACAAACATAGATAGGTACTGTACATATCTTTCACAACGCAATTAACTCAGTGCATGTGTGCTAAGTGTTTGATGATGAGTCATATTGTCTTCAGTTGTCAAGTTTATAAAGAATCTAATATTTTCTCAAAATAATCTTGATCTCTAAGTGAGGGTACGGGTGAGTAAATGTTAGATGTTTGTTAATTTCTTGTCATTAACGGATATGGCTGTATTGACAGGATAATGTAATCTGTGCACCAATGGTTCTCAGAACGTTTGAGGAGGGGTGTGTGGGATCAGCTTTGTTGTGACAGTTGTATAACATAAAGGCTAATTACTCTTGTTCTGAGGTAAACAAAAGTTTTGTTTCTATTCTGTTCAGATAATTTTAATGAACAACCCACAGGACGCAGTAAAATATTTTGTAGGTTACCAACAAATGACCAAAGATTCTGAAAATTGTTTTGTATGAAGAAAATGCAATGAAGAGTTGATAGGACTTGTAAATTAGTTAATAAATTTCTTTACTTCATTGTAGAAATGACTGATGCACTCAATATTGACCAATTAATGTTTGAAATAATTTGAATGTGTTGCACGATCAGTAGGCCTGGTAATTGAAGTGGGTACAGATACAATGATTCCTTAGTGAAATAAACTGTATACATAATCATTAAATGTCAGTTGTATGAAAAATAAAATTCAGCTGAGGAGAGTGATTCCAAGTTTCCTTTTGAGCAATCACACGTATGAAAAACGAGTTTCATTTCATTTTGTGGTAACATTTCTTTTTCTAAATGATCGACAATGCGTTCAGACAGTTGGTTGTGTGGTGGAATTAAAGGTAGCTCCTGAAAGAATCTTTTAAAATTATATTTAAACCAGAAATTATTTGAATTACAACCTGCCTTTAAAATACAAATACATGAAGAATTAATTATTTCAGACATGCATTAATTGTACCTAAAACTCGAAAACTTGAAGGTAAATATAAAAAAAAAACTAGGTGCATTTGAGACATCCTTGGTTCTGTACGCGACTCATGCAAATAGTCATTTTTAATGCAGTTTTTGACTGGCTAAAAAACTAAAACTGTCCATAAATTGTATGATTTAAATACATAAGTTTTTCAGATTTCCATTATATTACATTTTCTCATAAAAAATGGATATGATTTATCTTGCAGTACAGTCATATGTCCAAATACTAAAGACATAAGTAATAACATCTATTGCTTTTTTGATTAATCATTGGTTAGTTCATTAATGTTCAAATTTGTTCAGTTCTAAGAATAAGTGCTGTCACTTGTATATTGTGTGAACAGATTGTAGCCTTTGGAATGGGTTTTGAAAGCATTACCTTAACTTCTCTATTTCCACAAATGCCATAGAAATTGTTTTATACCTTTCTCATGTAAAATGTGTGCAGTGACAAACAATCCAAGATGTATCAGATCAACATACACATCCTTGTCAGCATCTGTTCCAACTGTGTGTTCATCTGTAGCATCCAATTCCCCCACAAGAATCATTTTACGCGTCTGAATACCCAACAATCTTTGATGGTTTGCATACTTAGTTATGAGAGGATATTTGTTTATTTGACTTCAGGATGGTATGAGCAAAAATTTTGACCTGAATGTAAGTTACACTTACTCAGTAGTTTAGAAGTCATCTTTCAGTACCATAAAACATGATTCTTTTATGTGTCTGAGTTTGTGCACATTCATAAAAATCTTTATCCCAGCCGGCATATCATTTTCTGTGTTTCATCTGGTTCCACTCTTCACTGCACCACCAATAGCATCCATCACAATTTTACCATGACATGCAGCAAGAAATAAGTCTATTTCTATTTCAAATACTTTTGAACACAAACTGGATAATGTATACTTATTTTCAAATAGGGAAGTACAACCATCTGAAAAAATTATCAACTATTTTGAGATATGATAACTTCTTCTTTAGATCAGCTATATGAGAACACAGCAACAGATCCTGTTTCATGTGTTAGATCTCATCAGTGATGATTGCATGATAAAATATTCCAGCACCATTCCAAGCACAACCTGTGAACCTTGTGCTTGTTCATGTGATGAATGAGCACTTCGAATTTTGTCTTCATCAATCAGAGACAAATTATCTACAAAGTCTGTCTGTAGATGTCCATATTTGGGAGATCCATTTTGCGCTCACCCCAATTCAGCAGATTGTGAGTTTTTAATGAAGCAGGGGAATATTAAACACAAAATTTGCTTCTCAATTTGTGTTAATACATCAGCAATGGTAACATTATCTCCTGAAAATATTGTTTACCTGTCAACACCAATCCATTGTTTCCATTTTACTTCTGGATTCATCATTTAATGTGGAGTGAAGTTTAGGAGTTAGTTTTGATACTTTATATGAGAGTTCAGGAACACATGAACTCACAGTGGACTACGTGTTCCAATAACTACCTACCTGATGAAAAAGTGCTGTTTCATTGTCTTTTTCAGTGCATTCATCAGGTAATCTAGAGTTATCATAATATCTTCACACACACACACACACACACACACACACACACACACACACACACACACACACATTGAGGTGTAAGCATGTAGTCCATGAAAATATTTATTTGCCCCATTTTAGTATGCCTCAAATTTCTTATAAGCTCCCTGTGCTGAAAATACTCTGTACTATTTTTTGCAGGACTCTGCTTCTTACTCTCAGGATCTTTAAATAATTTAGTATCCCATCTGCCAGGTGCTTGATAGTCATCTCTGTTGTAAAAAAATTCATCTGTTTACTTCTTTTGTTCAAATACCTTCATATTCAGTTTATGTTATTAAGGTTCGCTTAAACATTATGGAAGTTGTGGCCTTGGTACAATTAATGTATTTGTTACTGCATATTTCCAAGTTGGACTGTCTGGATGAAGCTATTCTAATCTTTTCACGGCTTTTCTTAAAGTTTATGGAGATTTATATGAACCTAAATAGGGTTCTGATGACTGCAGGAGAGGTTGTGCTTTTACTTTCTCTGTACATACTCTTCACAACTCTTTCTTCCTCTCTTTTTCTTTATTTGAAATTTAGACATTTATTGAGGTGCTCTCTTTCCTTTCTTCTGAAGTCTTATGATATTTTCTTGTCTTTTCTGTACACTGAACCACTTGTAACAGGCGATTCTTGAGTTTCTCCCAGCATATTTGATAATCAAAATATCCACGGGTGTACTGCCGGTCTACAGTGTCCAACGGGCACAATATTTCGGTGATCATACATGTCGCCATCATCAGGTGAACTGACGGACTGAGCTCCTGTGAACATGCCGGCACGGAGATCCGTACGCTATGGCTGCTCAGAGGGAACTGGGTTCAGTTGCGGTGGTGGCCGATTTAAATACCCTCCGCCTGCGGCGCGCTCCCTCCGCCGTCCGCGCCCAGCGCCACGGTCGCGCAGTGGGACAGATTGCGACGGCGTCTGAGATGACACGAGAGTGATGGCACTGTGCGCCTTGGTCGTCACAACTATACGTTTGCTCGATTTACTCTTGATTAACCCAATTGCTGGTTCCCAAGCCTTGCTAAGATTATAGCCACAGTGACGGTTTATGAGGTCGTCATTGGTGCGAATTTCGATGGCCTCTCTAACAACACTGTCCCAGTATCTCGACGTCTGTACCAGAATCCTCGTGCGTTCATACTCCATAGCGTGATTTTCCGACAAACAATGTTCAGCGACTGCCGACTTGCTCGGATACATCAGTTGAGTGTGCCTCTGGTGTTCACGGTATCGATCCTCGACGGTACGCATCATCTGACTAATATACGACTTGCCACATTGACACAGTATCTGGTACATGCTGGCCTTCCTCAAACCAAGGTCATCTTTGGCGCTCCCCTCCAGTGCACGAGTTTTATTCGGAGGACAAAACAGTTTCGACCTGGTGTTTCTTCAAAATGTGGGCGATTTTCCCTGAGGGTGCGCATGTATATGGAATAAACGCAATGCCTACCTCCTCCCTCGTGATTTCATCCATCTCCACAGGTTGTGCTGTAGTGGTTGGGCGGAGAGCACGTTGAATCTGCCACTCTGAGTACCCATTTTTTCGAAATACAGTTCTCAGATGTTCCAATTGCTGGGATAGACTCTCTGCGTCAGAGACAGTGCGCATCCTACGTACTAGAGTTGTAAGTACCCCATTCCTCTTTGAAGGGTGGTGGCAGCTGTCTGCGTGCAAATACAGATCAGTGTGTGTTGTCTTCCGATACACCCCATGACCTAAGGTGCCGTCACCCCTTCTCCTGATCAAGACGTCAAGAAAAGGTAATTTACCCTCTGTTTCAGTCTCCATAGTGAATTTGATGTTGGGGTGTATGGAGTTTAGAAGTGTAAGGAAGTCAAGGAGTTTATCCATACCATGTGGTCATATGACGAACGTGTCGTCCACGTAACGGAAAACTCCATACACCACAACATCAAATACACTGTGGAGACTGAAACAGAGGGTAAATTACCTTTCCTTGATGTCTTGATCAAGAGAAGGGCTGACGGCACCCAAGGTCATGGGGTGTATCGGAAGACAACACACACTGATCTGTATTTGCACGCAGAAAGCTGCCTCCACCATTCACAGAGGAATGGGGTACTTAAAACTCTAGTACATAGGGTGCGCACAATCTCTGACACAGAGAGCCTACCCCAGGAATTGGAACATCTGAGAACCGTATTTCAAAAAAATGGGTACTCAGAGTGGCAGATTCAACGTGCTCTCCGCCCAACCACTACAGCACAACCTGTGGAGATGGATGAAATCATGAGGGAGGAGGTAGGCACTGCGTTTATTCCATATACATGCGCACCCTCAGGGAAAATCGCCCACATTTTGAAGATACACCAGGTCGGAACTGTTTTTTGTCCTCCGAATAAAACTCGTGCACTGCTGGGGAGCGCCAAAGATGACCTTGGTTTGAAGAAGGCTGGCGTGTACCAGATTCTGTGTCAATGTGGCAAGTCATATATTGGTCAGACAATGCGTACCGTTGAGGATCGATGCCGTGAACACCAGAGGCACACTCGACTGATGTATCCGAGCAAGTCGGCAATCGCTGAACATTGTTTGTCAGAAAAACACGCTATGGAGTATGAACGTACGAGGATTCTGGTACAGACATCGAGATACTGGGACAGCGTTGTTAGAGAGGCCACCGAAATTCACATCAATGACGACCTCATAAACGGTGACTCTGGCTATAATCTTAGCAAGGCTTGGGAACTAGCGATTGGGTTAATCAAGAGTAATTCGAGCAAACGTATAGTTGTGACGACGAAGGCGGACAGAGTCATCACTCTCACGTCATCTCAGACACCGTCGCAATCTGTTCCACTGGGCGACCATGGAGCAGACAGCGGAGGGAGCGCGCCGTAGGCGTAGGGTATTTATATCGGCTGCCACCGCAACTGAACCCAGTTCCCTCTGAGCAGCCATAGCGTATGGATCTCTGTGCCGGCACGTTCACAGGAGCTCAGTCCGTCAGTTCACCTGATGATGGCGACATGTATGATCACCGAAATATTGTGCCCGTTGGACACTGTAGACCGGCAGTACACCCGTGGATATCTTGATCACTTGTAACAGATTTGCAAAATATTGATCTATCTTCATTTTACTATTATTTACCTTTAACAGAAAGTTAGTATTAATAATGATTTACTATGTAAATTATTCAGCAAATGAAACTTTTATTATTTCATCCACAAAATAATTCCCCCATAAATTCTTTGCTTTACAGCATGTTTTTTTCAAAAATTGTTTGTTAAAGTTAACTAACAAAAAATGTAAACTTTCTTCCTTGACCACTTTAAACTTAAAATGCCTCTAACACTGTAGCCAAGCAAAATGTATTTGTATCATGCTCCATGCATTTCAAAATATCACACAGGAAGTGTCATTATGATCAGTAAGTTAGGTATGTAATGTGAAGACAGATTCTTCATATCACTGTAACTTCTACTTGTAGCTTTCTCGATTTAAAATTCCCGCCACTCTTAAAAATGGCCATATATTCAGTGCCATGTGAAACCTATCTTTTTCTAGCACCACTGGATTCAGCTGGCAGCAGCAGTGTACTGATGTGCCAAAAATGAGTTGTGGGGCTTCACAAGCTTGCTAACACTGTCTCCCTTCCACCCTGCCATCACAAACATAGAAAGAACACTATCCAGCTTGTGATGTGTGACTGCATTCTATGGCACCAGTCAACTTTAATTGAATGTGAGTTGTGGTATCGGTAACAGAAGAATATTTTCTTTCGTAGCTAGTTTCCTAATGGAAAAAAAAAGTTTTCATATGATATGGGCCATTAATGGAAAGTAATAGCATATGGAGAACAACATGGAAACAGAGCATCTGAGTGGCATTTCAGGCCACCTCCAACAGAAAGAGCCATTTGTGCTTGGCTTGATAGTAAGGAAGAACTGAAAAAATGAAGACTAAATGTGCAAATAGAGTACTGAATGGAAAATAGTCAAAAATACACTTCCATCCCAAATTAAAGGAACAAATAACCCAACTTCCCCATTCTGTGTCTAATTCACGATATAATGGTACAAACTGTTACTGAGATGTTCATGCGATTGGGTTCTGCGTCAAAGATGGCATTCCGATCAACTGACAGCTGTGCCCAATGTCAGAGCACATATTAAATGAGGTAGTGTTTTCTGGGTAGCCACACATCCACACATGCTGTGTACGCAGCCACAGACATTGCAGCATGGCACAGAGAAGATGCTTACCAGACTGCAGTGGAGAGCCATAGAAAGAAAGGGAGCAGGACAGTCAAAATTTTATGTGGCCTGATGGCTTAATGTGAATCATTCTGCTGTTTCTTGGATGTGGCGACAGTTCATAGAGACTGCAACTGTATCCCAAACTCTAGGATAGGGCCTACCACATGTGACTTCAGAAGAGAGGACTGTTATTTGGGTACAAGGGCACAAGAGTACCATCTTAATACTGCATGGCAGCTGGCATGTGAGCTCGCAGCATCCACTGGATGTGTTGTATCGAAGGAAACAGTGTGGCAAAGGCTTCGGCAGATTGGGCTTTGTCTGAGACCACCTTTATGCCTACGTCTGACCTGTCTTCACAGAAGGCACATCTAGAGTAGACTCAACATGCCACCTCGATGGTCAAAGAGTGGGTCAATGGTGTTTTCATGGATGAGTCCTAATTTTGCCCAGGAAGTGGTTCTCAATGGATTCACATCTGCAGGGAATGTGGAATATCATTTTGGGATCCAAACATTGTGGAAATAGACCGATATTGAGGAGAATCCGTAATCTTGTGGGCAGGGATTATGTTTATCATGTGAACTCCTCTTCATGAAATTGTACGCATGAATCAGCAAGGTTTAATAGCTGTCAGATACCTTGAAAAGATCTTGGGACCTCATTTGTGGTTATTGTGAGGTGCTGTGGGCCTAGACTTCGTATTGATGGATGATAATGCTTGACCTCATAGAGCACGGGTGGTTGATGTTTTCTTGGAAATGGAAGATACTGTGTGCACGGTGCTTCCTGGTTGCTCTCCTGATTTGAATCCCTTAGAACATGTCTGGGATACACTAGGGAGATGGGTTGCACCACGTCAGTATTCACCAACCACTCTCCAAGACTGAGACCAAGAATTGGTGTTGTTGTCTCTACATGATACTGTTGACATCATTCACAACATGCTCTGTCATTGTCAGGCCAGTGTTGCTGCCAAAGGTGGTCACACAGCATATTCAGCACCTTAACAAGCTGTCGGAATGTGTGTGTGCAACTGTGTTAAGTTGGAAAAAATGAAGAACATCTTTGTATACCATTATGTATGTTGCAGTTGTTTACGTTCTGTATTCTTTAGATTGTTTCTACTTTGCTATCACCTGTTCATACTGTTTTGTGGCAAAATATATGCAGCTTTGTAAAATTTCCATTAGTTGCTTTAATTTTGGACACCAGTGTAGATGATGACGTATTGAAATGGATATAAGAAAATCATCAAAATGGCATAGTAATTAAAACATAAATGATTGAAATAGATGTTCCTAAGCTAATAGTGCAGTGGAACTTAAGACTTAAATGGTGGAGTTGGTAGGTGATACAGGTTTATGAAGCGACATGGACTAGCATCATTGCTTTGTTATTAAACACTGAAAGAAAACTATTGTGGAACCAAGTTAAAAAACGAATATGTATCACATTCCTCTGAGATTGTGCCAAGTAACAGACCTGTTGCCGTGGAAGGTGCTAAACCTGTAACTGTAGAAACAAGTGGACATAGAAAAAAATGCACTACACTATTGCCCTTTCATGTTGTGCTGACGATACTAAACTTAATCCAATGATCATTTTCACGTGCAAAAAAAAAAAAAAAAAAAAAAAAAAAAAAAATGTGCCAGGTATTATTGTTCATACATGAAAAGGGTTGGATGGATGAGGCTGCTATGAAATTATTGATTAACAGAGTGTGAGAGAGTAGGGAATTCGCTTTATTCAAAAACAATTCTTGTCTTGTTTTAGATCAGTTGAATAGTCATTTAAAAAATTTGGTGAACGAGAAATTGAGACAGGGAAATACAGAGCTTGCTGTTACTGCGTAAGGACTTGCTTCACTATTGCAATCTCTTTATGTTTTAGTAAATAAACCATTTAAACTGTATATAAGAGAGGAATGGAACAAATACATGATGAATGTGTTAAATCGCCCTTGGATTGTCACCTGTGGAGAGTGAAATGATAAATCAGGATGACAATAGATTTGTTCAGTTAATATCCTCATTCCAGCCCTCAAACATAGTGCATCAGGAAGAGCTTAGTCTAGGTGTCCAGTTGCCTCTCATGCAAAACAATAGATGTCTGCCATTGTTGACAGTGCAAGTAGCAGGACCAATCATGGTGTCATTCGAAAACTGCATTGCCATGGTTTTGAACTTCTGGGTATTGCGTCCAACAATCCCTGAAATGTTACAGGTGCATTTATTAATGAGAATGGCATCCTTCTGAGTTGGTAGTGTCCTCAGGTTGCCGAAAACACTGCTTTGTGTGAATCCTGTGGTGCAACTGCAATCTGATGATAATTGCTCTTCAAATCAATTGTTGAAAAATATTTGCAATGCTCTAATTGATCCATGGTTTCTGTTATGTTTGGCAAAGGCTGGGCGTACATTGAGGCATTTAGATGTATGTGATCGAAGCAAAATCTATATTTTTTGTGTTGCATCCATTGATTTTTTGGCATGATGATTATTCCTGATGTCCATGGGCTATTATGTTCTCCAATTATTCCATCTTTCAGCTGTTGATTGATAAATACCTCCAAAATTGGCTGCAGGTATGGTTTGTGGTACACTGGTGAGCCGTTTCTTATTGGTATGCAGTGCTGTGTAATAGGCGTAGCTAATAATAAATAATAATGTCATGTGACGAGGGCCTCCCATCGGGTAGACCGTTCGCCTGGTGCAAGTATTTAGATTTGATGCCACGTCGGCGATTTGCATGTCGATGAGGATGAAATTATGATGATTAAGACAATACAACACCCAGTCCCTGAGCGGAGAAAATCTCCGACCCAGTCGGGAATCGAACCCAGGCCATTAGGATTGACAGTCTGTCGTGCTGACCACTCAGCTATCGGGATGCATAGCTGGTAAGGGCCCTTTCAGGAAAAATGAATCCTTCAATTCCAAAAGTAATTTTTTCGCCTGTTCCCTGTTGTTTCCCTGTAGGTGCTTCACTTTTTCTCCTAATGCTGTTTGTGATATCTGATGATTGCCCATGTTTGACACTCCTTGTGTCCCATTCTTATTCCTCCAAGATATCCATGTTAGCGATTAACAACTGCTTTGTTAATACTATGCCCTCTGTGTGGTAAAAATGGTACGCAGAAACTGGTACCCTCTTTTCAGCCTTTTTTTTTGTATGTGTACAATATCTCTGTTAACTAAGCAACCCACCTAGTCTAATACTTCATTCTCTTCTAATGGTTCCACCACTAGCAAGCTAGACTCAACACTGACCCAAAGTGATTTCTCAGTACCCTTAGGTACATAATCATGCGAATCAAGTCTTAGTATGGTTGTTCAAGGTTTAATCACTTCATCTTTTGCAACAGATTCCCCTTCCACATTGCCTAACTGAAACATTTTTCTACCAAGTTCCACCCTGTGTAGCTAGAAGTTGATAATGCATATATATAATACATAGCCCTCACTCATGTGTGGCACTCTCTCTACACATTGTTTAAATCAAGTCACATCCAGGAGGATGTCTTATGTCCACTAATCCTAATGGTGTGACATATTTATTTCCTCTCCACACAATCTGTACTCCAGTGGGTTCCATTGCTTACATTTCACCAGTTCACTATTGGTGACAGGCACATGCTCCCCCGTGTCCAGTAATAACATGCAACTCATTTTTTCCTACTGTTATTTTTAATTGCACAATCAACTTCTGTGTACAGTTTTATAGCATCCACTCTTACTAGGAAGGACCATAGGGTAGACCTTATTCCTCCCGGGTCCTCTGTGACACGTTCTCCTTACATGACCTGTTTGTCCACACAGGAAATGTTCTATTTTAGCGCACAAACACTGTCCATTTGCCCTGCATTCCATTCAACAAATTGATCTCTTTACTCTGTATAGTTAACTGCACTGCTGTGTGCAAATCCATCGGATCCCAATCCGCACACATTTTCACGTTTCTGTATTCAGCCCTCTTTAAAAAGCATTGAAGACCCTCTGCTCAGATTCCTATGAAATGATATCATGACTTCACCATCCTGCCCTAATGCATACGTACATCCATTAATTTTCCTTATTCTACTTGGAAAGTGTTCCAGAGTTTCTGTATTTTTCTTAGTTGTTACCCCTAATTGTTCCCTATAGTGTCTGGCACTATTTTGGTCCATATATTTTTGAATTGACCCTCCTTTAAATTCTTCGAATGTTGTGGCTCCCTTTAGAGCTCCTGTATACTCCGCATAAGATTTTACTACTCTTTTAGTCTCAGTTTTGCAACAGTCAATAATACTTATCAGACCAACCTTGCATCTGAGCCAGATTTCGAAGTTGAAGCCCTGCTCATTCTCTGTTGCCTTATCAGGAAAAGGAGCAATCTTTCGACTGACAACTGTACTCTCTGTTGAACAATCATGATTCTATCAACCTATGTAATTCTGTATCATCTGCTAGTAATTGTGCTACCTTTCCTAGCAATATGCATACTGTTTCTGGTTATGTCACACCTTGTGTCTCTGGTTCTATTGAAGCTTTGCCCTTGACAACACTCACTTTGAGAACTGATATTAACAAGACAAAAGACAAAATACATTAACTTAATTTTTACATGTAATCAGGAGCCGTATTGACTCCTGGCACTGCCTAGCCATATGGCGCAACAATTGCATGTGTAACATGTTACTGGAACTTATTTCATACATTGCACTGTGTGACCTTCAAGGTTACACTGTGCACATCTAACAGGCACTAATGAATGAGGACTTCCATTACCTGTAAGGGTACAATAATCCACTGATTCTCTATTTGCAATAAAATCTGCTTCATAAAATTCACTACTGTCAAATGTCTTCTCCATGGCCAAAATATAAGAATTTTCTTTTTTGTTTTTGTTTTTGATTCACTGCAACATAGGCTGAAAGTTCAAACATTGCTTTAAAAAGGAGACGTCAATGTTCTGACAGTGTTGCATGACCCTCGGGTTGGCACATGTGGAGAGTGAAATGACATGTCGGGGCAACAGTAGATTTGTTCAATTAATTACTTTATTTTGGTCTTCAGCCTGAGTACATAGAGAACAGCTTGGTGGAGGTGTCCAATTGCCTCTCATGTAAAACAATAGATGTCTGACATTGCTGACAGGTCAAGGAATGAGGCAGAGTATGGTGTCACTCAAATGCTGCTGTCAGCAATGTCTCCAGCTGTGATCATGATGACAGCACAGTAGTGCAGTTGATGCCGGCTGTGAACTTCCTCCATGAGCAGCCAGCTCCCTTGTGACTCAGGGCTGGCTGCCCTGTCTTAGTCAAACAGCAGACACTGTACTGCATTCCAGGGTGTCGCTCTGGGTGTCAGAGGTTTGTGGGTGGTGCATGCTCTGATACTGAGACAAGAATGATTTAGTACATGAATGGCTGGGTGTTTATACAATTCAAACTCTGTTCGTTTAGGGCTTAAAGCACGTATTCCAAACACTTCTGTGGTGGCAAGTGTGGAAAGGCTCCCGATCATCTGCTAATATACTGCAGCGTCGACTGTTGCTATACCACACCCAACTGGATCTGCTTCGCAAAGCCAGTCAGTCATGTCTTGCTGTGCAGCATGTAACACTCTCACCCACCTGTGGCTGGCTCTGTTGTAGCTCACTTCTGCTCTGGCATATTTTTTCCAAAAATACAGTTGACATGCTGCAGATGATACCCAACAAGGACTCTCACCAAGGGGAGCTTTGAAAGGACTTACAATCAAACAAGCGTGACCTATTATCAAACAAGTGTGTCAGTCATGGTCTAGAGTGAGAGAAGACATTATTGTCAAATCTTTCAAGAAGTGAAGTAATGCTCTTGCTCGCAGTGAAGGCAATCTTATATATGAAGAGAACAGTGGTGATGGAGAAGAAGTTCCATTTTGATTTTCAGAGGTTTTAAAGGTCAGTTCGGATTTGCAAACTAAGATTTTTTTTTTTAGTCTAACTTTGCAATCTAGTAACAAAAAGGGTAAAAAGTTATTTTTTAGAAATTTGGGTGCATCTTATCATCCGTAGTGTCTTGTAGTCTGTAAAATGCATACTTGGAATATATCAGGCCTGCAATTTATTCTACATGGAAATTTGGGCCATAATTCTAATATTTTGCACTTACAACCAACTGATAGTGCAGCTTTTAAAGATGCATGTGCACAACTTTTCTCGCTTCACTCCATTGGAGTTGCATAATGCCTGAGCAACAGGTACTGTACTGCTGAGTGAGTAAAGGGTTAGTGAAATACTGTTTTGGCTTTGCTTTTATGTTTTGTTCATTGTGTAAAAGTGTGTGGTTTCTAACTTGTAGCTGGTGACAGAGATGTCTTTACTTCAAACATTCTTTTGTTGCAATTCACAAATGCAGTGTAAATGAATGATAGCTCTATTTAATGATCAACTTTGCCGTTGGGTCTGTTTCCTAAGAATTTACAGCTGGCACTGTTAAAGTGAAGTACATTTTGCAGGAGATGGGCTATTCTTAACATGATTGGCATGATCAAAATGCATATCAAAAGTATGTAGGTTCATTTCATAATACTTCTGAAGTTGGTTGGGTTACTCATTTTCATCTTCAGGTGTGTATATGTAGCTCCAGAATATGGATACAGCAATACTGTTAAAATAATTGTTTCTAAAAAGTAAAAACATTCAGATGCAATGGTTTGCAGCATGCCACAATAAGAGGAGTGTAGAACAGTAGAAACATAATAAGTGATTTGAATGGTGGAGAGGTAGCATGCATGTAGGCCCAGTATCACCCCTTTTTGTGTGATCAGACAGGTCAGTGTTACACCACTCTTAGTTCGTGCTGAGCTGTCGCACTTAATAGAAATGTGCAATCAAGTGCCACTATTTCTTGCCAGTTTCACGGAGTGGAATATTGGTGTGTGTGTGTGTGTGTGTGTGTGTGTGTGTGTGTGTTGGTTTTTCCAGATGGGGCAGAATGATTGGTCTCTGGAAGGTGGCCTTGTCATTTGGTGGTGTTGCAGTTCATAAAAGGCACACTGCATCAACAGTGAGGCAGATGTGGAACCAGTGGAGACAGGGCACTGGAGGACACGATGTGACCACAGCATGAGATGACCATCTTGTGTGCTTACTGTGTGTTACAAGAATGGCAGAGTAGGCAGATTAGCAAGGTGACACTTACAGCAAGTGGTTTGAAACGTGCAAATAATGCACAGGAAAGGAAAATGAACTTGGCAGGATGTTAAGAGAAAAAGACTTAAAGATGCTGGATTGGAACATCCACCAATGTAGATGAGTGGAATAATGCTGGATTGGTTCTGTTAAAGGACGTATGTCTATAGAGTAACATGGGTCCTGAACAGCAGCAGATGTGCCCTGTAGTGCACATAGCTCTGACATACATTATGTGCATCTTCTGAAAATATTACAGTAAAAATAAGTAACATCTATAAAACTAACTACACTTCTGTCTTTATCATTGATGAAAAATAGAATACACACTGCTATGTTATTAAAAGAGAATGTGGAATATGATAATCCAGTTGAATATTAGGTAGTATTATTGACAGCTTGATTCAGCATGATGTATGCAATGCAGAAGTGTGTTCAAAAGGAGGATACAAGGACATAAACCTGGAAATTAAGTTAAAACTGTATGAAGAATATCATGCCTCGATGCACAATGAGCAGTCAGTTTACCTGATTAAAAAAAGAAAATACTCCCAAACAGGCCATGAAGGCCCAACAGTACTGACCAACCGCCATGTCATCCTCAGCCCACAGGCTTCACTGGATTTGGATGGGCATGTGGTCAGCACACCGCTTTCCCGGCCATATGTCACTTTCTGAGATTGGACAATTTACTTGATCAACTCCGTGTAAACGGGCATGCCAGCCAGACGAAAGGAAGGTAAGGCAGACTGTAATTTATGGAAACAAGCATATTTCCAAATATGAAATGCAGTCAAAAGAAGTGTATAAAAAAACTTTGCTTCACATATTCTGCATCATCCAGCAATGAATACTCCCTCATCAACATAAACTGAAAAGTGGGGTGACCGCTTCTGAAGATAGTTGAGGAAAATACTTCAGTAGGTCAGATGCCATATCAAATTCCGACAGGGCTATGATTCTGGAACATATTTAGAGTTTCTCAAAGCAGGAATAAGTTCTCAAAAGAGTGTCTGTACCTCAACTCAACCTCTGTAATATGTATCGATTATTTATGATCGCAGCTTCAGATGAAATAGAAATTCACAACATTGAACTTAAAAGTCAGTTGCTTCATGCAAAAGCAGACCAAGCATATAAACTGCTAAAAAAAACAATATGGAAATGGCTAAAAAGGAACAATAATATACACGATACATGTGTTGACCTAAAACAGATTTTACTTTGCCATACGTTGGAGCATTCCATGGTGTTCTACCAGAGACAGCTGCCATCATACAATTTCCTGGTTCATGACTTTGGTACTTTAACCATCACAGTAAATTTGTGGGATGGATCAGGTGCAGGGTGAGGTTCAGCCAAAATAGGGAGCTCTAAAATGACCTACAATAGAATAAATGTGTCAGTGTATAAGGTTGTCTGGTCTAGAGTGAGGGAAAATATCATTGTTCACTCTTCAAAGACTGCTCTCGATGGCAGTGAAGATCATTTTATATACAAAGAGGACAATGATGCTGAGTAAGAATTTTTATAAACTAAAAAGGTTTTTGAGTCTGACTTTACAATCTAACAATAAAAATGGTAAAAATGTATTTTTTTTTTTTTTAAATGCTTGAAAATTAAGGTGCACCTTACAGTCTGTAGCATCCTGCAGTCTGTAAAGTATGGTGGTTGTTTTCTTTGAATGAGGTTTGATTTGATCTGTTGAGCTCACATCACTCATTGTACTTAAGGATTGTTTCTGCTGTTCAGAGGGTATCAGATTTACTATAGTGATCGGCAGAACAAAACAGTAGTTCTACTTGGCCAGTATTGTTTATTATCTCCTCCTTTCTTCTCACCATGGTTAAAATGCACTCCTATTACAGTAGTACACAGAAGTATTTTGTAGGAAGCATAAGTTACAATTACATAAACATAAGTGTGTAATAGAAAAAACTGCATTGGATAATTGGAAAGTATGTAATTGCAATCTACTTAGTACAAGTCTACATTTTGTCGCACAAGGCTTTGATCACAGCTGCATGTCAATTTGACATTGAACCCACAAGCTTTTGTAATGGGTGAAATGGGACAGGGTGTATACGACCTGGGACATCCTGGAGATCTGGGAAAAACCCGGGAATTTTTTCATCCGGGAGAAAACCGGGAAAAACTCGGGATATTTTTAGAATTCCGGGAATTTTTAATTGTTTTAGTTTTTTGTTTTAGCAGTTACGCGCAGGCTCATGCGCATACGCAGTTGAGTCACGTGGTAGTAGATTCTCCCGCTTCTGGCTAGATGAATGTGGCTGTTGGCTGTGCAATCAGTCGCAGGAAGCAGCTAGATGCTACCGGGAAAAGGGTGTGCCAAGTTCATATTCTTGAGGAAAAAAACTTGTTTCACAAAGCGCCTAGCATCCAGCGAACGTTTGTCTAGCGATTATTCATATGATTTTGAAACGCTTCCCTGTTGGTTTTTGAACATTTTTGAACAAATTTTGATTTCTGAATGAATCATAAGTTGACTTGTGAATGCATGCATAGTGTACGTGATGTCTCTGTCAGGGGAATCCTCGTCCCATCTAGAAATAAACTTTCCGCAGACAAAAGGGGACGGGGCTATACGAGCTGAGGGAGTAAAGCCGAACAGATGAATGCCAATCACTGTCTGATTATGTGGTTGATTGGGTTTGCGAATGATCAGCGTTGTTATAATTACTGTTGTTGTTGTGGTCTTCAGTCGTGAGACTGGTTTGATGCAGCTCTCGCGAAATCCATCGATTCAGACTACCAGAATGGAAATAAACGACTGACAGGAATAACAGGTGAGAAAGATAACGCATTATCTTGTTGGTGTATCCAAGAAAATGAAATTTTGACCAAAAAAATTTGGCCAGATCGCTACTCTAGTAAGGACCAGTAGTACAGTCCACGGCTAGCAGCCACGTAAGTTCTATTCTGGAAGTAACGCGGAAAACGTGTTGTTCGAACACGTAATACCACCTAACCGGAAAATAATCGCGGGATAACTAAATCTGTGATTCTGGCAGGGTTAGTGAAGTTAATCGGCGAACAAATTTTGACAGTGGCAGCAATAAATACAGAATTTGTGATGACAAGATTGTTTGTTAGAACGAGGAAGGAGAAGGAACCGGGACATCACACAAATTATGGAAGAATAAGACGATTCCAAATTTATATAAAAATTTCGTAATACTACTTTTCGAACTCATGCTTGAGAAGCTGGTGCGCATGAATGAAATGTGAAACTGTTTCCTAACATAAAGCTTTTTACTTGTCGTAGGCCTAATAGGCATTTGATATTGGTAGTTCGTGGATTATATTCTGTCGTGTTATAAAAATGGCCATTTGTGCCAAAACAGTCTCGTTTATTTGGTGTGTGCTACAAAACCGCTGCAATATTAAAAAAGGCCTATTTTGTTTTATCTAGCAGACAGTGACAAAATAGACCAGGGTGTATACGGCCCGGGAGATCCGGGAAAAACCCGGGAATTTTTTCATCCGGGACAAATTCGGGAAAAATCCGGGAATTTTTTAGAATTCCGGGATTTTTCATTGTTTTAGATTTCAGTTAGCTTTGTAGGTTTGACGTGTAAGATCAGATACGCTGACAAAGAATTTTAGTCTACTACTGCTGAATAATACTGCAGCAATGAAACATAAATCAGAGAATAACACCAAAATAAAAGTTTAGTTGGATAGAAAATGGGTAATTTACACAATGCACAGACCAGTTTGCCGACACCGAAAAGTGTCAAAGGCTTTAGGTCGAAGATTATGCAGTATGTCCGTAACAACTAACGTGCGTTCGATGTGCGTGACGTCACAATTGTTTAAATTTCTAACAGATCACCAGAAAATATTACGAATAGTGGCTTGAGATGCGTTACTTTCAAAGTAAATTTCCATGCAAGATGATTTATGTTACGTGTGAGAATGTGCAGTGAATTTCTTAAATCACAGGGCGTTATAACTCTCATTCAAAACCTAACACTTTGAGGATCAGCCATTTGAAAACTGTCAGGCCCAGAAGATAAGTCATTTATGCCACTATTAAAAATTTTACCGGCACATTTGTATTTGATATGACTTAACATGTAACACACGCTAAAAAAAAGACCTAGCTTCTGGTTGGTTTTCATATTTAATGTTGTTCTTTCATAGATAAAAAATTATGCAATTGATGCCAAAAAGTGTAATTGACCTTCAAAAAAATGTGCATAATGTGTTACTGAGCAATGTCACAAGTATCTTCATGCCAGAACACTTCGACTTTTCTACGCAACTGATAATCATTTTGGCACGATTTTCATTTCCAAATTAGAGCCTGTCAGTAGGCCTAAGGACTTCCTATCATTGTAGGACTAATAACAGTGGATGCCAGTAGACGATGCAATTCTCGTTCTGCTTACGAGTTAACCGGTGTAGAAACGCACTTAGCTGAGTTGAGCGAGCTCGGCGTAACTACGTAACGTAGGCGCCGCGGCCTGTCTTTCTCGTAGGCCTCGTGCTCTGAATAACTGCCGTCATTCGCTAGCGAGGTCACGTGACATGAGCTATGACTGGCTGACAAAAGTGCATCGCTCAACGCAATCTCTATTTTAGAGTTTCGGAAGCTACCGTGCTGTAATTTGTGTAAATACTTTCGCAATACGAAAATAATTGTCTCGCATTCTAACAACTTTCCAAACACATTGTTTTTCCAGGATTTCGTTTCCTAATGTGGTGGGACGTCCTCCGCCGGTATAAGACCTTTACGATTTAAAGGACTGATACGTTTTATAGCTCCGAGGGAAAGTATACTGTTACTTAACCCGGATGTATTTTCTTCCGGTTTATACGCAATTTCATCCGGGAGAAATTGTGTTTTTAACCGGGAAATCCGGGAAAAATCTGGGAATCTTCTTTTCTTCTCCACGTAGACACCCTGTAGACGTAATCAGATCGAGAAACCACACCAGTCTTGGGTATTATTTATATTAACGGCTTTTTCAGTATTAGATAATGACATTTCGGTTTTTCATGCAGCAAAACGTTTGACGAACTTTGATGAGGTAATAGATTCTTTCGCAGAAAGGAAAGCACGCTATGTAAAGCTGTAGCAAGATTAGAGAGAAAAATGCTAGGAGCTAAGGTTTGAAGAAATGTGTAATTTCTTGCTTATCTCTTCTCAGTATTGGTTTTATATATCCTATATTTAATTTTATGTCACAAAAAACAGCAAGTTATTATCTAATAGGCAATAGAGTGTTCAGATTTTCTGAAGAGTTTTTGTTCAAAGGGCTGGCCGTCAAACCGGCCGACTGGGAGCAGGATAGGCACCACACGACATTTCAATTTCCACTCTCTTGAATATAATTTGGACGTGCGGTAGAAAAAGGCTTGACACTACACTTTGGCATATTTAAGACCAAATAATGTCTCTTACATTTCCTCGAATACATATGTTTTATATTCGACTTTTCAGAAAGATATGCGCCAAAAGATGAACATATTTTGAAAATTCGATTTCCTTAGTATTGACCTGGTTCACAAATGTCGTAGATTCGGGGCTGATGCGCAGAGGAGTGTGTTATAGTGGGTAGTCTCCACGTGACCCGTGTTTACATTTAGTGATTTTGCTGTTTCTCCTTCGTTTACTTTCACATTAAATGAAAACAAAACGGATAGCTGTGGCCGGGAGCTATCAGGTGAATTAAAACACATTCACATAATTACGGAAGGCTGAAATATGTTATTAGCGTCAGATTTTATTTCCACCTTTCTGACAGTCAAGCGTTAATCGCCTTGCGGAACAATGAAGTTATATTTTTTGGAACAATGAAGTTATTATTGTCGGTTTGCTGAAGAAATTTGACTTTTGTTAACCTTTTCCGCAGAGGCAGTCAATGTATTTGAAACGAAATGTTTAATTCCACAGTACTGGCTAGTTTCGACTTGCTGTATTTCAAGTGCACGTTTTCATTTTCTAGTACGTATGGCATTATGCCTTAATAAAGAACCAAACATGATATAATACAGTACTGGTGCTCCAAGAAAATTTACATTCCGAAAACCACACAGAAAAGCTTAATATCAGGTCGAGGTCTACTTCAGTGGGAATCTGGACATACGAATGTACCCTTTAAGTATGCACTTTAAATGTGGACATTTTAATATGGTTCACGAAATTCCGATGCTCTTGCAGTATCCTCTGATGTCTTGTTTCTTTTATGACATAATGTACGATCTTTAAATGTTTTACACGTGCGTACATACCGGCTTCCTACATGATAACTACCTAAGCGCGGCGTCGCCTGTTTATCAGCGCTCTCTGTCAACTGCCGAAACGAACCAATTTCTAACAGGTCGTGGGAAAATATTGCAAATAGTGGTTTGAAAAGCGTTACGTTCAAAGTAAATATCCTTTTACGTAAGTTGAACTATGTACAAGAATGTACCATGAATTTATTAAATCACAGAGCGTTTGACTCTCATTTAAAAATCAACTCTTTGATGACCAGCCATTTAGAAGAATTTCGAACCCTGAAGGTCAGACATTTATGTCATTATTAAAAATTTTACTGGCACATCTGCGTGATATATCTTACAAGTGTAATATGCGCAAAAAAGGTCAACAGTATATGTAAAAGCTTAGTCTCTCTTGCAGCTTGAGACCAATACTATATGTGAAAGCTTTGCTTTTCTCGTAGCCACACTATGTATATCAATTTAAACTATTAACTTTCCCTGTTTGTGTGTTCGTGCGACTTAACAGTGATGTTGCTGTTGGCTGACTACATCACGTGTCCTATGCTCTGAATAACAGCTGTCATCGGCTGGCGAGATCACGTGACATGAGCTACGAATGGCTTACACAAAAGCTCATCGAAATCTCGATTTCAATGATTCGGAAAGTAACGTGCGGTGTTTGGTGGAATTCCAATGTATACTTTTGTAATACGAAAATACGCAGCGTACATGTGGCTGCACATCAAAGATATTTCCAAAATGTGTCTTTTTCCCTGAGTTTCGTTTTCTAAAGTACCGGGAAATTGTACGCCCTGAAATTGTACGCCCATGTATAAAACCATAACCATTCAAATTATTGATAAGGGAAAATATACTGTCACCCGGGAGAAAGTGTATTTTTAACAGGGAAATCCGGGAAAAAACCGGGAATTTTTTTTACTTGTCCACGTATACACCCTGTGGGAGTTCTTATCATGGATCCAGTAAGATACTAGCAAATTAATCCTTGTACAAGTTGCATCTGTCCTGAAGATGTCAATTCAGTGCATACCAGAGGTGTTCAGTTGGATTTAGATCCAGGCTGTGGGTTAGGCAATACAAAAGTTTCCTTTTTTGGTCTCAAAAGGATTTTTAAATAGATAGAGGTGCATTTCGAATCATTGACCTGCTGGAATATCCAATTATTTGACATATTCTTTCTCCTACATAGAATCATATTCTTTTCTAAAATGTGACGGCACAGGAAACATACCCACTCCATGACACCCCCACTGTACTTAATGGTTTGTGCCTGATGCTTTTTTGTCCCTTTTGAATTTTTTTGTGTTTATACTGCACACCACCAGTAAAAAAAAAAAAAAAAAAAAAAAAACGTTAAATTTACTTTTGTCACACCTTAAAACCTTAGACCAATATGTGGCATTCCAAGTTTGGTGTTTCCTTGCGAACTCTATCCTATCTTTATTTTTTTAATTTCTGTGTGGGTTTATGCGATGCTTATTTATCATGTAAATCACCAGCTACTAATCGACTTTTTACAGTAGACCTGTCAGCTCAGTCCATGATTTTGCTTCGGATCATCCCTAATTTGTTGCAGTGTTTCTGTGGGAACAGCAGCTTATTGCTTACAAATCATTCTGTCCTTCCTCCTGGCTCTTTTTCAAGGATGACCTGGCCTTGGCTTATTGGTCACTGTTATTTCCTGTTTTTCCATTGACTATGCACACGTTAGTTGTTGTGATGATGCTGTAATGTCCACCAGTGCTAGACTGTTACCTCGCAATCGTTGAAGACACACAAAACAACTTCTCTCACATCAAGCAAGTGTTATTTCTGTTTTGTTATACTTCTAGTTCTCTACACGTAAACCATCACTGAGCATTAGGAGAAAAAGTGAATACCATACCATCAAGGCAAGTTACATACTTTTGAGCTAAAGGTATATATACTTCAATTGTTGTTATTTGACCTTGCTCATTTACTAGATGTATAATAACAGCAGCATGAAGCTCTTGATGGAATGACAAAATATACGATGCTCTAGTGTTACTGCATGCGAGCAGTAGAGCAGTACTGACAGCATAACATAGTGTTACTGCATGCGAGCAGTAGAGCAGTACTGACAGCATAACAGCGCAACTGCAAAATATTTCTGAGCACTGCTATAGCCTGATAAAACACTCTGAATACTGATTTCCTCATATTTACAGAGACTTGTGGACCACCTTGCTGTAATTTGTTTGCAGTACATATACCATCACTAAACTTTAGTGAGATGGTATTACATTGTTTGCAGTACATATACCATCACTAAACTTTAGTGAGATGGTATTACAAATGTGGAGCTACATTTTTTTTACATCCTCCATCATTACAGGCCAGCTAAAGTTTAATGTTTCTTTGTACTACTCCTTCATATGTTCACATTTTTCTTTCCATTCACCTGTTGTCCAGTTTCTACTTTGTCTTTTTGTAACTATTTTGTCATGGAGAATTTATCATTTCAATTATGTTTCTTGCTTATGCCAGTTTCTTCTAGTTCTTTGTACACTTCTGTAAGCCAATGAGTTCTTTTTTTAAGTTTTATTACTGATATACAGTTTTTCTTTTCCAAATTTTGTCTGCAGTTTTTTCCAACATGTTTTTGTATACCATATTGTTTCTGAATTTAAATGTTCGTACTGTTGTTGTATTTCCTAATACCTTCATTTTTTGGGAATTTTCGCTATCTTTTATTGGTTCTGAAATTCGTGTTTGTGATACAGATGTATATTCTGACCAAATGACTGCCTTGCAAGTCAGAGGTTCTGCTGTTTTGGAGAGTGAATTTTTACTATAAACATATTTTGGTAAAACATATGTGAAGTCCATCTTTCATAGTCTTGCTCTTGTGGCTTCTTTTTCTGCACCATTTGGCTATATGACTTCTTATTGGTACTTCAGTTTGTCTTCTCATGATACCCTCATACTTCATTTTTGATTTGGATGTTGCAGTCTTTTTGTTAGCTGTTACTGCTTCTTAAGAGGAAACATGTAGCCATGCTTTTCCTACCATTCTTCTTTATCTATGTTTTTGTGCTTCTACACTGTTAATACAGCTAAATTATCTACAAAGTCAAACAGCTGATTTTGACATCCATTTTCTAACCAGGTAGTATTCAACTTCTGATAATAGATTCTGAAAACTGCTCCATCTGTTCAGTGATCACTTTTTCAAATATGGGCTGAAAGAAGAATGCAGTTAGTCCATGACTGTAGTCTGTTCTTATCTCAAATGAGGCTGAAGTTCTTTCAAGAGAACTTGTATTTCAGGTTGTTTGAGAATTTGGAATAAAAGCAGTTTTGCTTTTTAATCATAAGCCTTTCAAAGTTTTACAGATGTAATCCAGTAGTATTTTGCTCTTTAGTCCTTTCTTATCAATTTGTCCATCACAGGACCTACCTTTTGCAAGCCGTCCCTAATATCTCCTGTAATTTTGAGATTCTGCTGTTGTTTTTCCCATGCTCTTTTCTCCTCTGAGAATATAGTTATCGCTTATTCTAGGCCAGGAATCTTAATTTTATTATTCAGTGGTAACAGTAAATTTCAACAGGTATCTATGTCTGACTCTAAAATTGGTATCTTTTTGGAATTTGCTTTGTTTTTGGCACATGAGCTATCTCATATTCTCAAACCATATTATTGTTGATCTTGTGTCTTTTTACCTGTGTGTGTGTGTGTGTGTGTGTGTGTGTGTGTGTGTGTGTGCTTTCTAAATGTCGTTTTCTTACCAATTTTCATTTTTTCTAACATCCGCAGTCGGACAGAAATTTATAAATGAAAAAATTTTGTCCCTGGACTGTTATGGAATGTGTTCATTAAAAATTGTTAATTTGGCAGTTACACCATTCTCAAGTGATAGCTCACTGTGATGTCTGAATGCTTTATAATTTCTTTTGAGACAAAACTTTCCTTGTGTTAGCCACATTTACAAATCCCGTATTCATTATAAGATGTGATTCTTCATATTCTGTATGCCTACACAATGGCAGTACTTCATATACTAATTTCTAACAAAGTCATGTCACACTGCCCCCCCCCCCCTTCTCTCCCCTGCAGGTCCGGGGGTTAGAATAGGCCTGAGGTATTCCTGCCTATTGCACTAGGTGACTAAAAGGAGTTTCACACGTTTCATCCTTTATGTGATGGTCCCCTGTAGGGTTTGACCTCCATTCTTCAAAATTTTCCCGAAGAGCGAGCCAATTGTGGAAGGGCGCCTTACAAGGTGCATCGTGTCCATCGTGCATTGAGATCCTCAGCCCACTTTCTCGTCGTCGCATTGCTGTCCTGCCCATTCTCCATCTCTTGGGTGAGGACACCTTCCAGAGTGCGTTTCCCACCATGCTTTATGCAGTGTTGATTTCTGCATCGACGATGACCATGGACTTCTTTGCACCTGATATCCAGCATGGCAGCCAGTCTGTTGTTGTGGGGCCGCCATGTACCCTATTGGTTTTAGCCCCCTGACCACACAGGCATAACTCTGCTGATACCTGCGCCGTTAACTCCCCATGTATGCCAAGAAGTAGATGCCCATTCCCTTAGGTATCGGGACTCCCAACAATGGCCATCCTGCCAGGTGGCCTTTGCTGCTGCTGCTGCTGGGTGGCACCCATGGGGAGGTTCCCTGGTTGGTGTGGGTGGCATCAGGGAAGATGACACGTGATGAAGCATAGTCCATCATCTCTTGCTGGTGGTGAAACACCAGCAGTCTCTAACCGTTCACGAGCTCAATTCAACGCACAGAAGTATGACCCCAAATTGTTCCTTTCCCTGGCCACACCATGGGAGGAACAATAGGCTAAGGATGGCAGTGGATCTTATTCATCCCGGTACCTTGTATGTTCGAGAGCTGATGGGGAATCTTTCATGACGATGAAGCCTCAGTTTTTTGCTGAGCATTTAGAGGACAAGTTTGGGGAGGAGGAGGGCTTGTCCAAAATGAGATATGGTTCAGTGTTGATCAAAACAGCGTCCTCTGCCCAGTCATGGGAATTACTCACTTGTGACAATCTGGGGGATGTTTCTGTAACTATCACTCCCCATAAGAACTTAAATATGGTCCAGTAAATCATATTTCACACAGACCTTCTTTTGCAGTCTGACGATGAGTTGTGCACCAATTTAGAGCGGCAAGGTGTAAATTTTGTCCGGTGTGTCCACCATGGTCCGAAGGATAATCAGGTTGCCATCAGTGCCTTCATCTTGGCCTTTGAGCATGATACATGGCCTGAGAAGGTGAAGGTGATGGTCTACTGGTGTGATGTAAAGCTCTATATCCCTCCCCTGATGTGGTGCTTTAAGTGCTGGAAGCTCAGCCATATGTCTTCCCACTGTACTTCTAGTGTCACATGCCGAGATTGTGAATGCCCATCACATCCCAATACTCCATGTGCCCCGCCTCCCATCTGTTTCAACTGCGGAGAGCACCATTTGCCTTTATCACCTGACTGCAGGATTCTCCAGAAAGAAAGGAAAATCATGGAGTAAAAGACCCTGGACCGGCCGACCTACACTGAGGCTAAGAGAAAATTTGAATACCTGCATCCTATGCGTGTGGCACTGCTGCTACAACAGTTCTGGCGCCATCAGCTCTGCCAACCCAGGTCACCTCTTAGAGCCAGAAGACTACACGTGCCCCTTTGATGATGGGGAGCATTTCCCTCCCTGCTGCTCCTGCACCACCTACTTTGCGAGCAACCCCCCCTCCCCAACCATCAGGTACGTCCATGCGCACTTCTAAGCTGGAGAAGCATAAGTTATCATTGGCTTCTCTCGCTAGGAAGGGATCCTTCGGTTCACTCTCATTCCAGGTGTCTTCTAGTGGGAAAGACGACACCCATCAATGGCTGAAGAGCCCAAAAGCAGCTGATCGTAGGGCTTCACACTCATCCTCAGTCCCAGAGACTGAGCCAGTGAAGTCCTCCCAGCGAGGGAAACCCAAGGAGCAGCGAGAGAAATCCAAAAAGAAAACCCCTAAGACCAAGGAAATTGTGGCGGCGCCCACACCACCGCTACCTTCAAGCTCTGAGGCTGAGGATAGGGTAGAGATTTTGGCATCCGCTGAGGATCTAGATCTTACCAGACCCTCAGACACAATGGATATAGCCTGCTCAAGCAATAAATCGCTGGTAGCAGGTGACTCTGAGGCGTAAACTGGCTCAGTGAATGTTTCTTTGCCTTCCCAGTCTCACGATGTCATCCTCCAGTGGAATTGCGGCGGTTTTTTCCATTGCCTGGCTGATCTATGGCAACTGTTAAGCTTTACACCTGCTATCTGCATTGCCCTCCAGGAAACCTGGTTACCAGCAATGTGGACCCCTGCCCTCCATGGCTATAAAGGATATTACAGGAATCGTAGTGACTAGAATCGAATGTCAGGTGGAGTTTGCATTTATGTCCTAAACTCTGTCTGTAGTGAATATGGGCCCCTTCAAACCCCTCTTGAAGCTGTAGCTGTCAGACTAAGGGCGATGCAGGAAATAACTGTCTGCAATGTATATCATCCTCCAGATGGTGCAGTACCCCTGAATGTATTAGCTGCATTGATTGATCAACTCCCTAAACCTTTCTTACTTCTGGGAGGTTTTAATGCCCATAACCCCTTGTGGGGTGGTACAATGCTTACTGGCTGAGGCAAAGGTGTCGAAACTTTACTGTCACAATTCGACCTCTCCCTCTTAAATACTGGGACTGCCACACATTTCAGTGTGGCTCATGGTAGTTTCTCTGCCATTGATTTATTAATTTGCAGCCCAGGACTTCTCCCGTCTATCCATTGGAGAGCACATGACAGCCTGCATGATAGTGACCACTTCCTCATTTTCCTGTCACTATCCAAGTGTCAGGCACACAGACGCCTGCCCAGATGGGCTTTGAACAAGGTGGACTGGGGAACTTTCACCTCTGCTGTCACAGCTGAATCTCCCCCACATGGTAACATTGATGTGAAGTTGAGCACGTGACTACCACAATTGTTTCTGTGGCAGAAAACGCGATCCCTCGCTCTTTATGGCGCCCGAGGCGTAAGGCAGTCCCTTAGTCGTTGCCAGAAGTCACTGAAGCAATTAAGGAGCATCGGCGAGCTCTACAGCAGCATAAGTGGCACCTTTCCCTGGAGCACCACATAGCCTTTAAATGGCTCCGTGCTCGTGTTCGCTACCTCATCAAACAAAAGAAGGAGTGTTGGGAGAGATATGTCTCCACCATTGGGTACCACATGTCACATTCCCAAGTCTAGGCAAAGATCAAACGTCTTTTCGGGTACCAGGCACCAACAGCTGTCCCTGGTGTTACCGTAAATGGCGAGTTATGTACCGACGCAAATGCGATAGCTGAGCACCTTGGTGGGCACCTTGCTCGAAACTCTGCGTTGGAGAATTACCCCCAGGCTTTCGCACACTCAAACGGCGGCTGGAAGGGTACATCCTCTCATTCACTACACACTGCAGTGAATTCTATAACGCTCCACTTACAGAGTGGGAGCTCCTCAGTGCCCTTGCACATTGCCCCGACACAGCTCCTGGACCTGATCGCATCCACAGCCAGATGATTAAACATCTCTCATCTGCCTACAAGTGACATCTTCTCGTTATCTTCAACTGGCTCTGGTGCTATGGTGTCTTTCCATCACAGTAGCGGGAGGGCACCGTCATTCTGGTGCTCAAACCCAGTAAAAACCCGCTTGATGTGGATAGCTATCGGCCCATCAGCCTCACCAACATTCTTTGTAAGCTGCTGGAATGTCTAGTATGTCGGCGGATGGGTTGTGTTGCGGAGTCGTGTGGCTTGCTGGCTCCATGTCAGGGCGGCTTCTGCCAGGGTCGTTCTACCACTGATAATCTTCTGTCCCTAGAGTCTGCCATCTGAACAGCCTTTTCCAGATCGCAACACCTAATTGCCTTCTTTTTTGACTTACGTAAAGCATACAACACAACTTCGCGACATCATATCCTTGCCACATTGTACGAGTGTGGTCTCTGGGGACCACTCCCGATTTTTATTCAAAACTTCCTGTTGCTCCTTACTTTTCATGTCCAAGTGACTGCCATAGTTCCATCCATATCCAGGAGAATGGAGTCCCACGCCCTGTATTGAGTGTCTCTCTCTTTCTGGTATCAATTAATGGTCTATCAACAGCTGTCAGACCCTCTGTCTAACTTACTCTGTATGCAGATGATTTCTGCATTTCGTACTGCTGCCCCAGCACTGTTGTTGCTGAGCGGCGCCTCCAGGGAGCCATCCAAAAGGCGCAGTCATGGGGTCTAGCCCACAGCTTCCTGTTTTCAGCTGCAAAGTCTTGTCATGCACTTCTGTTAGTATTGTACTGTTCATCCAGAACAATCTACTCTGTAGTGGAGACGTTCCTGTTCCCAGGGCTGGTTTTCGACACTCGATTGACTTGGCTGCCTTCTCTTCGTCAGCTTAAGCAGAAGTGCTGGCAGGACCTCAATGCCCTCCGTTGCCTGAGAAACATCAGTTGGGGAGGAGATCGCTGTATGCTACTGCAGCTCTATAGAGCCCTTATCCAATCCTGAGTTGATTATGGGAGTGTGGTTTATGGTTCTGCAGCGCCTTCAGCATAGCATTTACTCGACTCTGTGCACCACTGTGGGGTTCGATTAGTGACAGAAGCTTTTAGGAGGAGCCCAGTGACCAGTGTACTGGTGGAGGCTGGTGTCCTTCCACCACAGATCAGATGTGCGCAACTGCTCGCCAGTTACACGGCACACATCCATAGTTCCCCTGAGCATCCGAATTACCATCTCCTTTTTCTGCCCTCTGTTGTCCATCTCCGGCATCGGCGGCCCAGATGGGGGCTAACAATTGTGGTTTGCATGCGGTCCCTTCTCTCCGAACTGAAGTCCTTCCCTTTACCACCTCTACTTCCGGTCCGTTCACATATGCCTCCATGGTGCACAACTCGGCCACAGCTTCTTCTGGATCTTTCTCATGGCTCTAAGGACTCCATTAACCCCACGGCTCTCCGCTGTCACTTCCTCTCGATTCTTGACGTGTTTGGGGCTCTGAAGCGGTTTACACTGACAGCTCAATGGCTGATGGCCATGCAGGCTTCACATATGTTCATGGAGGACGTAATGAGCAGCACTCCTTGCCAGTCGGCTGCAATGTTTTCACTGCAGAGCTGATGGCCATATCCCGTGCTCTTGAGTAAATCTGCTCATGCGTGAGCAGCCTACAAGCTATCGACCAGTGCTACCCTCACCACCCTCTGGTAGCGTCCATTCAGGAGTCCATCTGTGCCCTGGTACAGTCCCACCATTCTGTGATGTTTGTGTGAACCCCAGGACGTGTTGGAATCCCCGGCAACTAATTTGCTGACAGGCTGGCCAAACAAGTGACGCGGAAACTGCTTCTGGAGATAGGCATCTCAGAAGCTAACCAGCGTTCTGTCGTACACCGCAGGGTTTCCCCCCTGTGGGTCCGGGGGTTAGAATAGGCCTGAGGTATTCCTGCCTGTCTTAAGAGGCGACTAAAAGGAGTCCCTCCCCCTCAAGGGGGTAGTTAGCGCCTGTGTTGGAGACGGACGGTTCCACGACCTATAATTGCGGTCATTTTGGTTTTTCACTTCTGGTTTCTTCCTTCCTTTGGTTGGTTCCTTTCTTTGTTCTTCTCCATCTCACTGTCTTACTTACTCTTTCCCTTGCCTTCTTCTCCTTGCCTTCTTCTCCTTGCCTTCTTCTCCTTGCCTTCTTCTCCTTGCCTTCTTCTCCTTGCCTTCTTCTCCTTGCCTTCTTCTCCATGCCTTCTCTGGCCCTTGCCTTGGTGTTTGAGACAGTCTGTCCTTTCTCTCCCTCTCTCCCTTCTTTTTCCTCTTCTTCCTTCCGCCCTGTGAGTGCCTGAAGGCCGACCCACGCATTTGCACGTGTAGCTGGTGACGGGGTAACGCGTAAGTCCCCGCCCTGGGTAGACAAGTAAGGCACACACGTACCCCCTGGTAAAGGCCAGGCCCAGGGAGGGTTGATTGCCTGAGCTGACACCTTCCGACCATGCCGATTTGTCCCTCCGTCCGTTTCTCGAGAGGTGTGACCTGAGGTGTAAACATTCACCTAAGGCGGGAGTGCCCTCTGAGAGGGTCCCCACAAGGAAGGAGCGCGCCATCGGAGACGCTGGCAATCATGGGGGATTCCTCCGCAATGGATTTCTCCCCTTCTTCTCTCTCGACTTCTGCCCAAAAACGGAAATTTGACCAGCCACGAGTGACAAAAGTACTACCACCTGCCCCACAGTTCCTCGTAGTTTCTCGATCTGAGGACGGAAAGGATTTTTCCTCTGTCAACCCTTTCGTTATCCAGAAGGGCGTAGATGCCATAGCCGGATCTGTCAAGTCTTGTACCAGGTTGTGTAATGGTACCTTGTTACTAGAAACTGAGAGCGCCTTTCAGGCACAAAAACTGCTTCAGGCCACACTCCTGTACACGTTCCCTGTCCGGGTGGAGGCTCACCGCACTTTGAATTCGTCTCGTGGTGTGGTATATACTAGATCACTCGACGGATTGACTGACCAGGAGATTCAGTCTTTCCTCGCTGAGCAGGGTGTGACAGCTGTCCATAGGGTCATGAAGGAGGTCAACAATGACCTTGTACCGACCCGGACCCTTTTCTTGACCTTTGATAGTTTTCAGCTGCCATCGCACATCAAAGCAGGCTACGAGGTTATTTCTGTTCACCTCTATGTCCCGACACCTACGCAATGCTACCAGTGTCAGCGTTTTAATCACACTCGCCAGTCTTGTTCCAATGCGGCTAAATGTGTCACTTGTGGCAGGGATGCCCATGAGGGTGACTGTCCACCTCCGTCTCCTCGTTGTGTGAACTGTCAGGGTGACCATGCAGCGTCCTCCCACGACTGTCCCATCTACAAGGGAGAATGCTGTATACAGGAAATTCGGGTCAAAGAGAAAGTGTCCACCTCGGCTGCTCGCAAGCTATTTGCTAGTAGGAAGCCCACGCTGCTCCCATCGGGGAAATACAGTACTGTCCTCGCCTCTCCTCGGACTACCAGGGAGGTGGGGACGCAGACATGTGATCTGACCTTCAGCACTACGGTCGTCCGTTCGGCCAGTTCTAAGATGACCCGGTCGACATCTCCTCTTCCTCCCATCACCCCTCAGACACAAGCACCTTCATCAGCCTCTGCCAAGACGAAGACCCAGAAGTCAGATGCACGGGCCTTCAAGAAGGAACCTTCCCGTGCCGACTTCCTACGTACCTTGAACTCCCAGTCATCGACCAGTACTTCCACTAAACGACCTTCCAAGAAGGCTCATAGGAAGCACAGTTCTCCTCTCTCTGCCCCGGTGCACTTCTTCTCTTGTGCCACCCAGCGGTTGCTGCCCCAGGCCGTCATCAGTTTTGCTTGGCCGCACTGCTGGTAGCCGAACATCTGGCCGTTCACCGGCAGAGGAAGCTCCCCCTCCCGGCCATCTTAACAAGATGGCCGATGAACCTATAGAACCAGTGGATGATGACTGTCCGCCTACTGATAGCGGCGGCAGTGCTCGCTCGAAGCCAGGCCCTCAGCGGCCTTCGAGGTGGCCCCTTCTTGCATCTTCTTTTTCTTTTTCTTTTTCTTCTCACGATGGCACTTATTCACTGGAATATTCGCAGCATTCACTCCAACCGAGAGGACTTGAAGTTGCTGCTCCGCTTGCACCGTCCGCTCGTCGTAGCCCTCCAGGAAACGAAACTACGCCCATGCGATCAAATTGCCTTGGCACACTACACCTCTGTGCGTTTTGACCTACCCCCTGTGGCAGGTATTCCGGCTCATGGAGGGGTTATGTTGCTGGTCCTGGATGATATTTACTATGATCCCATCACATTGCACACCGGCCTGCAGGCAGTTGCCGTCCAAATTACTCTCCCCACTTTTACATTTTCCATTTGTACCATTTACACTCCATCGTTGTCTGCCATTACCAGGGCAGACATGATACAAATTATTGCTCAGCTACCTGCACCATTTTTGTTAACTGGAGACTTCAATGCCCACCATCCCCTTTGGGGCTCTCCAGCATCCTGCCCGAGGGGCTCCCTGTTAGCAGACATTTTCAACCAGCTCAATCTTGTCTGCCTCAATACTGGCGCCCCTACTTTTCTTTCGGACACACCTCACACCTATTCCCATTTAGACCTCTCTATATGTACTACCCAACTTACACGCAGGTTTGAGTGGTATGCACTTTCTGATACATATTCGAGCGACCACTTCCCATGTGTTATCCATCTCGTGCATCATACCCCCTCTCCGTGCTCAACTAGTTGGAACATCTCCAAAGCAGACTGGGGGCTCTTCTCTTCCAGGGCGACCTTTCAGGATCAAACCTTCACAAGCTGCGATAGTCAGGTCGCACACCTCAGAAGTCCTTCTCACTGCTGCTGAATATTCCATCCCTCACACTACTTCTTCCCCATGTCGCATACCGGTCCCCTGGTGGACCTCAGCCTGTAGAGACGCTTTACGTGCTCGTCGACGTGCTTTACGCACCTTTAAATGCCACCCTACAATGGCGAATTGTATCAATTATAAACGATTACGTGCGCAGTGTCGTCGTATTATTAAAGAAAGCAAGAAAGCCAGCTGGGCTGCTTTCACAAGCACCTTCAACAGTTTTACTCCTTCTTCTGTTGTCTGGGGTAGCCTGCGCCAGCTATCTGGCACTAAGGTCCACTCACCAGTTTCTGGCTTGATGGTCGCGAATGACGTCCTTGTGGCCCCTGAGGCTGTCTCCAATGCCTTCGGCCCCTTTTTCGCAGAGGTTTCGAGCTCCCTTCCCCGAAAACAGGCAGAGGAGGCTAGGCCACCTAACTTCCGCTCCTCGAATCGTGAAAACTATAATGCCCCATTCCCCATGCGGGAACTCGAAAATGCACTTGCCCGGTCATGGTCCTCCACTCCAGGGCCTGATTCTATACATATTCAGATGCTGAAGAACCTTTCTCCTGCGGGTAAAGGTTTCCTTCTTCGTACTTATAATCGCATCTGGATTGAGGGACATGTTCCCGCATGCTGGCGCGAGTCTATTGTTGTACCGATTCCAAAGTCGGGGAAGGACAAGCACTTGCCTTCCAGTTATCGACCCATCTCGCTTACCAGCTGTGTCTGTAAGGTGGTGGAGTGAATGGTTAACTCTCGTTTGGTTTGGCTGCTCGAATCTCAACGCCTACTTACCAACGTACAATGTGGATTTCGTAGGCGCCACTCTGCTGTTGACCATCTGATTACCTTGTCGACCTTCATTACGAATAACTTCTTGCGGAAGCGCCAGGCTGCGGCTGTGTTCTTCGATTTGGAGAAGGCTTACGACACCTGTTGGAGGCGGGCATTCTCCGCACCATGCATACATGGGGCCTTCGCAGTCGCCTCCCTCTTTTTATTCGTTCCTTTTTAATGGATCGACAGTTCAGGGTACGTGTGGGTTCTGTCCTGTCAGACACCTTTCGCCAGGAGAATGGGGTGCCACAGGGCTCAGTTTTGAGTGTCACTCTCTTCACCATAGCGATCAATCCAGTAATGGATTGCCTCCCAGCTGATGTATCAGGCTCCCTTTTCGTGGACGATTTTACCATCTATTGCAGCGCGCAGCGTACATGTTTCCTGGAGCGCTGTCTTCAGCATTGTCTTGACCATCTTTACTCCTGGAGTGTCGCCAAGGAGTTTACCCCCGGTTCAATATAGCACTCCCGTTTTGTCGAACTTTGTTCGAAGTTCATTAATATGACCTTCATTTAGACAGATGGCTCTAAGACCAATGATGGGGTCGGGTGTTCTTTTATTGTCAGGGCACAAAGTTTCAAATACCGGCTCCATGGCCATTGTTCGGTCTTCACAGCTGAGCTCTTTGCCCTCTACCAGGCTGTTCTTTACATCTGCCGCCACCGACATTCTGCGTATGTCATCTGCTCCGATTCCCTGAGCGCCATTCAGAGCCTCAGTGATCTGTATGCGGTTCACCCTGCACCGGATCCAACGCTCTCTTCAGCAGCTGGTGGACGACGGTTCTCCAGTTAGCTTTATGTGGGTTCCTGGCCATGTCGGTATCCCTGGGAACGAAGCTGCAGATGCCGCGGCAAAGGCTGCGGTCCTCCAACCTCGGACAGCTTCTTGTTGTGTCCCTTCATCAGATTGTAGCAGGGTCATTTGTCGGGGCATTTTATCGCTGTGGCATGCCGATTGGGCTGCACTTACGGCCAACAAGCTTCGGGTCTTGAAACCTCTTCCCGCAGCTTGGACGTCCTCCTCACGCCCTTCTCGGTGGGAGGAGGTCGTTTTGGCCCTGTTACGAATTGGACACTGCCGGTTCAGCCATCGCCATCTGCTGACGGCTGCGCCGGCGCTGGCGCCGTTCTGCCCATGTGGTCAATTGCTGACGGTCCGCCACATTTTAACGTCCTGTCTGGATTTTAATACACTGCGTCTTGATCTTGCCCTGCCATGTACTCTAGATGCCATTTTAGCGGATGACCCAGGAGCAGCTGCTCGCGTTCTTAGTTTTATCAACTTTACAGTCCTGTCTAAGGACATTTGATTATGCTGTTTTTTTAATCCTATGCCTGTCAATCTGTTTATTGTGTTTTCCCTTTTAGCTGCTGTTTTAAACTTGTGCCTCGCGGTGCATTCCTAACGTAGTCTGGGTGCTAATGACCATTGTAGTTGTGCGCCCTAGAACCACAAAAAAAAAAAAGAACCGCAGGGTTTTCCGGCTTTGGGAGTCGGAATGGCGTAATAGCACACACAACATACTGCGTGTCATTAAGGAGACTATGAATGTGTGGAAATCTTCCATGCAGGCCTCTCGCGGGGAATAAGTTGTCCTATGCCAGCTCTGCACTGGCCATACGTGGCTAACGCATGATTACCTATTCCATCACGAGGACCCTCTTCAGTGTCACTGTGGCTCCCAAATGACAGTCGTCCACCTCTTGCTAGACTGCCCCCTTTTACCTGCTCTGCAGCAGACTTTTAACTTTCCCAGCACCCTGCCTTCAGTGTTTGGCGACAATGCCTCCACAGCAACTGGCCTTTTACATTTTATCTGTGAGAGTAGGTTTTATACTTCTATGAAGGTTTTAGCACATGTCCTTTGTCCCTTTGTGTCCTCCACCCTAGTCTTTGTAGGGTGGAGATTTTAATGTGTTGCAGAGTGGCTAGCTTTCCCTATTTATTCTTGGGGTTGGCCAGCCTCTGTAATCTGCTTTCGTGTTTTACTCTCTTCTGTTTCTAGCATCTCTATTCTTTTCTTGTCATCTTTTGTTCCTTTTAGTATTCATCGCCTTCCCTTTGTTCTTGTGGCTTCTCCTTTCTTTCTGTTTTGTGTTATATGTTTCGCCCGTTTTATTCTCACACTTGTGGCATTGTTTAATTAGAAACAAGGGACCGATGACCTCGTATTTTGGTCCCTTCTCTCGCATTTAAACCAACCAGCCAATCATATTGCAGATTTTAACTTCCATTCCCCAGGCACTAGGTGTGACATTTAATAACTTTGACTTTCTTCATAATAAGCTGTCACTTGATAATGGCGTACAGTCAAAATTCCAGTTGTGAATAAATATGGTTAACAGCAGTTTAGGCAGAAAATGTTCTAATCTCTAGTCTGCATCAGTTTGAGGATAAAAATATAATAAAATTTTTCTGTTTTCCTCTGGCACTTCATTAGATGCATCTCAACATCATTCTTGGCACTGTTTTACTTTGTCTCCATATTTCTTATTGTACTGATTTATTGGTGCATGTGCATTAATTATTGTGTACCTCTCATTTATGCATTGAATTATTGCAGGTAGAGTCTTTCTGAACATAATGAAAACTTTGGTACCAATTGCAGTATAGATTTGCCATTTATTAATGCAGATCCTTTTTCTGGAGTATTTTTGTGAATTTCTACTCTGTGTTCTCTGTGAAGAATCTACAGTTCTCAGAATGTGGTATTTCTTCATCTGTGAATCTGCTCTTTTGTAATAACTTTGTTGTCAGTTTACAATGTCTGACAATATTTTGAGTTAGCCAATGTTTATTAATGTTTGTATATTTAATCTTCCAAGCCTATGCTTAATTTTAGGTGTGAATTTTATGGTTGGGCTTAGAGGACACTCCTCACCTCTGCTAATTGGTATGGGCTCCCCAGAGCACAAAGGCCCAAATGTGTCTCAGTGAGAGAAAATTTTACACAAAGCATAAGTACATAACAGATGAAAGATGTTTTGGTCACTTTTTTTTAAAGTGTCTAGTAGGAAGTGTGGTTACAATTGAATCAATGGCTTACAGCATTTTATGGACCAATTAGATGTTGGTGGGTGTTAATAGAATTTTATTTACTATTTCATCAGTTGTAAATCACTGACCATTTCTTGAAATATTTCAGGTGGCAACCTCAACAAGATATGCATGCGATAGTGCAAGGTGAGTTATCATAATTCACTGCAGAACTTTTTAAGAAATATTTATATTTATTTACTAAATGATAAAGTACTTTTTCAGATATAAAGTGCACTTAGTTAATTATTCAGTATTACCAATAAGAAACAACATTACAAGGCACTACAATCAGTAATAAATAGAGCGAACTTCTAATATCCATACAGGAAAATAAAAGTTCACGTGGAATGTCGGCATCTGCATTGTGCTTAATGCAGAATGTCACATGAAAATAATTGAAATTCAACAGATCCATTTTGATGGGCACAAGCTAATGTCATACTGCTGTAGAACAAGTAAGGAGAAAGGATCAGAGGCTATATATCCAAACATTGGAACCAAATCCCACCCTTCTAGATTATTGAATATAGTGTTGAATAGCTCTTTCAGTGCTGTGCCACAGTGGTGCTTAGGAATCACACAAGCTTGTAGTAGTGACAGTTTACGGGCTACCATCAAGAAGCAGCTTAAGTAGTTGGTGCCAATTTCAGTAAAGTTGTGAAGACTTAACTGTGACACAGAAACATAACATTGTCTCTACAATCAGTGGGGATTCGCCGTAGTCCTAACTGAGGGCATCTGGGAACCATGATGTACACTTTCGAAAATCTGCCATTGAAAAATCCTCTTAGAGGACTTATTGCAAGATCCATTGCCTATTTATTTTGAGATTCAGTGATGTTCAGCATTTCAGTAGCAAAACGAAAGGCCAGTGTTTCACTTGATCATACTTATCGAATTTACAGTAATTATCAAGTGCAGAGTGCAGGAAGGCAAGTATGTTTTCACACACACACACACACACACACACACACACACACACACTCTCTCTCTCTCTCTCTCTCTCTCTCTCTCTCTCTCTCTCTCTCTCTCCTCATCGTGCTCTGCTACCACAGGGCCCCAGCCTCTGCAGCATGTCTTCCCTTTCTGTGTACATGTCTATCCTCCTGGTATTCTTTCTCCCTTTTCTTGAGGAACGTGTTTTGCATAGTTTCAGGAATGCTTTCTGAAGTTTTGATATCCTGGCATTGGAACAGTTCATCATCTATTTATTCTTTCTTTCTGTGTTCTCCATCTCAACTTCCTCTGCTTTGGCATTTGAGGTGTCTTTCTCTCTTCTTCCTCCCTGTGTGTTCCTGAAGGCTGGCCCATGCATTAGACACAAAACAGGTGACTAGGTAACACACAGTTCTGAGCCCCAGGTCAACAGATAGGGTACACACGCATCGTCCAGTACAGGCCTGGCCCAGAGAGGGATGACTGCCTGAGCTGTTACCTTCTCAAATGCCAATTGCACCCTCTGTTACAGAAGTTTGGAAGGTGTGACTTTAGGTGTGAACAGTCATTTACGGTGGGTGAATCCCCCTCTGAGGGTGCCCTGAGTTGGAAGGAGCGTGCCATTGGAGATGTTGGCAATCATGAGGGATTTTTTTGCAATGACTCAAACACCATCTTAGCGTGTGTCTACGAAACATAAACAGAATTAGGCTAAAGATTTTAAGACCCTCCCACTTGCATCTCTGTTCCTCGTAGATTGCTTGTGGAGGTGTGCTGTTCACATTTTTAACCATCATCCTACAATGATACACTGTATTCGTGTGAACAGTCATGTGTGCAGTGTTGTCATATTATTTGGGATACCAAAAAAAGCAGGGTGGATGTAATTTATTAGTTCTTTTAAGAGTTTCGCTCCTTCTTCCATTTTGTGGGGCAGTTCTCATCGGTTCTGTGGTGCCAAGCTCATTTCCTCAATTTCTGGTATGGTCATAATGTCACTGTGGATCCTATTGCTATCTCCAACATCTTGGGCCAATATTTTGCAGACATTTTAAGCTCCACCCACTATCACCTTGCCTTCCTCCCTTGGAAACAAGTGGAGGCGGCGTGGACGATATCCTCAGAATTATGAATGTTACAATGTCGCTATTACCATGAGGGAGCTAGAGCATGTTCTCACTTCATCCAAATCATCTGCCCCAGAGCCAAACGATGTTCACATTCAGATGTTGTAGCGTTCTCTTGTGGGTAAGCACCTTCTCCTTTGTAAGTACAATCATATTTGCGCAGGTGGCATGTTTCATAGATGCTGGCATGAAGCCACTGTTATACTCGTACCTAAGCCCAGTAAGGACAAATACTTTCCTTCTAGTTACTGCCCCATTTCTCTTACCAGTTGTGTTTGCAAAGTGATTGAATGTGTGATTCATAGGTGGCTGGTTTGGTGCCTTGTGTCTCACAAACTTCTAAGGACTGCACAATGTGGATTTCGAGCACACTGTTCTGCATTTGACTGTCTTGGCACTTTGTCAACCATATCGTGAATGGTTTCCTGTGAAAATACAAGACAGTGGCAATGTTATTTGATTTGGAGAAAGCGTGATACACCTGCTTGGGGTCTGGTATCCCCTGTATTCTATACATCTGGGTCTACAAGGCCATCTACCCCATTTATTAGGAATGTTTTGAAAGACAAAGTTTTCTCAAGGTATAAGTGGGTTCAGCCTTGTGAGACACCTTTATCTAGGAAAATGGGGTGCCTGAAGGCTCTGTACTGATTGTAGTCCTCTTTGCTATCACTGTTTGTCCTATTAGGGAGTGTCTCGCACCAAGCATTTCTGTCTCCCTTTTTGTCAATGATTGTAAAATCTGTTGTAGTTCTCCATAAACTTGTCTCCTTGAGTGGTGTCTCCAACACCATCTCTATTGTCTTTACTTGTGGAGCATGGACAGTGGCTTTCACTTTTCCACTGACTAACTCTTTTGTATAAATTTTTGGAATGCAATGAGTTTGTTGCATTATCTTTACACGTTGTGCCTATTGCTATTCTGTTCATTAAAAAAAATGAAGTTTTGGGGGGCTCATGCTTGATAGGAACCCTCCTTGGTCCTTTAATGTGTCTTACCTGCCTGTACATTGTGCCCAGTTTCTCAGTGCCCTATGTGTCCTGAGCAGTACTTCCTGGGGAGCAGATCAGACTACCACCCTCTGTTTGTTGTGAACCCTTGCCCATTCAAGACTTGACTGTGGGGGTTTCGTTTATTCCTCTGCATCTCTGTTGATTATATGCTGTCTTAACACAATCCACCAGCATGGAATATTGGCCTGATGTCCCCCTCTGTGGATAAGGATACCGTTTCTCCATCATGCCCGTCCACTTGTCCTATTCTCTCTTTTTCGATGACTCCCTTGCCTGGCAGTATGGGACATGCCCTTTTTCTCTGTTACCTTCTGGACTTCATATTTGGCTGCTGCTTCTGCAGCTTAATTTCATGGTACCTGCTATGTTGCTGATGGGTGTCAACCCTTCACCACCTTGGGTTTATGTGGCAGCCCATGTTTGTCTGGGATTTCATTTCCTTCAATTTTATAAGCAGGACCCACTGTAGGAAATAAATTATCAAGGTACAAAATTTGTCGCAGGATTACTCTACACAAATTATACTGACTGGCAGTATGTCCACTGATCGATTACTCAAAAAATTTATCATTATTATGCACCCTCACTTGTTCCTTCAAGAATCTTAGTAGCCATGCTATTGAATATTTATGACTCGTCCACAGTGCCTTGTGTTTTTTTTATCTCAGATTTAAACATAGTAACGTTCGTATGTACCTGAGATCCTTCTTCAAATTGTTTTAAGTATACATATCAGTCGTCAATGTCACAAGAGCAAAAGGTATTGCCACAACTTCCCCATTCTGTAGATGGAATTTATTTTTCATTCAGTGATGTTAGCTGTGCTTTTGTGTGTTTCAAAAACACTCAACAATGTACCTCACTATCCCCTGCTCATCTGTTGGAGGAAAGTAGTTTGGTTTTAATTTGGACCAATAGAACATTAGGAGTAGAGTGAATGTCATTACATTGCAACTTCAAATGATGCAGAGACTTACCTACTGCTTGTTTTTATGCAATGTTTGGGAAAAATATTAGGCAGAGATATCATCAGGGTTATGAGTTGAAGTCCTTGTAGTGTCAAAGATCGTACAACACCTGGTTCCTATTAGTGAAGTGACAACACAGTTCTTCAGGTGGTGTCAAATCACTGAGAACTAGCTCTATACCCCTGACAACATCTAAATTGACAGTGCCATGTTTCTTGGATTTCCACATTCTCAAGCAATGTATCCTACATAAGCACACTGTAAAATCTCGTGATTTTAAGTTTTCTGACGAGTTTAAGCAGATTTATGTTTGTAATCCCTCTCTCCTGTGCCATTGCTGTGGCCTAATTTTAATTTACCACTCAAGCCCTTTCCTGTATTTCAGATATAGGCTTTTTCTTATAGCGAAGGCGTCCACGATCATATTGTACCTTTCAGCAGCTTGTAATTGCTTTTCACTTTGAGCATTCTGTACTGCTTGAAATATAATAGCAGCTCCCCTAGCTAATGAAACCAGTGGCTAACAGCCCAGTAAATGAAGGTATTAGGAACAGAATTATTCCACCAGATGTTGTTATTGGAGTACCCTGGGTGCTTGAACACATCGTTTCCTTTCTTCTTTCTGCCCCAACACACCTTTTGCCACTGTCACCACCGATTTGATGCAATTTTTTAAACATCCCATTGGTTTTTCTTTTTCTTTAGTGTGTGACGAGCTGCACTCATTATTGCTTGAAGGTTAGTCCAGTACCCTATTTAAGTTTGGGCATACATTGTCATATCTACTACAAATACAGCAATAGGTTGTCCTACATGAATGTCCTTTCTTTGACATGCCTGTGCAGCCTTATTAATGAATATTTGGTGTGCAGTATTGTGATATTTATTTGTAGTGGAGGCAATGTTGTGCTCTTTGCATACATTGTCCAATACATTAAAGACTTTATCTCCATAACCTATGTGCTATTTCAATTTTGTTCCAGATCCACAGAAATTGTATCCAGAGATACAAATTTCTGATGGCAGACTCTCAGAATACCACATCCAAGTTTGTTGATGTTCCCTAGCACTCTTACACTACTGCATGGTTTGAGATTTGCTTTTCATATTACACAGCAAATTGTGAGTGTTCACCCAACTGTTGAGCTATGATGAAAAACAGCAATTTCCCCAATGCCCTATTCCCTCAATGACTCGTGACCTGCTGTATGAGGAACATATTAGGTTCAGAGCTTTTCTGTAATTCCTTTGTGTTCCTCTGTGACATCAATAGGTTTGTTCTTAACTGTATGGTGAGTAATATGATTATAATTGTCAATGATTTGTCATAGTACGTTCAGTCGTTTGTACATATGTTGAAGATAAAATTGTTCAGCTTTTGATTGTCTAGTTAAACCATTTGAAAATACTAGTTTTCAAATGGGAGAATGTTGAATAGTGATTTATCCCACATCAATCCATTTCCACTTTGAAACGCCTATTATAATATTCACTTCCATGATCAGCCTCAAGGTTGTCAGGCAATCAATTCATTCCAGCCCGCAACAAATGTTTAAAAACCTCTGAAACTTCCTTCCCTGTCTTTACCTTCAAATGTAAGGCTCAAGCGAATGTGGAATGTGTATCTGACCATTAGACTGTACTCGAAACCATTATTTGATTGTATTTATTTTTTTACACATCGAGTTCCGTAGGACCAAATTGAGGAACAAATCTGAGGTCATGGAACGTGTCAGTGCATGAAATTACAGCATAAAAGGAATAACAGGTAAAAATAAAACTTTACGAACCCGAAAAAAGGCAGTCCGTAAGTTTAAGTAAATGCAGTCAACAATACAACAAGAATCAGCTTAATTTTTCAAGGAACTGCTCAATAGAATAGAAGGAGTGACCGATGAGCAAACTCTTCAGTTTTGATTTGAAAGTGCGTGGATTACTGCCAAGATATTTTAATCTGAGCGTTAGCTTATTGAAAATACGTGCAGCAGTATACTGCACACCTTTCTGCACGGGAGTTAAGGAAGTCTGATCGAAATGCAGTTTTATTTCTGCGGAGTATTAACTGAGTGAAAGCTGCTTATTTTTGGGAGTAAGTTAATATTGTTAACAAGAAAGACAGTAAGGACTGTATATATTGAGAGGCCAATGTTAAAATACCCAGACTTGTGAAGAGGGGTCGACAAGAGGTTTGTGAACTGGCACCACTTACTGCCTGAACTGCCTGTTTCTGAGCCAAAAATGTCCTATTAGAATGGGAAGAGTTATCCCAAAATATAATACCATGAGTGTTTAATGTCTAAGAGATCAGTCTGGCATTCCGTATATTATCACACCTGCACAGAAAAATTCTGCATGAAAAGTAAAGCTCATGAACACCTCTTTCCATAATTATTCAATGATGCACCTTTTTTGAAGCTCAGATATGATTGATACTATTTTGTTCATGTCACATGCACTGGCTGAAGCTGTATGCAGTTGTAATCAATCTGTGATTTCATTCAGTTGTCATAGTATATGTACTCTAGAGGTAGATTGTTCAGTCTTTCACTCTGAGACTTTCTCATCATGTTGTCGTCTTACGTTCATTGGCCATTTGTGGTATATTATCATAGGTTTTTATATTTTCAGTGTATATTTTTGACATTCGACATTTTTTAGAACATTAACTGTAACAGCCAAGGCATTCTTTCAGATTTCTTGTTCCCATTTCTTACTGGATTCTCGGTTAATCATATTGAGTGCTTACCTAACAAATATGGTTTTGTTGTGATGACCCCATATGCTCTGTCTTAACTCAGCATTACTGTAAGTCAGTAATAGCCTTTCCTCATCCTCATCCTCATCCTCCTCCTCGTCCTCCTCCTCCTCCTCCTCCATTTCTGCTCTTATTCATAGTGCATGACAGCTCTTTCAGCCTGTCAGTTACTGGCTTAAATTTTACCAAGAGTTGCTGGTCGCAATGCAGTTGCCCTATCTTTAACAAAAGTAACTTCTGTCAAATAGCCTTCCACACCTCAATAACATTATGTTCTTTCTACAACATGATGCTGTATACTAAGCCATTTCTGAGACAGTTTACAACTTACGTATACTTTGAGACCAACGGTGGTGATGGGCGTGAAGTGCCTTAGCCATCACACTGATGTTCAACACATACATTCGTTTTGCGTTACCTACTTTAATTTCTCATTGACACATAGTTCACATTGCTATATTCGAGCATTCGACACATCAACATTCATAGCACCTCCCTTGACAAGAATTTCAGTTCCATTAATTTAGTGTTGACTGTCTCCATTTTTCTGTGAAATCCACATGCTTTGCATCCTCTGAATGAATATGTAACACATGGAAAATTTTACATAGTGTGCAATATACTGATACAGTGAAGTTTTGGTACATTGCGTTTTTGGAGAATCTTGTTGAAGTTTCATTTCTATTGACCCTCATTCAGTTTGCTAGTTCTATCTTTAACCAGTAAGCCATACTGTTAGTTGCTTCAGCAATCCTCACATCTAACAAATTCATTGAGTAACATGTCAGTTTGTACATGTGCTTGGTAAATATGCTTTAAATTCAGATTGTCCTGTTCGAAAGCGATAATAAGATTTCTGTTATCCTAGGCCATCTGCTGTATAACTACACCTCACTGAAATAAAATATATTGACTTGCATATGGTGAGCAAAGCAGAAATAGTTTCAGATATTCTGATTTTCCACTGAGGTGGCAAATATGAATATGCTGTTTGGCTTTACTTTTTCAAATGGTTGAATATCACTGGTTTTGCTGGTTGTCTGGTATGTTACTCCCTTAATTCCACGTGAAATCTCTTGCAGTAGCTGATATTTTGACTGACAAAATTTTCAAAAGAATATACACATGTACAAAGTGGACTCTCCCAGGATGTCAACAGTTTAAAAACTAGATTATTTTCCCTCAGCATGAAGCCATAATAACCAAAGCACCTGTAATATCAGGAAGTAATCACTCATTCATCTTGTTCTTCTACTTTCCACCATCATTACAGGAGCAGCCACTTACAATAAGACCATTGTGGTGAGGCTGTTTCATTGTCGTTCTTCTGCTTTCCACCATCATTGCAGGAGCAGCCACTTACAATAAGAGACTGTTTCATTGTCTTGGTTAAGGTGGTAACTGCTCATTTACATTGAAATGGAGGGAGTTGTATTAACTGTTACTTATAGCTGGCTAGATAAACAAACTTAAATAAGACCGTAATTTAGTGCCCACATCTGGTAATGTTGAATCATACACTTCCACTTTCATCAGTGCACAGAATGAATCATGGAGTTGAGCTACAGTGGTTTGCAGTGGGTGGAGAGTTCGGTGAGCTATCGAGAGTAGATTAATGCGCAGTGATTTGTGTTTAAAGAGCCGATTGTAGTAGTTATGTCCTCCAGTCAAGTGGTAGCAGCAATAGCACATCAGAGTACTATGCACCAACACGTTTTTATAAGAAGCAACATATTTTAAATTTTGTCAGTGTTCTTCACCTTCAACTCCTATATTTGATGTCTGTCTTTGTATTTCCCATGCCAACACTGGTATGGACAGAATTAGTAATTGCTGTGTTCAGATGTGAACAAAGTCAGTGATTCTTCACTCACAGCTGTAGGCAGTGTTGTCCAACAATTGGTCCACTGCTGCGGTCACCTTGGGTATTGCTCACACTGAGATTGCCCTCGCTTGTGGTGGAGTGGGAAGTTATTCCAGTGTTTGAGTGACAGTGACAATTTTCTGAGGGGCCAATTGGAGAACCTGCCCATTCATCTGAGGAACAGATTTTGGATGCTGTCTATGGCTGATGAAGTCCAAGAGCCAGATCAAGTCGCTTGCCATGTTCCAGAGGAAGCCTCTCAGCATGCAAGACTGGACTTTCACAGAGACTAGAGCTACTGGTAACTGGGAGCTCCAGTGTAATGTGTGTAATGGCACCCCTTAGAGATATGACTGCATTGGAGGGTAAATGATCCAATGTGCATTCTGGGAGGAGTCTTTACACATGAGGACTGGGTGCTTCCAGATGCCATGAAGAGCATGGTGTAGCCAGCTGCAGGTGGTGGCTCATGTTGGTGCTAACCATATTGCCATATTGGATCAGAAGAGATTCTCTCTGGTTTCAGGTGAGTAGCTAAAATAGTAAGACTCCCATTCTTTGTTGTGGACATACAGCATCATGGGCAGAACTGACAGTGGTACTTCAGTATAGAGTGGAGTGATGGTCTGAATCAGAGTCCCAGGCAGTTTTGTGGCTGTGTGCATTGCAGATTCCTCAGCTGGCACCAAAGAGTGGTGGGTTTATGGGTTAAGTTAAATAGTTCAGTAGTTCAGGTGAAATTTTTTTAAAAGACCTAACTATGTTCACAGAGGGTAGATGAAATACAGTTGGTGGTGTAGTGTTCATTGCTGTTAGTAGTTTACCTTGTAGTGAAATTTAAGTAGATGGTTCCTGTGACTTAGTATGGGTAGAGGTTATACGTGACAATGGGAATATATTAATAATCATTTCCTTTTACCGATGCTGTGATTTGGACGATATGGTTGCTGAACAGTTCAAAGAAAACTTGAGTGTTGTTTCAAATAGGTGTGCCACTCGTATAATTATAGTTGGTGGGGACTTCAATCTACCCTCTATATATTAGCGAAAATACATTTTGAATGTCACCGAGCGAGGTGGCGCAGTGGTTAGACACTGGACTCGCATTCAGGAGGACAATGGTTCAATCCCGCGTCCGGCCATCCTGATTTAGGTTTTCTGTGATTTCCCTAAATCGCTCCAGGCAAATGCCGGGATGGTTCCTTTGAAAGGGCACAGCTGACTTCCTTCCCCATCCTTCCCTAATCCGATGAGACTGATGACCACGCTGTCTGGTCTCCTTCCCCAAAACAACCCAACCCAACATTTTTAATGTCAGTGGGGGGCATAGAATGTTGTCCGAAACTATACTGAATGCTGTCTCAGAAAATTATTTTGAAGAATGAGATCACAAGCTCACTCGAAGTGTAAATGGTTGTGAAAGCATACTTGACATCTTGATAGCCTTGACCAAACAGGGAGCATAACAAAAGATCCCACAAGGTAGTTGATCCACGAAGAGTCCGCAAGACTGAATATTGTAACATCCAAACTCACCAAAATAAATTAAATACATTTGCACTTAAAAAGCAGATAAAAATTCGCTTGACATCTTGCTAAGAGTGTCTCCACTCCTTCATGTATGTCTTTCTAAATGTAGGTCAGATGTAGTTTGAAGTCAAAGAAATAATATTAAGGGTAACTGAGAGATATGTGTCAAATAAATTAAATTAAATTGATCCTCCATGTGATACAAAACTGGTCAGAAGATTGTTGCAGAAGCAATGAAAAACACATGACAAATTTAAAAGAATGCAAAATCCACAAAATTGGTGAAGTTTTACAGAAGCTCAAAATTTAGCACAAACTTCAATGAGAGATGCTTTCAATAGATTCCAGAATGACTCTCTGTCTCGAAATCTGGTAGAAAACCCAAAGAAATTCTGGTTGTGTATAAAGTATGCCATTGACAAGATGCATAAATACCTTCACTGCACAATAAAAATGGTAATGCTACTGATGACAGTGCTACTAAAGCTGAGTTACTGAAGACTGTTTCCCTAAATTCCTTCACAAAAAATGCAAAGCAAGTATTCCAGAATTATAATCAAGACTAACTGCCTGCATGAGTAACTTGGAAGTGTATATCCGAAATGTAGAGATGCACACTTAAGAAAGGCAGTGTCTCTGGTCCAGACTGTACACCATTCAGTTACCTCTCAGAATATGCTGATGCAATAGCTCCATACTTAGAAGTCATATACAACTCTTCCACTGTTGAATGATCCATACCCAAAGACCGGAAAGTTGCACAAATCACATCAGCACCCAAGATAAGAAATGGGAGTAATCCATTACACTACACATTGCAGTAGGATTTTGGAAAATATAATATGCTTGAACATTATGAATTACTTTGAAGACATGATTCATTGACCCACAACAAGCTTTTTATTCTCAAAAAGTAATGAGTAATATGGACAGATGATGTTACATTGATCCCATATTTTTGGATTTGCGAAGGCTTTTGACTCCACTCCTCACAAGTGACATTCACTTAAATTGTGTGCCCATGGAGTATCATCGCAGTTGTGTGAACTGGTTCGTTATTTTGTACCAGAAAGGTCACAGTTCATAATAGCAGACAGAAAGTTATTGAGCAAAATAGAAGTAATATCTGACGTTTCCCAGGGAAGTGTTAGAGGTTCTCTGTTGTTCCTGATCTATAAAATCGATTTAGAAGACAATCTGAGCAGCTCTCTTCGATTGTTTGAAGATTATGCTGCTATTTAGATGGCCGGGGTGGCCGAACGGTTCTACGTGCTACAGTCTGGAACTGCGCGACCGCTATGGTCCCAGGTTCGAATCCTGCCTCGGGCATGGATGTGTGTGATGTCCTTAGGTTAATTAGGTTTAAGTAGTTCTAAGTTCTAGGGGACTGATGACCTCAGAAGTTAAGTCCCATAGTGCTCAGAGCCAGTTGAACCAGTATGCTTTTATTTACCGTATTGCGAAGTCATCAGGTGGTCAAAGCGAAATGTGAAGTGATAGACGAGATATCTGTATGGTCTGAAAAATAGCAATTGACTGTAAATAGTCAAAAGTGTGAAGTCATCCACATGAGTACTAAAAGAAATGCGATAAATTTTGTTTACCTGAAGGTGTTTACCTAAAAGCTGTAAACTCAACTAAATACATAGTGGTTACACTTACGAATAAATTAAACTGTAATGTTCATATAGACAATGCCATGGAGAAAGCAAACCAAAGAGTGATTTATTGGCAGAACACACCGGTAACGTAACAGGCTTAGTAAAGAGACTCGTTGCACTACATTTCTGTGCCCTCTGGAATATTGCAGTGTGGTATGGAACATCAAAGAAGTTCAAAGAAAGGCAGCACATTTTTTATTATTGCAAAATAAGGGAGAGAGTTCTATGGATACGATACATGAATTGGGTTGGTGTTAATTAAAACAAAGGCGTTGTTCACTATGGCAAGACTTTCTTATGAAATTTCAATCATGAATTTTATTGTCAGTATGAAAATATTTTTTGGCACCCATCTATATAGGGAGATACTATCATCATAATTAAATACTAGAAATTAGAGCTTGCATTGAAAGATGTTTTCCTCACATGCAGTTAGAGTGGAATGGTCGAGAAGTAGATTAAAGATGGTGGTTTGATGACCCACTGCCAGGCCCTTAACTATGAATTGCTGCATAATCATGTAGATGAAAGTCATTATCATCATCTTACATATGTCTATGCATGTTGGCTTAGGATATTTAGGTGGTGTAGCTGATAATCATCTCAGAGCCTGAGGTGGCATGCCAGTTGCTCTTTAGATGATTGCCAACAATATCCTCATACATTTGCTGGAATACCACAGCAACAACAGCAAGTTGCTTCAATATCTTAATCAGCACTTCCATTATATCGTGCTGTGGAAAAAAAGTAAATTGATTCTGTATAGAAATCGAATGCTTAGCGGTGTGATATAAGAATGGCAGATATTTCTTTTGTGTTTCTAATACTTACAATTCATCTCATCATCAGTCTTTGTTAATATGCAAATGCTTTGAAAGTGCTGTTCATGGATTTAAAAAACTACTGCTGATCTAATTGTAATAAAACATAATGTAAGTTACAGGTAGATCAGTTCTTAAATGTTTCTGGTATGGACAGGCACTCCACCATATGCAACACTTCATACATGTTAATTGTTGTAATGTGAAGTGACATCATGGGTGCAGACACATGAGGTGCACAGGGCAGAGGGTGCTTCATGAAAGTTGCAGGAGCACTGGCCAAGGGAGTGGAGGTGCTCATGGCTGGATGCTGATGCGCATTCTTATGAGTACAGAGCAGAGGGGTGCACTGTATGGGAAGTGCTCGTAGCAAAATTATCAGAAGCGAAGGGAGGAGGCAGGAGGGTCCTCCCATCCCTCCCCTTCTCCCTCCCATATCCCCTTGCCCTCCTGTGTCCCTCCCACCTGAGCCCTCTTCCTCTCCTTTCTCCCTGCCCTCTGCCCTGCCACTTCCCCCTTCCCTGGCCACCTGCCTGCCCCATCCAACTGTCTGTTCCTTTCTGTAGACTGACCACACTGCTGGTGCACATGGCCTATGGCAGAGTTAAATGTGTCAGCCCACAGCAGGAGTCTTGCATACAGTTTGGTGTCATTTCTAATGTTGATTATGTGCAGAGAACATAATGCTGTTTCAAGTCTTGTAAACATTTGTATAGTGGAGAACTTTTCAGTTCACCAAACCCTATACCAGAATGAGATGCAACCAGTATGGTTTATTAAAGCCACAATGCACCATAGAAGATGCTTTATAAGGCAGGAATGCCCATAACCATTGGGGGCATACCTCAAACAATCGGAAAGTCACATAAAAGATCTAGATATCGCTTTTTATTGTCCGGTAGTGATAATTGAAATGGATGTTATAAATCTGTTATGTATGTAGTTGACCTTTCTTCATGTGGAATTTGGATTCTGCATTCTCAGCAACGGCCTTGCTGCAGCTCTTTCTGTCAGATGACCAAAGTTAATGCTGTTGGGCTTGGCTAGCAAGTGGATACATGACTATCTGGGTCTGCCAAGTGGTGTTGGAAAGTGGGGTGCACTCAGCTCATTTGAGGCTAATTGAGCAGCAACTTCATACAGAAGTATCAGCTCTGGGCACGAAAATTGACTACAGCTGAGAGAGTGATGTGGCAACCAAATGCTCCATCACATACCCATCCAGTGATGCGTATTGGCTGAGGATGGCATGGTGGTTGTTCAGTTCCATTGGGCCTTTTGAGGCCTCTTCAGATGGAGTATTCGCAGAAGTCAAATCCTATCAGCCTTGGAATCGACCCATGTTTCAGAAACTGTCAGAATAGACCTTAATGTCCTTTTTTTTTTTTTTTTTTTTTAGAAGCAGACTGTTTGTACTAGGCAGCAGCGAAAATGGTTGGTGGCTGGAGAGGAAAGTGTAAATGGCACCACTTCCACCTTTTCTGCACACTTCCCCCAATATTGTGCTCACTGCACACCTCACTTCCCATGTGTTACAAGCTTTTGGCCACTATGTGTTGAGCCAGCTGCAGTGAACTATACCATCAGACAATGCTGTCTTGCACATAAAGCTCTAAGCATTGCATGGCACTCATTTGAAAAGTGTAATACCCAAAACTGGCAGATAGTACGTTACAAGGAGGATATTAGAATCAGAAGCAGGTAATGATTTACTTCAGACTATTATTGTCCAAAAACCTTGCATGAAGAAAATGATAGGAAATACTGTAGTGAAACAGCAACCTTTTCATAACATATTCTTGTGTGTTTTAGAAGGTTTAATACAGCTAAATACATTACTGCTCCTGTGTTTAATTCTAAAGCTATTTCAGTTTGGGTTATGACCATTAAAACATATGAGTCTTAATCTCGGTACAAAGCAGGGAATGTGGATCCTATGCTTGCCACAAGTTACACCAATAAACATATCAGCAAAGGCAGTGTATGCATGGTGGCTGTCGTGCCTCATATTGATAAATTTATGTGAGAAAAGAGGAAAGGGGAAATAACAGGAAAAGAGCGTTTACATCTTTGGGAATGAGGAAAACTGGAAACATTTTATGCAATTTAGCTCTCTTTAATCATCCTGTTCTGAAACCTATCTGTGGAGTTGTTTGAAGCAATGGCAATGCTTTCTACAAACTTTTCTCAGAGACCTCCTTCAGAATGTCCTTTTTTCTTCTCTTTTTTTTTTTTTCTTTTGCAGATTTTCAGTGTGGCATAAATATTTAATCCAGTCTTCCACCATGATATAAGTTTCTTTCCCAAGTAAATTCTGCACATCATTCATTCTGTATATAAAGCTCCTGGAAATGTTATTTACATTTATTAGTGCATACACATTTTGTGTTGAGTTGTGTTGGCAGTGGTTAGGGGCAATCTCACAACCTTGTGGTCCATTTCTGCTGCTAAACTGTCAAGTTCATGTTGATTGCAAAGATGGAAAAGGCACCTGACATCATCCACTATCTCCACTTTGGTATAGCAGCATTGAATTGAGTTACTTTTCTCTTACAGGTAGTGTGGAATTTCCGCCTTCCTTGTTTGTGAACTAGAAAATTTCTTCTTAATTCTTGAATTATAACTGGCATTATGCATGACAGACAGCGCTCATTGAATACACACAATAAAGATAAAAAAAGCTTCAGTTACATCAATGTTGAATTCAGGATAATCATTGGATTTGTGGGATGTAAATAAAAGGCTTTTGGCAAAGATCGTCCTGCATGACATGGTGAGTGACTTTCCTTTGCTAATCAGTACTTTCAACCCATCATTGCCTTTCAAACCCTGTCACATTTGGTTTATTGCATGATTCTGAGTGAGCCACATCTCTTCTATATAAATTGTAGGGCAACGATTATTTCCTTTCCTGATGCTGTAAATTTTTCTCAGAAAAGTAGATGTAGTTCTGCGGTAATGGATCCTCCATTGGAGTGCATCTTTCATCATTGCATTTGCTGTACATATATCCCAAATGTTTCAGAATTCTTTCTTTCGATTGATTGTCCCCTGTGAAAGCTATCTTATAATTTGAAACATCTAGTACATTTTATAATATAGAATACCCACGATGGTCATAAAATTACAAAAGAGTACAATGAAGAACATCTTTCTGGTAATCTTCCAAATCAGTGACAGTTCTTCTACTAATGTCTTTCCTTTGAGACTGAAAGTCCATTTCTGGGACACAGGTTTCGATTGACTGCACTTCTGCAGATAGTCTCAGTACAGTTATTGGTCAAACACCAGATCCCTATGCTGCTGAAGTTTGCAGTGCTGCTGAGTTTTCGTCTCTTTTGGTGTTGTCTTTAAGGTCATGAAGAAATTCTTTTACCTTGTATGTAACACTCTTTGTTGGCTCTGTGTATTTTGGAACAGAGTCATCTTAAGTTGGAAATAAAAATTACAATGCTAACCAATGGACATCAGTTCTCTCTTAGCAAACATATGCTTCCATCCAGCATGCACAAATGAATGTTAAAGAGTGAGTATCAAAAAAGGTGCAAAGCTTGGCAACAGCAGCATTAATGAAGCACAGCGTTACCACATGACATGCTGTGGCAAAAGTAGGAGTTAAGAGCCATGGACCAAGCCAGAATAGGCCAAAGGCTTCTCGTTGACATTCAAAAAATTGAGAGAAGACGAAGGTTGTGTAAACTGGTATAACCCTCTCAACTACCAATTGGTGCTCCCTGATGTGGAGAATCACAAATTTTCTGCAAGGATCCAGTCTTGTTTCTGTCACAAGTCACAGGTCTCAAGTTTTTGAAAGCCCAGTGCATGTCTTATCCAAATGATACAGGATGTGGGATCATTGTGCAAGGGTTTAACAAAGAAGGATCATGTTGTGATAATGGGTAGGACAGGAAATAGTATTGATATAGATCATGTGTACAATATTGAGTATGGCCTGCTGAAAATAGTATCTGCAATGAACCGTACACATGTGGACTTGGTTCCTGCTTTCATGTTGTTAAGTTTGCATCAATTGAGCAGCTTTGTAAGGAATGTCAATATCAAGTAAACCAGCTGCTTCAGGGAGCTACTTTGTCAGGCATGAATTTGGTTCCTGTTACTACTGATAGATGTGTACTATAGATATTCTCATAAAAGTACAATGAAAAATAACGTCAGTCTATTGCATCATACTGTCAGGGAAGCTGCTTGTGCGTTTAGAAGATTTAGAAACTGAGGGTGAAAAATGTACACCTGTGCAAACATCAGAAATGTGGAAAAGGTAAATGTAGGTGGATATAATCGTTCAGCACATGCAAGTCGACACATTGTGGAAAGAGGAGTTGCCATATACAAGGTCTGTTCAAAAAAATTCCAGAACATTCGTAATTTCTCGCCAATAGTGTCTTGGAGCAGAATGATGTAGCTTCACCTGCTTGAAAAATGAAGTACTGACAAAAGTCAATTTGATTTTCGGAAATGCATTTCAACAGAAAATCCTATATATGCTTTCACAGCTCAAATATTAAATGCTCTGCAGAACTGAACATCGCCAATTATGATTGTTTGTAACCTCTCATAGGTTTTTGACTATGTTAATCATGAAATTCTTATAGATACACTTAAGTATTGTGGTAATAATAAGACATGCACTTGGGACCTTTGCTTTTCACGGGTAAGTGCTCTACCATCTGAGCTACCCACGCACAACTCACGACCCATCCACACAGCTTTAATCCGCCAGGTAATTTCATATCAGTGCATACTGTTTCAGAATGAAAATTTCATTCTGGAAACATCTCCCAGGCTGTGGGAAAGCCATGTATGTGCAATATCCTTTCTTCCAGGAGAGCTAGTTCTGAATTTTTGCAGGAGAGCTTCTGTGTAGTTTGGAAGGTATTTGGCGGAATTAAAGCTGTGAGAACAGGTCGTGAGTCGTGCTTGGGTAGCTCAGATGGAGGTCTTGCCCATGAAAGTCAAAGGTCCTGAGTTTGAGTCTTGTTTTGGCACACAGTTTTAATCTGCCAGTGTCAATAGTACAGGTAGTGTGCAAAAGTCCTATGTGTTCAGTTTTGTGCCCCATATTTTTATTCATATATATTAATGATTTGGCACTCTACATTCATATTGATGCAAAGCTAGCTCTTTTTCTTTTCTGACATTACAGGTACAGTAATCACGCCCAAGAAACAAGAATTAACTGAGGAAATTGTGAATTATATCTTTCAGGAACTTATTAAGTGGTTCTCTGCAAATGACCTGTCAATAAATGGCATAATACCATTGATAAATATAGATTTTGAACAGAAGTCTATTGCTAAGGCAGAATATTCAAAATTTCTGGGTGTGTGCATTGACGAGAGATTGAATTGGATGAAACACACAGATGAGCTGATGAAACATTTTGAGTTCAGCAACATATGCTGTTATGGGTATTGCAAACTGTGGTGGGAAACATATCAATAAATTAACCTACTTCGCCTATTTCCATTCACTGCTCTCATATGGCATCAAGTTTTGTGGTATTTCATCACTAAGGCGGGTAGGACATCAAACGGGTCAACTTGGAGCAGAAGAGGCACCACAGGACATTTTAATATCCACTGGCTATACTTTTACAAATAAATTCATAAAACTTTGTCAGCATGACCAGGAAGGATTCAGGATTCACATTCATAGCAGTGGAAGTCAAAAAACATAACAAAATAAATTTTTTTATATGTGAAATTTCATCATTTTTTTCACTTAGTATTGACTGCATTTGTTGATATAGGTACTCTTTCCTTCATAAGTAAGAGAGATTCTTTGTTGAATTTTGCACAGCATGTGTATGAAACTCTAGAATTTTCCAAATCTATTAAAAACAGTGGTAAAAATTAAGATAATTATCACTAAAACTAAAGTTTTTTCAAAAAATGAAGTTTAAAATGTAACAGCTCATTTATTTTTTCATAAATAAATTCTAGAGTTTCATACCTTGCAACAATGGTTTGTATGCTGTACAAAATTCATTGAAGAATCTCTGTTACTTATGAAGAAAAGTGTACCTATAGCAACAAATGCAGCCTATAGTAAGTGAAAAAAAATGATGAAATTTCACATGTAAAAAAAAATATTTTGTTATGTTTTTGGACTTCCACTGCTATGAGTGTGAATCCTTTCTGGTCATGCTGACCAAGTTTTATGAATTTATTTGTAAAAGTATAGACAGTGGAAATTAAAATGGCCTCCTGCTCCAAGTCGACCCGACCAGTTTGACATCCTCTCCCCTCCCTCAAAAGAAGTAGCATGTAATCGGAAGAATAGCTGGGGATATTCACAGTACCTGCACCATGCATATTTGTTCTTAATAACCAATTCCAATTAAAAATAATAGCAAAGTGCAGTGGGCTATATGTTTGGCACAGAAAGTGATGAATTATGCTGCAACAAAAAACTTTGGTCATTTACCAAACAGCATTAAAAGTAGCCAGCCAGCATCTAAAAAAAATTAAAATCACTTATGAATGAAAACTACTACTTCTTTTGATATGAAGTAGGAATTGTAAAAAATATATATTGTGGAAACGAAACTAATGTTAAACTGACAATGTCATATTCATGATCAGGGGAACAAGTATTAAGTAATATAGTGTAATGTCATTAAACTACGGGAGGGTTGTGCATTTCACCATAATTACTATAATTTGTATCGTACCTGCTGTAAGCAAAGTAATTTGATAAGTTTGGTGAGCTTATAGTTTACCTGGGCCATAGAATCTAAGAAAATACTTACTTTCCCCCTGCGGGTCCTGGGGTTGGAATAGGCCCCAGGTATTCCTGCCTGTCGTAAGAGGCATCTAAAATGAGTCTCTCACTTTTCAGCCATATGAGTTCAGGTCCCATTCTATGGTTTGACCTTCCACTTCCAAAATTTTACAGAAGTCCATGTCATGTTCGGAAGGATGCCTTATGTGGTGCATGAGTACCCTTAGATTCGATCTCCTGAATGTCTTGTCATGGCTTTTCATCTCCACCTGCGATTCAACTATTTGGGCGAGAACACTCTCCAGGGTATGTCGTCTTCTTCCATTATCTCCTGTCCTCTTTTTTCCCCCATGACAGTATTGGATTTGTATTCACCCAGTATCCAGCACTAGCCAGTCCGCTGTGATGGGGCCGTCATGTACCCATTTGGTGGTAACCCCCTGACAACGCATCTGCATCTACATTTATACTCCATAAGCCACCCAACGGTGTGTGGCGGAGGGCACTTTACGTGCCACTGTCATTACCTCCCTTTCCTGTTCCAGTTGCGTATGGTTCGCGGGAAGAACGACTGTCTGAAAGCCTCCATGCGCGCTCTAATCTCTCTGATTTTACATTCGTGATCTCCTCGGGAGGTATAAGTAGGGGGAAGCAATATATTCGACACCTCATCCAGAAACGCACCCTCTCAAAACCTGGCGAGCAAGCTACACCGCGATGCAGACCGCCTCTCTTGCAGAGTCTGCCACTTGAGTTTGTTATACATCTCCGTAACGCTATCACGGTTATCAAATAACCATGTGACGAAACGCGCCGCTCTTCTTTGGATCTTCTCTATCTCCTCCATCGACCCAATCTGGTACGGATCCCACACTGATGAGCAATACTCAAGTATAGGTCGAACGAGTGTTTTTTAAGCCACCTCCTTTGTTGATGGACTACATTTTCTAAGGACTCTCCCAATGAATCTCAACCTGGTACCCGCCTTACCAACAATTAATTTTATATGATCATTCCACTTCAAATCATTCCGCACACATACTCCCAGATATTTTACAGAAGTAACTGCTACCAGTGTTTGTTCCGCTATCATATAATCATACAATAAAGGATCCTTTTTTCTATGTATTCGCAATACATTACATTTGTCTATGTTAAGGGTCAGTTGCCACTCCCTGCACCAAGTGCCTGTCCGCTGCAGATCTTCCTGCATTTCGCTACAATTTTCTAATGCTGCAACTTCTCTGTATACTACAGCATCATCCGCAAAAAACCGCATGGAACTTCCGACACTATCTACTAGGTCATTTATATATATTGTGAAAAGCAATGGTCCCATAACACTCCCCTGTGGCACGCCAGGGGTTACTTTAACGTCTGTAGACATCTCTCCATTGATAACAACATGCTGTGTTCTGTTTGCTAAAAACTCTTCAATCCAGCCACACAGCTGGTCTGATATTCCGTAGGCTCTTACTTTGTTTATCAGGCGACAGTGTGGAACTGTATCGAACGCCTTCCGGAAGTCAAGAAAAATAGTATCTACCTGGGAGCCTGTATCTAATATTTTCTGGGTCTCATGAACAAATAAAGCGAGTTGGGTCTCACACGATCGCTGTTTCCGGAATCCATGTTGATTCCTACATAGTAGATTCTGGGTTTCCAAAAACGACATGATACTCGAGCAAAAAACATGTTCCAAAATTCTGCAACAGATCGACGTCAGAGATATAGGTCTATAGTTTTGCGCATCTGCTCGATGACCCTTCTTGAAGACTGGGACTACCTGTGTTCTTTTCCAATCATTTGGAACCTTCCGTTCCTCTAGAGACTTGCGGTACATGGCTGTTAGAAAGGGGGCAAGTTCTTTTGTGTACTCTGTGTAGAATCTAATTGGTATCCCGTCAGGTCCAGTGGACTTTCCTCTGTTGAGTGATTCTAGTTGCTTTTCTATTCCTTGGACACTTATTTCGATGTCAGCCATTTTTTGTTTGTGCGAGGATTTAGAGAAGGAACTGCAGTGCAGTATTCCTCTGTGAAACAGCTTTAGAAAAAGGTGTTTAGTATTTCAGCTTTACATGTGTCATCCTCTGTTTCAATGCCGTCATCATCCCGGAGTGTGTGGATATGCTGTTTCGAGCCACTTACTGATTTAACGTAAGACCAGAACTTCCTAGGGTTTTCTGTCAAGTCGGTACATAGAATTTTACTTTCGAATTCACTGAACGCTTCACGCATAGCCCTCCTTACGCTAACTTTGAAATCGTTTAGCTTCTGTTTGTCTGAGAGGTTTTGGCTGCGTTTAAACTTTGAGTGAAGCTCTCTCTGCTGTCGCAGTAGTTTCCTAACTTTAATGTTGTACCACGGTGGGTTTTTCCCGTCCCTCACAGTTTTACTCGGCACGTACCTGTCTAAAACGCATTTTACGATTGCCTTGAACTTTTTCCATAAACACTCAACATTGTCAGTGTCGGAACAGAAATTTTCGTTTTGATCTGTTAGGTAGTCTGAAATCTGGCTTCTATTACTCTTGCTAAACAGATAAACCTTCCTCCCTTTTTTTATATTCCTATTAACTTCCATATTCAGGGATGCCGCAACGGCCTTATGATCACTGATTCCCTGTTCTGCACATACAGAGTCGAAAAGTTCGGGTCTGTTTGTTATCAGTAGGTCCAAGACGTTATCTCCACGAGTCGATTCTCTGTTTAATTGCTCGTGGTAATTTTCGGATATTGCACTCAGTATAACGCACTGCTGATGCCTGAGCTGTAAACTCCCCATGTATGCCAAGGAGTAGATGCCTGTGGTCCTGGGGCATCAGGACTTCTGGCAACGGCCATCATGCCAGTTGGCCTTTGAAGTGGCTGGTTGGGCCCATGGGAAGAGCCCCTGATCGGGGTGGGTGGCATCAGGGCAGATGACCCACAATGAAGCGGACTAAGTCATCTCTTGCTGGTGACTGTATGGCACCAGCAGTCTCTATGAAGGGCAAGATAGAATACAACGCCGACAGGTATGACCCTAAATCATTTCCCCCCTCACTACACCATGGGAGGAATGTAGAGCTACAGAATGGAAAGAGCCATATTCGCCTCGGTTTTTAGTCTGCAGCAGAACTGATGGGCACTCTTTTCTACCTACGAAGCCTCGGTTTTTCGTTGGTCACTTTGAGTTTGGAGAAGTGACAGTGCTGTCCAAGAAGCGAAATGGCGCATTCTTTATTCAGACACCATCCCCAGTGCAATCGCGAGTGTTACTTGCCTGTGACAAGCTGGGTGATATTCCTGTTTCCATCACTCCCCATGAAAGTCTCAACATGGTCCAGGAGATAATTTTCCATCGTGATCTCCTCTTGCATACTGATGACAAACTCCACGCGAATTTAGAACAGCGTGGTGTTCATTTCATCTGGCACGTTTGCCGGGGACCCAAAAACAGGGTTACCACCAGTGTCTGCATCTTGGCCTTTGAGGGTGATTCATTGCCTGAAAAGGTCAAGGTGATGGTTTACCACTGTGATATTAAACCATACGTCCCTCCCTCTATGTGGTGCTTGAAGTGCTGGAAATTTGGGCACATGTCTTCTCGCTGCACATGTCGAGACTGTGGATGTCCACTACACCCAGATACCTCATGTGTGCCACCTCCCACCAGCACCACTCCCCTTGCTCGCCAGACTGCCCAGTACTCCAAAACGTGTGGAAATTCATGGAGTACAAGACACTGGACTGGTTGACTTACACAGAGGCTAAACGTAAATTTGAAAGATTACACCCCATTCAGTTGATGTCGACAAATGCTGCACCTACATCACCATTGCCGTCCCAAGTGCCAGTGGTTCCTCACTCTGTACCATGAGCAGTGAGCCCGACAGGCCACCAGTCTACATCTGCCCCCTTTATGGTAGGGGCAAATCTTCCTCTGTTGCCCCCAAAGCACCTACTTTGGGAGCAAGGCCTCTCCATAGGCAGGGGGACATTGGTCCCCTCCATCCTACTGGACAAGCAACAGCCTCCTCTGGCTGCTCTCATGCAGAAGGGGTCGCTTGGTGCCCTCTCTCCCAAGATCTCCACTAATGCCATGGCAGACAATCGCCAGTGGCTCAAGGAACCAAAAGCTGCTGGATGAAGCTTCACGGTGTTCCTCCGTGCCTGAAGCTGCTTCAGAGAAATCTTCCCAGCAAGTCCCTAAAGAATAGCGAGAGAGCAAGCAAACTAACAGGAAGTCTGATAAGAAACATCACCCTCTGGTGGCCCCAACACCATCACTCCCTGTCAGTTCTGCATCTGAGGATGCAGTGGAGATCTTAGCATCCCTTGCAGACCTGGGTCTCAGTGATGTCTCATCCACCATAGGAATGGCTACAAATACTCAGTCGGAGGCAGTAGGTGACTGTGAGGTATAACCTGCCTCCTTGCGCACTGCATACCTTCCCAGCCTCACGATCATGTCATCCTCCAGTGGAACTGTGGCGGTTTTTTCCACCACCTGACTGAGTTGCAACAACTGTTACGCCTTCCATGTGCTTTCTGCATTTACCTCCAGGAAACCTGGTTTCCGGCAGTGTGGACCCCTGCCCTCATTGGCTATAAGGGATATTACAGAAACTGTAGCAACTATAATAGTGTGTCAGTTGGAGTTTGCGTCTATGTCCTGAACTCAGTGTGCAGTGAACCTGTGCCCCTTCAAACTGCTCTTGAAGGTGTGGCGTTCAGGATAAGGAAGACTCAGGAAATAACTGTCTGCAATGCATATCTTCCTCCAGATGGTGCAGTACCTCTGAATGTATTGGCTGCACTGATGAATCAAATCCCTAAACCTTTCCTGCTTTTGGGAGACTTTAACATTCATAACCCCTTGTGGGGTGGCACAGTTCTTACTGGCCGAGGCAGAGATGTCGAAAATTTACTGTCACAACACGACCTCTGCCTCTTAAATACTGTGGCCGCCACACATTTCAGTGTGGAACATGGCATGTATTCAGCCATTGATCTCTCAGTTCACAGTCCAGGCCTTCTCCCATCTATCCACTGGAGAGCACATGACAACCTGTGTAGTAGTGACCACTTCCCCCATCTTCCTGTCACTGTCCCAACGTCAGGCCTGTGGACACCTGCCAAGATGGATTCTAAACAAGGCAGACTGGGAAGCCGTCACTTCCGCTGTCACTGTTGAATCTCCCCCACATGGTAACGTCAATGTGGTGGTTGAGCAGATAACTACGACGATTGTTTCTGCAGCGGAAAACGCGACCCCTCGTTCTTTAGGGTGCCCCAGCGAAAGACAGTCCCTAGATGGTAGCCGAAAGTTGCTGAGGCAATTAAGGATCACTGGCGAGCTCTACAGTGGCATAAGCAGCACCCTTCTCTGGAGCACCTCATAGCCTTCAAAGGGCTCTGTGCCGGTGTTCACCAGCTTATCAGTAGGCTGAAATAGGAGTGTTGGGAGAGGTATGTGTCGACCATTGGGTGCCATATGTCACCCTCCTAAGTCTGGGCAAAGATCAAACAAGTTTTTGGGTACCCGACCCCAACAGGTGTTTCTGGTGTTAACATAAATGCATGTTATCTACCAACGCAAGCTCAATTGCCAAGCACTTTGCTGAGCACTGTGCTCGCACCTCTGCATCGGAGAATTACCCCTCCCTCCCATTTCCCACTCTCATATGGCAGATGGAAGAGTAAGTCCTCTCGATCACTACACAACACAGTGAACCCTATAAGGCCTATTTACAGAGTGGGAGCTTCTCAGTGCCCTTGTACATTGCCCTGACGCAGCTCCAGGGCCTGATCGGATACACAGATGATTAAACATCTCTCGTTTGTCTACAAATGACATCTCCCCGTGATCTTCAACCAGATCTAGTGTGATGGCGTCTTTCCATCGCACTGGCGGTAGAGCACCATCATGCCTGTGCTCAAACCTGCCTAAAACCCGCTTGATGTGGATAACTATCAGCCTCACCAATGTTCTTTGTGAGCTGCTGGAATGTATGGTGTTTTGGCAGTTGGGTTGGGTCCTGGAGTCACGTGGCTTGCTGGTTACATGTCAGGGCAGCTTCTGCCAGGGTCGCTCTGCGACTGATAATCTTGTGTCCCTAGAGTTTGCCATCTGAACAGCCTTTTCCAGATGCCAACACCTTGTTGCCGTCCTTTTTGTTTACGAAAAGCATCTGACACTACCTGGCGACATCATATCCGTGGCACATTATACAAGTGCAGCAGGGTCGTCCATCTCACCCTCTCTGCATTCAGATGACTTCTGCATTTCATACTGCTCCAACAGTACTGGTGTTGCTAAGCAGCGCTTACAGGAAGCCATCCACAAGGTGCAGTCATGGGCTCTAGCCCATGGCTTCCAGTTTTCGACCTCAAAGTCGTGTGTTGTGCCCTTCTGTCAGTGTCATATCGTTCATCCAGAACCAGAAGTTTACCTCACTGATGATCCCCTCACTGTAGTGGAGACGTATCGATTTTTAAGACTGGTTTTCAACACGCGATTGACTTGGCTTCCTCATTTTCATCAGCTTAAGCAGAAGTTCTGGCAGCACCTCAATGGTTTCCACTGCCTGAGCGACACCAAATGGGGTGCAGATCACTCTACGCTGCTGCAGCTATACAGAGCCCTTGTTCAATCCTGCCTTGACTATGGGAGTCTGGTTTATGATACGGCGGCGCCCTCAGCGTTGCGTTTACTCGACCCAGTGCACCACTGTAGCATTCGACTAGCAACAGGAGGTTTTAGGACGAGTCCTTGCGGATGCTGGAGTCCCTCCATTGCAGGTCAGGTGTGCACAAATGCTTGCCAGTTACATTACACATGTTCATAGTTCTCCTGCACATCCAAATCGCTGTCTCTTTTTCCCACCCACAGCGGTTCATCTCCCACATCGGCAGCCCAGGTCATGGCTTACAAATTAGCAGTTCGCGTCCAATTGCTTCTATCTGAACTGGAGTTTTTGCCTTTACCACCTATACTCGAGGACCAATCACATACATCTCCATGATGTACAGCTAGGCCGTGGCTGTGCCTGGAGGTTTCGCATGGCCCAAAGGCCTCAGTTAACCCCATGTTAGCTTCACATATGCCCATGGAGGACATATTGAACAGCCGGAGCTGGTGGCTATATCTCGTGCTCTTGAGCACATCCATTCATGCCCTGGGGAGTCGTTTCATTTGTGTACTGACTCCTTGAGCAGCCTGAAAGTTATCAACCAGCGCTACCCTCGTTATCCTTTGGTAGCGACCAGCCAGGAGTCCATCTATGCCCTAAAAAGGTCGGTTGTTCAGCGGCGTTTGTGTGGACCCCAGGACACGTCAAGATACCAGGCAACGAACTTGCTGACAGGCTGGCCAAATTGTCTACATGGAAACCGCTTATGGAGATCGGCATTCCAATAACTGACCTGCATTTGTTTTTACCCTGAACACTATGATTGCAGGAATGCACTGACCTTCCATGTGATAATGTTACATTTGAGCAGGGTGTGATAAGTTAAGGCTGTATTGCTCTTATTAGTTGTTTTTAGAGGACTCTCAAGTAGTCAGCACCGGCCATCTGTAGATTGTGAAAGCTTCAGTCTTCTGAGCAACATCCAAAAGGAATTCACTAGGCCTCCATACTGTGTTCCCTGCCCTATCAGGAAGCAGGGATTATAAGAAATGTACCAGCACAGGTATCTGACAGGCAAATATTTTTAAAACACAGTATACAGAAATCAATGGGATAGAATATTACGCATTAACCTGCTGACTTGGAAATTTGATGTAAGGCCATTTCACTGTTAATTTGCTGTAAGGCCATTTCATTGTGTCCTTCTTAAACTACGATCTTTAGTATATCATTGAAGCAGTATTAAACATCCTAAGCAGTCAAAACTATTAACCAGTAAAGTGACAGTCTGAAAACATTTTCATTAATCACAAAGGATATATATTTGGTTAGACGTTAGACTAAATGGTTGTGAAGTGATGTGTAAGTATATGTACATCGATGATGGACACTATGCAGTAAACAAACCTCACCAAAAGGGGAAAGTTTCAATCAGAGGTCCCTTAAATTTTCTCTTTGCCACAAATTGTTTGCATGAAAGAATGAGAGAGGGAAGAAGGGAGTGATTCTGTGGGGGATAGATGATTAACATTCAATGATTTCGACTTCCTGTGCATTATGATACAGGAAATGATACCCTTACTTTCAACTTGGGTAGAAAGCCACACCAACATATGTAATTGAATTACTCAGTCAGAACTCAGCTAGTAGTAAGGAATATGCAGCCCAGTGCCGAGCATCTCTGACGTACAAAACATACAGGGTGACTATTACTGAACTGTTGTTGTTGCTGTTGCGGTCTTAACTCCAGAGACTAGTTTGATGCAGCTCTCCATGTTACTCTATCCTTTGCAAGCCTCTTCACCTCCAGTTACATACTGCAATCTACATCCTTCTGAACCTGCTTAGTATATTTGTCTCTTGGTCTCCCTCAACGATTTTACCCTCCACACTTCCCTCCAATACTAAATTGGTGACCCCCCTGCGGGTTCGGGGGTAAGAATAGGCCCGCGGTATTCCTGCCTGTCATAAGAGGCGACTAAAAGGAGTCTCAGCTGTTTTGGCCTTTAATGTGATGGTCCCCTGAGGGGTTTGACCACTCTATTTCCAAATTTTTCCGTTAGTGCGTACCATCTGGGGAAGGACACCCGTTGTGGTGCATCTTTTATCCATCTTGCCCTAGGATCTGGCACACCTGATATTTTCATGGAGTTGGACTTACATCGAGCTTCCGGCCACATCCGCTGCAGTGTGTTCTGGATAGCATCCCTTCCCTCCATTGTGCACTTCCATCTTTGCCCTCGTGATGTACATGGATATTTCGACACCCGACATCCAGCATGGTAGCCAGTCCGTTGTGGTGGGGTCGTCATGTACCCTCTTGGTGGTAGCCCCCTGTCTACACAGGGATCGCACTGCTGATGCCTAGTTGCTACCACCCCACGTATGCCGAGGAGTAGATGCCTATCCCTTTGGGGCATTGGGACTCTCGGCAAAGGCCATCCTGCCAGGTAGTCTTTGCTGCGACTGGGTGGCGCCCATGGGGAGAGCCCCCGGTCGGAGTGGGTGGCATCAGGGCGGATGACCCGCAATAAAGTGTGGTACATCATGTCTCGCTGGTGGGCCTCCACCAGCAGTCTAAGCGATCGAGGCCTAACCTCAATGGAAAGAAATTTGATCAGAGATCATTTCTCTCCCTGGCCACTCCATGGGAGGAACGTTTGTCCAAAGAAGGCAGTGGAGATTATTTACCCCGGTACCTCGTGTGTACACGAGTAGATGGGGAATCATTTATGTCGACCAAGCCCCAGTTTTTTGTGGAGCATTTAGAGGACAAGTTCGGGGAGGTGGAGGGCTTGTCCAAAATGCGCTCTGGGTCAGTTCTCATCAAAACAGCATCCTCTGCCCAGTCACGGAGGTTGCTCACTTGCGACAGGGGATGTTTCCATCACCATCACTCCCCATAAGAGTTTAAACATGGTCCAGGGTATTATATTCCACAGGGATCTTCTTCTGCAGTCCGACGATGAACTATGCGCCAATCTAGAACAATGAGGTGTTCACTTCGTCCGGCACGCCCATCGGGGTCCGAGGGATAATCAGGTAGCCACCGGTGCCTTCATCTTGGCCTTCGAAGGTGATGTTTTACCCGAAAAAGTCAAGGTGATGGTTTACCGCTGTGATGTGAAGCCATATATCCCTCCTCCGATGCAGTGTTTTAAATGCTGGAAGTTTGGGCACGTCATCTCGCTGTACGTCCGGCATCACATGTCGAGATTGTGGACGTCCTTTGCATCACAATACTCCATGTGCTCCGCCTCCCATCTGTGTTAACTGCGGAGAACACCATTCCCCCTGCTCGCCGGACTGTAGGATATTCCAGATGGAACGAAAGATAATGGAATATAAGACCCTGGACCGCCTGACCTACACCGAGGCTAAACGGAAGTATGAGCGGCTCCATCCTGAGGCAATGACGTCGACCTATGCGGCTGCTGCAACAACGGTTCTCCCATCGTCACTTATCGTTGGCTCTAAGATCTGTCAGAATCCAATGGCCCCCTCGGTTGTGGGAGGCACTTCACTCCCTGTTGCTCCTGCTCCATCTTCTTCAGGAGCAACACCCGCCCAACCATCAGGGACATCAGTTCCCCCTTCCCCGCCAGAGAGGAGTAAGACTTCTTCGGCTACTCTCGCCAGGAAGGGGTCCCTTGGGGACCTACCTTCGCAAGTTCTGACCAGTGGAAAAGTGGACACCCGCAAGTGGCTGAAACAACCACCAGTCCCTGGTCGTAGGGCTTCACGGTCATCGTCCGTCCCTGAGACTGACCCAGTGAAGCCCTCCAAGCCTGAACCACCGAAGGCACAGCGAGAGAAACAGAAGAAGAAGAAAGTCCCCAAGGATAACGACATTGCGGTGGCACCCATCCCACCGGTTCCTACAAGCACTGCGTCTGAGGACAAGGTGGATATTCTGGCGTCCGCTGAGGACCTCGATCTCGCCGGTCCCTCAGACACCGTGGAAAGCACTAGCACAGGTGCTCATTCAGAGGCAGCAGGTGACCCAGCGGCGTAATCTGCCTTCCCAGTCCCATCACGCCTTTCTCAGACATGGACAATACCATCCTCCAGTGGAACTGCAGCGGTTTCTTCCACCATCTAGCTGAGCTCCGCCAACTTATCAGCCTTCACCCTTTCTTCTGCATTGCACTTCAGGAAACTTGGTTTCCAGCAATGCGAACCCCCGCCCTCCGTGGCTATCGGGGTTATTATAAGAACCGGGCAGCTTATGAAAGGGTGTCTGGTGGCGTCTGCATCTATGTCCTTAACTCTCTTCACAGTGAGTCTGTCCCTCTACATACAGCTTTAGAGGCTGTCGCTGTTCGGGTGTGGACGCCACAGGCTGTTACTGTCTGCAGTCTTTACCTTCCATCAGATGGTGATGTTGGGCAGCATGTCCTGGCTGCGCTGATAGCCCAATTGCCGCCACCTTTCTTGTTACTGGGCGACATTAACGCCCATAACCCTCTGTGGGGTGGCTCAGTGGCAACAGGTCGGGGCGCCACCGTTGAGCATTTATTGACGCAGCTGGATCTCTCGGTTTTAAATGATGGTGCCTCCACACACTTCAGTGTGGCGCATGGCACATACTCCGCCATTGACCTATTGATCTGTAGCCCTAGCCTCGTACCATCTGTCCAATGGAGTGTGCATGACGACCTGTGTGGTAGTGACCATTTTCCAATCTTTCTGTCACTGCCATGGCGTCACTCTTCTGGGCGCCCCAGCAGATGGGCTATGAATAAGGCTGACTGGGACTTGTTCTCCTCCATTGCCGCTATAGAGCCTCTCTCTAGTGACGACATTGATGCGGTGGTTCACGCAGTCACCACCAGCATCGTTACTGCCGCAAAATCTGCCATTCCCAGTTCTTCTGGGTCCCCTCGGCGGCGGACTGTGCCTTCGTGGTCGCCCGAGATCGCTGAGGCGATTAAAGATCGCCAGCAGGTGCTATAGCATCACAAGTGACATCCCTGCACTGAACACCTCATCACCTTCAAACGGCTGCGTGTGCGGGCCTGCCGCCTTATCCGCCAAAGCAAGCAGGAGTGCTGGGAGCAGTATGTGTCCACCATTGGCCTCCATGTCTCTCCATCGCAGGTCTGGGCCAAGATCCGACGCCTCTATGGCTATCGGACCCCTGTCAGTGTCCCTGCGCTCTCACTGAATGGAGCAGTTTGTACAGACTCCCACGAAATTGCCAACAGCTTGGCAGAGCATTTTGCTCTTAGTTCCGCTTCTTCCAATTACCCACTGGCCTTCCACTCCATTAAAGAGCCGATGGAACGTTGGAGCCTTTCTTTTTGCACCCACCATTCTGAATCCTACAATGCTCCATTCAGTGAGTGGGAATTTCACAGCGCCCTTGCCGCTTGCCCTGATACTGCTCCTGGAGAAGATCGCATTCACTGTCAGATGCTGAAACACCTTTCAGTGGACTGCAAGCGATGCCTCCTCGATTTTTACAACCGTCTCTGGGTCGAGGGTGAGTTTCAATCGCAATGGCGGGAAAGCATTGTCATCCCCGTTTTGAAACCGGGCAAGAGCCCTTTGGAGGTGGACAGCTACCGCCCCATTAGCCTCACCAACGTTCTTTGCAAGCTTCTCGAACGGATGGTGAGCCGGCACTTGAATTGGGTACTGGAGTCTCGGGGCCTTCTGGCTCCGTCTCAGGGTGGGTTCCGTAAAGGCCGCTCTGCCACCGACAATCTGGTGAGTCTGGAGTCGGCCATCCGTACTGCTTTTGCCCGCCGTCAGCACCTGGTCGCTGTCTTTTTCGACATGCGGGAGGCGTAAAATACGACATGGCGTCATCACATACTTTCTACGCTTCATGGATGGGGTCTTCGGGGCCCTCTGCCGATCCTTATCCGAAATTTTCTGTCGTATCGTACCGTCCGCGTGCATGTCGCGGCCTCTCATAGTTGCTCCCGAGTCCAGGAGAACAGGGTACCACAGGGATATGTCCTCAGTGTCTGCCTGTTTTTAATCGCAATAAACAGGCTCGCTGCAGCGGTGGGAAATTCTGTCTCCGCTTCCCTGTATGCTGACGACTTCTGCCTTACTACAGCTCTCCTGGCATTGCAGCTGTTGAACGTCAGCTTCAGGGTGCTATCCGCAAGACGCAGTCTTGGGCTGTAGCGCATGGTTTTCAGTTTTCGGCTGACAAGACCCGCGTTATGCATTTCTGCCGGTGCCGAACGATCCATCCTGAGCCGCGGCTTTATCTTGCCGACGAACTCCTTGCTGTGGTGGAGACCCACAGGTTTTTGGGTGTAGTTTTTGATGCCTGGCTGACTTGGCTGCCTCATATTCGGCAGTTTAAACAGGCGTGTTGGTGGCATCTAAATGCTCTGAGATGCTTGAGCCACACCCGCTGGGGCGCCGACCGATCTACCCTGTTACGGCTGTACCTGGCGTTAAGCCAGTCCCGTCTGGATTATGGGAGCCTGGCTTATGGCTCAGCATCCCCATCTGCGTTGCAGGTGCTGGACCCAATCCTCCACAGTGGGATACGCCTTGCCACTGGTGCTTTCCATACCAGCCCTGTGGACAGCATACTAGTGGAGGCAGGTGTCCCTCCACTGTGGTTACAGCGCCAACGTTTGCTGGCCGCTTATGCTGCCCATGTTTTCAGCTTGCCTGGGCATCCTAACTATCGGCTACTATTCCCAGAGTCACACGTCAATCTTCCAGAACGTCGACCCAGGGCTGGCAGTACGATCGCGGTCCGCGTCCGAGAGCTTCTCTCCGGGCTTGGGGCCTTACTTCTTCCGCCTCCTTTCAGGGCACCGCTGCGTACACTCCCATGGTGTGTGCCTCGCCCTTGCCTTCAGTTGGAATTGGCACAGGGCCCGAAGGACTGAGTCCCTCTGGAGGCCTTCCGCCACCGCTTTCTTTCCCTCCTTGCAATGCATCAGGGCTCTGGCATTGCGTACACTGACGGCTCGATGGTTGCTGGTTGTGTCGGTTATGCGCTTACTCTAGGGGACCATTCCGAACAACGTTCATTGCCGGCTGGCTGCAGTATTTACACTGCTGAGCTGGTCACCATATTTTGTGCCCTAGAGTATATCCGCTCCTGCTTAGGTGAGTCCTTCGTGATCTGTAGCGATTCCCTGAGCGGTTTACAAGCTCTCGACCAGTGTTTCCCTCGTTCTCGTCTGGTGATGGCTATCCAGGAGTCCCTGCATACTCTTGCCCCCATTGCGGCCGCTCTGTGGTCTTTGTGTGGACCCCCGGTCATGTCGGTATCCCAGGCAATTAATATGTTGACCGCCTGGCGAAAGAGGCCATCAGTAAACCATCTATGGACATTGGCCTCCCAGAGACTGATTTGCGAGCAGTCCTCCGCCGAAAAGTTTTTGCGCTTTGGGACGCTGAATGGCGCAATCGGATCACACCCAATAAACTCCATGCCATTAAGGAGACGACGACTGTGTGGCGGTCATCCATGCGAGCCAACCGCAGGGACTCAGTCGTCCTTTGTCGGCTCCGCATTGGCCACTCTTGGCTGACACACAGTTACTTACTGCGTCGGGAGGACCCTCCTCTGTGTCGCTGCGGGGCGGCTTTGACAGTGGCCCACATTTTGTTGGCCTGCCCCGTTTTAGCTGTGGTCAGGCAGACATTTGCGCTGCCTGATACGCTCCCTGCCCTTTGAACTGATTACCCTGCTATGGCTGGCTTAGTTTTACGTTTTATTCAGGCAGGGGGTTTTTATCATTTAATTTGAGTGTTTATGTTTTATTTTATTGTTTTGTGTTGATTCTTGCATTTGGCCTACGGTTTTAAACTGAGTTTTTAATGTGTTGCCGGCCGCGGTGGTCTAGTGGTTCTAGGCGCGCAGTCCGGAACCGCGGGACTGCTATGGTCGCAGGTTCGAATCCTGCCTCGGGCATGGATGTGTGTGATGTCCTTAGGTTAGTTAGGTTTAAGTAGTTCTAAGTTCTAGGGGACTGATGACCACAGAAGTTAAGTCCCATAGTGCTCAGAGCCATTTGAACCATTTTTTTTAATGTGTTCTCGGTGGTTGGCTTTTCCTTTTTATTCTATGGTCGGCCAACCACCGCCACACTCCGTGTGATTTTAATTTGTTATATCTGTTCTTTGTCTGAGTTTTTCTTGTCCTGTGTTGTCTGTTGTCTCTATTATCCGTTTTTTTACTCTGTGTGGTAGTTTTTAAGTTTTGGAACAAGGGACCGATGACCGTTGCAGTCTGGTCCCTTTAATCCCACAAACCAACCTACTAAATTGGTGATCCCATGATGCCTCACGTGTCCTACCAACCGAGCTCTTCTGGTCAAGTTGTGCCACAAATTCCTCTTCTCCCCAATTCTATTCAGTACCTCCTCATTAGTTACATGATCTACCTATCTAATCTTCAGCATTCTCCTGTAGCACCACATTTCGGAAGCTTCTACTCTCTTCTTGTCTAAACTAGTTATCGTCTATGCTTCACTTCAATACAAGGCTACACTCCATACAAATACTTCCAGAAAAGACTTACTGACACTTAAATCTATACTCAATGTTAATAAATTTCTCTTCTTCACAAACACTTTCCTTGCCATTGCCAGTCTACATTTTATATCCTCTCTACTTCGACGATCATCAATTATTTTGCTCCCCAAATAGCAATACTCATTTACTACTTAAGTGTCTCATTTCCTAATCTAACTTCCTCAGCATCACCTGATTTCATTTAACTACCTTTCATTATCCTTGTTTTGCTTTTGTCGATGTTCATCTTATATCCTCCTTTCAAGACACCGTCTGTTATGTTTCGCTGCTCTTCCAGGTCCTTTCCTGTCTCTGACAGAATTACAATGTAAATGGCAAACCTCAGCGTTTTTATTTCTTCTCCATGGACTTCAATTCGTACCCCAAATTTTTTCCTGTTTTTTTTAACTACTTGCTCAAACATCGGGGATAAGCTTCAACCCTGTCTCACTTCCTTCCCAACCACTCCTTTCCTTTAGCACCCGTCAACTCTTATAACTGCCATCTGGTTTTTGTAAAAATTGTAAATAGCCTTTCGCTCCCTGTATTTTACCCCTGCCACCTTCAGAATTTGAAAGAGAGTATTCCAGTCAACATTGTCAAAAGGTTTCTCTAAGTGTACAAATACGAGAAACGTAGGTTGGCCTTTCCTTAGTCTCTCCACTGAGATAAGTCATAGGGTCAGTATTGCTTCGTATGTTCAAACATTTCTGTGGAATTCAAACTAATCTTCCCTAAGGTTGGCTTGTACTAGATTTTCTATTTTTTCTGTAAAGAATTCGTGTCAGTATTTTGCAGCTGTGACTTATTAATCTGATGGTTCAGTAATTTTCACACCTGTCAACACCTGCTGTCTTTGAGATTGGAATTTTTATATTTTGCTTAAAATCTGAGGGTATTTCGCCTGTCTCATACATATTTCTCACAGATGGTAGAGCTTTGTCAGGGCTGGCGCTCCCAAGGCTAATGGAATGTTGTCTACTCCCAGGGCCTTGTTTCGACTTAGATCTTTCAGTGCTCTGTCAAATTATTCATGCAGTATCATACCTTTCATCTTCATCTACGTCCTGTTCCATTTCCATAATAATGCGCTCAAGCACATCACCCTTCTATAGGTCCTCTACATACTTTTTCCACTCGTCTGCCTTCCCTTCTTTGCTTAGAACTGGTTTTCCATCTGAGCTCTTGATAATCATACAAGTGGTTCTCCTTTCTCCAAACATCTCTTTATTTTCCTGTAGGCAGTATGTATCTCACCCCCTAGTGATATATGTGCCTACATCTGCACGTTTGTCCTCTAGCCACCCCTGCTTAGCCATTTTGTACTTCCTGTTGATCTAATTTTTGAGACATATGTATTTATTTTTGCCTGCTTCATTTACTGCATTTTTTATTTTCTCCTTTGTCAATTAAATTCAATATCTCTTCTGTTACCCAAGGACTTCTACTAGCCCTCGTCTTTTTACTTACTTGATCCTCTGCTGCCTTCACTATTTCATCTCTCAAAGCTACCCAGCCTTCGACTGCTGTATTTCTTTCCTCTGGTGCTGTCAATCGTTCCCTGATGCTCTCTCTGGAACAACTACATGAAAAAAATCGTAAATTAGTTGCAAACTACGGCTCATTGACCGTGAAGTATGCTGACTAATAGTTCCACGTTCTAGCAACTGGTGGAAATATCGTACTGCAATCAGTCAGAAGGTCAAATGTTTCCTGTATTGACATCAGCATGCTGTTTGAGTGTTGGTGACGTGTTGATTCCTTTTGTGAAGTGATTGTTCGTGTAAGGGGTTAACAGGGTGTGTATGTCCCTGAACAACTGAGAAATCGAGACGAAACCCAAAACTTTTTTCATCTGGGGGAAATTTAGAAGCCCCGGGAGTTTTCAGTATTTCAGGAATTTTTGATTATCTTATTTTTCAGTTAAATTTTTCTAATTTTGATCGGTAAAAACTGATATGCCAAAAAAAAAATTTGCTTTAGCCCGCCACTGCAGAATAAGCAATAAAACATAAACAGGTCATTTCATCTCAAATCAACCAACAGTCCGAAACTGAATATCTCAGATTTGGATGAATTTTTTTTTTTTTTTTTTTCAGGTAATGTACGCACTAACATTAGTTTAAATTTCAAATTTTTCTGACCTTTAGTTTTTGAGTTTCAAGGGTTTAAAAATCAAATAAACCTCTGTTTTTGATCAATCGATGATTGTTTTAAAATGCTGTAGCTCAAAAACTATACAACCTAGAGAGCTCAAACTTGCACCATTGTTTTCTTCTAAAAATTCCCTTCAATTTGACATGTAACATGACTATACTACCGAAATCTGAAAATTTTGAACTTCCAAAAAACTTTTTTTGAAATTTCCAAAATACGTAGCCTCGGATTTTTTTATAAAAATTGTATATGTTGTCCAGTCTGACTAAATGCTTGCAAAACTTCAAGACAGGATCTCAATGGATTCTTGTATAAAGTAATATTTTACTACCACAATACACATTAGTGAGGTGAAAAGCAGACTATTTCTAGGCTATGAATACTAAGGTAGGCCTATGTAATTCTAACAAACTTAAATTATTATGTTAGCCCTTTTATGCAACAGTACTCTCTTATTGTTTGTTAATTCATTAAATGATATTTTAGTGCGAGAATAAAATATATAAAAAATAATAACTTCAGAATCTTAAGATTTTATACCACATTCACTTCTTAGTATAAAAAACGTGAGATTTTCATATAGGGTCAAGGCTCTAGTTTTGGCCACTACCCCACTTACGGCCACCTTGATGTAACAGGTGCAATTTTAAGCTCCTTTGGAATACCAGCCAGTCCTACCATAGATTATAATAAGCAATATGAAATGTGCTATTCAATTGTCTATAGAAACATTTCTTTGTTTGGTCTTGTTTGAAGTCACCATTTAATGAAAAGATCTGTGTTGCAGAAGTTATATCGTGTTTTTCTTTAAGCAACACACAATCTGTTGTTTTTTGTATTCTACATGTTGTCCAAAGCATCAGAAGAAACTTAATGTATTGAGAGGTAAGATTAAGTATTATATTTTCATTTCTTACAAGTTAAATATGATAAAACCTAAAAACATGTCAGTAATGTGGTTGTAAGTGGGGCCTCGACCCTACATTAAAATGTGTACGAAATAATCATAGCAAAAGAACTTGCGAGTGCTCTATATTGTACTGTGTTCTAGTGTTAAGTTGTCAAAGTGATGTGGTATAGAGCGGTGTAGTCGTAGTGTATGCCGTGCCGTGTATGTGGTAATATATCAAACATAAAATACGATTATTTACTATATTTATTTTTTCTAGAATGTTTCATATAAAATAAATGTACTTATTTAAGTTTGTATATATATGTATCTATGTATGAAGGAAAAGATCCCTGCAAACAAAATTGGCTTTTCCAAGTTTTGTGAATTAACAGCAAGGAACTGTATCCTGGCTGGACGAAATGGCACACATACTGTTTGTGTGTGTACCTTACACCAAAACATTAAGCTAATGATGAATGGTGCTAAGATGCAAAATTTTGTTTTGGATGGAGCTAAAACTGATTTGAAATCGTATCATTCCTGCCTAGTCAAGATGATGTGCAATCCACCATCGCAACAATGTTTTATGGATATTTGTAATGAATGTCCTGGTGTCTCTAGACTCTAAGATCTATTGAATGCAAAGTTCACTGACGATATGATTGATGAAGTTATCTACAAAACGTGGGTAACTGTAGATAGGTGTTTGATGGAAACTGTAGTAAAAAGTACTGATGACTTTATGGATGAGTTTTTGGACACTCTAATGAAGGTAAAAACTCATTCATTTATAGCTAGTCAGCAGAAAGAATACTACAGCGAAATCAAGGACAAATTAACTGAAGGCCATGTAGTAGGCAGCTGTGATTTTGCAGAAAACTACTCCTTCGTAGTACAAGATGAAATACACTCCTGCAAATGGAAAAAAGAGCACATTGACACCGGTGTGTCAGACCCACCATACTTGCTCCGGACACTGCGAGAGGGCTGTACAAGCAATGATCACACGCACGGCACAGCGGACACACCAGGAACCGCGGTGTTGGCCGTCGAATGGCGCTAGCTGCGCAGCATTTGTGCACCGCCCCCGTCAGTGTCAGCCAGTTTGCCGTGGCATACGGAGCTCCATCGCAGTCTTTAACACTGGTAGCATGCCGCGACAGCGTGGACGTGAACCGTATGTGCAGTTGACGGACTTTGAGCGAGGGCGTATAGTGGGCATGCGGGAGGCCGGGTGGACGTACCGCCGAATTGCTCAACACGTGGGGTGTGAGGTCTCCACAGTACATCGATGTTGTCGCCAGTGGTCGGCGGAAGGTGCACGTGCCCGTCGACCTGGGACCGGACCGCAGCGACGCACGGATGCACGCCAAGACCATAGGATCCTACACAGTGCCGTAGGGGACCGCACCGCCACTTCGCAGCAAATTAGGGACACTGTTGCTCCTGGGGTATCGGCGAGGACCATTCGCAACCATCTCCATGAAGCTGGGCTACGGTCCCGCACACCGTTAGGCCGTCTTCCGCTCACGCCCCAACATCGTGCAGCCCGCCTCCAGTGGTGTCGCGACAGGCGTGAATGGAGGGACGAATGGAGACGTGTCGTCTTCAGCGATGAGAGTCGCTTTTGCCTTGGTGCCAATGATGGTCGTATGCGTGTTTGACGCCGTGCAGGTGAGCGCCACAATCAGGACTGCATACGACCGAGGCACACAGGGCCAACACCCGGCATCATGGTGTGGGGAGCGATCTCCTACATTGGCCGTACACCACTGGTGATCGTCGAGGGGACACTGAATAGTGCACGGTACATCCAAACCGTCATCGAACCCACCGTTCTACCATTCCTAGACCGGCAAGGGAACTTGCTGTTCCAACAGGATAATGCACGTCCGCATGTATCCCGTGCCACCCAACGTGCTCTAGAAGGTGTAAGTCAACTACCCTGGCCAGCAAGATCTCTGGATCTGTCCCCCATTGAGCATGTTTGGGACTGGATGAAGCGTCGTCTCACGCGGTCTGCACGTCCAGCACTAACGCTGGTCCAACTGAGGCGCCAGGTGGAAATGGCATGGCAAGCCGTTCCACAGGACTACATCCAGCATCTCTACGATCGTCTCCATGGGAGAATAGCAGCCTGCATTGCTGCGAAAGGTGGATATACACTGTACTAGTGCCGACATTGTGCATGCTCTGTTGCCTGTGTCTATGTGCCTGTGGTTCTGTCAGTGTGATCATGTGATGTATCTGACCCCAGGAATGTGTCAATAAAGTTTCCCCTTCCTGGGACAATGAATTCACGGTGTTCTTATTTCAATTTCCAGGAGTGTACAATCATTGCACTGGACTACCACCCAAGCTACACTGCATCTTTTCACCATATATTATAAATGGGAAGGAAAACTAAAACGTCTGCAGTATGTCTTCATATCTGATTGCTTTAAACATAATACAGTCACTTTCTGTATAGTCCAGAAAAAACTGCTAGAAATCATAAAGCAAACCTTGCATTTTGTACTTAAAAAGATTACTTATTTTCTGATGGCAGCACTGCACAACATAAAAATAAGAAAAACTTCCTTAATTTCATTTGCATAAAACTGTTTTTGAAGTTGAGGCAGAGTGCGAGTTCTTTGCAATATCCCATGGCAAGAGTGCATGTGTTGGCCTTGGTGGAACTGTTAAGCAGCTAGCTGCTAAAGCCAGCTTTCAAAGGCCATATGACCAACAAATCTTAACACCCACATTGCTTATATGTATTTGCCATGGAACACACAAAAAACATTGACTTTGAATATTGCACAACAGAGGACTATGAACTGAACTGACCAAAGAATACTTACTTCCTCGTTTTAGTGAATCAAAAGCGATTGTGGGAACACAAAAGTTTCATTCATATAAACCCTCCACAGAGTCAAATTGCTGTCAAGCCTTATCATTTAAGTGTGGATGAGTCTCTTGAATATGTGACAACACTGAACCAAATAACACCGTCACATATGGAAAATATTGCTGCTGGTTTTGTGACAGTAGCATATGACGACTCTTGGTGGCAAGGATGCATTGAAGAAAAATACTATATGTACCAAATAAATTTATTACACCCTAAGGGTCCAGCCCAGTCTTTTTACTATCCACAACCAAGATATATGTTAGATGTCCCAGGAAATACTCTTTTACAAACAGTGAATCCAACAACAGCTACAGGAAGAACCTACACTTTAAGTGCTAAAGAAATGAAGTTGTCTTCTCTTGCTTTGCAAAAATATCTTAATAGATCATAAAAGAAGGTTGTTTAAATTATTTTACACCTACCCTCATTAAACACTAAGTTGTGTAAATACCATGTGTATTAACTTTGTAAATACCAATTAGTATTAGAAACACAGTTCTATCCATGCAAATATCAACAAGTTAATATTTTTCCCAAGTGAAATTACTTGTATGCCAATTTCTAATATAAGGAACTTGTAGTGAATGATTAAAAATAACACTGGCAACCCAAGAAAAAGATAATCTCTGCCAAAATACAACTAAGGTTGAAGGTGAGTGGCTTTATTAAAAATTTTAACTTGTAGCACGTATATTACCAATTAAAATGTGTTCACTTCCTTCTGATTCATACTTGAAACAATCATGAACATTAAGTTAAAACAACACTATATCATTTAATGAATTAACAAACAATAAGAGGGTAATGTTGCATAAAAAGACTAACATAATTTAAGTTTGTTAGGATTTCACCTCAGTAGTGTGTATTGCAGTGGTGAGATATTATTTTATACAAGAACCCATTGAGATCCCATCTTGACATTTTGCATGCATGTAGTCAATTAGATTAGACAACATAATTTTTATAAAAAAGTCTGAGGGTACATATGTTGGAAATTTCAAAAAAATGTTTTTTTTTAATAGCTTAAAATTTTCAGATTTAGGTAGCATAGTCATGTTACATATCGAATTGAAGGGAATTTTCAGAGGAAAACAATGGTGAAAGTTTGAGCTCTCTAGGGTGTATAGTTTTTGAGCTACAGCATTTTAAAACAAATCATCTATTGATCAAAAACAGAGGTTTTTTTGATACTGGCAGAAGTAAAGCTGTTAGGACGGGCTTAGGTAGCTCAGTTGGTAGAGCACTTGCCCGCAAAAGGCAAAGGTCCCGAGTTCGAGTCTCAGTCCGGCACACAGTTTTGAGGAAGTTTCATATCAGCGCACACTCCGCTGCAGAGTGAAAATTCATTCCAGAGGTTTTTTTGATTTTTAACACTTGGAACTCAAAAACTAAAGGTCAGAAAAATTTGAAATTTAAGCTAGTGTACATTACCTGAAAAAAAATCCAAATCTGAGAGGTCATGGTTCAAATCATGTGGTACAATTGGTTGATTTGACATGGAGTGACCCAAACGAGAGAATAATACCAAAATAAAACTTTAGTTGCCAAGAGAAAACGCCATTTACAACAACGAAACACTGCACACACAACCATCTGCCAACAGCATTGTTAAAGACTTTGCAATACTTTGTAACAACAAATTGCTTTCAATACGCCTCATTCCTGGGCCTTGTTTTGATGAATGTGATGTCACAACTGGTTAGTTTTCTAAAACGTCATGGGAAAACTATTGTGAATGTTGGTTTCAGAAGCATTACTATCAAAGTAAATTCCCTTCTGTGCAAAATGATGTCACTTGTGAGAATGGGCGATGATTTTCTTAAATCGCAAAGCATTACACTCTCCTTCAAAACTTAATGCTGAGGACCTGCCACCCAGAAAAATGTAGGGGCCAGAAGACCACCCATTTATGTCATTACTTAAAATTTTGATGCCACACTTGTTTGATATATCTTAAAAAGGTAGCTTGCAAAAAAGTACAAGTTTTGAGTTTAATCTGTCACATTTAATTTAGTTCTTTCATTGATTACAGATTGTGTCATAATGCTGGCAGAAAGTATATTTGTCTTTCAAGGAAAAGTGCGAAGCTCTTCAGTGATTTCGTATGTAACTGGCTTTATTATGGGAAAAGTTGAAGCACTCTACAGAACATGGATTCAGTCATGTAACCCACGAAGTGTCACATGTACAGCAGCGAACTTTTTGAATGTACATGTTGGAAATATTGAGCTGTTGCAATTAAAGCTGGTGCTCTTAGGATCGTGCCTAACCACACACTCAGAAAAACAGTAAATGATTTTTGACAGTCAGTATTGTGTGTGAAAGCGTAGCTTGTCTTGTGGTTTTACTGTGTGTACATTAATTTAAACCATTAACTTTTTCTATTTGTGTGTTTGTGCAGCTTAACATTCATTTTGTTATTAGCAGACTTCATAACATTAACCAATGCTCTGAGTATCTGCTGTCTGTGGCTGGTGAGACCATGTGTCACGAGCTATGCTTGACGAACAAAAGCACGTCACAATCTTGTTTGCTGTGCTTTTCGAGCTACTGTGGTGTAATTGGTGGAATTTGTGTTCATACTTTCGTGATATCTAATGTACATGTTTCCATGCATATAAGATCTTTCAAAAACGCTTTTTTTTCTAGGTTGAGAATCCGAAAGTGCCAGAATGTTCAATACTGGTTTATAAATCCATCACCATTCAAAGGACTGATGAGGTTTCAGCCCCTAGGGAAACAGTATTATCTGTTAAGATGGGAAAATGTACTTTAATCGGGAAAAAAGTCATTCACCCTAAAAACTGTGTTTTTAACAGGGATATTCGGGAAATTTTCTTCTTGTCTGAACATGCATCCTAGTTAAGAAGTTTTAAGTCTTCCATATGTAATGAAGCGGCTATTGAGAAGAAACACTGTGCACTGCTGGTACAGTTGTTTTATCAGAGCAGCAGCAATAGCAGCACACTGCATTGCAGGAATATCCTTGAAATAAATGACAGAGGAGGCCCCATGTCAATAAATGTGCTACAGAGTATGATCAAGAAATTTGAAGAAAGAGGTGAATTTCATGGTGCAGGGAATTGCTCTTAGCTGCAGCCAACCATGCTGCAGATGCCTCAAATTCTGCAGCAAGTGCTAGAGTTGCCAGAGGATCTCTCTCTCTCTCTCTCTCTCTCTCTCTCTCTCTCTCTCTCTCTCTCTCTCTCTCTTCCCTCCCCCTCCCCCTCTCTCTCCTCCCCACCCCCTCTCTCTCCTCCCCCCACCTCTCTCTCCCTCTCCCCCCCACCTCTCTCTCCCCTGGCCAACAGTTCAGAAAATTTTGTGGCACATTCTACATTAGGATCACCGTAAGACTCAAAATGTGCTCCAGAAGAAGCGTCAAGATAGGCTACAACATTGTGATTTTGCTCCTCCTTTTCTGTCATGTAGAAATCAATGACGTGTAGCTGGGGACTATTCTTTGGATGGACAAGGTATATTTTACTCCTCACAGGCCTGTGAATTCACAGAACTGTGCCAAATGGGTTTCTCTCCCAAATGTTGTACAGGAACATCCACTTAGGTGACAGTGGTGCGGTTTCACAAGTGCCCTCATTCTCAGTGTTTTTCTGAGATGATTACACCTTGTGGGCCTGTTAGGTGTACAGAGACATCTGAAGGACCTTGTTATCCAACATGTGATAGCAGCATTTCCAGAGCACAACAGTGTCTGCACCATTATTTTGATGCAAGGTGGGGTGACATGTCAATTGTGAAGCGAAAAATGCTTCATGAAACCTTCAGTATCATCTGCATTATATCTAGGCCTTTTGAAGATAAGTGGTCTTATAGATCCCCTGACCTAAATTCATGCAAGATGTGGCTGTTAGGATATCTCAAAGATTTATCAGTCATGTATGCAGATTCTCCTGATCAGGAAGATATCATATGATGACAATCATTCTGATAACACTGGACATGCTGCAAGCAACTGTTGGCCATGTCATGTTATGGGTACAGCATGTTGCTGGATCAGTAGACCATCTTGAACACATTGTAACTTCTGACCATGTCGTAATAAACATACCAGAACCACTATTATTGTTCGTCTGATCGTTTCTCCCCTTTCCCTGCAGTGACACCACATTCTGACTCTTTATAGCACCGTATTTTCATTTGTTGGGAAAAAGTGAAACAATAAGTTTGAGCATACTCGGTGAGGACATCAATTACTGAACACTCTACAATGTTTAAGCATCCTGTAATGTATAGACCCCATATTGCAGCACATGGGACACCATCGGTTTAATTATAACCACTTGGTACACCTAGTATCGACTTCTTGTTATGAAAGCAGGATGCTGTTTAGACAACTTGACCTTCAGTAAATTCAGAATAAAATCGCTGTGATGTCTTGCAGACATACTATGCAAGTGCTATGATTATTATTTAATAGGGGTTTTTATCTACGGTCTGTTGTTATAATTACAGTGTAATAGTTATGGTGGCTTCTGCCAGTGTCTTGTACAGTATGTGGTGTGTGGCATGTTCATCTCACCATTCAAACCAGCCTAGACAGACTTCAGTTCTGAGAATAAGTGAACCATGCTTCAACATATATTTTGGATGAATGATTTATGAAATTCTGGATGACAGTGATATTAATCAATATTACATGATAGAAATTGTTGATACAAATTCAGAACAGGGACTGGATGATGATGATCAAGATAACAGAGGACATAATCATCATGATTCCTGCTTTTATGGTAGGGGATGCACATTCAAATCCAGAAATGCACAATCCCAACCAATGTTTGTCCAAGGCAATCTAACATTGCTTTGCAGATTCCTGCCCTGTGACTTGTGGTAATGCGTTGCGTAGGAATCCTGATGCTGAACAAGTAATAGGATATACTTTCTCTCCAGGTATTTTAAATGAGATTCACCAGTGATGAAACAAAATCTTGATACTATTAAAATGTTGTCTAGATTATACCTTATTTGCATGCTATTGATGTTTCTGAGATAAAAGCTTTAACAGGCTTGCTTGAATTCACAGCAGTCTCCAAATCTGGCATCAAATACATTGATAATCTTTCGTTAGTAGGGAGAACCAGATGTAATGTTTTTCACAGTACTATAAGAAATGGTTTTTGTTCATAATGACAGCTGTTTGGTTTGAGAATCGAGAGAACAAAGGAAGGAATAAAGTAGAGGTAAGAGCTATAGTGCCATAGTTTTTAACAGATTCATTGTAAACCATCAGCAGTGTTACTCTCCAAACTGTAATATGTGTTGCGGCGTCGCGGTTCTTTCCGTCCCTTTACGACGAACCTGCACCTACCTGTGAACATTGTCTCAGCAGATCATCAGTAGGAAAGCCGAGTGAAACCTACTGTACTTCGACGTGAACCAGGCTGCAATTAAAGTCACTTATCTACGTTTCGGGAGAAACATGAAATGAAAGGTTGGAAATTTTGTCCTCAATTAATATATTCTGAAACTTAGGTGAACCAGTATCACTGCCAAGCCCATGCTAGTCTTAACATAGTCACTGACAATCCCTTTCACTCACGTTAGTAAGTTTATGGTGTTGCATTTCCCGAAAACTTAATAGCTACAAAAATACTAATTGTTTTTTTATTGAGAACGCTCGCCAAATATTAAGTCTGTTGGTACCAAATGCAGTCACAGTTTTCAGCCATCAACCTGCTCAATACGCCACGCGGAATATATGTCTTTTCCCGTCACAAAATTCACTTAAAAATTCCGAAATTTCTACACACACATCGGAATAATTATGCCGTCACTTTCCAACACTTTTGATGTATGAAACACTGCTAGATCCGGCAACTTATCATTTCCATCGGAACTACTACTACTACACACGTCTGATCTCTTTCATGGCTAGGCTTCGACTCCTGTCTAGAATACTCAAAGTCTTCTCTACCAGCAGAGAAAGGCGCGCGATGAATATTGCTTTACTATTGGTCAGTTTATTCAACATCCAATAGCAAAACAACACTCTCCTGCGTCAATCCGCGCTTTTCATCAATAACCAATCGCAAACTAGTAAACCTAACGACAGCACTTTTTACCGACGTAATTATCTAATATGCTGAAGTTTTGTTTATGCACAAAGTTATTTACTATTGTTATTTATACCAGAATTAACTTTCCCTTTACCATAAACTTACTTTACAAATCTATTCTACAAAAATCCCCTTTGTCCATATCCAAATTTCTTCGAAATGTTCCCACACTATATCCTACTACATAACTCGTTAAACAATGATCTTCATATTAACATTAATCCACACTCGCGCATCATTCATACTGCTAAAACACATTTATAACATTTTACATACACAAAAAGACAATAACACTTTATGCAAATACTACAACAGTTTATGAAAAACATTCTATTACTTTAGTGCACTCTACGGCTGATACATAAACTACGTGTGTGTCCAGTCTCGCATCACCATCTGTCACTATCCAGCTCTGAGACACATCTCCCATTTAACTGCACCCAAGGCAGGATCGTTATACGGTACTATGCCTCAGTGTGTTGATAAACTTGTGCACTTCCATCATCACTGTATGAATAGTTCATAGATGTACCTGCCATGAGTACTGCTGTTATGTGAGGTAAAGGTTCAGGTTATGACAGACACCAGGAATCAATACTTATGTAATGCCTAGATTGTGGCCACTAAAAAGAGGTGATAATCAAAATTTATTTATCCTTGAAGTTCTCCAAAAATTGTTTCTTGTTCTTGGTTGTTAATAAAGACTGGCGTAGCTAAAAAATTTTAATTATATGTTCTATTTGTAGTACTTTAAGAAACGTATTTATTTGAAACCTTACTTGCATATTTTTTGGATTTCTTTCTTCATTATTCTGGCGTACACCATGATATCGTTCATGTTAAAAAATAGTATGATCCCAGTTAAGAGTTAAAAACACTCGAAATTTGCCAAATACCATACCAAACTAAAGTATACATCCAACAGAATACAAAACAGTCAAAAGTTACAATCAGAATAGAAGGAAAACACTGGAGCATGCATGCCCTCAGTAGTTTGTAATCTTTCATGCCCAATATGATGAACATACTAGGAACCTGAAAGGCATTACACATTTCTGTTCTGTGGGAAAGGGTATAATTACAGGTGGAATAATGGGACCCAGATACTACAGGGGTAGCTCATGCATTAGCTCTTACCACTGCCACTCAATATGTCAGCCTGCACTGTGTCAAATGGGTGATGTGGCCATTTATACGTGTGTCTTTCAGTCAGTGGTGTTCTGCATTGCCAGTTGACCAGATGTTGGGAACATTAAAAATTTTCAAAAATGGTCACTGCAAAATGTACTGGAAAATAGTTTCCATCTTTCCAGACAGTATTTCTATTTGTGGAAGGCTTCATGTAAGTTGCAGTGCCAAGAACACAATTAGGTTGAAAACATCTGTAATTTGTGTGTCGTTCACATTCATTCATCAGTATGGAAACTTCTTTTTTTTTTTATTTATTGACGTGACATTGATTTTTGTTTGTGAACAGTCATTATCCATCTGATGGACAACAATACTTGATACCCAATAAAAATATTGGAGCTTGCATTAATTCTTGACTCACTGGGAATCAAACTAAGAAGTTCTGTTTTACATGCTGAAATAAATTTATCATTGGTAATTGTACCACTTTCTTTCCAAAGGTGAAAGTGTTCCCAAAACGCACTTACAGAGCTATTATGACAGAAGATGAACACTAAAAAGTGTTGGAATATTATACATACTCATCAATTCTATTGATTAATTCTAAAACACCTTGAACTTAAGAATTTTGAATTAAATATGTAACTGATACATTTTTGATACAGTTAGTATATTGGTGTAGACTGTTAACTTGTAGCACAATATTTTTAAAAGATTGTAATTTAATTGTTATCTAAAAATTCCAAATGAACTCAGCAGAGCCTCACGTTAATCGACATTGAATTTCCTCTGGTTACTTTCTTTTTAAATCGCTTTTACCTCATCAGTTCTTTCCTTCTGCTAGAATATTATGATTTTAAATCACTAACATTTACTAAATATGTTATTTCTTATGCACTTTCAACTTGTGTCCTGCAGTCCTGGACGCTCAAATATGGTTTGTATGTCTCATATATATCAATAATTAACATTCTCCTCCTCACTCTTCAGATTCATTCAGAGTACTGGTGGGAGCTGTGGCATTTCATTAGAAGAAACTCTTCACCATGGACTGCTCAAGGATGAGCTGGAGGTACATAGGGAGAAATCAACACATGAGTGCGGTATTCATGCAGAAGAATTAACTGTGAATGAGGATAGCTCTTTTGGCACCAGATATGATTCTGGTATGAGGGAAAAGGAATTTCCAGTATATAGTTGTAATTTCTGCCTACAAAGCTTTCGTTCAAAATACAGACTCATAATGCATGTGTTTATGCATATTGATGGTGTGCAACCACCTTTGTATGTTTGTAAATGGTGTGGTGAGGTATTTCGCAGTAATGTAAGCTTGAAAAAACATTTGAGAGCGAGTGAGAATTATGAAGTCATAACTGTTGGCAACCATGAAAAATATGGCTGTAGTGATGAGTATCAAAGCAGTATCTTTTTGTATAGTGAGCCAGAAGTTTGTGTTACAGAACAAAATGAGCAGAATTCATATCAGGAAACTTGGAAAGCTTCAAACGAGTCATGTAACACAGATATGGCAAACGATGCAGAGAAAACAGGTGATTATGGAACTTTACCAACAAGTGTTAATGTCAGTGACCGCAATGTTGTACCTACCACAAACAGAACCCACAAATGTGATATGTGTGGCAAATCTTTTACTAGCTCAAATTATCTCAAGGCACACACATTATTTCACACTGGAAAGAAATCTCACAAATGTGATATTTGTGGCAAGTCGTTTGTTTTGTTGGGTACTCTGAAGAGACATTCCTTAATCCACACTGGAGAGAAACCGTACCAATGTGCGATTTGTGGCAAATCCTTTGGTGTGTTGGATACTCTCAAGACCCATTCGTTAATACACACCGGAAACAAACCTCACAACTGCGATATTTGTGGCAAATCCTTTGTTGCGTTGGGTGCTCTCAAGAGGCACGCATTAATTCACACAAGAGTGAAACCTCACAAGTGCGATATTTGTGGCAAATCCTTTACTTTGCTCTGTACTCTCAAGTCACACGCATTAATTCACACTGGAATGAAACCACACAAATGTGAGATTTGTGGCAAGTATTTTGCTACTTTAGCGTATTTCAACCGACACAAATTAATACACGCTGCAAACAGGCCGCACAAATGTGATATTTGTGGCAAATCATTTCCTGTGTGGAGCGCCCTCAAGAAACACACATTAGTTCACAATGGAGAGAAACCTCACAAATGTGATATCTGCGGCAAATCCTTTGCCCTGTCGGCTAATCTAAAGAGCCATGCAGTGGTTCACACTGGAGAAAAACCACACAAATGCGATATCTGTGAGAAATCCTTTTCATTGTTGTGTGCTCTCAAGAGGCACTCATTAATTCACACTGGAAGTAAACCTCACAAATGCAATATTTGTGGCAAGTCCTTTGCTGTGTTGTGGGCTTTCAAGACACACGCATTAATTCACACTGGACAGAAACCACACAAATGTGAGATATGTGGCAAATCTTTTGCCACTTCAGGTTATTTCAACCGCCACAAATTAATACACACTGGAAATAGGCCCTACAAATGTGATATTTGTGACAAATCTTTTGTTATGTTTTGCGACCTCAATAAACATTCAAAGAAACATTCATTAAAACAGTCATTAATTCAAACTGAAAAGAAAACCTACAAATGCGATATATGTGGCAAGTCTTTTGCTAGGCCTTGTAATCTCAACCAGCATTCTATAATACACACGAGAAAGAGGCCCGATAAATGAGGTACCTCTTGCTATGTCAGACGAGCTTTCATTCACGCCAGGAATAGGCCTTACAAATGTGATACTTGAGGCAAATCATTTGCTAGATCAGGTGATTGAAACTTCGGTCACAGATATCATATTTGTGGGGTCAAATGCTGTGTCTTGCTCTCAATTGGGTACTCTCAATACACATGTATAACTTCACATCACAAAGAGGCTACAAGAAAGTGCTAGTTCAAAGAAATCGGTTCCCCTGGCAGGTGCCCTCAATGTCTTTAAAATAACAGATGTAGCAGGAAGACAATACAAGTGTGATGCCCATTAAATAATATTAAAATGTGCTAGAGTTGTGGAAAAAGTGCAGTAATGTGTATTACTGAGTGGTATCAGATAGTGTGACAATATAAAACTCCAGTCTGCAGCCTTAGAAGTGAAGAAACTTTAGTGTGAAATATTGCAGAAAAATAAATCAACTTTGTTTTTGTTGTTAACTCAATTTTTCTTATCAAACTTGAGACAAGAAGTTTGTGAATTGTGATATATTGTTCACCTGTGTCAGTAATTATAAGTACCATGTAGTATTCAGTGTAAGGCCAAGGAGATTTTATGATTTGCTGTTTATTATTAGAAAGATAGTCATCATGTGATACTTGTCGCTCTGCATTAGAGGCACAGTGGCAGCAAAAATATGTTCATTGGACATACTTCACCCAGGCTAGGAAACTCTCTACCAGAGAACGATGATTATGGCAGTTATTTTACTTAGGTATGCTTTCTCAAGAGATTTGCTGCATATGTTACTAATTGTGTACATCCATGTTCTGTTAGTACTACTACTCCATTAATAAATATGTTATAGCAACATACATATGCTGATATACCAAAATCTTATGATCACCTGCTTAATAGTTTGTCAACCTTTAGAACACAATACATCAACAATTCCCCATGATATGGACTTGACAACTCGTTCACACGTTTTTGGAAGTGTTGCATCAGACAGTTATACATAGGTTAATCAGTTTCTGTAAATTTTCACCTTGTAGTTTTTTGGGTGCAGACCTTTCGCCTGATATCACAGATGTATTTCACAGGTTCAGATGAGGCAAATAGCATGGTCGAGACATCAATTTTACCATGCACCACAGACGACTGTGTAGCTATACTGGTCATGTGATATGGACAATTATCCTGCTGGAAGATGCCTGCACTTCGGGAAAGCACATTTGGCATGAAAAAATATATTCAGTTACAGTAAAGGTCACATAGTCTACAGCTGTCGTGATACATTTGATTACTACCAGCTATCCTAAAGGATCCCAGGTGAACGCACCCATAGCATAATGTTGCCTCCATCCTGGCAGTTTTTACATTGACCTACTGTTGAGCCTTGATGATCTGTTGCCCATTCCAATTGCAACTGAAAGTTTTGTTGGATCAGCAGTGTGCACTGAATTGTGTGTTGCAAAATTTGTGTGGCTGCACTACCATTGTTTTCCATCATTATATGTGCCACAGATTGTACCTGTCCATCTTTACAGAGCAGGCAAGCTTCTGAAGAAGTGTGGATGTATTACACCTTTTCATCATGTTGTGGATTTATCACCCTTCAGCCACTTTCCACAGGTGTTCACAACAGTAGCAGACTACCAGCCAACAACTTTCACCTCTTTCAGAGGTTAGTTCCCAGTTGTCATGCCAGAACAACTTGCCTTTTGCTAAAGTCACTTATGTCATTGAGTTTACATGTTCACAACCCATCTCATTGGTAGAATAAATCCTTGTTTATCTCTGATTTGCTGGTTTACTTACTGCATCACATGTCTACAACAAGTGACATTCAGTCTTCTAGTGGACAGTGTACACGACTTTTCCCTCATCAGTGCATCAACATGTCAGAAGCAAAAATGTGTAATCTAACAAATTAATTTTGCTTGGTTGCCATTTACTTCAGTGTGCAATAGGTATATTTTTTTGTGAAATTTTTTTGTTTCATAAAACTCTGTACATGATTCAGAGGTAATATAGATAAGTGTTATGGACCAAAGCTCTCGATTATTTATTCAGCATTTAATACTGTGTAAGCACTACACAGAATGAAATAGGTAAACATTAGATGTTATAGATTGCCATTATTTATATACGTGAGAACAACACTTGGAGATCAGAATGTGATAACTCAATACATGAATATAATCCAAATCAATAATTTTTATTGTAGTGAAGAAATAAATCAAGTGAGCATTCTCTTTGATTGTGTCTTGTGTTATATTTCAAAGATGTTTCCATTGTGGATATTGTTCTTAATTTCTGTAAATAAACATGATATGTTTGGAGTTCTGAGCTTCTGCTTAATTTTTAATTTCAGAATGATTATTTTTATTTCCTCCCTGTTTGTTTTTGGTGAAAGTGGTTTAGTATGTCCCGTCATATCTTTAACAACTCAAGATAGTTGTCATTAACTGACTGGTACTGTTCAGTTTTGCTACTCTTTATTTATTACACCCTGTACTGACATGATTACATTTTAATCCATCTTTCTTGTGATAGGACATCCACAACTGCTGTGTAGGTTATTCATAATTACAGCATCCACATACATTTATGTTACATATTATTTTCCAATACAAGAAAAGCACAACTAGGTTTTTTCCCACATTATATCATTGTTTAATGATCTCACATCCTTGTGTTAAATGTAAGTGGTTGTAAAGAAAGACAGTGTAAAAGATAGCACTAAAATTATCTTTCAGATTAAGTTTCACACTGGAAGCAGTTCGAAACATGCTAGAATCACCTTTGTGCTGTTGCTGCTGCTGCTGCTGCTGCTGCTGAAACTTTACATAAGAATATCTTAAAAGAATGATCAAGGTTTCAGATATTTCATTTGTGGAGTGGTGAATCTATAATGAACAGGGCAAAAATCTAATCAGTGAAACACATGAACAGAGGGATCATATTCCCATTGGCAACATATTCATGCCAAGATGATGGGAATAAGTCATATGTAGGCTTAATGGGAGCTAAGATGAAGAGTTTAGCAGTATTCCCATCATTGCTCAAACACTTAATTAGTGACTACTGATATGCTGAATCATTTCTCTAGAAAATAACACTAACTCCTTGCTTAACTTACCACTTGAGAGGTGGCTCATACCATGCAGTAAATCTTTGGAGAATATAAAACAGGCATTGCAACAAGGCAGGAGTGATACCTCTGTAGTATTGGCTGGAATAGTGAGATAGAACTGGTACTATGAGAGTGGCATGGTCCAGATAAGCTCAGATTAATCCCTCCTTGGAGGAGGAGGAGGAGGAGGAGGAAGAGGAAGAAGAAAAAGAAAAGATTCACAGACACAGTAGTAGGGACAGGAATAACAGGGAAGGGTTAAGAAAATAACTGCAATGAGATATGACTACAGGATGACTGTGTATCATGACTTATCAGTGGTGGGTCAGAACTAATGACTTCTCATGCATTGGTTAGCAGATAGCCAGATTAAAGGAGGCTAGCATAATCTTCATTATCATGTGCCAGCACCATAGGATTGTCTAACAACAAAATGGTACATCTCTGGATTGACTCATATTCTGGGGTGGCATCAAAATGACGTCCACTCACACGTTAACCTTGTGTAATACTGGTCACTACCGCCAGGTCTTGTGAGAATAACTCGATTTAATTATGCTCACACATTTCAATAATGGCAGATGCAGTAGAAGCATAACCACAACTAAGAAATGATGTTATATTACATGGCCATAGTACATGTGGTCTAGTTCATGATATCAATACTGTATGGAGAGATAACATATGTCACTGTAATGTACATAAGTAGTTTTTCTCAAGAGGATATTGAATCATAATCACTGGGTTACCCATAAATAAGAAATAAAATCATTATTGTACAAGAATGGAGCACACTGACTGATGAGAGTATTTTAAATGGAACAGTGTTGAAGCTTAAAGGAATGTAATGTACCACATACTAGTACAACAAACTAACATACTGGTATTAGCTAGTCTCAGGGGAGAGTTACTGTCATGACCTCTTTTCTATCACACATCAAATACAGTAAACAAAATGCAGAAAAATAACACAAACCGTAAAATGGAGGGACTCTAAATAATTTTAAGTGAAACACAAGTGAACATTTATGAGTGGCATGCTTTCAGAGTAACTGCAGCAGTGACAAGAGCAGTTAGCCCATCACTGTGCAATTATGTCAGTCAATGCATCTACCCTTCTTTGCAAAACCATAAGTAATTCTTATTCATCCAAATGACAGTGAATGTGCTACTGCTGTTCGAAAATAGTTTGTCTCTTAACATCATATAGAACTGGACATAATTCAGCGTTATCATTACTGGGAAACTACATTCAACACCCTCTGTGCCTTTCAAGTACCATTGTCTGGTAACTACATGGGGTCATTAGCACATAATTCATGTCTTTGGTGAGTGGTTCCCTGTGCAACATTCCAGTCCTCAAACGTTTCTTTTATAATTCTCTATGCTTGCTTTTTTCCAAACTATCTGTTATACCCTATATTTTTGTCGTGCTGGATGTGTGGTCTTGACATGTAGCAGTGACTTATGGCAAAGTTCATAACCATAAATAGCTTGTTTCACAAGATCAATGCACATAAGATACGATAAATTCCACCATAAATTAGGAAGATGACTTAATTTTGCTGTGTTATCCTTTACATACAAAGAATAAATATCATTTGATGTACAAAGGTTCGGCCAAACAATGATGTATGCTGCACATTATGCACGTGTTGGCTTGGCTACTAGTAAAGTGTTGTATTCTGAGCTATTCATTGTTTAAAAAAGGTTAACACACATTCCAGATTATACTGTTTTATAGCATATCACTTTACCCTAGTGTATACTACGAGAGTCAGGTAATTTCAAATAACTGTGGTTTACAGATGTAAGACCAGTGTGCCAAGTACATGACGTCTGTAAGCTACTCAATGTATGAAGTAGTCATCAGTGTTAACTCCAAATATTTCATCTAGAGGTTCTCTGGTTGTCACAAATTTGGTTCTTCAGTTATATAAAGGAACTCACTTTTCTAATGGATTTAGTGAAATAGTTTACTTGTCCATCGTGGACAAGAAAACAATGAATTCTGATAGTAAAGAGGCAATAGCATGATAACTGATGATCAGTGAAAATATAACTGTTTTGTGTAGGAGTTTTCTGAAAGAAACGTGGGCAAAGAAAAATATGTATTGCTGTAAAGAAACCATTACATTAGTAGTCCATTAATAGCAGCTACTGGAAAGAAACTTTGGTACTTGATGTCTCTAATTATCTATTTCACTGTAACATTGCTTATCAACTGGTGGAGTAAAGCATTCTTCTACCTCAAACATTTAATCCTCATCTCACGTTAACCTAGTATTGATTAAATTTCGATTACAATAGTGTAAATGTTTTAGTAAAAAGGCCATTTCACATGATGTAAAATTTTTAGTGCACATAATGCAAAGCTAACAGTTATTTCATATGTCACCACATTACATTTCTCACTTAAAGGAACATCTAAAGCTTTACTGAGTAACATAGTAACCTTGTGATGTTGAATAATAGTCCCTCAAATTCTCTTTTACTGCTTCATTATCATTATAAAGCAACTGATCTCTCGAAGATCTTGTCCACTGTACAAGCAGTTACTTCTGGTCACACATTATACATCTACATCACTTTATCACTGCTCTAGTTACTTTGCTGTTAATATGCAGTAACTATTGATACAGCAAGGTGCACTTCTATTTGAGAAAGCAATTTTTGTGGCTTCCTATATAGAAAAACCAGGAAAGGAAAAGCCACATGGGTTAGTCGTGCGGTCTGAGGCATCTAGTCACAGTTCACATGGCTCCCCTCGTCGGAGGTTAGAGTCCTTCGTGTGTGTGTGTGTGTGTGTGTGTGTGTGTGTGTGTGTGTGTGTGTGTGTGTGTGCTCAGCAGTTTGGTCCCTTAGGAACTTACCAGAAATTTCAAAATTTTTCCACAGAAGGGAAACAGTAAACTAGCCTCAACTGGAGATGGTTTTACAGTGTAGCACAATTTGTTTACACTAAAACTCAAAATGACTGACTGAACAACAAAATTATTATTCACAAAAGCATCAATAAAATACATTTGTTCCCATGGTGAAATCACTTTCGCACAGAATAAAATACCACATGAAATTGGTTCAGGCAAACAATGCCTTAATAACATGACTTCAAGGAATAAGTGTGCTTATTTCTCAGGGCATACGGAGGACATGCTGACAGGAACTTGTCATTTTTCCTGTATTTCTGCATGATGGTACTTGTACCTTATCATAAATTATTTTGAGCTGGACTAAGTGACGCTGCAGAGGGTGGCAGAGTTTGACCATGGAATGGCCGTAACCAGTCAGAATGCACTACCACTGTATGGTCAGACAGTGAATATCTTTATTAACAGGTGTGGTGACTTGTATGATGGAATAAGGGCTTTCATATTCAAGCATGAATTTCTTAGTCTTCTTTCTTAATCATGGGGTTACGAAGCAAAACTAAGTCCCCAGGCTTATACTGAGGAAGCACAGCCCCTTTGTTACTTCATTTGTACTGTTTCAGGGTAGTTTTACATTTATGTTGCTTTACCACGTCAAAAGTTACCAAGTTCAAATGGGGAGCTCATAGGCTGTCCATATACTTCCTCTTAGGATGTATGCCTAGATGATTTGTGTATATCAGTTATTTTATGCAGAAGCTACATAGACGACCTACCGGTTCCAGTCACTGAGTGGTTTAAATAGACAACATCTGAACTGTTCTTTGATAAACATATTTGAGGTGGTCATTAACTTTTGGATGAAAAGGAGTGATTCTCAATTTTCTCATAGCGATTTGTAAACTTCTAAAAACAAACTGGACATGAAGTTAGTCCTCTGGTTAGGCAAAATAGCGTCAGAACTTCCTAATGATAAAAATAATCTATAGACAAAGGCACTTGCAACTGCTCCTGCAGTCATACCTGCAACTTTTATTAGAATTAGATATACAGAAAAAAATCAATGATAGATACGATATATTTGTTTTGTGTGCTCTGTGGGAATGATCTGACAATATCTAATGCAACATTTTGAAATGGGTTTATAGCATATGGAGGTGTCTGCAAGGCAATTTAAGTTCATGGTGGGATGGACATCTGACCACAAGGCAAGTAGTTTCGTATGTACTTCTGAACATCAGTCTGTCTATCTTTCCATCAATACTGTGTGTCCATTCTGGCATTCATAGGTTTTTGTCTATTATGACATGCCTGCTTCAGTCAAGAATACCATCATAATGGCCGGGAGAGTGGTGTGCTGATCCCAAGCCCCTCCTATCTGCATCCTCCTCTGAGGATGACACGGCGGTCGGATGGTCCCAATGGGCCACTTGTGGCCTGTAGATGGAGTGGTGGGACATGCCTGCAAACTGTCGTGACACTGAGCTATTATACATGCTTGTAACTCTTTGTGGAATTAAGACTTTGTTGCCCTGGGGGAGTTATGTGGCATAGAATACCATCAACTGTGACCAAATCTGGAAGAGAATTCGACTGGTGACATTCTGCATCTCTCAGTTCTTCTATTAAGACATTGACAATCTGAATCATTTTGACCTTATGGCTTAATACAACAGCACTGAGGTGTGAACAGCATGATTTGTGGCATACTTCAAATCCTATTTTGATAGTTTTAATGCCCGATGACTTAAATGACTACTGGGGTCCTTTAAACTGAGCATGTACAAAAGAGCAGTATAATCAGGGAACACAGTGAATTTTCTCCCATACAAACAACATCTGAGAGTTCACCCAGAATATAAGTGCTACCAGTTCTTTGTCAGTAGTACTGTCATTGGTCATGCTTTGTTCAGCTGTCTAAAAGCTTAGCCCTCACCATTATATCATTATATTCCTGATAAAGAACAGCCCTGATAGCATATTTGAGGCATCTGTTCAAAGGATAAAAGGCTTTTCATAGCCTGTATATATTAATAAGTGTGAACTTGTCAAAACATATTTAAGTTTCCTCATGGCCAATTCAAATCCTTGTGTCCACTCGAGCATTGCACCTTTCTGTAGCAACTTACTTAATCGTTTTGCTGTCATAGCATAATGATTCACAAAATGATGATAATTAATGAGGCCAGGAAAACTTGCGGATCTGGCTTAACCTCATCTGAACTGATATTATATCTCAGGTACTTAACCTGTAACTCTGCAGAAAAACACTTTAAATTCAAATGTGTATACTGTAACCGTGATAAAATGTACCTCAGTCTCATCAAGTGTTCCTAAGTAGTCCTCGAAAATATCATCCAAATACACTAAAGAAATTGTAGGCTTCAATCATCTTAACAAGAATTCGGCGAATCTTTGGAAACTGGCAGGCGCATTTCTAAGGCTGAAAGAGTGTAAAAAATCATACAACATTCATAGAACCGCAATTGCATCTTTTTATGGTGCGATCGGAATTTGGTGGTAATTAGAATACATATAAAAGGTAGTGAACCTACAGTTCTCCAGTCTGTTCAGTATTAAGTCGATGTGGGGTTAAGGGTAAGTAGCAATGGCGGTTACCTTGTTTACTGCTTGCATTTCAACGCATAGAATCGAACAATATTCGTCCTGTAATCTACCACTACCCAGTATCTGTGTTCGGAATCATTCCCTAGAATTACACCGAAATCCCTTCTGCGTCTTCTTACCACTTGCCTATCAAGACCATAATTCGTACCATCTATCTGCAAGTTTATAAAACATGTTCTGGCAGGCACTATTACTTCTTCTCTTAATTCACTACTATTACAACACAATAGTTTAAGCACATTCTTGTCATTAAGAGAAACAAATAATGCACTCATCTGAGCTCCTGTATCTGCAGGCACTTTGACAGTCCTTCCTCTGATACCGCCTTCCACAATTGTATTAGCCCCCCCCCCCCATTTACACTTTTGTCTTAGGCTGGACACATTACTTATGTAACAGGGAGGATAGATGGTGGAACCTAGCCCCTGGTCATTTCCCCACTGTGTAATCACATTTTGTCTATTATCACGTGGAGAATTTCGCTATTGAGGATTCTGTCTGTGATCTTGTGGGTAGGCATTACGTGCATGTCCTACCACAATGTGTGACAGCACTCACCAGTGTCATTGGCTTCCCACAGTGTATGCAATTCGTGTCATTTGCAAAGATGTGGTGCAGCTTATTGCTTTGCGACAGAGCAGAACCGAACCTTGCAGCCTGCTTGCATAACGGTGTCAGTCTTAATGCCTCAGGTAGTCGAGTAGGTGAGGCCACATTTACTTCACTACATATCTGCAGATTTACTCTGCATATGAAGACGTCAGTTGTTCTGGCTCCCGCTGCCTCAATTAACATGTCATGACATGTGGCTTCCCATCTGGACACACATGTGCCATATGACAGCTCGTATTCAGCCAACAAAATCTTCAAGATCTTCATTCGGATTTTGCCTTAAAATGGATAAATGGTCTCTGTAGTAGCTGTCTTCTCATTCGTTGGAATGTTGCTCTTCTAAATCGAATACTAGGGCTTCAGAGTTAGGTAATTAAAGAGATTACCAAGGGCTATCCTCAAGGCACCATAAGTGGTCCACTGTTGCGCAATCTTAGTATTGAACCTTGTTACATCTGATGCAAATGCTATTGAAGATTTTGTCACATGATGACATCCTAGTAGTTGCATTTGCAGACTTCAGGGTGGAGACTTGAGTAAAAGGCGAATGATGTGCTCGCTCAGATGCAACATTGGTGCAATAGCAACAAACTGACTATAGCTGTTCATAAAAAGTCATACATTCTTCCAAAGGGAAGACTTTGTCTTTACATGAATCCTCCTCTGAGACGTGACGGAATACCTGTAAAACATGGCACTGTTTGTAGATATTTATTCATTCTTCAAGACAAGAAAAGGAACTGTACAATACTTAAAATCTGTTACTCAGAAAGCGGCGAAAAGTATGGATTACCTGTGTGATATTATTGACTACAAATTACCATTCAATGTGGTAGGGTCATATCACAAAGATAACTTGAACGCCATTGTTGGCTTCACTGCCAGCGTCTGGGTTCATCGGCTTAAACTAGATAGCAACAAAACAATACTGCAAGGAATTCAGTGGAGCTTACTTCTGAGGCTCACTGGTGCCTTTCGCAGTACACCAGTGGAAGGTTTACTGGTGATCCTTGCAATATATCCGATGGATTTCGTGGTATGTTACAGGGCAATGCTGCATTGGTTGGGGTGTGAGCAATATGATCATGTGTACAAGATCACAGGAATGTGCATTACTGATAAGACTTTTATGAGCCTGGAAGTTAGACATATAGAAGTCTGATTGGCACACTAGGAGCACTACAAGGCACATTTACGACATATTCCCAAGCATCAGGAACAAGTTCAAATTGCATGACATTTCCTCTTCTTGAGGTATGGTGAACTTGTTAACAGGTCATGGTCCATATCCCAAACATCTGCACTGTGTGGGATGCAGTAACATTTGAATCTGTGAATGTGGAAAGGAACGTTACACCTATCATGTCGTACTCAGGTGCCCCCCCTTTTCAGGTAGAGAGAGATTGTAGACAATTGAATGCGGTCTGTAAACAATTGTAAGTGACCAAAATATCTGGCCTAAAGTTAATATGATAGCACATCAGATATCCAAAAGGTAACTGCTTAACTTCCAGTCTACAAGATAAAATTGACACTCTGAGTATCAAAATAATGTTCACAGGTCACATGAAGCATTTCCTCAGTTATAGATAGTAATAGACACATACACATTTAATTAAGGAAAACGTATATATATAAGGAAAAAAATAAAAAGAAAAGAAAGATGGCTGTGACCATCCACATGGGTATGCATTGACTTTAGGATTGTCGAGGCACACAGATCCAAATATGGGTGATGTAGAATAGTGTAGGAACAATATGTTTAGAAATACGAGTAGTTCATCGGCAAACCTCAAGTTCTTAAGACAGAAGTTATTCACTTGACTCATGAGTTCAGTCCCCTTATTTTATTTTTTAAATTATTTTTCAAATGTTATGTGTCAGTTCTACGTTAATATTACTGTATGTGATGGTAGTGCAGCCTGGAGGAGATGTATGTGTTGAAAAGGGGCTGCCTGTGGCCAGAACGTTAGGGGGTGTCAGCCCATGCGAGTTTTCATATAGCGCAGCATATGTGGACAGGAAAGGTTGAGGAAACGATGTAAGCGTAGTCTGGCAGAGTTAATCACGTGTCTAGGACAGTATAGCGTTGCTATGCACTAACGACCTGCAGATAGTTCCCTAACATAGATGTAAAGACGTAACGTCCATCTGCAAAACAAAACACTCGTATGTAGAAATGGATGGTGTTCGAATCCTGCAGCTGATACCAGCATAAGGAATTGGGGAGGGCAAGGCGATTGTACAATGCGAGCATCTGGGAGTGCATGAAAATAGACACAATTGTTCAAAAGAGACCAATGGAGTGTGGTTCGAAACAACTGTCGGATTTATATTTCTGAAATCTAGCTCTAACGGATACAAGTGGTGCTTCGGAGGCCGCTAACAGACTGAGGGGCATATTGCCCAAGAGAAGAATGGAGGTTTTCTAGAAGAGTTCCCCTGTGAGCAACGCTTCACCTGAGCATCGTCTTGTCAGCATTCTCGCTGTGAGAATGATATCCACATGGACAAACTGTGGGCTGGTGACCATATCCAGTGGCAACTGATACCAGACCAGCAATCTCTGTCGAAGCATGGCTCAGCAGTCTAACACAGTTTGCCTGTATAAAGAACGAAACTTTAAAAAAATTAAAATTTTGACTAAAATAGGGCCTCTCCCATCCAGTACAAAGTTACTGTAGTTGCAAGTTAAGGACGTCAAAAACATGTGCCCACATAAAATGAGGTAACCAGACATTGACATACTGACATTAGAAGAAGTGCTGCATAGAGGTCCATCCAGAACACCATACCAGCTGCACACCAATGTTAAATTGCAATATGCTGGGCTGTGTAAATTCAATGCAAGTGATTGAACTGTGGGTGCCATCTCATGGGTAAGATCAAACACTATGGGTAAAGCACTGTAACTATGTATTGTATACATAGTACAAAACCTCAGTGTTTTGCTTTCGTGCATATTATCACACCCTGTTGTGGAAGAGAGAACTAGTGTGAGCACCAGGGAGGTGACAGGTGGCAGAAGCAAGTGTAAAAATATGGCAATGTGAATCTAAATGCCACCTCTTATGCTTTATAAAGTGTATGGGTTCTTCTATCAGTATGCAATCCTTTGAAAACAGTGTATAAAATTATTAAACATGCCATAATGCCTTAATTTAGATTGCTCATTAAAGGTTCTTCCTGGATATTATCTTTGCATTTTACGGTTTCATTTTATTTCAAGATGTTAAGCATCAGACCTGTAGGCTGTATATATATGTATTCTTCCCTAAAATCCTGTAAGCAATGGTTATTAAATGATAAGTACAGAGAAAGGGCTGACAGGATTATTCACTACACTGTGCTGTTTATGTTTGATATGGAAGCTTATTCTCGTTTGACCTACATATTTGCAGTCACACACTACATACTTAATCTGATAAACACCTTTATCACCATAGGTTAAACTGATCAGTCTTCATGTATGAAGTGTTGTCCATTGTTCTTGGGAATAAAATATGGAGGTATAACATTTAAGGCTCTCTGTCACATACGTGCTTTACCCAAGATTGGTCCACAATACGTTAGTCTACAATATCTTCTCTTATCATCATACTAATGATAACCAACAGATGGTTAAAATTATTAAGAAAAGGTTAGGTGAGAATGGAGCCCCTCTGTAATTGGGCAGATAGGGATATAACGACTGCTGCAATGTCTCAAGTTGAGTATAAACACAAAGTAGAGTCGTTCATTGTGGGTAAAGATGTATATTGACAGAGGCAGGGAGCAAATCAGAAAAACATGTGACTGTAACAAAGCAGTCGATCAGTGCTACCTCCCTACAGAATATATTCAAGATACATAAACAGTAACCGCTTCAAGACCTGTAATTAACACCATTTTTAGTCTGGAATGTCAGCTGGCTAGGTAACTCGTCGATATCCTCAAACTAGGAATATTTTTTTAATCAAATATACACACATCAAAAAAAAGTTTTTCATCATCCCAGAACTTCTGAAGATAGACGTTGCCTGTTGATATTATATCACACAGTCCTTTTGACGTTGATATTATATCACACAGTCCCTTTGACTGTTCAGAGATGTCACTAAGGCCCGCCACACACGTTCCGGTGCACCTGTCAGGTAAACCTGTACAGTTAAACCGGAGCATGTGTGCCAGTCAGTTCAGACCAAACTGTACAGGCATAGCGACCTGTGCAGGCGACCGGAGAAGAATCAAAATTCAATTTTTTCTACCTGCGCAGGCGTGTAGACCTGAGCGTGTGTGTGTGTGTGTGTGTGTGTGTGTGTGTGTGTGTCACTCCGGCACGACTGTACAGGTGTATGGTTAGCTGGGGCTAGCTCCTTGAGTAGAGAGCCCCTGTTGTCTTTGTATTTACGTGCACAACGGTGTTAACTAGTGGCTACATGCGCTCTGCTGCTCAACTCTTCTACTCAACATGTCAAATCGGAAACGGAACCAAGTGATAAAAGAGTTTATCGAAATGTATCGGTTGGAGCCTTGTCTGTGGCAGGTGAAAAGTAAAGAGTACCACGACCGTGAAAAGAGAGGTGCAGCCTATGAACGACTTGTTATTAAATTGAAGGAGTTAGAACCCGACGCTACAAAGCAATCTGCAGTGAAAAAAATAAATAATTTAAGAAGTAATGTATGTAAAGAAAAGAAGAAACGTTATATGTCAATGAAATCTGGAGCTTTAACAGACAATATCTACACATCAAAATTGTGGTACTTAGATTTGTTCGATTTTCTTGGCGATCAAGATACTCCTTGTGCGTCTGTGTCAAACTTGGATGACGAGGATGGATATGAGATCGATGAAGTAAGTACTCACATTATTTATAATACTCATACACTTTATTTAATTAAACTACATTTTGTATATACAAATGGGAAGGTTACATTTAGAGTTCACATTTTTATTAATATTAATGGAAAATGTTTTTACTGTATGAATTAATAACATGCTGCGGCCAAACTTCTGTTTTTAGTCTATTTTTCGATTAGATGAACCCTACTGTCTTGCCATGGAACTTTGCCTTCATTCATGAAGTATGAAGTGAACCCATTTCTAAGCTGTTTAGCAGCAAACGTTATATTCCCGTGGTTCTGACGTATCAGTGCGATCATATTTGTTTCCGAGGTATCCAAACCTGTAATGGCAGTAGTTCATCGTACGTCTCCTGATAGGTACTGTTTGGATGAGCGTAAAAGCCTGGATGTTGTTCCATCAAAACAATTATGCAATGCGCAAGTTGCCGTCACCACTTTCATTATGTTCTCTGGTTCCACATTGATTTGAGTATGGAATATACGAAATCTGGATGCAAGTATTCCAAAACAATTTTCGACAACGTGTCTTGCTCTTGAAATGTGGTAGTTGCAAATTTCTTTACTAGCTGAATCTAGTTGTGCTTGTCGAAAAGGCTTCATAATATTAAGTGTAAGAGGAAAGGCGTCATCAGCTACAAAAACATAAGGAACATTTTCTAAATTTTCTGTAACATTGCATGGCCCTGGAAGTTTGAGCTCATTACTCTCTAACTTTTCATAAAATTTAGTATTCTGAAGAACGCCTCCATCAGAAACACATCTATTAGTTCCAAAATTCACGAGAAGGAACCGATTCTTAGCATCCACTATTGCAAGAACTATCATACTGTGTCTGCCTCTGTAGTTGAAGTAAAAAGATCCGAAATTCGCTGGGGGAACTATGTCTATATGTTTACCATCCATGGCACCAAGATAATGTGGGAAATTCCATCTATCTTCAAATGTTTTAGCAATAACTTTCCATTTCTCAGCCGAGTTAGGAAACTGAAACAACAGAAAATTAATAATATTTTTTACAATGTGGATTTATAGCGGTGTTGATTGCAACAGGCTTTATAAATTTACTGTTACAAGCAAAATGAAAATAACATTTAAAATAACACAAAATCAATGCTTGTTTAAAAAGTTTGGTTATAAAGAAAATAAGAAACAGAATTTTAAAATACTACAGTGAAACTATCGGTTTAATAGTTTTTAAAGAAGGTTTGTGTTCCTTTCATCTTATAGTTTTGTCTTATTTTAAATTATATTCCTGATATAAAAAATAAAATCAGAGTAAATGACTTTTAGGGTCTAATAATATTCTTCTTTCAGGATGGATTCGATGATGTTGCTCCACAGACACCCATCACTGAAGAACCCTCAGAGACAAACGAGAGTCTTCAAAATTCCAAAGAACTCCCGATATCACGACCAAATTTTGCAAAAAAAGAGAAAAGTGTGGAACTGACCAATGACGTTCTGCTATCAGTGAGAGATCATTTTAAAAAGCCTTCGCCCCAAGATGACAGGTATGATCTACTGGGAGAATCTATTGCAATGAGAATGAGGACACTGGAAAAACGCCAGCGTCTGATTGTTGAAAAAATAATCGATGATCTCCTATATGAAGCTGAAATGGGAATGCTTAACGTGCCAACGAGTTCATACAGCTCCGAATATCTAACCAGTCGCCGGCCGCGGTGGTCTAGCAGTTCTAGGCGCACAGTCCGGAGCCGCGCGACTGCTACGGTCGCAAGTTCGAATCCTGCCTCGGGCATGGATGTGTGTGATGTCCTTAGGTTAGTTAGGTTTAAGTAGTTCTAAGTTCTAGGGGACTGATGACCATAGATGTTAAGTCCCATAGTGCTCAGAGCCATTTGAACCATCTAACCAGTCCAAGTGCGAGCTCACCAAGTCCTACTGCAGCTACTTCATATCATCAGTTTACGCAACAAACAGCGCCTGCAGAATTCGTAACCAATCAAGAGCTTCCACTTCCACACTCAGCAGCTACTTACTTAGCTACCTCTAGTAATATTTGATGTTTGGGCATTTTTAATTATTCTATGGTTTTAATTGATGAGTAATACCAAATTTTCAATTATTTTCGAATTTAATGTATTATTCATTATTATGCTTCAGTTGCAATTTTGTCTTTGGATTGTAGAGTGTTACTAAGAATAAAAGAATTTAAAAAATGTGTATTTATTATACATACCTGAAGATACACTCCTTTCAGCACATTGTAAATGGCATCACATGTCTCTCGAATTATTTTGCCAAGAGCTTGAGGTGATATTATAGTAGAATATTTGAGACATTCATATGATCGACCAATTGCAAGAAATCTTAGAGTAGCTGTCAGTCTTTCATGGGCAGAAATAGAAGTTCTCATAACTGTATTTTCCTTTGTATTAAAGGAGTCACAAGCGACAATAGTTTTTGTTAGATGTCTTCAGTCATCCGCAAATAATTACGATAATCTGAAGGCTCTGAACATAACTCTTTTACTAATTTCGTATGAGTGTATTCATTTCTCTTTGTAAACAACTCTTTACACCACGTTTTTCGTTTTTACTTCCTTTTACACTTCGTGGCCACTAACAAACCGACTAACGTGATTGTGTCGTCTTGTCTGCTCGCCATTTCTCGACTGAGTCAGTTAAAATCTTCCGGTTTACCGCAGCGTGTGTGTGCTCCAGCCTGCACAGGTATACCTTTCCAGTGCAGGTTTACCAGAACGTGTGTGGCGGGCTTAAACCTGCACAAAGATATAAACAACCATGCGTGAGCAGTGCCTATTAGACGGAGGGGATCTGACAGCTGATCATTTCCAGTCATTCCACTAGGAAGTTGTCTGTAGTTCAACCATGCCTAGACATTCAATACTGCAGTTCGATTGCATCCGCATTGTTACTTTGTGCCAGAGGGCTCTCAACAAGGGAAGTATCCAGACGTCTCGGAGTGAACCAAAGCGATGTTGTTTGGACATGTAGGAGACACAGAGACAGGAACTGTCGATGACATGCCTCACTCAGGCCACCCAAGGGCTACTACTGCAGTGGATGACAATTACCTACGGATTATGGCTTGGAGGCACCGTGACAACAACGCCATGTTGAATGCCTTTCGTGCAGCCACAGGACGTCGTGTTACGATTCAAACTGTGCATAATAGGCTGCATGATGTGCAACTTCATTCCCGATACCCATGGTGATGTCCATCTTTGCAACCGCAACACCATGCAGTGCATTACAGATGGGCCCAACAAAATGCCAAATGGAACGCTCAGGATTGGGATCACATTCTCTTCACCAATGAGTGTCTCATATGCCTTCAACCTGACAATCGCTGGAAACGTGTTTGGAGACATCCCAGTAACGCTGAACGCCTTAGACTCACTGGCAAGCGAGTGCAGCAAGGTGCAGGTTCCCTGATGTTTTGGAGTATCAATATGTGGGGCCAATGTATGCCACTGGTGGCATTATGGCTGTACGATACATGAATGCCACCCTCCGACTGATAGTGCAACCGTATTGGCAATATATTGGCGAGGATTTCGTCTTCATGGACGACAATTCGCGCCCCCCATCATGCACATCTTGTGAATGACTTCCTTCAGGATAACGTCATCGCTCGATTAGAGTGGTCAGCACATTCTCCTGATATGAACCCTGCCGAACATGTCTGGGATAGATTGAAAAAGGGATGTTTATGGACGACATGACCTACCAACCACTCTGAGGGATCCACGCCGAATCGCCATTGAGGAGTGGCACAATGTCGACCAACAGTGCATTGATGAACATGTGGATAGTAGACCATGACGAATACAGACATGCATCAGTGCAAGAGGATGTGCTACTAGTTATTGGAATTACCGCTTCTGAAGGTCCCACTGTATAGTGGTACAACATGCAACGTGTGGTTTTCATGAGCAATAAAAACGGCGGAAATTATGTTTCTGTTGCTCTCTCTTCCAATTTCCTGTACTTGTTCTGGAACTCTCAGAACCGAGGTGATGCAAAACTTTTTTTGATGTGTGTAGTTAAAAATCAGAAGTAAGTTACTGTGCATCTGCAGGCACTGGACATTCCAAAAGGAGCGGTAGTAGTGACCTTTGTTATAGAAAGTACATATTCCAACATGTGAACTCAGAAGCTTTTGACATACAGATAATAATCTCCAGACTTGGAGTAATCTCGAGTATTACAAAATGATGTGCTGAAAAATATTGTCACAGAATTATGTGAAAACTCTTAAAGCTTTTTAAATAAAACACACTTTGTTAACATTCTACGTCTTTATCCTTCATGTCTACATTTTTATTCCTCAACATATTCACCCTAGTGATGAACACTGTTCTCCCATGAGAGACCAGTTTGTTGATGGCATCACAGTGAAATGTTATACTTTGATGACAGAGTAACGAATACACTTCTGCTTGCAGCGATTCATTGCTGAGAAATTGGTGCCTCGAAGTCGTGTTTTTAGTTTTGGAAACAGATGAAAATCGGATGGGGCCAAGTCAGGACTGTGTGGAGGATGATTGATGATAGTGGTCCCAAGGTGTCAGATTGTTCCAGGTGATACAGCCATCGTGTGTGGTCTGGCAGTGTCATGCTGAAGGGGAGGATGCTCCACGTATGGGAAAACACTTGCAATTCGTGCTTCGTGTTTTTTGAGGGATTTTCATAAACTGACATAGTTACATTACACACTGTCATGTTGCACGTTTAATTAGGAACCGTCTAGTAGCTGAGCGCTACAGTTTGCATCAGGAAAGAGGGGAAAGTCGACTGAGTACTATGCATGACATGTAAAATCTCAACCAGTATTGAGAACAGAATAAAATATTTGGAGGCAAAAAAATTCTTTAATGAACAGCCACAGTTTTAGGATAAGGTAATGGGCCATCAAAGGTATACTAACGATATAATTGTGATTTTGATGATAATAAGGATTTGATAGATGAAATGTGTAAGGCGCTAAATGGCCAACATCCTTATATTAAATTTAACGTTGAATTATTACAATAAGATATGCCACCCTACTTGGATTTGTAGCCCAGGTGAATGATTATACTGTGGAGATGGTTAACAAATAGAATATTGACACGGGGAGTATGAGAATGGGATTAGAGGGTAGTAGCGTCATTAGACAGGATATTGATCCTGAGAGGGAAAGATATTGCAGAGTATCTTGTTATGGACTAGTCTGAGATATGGTGGATAGTTGGCTGGGAGCCTTAAATGTCATACCTGCATATTTAACCCCCAAGAAAGATGGAGAACAGTTTATACACCATGGAGAACGACAGGGTCATCATATGGTAATAAAGGTGTTTATGAGATTAAGAGACCACAGTGTGCCTGCAGATTTGCAGCCCAAATGAGTAATGCTTCCATAACAGAGATAAGGAGCATGGTGCAGTAAATAATCCCATCATTTGTATCCTTCCATCTAGCACTCTGTAACGATAACTTACAGGATGTTAGTGAAGATTTAGATATCTAGCACAAGAGACCTATAGACCTGACACTAACATCTTGGAAGAAATTGAAAACATGAAATGTAAAATCAAGTATCCGGAGAGGGCTGTTTGTAAACAAACTGCGTTAAGGCTTTGGGGGATGCTTAGAAACAGTATATAATATATTGGAGGTGCTGTATTCTAGTAGGTAAATCTATATTTTCCATAAAAGGTAAAGGATCTCATTATTTAGCATTTAGATTTATATTACATTTTTCATTTGCTTCCACCATGCTTTCTTTCCCCAGAGCTTGTGCTGAGGTCCTCATCCATGCTGATGTGTAATTATATGGACAACAGAAAGCCACTGGCGTTTCATGCTGTATAGGTTGTGGACTTGTTCACCTCAGCACAGTTGGTCAACTCCTATGTTATGCTTGTGTTGGTTATGGGGTTCCTTGTTAAAGGTTTGCCTTGCTTAGTATGTTCTCATTTATACATTGATTCCTAATGTGTGGTTATTAATTTCATTTTATTGATATTGTTATTGAAGCAGTGATCTATATGGGTATTAGTTTTCTGAAAGCTCAAAGAGCAGGTACAACTCAGTGACACTTGTTTGGCTATGTTGATACATGGCACTATCTGACCTTATTAGTGATTGTTCGTGGTGGTGTCTGCCCTTTCTAGTTGTGTTATGTGGTGCTGTCAGATCTTATTATTGGCTTTGTAGGAGGTATATCCACTTACTTTTTATCGCATCTGTTAATATTGCAGTCAGTTTACTGCAGTTATTGCTATACATAATAATAGGGCATACCTTGTTCATGGGTGGTTTTAATGTGTTGATGATGATGTTTTTTCACAAAGATGGTAGCAGTGATACTAGATTACAACTTTCCCATGAGATGGCAGCCATCATGCACTCGGTCCAGCACACTGACCTTGACATGACATTTTAATTTTGGTGTTGGGCTGGTATGGTGTTCTCGATGGGCGTGTATGCAGTATTGGTAAGTCAGAATCTTTACATAAAGGGGATATATCGTGTATGAACTGACATCTGCACGTGCAGACTCTTTGTACTGTCTCTTTTTAATAATGTCTGTATGTGGAAGTCTGATTACCTCACTTTATGTGAACACATATTAGTGACAGGCGTAACCCATGAGTATGTAAGTTTGTATTGGTTTCATGAGTTGTTTGGCTGTGATTAGTTTATGTTATGATCTCAGTGGGCATGATTACCATCTGTTACTTATGGGGCTCTGTTATGTATTATATAGTTCTAGTTCTTTGAATGGTCTTCTGGGCGACCACGAAATTTATTATATGTATTTTCTGCTTACATGACATGTAGAAGACAATCACTATATTGCACCGTTTTAGATGACTTCAGTGTATATTGTCACAGAAGAAGCTGAGTAGCACCATGGTGTAGTGGGTATGATACTAAACTGTTGCATGCACGGTCTGTACAATTTTAATTTTTATATTCGGTTCGAGTACATTCTAGAAGTATCCACTAACTGAAAAAAATCGCAGCATCAAGAAGGAGTTGCGCGACATAAACGAAAGTTGGTAGGCATGTTTCTACATCTGAAAGATGACGTGTATTCATTTTTCGCGCAAGTCACAAGGGTGGCGTTAGTGGCGCCACTACAACGATCCGAATCAGATTTGTTTTAAATACGTGCTGTAATGGTCTTGAGTGTTACTTATCTTTAAGGTAGGATGTGGTGAGCTGATGTTAGTCAAGAATGCTTTTAAGGCGACAAAGACACCGTTACCAACACCTCACTGAGTTTGAACAAGGTCATGAAACAGGACTGTGGGATGTTGGATGTTCCTTCTGTGATATTGCTGAAAGACTTGACAGGAATGTTTCCACTGTACGTGATTGCTGATATTGGTGATCATGGGACTGTATGATTGAGTGTAGACCTGGCTCCAGACTACCATGTGCAACTATTGAGAGAAAAGACCATCGGTTATTAATGTACTAGCATTTCACATTTGGAATGGATTTTGTTACACTTACATTAACCTGTGATATTGCAGTATTAATAAATATGCTACCTAGGTAAATGCATTCCTGAAATTTCAATAGCCTACATTAATAATTTTTGGTGTTATAATTTTTCTCATCAGCTTATGTTTGATCATCACATTTAGTAGTAATTTTTCAGGTGGCCTAAAGATATCGTGAAATCTGGTTGTGCATATCTTTTTTGGGAAGTAAATTTAATACAATTGCATTTAGATTTAATTAAACATGAATAATATTTACATTTTATTGTTTTTGTTCTTGCATCGTAATACAGGCTGCTGTCTCAAGTATTACAGTAAGTTTCAGCTATTTAAATTGTTGATCTGCTTGCTGTTTTTAGTGTCTTTCTTTGTTAACACATGATAATAAATTTTGATTGTGACTGAGAGTTGAACTGCATTGATTTTTGTAATTTTTCTTAATTTAATGTTGTTACATCACTGCACACAGTTATTTATTCACACATTTTTGCTTCAGTCTTTGTTAATACAACACTACTAGTGGATGATGTACATCAGTAATAAGACAAATGTTGGTTGTTTTCTCAGTAATGTCTTGTTGAAACAACAGATTTAACCATAATTTTCAAGTAAAAAAACACAACCCCTGATTCACACACTTGTAATGCAACATCTCACTATGAATGTTAAATTATACCTCACAACTCTTCCATTTTAAAAATCTCCACACTGAAAATATCAGTATGAAGTTTTTCAGCGGAAATTAAGTAAAATAGCCCTCAATGTAGTATTAAAATAGATACTTAAAATGTTAGAATGGATTGAAGTTGTTAACAATATTAATTTTCATAATAAAATTACCATCAATACTGTATGTTTTAAAGCAGTATTTAGATAATAAGACTAATGTAAATCTCATTATGAGTAACTTTTCATTACTAGCATCATCATCATGCGACGTTCTTGACCATTTTTGGATGCTTTACTTTCGAAATATATATAGCAGGTGTCATGCTAATATAAGAAATATAATCGCAGAATCCTGTCGTAACCCTCACTCATGCAGGGCGCAATCTCTACATATTGTTTAAACGAAACTGTATTCACGCAGAAGTCTGTGTCTACTGATTGTAATAGTGTCACTTCTTTCCCCCCATTCCACTCAGTCTACACTGTGGTGGGTCCTTTACTTACATTTCACCAGATCACTACTGGCGACTGACACATGCACCCCGGCGTCCAACAATATCCTGCCACCTGTCTTTCCTACTATTATCTCACAATCCACCACTTCATACGATTTTTTAGCATCTAATCTTACTGGGATGGACCGTAGGTGGGCCTGGAACTATTCCAGCCTGGTCCTCTACTTCTAAAACTATTATTTCGTCTTACTTCATTCACATTATCTGGAGACTGGGGACACTGCATCCTTATGTGCCCCATTTGCACACACCTGAAACATGTTATATTAGCTGCAAACACTGTCTGTTTACCAAACATTCCAGTTAACAAATCGATCTCATCACATTCTATAGCTAACTGAACTGCTGTGCATGAATCTATCGGACCCCTGACCACACATGCCGTGATATTACTGCATGCAACCTTTTTAAAAAAGCGTCGAGCGCCCTCTGCTCAGTTTCTTCGAAAATAATTTCATAAACTGCAGCATCCTGTCCCAAAAAAATGGCTCTGAGCACTATGGGACTTAACTGCTGAGGTCATGAGTCCCCTAGAACTTAGGACTACTTAAACCTAACTAACCTAAGGACATCACACACATCCAAGTCCTAGGCAGGACTCGAACCTGCGACCGTAGCGGTCGCGCAGTTCCAGACAGTAGCGCCTAGAACCGCTCGGCCACTCCGGCCAGCATCCTGTCCCCATTCATAGGTAAAGCCTTTAATTTTCCTTAACCCATATACAAATTGTTCCACTGTTTCCATATTCTTCTTTGTTGTCAGCCCTAATTGTTCCTTATAGCGTCTGGCACTATTTCGTGTCTTTGAATTGACCCTTCTTTAAATCCTTCGAATGTATTGGCTCCATTAGGTACTTCTGTATACCCTACATAAGTTTTTTTAACCTATCAGTATCAGTTTTGCAACAGTCAGTAATTCCTTATCAGACCAAGCTTCCATCTGATCCACATTTCGAAAGTCTCCCACAAAGGCCTGCACATCCTTGGTGCCTTAAGGGAAAAATGAGCGATTAAACTCTACTTGCAATAATATCTACTTTACAAAATACATGACCATCAAACTACTTCTCTATGACCAGAATCAAATAATTTTTTTAATCAATGTACCAAAGGTTGCAGGTTCATACATCTGACAAGGTGATATCAATGTTCTGACACCAGTCTTTAATGACCCATAAGATTGTCTGCCGTGGAGAGTGAAATGAGACATCAGTACGACAGTAGATTTGTTTCATTAATTTTTTTTCTGGCTCTCGGCCGTAGTACATCAGGAACAGCTTGGTGGAGGCCTCCAGTTGCCTCTTGTGTAAAGAAATAGGTATCCACCATTTCTGAAAGTGTAGAGTGTGAGGCCGAGCACAGCATCACTCAAATGCTGCTGTCAGTCACATCCCTGGCTACGACCGTGATGACAGTGTGGTGGCGCAGCTGATGGTGGCTGTGAACTTCCTCACCGAGTGAGCAGCTCCTTTGTGACTCATGGCAGGCTGCCCTGGCTCGTGGTAGAACAGCGGACCCCATACTGCACTCTGGGATGTCACTATGGGTGTCACAGGGTCGTGGTTTAGGCTGTGATACTGAGACGAGAATCATTTAGTGTACGAATGGGAATGTCTGTGTACTAATACACTTACGACACGTACTCTAAACTCTTCCATGTCTGCAAGTGAGGAAAGGCTTCCATCTGTCCGCTAGCATACTGCAAAGTCGACCATTGCTATACCGCGCCAAGCTGACTCTGCTTCACAGCGCCACCTGGCCGAGTTTTGCTTTGCAATGCATAACACTCTAACTCACCTGCAGCTGTCTCTGTTGCAGCTCTGACATATTTTTTACCGAATATAATCGATACGCTACAGGAAGTACATAGTTCACTGTGTGCGAGTTTCACAGTAACTGAATGTCAAGCTACTAATGTAAAAAAACACCGTTAATTTCATAGTTGTCTATTTCATAAACACACACACAGACACACACACACACACACACACACACACACACACACACACATACACACCGTTGTAGCAAAGCTAACATTTCTGTCATGTAACCAACAAAAATTTTCCAGCAGGTGACTTAACTGTTTCATAAATGATTTCAGCACGACTGCCAGTTCTGTCTGAATGGTTCTGTTTAATGTTCAAGCACGAATCAGTACATGGTTAGACCAACATCGTGGCTCACTGGAGTCCATGTTGAAGCATAAATGACGAGGGTACAGTTTTATGATGGCAAGTCAAAAATTATTCGGATCTTTGATGATACACTACATTTACTTAAAAAATACAGTTTGATTTACACATTATTTTTTCAATATAGTCTTCCTTCTTTGAAATGCACTTTTCCCAGCAGTCAACAAGCTTGTGTATGTCTGCCGAAAAGGTTTGCAGTTGGTTGTGAAGCCAATGGTTTGCTGCTCATCTTTGTCTGAGGAAAACCGGTGATCTCGCTATGCGTTTTTGAGTGGCCCAAACGAATGGAAGTGTAAGACAGAATGATCTTGATTGTAAGACGGATGTTCCAGTGGTTCGAAACACAATTTCTGGATTGTGTCAAGGGTGAGGTGAGCCATGGGAGGATGGGTGTTACTGTGTAACAGGAGAACTTCCCGTGACAAAAGACCTCAAGCTTTATTGCAAATTGCTGGTTTAAGTTCGTTAGTCAACAATGCATACTAATAGTCTCTGTTGATGGTTTTCCCCATAACCTTTCCTGCAGACTAGAATTTTTTCTCCACTGGTGATTCTAGGTGTTTCCACTCCACTCTCTGACGTTTTAATTCTGGCTCATAGAGATGAGTCCATATTTCGTCATGCATCACTATTATTTCCAAACCTGGCTCGCCTTCTCTGTTTTAATGGTCGAGAAAGTATTGGCTGACCTAAAGACTCCTAAGTTTGTGTTCTTCAGTGAGTTGTCATGGCGTCCATTACAAAAAAACTTTATGCAAGCCAAGTTCATCACGTATGATGGTATTGGCAGAATCATGACTGATATTCATTCTAGACGATATGCCATCGATAGTAATCTGCCTGTTCATCAAAACCGTCAATTCAGCTTTCTCCATTTTGTTGGCCATTGTGGACGTTTACAGACTGTTTGTGTTGCTGTTTGTGAGTTAATTTTGTCCAGCCACATTTGAACTTATCGACCCACTTGAAAGAACTTGACCACAGCAATGTACTATCCCTGTAATGTGCTAATAGTCTACCAGGATTTTCAGCCCCTTGGACTCCTTATTATCAAACAATCGTATCACTGCTCCTTGATCTTCCTTTGCGCATACTGCTAATGGAGGGTATGTGTTTACGCTGCCACTACAAGCTCACTTCTGTTGCGATGAAGATCAAGTGAGTTGCATGTCACCACAGTAGTCCCAACTGTAAGTATGGTTTCACGAATGCATGTGACTACCGCAACAGTGTTTTTTTTTTTTTAAGGAAGATTTGGATAATTGTGACTGATTTATACATTGTGTCCTTTGCAAAACGGCAGTTCGCTATGTTTGGAATTACTTGACTAAACTAAGTTTTCTGGAAAACGGTTCACTATGTTTTGAATTACTTGACTGAACTATGTTTTCTGGAAAATGATAGAAGTGTCATTTAAAGATAAAAGTACAGCTCATCATTAAAATATAAAAGTGGAAAAACAATTTTCTGATGCATCTTATTCATTTACGTTTGAGTACAAATGTTGTTCCTGTTACTAAAAGTCTTCATTTATTGATGTTTATGAAGTAGTTGCGCATTTAATAAGGTTAAATTAATTAACTGGGTGTCATTTGTAATGGATAAGATAATGCCGTGCACCACATAGGCTACTAACATATGCCACTCATTTATTATTCCTATACGTTTCTGCATGGTGGAGTAGTGAAGTTGCACATCTATGTAGTTTTATGTCTTTGATTACAGTGAATGCACATGAGAGAGCTATCTGATGTAGATGTTTCATGCAAAAAAAGTAATTGGGGTACATGAATATCCCACTGTAGGAGGTCTTTAAGTGTGAAGCTTCTTTTTGTAGCGTCTGATCAATTGATTTCCAACAGATATTGCTACAATTCAGATTGTTAAACATCCATTAGCTTTTTACATTGCTACCAGTAGCCATTTTCTCTTCAGACAGAATGAAACTTTGTCTAAAATAATAACTTGTAGAGAACAAATATGTATAATTTGTGAAAGAGGCACCACAGTAGAAGGCTTTCAGCATTGTGATACCAACAACGAAACATTGTATCCTTAGGAAAAACTCATCAAAGCTCTGCATGAAATCCTATCACCTGTGTTCATGGGACTATACGAGTTTCTGCCATGTAAAGCATGCCAAGTGGCTTGAAGGTAGGATAGGACTAATGATTATGAAAGGGTCCACAGTCAAAGAATTCTGTGTCATAGGCAGTTGAAAGTTATCACTACAGTCTGTGATCAGAGCACTAGTATGGGCTACATTGGCACACCCCATAAGATGGGGTTCCTTGTCTCAAGAACATCAAGGTTGTGTCTTCTGCTCCGTAACAGAGACAAAACACAAAAGAGGCTGAAGTGCAGATGGCCTAAACAAGGAATGGACAAACCGCAGCTGACACAGTTGATATGATGGTGGCTCACTGCTCACTGTTCGTTCTAGTAAACTTTTTTACTTATATTTCACTCTTGTCTGGAAAGGAGTGAGTCTGCCCTTACACAGCTTTTGAGTCACGCCATTCTAGCTGGAACTGTGGAAGAGAGACCCGTATTCGAAATAATAACTTATTTTATTGAACATTATTTTTCAAGTGTAATACTTCCACAACAGAGCAGTTGCAGTAACAAGAGCTGGATGTGGGCCTGTGGGGAACAGCATTGTTTAATCATTAGTGGGTTGGGTATTCTATAGTACATGCTTTGCGTCAGTGAGCTTCTTCACCTTGGTCATTAGTCCACTTAACATGTTTTAAAATAAGAAAAACGTAAAAGATAAATAAAATGAATTTTTGTGAAACAAATTATGTCGAATTTTCTTCCCTTGCTGCGACCTGTACATAGTCACACTGAGGAGTTTGTGGCCTCTAGTACTACCTAGTCTGAAAACCATTGGTCTAAGACATCTTGCCTTTATCAGAATCAAATTACAAAAGAAGAACTCACAAGTATGTGCAGGTAGGTATGGGAGCCGTTCTCCCTACCCGTTCTGTTTAGTTATTGAATAAATACTGACCTATGCTGTAGCTTTGTAAGATCTTAGTGCTGCTCTTGGACTCTGATACACCAAAACAGCACTTCATATAGCGGCATATGTACCTCGCTACAACTACTAGGCACAGAAGGCTAAACTTAATGACAAATGAAGAGATAAAAATTATTAACTTGAAAGGATCATTGTTTCGACCGATATGTAGAGTTGTTCATCATTCACACTTTCGAAAAGACTTGTGATACACAGGTGAATGGATTCTTTAAATAGCTTATATTTAAAGTGTAACTGAGTTTGGTCAGTCTCAGTTCACTTCACTTTGCAATAACAGAAATATAAAAACATATGTGCATAACAAAATGCTTTGCTGGCCTTTACAATATCTGGCTTTGGTGATACGATATTCTAAAGTGAATTCTAAAGTGAGCTGCTGAAATGGTACAATATCTCAAACACTCGGATGATCATTATGAGATTCGTAATAGTAAAACAAATAAATACACTATATCAGTACCAATGCATAAGCATATTAAGCAATTTCTGTTTTAAGAGTGGGAATTAACATTAATCAAAACATAAAATTGTCAGTACATGTAGCATAAAGGGAATACATTACACTGTCCAGAAGGTACAATACTTTTAAAAATTGCCGGCCGCGGTGGTCTAGCGGTTCTGGGCGCGCAGTCCGGAACCGCACGACTGCTACGGTCGCAGGTTCGAATCCTGCCTCGGGGATGGATGTGTGTGATGTCCTTAGGTTAGTTAGGTTTAAGTAGTTCTAAATTCTAGGGGACTGATGACCACAGCAGTTGAGTCCCATAGTGCTCAGAGCCATTTGAACCAGTTGAACTTACGTGTTGACATCGAAGGCCTACGAATTATTAATCATGAACTTCTTTGAAATGAAAATGAACTTGAAATGCCAATAACGAAAACAGAAAAAAATCAGGTTTCCTACATCACAAAAAAAAAGTTACTTCAGCGCATAATTCGAATTACAGGAGATATTTGTGCCAAACGATAACTAGTAACCGTACAACGAATTGCAGTGGTATGTGACGGATACGAGGCACATTGTGGCATAATTTCTGCGTGTAATCACAGCATACAGAAGATTCAAGACGACGACAACCATAAGCATGCAGTTTCTATTGTACTTGTAAACAAAACAGGCTGAAACCGGGCAAGCGACTTTCAATTAAAAATGTCTCTCCTGTGTGGGAATATACATAATGCATATAAGAGTGCAGATTATAGGCACATGGTTGACGACATATGGAGGTTCGGGTTTGGCCATGACTCGTGCGTGCATAGCCTAAGGGTTAAACGACTGCTTGCGATAAGCCGGAAACCGGGGTTCTAGCCGTGGTCCGGCACAAATTTTCCCTTTTGTCATTCGACTATACATCTGACGGTTGCCCATATTTGCAACTGTGAATGTATTTCATGTATTTCGTAACAGCTGTAGTCGCTGCAGTGACTGTTCCTATGCACATGTGTGCATGTCCAGAGGAACTTTGTATCGTATTTCTGAACAACACAGGCGTTGTAATATCGTATTTCCGGGAGTTGCTGTATACACTGAAAACACAGTGGAGACACATGAAGAAGACAAATGTTTTGATTCACGGAAGTACTAAGACGTGCTAGAGAAAAGATCAGTTTGGTCGTCAGATAAAATTGGGCCACTTACACGCAAAGCCACCAGTGCAAGAGCCCACGTGAATTTTGCTGAGCACAGGAACAGAGATGACACTGGCGTGAGCGTTACAAATAAATGGTAAATAGTCGTCTATTCAGAAGAATTTTTGAAACCCGAAGGTATGTGTAATATTTTCATTTCCAATGCAAGACGCTTTAAAATAAGAACGGGAATAGATGTTCCAGAACAGGAAGCAGTATGGGTTTACCAATACTTGGCAAGAAAATGAACAAACGAATGGAAAATGGGATGGTAGCGCTGCAGATAAACGTCGAAATTCTTCTAACAGGCAAAATTATGAAAACTAATTCTCATCCCTCTAAAACTATCCCTCGTAAATGGCACATTTCAAAAAGAAATAATTTGCAAGACAAATTTGACACATCTTTTCCATTCCCACAGCATTCTTCATGCGTAAAATATTAGAAATCTGACGATTTTCGTGTTAACAGAAAAAAACATACTAAACATCAGACAATACAGAGACATCAGAAAATAGTTTACAAACATTACAGAGGTTGACATAAATATGTTGGGCTTATAACAGAAGAAGAATTCCAACAAACATCTCATCAGAAGCAGAATGATAGAAAGCAGAAAGGGAAGACTACTTCTGGTATGTACCACCTCGCAATCTACACAAAGGTAAAATACTTGCTAACAAACAGCAAAAAGCAGCACAAGAGGTACATTCGATATGTGACTGGCGTTAGACAAATTCAGTCTGAAAATCGGTTAACTTCTTAAAAATATCTTGAAACAGAATAAACTGACGGATTCTTTTGCACGAGAAATGGAATATCGAGGCAACTAAATAAACAAAATATATTTGCGCTTCAAAGTTCAAAGCCTACATGTGTGAAACGCTTCTGTAAGAGTAAGCTAAAAAAATTAATTATTTCTAAGTGTATGCTCAAGCGTTTTAGCTGTTACTTGAATAATTTGAAACTTTCATGTAAAATAGAGAATGGGGAAAGAAAGGTAAGTGGTTGGAGGGAATTTGTGACCCTTCAGCTGCACAGGGCACTGTGGTAATGTAATGGGAAATGTCGAAAATTTGTGCTGAATCTAGACTCGAATCCAGATTTACTGCTTTGTATGAGTGGTTGCTTAATTGCTTCGGCCATCTGGACACAGTCACTAACTGGCTCAAATTTAAGACGTATTGCACGCTGCAACGCAATGTCTCTCTTCTATTAGCCATCTACTCACAAATTACTTAATTGAGACGATATTAATGCATCTGCAATGACGCAAACGTCAAGGAGCTGTCGTGCTTTCGCAGAAAAGTATATATCTGAGTGCTGTCTATCCTGTTGGACGTGTGTGGCTGAGCAGACACCACTCAAATATATACATAACTTGAAACTGTAGGAGCTGGGATGTATGACCACTATGGTGGATGATGTGGCTAGCTGGACAGGTCACGGTGTTTGCAATTCACCACCCTGGGCCTCGTTCCAGTGGGATTGTGGTGTCTGTTGTGGTGGTTCATCACAGAAACAGTTTTTCTTTTTTTTTTTTTTTGTCATCAGTCTACTTACTGGTTTGATGCGGCTCGCCACGAATTCCTTTCCTGTGCTAACCTCTTCATCTCAGAGTAGCACTTGCAACCTACATCCTCAATTATTTGCTTGACGTATTCCAATCTCTGTCTTCCTCTACAGTTTTTGCCCTCTACAGCTCCCTCTAGTACCATGGAAGTCATTCCCTCATGTCTTAGCAGATATCCTATCATCCTTTTCCTTCTCCTTATCAGTGTTTTCCATATATTCCTTTCCTGTCCAATTCTGCGTAGAACATCCTCATTCCTTACCTTATCAGTCTACCTAATTTTCAACATACAGAAACAGTACTGGTTGAATAATCGCTATGTTGCCTATCAAGCTACTACATTGGAGATCTTGCTGAAGAGACGGCAACCATCCTTCTTGATGTATGTTTGCTTCGATCTGTAAAGTTCTTCTGGTGTCATCTGTGGCCGACCACAAAGACAGTGCATTGAATGTTCCCTCAGGCAATGATGACATCCATTGGAATGGTGCGGTCAGCACAACAGCAGAAGTGCCAACACCAGCTGGTGTGGAGCAGCCAGCGGTGGGCAGAAAAGGCAATCGCAGCAGCTGGTCTGTTTATGCTGCTCAGTTTGAAGGACACTGGGGCAGGTGGAGTCCAACCACAGCCCTCAGCGTGGATGATGGAAGTGGTGTGTCTCTGCTCAGGATGATGAACAGTGACACTGCTTTCCTGCGGAGGCTGTGACAGCTGGACAGCTAGAAGGCGCAGTCTCAAACCCCCACCCCCAGGAAGACGACTAATGTCAGTTGACAGATACCTAGGGAGTGTCCCACCAGTGGAGAAGTACCAGGTGAACAGCATCCAGACTTAGCAGAAGCAGAGGCATGTGGCTATTGTAGACAGAGGCCAACGATGGTAGCTTTCTGATTTATCTCTATTTGAAAACCAGTATGGAACTCCCCTCATAGCTAACAGCCAGTGACAACTGTAGAATATCTGTTTCAGTTAAATTGCTATAATAGCAAGGCCGATCAGGTGAAGTTTTTGAAACCACAGTTCTCTTGGCTGCTACAACACAACACGCTGGAAGTACCATGCATATCTGTTGGGCAATCAAGACATCATTTGGCCATAACACATAGCGATTCTTCTTTTCGGAGGCTCTTGGAGGTGTCTTCTTCAGCGTCTGCGTACTGAATATTTGTTCCTGCCTCAGTATGCTTTTTGCTTGAGAGGCCTTGAGGCTCCTCCTATAACATAATTTGTCTGTTTTGGCTGCAAGAGCCATTTGCTATGGAAGATGGAACTATGGCGCAACAAAACACAACATACTCATGTATAATTCTCCATGACAGATGGAATAACAACACAAATAGATGAACAAAATAATCTTTGCAATAACAAAGGCTCAAGGTACACCCACAAAATACATCTTTAAAAGCAAACTAAAAAATAAATCGTTTGTAAGCAAGGGATCGAGTATATTAGTTGTTATTTAGTGCTGCAGTAGAGGAACTCGCTTGTTTAATGAAATGATTCCAATTCATTCAAAGTTTCATAGTAATGTCCTGTGTAAGATACGCTTTTACCTCAGGATCACAAGAACTTCTCAATATACTCATGTTAATATCATTACTACATCACTACAGAAAACATTTTAAAAGCTTTCCTGAATATCATTAGCATCATGATTTCATAAAACTCCTAAATCACATATATTTTCATAAAACCTGTAAACAATCGTGAACATAAGTGTCATTATAAAATTTTCATAGCACATTCCACTCCTCCCAGCTCACAATACTCACATCAGTACTGACAACACATGGCACATGAAACTTATCTTCTAATCATTTTCAAGACAGTCAGCTGATTATCAAGTGGGGTACCTAAACACAAGAAATTAGACGTTCATGGATTATAGCACTGTAAATGGCAACATCAGATACCATTGTAAACACGCCATGTTAACAGGTATGGGACTTCACTGCCCATTGCCAGGATCGAACTTGGGTTCCCTGCTGGGGGTGAGGAAGAGGATGCTCGGGTGTCTCCACAGAGGGCTCCTAATGACAAAATAACAACATTTATTACTCATCTGCCATATATTGGTTGTAGGCTGTCTGGGCGAGGTTCACTTCTACTAACGTGGCTGCCCACTGCTGCATCTGTAGCTGCGATGGCATAGCTCGGATCTGGTGCATCGACAGTGGAGCTCCGGATTAGCTGGATTATACTTGTGACAGCTGCAATCATGTGCCACAGGCTTCTCTTTGATCGTGGCTCTGAGAGTGGCAGTAGTGGGATGGGTCAGTGCCCCATCTCTGTGACTGTCCTAAGTCGCATCCCAAGTGGCAGCTGTCTGGTGTCAGTGGGCATGGTCCCCATCTCTGGCACTGGTCACAGCGTTTGTGGTGGCAGTGCCGCAGGACGATGGTGACAGTGCATTACCACAGTGCACCCCAAGCGTTGTCTCCAATGACAGGTGGCTGTTTGTTGACAGCGTCTGACGATAGTTACGGTGGCAGCTTCACTCTGGCACCTTTTAGGTGACGACCTGCATTACGAAGGTGACTATTAGGACGACTGCTGCGGCAGTGATGACTCCGAACTGGTGCCTGCAGTAAGAAAGAGAGGTTCTGAATTCCAGCCCTTCAGATGGTCGATGTTGACGAGCTGACTGCCGGTCCTTAAATATGGCATTCTGCCATTGGCATCTGCAGTTCTTCCTCCCCACAGTCGGTGGAATATTTTGGTGTTGCTTTGGCTGTCATAACTGACCCAATTACTGCCTTCAATATTGACAACCAGGAGTGTAGGGAGATGCATGGTTACACAGCATTCTCCATTATGTTGCTGGACTCGGCGTTCCTCTGACCCAATTACAAGATGGTATCATATCATTGATCTACATAATAGAATGCAGCACATATACGACTTCTGGCTTTCAAGATTTCTGCACATTGCAACTAACTTCATTACTGTAAAACTCCTGCCTTTATCCAACTTAATTCCTTTAATCGTTCGATCCTCTACACTCCCACCTTCTACAGAAAGAATGCATCTCCTCATTCTGCTTCTACATCTTTTTACACATGACCCTATTTACATCGTTTTGAACTATCTACCAATTCTATGATATTTACACAGTCACTTACTGCGAAACTGTGTATTGTGGCTTGTTACTAATAATTGCACTACAGTTCCTCCTCTTATAAATAATTGTTCCTTGTGGTCCTTGAGCACACTTAGTCTTTGCCTTCATGACTGTTCACTCATTACACTCCCATGCTGTTCTGATCAGTTCAAAACCGCAGGCTGAACGTTGGGTGGAATGGAATTTGAGCAACTCTTCTCTTGAAAAATAAATATGTAACTTCGTTAACCATAAGGAGTACACAAGTGGCTGGTGTTAATGAACCAATGACTACCAGTTGCTGCAGTTTTTCATGTGCTGTAAGAGATGTTCCATGCCAACACGACAATGATGGGTGGCAATCATGTTATCCAGAGGAGTGAGCAAGTCCTCGTCAATGGTATCATTAAGAAATGAAAGGGGTTTGGGGAGCAAACCGAGAAAATAGGTGAGGCACATAAATTAAAGAATGGACCATACTGATATCTATTGTTCCCATTATCGTAGCTGGTAAGCAAAAAGGAAATCCTAATGTTAGTCCCACATTCACGCTGTAGGTCTTATTATATACTGAAAATTCGCTGTATTATCCTGTTTCCTTCACTTTGCTTTATCCTTTTTCTCCTCCTCGTCTACTGTTCCTCACCCCCATATTACGGACTCTAGGGTCAGACTAGGCAAATTGTCCATAACCCCCTTAAACAGACGAATTCGACTTCTGTGACTATCGATGGCCAGATGGAGAGCTGCAATTCAACGTTAACCAGCGACTTCATCTCTGTTAAATAGTAGGGGCTATTATGCCGTCACGCGGAGCATCCTCACGGTCTTAGGTGTCTTGTCACGATCCGCGCGGCTCCATCCTCGGGCATGGCGGTGTGTGTTGTCCATAGCGTAAGTTAGTTTAAGTTAGATTAAGTAGTGTGTAAGCCTATGGACCGCTGGCCTAAGCAGTCTGGTCCCATAAGATCTTACCACAAATTTACAAATTTTATCTGCAAATAGGTTCATTTTACACTTTTCTGTTGGTTGATGATAACTGTTTTTAGTTCTGCCGGTACTTGGATGTTGCGTGGTGGCACTGTTTGTTATGTCTTTTTTGTCCCTATTGGTCGATAATACAACTTGAGAAACGCTTGATTTTGATTCACTGCCGGCGACTACACTCACGGTTGAATTGTTTTTTTTTTTTTCCTCCTTGTGGTTGAAAGCGACTCTGTCATTCTTTGTTTCTAATGTCCTTCTTCTTTCCATGTGGTTCCATGCAGCTCTTTGAGATATCACAGTCTACAGTTGAAAGCACTTCAAAAGGGTTCTCGTGCACAAAGATTGTGTCACTGCTACTTTTAGCGTTTACACGATTTTGCAGTTCTTGCGTCCTGTTTTTGTAAGTGACTTTAATCCACTTTTCGCTAGCAGGCGCGATGCTTTGTGGAACTTATCGATTATTCGGCTCACTTTTATCAAGCTGAAAATTCGAGATATCCACCTTCAGAGCACTGATCATAAATTGTAAGCTGTACACACGTTCGTTTAACTTCGTGATTTTGTCTTTGCAATTTGCACACGCCTTTTTAACGGCAAAATTAACTCTCTTCCGCGGAGAAACATGTCGAATTTTCACGTAGGCCGCCATGTTGAATATTTATTCAACTGTGTACAGTAGCCACAAAATATTTGTGTCGCAAGTTCATTAGATGTCACTACTACAGGCTTACCCATATTCGTCAGTTACATAACAGTAGAATACGCAATAAAAGAATAATACAGCAGGTAAAGTCTATAGTTGGTTTAACAAATGTGTAAGTTATTATAGTGATAAAATACAATAAATTAAAATGTGACTACAGTTAAATTTAGATTGTTATAATTCTGGTACACTCTTGTGGCTATTTTATATAAAAAATAATGACATACATAAAAACATAAAAACTAACAGAGTGATGTGAAATGATAAAATAAAAGGGAAAAAGGCATACTGATAAAACAACAGACCGTAGTAAGTAATCAGCGCCCTTTGTTGGTGTGGCCACCAGAATGCTGCTAAGGCGAGAAGTGGCCAGAGAAACTTAACCACCAGAGGGTGTTTTATACTCTGTGACACTCTGATCCAAGAACAGAGTAATAAAACACCTCACCAGTCAATGAATAGAATTATCTAAATATATGAACAGAAAAGGTACATGTGAACATGTCAGTGATATGGTTAATGTAAAAGAACGAAGTAAATATGTAATTCATTGTATACTAGGTAAAGGCAAAGGCAAGATGTACATAAAAGAAGTTCAGTGACTAAAGGAGGACATTATCAAATAAAGCAAGGCAGTCATTAGGTACAAAATCACTCTGCCCATTGAGCACCTTTGCTGGCTCTCGTTTTCTCGCTTTCTACATTTTAAGCTCTTCTACCAAGTTGAGAGCATGGTCTTTTCGCACTCTGTGGAGAATACGCATTCTAGTCTCAATAGTCTCTATTTTATGATCAGTTTCTGGTCAGTGCAATTCCAAAGCCGTTTCGTTACATGGCTGAGAATGCTCCCTAAACCTCTCATTAAAAGAGAGGCGGTTTGGCTGATATAATATTTATCACAGTTACTAAAATCAGTCCTGTATATTCCAGGGCCATCAAATTTGTCATACACACTTTTCAGTTTATGTTTCACTTGAAGTTCTTGGGGTGTCGCTAATTTGAAAGCCACAGCTAGCATTAGATTTCCTGAAATATTTCTCCTTTTGCTGGGATGTATGTTTGACTGGAGTGGGATTCAATATTTCTTTATTTTCTGGGTGAGTAGGTGTTTACCTCCTGTTCATATCTTTTAAGCCCATTGTAAGAGCATATGACATCATTTACAGAAAAACTATTAGCAATTGGAATTTTGTTTGAAATTCTTAGTAGTTTACATATTTCACTTTCGGCCAAAGGTAGGAGAAAGAGCCAGTGAATC